>NC_141878.1:537827996-539122290 GCF_056163025.1 Triticum urartu | reverse complement strand
GGTCACCAGTATTGTACCGGGACCACCGGAAGGGTCCCGGGGGTCCACCGGGTGGGGCCACCTATCCTGGAGGGCCCCATGGGCTGCAGTGGCGTGGGAACCAGCCCCTGGTGGGCTGGTGAGCCCCACCCAAGGGCCCAAGGCGCCTAGGGTTGGAAATCCTAGGGGCCGTTGCCCCCCCCCCCCGAAAGGGCATGCACCCCCTAGTTGGAAACCCTAAGGAGGCCGTTGCCCCCCCCCTAGATGGGATCTTCAAGGGAGCATGCGCCCCCCTAGCCCCTATATATAGTGGAGGGGAGGGAGGGCAGCCGCACCCTAAGCCCTGGCTCCTCCCTTTCCCTCCCGTGACACCTCTTCCTCCTGCAGTAGCGCTTGACGAAGCCCTGCTGGAATCCCGCTGCTTCCACCACCACGCCGTCGTGCTGCTGGATCTCCATCAACTTCTCCTCCCCCCTTGCTGGATCAAGAAGGAGGAGACGTCTTCGCTCCGTACGTGTGTTGAACGTGGAGGTGCCGTCCGTTCGGCGCTAGGATCATCGGTGATCTGGATCACGACGAGTATGACTCCATCAACCCTGTTCTCTTGAACGCTTCCGCTCGCGGTCTACAAGGGTATGTAGATGCACTCCTCTCTCTCTCTCGTTGCCAGATGACTCCATAGATTGATCTTGGTGATGCGTAGAAAATTTTAAATTTCTGCTATGATCCCCAACAGTGGCATCATGAGCCACGTTTATGCGTAGTTTCTATGCACAAGTAGAACACAAGTTGTTGTGGGCGTCGATTTTGTCAATTTACTTGCCGTTACTAGTCTTATCTTGATCCGGCGGCATCGTGGATGAAGCGGCCCGGACCGACCTTACACGTACACTTACGTGAGACAGGTTCCACCGACTGACATGCACTAGTTGCATAAGGTGGCTAGCGGGTGTCTGTCTCTCCTACTTTAGTCGGATCGGATTCGATGAAAAGGGTCCTTATGAAGGGTAAATAGAAATTGGTATATCACGTTGTGGTTTTGGCGTAGGTAAGAAACGTTCTTGCTAAGAAACCTATAGCAGCCACGTAAAAATTTGCGACAACAATTAGAGAACGTCTAACTTGTTTTTGCAGCATATGCCGTGTGATGTGATATGGCCAAAAGGATGTGATGAATGATATATGTGATGTATGACATTGATCATGTTCTTGTAATAGGAATCACGACTTGCATGTCGATGAGTATGACAACCGGCAGGAGCCATAGGAGTGGTCTTAATTTATTTATGACCTGCGTGTCAGCATAAACGTCATGTAATTACTTTACTTTATTGCTAAACTGTTAGCCATAGTAGTAGAAGTAATAGTTGAGGAGACAACTTCTTGAAGACACGATGATGCAGATCATGATGATGGATATCATGGTGTCAAGCCGGTGACAATGATAATCATGGCGCCCCGAAGATGGAGATCAAAAGGAGCAAAATGATATTGGCCATATCATGTCACTATTTGATTGCATGTGATGTTTATCATGTTTTTACATCTTATTTGCTTAGAACGACGGTAGCATAAATAAGATGATCCCTCATTAAAATATCAAGAATTGTGTTCCCCCTAACTGTGCACTGTTGCTAAGGTCCGTTGTTCCGAAGCACCATGTGATGATCGGGCGTGATAGGTTCTAACGTTCGCATACAATTGGTGTAAGCCATATTTACACACGCAATACACTTAGGTTGACTTGACGAGCCTAGCATGTACAGACATGGCCTCGGAACACAAAAGACCAAAAGTTCGAACATGAGTCGTATAGAAGATACGATCAACATGAAGATGTTCACCGATGATGACTAGTCCGTCTCACGTGATGATCAGACACGGCCTAGTTGACTCGGATCATGTATCACTTAGATGACTAGAGGGATGTCTATCTGAGTGGGAGTTCATTAAATAATTTGATTAGATGAACTTAATTATCATGAACATAGTCTAAAACTTTGCAATATGTCTTGTAGATCAAATGGCCCACGCTAATGTTGCCCTCAACTTCAACGCGTTCCTAGAGAAAACCAAGCTGAAAGACGATGGCAGAAACTACACGGACTGGGTCCGTAACATGAGGATTATCCTCATAGCTGCCAAGAAAGCATATGTCCTTGATGCACCGCTAGGTGAAGCACCTGTTTTCCCAGCAACTCAAGACGTTATGAACGCCTGGCAGTCGCGTAGTGATGATTACTCCCTGGTTCAGTGCGGCATGCTTTACAGCTTAGAACCGGGCCTCCGAAAGTGTTTTGAGCAGCACAGAGCATATGAGATGTTCCAAGAGCTGAAAATGGTTTTCCAAGCTCATGCCCGGGTCGAGAGATATGAAGTCTCCGACAAGTTCTACAGTTGTAAGATGGAGGAGAATAGTTCTGTCAGCGAGCACATACTCAAAATGTCTGGGTTGCACAACCGCTTATCTCATCTGGGAGTTAATCTCCCAGATGATGCGGTCCTTTAACAGAATCCTTCAGTCACTCCCACCTAGCTACAAGAGCTTTGTGATGAACTTCAATATGCAGGGGATGGAGAAGACCATTCCTGAGGTATATTCAATGCTGAAATCAGCGGAGGTGGAGATCAAAAAGGAACATCAAGTGTTGATGGTGAATAAAACCACTAAGTTCAAGAAAGGCAAGGGTAAGAAGAACTTAAAGAAGGACGGCAAGGGAGTTGCCGCGCCCGGTAAGCCAGTTCCGGGAAGAAGCCAAAGCATGGACCCAAGCCTGAGACTGAGTGCTTTTATTGTAAGGAAAATGGTCACTGGAAGCGGAACTGCCCCAAGTTCTTAGCGGATAAGAAGGCCGGCAATACCAAAGGTATATGTGATATACATGTTATTGATGTGTACCTAACCAGCGCTCGTAGTAGCTCTTGGGTATTTGATACCGGTGCGGTTGCTCATATTTGTAACTCAAAACAGGAGCTGCGGAATAAGCGGAGACTGGCGAAGGACGAGGTGACGATGCGCGTCGGGAATGGTTCCAAGGTCGATGTGACCGCCATCGGCACGCTACCCCTATATTTACCTACGGGATTAGTTTTAAACCTCAATAATTGTTATTTAGTACCAGCTTTGAGCATGATCATTGTATCTGAATCTCGTTTAATGCGAGATGGCTACTCATTTAAATCTGAGAATAATGGTTGTTCTATTTATATGAGAGACATGTTTTATGGTCATGCCCCGCTGGTCAATGGTTTATTCTTATTGAATCTCGAACGTGATGTTACACATATTCATAGTGTGAATGCCAAAAGATGTAAGGTTGATAATGATAGTCCCACATACTTGTGGCACTGCCGCCTTGGTCACATTGGTGTCAAACGCATGAAGAAACTCCATGCAGATGGACTTTTGGAGTCTCTTGATTATGAATCATTTGACACGTGCGAACCATGCCTCATGGGCAAACTGACCAAGACTCCGTTCTCCGGAACAATGGAGCGAGCAACCAACTTATTGGAAATCATACATACTGATGTGTGTGGTCCAATGAGCATTGAGGCTCGCGGTGGTTATCGTTATGTTCTCACCCTCACTGATGACTTAAGTAGATATGGGTATGTTTATTTAATGAAACACAAGTCTGAGACCTTTGAAAAGTTCAAGGAATTTCAGAGTGAGGTTGAGAATCAACGTGACAGGAAAATCATGTTCTTACGATCAGATCGTGGGGGAGAATATTTGAGTCACGAATTTGGCACGCATTTAAGAAAATGTGGAATTGTTTCACAACTCACGCCGCCTGGAACACCTCAGCGTAATGGTGTGTCCGAACGTCGTAATCGCACTCTATTGGATATGGTGCGATCTATGATGTCTCTTACCAATCTACCGCTATCATTTTGGGGTTATGCTATAGAGACTGCCGCATTCACTTTAAATAGGGCTCCGTCGAAATCCGTTGAGACGACACCGTATGAATTGTGGTTTGGGAAGAAACCTAAGCTGTCGTTTCTGAAAGTTTGGGGATGCGATGCTTATGTCAAGAAACTTCAACCTGAAAAGCTCGAACCCAAATCGGAAAAATGTGTCTTCATAGGATACCCTAAGGAAACTATTGGGTATACCTTCTACCTTAGATCTGAAGGCAAGATCTTTGTTACCAAGAATGGATCCTTTCTAGAGAAAGAGTTTCTCTCGAAAGAAGTAAGTGGGAGGAAAGTAGAACTTGATGAAGTATTGCCTCTTGAACCGGAGAGTAGCGCAGCTCAAGAAAATGTTTCTGTGGTGCCTGCACCAACTAGAGAGGAAGTTAATGATGATGATCATGAAACTTCAGATCAAGTTGCTACTGAACTTCGTAGGTCCACAAGGACACGTTCCTCACTAGAGTGGTACGGCAACCCTGTCCTGGAAATCATGTTGTTAGACAATGGTGAACCTTCGAACTATGAAGAAGCGATGGCGGGCCCGGATTCTGACAAATGGCTTGAAGCCATAAAATCCGAGATAAGGATCCATGTATGAAAATGAAGTATGGACTTTGACAGACTTGCCCGATGATCGGCGAGCCATAGAAAATAAATGGATCTTTAAGAAGAAGACATACGCGGATGGTAATGTAACCATCTACAAGGCTCGGCTTGTCGCTAAGGGTTATCGACAAGTTCAAGGGGTTGTCTACGATGAGACCTTCTCACCCGTAGTGAAGCTGAAGTCTGTCCGAATCATGTTAGCAATTGCCGCATTCTATGATTATGAGATATGGCAAATGGACGTCAAAACGGCATTCCTTAATGGTTTCCTTAAGAAAGAATTGTATATGATGCAGCCGGAAGGTTTTGTCGATCCTAAGAATGCTGACAAGGTATGCAAGCTCCAACGCTCGATCTATGGGCTGGTGCAAGCATCTCGGAGTTGGAACATTCGTTTTGATGAGATGATCAAAGCGTTTGGGTTTACGCAGATTTATGGAGAAGCCTGTGTTTACAAGAAGCTGAGTGAGAGCTCTGTAGCATTTCTCATATTATATGTGGATGACATACTATTGATGGGAAATGATATAGAACTCTTGGAAAGCATAAAGGCCTACTTGAATAAGTGTTTTTCAATGAAGGACCTTGGAGAAGCTGCTTACATATTAGGCATCAAGATCTATAGAGATAGATCAAGACGCCTCATTGGTCTTTCACAAAGCATGTACCTTGACAAGATATTGAAGAAGTTCAATATGGATCAGTCCAAGAAGGGGTTCTTGCCTATATTGGAAGGTGTGAGATTGAGCACGGCTCAATGCCCGACCACGGCAGAAGTGTTGGGTTTCGTAGTAATTTCAAAAAATTTCCTATGCATACGCAAGATCATGTGATGCATTGCAACGAGGGGGAGAGTGTTGTCTACGTACCCAACGCAGACCGACTGCGGAAGCGATGACACGACGTAGAGGAAGTAGTCGTATGTCTTCACGATCCAACCGATCAAGCACCGAAACTACGGCACCTCCGAGTTCGTGCACACGTTCAGCTCGATGACGATCCCCGGACTCCGACCCAGCAAAGTGTCGGGGTAGAGTTCAGTCAGCACGACGGCGTGGTGACGATCTTGATGAACTACAGCAGCAGGGCTTCGCCTAAACTCCGCTACAGTATTATCGAGGAATATGGTGGCAGGGGGCACCGCACACGGCTAAGGAATAGATCACGTGGATCAACTTGTGTGTTCTAGGGTGCCTCTACCTCAGTATATAAAGGAGCCAAGGGGGAAGGGGGGCGCCGGCCAGGGAGAGAGGCGCAGGAGGAGTCCTACTCCTTCCGGGAGTAGGACTCCCCCCAATCCTATTCCAAGTAGGATTCCCAAGGGGGGAAAGAGAGAGAGGGGGGCCGGCCACCTTCTCCTAGTCCTAATAGGACTAGGGGAGGGGGAAGTGGCGCAGACACCTTGGGCTGCCCCTTTCTCCTTTCCACTAAGGCCCATGAAGGCCCATATGGCTCCCGGGGGGTTCCGGTAACCTCCCGGTAACCCGGTAAAATCCCGATTTCACCCGGAACACTTCCGATGTCCAAACATAGGCTTCCAATATATCAATCTTTACGTCTCGACCATTTCGAGACTCCTCGTCATGTCCGTGATCACATCCGGGACTCCGAACAACCTTCGGTACATCAAAATGCATAAACTCATAATGTAACTGTCATCGTAACCTTAAGCGTGCGGACCCTACGGGTTCGAGAACAATGTAGACATGACCGAGACACGTCTCCGGTCAATAACCAATAGCGGGACCTGGATGCCCATATTGGCTCCTACATATTCTACGAAGATCTTTATCGGTCAGACCGCATAACAACATACGTTGTTCCCTTTGTCATCGGTATGTTACTTGCCCGAGATTCGATCGTCGGTATCCAATACCTAGTTCAATCTCGTTACCAGCAAGTCTCTTTACTCGTTCCGTAATACATCATCTCACAACTAACATATTAGTTGTAATGCTTGCAAGGCTTATGTGATGTGTATTACCGAGAGGGCCCAGAGATACCTCTCCGACAATCGGAGTGACAAATCCTAATCTCGAAATACGCCAACCCAACATCTACCTTTGGAGACACCTGTAATGCTCCTTTATAATCACCCAGTTACGTTGTGACGTTTGGTAGCACCCAAAGTGTTCCTCCGGCAAACGGGAGTTGCATAATCTCATAGTCATAGGAACATGTATAAGTCATGAAGGAAGCAATAGCAACATACTCAACGATCGGGTGCTAAGCTAATGGAATGGGTCATGTCAATCAGATCATTCAACTAATGATGTGACCTCGTTAATCAAATAACAACTCTTTGTCTATGGTTAGGAAACATAACCATCTTTGATTAATGAGCTAGTCAAGTAGAGGTATACTAGTGACACTCTGTTTGTCTATGTATTCACACATGTATTATGTTTCCGGTTAATACAATTCTAGCATGAATAATAAACATTTATCATGAAATAAGGAAATAAATAATAACTTTATTATTGCCTCTAGGGCATATTTCCTTTAGTCTCCCACTTGCACTAGAGTCAATAATCTAGATCACATCACCATGTGATTAACATCAATAGTTCACATCATCATGTGATTAACACCCATAGTTCACATCGCCATGTGACCAACACCCAAAGGGTTTACTAGATTCAGTAATCTAGTTCACATCGCTATGTGATTAACACCCAAGGAGTACTAAGGTGTGATCATGTTTTGCTTGTGAGAGAATCTTAGTCAACGGGTCTGCCACATTCAGATCCGCATGTATTTTGCAAATTTCTATGTCAACAATGCTCTGCATGGAGCTGCTCTAGCTAATTGCTCCCACTTTCAATATGTATCTAGACCGAGACTTAGAGTCATCTAGATTAGTGTCAAAACTTGCATCGGCGTAACCCTTTACGACGAACCTTTTTTTCACTTCCATAATCGAGAAACATATCCTTATTCCACTAAGGATAATTTTGACTGCTGTCCAGTGATCTACTCCTAGGTCACTATCGTACTCCCTTGCGAAACTCAGTGGTAGGGCATACAATAGATCTGGTATACAGCATGGCATACTTTATAGAACCTATGACTGAGGCATAGGGAATGACTTTCATTCTCTTTCTATCTTCTGCCGTGGTCGGGCTTTGAGTCTTACTCAACTTCACACCTTGTAACACAGGCAAGAAACCTTTTCTTTGACTGTTCCATTTTGAACTACTTCAAAATCTTGTCAAGGTATGTACTCATTGAAAAAACTTATCAAGTGTCTTGATCTATCTCTATAGATCTTGATACTCAATATGTAAGCAGCTTCACCGAGGTCTTTCTTTGAAAAAACTCCTTTCAAACACTCCTTTATGCTTTGCAGAATAATTCTACATTATTCCCGATCAACAATATGTCATTCACATATACTTATCAGAAATGTTGTAGTGCTCCCACTCACTTTCTTGTAAATACAGGCTTCACCGCAAGTCTGTATAAAACTATATGCTTTGATCAACTTATCAAAGCGTATATTCCAACTCCGAGATTCTTGCACCAGTCCATAGATGGATCGCTGGAGCTTGCATATTTAGTTAACACCTTTAGGATCGACAAAACCTTCTAGTTGCATCGTATACAACTCTTCTTTAGTAAATCCATTAAGGAATGCAGTTTTGTTTATCCATTTGCCAGATTTCATAAAATGCGGCAATTGCTAACATGATTCGGACAGACTTAAGCATAGATACGAGTGAGAAAATCTCATCGTAGTCAACACCTTGAACTTGTCGAAAAACCTTTTGTGACAATTCTAGCTTTGTAGATAGTAACACTACTATCAGCGTCCGTCTTCCTCTTGAAGATCCATTTATTTTCTATGGCTTGCCGATCATCGGGCAAGTCAACCAAAGTCCGTACTTTGTTCTCATACATGGATCATATCTCAGATTTCATGGCTTCAAGCCACTTTGCGGAATCTGGGCTCACCATCGCTTCTTCATAGTTCGTAGGTTCATCATGATCTAGTAGCATGACTTCCAGAACAGGATTACCGTACCACTCTGGCGCGGATCTTACTCTGGTTGATCTACGAGGTTCAGTAGTATCTTGTTCTGAAGTTTCATGATCATCATCATTAGCTTCCTCACTAACTGGTGTAGGTGTCACAGAAACAGTTTTCTGTGATGTACTACTTTCCAATAAGGGAGCAGGTATAGTTACCTCGTCAAGTTCTACTTTCCTCCCACTCACTTCTTTCGAGAGAAACTCCTTCTCCAAAAAGTTTCCGAATTTAGCAACAAAAGTCTTGCCTTCGGATCTGTGATAGAAGGTGTATCCAATAGTTTCCTTTGGATATCCTATGAAGACGCACTTCTCCGATTTGAGTTTGAGCTTATCAGGATGAAAACTTTTTCATATAAGCATCGCAACCCCAAACTTTAAGAAACGACAGCTTAGGTTTCTTGCCAAACCATAGTTCACATGGTGTCGTCTCAACGGATTTAGATGGTGCCCTATTTAACGTGAATGCAGCTGTCTCTAATGCATAACCCCAAAACGATAGTGGTAGATTGGTAAGAGACATCATAGATTGCACTATATCCAATAAAGTACGGTTATGATGTTCGGACACACCATTATGCTGTGGTGTTCCATGTGGCATGAGTTTGTGAAACTATTCCACATTGTTTTAATTGAAGACCAAACTCGTAACTCAAATATTTTACCTCTACGATCATATCGTAGAAACTTTTATTTTCTTGTCACGATGATTTTCCACTTCACTCTGAAATTCTTTGAACTTTTCAAATGTTTCAGACTTATGTTTCATCAAGTAGATATCCCCATATCTGCTCAAATCATCTGTGAAGGTCGGAAAATAATGATACCTGCTGCAAGCCTTAATATTCATCGGACCACATACATCAGTATGTATGATTTCCAACAAATCTGTTGCTTGCTCCATTGTTCCGAAGAACAGTCTTAGTCATCTTGCCCAAGAGGCATGGTTCGCAAGCATCAAGTGATTCATAATCAAGTGATTCCAAAATCCCATCAGCATGGAGTTTCTTCATGCGCTAATATGACCTAAACAGCAGTGCTACAAATAAGTTGCACTATCATTATTAACTTTGCATCTTTTGGTTTCAATATTATGATTATGTGTATCACTACGATCGAGATCCAACAAACTATTTTCATTGGGTGTGTAACCATATAAGGTTTTATTCATGTAAACAGAACAACAATTTATTCTCTTACTTACATGAATAACCGTATCACAATAAACATGATCAAATCATATTCATGCTTAACGCAAACACCAAATAACACTTATTCAGGTTCAACACTAATCCCGAAAGTATAGGGAGTGTGCGATGATGATCATATCAATCTTGGAACCACTTCCAACACACATCGTCACTTCACCCTTAACTAGTCTCTGTTTATTCTGCAACTCCCGTTTCGAGTTACTAATCTTAGCAACTGAACTAGTATCAAACACTGAGGGGTTGCTATAAACACTAGTAAAGTACACATCAATAACATGTATATCAAATATACTTATGTTCACTTTGCCATCCTTCTTATCTGCCAATCACTTGAGGTAGTTCCGCTTCTAGTGACCAGTCCCTTTGCAGTAGAAACACTTAGTCTCAGGCTTAGGACCAGACTTGGGCTTCTTCACTTGAGCAGCAACTTGCTTGCTGTTCTTCTTGAAGTTCCCCTTCTTCCCTCTGCCCTTTTCTTGAAACTAGTGATCTTGTCAACCATCAACACTTGATGTTTTTCTTGATTTCTACCTTCGTTGATTTCAGCATCACGAAGAGCTTGGGAGTTGTTTCCGTTATCCCTTGCATATTATAGTTCATCACGAAGTTCTACTAACTTGGTGATGGTGACTAGAGAATTCTGTCAATCACTACCTTATCTGGAAGATTAACTCCCACTTGATTCAAGCGATTGTAGTACCCAGACAATCTGAGCACATGCTCACTAGTTGAGCGATTCTCCTCCATCTTTTAGCTATAGAACTTGTTGGAGATCTCATATCTCTCAACTCGGGTATTTTCTTGAAATATTAACTTCAACTCCTGGAACATCTTATATGGTCCATGACGTTCAAAACGTCTTTGAAGTCCCGATTCTAAGCCGTTAAGCATGGTGCACTTAAACTATCAAGTAGTCATCATATTGAGCTAGCTAAACGTTCATAACGTCTGCATCTGCTCCTGCAATAGGTCTGTCACCTAGAGGTGCATCAAGGACATAATTCTTCTGTGCAGCAATGAGGATAAACCTCAGATCACGGATCCAATCCGCATCTTTGCTACTAACATCTTTCAACACAATTTTCTCTAGGAACATATCAAAATAAGCATATGAAAGCAACAACGCGAGCTATTGATCTACAACATAGATATGCTAATACTACCAGGACTAAGTTCATGATAAATTAAAGTTCAATTAATCATATTACTTAAGAACTCCCACTTAGATAGACATCCCTCTAATCCTCTAAGTGATCACGTGATCCAAATCAACTAATCCATGTCCGATCATCACGTGAGATGGAGTAGTTTCATTGGTGAACATTACTATGTTGATCATATCTACTATATGATTCACGCTCGACCTTTCGGTCTCCGTGTTTCGAGGCCATATCTGCATATGCTAGGCTCGTCAAGTTTAACCTGAGTATTCTGCGTGTGCAAAACTGGCTTGCACCCGTTGTAGATGGACGTAGAGCTTATCACACCCGATCATCACGTGGTGTCTGGGCACGACGAACTTTGGCAACGGTGCATACTCAGGGAGAACACTTCTTGATAATTTAGTGAGAGATCATCTTATAATGCTACCGTCAATCAAAGCAAGATAAGATGCATAAAAAGATAAACATCACATGCAATCAATATAAGTGATATGATATGGCCATCATCATCTTGTGCTTGTGATCTCCATCTCCGAAGCACCGTCATGATCACCATCGTCACCGGCGCGACACCTTGATCTCCATCGTAGCATCGTTGTCGTCTCGCCAATCTTATGCTTCCACGACTATCACTACCGTTTAGTAATAAAGTAAAGCATTACATCGCGATTGCATTGCATACAATAAAGCGACAACCATATGGCTCCTGCCATTTGCCGATAACTCGGTTACAAAACATGATCATCTCATACAATAAAATTCAGCATCATGCCTTGACCATATCACATCACAACATGCCCTGCAAAAACAAGTTAGACGTCCTCTACTTTGTTGTTGCAAGTTTTACGTGGCTGCTACGGGCTTAAGTAAGAACCAATCTCACCTACGCATCAAAACCACAACGATAGTTTGTCAAATAGACTCTGTTTTAACCTTCGCAAGGACCGGGCGTAGCCATACTTGGTTCAACTAAAGTTGGAGAGACAGTCGCCCGCAAGCCATCTCTTTGCAAAGCACGTCGAGGGAACCGGTCTCGCGTAAGCGTACGCGTAAGGTTGGTCCGGGTCGTCTCGTCCAACAATACCGCCGAACCAAAGTATGACATGCTGGTAGGCAGTATGACTTGTATCGTCCACAACTCACTTGTGTTCTACTCGTGCATATAACATCAACATAAATAACCTAGGCTCGGATGCCACTGTTGGGTTTCGTAGTAATTTCAAAAAAATTCCTACGCATACGCAAGATCATGTGATGCATAGCAACGAGGGGGAGAGTGTTGTCTACGTACCCAACGCAGACCGACTGCGGAAGCGATGACACGACGTAGAGGAAGTAGTCGTACGTCTTCACGATCCAACCGATCAAGCACCGAAACTACGGCACCTCCGAGTTCGTGCACACGTTCAGCTCGATGACGATCCCCGGACTCCGATCCAGCAAAGTGTCGGGGTAGAGTTCAGTCAGCACGATGGCGTGGTGACGATCTTGATGAACTACAGCAGCAGGGCTTCGCCTAAACTCCGCTACAGTATTATCGAGGAATATGGTGGCAGGGGCACCGCACACGGCTAAGGAATAGATCACGTGGATCAACTTGTGTGTTCTAGGGTGCCTCTACCTCAGTATATAAAGGAGCCAAGGGGGGAGGGGGGCGCCGGCCAGGGAGAGAGGCGCAGGAGGAGTCCTACTCCTTCCGGGAGTAGGACTCGCCCCCCAATCCTATTCCAAGTAGGATTCGCTAGGGGGGAAAGAGAGAGAGGGGGGCCGGCCACCTTCTCCTAGTCCTAATAGGACTAGGGGAGGGGGAAGTGGCGCAGCCACCTTGGGCTGCCCCTTTCTCCTTTCCACTAAGGCCCATGAAGGCCCATATGGCTCCCGGGGGGTTCCGGTAACCTCCCGGTAACCCGGTAAAATCCCGATTTCACCCGGAACACTTCCGATGTCCAAACATAGGCTTCCAATATATCAATCTTTACGTATCGACCATTTCGAGACTCCTCGTCATGTCCGTGATCACATCTGGGACTCCGAACAACCTTCGGTACATCAAAATGCATAAACTCATAATGTAACTGTCATCGTAACCTTAAGCGTGCGGACCCTACGGGTCCGAGAACAATGTAGACATGACCGAGACACGTCTCCGGTCAATAACCAATAGCGGGACCTGGATGCCCATATTGGCTCCTACATATTCTACGAAGATCTTTATCGATCAGACCGCATAACAACATACGTTGTTCCCTTTGTCATCGGTATGTTACTTGCCCGAGATTCGATCGTCGGTATCCAATACCTAGTTCAATCTCGTTACCGGCAAGTCTCTTTACTCGTTCCATAATACATCATCTCACAACTAACATATTAGTTGTAATGCTTGCAAGGCTTATGTGATGTGTATTACCGAGAGGGCCCAGAGATACCTCTCCGACAATCGGAGTGACAAATCCTAATCTCGAAATACGCCAACCCAACATCTACCTTTGGAGACACCTGTAATGCTCCTTTATAATCACCCAGTTACGTTGTGACGTTTGGTAGCACCCAAAGTGTTCCTCCGGCAAACGGGAGTTGCATAATCTCATAGTCATAGGAACATGTATAAGTCATGAAGGAAGCAATAGCAACATACTCAACGATCGGGTGCTAAGCTAATGGAATGGGTCATGTCAATCAGATCATTCAACTAATGATGTGACCTCGTTAATCAAATAACAACTCTTTGTCTATGGTTAGGAAACATAACCATCTTTGATTAATGAGCTAGTCAAGTAGAGGTATACTAGTGACACTCTGTTTGTCTATGTATTCACACATGTATTATGTTTCCGGTTAATACAATTCTAGCATGAATAATAAACATTTATCATGAAATAAGGAAATAAATAATAACTTTATTATTGCCTCTAGGGCATATTTCCTTCAAGAAGATAGGGAAAAGATGGGTGTCATCCCCTATGCCTCGGCCATAGGGTCTATTATGTATGCCATGCTGTGTACCAGACCTGATGTAAACCTTGCTGTAAGTTTGGTGGGAAGGTACCAAAGTAATCTCGGCATGGAACACTGGATAGTGGTCAAGAATATCCTGAAGTACCTGAAAAGGACTAAGGATATGTTTCTCGTTTATGGAGGTGACGAAGAGCTCGTCGTAAAGGGTTACATTGATGCTAGCTTCGACACAGATCTGGATGACTCCAAGTCACAAACCGGATATGTGTATATTTTGAATGGTGGGGCAGTCAGCTGGTGCAGTTGCAAGCAAAGCGTTGTGGCGGGATCTACATGTGGAGCGGAGTACATGGCAGCCTCGGAGGCAGCACATGAAGCAATCTGGATGAAGGAGTTCATTACCAACCTAGGAGTTATTCCCAACGCGTCGGTCCCGATGACTCTCTTTTGTGACAACGCTGGAGCTATTGCCCTTGCCAAGGAGCCCAGGTTTCACAAGAAGACCAGACATATCAAGCGTCGCTTCAACTCCATTCGTGAAAATGTTCAAGATGGAAACATAGAGATTTGTAAAGAGCATACGGACCTGAATGTCGCAGATCCGTTGACTAAACCTCTTCCACGTGCAGGTGTTTGATACGTCCATTTTGCACCATGCTTTTATATCGATATTTATTGCATTTTGGACTGTTATTTCACTTTATGTCACGATACTTATGGCTATTCTCTCTTATTTTACAAGGTTTACATAAGGAGGGAGAATGCCGTCAGCTGGAATTCTGGGCTGGAAAAGGAGCAAAATATTAGAGACATATTCTGCACAACTCCAAAAGTCCTGAAACTCCACGGAACATCTTAAAATAAATAAAGAAAAATCATCGCCAAAGATGAAGGCCAGGGGGCCCACACCCTGCTCACGAGGGTGGGGTGCCCCCCCTAGGGCGCGCTCCTACCTCGTGGGCCCCTTGGTGGCTCTCCAACGTCCATCTTCTGCTATATGAAGTCTTTCAATGAGAAAAAAATAAGAAGGAACTTTTCGGGACAAGACTCCGCCGCCACGAGGCGGAACCTTGGTGGAACCAATCTAGAGCTCCTGCAGAGCTGTTCTGCCGGGGATACTTCCCTCCGGGAGGGGGAAATCATCACCATCGTCATCACCAACGCTCCTCTCATCGGGAGAGGGAAATCTCCATCAACATCTTCACCAGCACCATCTCATCTCCAAACCCTAGTTCATCTCTTGTACCCAATTCTTGTCTCAAAGTCCGGGATTGGTGCTAGTAGGTTGCTAGTAGTGTTGATTACTCCTTGTAGTTGATGCTAGTTGATTTATTTGGTGGAAGATCATATGTTCAGATCCTATATGCATATTATTACCCCTCTGATTATGAACATGAATATGCTTTGTGAGTAATTACGTTTGTTCCTGAGGACAAGGGAGAAGTCTTGCTATTAGTAGTCATGTGAATTTGGTATTCGTTTGATATTTTGATAAGATGTATGTTGTCTAGCCTTTAGTGGTGTTATGTGAACGTCGACTACATAACACTTCACCATTATTTGGGCCCAGAGGAAGGCATTGGGAAGTAATAAGTAGATGATGGGTTGCTAGAGTGACAGAAGCTTAAACCCTAGTTTCTGCGTTGCTTCGTAGGGGGCTGATTTGGATCCACATGTTTCATGCTATGGTTAGGTTTACCTTAATACTTTTGTTGTAGTTGCGGATGCTTGCAATAGAGGTTAATCATAAGTGGGATGCTTGTTCAAGTAAGAATAGCACCCAAGCACCGGTCCACCTACATATCAAATCATCAAAGTGTCGAACGCGAATCATATGAACGTGATGAAAACTAGCTTGACGATATTCCCATGTGTCCTCGGGAGCGCTTTTCCTATTATAAGAGTTTGTTCCGGCTTGTCCTTTGCTACAAAAAGGATTGGGCCACCTTGCTTCACTTTATTTACTTTTGTTACTTGTTGCTCGTTACAATTTATCTTGTCATAAAACTATCTGTTACCACTTATTTCAGTACTTGCAGAGAATACCTTGCTGAAAACCGCTTATCATTTCCTTCTGCTCCTCATTGGGTTCGACACTCTTACTTATCGAAAGGACTACGATAGATCCCCTATACTTGTGGGTCATCAAGACTCTTTTCTAGCGCCGTTGCCGGGGAGTGTAGCGCCTTTGGTAGGTGGAACTTGGTAAGGAAAAATTTATATAGTGTGCTGAAATTTACTGTCACTTGCTACTATGGAAAGTAATTCTCTGAGGGGCTTGTTCGGGGTATCTTCACCCCGTCCAGTAGAGCAAAGAGTTTCTCCTCAACCTACTGAACCTATTGAAAATGAAACTCCTTTTGAATTTCCTTCGGGTATGATGGGAAAACTGCTAGCTAACCCTTTTACAGGAGATGGAACAAAGCATCCTGATGAGCACTTAATATATATGGATGAAGTTTGTGGATTATTTAAGCTTGCAGGTATACCCGATGATGTTGCTAAGAAGAAGGTCTTCCCTTTATCTTTGAAGGAAGACACATTGATATGGTATAGGCTATGTGATGATATGAAATCATGTAACTATAAAAGATTGAAATTGGAATTTCATCAATAGTATTACCCTATGCATCTTGTTCATCGTGATCGCAATTATATATATAATTTCTGGCCTCGCGAAGGAGAAAGCATCGCTCAAGCTTGGGGGAGGCTTGAATCAATGTTATATTCATGCCCCAATTATGAGCTCTCGAGAGAAAAATTATGCAAAGTTTTTATGCTCGGCTTTCTCATAATAATCAAACCATGCTCGATACTTCTTGTGCTGGCTCTTTTATGAAGAAGACTATTGAATTCAGATGGAATTTATTGGATAGAATTAAACGCAACTCTGAAGATTGGGACCTCGACGAAGGTAAGGAGTCAGGTATGACACCTAAGTTTGATTGTGTTAAATCTTTTATGGACACCGATATTTTCCGTAAGTTTAGCACTAAATATGGACTTGACTCTGAGATAGTGGCTTCTTTCTGTGAATCTTTTGCTAATTATGTTGATCTCCCTAAGGAGAAGTGGTTTAAATATCATCCTCCCATAGAAGTAAAAGTAGATGCACCTATTAAAGTTGAAGAAAAGACTGTCACTTATAATGATCCTATTGTTCCTACTTCTTATGTTGAGAAACCACCTTTCCCTGTTAGAATAAAGGATCATGCTAAAGCTTCAAATGTTGTTCGTAAAAGCAATATTAGAACTTATACACCTCCTAAGAAAGTTAAAGTAGAACCTAATATTGCTATTGGTAAAGATCTCTTGTCTGATAATATTGATGGGCATGTTATTCAGTTCGAAGGTGAAACTGCTAGAATTGCTAAACCTTGTGCTAAAGATAAATATAGACCTGTGGTAGGCATGCCTGTTATTTTTGTTAAAATAGGAGATCGTTGTTATCATGGCTTATGTGATATGGGTGCGAGTGCTAGTGTTATACCGCATACTTTATACGAAGAAATTAAGAATGAAATTGCACCTGCTGAGTTAGAAGGTATTGATGTCACAATTAAACTTGCCAATAGTGATACTATTTCACCAATTGGAATTGTTAGAGATGTTGTAATCTTGTGTGGGAAAACTAAATATCCTGCTGATTTTCTTGTTCTTACTTCTCCGCAAGATAGCTTTTGTCCCATTATATTTGGTAGACCCTTCTTGAACACTGTTAATGCTCGGATAGATTGCGAAAAGAATGTTGTTACTATTGGCTTGGATGATATGGTTCATGAGTTTAATTTCTCTAAATTTAGTAAACAACATCGTGAGGAAGAATTACCTAGTAAGGATGAGATTATTGGTCTTGCTTCTATTGCCGTACCTCCTAGTGATCCTTTAGAACACTATTTGCTAGACCATCAAAATGATATGTTCATGAATGAAAGAAGGGAAATAGATGAAGTATTCTTTAAACAGGAACCTATTCTGCAACACAACTTGCCTGTTGAAATCTTAGGGGATCCTCCTCCACCCAAGGGTGATCCCGTGTTTGAGCTTAAACTGTTTCCTGATAGTCTTAAATATGCTTATCTTGATGAAAAGAAGATATATCCTGCTATTATTAGTGCTAACCTTTCAGAGCATGAAGAAGAAAGATTATTGAAAACTCTGAAGAAGCACCATGCTGCTATTGGATATACTCTTGATGATCTTAAGGGCATTAGTCCCACTCTATGTCAACATAAAATAAATTTGGAAGCAGATGCCAAACCAGTTCGTGATCCTCAACGACGTCTGAATCCTAAAATGAAAGAAGTGGTAAGAAAAGAAATACTCAAGCTTCTGGAGGCAGGTATAATCTATCCCGTTGCTGATAGTCAGTGGGTAAGTCCTGTCCATTGTGTCCCTAAGAAGGGAGGTATTACTGTTGTTCCTAATGATAAATACGAACTGATTCCACAAAGAATTATCACATGTTATAGGATGGTAATTGATTTCCGCAAATTAAATAAAGCTACTAAGAAAGATCATTACCCCTTACCTTTTATTGATCAAATGCTAGAAAGATTATGCAAACGTAAACATTATTGCTTTCTAGATGGTTATTCTGGTTTCTCTCAAATACCTGTGTCGGCTAGAGATCAATCAAATACTACTTTTACATGCCCTTTTGGTACTTTTGCTTATAGACGTATGCCTTTTGGTTTATGTAATGCACCTGCTACCTTTCAAAGATGCATGATGGCTATATTCTCTGACTTTTGTGAAAAGATTTGTGAGGTTTTCATGGATGATTTTTCCGTCTATGGTTCCTCTTTTGATGATTGCTTGAGCAATCTTGATCGAGTTTTGCAGAGATGTGAAGAAACTAATATTGTCTTGAATTGGGAAAAGTCCACTTTATGATTAATGAAGGTATTGTCTTGGGGCACAAAGTTTCTGAAAGAGGTATTGAAGTTGATAAAGCCAAGGTTGATTCTCTTGAAAAGATGCCATGTCCCAAGGACATCAAAGGTATAAGAAGTTTCCTTGGTCATGCTGGATTTTACAGGAGGTTCATTAAGGACTTCTCAAAAAGTTCTCGGCCTCTGACTAATTTATTGCAAAAAGATATACCATTTGTCTTTGATGATGATTGTGTAGAAGCATTTGAAATACTTAAGAAAGCATTAGTCTCTGCACCTGTTGTTCAGCCACCTGATTGGAATTTACCCTTTGAAATTATGTGTGATGCTAGTGATTATGCTGTAGGTGCTGTTCTAGGGCAAAGAGTTGATAATAAATTAAATATTATTTATTATGCTAGTAAGACTCTAGACAATGCTCAAAGAAATTATGCTACTACTGAAAAAGAGCTCTTAGCAGTTGTATTTGCTTGTGATAAGTTCAGACCTTATATTGTTGATTCTAAAGTAACAATTCACACTGATCATGCTGCTATTAAATACCTTATGGAAAAGAAAGATGCTAAACCTAGACTTATTAGATGGGTTCTCTTGCTACAAGAATTTGATTTGCATATTGTTGATAGAAAGGGAGCTGAGAACCCCGTTGCAGACAACTTGTCTAGGTTAGAGAATGGTCTTGATGACCCACTACCTATTAATGATAGCTTTCCTGATGAACAATTAAATGTTATAAGTACTTCTTGTAGTACTCCTTGGTATGCTGATTATGCTAATTATATTGTTGCTAAATTTATACCACCTAGCTTCACATACCAGCAAAAGAAAAAAAAATTCTATGATTTAAGACATTACTTTTGGGATGACCCACATCTTTATAAAGAAGGAGTAGATGGTG
This sequence comes from Triticum urartu, assembly GCF_056163025.1. NCBI lineage: Eukaryota > Viridiplantae > Streptophyta > Magnoliopsida > Poales > Poaceae > Triticum > Triticum urartu. Next base: position 539,102,630 of record NC_141878.1, on the reverse strand, counting down.
TTATTAGACGTTGTGTACCTGAGCATGAATAGGAACAGATCCTACGCAAGTGTCATTCCGAGGCTTATGGAGGACACCACGCTGGAGATAGAACTGCACATAAGGTATTGCAATCTGGTTTTTATTGGCCTACTCTCTTCAAGGATGCCCGTAAGTTTGTCTTGTCTTGTGATGAATGTGAAAGAATTGGTAATATTAGTAGACGTCAAGTAATGCCTATGAATTATTCTCTTGTTATTGAACCATTTGATGTTTGGGGCTTTGATTATATGGGACCTTTTCCTGCCTCTAATGGATACACACATATTTTAGTTGCTATTGATTACGTTACTAAGTGGGTAGAAGCTATTCCAACTAGTAGTGCTGATCATAACACTTCTATTAAAATGCTTAAAGAAGTTATTTTTCCGAGGTTTGGAGTCCCTAGATATTTAATGACTGATGGTGGTTCACACTTTATTCATGGTGCCTTCCGTAAAATGCTTGCTAAGTATGATGTTAATCATAGAATTGCATCTCCTTATCACCCTCAGTCTAGTGGTCAAGTAGAGTTGAGCAATAGAGAGCTCAAATTATTTTTGCAAAAGACTGTTAATAGATCTAGAAAGAATTGGTCCAAGAAACTTGATGATGCATTATGAGCTTATAGAACTGCATACAAAAATCATATGGGTATGTCTCCGTATAAAATGGTTTATGGAGAAGCATGTCACTTACCTCTCGAACTAGAACATAAGGCATATTGGGCTATTAAAGAGCTCAACTATGATTTTTAAACTTGCCGGTGAGAAGAGGTTATTTGATATTAGTTCACTTGATGAATGGAGAACCCAAGCTTATGAAAATGCCAAGTTGTTTAAAGAAAAAGTTAAAAGATGGCATGACAAAAGGATACAAAAGCGTGAGTTTAATGTAGGTGATTATGTATTGCTATACAACTCTCGTTTAAGATTTTTGCAGGAAAACTTCTCTCTAAATGGGAAGGCCCCTATGTTATCGAAGAGGTCTATCGTTCCGGTGCCATAAAGATCAACAACTTTGAAGGCATAAATCCGAAGGTGGTAAACGGTCAAAGAATTAAACATTATATCTCAGGTAATCCCATAAATGTTGAAACCAATATTATTGAAACCGTAACCCCGGAGGAATACATAAGGGACAATTTCCGGAATGTTTCAGACCCCGAAAAGGAATAGGTATGTGGTACGGTAAGTAAACCGACTCCAAAACAATTTTTAAGGCAATATTTCTCCATTTTGGAATATTTAGAAAAATAGAAAAATAAGTAGCAGTCCGAGAAGGACACGAGGGCCCCACGAGGGTGGTGGGCGCGCCCTACCCCTCTGGGCGCGCCCCCCTACCTCGTGAGCACCTCGCGTGCCTTCCGGACTCCGTTTTCTTGCACGATACGTATTTTGGTCGGTAAAAATTCATTATATAACCTCCCAAAGGTTTTGACTCCCGTATCACGCAAACCTCCTCTGTTCTTGTTTCGAGCTGTTTTTCTGACAGATCTAGGTTATCATGACGGCCCCAAGCGCCTCCAAGGACAAGTTCTTCGAGAAGGTCATCAACCCTTACCTCGCGGAGGTGCTGCGACACCCTCAAACCATTGAGTTGTGTGATGGGTTGTTGCACATCCGCGATGAAGAGGGACCAAAAGGGACCGGAAGCATGGAGACGAGGCTCAAAGCAGTGGAGCAACAAGTTTTCAAGTGCCAAGGGATGGTAGAACGTGGACTCAACTCTAACCACATGATGATCGCAGAGTTCACTAGAAACCACAAGTTGGATGCTGACAACATCGGGGAGACTATCTTCAAGCTTCATGAGAAGATCGAGCACCTCCAAGCCCAAATCTATGACCTGCAAAACCAAAACTGTGAGTATGAATATAGATTCAAAAGGATGAGTTTGGCTGCAGATTCGAGGATCCTGGAGACTCGATCATCTTTCTATGATGGAGAACCTATGCCTTGGAAGATGGACGCAAGGCCCGCATCATCTACAACACCTACACCTTCTTCACCGACAAAGGAGATATAATCACATGGGTATGGGCACTCCCCTTGGCAACTGCCAAGCTTGGGGGAGGTGCCCCGGTATCGTATCACAATCACAACTCCTATCTTTACTGTTTTTCTTAGTTCGATCCTATTAGTAGTATCTTGATCTAGTAGAGTAAAGTTTATGGCATGATCTAGTTTTGAGTTTGCTTTATGATCTCTCTTTGTAATCGAGTCTATGAGCTATATATAATAAAGATTAGTGTTGAGTCAAGGGCTTGATTATTTTGCCATGATCTTGGGTGAATAAAAGAAAGAAGAAAAGAATAAAAAGAAACAAAAAGTTCATATTGATCTTATTGAGAGTAATGACTTAACATAGAAAGAGTATGATGATTAAAAGTTGTTGGGAGTTGGCAGACATAGCTTTGGTCATTGTTGCAATTAATAGGAAGTTATAAGGAAAGAGAGGTTTCACATATAGATATATTATCATTGACATCTTTTATGATTGGGAGCACTCATTAAAATATGACATGCTAAAGAGTTGATGTTGGACAAGGAAGACAACGTAATGAGTTATGTCTTTCTTATATCCGAGATAAAGTATGTTGTCATGGATCCTCTAACTTGTTGAGCTTGCCTTTTCCCCTCATGCTAGCCAAATTTTCAGCACCAAGTAGAAATACTACTTGTGCTTCCAAATACCCTTAAACCAGTTTTGCCATGAGAGTCCACCATATCTACCTATGGATTGAGTAAGATCCTTCAAGTAAGTTGTCATCGGTGCAAAGCAATAAAAATTGCTCTAAATATGTATGATTGATTGGTGTGGGAGAAATAAGCTTTATACGATCTTGTGATGTGGAAGTAATAAAAGCGACAGACTGCATAATAAAGGTTCATATCACAAGGGGCAATATAAAGTGATGTTCTTTCGGATTGAGATTTTATGCATCCAACCATAAAAGCGCATGGAAACCTCTGCTTCCCTCTGCGAAGGGCCTATCCTTTATTATTATCTTCTACCTTATGCAAGAGTCATGGTGATCTTCACCTTTTCTTTTTCATTTTATCCTTTGGCAAGCTCAGCGTGTTGGAAAGAACATGATATATATATATATATATATATATATATATATATATATATCTAATTGGATGTAGGGGAGCATGAACCATTATTGTTGACATTACCCTTGAGGTAAAAGGTTGTGGGGCAAAACTATAAGCCCCTATCTTTCTCTGTGTCCGATTAAAACTCCGTAACCACAAGTATTGCGTGAGTGTTAGCAATTATGGAGGACTAAATGATAGTTGAGTATGTGGACTTGGTTTTTAGCTCTAACATAGACTCTTTCCGATGTTATGATAAATTGCAATTGCTTCAATGACTGAGATTATAGTTTGTCGGAGCCTAATAAGGTTTATGATTTATACTTTTGCATTGTGAATAGATCATCACTAGAACATAAGTAATCATATGACAAAATCTATATATGTTGCTATTGTGAGAATAATCATGATGCCTTCATGTCCGTATTTTATTTTTATCGACGCCTCTACCTCTAAACATGAGGACATATTTATTGTTATCGGCTTTTCGCTTGAGGACAAGCGAGGTCTAAGCTTTGGGGAGTTGATACGTCCATTTTGCATCGTGCTTTTATATCGATATTTATTGCATTTTGGACTGTTATTTCACTTTATGTCACGATGCTTATGGCTATTCTCTCTTATTTTACAAGGTTTACATAAGGAGGGAGAATGCCGGCAGCTGGAATTCTGGGCTGGAAAAGGAGCAAATATTAGAGACCTATTCTGCGCAACTCCAAAAGTCCTGAAACTCCACGGAACATCTTAAAATAAATAAAGAAAAATCCTCGCCAAACATGAAGGCCAGAGGGCCCACACCCTGCTCACAAGGGTGGGGGCGCGCCCCCCAACCTCGTGGGCCCCCTGGTGGCTCTTCGACGTCCATCTTCTGCTATATGAAGTCTTTCGATGAGAAAAAAATAAGAAGGAACTTTTCGGGATGAGACTCCGCCGCCACGAGGCGGAACCTTGGCGGAACCAATCTAGAGCTCCGGCAGAGCTGTTCTGCCGGGGATACTTCCCTCCGAGAGGGGGAAATCATCACCATCGTCATCACCAACGCTCCTCTCATCGGGAGAGGGCAATCTCCATCAACATCTTCACCAGCACCATCTCATCTCCAAACCCTACTTCATCTCTTGTATCCAATTCTTGTCTCAAAGTCCGGGATTGGTGCTAGTAGGTTGCTAGTAGTGTTGATTACTCCTTGTAGTTGATGCTAGTTGGTTTATTTGGTGGAAGATCATATGTTCAGATCCTATATGCATATTATTACCCCTCTGATTATGAACATGAATATGCTTTGTGAGTAATTACGTTTGTTCCTGAGGACAAGGGAGAAGTCTTGCTATTAGTAGTCATGTGAATTTGGTATTCGTTTGATATTTTGATAAGATGTATGTTGTCTAGCCTCTAGTGGTGTTATGTGAACATCGACTACATAACACTTCACCATTATTTGGGCCTAGAGGAACGCATTGGGAAGTAATAAGTAGATGATGGGTTGCTAGAGTGAGAGAAGCTTAAACCCTAGTTTATGCGTTGCTTCGTAAGGGGCTGATTTGGATCCACATGTTTCATGCTATGGTTAGGTTTACCTTAATACTTTTGTTGTAGTTGCGGATGTTTGCAATAGAGGTTAATAATAAGTGGGATGCTTGTTCAAGTAAGAACAACACCCAAGCACCGGTCCATCCACATATCAAATCATCAAAGTATCGAACGCGAATCATATGAACGTGATGAAAACTAGCTTGACGATATTCCCATGTGTCCTCGGGAGCGCTTTTCCTATTATAAGAGTTTGTTCCGGCTTGTCCTTTGCTAAAAAAAAGGATTGGGCCACCTTGCTGCACTTTATTTACTTTCGTTACTTGTTGCTCGTTACAATTTATCTTGTCACAAAACTATCTGTTACCACTTATTTCAGTACTTGCAGAGAATACCTTGCTGAAAACCGCTTATCATTTCCTTCTGCTCCTCATTGGGTTCGACACTCTTACTTATCGAAAGGACTACGATAGATCCCCTATACTTGTGGGTCATCAGTGTTCGATTCATCACAATGTAACTAGGTTATTGACTCTAGTGCAAGTGGGAGACTGTTGGAAATATGCCCTAGAGGCAATAATAAAAAGGTTATTATTATATTTCCTTGTTGATGATAATTGTCTATTGTTCATGCTATAATTGTGTTATCCGGAAATCGTAATACATGTGTGAATACATAGACCACAACATGTCCCTAGTGAGCCTCTAGTTGACTAGCTCGTTGATCAATAGATGGTTATGTTTTCCTAACCATGGACATAGGATGTCATTGATAACGGGATCACATCATTAGGATAATGATGTGATGGACAAGACCCAATCCTAAGCATAGCACAAGATCGTGTAGTTCGTCTGCTAAAGCTTTTCTAATGTCAAGTATCCTTTCCTTGGACCATGAGATTGTGCAACTCCCGGATACCGTAAGGGTACTTTGGGTGTGCCAAACGTCACAACGTAACTGGGTGGCTATAAAGGTACACTACGGGTATCCCCAAAAGTATCTGTTGGGTTGGCACGAATCGAGACTGGGATTTGTCACTCCGTATGACGAAGAGGTATCTCTAGGCCCACTCGGTAGGACATCATCATAATGAGCTCAATGTGATCAAGGAGTTGTTCACGGGATGATGTGTTATGGGAACGAGTAAAGAGACTTTCCGTAACGAGATTGAACAAGGTATCGGTATATCGACGATCGAATCTCGGGCAAGTATCGTACCGATAGACAAAGGGAATTGTATACGGGATTGATTGAATCCTCGACATCGTGGTTCATCCGATGAGATTATCGTGGAGCATGTGGGAGCCAACATGGGTATCCAGATCCCGGTGTTGGTTATTGACTGGAGAGTTGTCCCGGTCATGTCTACGTGTCTCCCGAGCCCGTAGGATTTACACACTTAAGGTTCGGTGACGCTAGAGTTGTAGAGATATTAGTATGTGGTTAACTGAAAGTTGTTCGGAGTCCCGGATGAGATCCCGGATGCCAGGAGGAGTTTCGGAATGGTCCGGAGGTAAAGATTTATATATACGAAGTCTAGTTTCGGCCACCGGGAGAGTTTCGGGGGTCACCGGTATCGTACCGGGACCACCGGAAGGGTCCCGGGGGTCTACCAGGTGGGGCCACCTATCCCGGAGGGCCCCATGGGCTTAAGTGGCATGGGAACCAGCCCCTGGTGGGCTGGTGTGCCCCACCCAAGGGCCCAAGGCGCCTAGGGTTGGAAACCCTAGGGGGCTGTTGCCCCCCGAGGGGGCATGCGCCCCCTGGTTGGAAACCCTAAGGGGGTCGTTGCCCCCCGAGGGGCCGCCGCCCCCCTCTAGATGGGATCTCCAAGGATGCATGCGCCCCCCTAGCCCCTATATATAGTGGAGGGGAGGGAGGGCAGCCGCACCCTAAGCCCTGGCGCCTCCCTCTTCCTCCTCCAGTAGCGCTTGGCGAAGCCCTGCTGGAATCCCGCTGCTTCCACCACCACGTCGTCGTGCTGCTGGATCTCCATCAACTTCTCCTCCCCCCTTGATGGATCAAGAAGGAGGAGACGACTCCGCTCCGTACGTGTGTTGAACGCGGAGGTGCCGTCCGTTCGGCACTAGGATCATCGGTGATTTGGATCACGACGAGTACGACTCCATCAACCCCGTTCTCTTGAACGCTTTCGCTCGCGATCTACAAGGGTATGTAGATGCACTCCTCTCTCTCTCGTTGCTAGATGACTCCATAGATTGATCTTGGTGATGCATAGAAAATTTTAAATTTCTGCTATGATCCCCAACACCTACGTGCCTTCAGCGGTAGTACCGCCTGGTGTTGGCGGTAGTACCGCTCATTCCATACTGGGCGGGTCCTCTTCTTCCTTCTCTTCCATGCTTCCCTCGCGGGTGGTGTATTTGTACACTTGTGCTCGCACTCCTCCTCCTCGTCCATGGTGTTCCGACAATGCCTATGCAAGCACACGAGAGGAGTGTCAAGTAGTATACCATCCTCGAAGGGGTCAAGTGAACACGCGTAAAGGAGATGATTCACCTTTATGTATGTGAAGTAGATGTCGCATGTGTCACTTGTCGAACATACTCTTGACATGGTGATGTCCATAGGATGCTCCGCATCATCCCCTCCCCCTTGGGAAAGATCCGACCTCGGATCGAAATCCAAATCACCATGGGAAAGAGATGGCTCGCCATGTAGGAATGGTCGATCACCAAGTTCTCGTCAACTTGAAGCTCGAAATGGGCACTCTCCAATGTCGCACCATCTTGGGATTCCTTTAAAAGGAGCAAAGACAACAAACACTTGGAAAAACAAATGTGGTTAGCGTTAGTGCAAAACCAAGCATTCAAGCGGTGATTCACCCAACAAGTGTCATCTTCATGCAAAGCATATGGTTTGACAAAGGATTGTGACATGGTATGTGTTGGGTTTCGTAGTAATTTCAAAAAATTTCCTACACACACGCAAGATCATGTGATGCATAGCAACGAGGGGGAGAGTGTTGTCTACGTACCCAATGCAGACCGACTGCGGAAGCGATGACACGACGTAGAGGAAGTAGTCGTACGTCTTCACGATCCAACCGATCAAGCACCGAAACTACGGCACCTCCGAGTTCGAGCACACGTTCAGCTCGATGACGATCCCCGGACTCCGATCCAGCAAAGTGTCGGGGAAGAGTTCCGTCAGCACGACGGCGTGGTGACGATCTTGATGTACTACAGCAGCAGGGCTTCGCCTAAACTCCGCTACAGTATTATTGAGGTATATGGTGGCAGGGGGCACCGCACACGGCTAAGGAATAGATCACGTGGATCAACTTGTGTCTAGAGGTGCCCCCTGCCTCCGTATATAAAGGAGTAGAGGGGGGAGGCTGGCCGGCCAAGGAGGAGGGCGCAGGAGAGTCCTACTCCCTCTAGGAGTAGGATTCCCCCCCCCCAATCCTAGTCGGAATAGGATTCGCGGAGGGGGAAAAGAGGAAGAGGGGGCCGGCCACCTCTCCTAGTCCTAATAGGACTAGGGGAAGGGGGGAGGCGCGCAGCCCATCTAGGGCAGCCCCTTCTCTTTTCCACCAAGGCCCACTATGGCCCATATAGCTCCCGGGGGGTTCCGGTAACCCTCCCGGTATTCCGGTAAAATCCCGATTTCACCCGGAACACATCCGATATCCAAACATAGGCTTCCAATATATCAATCTTTACGTCTCGACCATTTCGAGACTCCTCGTCATGTCCGTGATCACATCCGGGACTCCGAACAACCTTCGGTACATCAAAATGCATAAACTCATAATGTAACTGTCATCGTAACCTTAAGCGTGCGGACCCTACGGGTTCGAGAACAATGTAGACATGACCGAGACACGTCTCCGGTCAATAACCAATAGCGGGACCTGGATGCCCATATTGGCTCCTACATATTCTACGAAGATCTTTATCGGTCAGACCGCATAACAACATACGTTGTTCCCTTTGTCATCGGCATGTTACTTGCCCGAGATTCGATCGTCGGTATCCAATACCTAGTTCAATCTCGTTATCGGCAAGTCTCTTTACTCGTTCCGTAATACATCATCTCACAACTAACATATTAGTTGTAATGCTTGCAAGGCTTATGTGATGTGTATTACCGAGAGGGCCCAGAGATACCTCTCCGACAATCGGAGTGACAAATCCTAATCTCGATATACGCCAACCCAACATCTACCTTCGGAGACACCTGTAATGCTCCTTTATAATCACCCAGTTACGTTGTGACGTTTGGTAGCACCCAAAGTGTTCCTCCGGCAAACGGGAGTTGCATAATCTCATAGTCATAGGAACATGTATAAGTCATGAAGAAAGCAATAGCAACATACTAAACGATCGTGTGCTAAGCTAATGGAATGGGTCATGTCAATCAGATCATTCAACTAATGATGTGACCTCGTTAATCAAATAACAACTCATTGTTCATGGTCAGGAAACATAACCATCTTTGATTAACGAGCTAGTCAAGTAGAGGCATACTAGTGACACTTTGTTTGTCTATGTATTCACACATGTATTATGTTTCCGGTTAATACAATTCTAGCATGAATAATAAACATTTATCATGATTATAAGGAAATAAATAATAACTTTATTATTGCCTCTAGGGCATATTTCCTTCAGTCTCCCACTTGCACTAGAGTCAATAATCTAGATTACACTGTAATGATTCTAACACCCATGGAGCTTTGGTGCTGATCATGTTTTGCTCGTGGAGGAGGCTTAGTCAACGGGTCTGCAACATTCAGATCCGTATGTATCTTGCAAATCTCTATGTCTCCCACCTGGACTAGATCCCGGATGGAGTTGAAGCGTCTCTTGATGTGTTTGGTCCTTTTGTGAAATCTGGATTCCTTTGCCAAGGCAATTGCACCAGTATTGTCACAAAAGATTTTCATTGGACCCGATGCATTAGGTATGACACCTAGATCGGATATGAACTCCTTCATCCAGACTCCTTCGTTCGCTGCTTCCGAAGCAACTATGTACTCCGCTTCACATGTAGATCCCGCTACGACGCTTTGTTTAGAACTGCACCAACTGACAGCTCCACCGTTTAATGTAAACACGTATCCGGTTTGCGATTTAGAATCGTCCGGATCAGTGTCAAAGCTTGCATCAACGTAACCTTTTACGGTGAGCTCTTTGTCACCTCCATATACGAGAAACATATCCTTAGTCCTTTTCAGGTATTTCAGGATGTTCTTGACCGCTGTCCAGTGATCCACTCCTGGATTACTTTGGTACCTCCCTGCTAAACTTATAGCAAGGCACACATCAGGTCTGGTACACAGCATTGCATACATGATAGAGCCTATGGCTGATGCATAGGGAACATCTTTCATATTCGCTCTATCTTCTGCAGTGGTCGGGCATTGAGTCTTACTCAACTTCACACCTTGTAACACAGGCAAGAATCCTTTCTTTGCTTGATCCATTTTGAATTTCTTCAAAATCTTGTCAAGGTATGTGCTTTGTGAAAGTCCAATTGAGCGTCTTGATCTATCTCTATAGATCTTAATGCCTAATATGTAAGCAGCTTCACCGAGGTCTTTCATTGAAAAACTTTTATTCAAGTATCCCTTTATGCTATCCAGAAATTCTATATCATTTCCAATTAGCAATATGTCATCCACATATAATATCAGAAATGCTACAGAGCTCCCACTCACTTTCTTGTAAATACAGGCTTCTCCGAAAGTCTGTATAAAACAAAATGCCTTGATCACACTATCAAAACGTTTATTCCAACTCCGAGAGGCTTGCACCAGTCCATAAATGGATCGCTGGAGCTTGCACACTTTGTTAGCTCCCTTTGGATCGACAAAACCTTCCGGTTGCATCATATACAACTCTTCTTCCAGAAATCCATTCAGGAATGCAGTTTTGACATCCATCTGCCAAATTTCATAATCATAAAATGCGGCAATCGCTAACATGATTCAGACGGACTTAAGCATCGCTACGGGTGAGAAGGTCTCATCATAGTCAATCCCTTGAACTTGTCGAAAACCTTTCGCGACAAGCCGAGCTTTGTAGACAGTAACATTACCATCAGCGTCAGTCTTCTTCTTGAAGATCCATTTATTCTCAATTGCTTGCCGATCATCGGGCAAGTCAACCAAAGTCCATACTTTGTTCTCATACATGGATCCCATCTCAGATTTCATGGCTTCAAGCCACTTTGCGGAATCTGGGCTCACCATCGCTTCTTCATAGTTCGTAGGTTCATCATGATCTAGTAGCATGACTTCCAGAACTGGATTACCGTACCACTCTGGTGCGGATCTTACTCTAGTTGATCTACGAGGTTCAGTAGTATCTTGTTCTGAAGTTTCATGATCATTATCATTAACTTCCTCACTTATTGGTGTAGGTGTCGCAGAAACAATTTTCTGTGATGTACTACTTTCCAACAAGGGAGCAGGTACAGTTACCTCGTCAAGTTCTACTTTCCTCCCACTCACTTCTTTCGAGAGAAACTCCTTCTCAAGAAAGTTTCCGAATTTAGCAACAAAAGTCTTGCCTTCGGATCTGTGATAGAAGGTGTATCCAATAGTTTCCTTTGGATATCCTATGAAGACACACTTCTCCGATTTGGGTTCGAGCTTATCAGGTTGAAGCTTTTTCACATAAGCATCGCAGCCCTAAACTTTAAGAAACGACAACTTTGGTTTCTTGCCAAACCACTGTTCATAAGGCGTCGTCTCAACGGATTTTGATGGTGCCCTATTTAACGTGAATGCGGCCGTCTCTAGAGCATAACCCCAAAATGATAGCGGTAAATCAGTAAGAGACATCATAGATCGCACCATATCTAGTAAAGTACGATTACGACGTTCGGACACACCATTACGTTGTGGTGTTCCGGGTGGCGTGAGTTGCGAAACTATTCCACAGTTTTTCAAATGTACACCAAACTCGTAACTCAAATATTCTCCTCCACGATCAGATCGTAGAAACTTTATTTTCTTGTTACGATGATTTTCAACTTCACTCTGAAATTCTTTGAACCTTTCAAATGTTTCAGATTTATGTTTCATTAAGTAAATATACCCATATCTGCTTAAATCATCTGTGAAGGTGAGAAAATAACGATATCCGCCACGAGCCTCAATATTCATCGGACCACATACATCGGTATGTATGATTTCCAACAAATCTGTTGCTCTCTCCATAGTACCGGAGAACGGTGTTTTAATCATCTTGCCCATGAGGCACGGTTCGCAAGTACCAAGTGATTCATAATCAAGTGGTTCCAAAAGTCCATCAGTATGGAGTTTCTTCATGCGCTTTATACCGATATGACCTAAACGACAGTGCCACAAATAAGTTGCACTTTCATTATCAACTCTGCATCTTTTGGCTTCAACATTATGAATATGTGTATTACTACTATCGAGATTTAATAAGAATAGACCACTCTTCAAGGGTGCATGACCATAAAAGATATTACTCATATAAATAGAACAACCATTATTCTCTGATTTAAATGAATAACCGTCTCGCATTAAACAAGATCCAGATATAATGTTCATGCTCAACGCTGGCACCAAATAACAATTATTTAGGTCTAATATTAATCCCGAAGGTAGATGTAGAGGTAGCGTGCCGACCGCGATCACATCGACTTTGGAACCGTTTCCCACGCGCATCGTCACCTCGTCCTTAGCCAATCTTCGCTTAATCCGTAGCCCCTGTTTCGAGTTGCAAATATTAGCAACAGAACCAGTATCAAATACCCAGGTGCTACTGCGAGCATTAGTAAGGTACACATCAATAACATGTATATCACATATACCTTTGTTCACTTTGCCATCCTTCTTATCCGCCAAATACTTGGGGCAGTTCCGCTTCCAGTGACCAGTCTGCTTGCAGTAGAAGCACTCAGTTTCAGGCTTAGGTCCAGACTTGGGTTTCTTCTCTTGAGCAGCAACTGGCTTGCTGTTCTTCTTGAAGTTCCCCTTCTTCTTTCCTTTGCCCTTTTTCTTGAAACTAGTGGTCTTGTTAACCATCAACACTTGATGCTCTTTCTTGATTTCTACCTCCGCAGCTTTCAGCATCACGAAGAGCTCGGGAATAGTCTTGTTCATCCCTTGCATATTATAGTTCATCACGAAGCTCTTGTAGCTTGGTGGCAGTGATTGGAGAATTCTGTCAATGACGCAATCATCTGGAAGATTAACTCCCAATTGAATCAAGTGATTATTATACCCAGACATTTTGAGTATATGCTCACTGACAGAACTGTTCTCCTCCATCTTGCAGCTATAGAATTTATTGGAGACTTCATATCTCTCAATCCGAGCATTTGCTTGAAATATTAACTTCAACTCCTGGAACATCTCATATGCTCCATGACGTTCAAAACGTCGTTGAAGTCCCGATTCTAAGCCGTAAAGCATGGCACACTGAACTATCGAGTAGTCATCAGCTTTGCTCTGCCAGACGTTCATAACATCCGGCGTTGCTCCAGCAGCAGGCCTGGCACCCAGCGGTGCTTCCAGGACGTAATTCTTCTGTGCAGCAATGAGGATAATCCTCAAGTTACGGACCCAGTCCGTGTAATTGCTACCATCATCTTTCAACTTTGCTTTCTCAAGGAACGCATTAAAATTCAACGGAACAACAGCACGAGCCATCTATCTACAATCAACATAAACAAGCAAGATACTATCAGGTACTAAGTTCATGATAAATTTAAGTTCAATTAATCATATTACTTAAGAACTCCCACTTAGATAGACATCCCTCTAATCCTCTAAGTGATCACGTGATCCAAATCAACTAAACCATGTCCGATCATCACGTGAGATGGAGTAGTTTCATCGGTGAACATCATTATGTTGATCATATCTACTATATGATTCACGCTCGACCTTTCGGTCTCCGTGTTCCGAGGCCATATCTGTATATGCTTGGCTCGTCAAGTATAACCTGAGTATTCTGCGTGCGCAACTGTTTTGCACCCGTTGTATTTGAACGTAGAGCCTATCACACCCGATCATCACGTGGTGTCTCAGCACGAAGAACTTTCGCAACGGTGCATACTCAGGGAGAACACTTCTTGATAATTTAGTGAGAGATCATCTTATAATGCTACCGTCAATCAAAGCAAGATAAGATGCATAAAAGATAAACATCATATGCAATCAATATAAGTGATATGATATGGCCATCATCATCTTGTGCCTGTGATCTTCATCTCCGAAGCACCGTCATGATTACCATCGTCACCGGCGCGACACCTTGATCTCCATCGTAGCATCGTTGTCGTCTCGCCAATCTTATGCTTCCACGACTATCACTAACGTTTAGTAATAAAGTAAAGCATTACATCGCGATTGCATTGCATACAATAAAGCGACAACCATATGGCTCCTGCCAGTTGCCGATAACTCGGTTACAAAACATGATCATCTCATACAATAAAATTCAGCATCATGCCTTGACCATATCACATCACAACATGCCCTGCAAAAACAAGTTAGACGTCCTCTACTTTGTTGTTGCATGTTTTACGTGGCTGCTACGGGCTTAAGTAAGAACCAATCTCACCTACGCATCAAAACCACAATGATAGTTTGTCAAATAGACTCCGTTTTAACCTTCGCAAGGACCGGGCGTAGCCACACTCGGTTCAACTAAAGTTGGAGAGACAGTCGCCCGCAAGCCATCTATGTGCAAAGCACGTTGAGGGAACCGGTCTCGCGTAAGCGTACGCGTAAGGTTGGTCCGGGTCGTCTCGTCCAACAATACCGCCGAACCAAAGTATGACATGCTGGTAGGCAGTATGACTTGTATCATCCACAACTCACTTGTGTTCTACTCGTGCATATAACATCAACATAAATAACCTAGGCTCTGATACCACTGTTGGGTTTCGTAGTAATTTCAAAAAATTTCCTACGCGCACGCAAGATCATGTGATGCATAGCAACGAGGGGGAGAGTGTTGTCTACGTACCCAATGCAGACCGACTGCGGAAGCGATGACACGACGTAGAGGAAGTAGTCGTACGTCTTCACGATCCAACCGATCAAGCACCGAAACTACGGCACCTCCGAGTTCGAGCACACGTTCAGCTCGATGACGATCCCCGGACTCCGATCCAGCAAAGTGTCAGGGAAGAGTTCCGTCAGCACGACGGCGTGGTGACGATCTTGATGTACTACAGCAGCAGGGCTTCGCCTAAACTCCGCTATAGTATTATTGAGGTATATGGTGGCAGGGGGCACCGCACATGGCTAAGGAATAGATCACGTGGATCAACTTGTGTCTAGAGGTGCCCCCTGCCTCCGTATATAAAGGAGTAGAGGGGGGGAGGCTGGCCGGCCAAGGAGGAGGGCGCAGGAGAGTCCTACTCCCTCTAGGAGTAGGATTCCCCCCCCCCCAATCCTAGTCGGAATAGGATTCGCGGAGGGGGAAAAGAGGAAGAGGGGGCCGGCCACCTCTCCTAGTCCTAATAGGACTAGGGGAAGGGGGGAGGCGCGCAGCCCATCTAGGGCAGCCCCTTCTCTTTTCCACCAAGGCCCACTATGGCCCATATAGCTCCCGGGGGGTTCCGGTAACCCTCCCGGTATTCCGGTAAAATCCCGATTTCACCCGGAACACATCCGATATCCAAACATAGGCTTCCAATATATCAATCTTTACGTCTCGACCATTTCGAGACTCCTCGTCATGTCCATGATCACATCCGGGACTCCGAACAACCTTCGGTACATCAAAATGCATAAACTCATAATGTAACTGCCATCGTAACCTTAAGCGTGCGGACCCTACGGGTTCGAGAACAATGTAGACATGACCGAGACACGTCTCCGGTCAATAACCAATAGCGGGACCTGGATGCCCATATTGGATCCTACATATTCTACGAAGATCTTTATCGGTCAGACCGCATAACAACATACGTTGTTCCCTTTGTCATCGGCATGTTACTTGCCCGAGATTCGATCGTCGGTATCCAATACCTAGTTCAATCTCGTTATCGGCAAGTCTCTTTACTCGTTCCGTAATACATCATCTCACAACTAACATATTAGTTGTAATGCTTGCAAGGCTTATGTGATGTGTATTACCGAGAGGGCCCAGAGATACCTCTCCGACAATCGGAGTGACAAATCCTAATCTCGATATACGCCAACCCAACATCTACCTTCGGAGACACCTGTAATGCTCCTTTATAATCACCCAGTTACGTTGTGACGTTTGGTAGCACCCAAAGTGTTCCTCCGGCAAACGGGAGTTGCATAATCTCATAGTCATAGGAACATGTATAAGTCATGAAGAAAGCAATAGCAACATACTAAACGATCGTGTGCTAAGCTAATGGAATGGGTCATGTCAATCAGATCATTCAACTAATGATGTGACCTCGTTAATCAAATAACAACTCATTGTTCATGGTCAGGAAACATAACCATCTTTGATTAACGAGCTAGTCAAGTAGAGGCATACTAGTGACACTTTGTTTGTCTATGTATTCACACATGTATTATGTTTCCGGTTAATACAATTCTAGCATGAATAATAAACATTTATCATGATTATAAGGAAATAAATAATAACTTTATTATTGCCTCTAGGGCATATTTCCTTCAGTCTCCCACTTGCACTAGAGTCAATAATCTAGATTACACTGTAATGATTCTAACACCCATGGAGCTTTGGTGCTGATCATGTTTTGCTCGTGGAGGAGGCTTAGTCAACGGGTCTGCAACATTCAGATCCGTATGTATCTTGCAAATCTCTATGTCTCCCACCTGGACTAGATCCCGGATGGAGTTGAAGCGTCTCTTGATGTGTTTGGTCCTTTTGTGAAATCTGGATTCCTTTGCCAAGGCAATTGCACCAGTATTGTCACAAAAGATTTTCATTGGACCCGATGCATTAGGTATGACACCTAGATCGGATATGAACTCCTTCATCCAGACTCCTTCGTTCGCTGCTTCCGAAGCAAC
Organism: Triticum urartu; assembly: GCF_056163025.1. Lineage (NCBI taxonomy): Eukaryota > Viridiplantae > Streptophyta > Magnoliopsida > Poales > Poaceae > Triticum > Triticum urartu. The sequence goes on along the minus strand of NC_141878.1, from coordinate 539,086,000 downwards.
TATGTACTCCGCTTCACATGTAGATCCCGCTACGACGCTTTGTTTAGAACTGCACCAACTGACAGCTCCACCGTTTAATGTAAACACGTATCCGGTTTGCGATTTAGAATCGTCCGGATCAGTGTCAAAGCTTGCATCAACGTAACCTTTTACGGTGAGCTCTTTGTCACCTCCATATACGAGAAACATATCCTTAGTCCTTTTCAGGTATTTCAGGATGTTCTTGACCGCTGTCCAGTGATCCACTCCTGGATTACTTTGGTACCTCCCTGCTAAACTTATAGCAAGGCACACATCAGGTCTGGTACACAGCATTGCATACATGATAGAGCCTATGGCTGATGCATAGGGAACATCTTTCATATTCGCTCTATCTTCTGCAGTGGTCGGGCATTGAGTCTTACTCAACTTCACACCTTGTAACACAGGCAAGAATCCTTTCTTTGCTTGATCCATTTTGAATTTCTTCAAAATCTTGTCAAGGTATGTGCTTTGTGAAAGTCCAATTGAGCGTCTTGATCTATCTCTATAGATCTTAATGCCTAATATGTAAGCAGCTTCACCGAGGTCTTTCATTGAAAAACTTTTATTCAAGTATCCCTTTATGCTATCCAGAAATTCTATATCATTTCCAATTAGCAATATGTCATCCACATATAATATCAGAAATGCTACAGAGCTCCCACTCACTTTCTTGTAAATACAGGCTTCTCCGAAAGTCTGTATAAAACAAAATGCCTTGATCACACTATCAAAACGTTTATTCCAACTCCGAGAGGCTTGCACCAGTCCATAAATGGATCGCTGGAGCTTGCACACTTTGTTAGCTCCCTTTGGATCGACAAAACCTTCCGGTTGCATCATATACAACTCTTCTTCCAGAAATCCATTCAGGAATGCAGTTTTGACATCCATCTGCCAAATTTCATAATCATAAAATGCGGCAATCGCTAACATGATTCAGACGGACTTAAGCATCGCTACGGGTGAGAAGGTCTCATCATAGTCAATCCCTTGAACTTGTCGAAAACCTTTCGCGACAAGCCGAGCTTTGTAGACAGTAACATTACCATCAGCGTCAGTCTTCTTCTTGAAGATCCATTTATTCTCAATTGCTTGCCGATCATCGGGCAAGTCAACCAAAGTCCATACTTTGTTCTCATACATGGATCCCATCTCAGATTTCATGGCTTCAAGCCACTTTGCGGAATCTGGGCTCACCATCGCTTCTTCATAGTTCGTAGGTTCATCATGATCTAGTAGCATGACTTCCAGAACTGGATTACCGTACCACTCTGGTGCGGATCTTACTCTAGTTGATCTACGAGGTTCAGTAGTATCTTGTTCTGAAGTTTCATGATCATTATCATTAACTTCCTCACTTATTGGTGTAGGTGTCGCAGAAACAATTTTCTGTGATGTACTACTTTCCAACAAGGGAGCAGGTACAGTTACCTCGTCAAGTTCTACTTTCCTCCCACTCACTTCTTTCGAGAGAAACTCCTTCTCAAGAAAGTTTCCGAATTTAGCAACAAAAGTCTTGCCTTCGGATCTGTGATAGAAGGTGTATCCAATAGTTTCCTTTGGATATCCTATGAAGACACACTTCTCCGATTTGGGTTCGAGCTTATCAGGTTGAAGCTTTTTCACATAAGCATCGCAGCCCTAAACTTTAAGAAACGACAACTTTGGTTTCTTGCCAAACCACTGTTCATAAGGCGTCGTCTCAACGGATTTTGATGGTGCCCTATTTAACGTGAATGCGGCCGTCTCTAGAGCATAACCCCAAAATGATAGCGGTAAATCAGTAAGAGACATCATAGATCGCACCATATCTAGTAAAGTACGATTACAACGTTCGGACACACCATTACGTTGTGGTGTTCCGGGTGGCGTGAGTTGCGAAACTATTCCACAGTTTTTCAAATGTACACCAAACTCGTAACTCAAATATTCTCCTCCACGATCAGATCGTAGAAACTTTATTTTCTTGTTACGATGATTTTCAACTTCACTCTGAAATTCTTTGAACCTTTCAAATGTTTCAGATTTATGTTTCATTAAGTAAATATACCCATATCTGCTTAAATCATCTGTGAAGGTGAGAAAATAACGATATCCGCCACGAGCCTCAATATTCATCGGACCACATACATCGGTATGTATGATTTCCAACAAATCTGTTGCTCTCTCCATAGTACCGGAGAACGGTGTTTTAATCATCTTGCCCATGAGGCACGGTTCGCAAGTACCAAGTGATTCATAATCAAGTGGTTCCAAAAGTCCATCAGTATGGAGTTTCTTCATGCGCTTTATACCGATATGACCTAAACGCGCCACAAATAAGTTGCACTTTCATTATCAACTCTGCATCTTTTGGCTTCAACATTATGAATATGTGTATTACTACTATCGAGATTTAATAAGAATAGACCACTCTTCAAGGGTGCATGACCATAAAAGATATTACTCATATAAATAGAACAACCATTATTCTCTGATTTAAATGAATAACCGTCTCGCATTAAACAAGATCCAGATATAATGTTCATGCTCAACGCTGGCACCAAATAACAATTATTTAGGTCTAATATTAATCCCGAAGGTAGATGTAGAGGTAGCGTGCCGACCGCGATCACATCGACTTTGGAACCGTTTCCCACGCGCATCGTCACCTCGTCCTTAGCCAATCTTCGCTTAATCCGTAGCCCCTGTTTCGAGTTGCAAATATTAGCAACAGAACCAGTATCAAATACCCAGGTGCTACTGCGAGCATTAGTAAGGTACACATCAATAACATGTATATCACATATACCTTTGTTCACTTTGCCATCCTTCTTATCCGCCAAATACTTGGGGCAGTTCCGCTTCCAGTGACCAGTCTGCTTGCAGTAGAAGCACTCAGTTTCAGGCTTAGGTCCAGACTTGGGTTTCTTCTCTTGAGCAGCAACTGGCTTGCTGTTCTTCTTGAAGTTCCCCTTCTTCTTTCCTTTGCCCTTTTTCTTGAAACTAGTGGTCTTGTTAACCATCAACACTTGATGCTCTTTCTTGATTTCTACCTCCGCAGCTTTCAGCATCACGAAGAGCTCGGGAATAGTCTTGTTCATCCCTTGCATATTATAGTTCATCACGAAGCTCTTGTAGCTTGGTGGCAGTGATTGGAGAATTCTGTCAATGACGCAATCATCTGGAAGATTAACTCCCAATTGAATCAAGTGATTATTATACCCAGACATTTTGAGTATATGCTCACTGACAGAACTGTTCTCCTCCATCTTGCAGCTATAGAATTTATTGGAGACTTCATATCTCTCAATCCGAGCATTTGCTTGAAATATTAACTTCAACTCCTGGAACATCTCATATGCTCCATGACGTTCAAAGCGTCGTTGAAGTCCCGATTCTAAGCCGTAAAGCATGGCACACTGAACTATCGAGTAGTCATCAGCTTTGCTCTGCCAGACGTTCATAACATCCGGCGTTGCTCCAGCAGCAGGCCTGGCACCCAGCGGTGCTTCCAGGACGTAATTCTTCTGTGCAGCAATGAGGATAATCCTCAAGTTACGGACCCAGTCCGTGTAATTGCTACCATCATCTTTCAACTTTGCTTTCTCAAGGAACGCATTAAAATTCAACGGAACAACAGCACGAGCCATCTATCTACAATCAACATAAACAAGCAAGATACTATCAGGTACTAAGTTCATGATAAATTTAAGTTCAATTAATCATATTACTTAAGAACTCCCACTTAGATAGACATCCCTCTAATCCTCTAAGTGATCACGTGATCCAAATCAACTAAACCATGTCCGATCATCACGTGAGATGGAGTAGTTTCATCGGTGAACATCATTATGTTGATCATATCTACTATATGATTCACGCTCGACCTTTCGGTCTCCGTGTTCCGAGGCCATATCTGTATATGCTTGGCTCGTCAAGTATAACCTGAGTATTCTGCGTGCGCAACTGTTTTGCACCCGTTGTATTTGAACGTAGAGCCTATCACACCCGATCATCACGTGGTGTCTCAGCACGAAGAACTTTCGCAACGGTGCATACTCAGGGAGAACACTTCTTGATAATTTAGTGAGAGATCATCTTATAATGCTACCGTCAATCAAAGCAAGATAAGATGCATAAAAGATAAACATCATATGCAATCAATATAAGTGATATGATATGGCCATCATCATCTTGTGCCTGTGATCTTCATCTCCGAAGCACCGTCATGATTACCATCGTCACCGGCGCGACACCTTGATCTCCATCGTAGCATCGTTGTCGTCTCGCCAATCTTATGCTTCCACGACTATCACTAACGTTTAGTAATAAAGTAAAGCATTACATCGCGATTGCATTGCATACAATAAAGCGACAACCATATGGCTCCTGCCAGTTGCCGATAACTCGGTTACAAAACATGATCATCTCATACAATAAAATTCAGCATCATGCCTTGACCATATCACATCACAACATGCCCTGCAAAAACAAGTTAGACGTCCTCTACTTTGTTGTTGCATGTTTTACGTGGCTGCTACGGGCTTAAGTAAGAACCAATCTCACCTACGCATCAAAACCACAATGATAGTTTGTCAAATAGACTCCGTTTTAACCTTCGCAAGGACCGGGCGTAGCCACACTCGGTTCAACTAAAGTTGGAGAGACAGTCGCCCGCAAGCCATCTATGTGCAAAGCACGTTGAGGGAACCGGTCTCGCGTAAGCGTACGCGTAAGGTTGGTCCGGGTCGTCTCGTCCAACAATACCGCCGAACCAAAGTATGACATGCTGGTAGGCAGTATGACTTGTATCATCCACAACTCACTTGTGTTCTACTCGTGCATATAACATCAACATAAATAACCTAGGCTCTGATACCACTGTTGGGTTTCGTAGTAATTTCAAAAAATTTCCTACGCGCACGCAAGATCATGTGATGCATAGCAACGAGGGGGAGAGTGTTGTCTACGTACCCAACGCAGACCGACTGCGGAAGCGATGACACGACGTAGAGGAAGTAGTCGTACGTCTTCACGATCCAACCGATCAAGCACCGAAACTACGGCACCTCCGAGTTCGAGCACACGTTCAGCTCGATGACGATCCCCGGACTCTGATCCAGCAAAGTGTCAGGGAAGAGTTCCGTCAGCACGACGGCGTGGTGACGATCTTGATGTACTACAGCAGCAGGGCTTCGCCTAAACTCCGCTATAGTATTATTGAGGTATATGGTGGCAGGGGGCACCGCACATGGCTAAGGAATAGATCACGTGGATCAACTTGTGTCTAGAGGTGCCCCCTGCCTCCGTATATAAAGGAGTAGAGGGGGGGAGGCTGGCCGGCCAAGGAGGAGGGCGCAGGAGAGTCCTACTCCCTCTAGGAGTAGGATTCCCCCCCCCCCAATCCTAGTCGGAATAGGATTCGCGGAGGGGGAAAAGAGGAAGAGGGGGCCGGCCACCTCTCCTAGTCCTAATAGGACTAGGGGAAGGGGGGAGGCGCGCAGCCCATCTAGGGCAGCCCCTTCTCTTTTCCACCAAGGCCCACTATGGCCCATATAGCTCCCGGGGGGTTCCGGTAACCCTCCCGGTATTCCGGTAAAATCCCGATTTCACCCGGAACACATCCGATATCCAAACATAGGCTTCCAATATATCAATCTTTACGTCTCGACCATTTCGAGACTCCTCGTCATGTCCATGATCACATCCGGGACTCCGAACAACCTTCGGTACATCAAAATGCATAAACTCATAATGTAACTGCCATCGTAACCTTAAGCGTGCGGACCCTACGGGTTCGAGAACAATGTAGACATGACCGAGACACGTCTCCGGTCAATAACCAATAGCGGGACCTGGATGCCCATATTGGATCCTACATATTCTACGAAGATCTTTATCGGTCAGACCGCATAACAACATACGTTGTTCCCTTTGTCATCGGCATGTTACTTGCCCGAGATTCGATCGTCGGTATCCAATACCTAGTTCAATCTCGTTATCGGCAAGTCTCTTTACTCGTTCCGTAATACATCATCTCACAACTAACATATTAGTTGTAATGCTTGCAAGGCTTATGTGATGTGTATTACCGAGAGGGCCCAGAGATACCTCTCCGACAATCGGAGTGACAAATCCTAATCTCGATATACGCCAACCCAACATCTACCTTCGGAGACACCTGTAATGCTCCTTTATAATCACCCAGTTACGTTGTGACGTTTGGTAGCACCCAAAGTGTTCCTCCGGCAAACGGGAGTTGCATAATCTCATAGTCATAGGAACATGTATAAGTCATGAAGAAAGCAATAGCAACATACTAAACGATCGTGTGCTAAGCTAATGGAATGGGTCATGTCAATCAGATCATTCAACTAATGATGTGACCTCGTTAATCAAATAACAACTCATTGTTCATGGTCAGGAAACATAACCATCTTTGATTAACGAGCTAGTCAAGTAGAGGCATACTAGTGACACTTTGTTTGTCTATGTATTCACACATGTATTATGTTTCCGGTTAATACAATTCTAGCATGAATAATAAGCATTTATCATGATTATAAGGAAATAAATAATAACTTTATTATTGCCTCTAGGGCATATTTCCTTCAGTATGTAAGCATATCAATTGAGCACAAGCAAAGAAATCATAGGGACAAGCATGTGTATGTGAGGTAGTGATGCAAATATGTGTGACAAGAGAAGAAGCATCTACCTCAAGTTCATAGTAAGCATTCACAAATTGCTCAATGAAAGGTCTATGGTAGGTATAGGAAGCATTCACAACACCAAATAAAATGAAGTGTCTAAACACATGGGTCAAGTGCAAGACAATCCAAGCATAATGTGCATGGGGTGTAGTGAATATAGTGTGGCACTCAACACAATAGAAAGAGTAAGTGTTCATCATGTGTGAGGCAATCAAGGAAAGCATGTAGCAATCGATGGGACATGGCATATGTGAAGTGATAACATTGTTGCAACCAAACATATGAGAGGATCAAGTAGTCCAAGAATTGGATGCAACACACAAGGCATATATATCATGATGAACAATAAGTCTCATGGTGCAAGCAACACAAGTAGTATGATCCGCAATAGCCATGCTCAAGAAAGATGTCACCTTGAAGGCGTGTCCTTGTGCATTCTTCACAATGCCGAAGTGGTAGGAAAGGTGTTGGAGAAGCGAGTCGTGGTCTAATGTACGAGGCTCGCTCTCAAGAGCTCGAATGGTCAACTCATGTGAAGCGGAAGTCGACACAAGGTCCAAGTATCCTACACATGCACAAAACAAAGCAAAGAACGTATGCGCATGGTAGATAAACACATCATCCATCATGATGGTTCTATTCTCTTGCACATAACCATTAGAAGCACAAGTGCATGAATAATATGATGCAACAATGGCAATATTCATGGCACTAGGTATATGGTGCAAAGGGGTAAGACAAGCATGCTTCACAAGAAATATGTCAAAATCTCCAAATATATGTGAGAATTCTACGGGGGCAATCTCATTAGCAAGACTAAGATCATTGGGGCACTCAATACATGGAAAATCATCTAGCATGAGAGAGGCAACATATGGAGATATATGACAAGAAGCAATAACAATCATGTCATGCAAAGCATGTAGATGGTTGTCATCAACCGCATGAAATGAGCAAGTATGAATCATCGATGATGCAACACAAGCAATTGGAAGAATCAAGTCGTGCAAGCTAGTAGTGTGAAGATGCAACATACTAGAGGAAATCATGGCAATCATGTCATGTGAGAAAATAATAGGCATAGGCAATGCACATGACATATCGCAAGCACAAACACAAAGCAATATCATAGTATCATCATAGGCATGGAGCACAAAGCAAACATGGCAATAACAAGCAATATCTCCACCAAGCTTGCAAATACACATACAAGTATGAGAATCAATCATCATGTGTAATGCAAAGCATGGGTCACGAATGCATGACAAAGGCATAGTAATGAGCATATCATGCAAAGTGAACATGGCAAGATGGGCATATAATATATAATGGACAATACCCCATAGCCAAGTGAGGGCCATGTAGAAGAAATGCGTGAAGAGAGCGGTGGGAAAGACAATCCATGGGATCCCAAGTCATCATTGCTCTCTAGAGCTCGTTTTGTCAACTCGTGGGATTGCGAGGTTGACAAGAATTCATGGGTACCTACACAAAAGAGGCACAAACGAAAGAAATTGTGTGTGTGGTAAATGTACACATCATCCATCATGATGTGTATGTGCACATAAGAGTTAGTACAAGTTAAGCATCGCTCAAAGAAATTTGATGCATGGTATAAGAACATGTCATCCATAATGTAAGAATAGTTATTGTGTATAACACGATGGGGATGCAGATTTAGAATGCAAGTATATGGCACATCAATAGCATGTTTATTCATGGGAAGCATATTGTGCACACAAGTATTGGGAACATGCAATGAATGGGATGAATCAAAATCTCCTAAAAGGTATGAGGAAACTATGGGGGTCTCATCATGAGCAATATTGGAAACATCATATGGAGAAAATGGACAACATCCAAAACAATGCATATCCGAAGCTAGGTGGTCATGGCATGGCATATGAGAGAAATGATGCAAAGGGAGCATATCAATATCATCACAAGAAAAACAAATGCCAATAACCATGGGCTTGTCATCTATGCCATATGTGCAAATTGGGTTTATTTTAATAGCATATGCATACTAACTATGAAGAGATTGCAAATATGACATATGATTGATCTCATGCATAGCATATGACAAGTCAAGCGGATTGGCAAACATGATGTGACCAAGAGAGTTATCACAAGTGATCCTATGCAACATGGCATCACAACTAATATACTCCACATGGAAATCGTCAAACTCATCATAAATGGGTAAATCATCGCATGGGGAAGTCGCACTAGCGTGAAGCATGGTAATAGGTTGATCAACATCATGCAAGCAATCAATGTCAAGAATGTCCACTAGTGGGACTAGAGCATCACCTTCACCTATGTTACCTTTGTCATTCCACTCAAGTGGGGTAGGTGAGGTGGTAAAGACCAAATGGTGGTCATCATCATCAACTTGATGGAACCATGTGGGGGTGCATCATATTCCACCATGGCCATCGTCTTGTCCAAAGGTAGGACGTAGTCGTCGTGAATCAGCGTGTCATCATATATGGGACCTAGCACCAAATGAGAAGACACAGTAGAGGTAGAGGTCAAGTCGTTAGAAATCATAGTGGCCTCACATGCCCTATCAACTACCTCACTCTCTCTATGTGGTGGTTCACTCACTCCCTCACAATAGGTGCACTCAAACTCACATATGGCGGGGTCACTCATCTCACTCAAGTGGTGGGGGTTGTGGCTCTCCTCACATGGGAATTGTGGAAACACATCATATATGGGGCTAGTGGTGAAGTTACTCTCACTCTCAATATGGTGGCAAAAGTCACTCAAGTCATCATACGTCGTCGTGGTCGAGGTGAAATACTCAACCATCTCATCGCCGTCGCCATGGATGAAGGCCAAAGATGGCACATCATCACTCTCACCTCCTAAGATGGAAGCATCATCCTTGCTCGCCACCGTATCACTCGCGTCCAAAGCTTGGTCGTTGAAGGTCTCCGTAGTTGAACTCGTCGCCGCACCATCTTGACAAAGAGTCATGGAGGACTCGGCAACATGAATGCCACAAAGAGGTATGGCGGTGAAGTCAAACTTGGGAGCATCGTCTTGGAGCTCATCGGGCTTGGACATCATGGTGGTACTAGCCTCATGCTCGTTCTCATGGAGCTTGGTCGTCGCGAAGTGAGCTTGGGGTGGAGAAGCTTTGACCTTCATGAGTTCTTGTTCCGCCTTGAGAGCACCAATGTAGTAGTCGTCGAGGGACTTGTAGTTCTCGAGGAAGATCGTCTTGGAGATGTCGTTGTGCAATCCCATCATGAAGTGGAACTTCATTGAAATGGGGTCGTCCACGCTGGCTCGTCGCAAGGCTTTCTTCATCTCCTCGAAGTACTCGTCGATTGACTTGGATCCTTGGGTGGTGTTCTCCAATTGGCGTAGAAGTTGTTCCGTGTAGGTTGGAGGCACGAACTCTCACCGCATAGATCTCTTCGTCTTGGGCCAAATCACCTACATAGGTCTCCGAAGGTGTGTGAAGCCACCATGTCGACGCTTAGTCGTGGAAGTTTCTTGTGGCGCACTTCACTTGATCTTCGGGAGGAACTTGATGTAGCTTGAGGTACTCGTCCATCAAACGCTCCCACTCGAGATACTCCTCGGGTTCTAGAGTCCCATAGAAAGGAATCTCATGGTCGATGTCGAGGTCGTAGTAGCTCATGGAAGTCGTGGAATTGAGATTGGGGAGCTTCTCTTGAAGTGCTTGTGGGTGAAGATGCCGTATGTCCATAGGCGAAGATGCCTTGAAGTCGCTTGGCGAAGATGCCAAGGGAGATGGTGAAGTCATCGAGCGGTTGTTGGTGTTGAGTCCTAGACCTTCACGTTTGTGGTGGTGATGGTGTCGATGCCGATGAGACCTTGTCGTAGATGGTAGCTTGGAAGCATGTGTACTTGACCGTGTTCTCGAAGATGAGGAAGATCGCTTGTAGGACTTGATGAGGGCTTTGATCTCCTCCATTTGAGCTTGCATCTTGGTTTCGGTAGAGTTATTCGTGGCATCGAACTCGTCGTTGTTGTTGTAGACCGAAGGTGAAATGCCTTGCCTATCCATCACAAGACTCGAGTAGAGGTGAGTAGGAAATGAGATGAACAATACCAAGTTACCTTTTCCCAAAGTTGAGGATGTATCTTGTTTCACTCAATGTGAGATGAAAGAATAGTGGAATTGGTACCGGACTTGTTCACTCACACCTACAAACTAAAGCTTATGGAGTAGCTCGGTGAGGATAGGGGCACAAAAATTTAATGCAAAATGTTAGCAAGAGTCAATAATGTTGAAAGAGATTCACAAATTCGCAAGTAAAAAAAGTAGAACAATAGCAATATATGGTACACGGAAACACACACATGGATAGATAAATGGGGTCGTGCAACCAAGGAATGAGCACAAAATGTGGAATCCACAGAAAACGCTCGTGTTGCATAACTCAAGAGAGACGCTAGCACGATTTCTCAATAGGCGGATACGACACTTGTGCACAACCTATAAGATGAAAAATGTATGAACTTTCTATCCCAAGTATGCTATGTATGTATGGCTCCCGGTGTTATGATCCAAGATGATCTTATATGCAATGTGGTATGATGCTATGGCACTTGCTTACAAGCTTCTTTGCTCTTTCTCTTTTGCTTAAAAGCTTATTCTCTTTTTTTGTATGATTGGCCACTTTTGCACAATGCACAAACCAAGATAGCAATTGTGTATATGCGAGAACAAACTTGAGGCACACGAGATGATATGATACCAATATGATATGGTATGTATGTAATGGAAGGTGTAGACCACTAATGTGCACAAGTAACGTTGCTGGCAATACTCAAATGGCTAGTCTCGATAGGCAAGTGACGCAAGATAGGCTAGGTGTTAACAATGCAATGGCAAGGGAATATACAATGGAGGGATACCATGATACCAAGATGATATGGAGGTTACCGTCCTTGGCGATGATGAGTCGCGGTGCTCTTGGTGGAGATACCAAGATGATGGTGACTCATCCCTAAGTAGCCGAAACACCTCAGGAAACGGAAAAACCGCGAACTCGAAATCTCAAATGTCAAATGTTAAATGGTGGTAGCGGAATGTGGTGGTGGTGTTGCGGAAGCTCAATGGGATCGCGGAAATGCAATGATGGGTTTTGCGAGTAGGCAATGCGGAAGTGGAGGGTAAGGTTGGCTATACACGGTGTTGGAGTTGGAAGCACGGTCCCTAAGTAGCTGAAACACCTTAGGAGACACAACTCACACCACAAACAAAATTGGGTTAAGTTGGGTAGTGGGAGTGTATAGTGGTTTAGCCTATGCAGAAGTGGTGGTGGTGGTGGTAGATGAGGAAGCAACCGTCCCTAAGTAGCCGAAACACCTTAGGAGACTCGAATCGCTACTCAAGCAACCACAAATGCTATGGGGAACAAAATTGGTTAGGTTGCAGAAGGTTATGGTAGTTTTGCGAATGATGTGGTGGAAGCCCTAGGAAAAGATGCCAAAGTTCCAAAAAGTTGATGGTGTCAAAAGGTGTTGTAACCTATGTAGATGATGGAGGATTTCAATAGCTACTCAACGAGCTAAAGAACGCGGAAATCGGACTCCGGCTGTGAAAGTTATGGTCAAAACTGTCAATCAGCTGATGCTGAAACTGGGAGGGGCGGTTGTACCGCTTGCTAGGGCGGTTGTACCGCTCCTGGAGCATCCTGGAGTTCCAGAATTAGCTGACAGAAGTATCAGGTTATGGGGGAGCGGTAGTACCGCCTTGGGGGTTGGTTGTACCGCTGGTGTCGGGAAAAATTCTCAGATCTGGATCAGGGATGAACTTGGGGCGGAAATGGATGATTTCGGGGGCAAAATTTGATGGATTTCGTGGAAGGAAGGTGGGGAAACTTGGGGAGATACTAGATCCACTCGAAACCAAGCAAATCCATGGATCAAAATCAACAAAACATCATCAAACCAACAAATCACAAAAAAATTGGTGGGGATTTTCGAAATTGGGAAAGAACACAACAAAATTAGGCTAGAAAACAACGAGGGGAGGCTGCGAAATCGTGATCAACGTGGCTCATGATACCAAGATGATGTAGGGTAGGAACCCTAGGGGCCGATCTTTCACTATAGAAGCGGATCCTGCGAAGAACACGAAGAACACGGGGAGAACGGAGAGAAATCACAAGGGGAAACACTCAAGAACAAGTCCAATCACACATCCACTAGACAATCAAACACACAAGATCCACAAGGTACATGAACAACAAAGGGAAAGATACAAGGTAAGGTTCATCTCCATGAGGAGGTCTTGAAGCGGGCCGCCCAAGAGGGGGTCTTGATGTTCTTTTCCAAAAGGAGGTCTTGAATCCGCTTGGGGGATCTTCTCCGAGGAGGCTCGAATCTCCGAGGAGAAGGTAACCAAGTGGATGAGCAAAGCTCTCACACAAATATGAGCTAATCCTTTGCTAACCCTAGTACAGAGCTAGGAGACAAGTATATATAGTCCAAGGGGTAAGTTGGGGGATACATGGGGTGAAACCCCTCTCACTACGCATAGGCAGGGCGGTTGTACCGGATATGTGAGTGGTTGTACCGCTAGGAGCTCAGGTACCGGTTTCTGGGGGTGTACGCGAAGGTAGGGAGCAGTTGTACCGGTGGTAGGACCGGTTGTACCGGTCTTGTCGCAGCTGGGGGGAACCGGGGTTGTACCGGCCTTGCACCGCTTGAATACAGAAGCTGGGCCGGAAGTTTGGCGGTAGTCGAGCGGTTGTACTGCCTGTGTGCCTTCAGTGGTAGTACCGCTCGTTCCAGACTGAGCGGGTCCTCTTCTTCCTTCTCTTCCATGCTTCCCTCGCAGATGGTGTAGTTGTACACTTGTGCTCGCACTCCTCATCGTCCATGGTGTTCCGACAATGCCTATGCAAGCACACGAGAGGAGTGTCAAGTAGTATACCATCCTCGAAGGGGTCAAGTGAACACGCGTAAAGGAGATGATTCACCTTTATGTATGTGAAGTAGATGTCGCATGTGTCACTTGCCGAACAGACTCTTGACATAGTGATGTCCATAGGATGCTCCGCGTCATGTTCTCTACTTCTCGTGAAAGGACGACCGTGCTTCACATGGAAGCACAATGTTTTTCTAGAAGCATGGATGTGCTTCGTAAAAATAATCTCCAAAACCTAGGCAAAGCTAGGTAAAAGCTAAAAAGCCAAAAAAAACATCTAAAACCCAAACTGCGTACAGATAAATAAAAAAACAAAATTTATAGTAAACGTCTGACATGCGACAGGTAGCGGTGGCTTGGCGCACCACTTGACATGTTCCCAGGCCATCAAAAGTGACCTTTGGAGATCCACTGAAGGGATAATCGATCTTTAGTGACTCGCTAGATAGAGGGTTTGAGCCTGGATAAAATTATTTTGTGAACCCTTCATAGATCATCTTTTTGTGCCCCAATTAATTAAAGGTTTTTTCTTTACATGGTAATACGTGTCTCATTTATATCATAAAAATCAAAGTACAAGTCACATGAAGATCGACATGACGAAACCGAAAGGACAGCAAAATGTCTCTGAGCTTGACTCCAACGCCCGTCTCCTGCCTGCGACAACGCCACAGTAATTACCAAAGTAAAAAAATGACGGATCACCTTCTCATCCAAGCTCGACGCAGCTCAATCGCTGATATGCAACTTTGCAGACCTTCAAAGTGGCACACCAAAAGTGAAGTCATTACAGTTGAACATATTAGACTGGGGCAACACCATGGACACGTCATCAAACTCTACATCTGGCACCCCACCACGACTAAGACGCCGAAGAAGGAAACCATACCTGCCATCCATCAACCGTGAACCTTGTAGACGCTCCGTCTTTCAGATGTCGTCGATGCAGATCACTATTCGCATCCGCTCCCGCGTCGACATAGGAGCAGACGCCGTCGCAATGGCGGAACCTGAGGACACATGTCCACCACAAAGATGCCGCGGCCACTAGGATATCCCCGCATGAACAGACTGGTTCTCAAATCCATCGCTGACCATAGAGACGATCGCCTTACCGCGGAAGAATTCAGAGCTTCTTTATTCAGCATCGTCATCGCCATTGCCGAAGCCAAGACGTCGAACGATCCGAAAACCTAAGCTGCTAGGGCCCTAGAACCTAAAACTAAAACGATCCGCACGAGCGGGATCCGACGACCCCTCTCACTACCGACGACCAAGAGGTCGCCGTCGAAGGGGAGCCGCCGGAAGACGGCGCCGGAAGGGTTGGCTCTCTTGGCGGCGGCGGTGGCTAGGGTTCCTGGTCGCTAACTAAAAACGAAGCGCCTTACAATTTATTCAAGATTTATTGGGTCTAGCTCTCCAACGAATTAGACCTGGTCTCGTAGAACTTTTTTTCCATCCAAAAAGAGCTGATCTAAGGTTGCTCTCCTCATCGAGCAGATCCAAATCAGGCCGTAACTGAAACAGACGAGGACAAGAAAAAAAAAGGTCATTTTCCTGCGCGTCAGGAAACAACGTGAAGCATGGGTCAACTTCGAAAAAACTCAGCCAACCTAGTGCACGAGTTGTTGTTCCACATAACGAACAATGGTGATTTCAATTGCGATTCAGAATTCTTGACGTATCCAACTAGAACTTCAGATATATTCAGTCAAGAAACAAAGAAAGGTACGAGACATGAAACGCTAATGCTTTATCACTCAAATACATCGATATGTTTTGCAAAAAACCCGACTGAACTGATGATACATTTAGAACGATACACACCTTATAGATCATCCTAAACAAAGTACACCTTAAAGACTACAAATAACTGAAGCGCAGAAGCATCTGACGAACTATATACCAGACGATCAACTACATTACATACCGTTGTTACATAGACAGACCAACCACACTTCAATTCTATCTCAAAAGAAAGAAAAACACTTCAGCCAGAGTTGGCGTCATTTAATCTTTGGTGCCGGATGAGGAGAAGCAGCCGCAGATGAGCTCCAGGATGCTCTTCTTCACGCCATTGTGATCAGCCATGGTTCTGAAGTTCTGATGGACGATCCTCGGAGAGTCGGAGCTCACCTTCACAGTCACAGGTGAAACGATCAAGATGGAATGCCAGAAATTGTTTGGAGCTGGAAGTGCTAAAACTGAGCAAGCGAGGGACTTGGATGTTCGGTGCCTGAGAAAGCCTCTCTGATGTCCAATTTATACTAGTACCAGTACTTGGTTCGCACGTATAATGCTGAAGAAGCTGACTAGCTGGCTTGCTTGCTGTGCAAGGAGTAGGAAAAAATTGCATCCATGCATGACCGGGAAAAGGTTGAGTGGACTGAGAACAGGTCCTAGCAAGGGACAGTCCAACACTCCAACTGGGGCGATCGGTGACTGGAAAGAGTAAAAAATGACTTGCAGGTGTCACGTCCCGTTGTGACAGTGTCAGAACGAGCACTGTCAAGTGTGAATTTTGAAGGCGTTCAGACTTCTGACCTTAAGTTCGACAGTTAACTTGATGCCCTTCCATCGTGTGCAACAAGCAGATGGAATATGGTAAACTATTAGCGTCGTACGCGTATTACTGGTGGTGGGACTGGATTCCGTGGTCAAATCCATGGCGAGTAATCTTCGTCAAAAAGACAATATGGCGAGTAATCTTCGTCAAAAGGACAATATGGCGAGTAGTGTACAGTAAGTACGTACTGCCCATGACTGGAATTAACACCCGTTAGCCTTCAATTCAAAACAACCTGGCTTAATTATGACCACCGGAACTGTTCGACCTACTACTACTAATCAAGCTTTTTTTTTCCATATTCCATTCTTGAAAGTATACGGAGCTCCCCTCTTGGCCTATTTGGTTCATAGCAAAAATTTAGGGACCCATAGGAACAGAAAATTTTCCTATGATGACACTATTCATGCATTTAATTAGAAGGTATGGTCCATAGAAAAAAATGGAGATTTTTTCCTCTGAATTGAGGTTCATAGAAAAACAAAGAAATTTTATAATCCACTGAAACCTCTATTTTACATTCAGTATGCTCGAAGAACGAGTCAAAAGACATAAGTAGCATAGTAATATTAACTTCACTTGCCTTTGCACTTATCTCTATGGAAAACTTGAAGTTGACCTTACTTTTTAGAACCATCGAGTTGTTCTATTCTTGCGAATCAAACACTCAACTATGCATATTCTATGTTTTCACAATCCTCTATTTTGCACATGCCCTGTTGCATTTTTTTTTCCTTTTTACTATTGTTATGTCTCCTATATTGTGAATCGATGAGGCCCTAAAGGTTCTCCTGGTATTTCCAAACACGGAAAAAACTCATGAAAAAAAATAGAAAAAATATGTCATGACAATTATACAGTTCTAGCTAATTGCTCATGTGTTGTAATGGGGGCAAGATAATCTAGTGGTTCAACATCAATCTTGTCTGGCATATATGTTGCACCCCCTAGGGCGACTCGGGCGGCCAGAAACCAAGCCGCCGCCGCCGCAAACTCCCCCCTCCCCTCCCTCCGCCGACGGGCTAAGCCCGGGGGCCGACGGCGGTGGCGGGGGATCTCCTCTCTCGCGCGTCTCCGGGGTGGGGCAGACCCCAAGGCGTGTGGTGGCGCGACCGATCTGAGATCTGCGGCGCGGCGGATGGCGGCAGGCAGCGGGAGGCCGGCCCATCCTCGGACGGCGTCGGCTTGGCGCAGCGGAGGCCAGGGCTGCGGGTGCTGCGGATGGCCCATTGGGCGGCGGTGGTGGCTGCGGTTGGCGGCGGCCGGCTTGGCTGCGGTGGCGTGCATGCTGTCTTCATATCGGCGACGGCGGCGTGGAGGGCCTTGTGGTCTCGTCGGCGGCACCTCCGATCAGATTTGTTTTGATCGGTGCAGCCGGCGGTGGTGGTCATCTCTTCCGTCAGAGGTGGTCGGCCTGGGGCTGGGTGTTCGGATCTCAGGATCCGTCATCAGGCACCAGCTGCGAGTCGGGGAGACGTAGTTGCCGGTGAAAACCGAGCCGACGGCGGGCGACGGCGGCGTTCCACGTTGTTACCTTGATGAAGGCATCGTCATGTGAATTTCGTCGACCCACTCGTATTCCTCCGGGGGAAACCCTAGGATCTGGTGTTCCAGACCGGACGATGGCGGCACTGCGGTGTCGTTTCTCTCTTGGGAGCGTCGTTTTGTGGAGCAGCGCTGGAAGTTAGAGGCGGGAGGTGGAGCGGCTTCGTCTTGCACGGAGCTTCAGTGGAGATGTCAAGTCATGCCTGACCGACTTGTGCTAAGCTTGGTCATGCCTGGTCGGCAGGTGCTACGCACGACAGATCCTCCATGGGCGTCAAGATGTGCCGGCTGGTGGTACGTGGTAGCATGGCGCTGAGGTGTATCAGTGGCGAGCGCGACGTGTACAGTTGTTTGCGTGCAGGGAGGAGGTGCCGTTGGGCGCCATGGTGGCGTCGATGATAGCTGGACCGAGCAAGGTTGATGCATTAGTACAGTTCTGAGGATGGAGCGGTGTCAGTTGGCGGCGGCGGCCTCTGAGAACACGTCGGACCAGTGTGTGCCCTAGACTCAGCAAGTGGCTAGGTTGGAGTCTCAGGTCTTAGATGTTAGGATTGGCTGCGATGTCTATTTGGTATTAGGCCCAGGCTATCTGCACCCCTTCATTAACTGGATAGGTGTAGCGACAGTTTGTTGCTTAGATCATCTCCAGCCGTTGGCCCCCCAGGGGGCGCCTAAAATCACCGCCTGGGGGTGAGCCGGCGCAAAAAATGGGCCTAGGGGCGAGTTGGTCCCTAGCCGCCGGGCCCAGGGCCGCCCCCAGGCGCGATTAAATAAAAAAAAGTATAGCAAATTTCAGCACAGTTGGGCGAAGTTCGGCTAAACACAACACATTTCGGTCAACTTGGGCATATATTTGGACAAAGTTCGCCGATTTTCATTACATAGCAAATATATAATATACTAATCTAAAAGAAACTTGCTGAACACCGAGTAATCGCCATCGTCGCCGCCATCCTCGTCGTCGACCTTCTCCTCCTTGACGCGGGCGCCCCTGTTGGACCCGGCGTCGCCATGGCGGAATGGTGGCGGCGGCAGCGCGTCGTCGCCGTCGCTGTCGTCGATGACGACGACTCCTCCTTCGTCGCGGCCCCGACGGCGCTCCGCGAACCGCTGCAGAGCGGCGCACTGGCGCTCCATCGCCATCTTGAGGGAGTCCCGGCGTGCCCACTCAAGGGCCGCGTCGTCGTCGCGCTCGACCTCGCCGTGCTCCGTCTTCACGGCGGCAAGTCCCGGCTCTGCCTTCACCGGCGCGAGCCCCGGCTCCGTCTTTGGCTTGACGAAGCGCGGAGGAGGAGCCGACGAGGAGGCGCACCGGTCTCCCTCATTGATGACGATGCCGGCGCTGCGAGTGCGCCGGCCGAGCGGCGACTCCGCCGCGGGTTCGGCCTTGACGCCGAGCAGTGCCGGAGGAGTGCGAGGAAGAGCGCGAGGAGGAGGAAGAAGAGGAGGAGCCGAACCTCCTTGGCGCCCATGGCCCATCGCGTCGGTGGTGTGCCTGGGCGGCCGCCCTCGTCGGGGGGTACGCCAACGGCGGGTCGTTGCCGCCCTCGAGATGCGTCAGCACGCCCTCGAGTGTACGTCCAGGGACGCCCCACCACAGGCGGCGCCCCTCGCTGTTCTTCATGCCGGTGACCACTGCCGCGCCGTTGGTGGACGCCAGCCGTTGCTGCTGACGGCGCTCGAAGTACGCCACCCAAGCCGCATGGTTGTCAGCGGCGTACTGGGGGGAGAGTTGGGCGTCGGTGAGGGAGACGCGCACGACGTCGACCTCCTCGGCGAAGTACCCGGGTTTGGCCACGGCGTCAGGCAGCGGGGGAATGGGCACTCCCCCGTTGCTAAGCTTCCAGCTCGTCGGCCCGGCGGCGCCGGGATGTTCGCCTGGAACAGGAGCCAATACTCCTACTCCTGTTCACGGAGCGAGCGGCGGCCGAAGCCGTTGGCCGCCGCCTCATCTTCGGGGAAACGCTCGGCCATTGGGAGGGGAGGGAGAGCGAGGGCTTGACGGCGGCGCTCGGGAGAGGGAGGCTCGGCGGCGGCTCTCGGGAGAGGCAGAGCTCGGCGGCTAGGGCGGCTAGGGCTAGGGCTAGTGTGGCCAGAGGCGAGGGAAGCCGCCGGCTTTATATAGCCGTGTCGTGCCCGTGTGTATGCGTGCGAGGGAGGGGAGGCGTCGGCGACGTCCCGTGACGTGCCGCCCGTGAGTAATCAATGATAAGGCTAACCGGCCGGCGGCATCCTTGCCATTGATTCCCCGCGGGAAACCGAGGCGTGGGGGGAAGACGACGCGCGGTGTCGCTGACGCGGCGGGCCCGCGGCTCTTTCGCGCCAAAACCGCTTGCCCCGGCGTCCCCGAGTGCCCCCCAGCGCGCCGGGTTCAGCCTGGGTCCGCCGGCGCTAATTTCGGCCTAGGCCGGCGAAAATCGGGCTCCTGGGGGCGCGACTGAGCCGATTTTTCTGCGCCGGCGCGAAAAAATCGCCTGGGGAGGCCTTTCTGGGGGCGCGGCTGGAAATGCTCTTAGACGGCGGCTTTAGTCTTACTGTTGTATGACTTTGTAAGGTCTTGTGAGAATAATTAATAAAGTGGCCGTATGCATCGTCAAGATGCAGAGGCCGGGGATCATCCTCCTTTTCTAAAAAAATATATATTGCACCCACCATATTGTAGATTCTTGTAAGATGTGATTTGATTGAGTATGGGTAGGGGAAGAGAAAAAAGTTTTGGTTTTAATTGAGATTTTTGTAAGATTTGATTTAGGTATGGTTAGGAGAAGGCAAGGAAAGTTTTTATTTAGTTGAGGTTTTGGTAAGATTTGTTTTGATTTAATTGTGTTAATATGCAGGACATGGTTCTGGTAAGATTTAATTGATTTAATGCAGAACAAGGAAAACAAAGTACCAATTTGATTTAGATTATTCCAAACCAAGAGAGGGAGGTGGAACCACATTTGGTGACGTATAAATACTAACTCCTTTTAATAGTAGAGATGAGCCTCCTACATTACTGCTTAATTCCAAATATGATCTGTTGCCCCAAAAATAAAATATGCAATGTCGTGATTTAGGAGACTCGTCTCAATAAGATTTGGAGTACAAGGATCAATAAGAGTGCGAAGATTACACCGTCCTTGATCTTGATCTTGTCTTAGGAGAAATGCCTCAATAAGAGTGTGTACATTACACCGTCCAAGGCCAAGATTCATACTTGAACAAATACATGTGTGCTAGATGACAACCTCGAGATTGGGTTGAGGATGGTGTAGTGCTGAGTAGATCCCGGCAAAAAAAAGTGCTGAGTAGATCGACTTGGTGAAGTAGTACTACGAGATGCAACTATACAATGAAAAAGATAAATTGGTTAAAAAAAGCAACATGAATAGAACGCCACAAGAATTTAGCAAGTGGGCAAACAAATGTTGTATTCCCGTAAAAAAATGTTGTATTGATTTCTGGTTGGCATGGAAACAATATTTTCTGCAACATTTTGGCATATTGAATATCAAATATTCAAACTTCCCACGAAGTCTAGTTACATGACAGGACAACTAATCACATGAACAACCACATACCAACTGAACCAGACAGGAAAATCTAATATCTTAATTAACCACGTCCAACAATTACGTGCAGCAGGAGATACAATTTTGTTAGAAAAAACATCATCATATACTAATTAATTAAATGTTATTACAATCTTTCATTACAGCATAAGCCCACGCAAGACAGGAAACAAGTTAAACACCTCTTCTGCACTAGCTCTAAAAGTTATTCATCCGTGGTAGATGACTAGGAGCAGCCGCAGAGAAACTGCCAGATGCTCTTCTTCACGCCGTTGCGACCAGCCATTTTGCCTTGCTTCCACCCGAGATCGATCGGTGCCTCCACAAAGCTGAAAAATACTCCAAAAATTTGTACCTGGTACAACAGAGAATTCCTGGCATAAGTTACCAGCTTACCATCTACGAAAACAAAGAAAGTTTATATGCGGCGGTGCAACAAGGCAGGGAACATACCTGAAGAATGACAACTGCTTGAAGAGCTAATCAAGCAAATCAGGATTTGTGCCTTTGATCGATGCGAATAAGCAGCACTTCCAAACGCCTCTTTATAGAAGTCTCACACTCACACTGGCACAAAGCAGTTAGTTACACTTAGTTAATTAGCACCTCTACCCCACATGTCGGTCTGGGAGTGTACCAACAGCAGACTTTACTAGGAAAAGAACATGGGAAATCACAAGAAAATTCAGGGGAGTCAATGTCCTCTGAGTACTTCGCTCACAGCAGTACTCCCGGTCAAATAACCAGAGAAACTTGGGTTGCACGTACCTGGAAAAGTACATGAACAATCACAAAATAAAAAAGCTAAATTAGACTTGGTTTGCGCTTGTCATAGAATGTTCAGTGAAAGATGCTCGCTAAATCTTGCCAAGTATATTCTGCTTGCGTTAGCTACTTTATTGTTGTCTCCGTTACTTGACCAGTGACCAGTGTTAGAAGTGAAAACTAACTGAAAATGACTTCTGAAGGACTCGGGATGACCTGACTTTTTCCTTTTAACAATTCTGACGCTTTCGTGTGACGCTGTCTGTGAGTCAGTGTGAGCGTATGACCACGACTGATAACTTATAATTTTAACATGGCTCCGATATTTGATGCCTTCAATGTTCAATCATTCAACGATTCGCTGGTCGGCACCCGTCCGTGCGACACAATTCGTTAGGCCACATATAGCACACGTAAACGGAGACTGAAGTACCGAATGGTCCGTGTGTGTGGCTGTCCGTTGAAAGCTAGCAAAGCTCCCATGACGGAAGCATGCAATGTTTACGCATAAGCTTGGAACGGTTCAAGTTCAACCACTGCAAATGATGCAAGTAATGGAAATCAATGTTTGACGCAAATTGAACTGACGCGGTTCACCTTGCAGCGTCGAACAGGGAAAAGGATGAACTTTTTTTTTTACAGGTGCCACAATGACCCATCTGCAAACACACTGTTCATCATGGCATCGTGTTTAGATTCAGATTTTTTGGCAGTGTGATAATGAATCAAAGAAATATCGACTGGCTAGGTGGACTGTATTATGTCGACCTAAAAGTCAAGGAGGACTTAGAATTCAGGACCTTGAGATTAAAAATATTGTTCTTGTCAGCAAATGGGTTTATAAACTACTTATTGAGAATGGGGTATGGCAGGAAAAAATTATTCATAACAAGTACGTGGAATCCAAAGCCATTTCTCAAGTCCATTGGAACCCTGGTGACTCACATTTTTTGTGTGGCGTCATGAAGGCCAAGGAATTATTTTTTCAATTTGGGACTTTCTCGGTTAGGGATGGTTCCCAAGTTCGATTCTGAGAAAACACCTGGCTAGGGACCACACCACTCATGGTGCAATACCCGAGTTTGTATAGGACTGTTAGACATAAATTTGTCACCATCAAATTAACAAGCTTTGGGACAAGAAAACCCTGATATTTCTTTCCGTAGGGACCTTTTAGGACCTCGTCTGGCAGCTTGGAATAAGCTACTCATACGTCTAAAGGCTATTCAGCTGTCAGATGAACTGGACATCTTTCGATGGAATTTGCATCAGAATGGCAAGTTCACAGTCAAATCCATGTATAATGCAATGGTTCATTGTGATGTTCCGGTTGATAACAGGAAATTGTGGAAGCTTAAAATCCCTCTAAGAGTGAAGATGTTCCTCTGGTTCCTAAACAGAGGGGTCATTTTAACTAGAGATAATCTGGCACGAAGCAACTGGCAAGGCACCAAGGCGTGTGTCTTTTGCCAACATGACGAGTCTATTAAGCACTTATTTTTTGAGTGTAAGTTCGCTCGGGCGGTTTGGGCCATAGTTCAAGTAGTTTCAAATTTATACCCCCCCCCCCCCACGTAATGCACGTAACATATTCGGCAACTGGTTAAGGGGTATAGATAATCAATTTTCTGCACATATTCTTGTGGAGGCGGCTGCCTTATGCTGGGCACTGTGGCTTACCAGGAATGATGTGGATTTTAATAAAAAAAATGTGTTTCATCTCCTATGCAGGTTATTCATGTATGTATGTGATGGCTCCGTACTTGGTCTATCTTGCAGCGGTCGGAGGACAGAGACCTTTTTATGATGCAGTCTACGTGGCTGGAGCGTACGTCCAGGGAGGTTTTCTCCCCCCATGGACGGCGGTGTGATCTCTGGATAGGATCTGCCACATCATAGGTTGGATTGTTTTTTTAAGCTATAAAACGATTTTATTTTTGGGTCGGTTGGACTTATTGGCTGTGTGCATCGAGTTATGCAGAGACCGGGCATTCTTTCGATGCGATTGTATCACCTTGATATATCAATTCAATAAAATGTTCTTTGTCAGAAAAAAACAAAGCATCCGCAAGTACCAAAATCCACCCCCTAAACACCTGCGTGCTGGCGCATATGCGAGGAGTGACCGGACAATACATAAAATTTGTCCGCTGCATCTATGCACCTCAGACTTGAAACATCTAATCCATACAAGTCATGTAGATCGAAACCTACGTACTACGTAGGTACTCTATCTGCCCATCATCGGAGACGTCCATTGTCTTTATGACCGGCTCCAGGTAGATGGGCACATGCGTCAGGTTCGGCTCGTCGTCGGACGAACTAGAGGCGAAAGGCTTGTCGATCTCTGCCCTCTGCTGCCGGATGAAGCGATGGTTGACCTCCACATACGCCTCTTCCTGTATGGACTTGAGGATGGCAGTTTGCTTCTCCATCTCCTCCGCCTGGGCGACCTCAAACTCCGCCATGGCGTCCTTCATGCCGAAGCGTCGTCCCCCTTCGGATCCGCCTCCTCCATGGGCTGAGAGTCCTGCTCCGCCTCCATCTCCCACGGTTGGCTCCGCCTCCTCCTCAGGCTCCGCCGCGTCGTCCCCCTTCGGATCCACCTCCTCCATGGGCTGAGAGTCCTGCTCCGCCTCCGGCTGCAGCTCACCCTCCTCCCCCACCTCCCTTTACTCCTCCTCTTGCTCCGGCGAATTCGGATGCAAGTTGGCTGCAACACGAGCAGCCTGCCTTTGCCGGATCTCCTCCTCAAGCTGCAACTGGTGTTCCGACGTCAACACGGTGTAGGTGGTGATCCTCTGCCGAGCCATGTCTAGCGGCTACTGCAATCAAATGGAAGCTGGCGGTGTGGCTGAGAGGCGGAGAGGGGAGGCATGGGACTGCAAGAATAAAAATTTTACAGGAAAAGTTTCTTTGGGGCCCTTTGGTTTGTACGAATTAATTTATATTCCTAGGTAAGATACTAACCAAGCATTCACATTTTAAAGTAAAAAAGGAAAAAATAATAAGCTAAACCCATTGAAAAATTCCTATTCCTATCCTATAAATTGAATGACATCTCTTTTCCTATGAAAATTGCTATATATGTCATCCTATGTTCTATGGTTTTTCTATTTGCATGATACTCCTATATCCTATGAACCAAAGGAGATCTTAACCCCTCTGCCTTGATTGGTTACACGAAGCCTCAGGAAGCCGAGCTTCGCTACTTCGGTCTCCGTTTGGTTCATTCCAAATCTCCCAGGGATTCACACGCATGACCTGTAAACATAACAAGTTTGCAAGATTTATTTCTGAATCTGATCACATGACACGCGTTTACATGCTCCTTGCTGCAGAAGAAGCTAGCATGACACAACCACACCACTACAAACCAATTCAACCAAAGAACTTAGCAATATCTAATCACATATACACTTCTTAAACTCAACATAAAGCAACTTCTGGCGACCTATATTAAAGACCTTCACATATGGTGAACCACAACAACAGAGGAGCTCTTCTGATCTTAATTAAGGCATCTTCAGCCGCGCCCCCAACAGGCCCCTCAGGCCACTTTTTCGGCGCCGGCGCCCAAAAAACGGCCCAGTCGCGCCCCCAGGATGCCGAAAATCGCCGGTTCGGACCTTTCTTCCGCCCGGCGGTCACAGGCCGAACCCGGCACGCTGGGGAGCAGTTGGGGGCTCCGGCGTTAGGGAAAAGCACGCCTGACCCACACCGACAGGGGAAAAGTCAAGGTTTTCTTCCCCCGACTCGCCTCGCACCCCCCGCGCCCTCAGCTACCACTAGCTATATCCCGGCGACGGCCGCCGCCCTACTCCGCTAGATAGCCATTCCCCGTCGGAAAATAGCAGCGCTTCGCCGCGGCAGCCCCTCCCACAGCAGCTGGGCGTTTCCGGCCGCCGTTTCCGGCCGCGGAGATGCGGTTTAGCGGCGGGTACACGCCCACCGAGCGCAAGGTGTTCGGCGTTTTGTCTGACTCGGCGATGGATTCGGATGACGAGGAAGAGCTCGCCGCGCTGCTGGAGGAGGAAGCCGCGGCCGACGTCCAGGAAGAAGAGCATCTCATGGTGCTCGCCGCCCTCGCCCAACTGCTGGCGAGCAATGAAAAGCCGCGGCGAGGTCGCTCGGCGCCGGGGCGGGTGAAAGCAAAGAACCGGCATCGTCTCGAAGGCTGCTGCATGCTCTACTCCGACTACTTCGCCGATGCTCCACTTCATGGCGAGAAAACATTTCGGCGCCGTTATCGGATGAGCCGAAAGCTCTTCCTCAGGATTGTGAATTCCATCCGGGAGTTCGACAACTACTTCAAGTGCAAGATGGATTGCACTGGCGCTCTTGGATTCACCTCCATCCAGAAGTGCACGACAGCGATGAGGATGCTTGCATATGGAGCTCCCAGTGATTCACTCGACGACTATGGGCGCATGGCCGAGTCCACTAGCATAGAGTGTTTTTATAAGTTCTGTCGGGCAGTGGTGGCAGTGTTTGGGCCACAGTACTTGAGAACACCCAATGCGGAAGACACTGCTCGGATCCTAGCCCAGAATGCAGCAAGAGGATTTTCTGGGATGCTTGGAAGCATCGACTGCATGCATTGGAAATGGAAGAATTGCCCATTTGGTTGGCAGGGGATGTACAAAGGCGCCAAAGGCGGTTGCAGTGTGGTGCTTGAGGCGGTAGCCACACAAGACCTCTGCATTTGGCACTCCTTCTTTGGTATGCCAGGAACTCACAATGACATCAACGTGCTGCAGTGCTCTCCTGTTTTTGCCAAGCTCGTTGAGGGCCATTCTCCTCCGGTGAACTTCGAGATCAATGGGCACCAATACAATAAGGGGTACTACCTAGCAGATGGCATCTATCCGAGATGGTCGACACTTGTGAAGACGGTCTCAAGCCCTGCGGCAGGAGGCAAGAACGCCTGGTTTGCGAAAGTTCAGGAGGCTTGCAGGAAGGATGTCGAGCGGGCATTTGGTGTGCTCCAATCTCAATTCGCTGTTGTTCGGTACCCCGCTCAGATCTGGTCCAAAGATCAAATGTGGGAGATTATGACTTGCTGTGTCATCTTGCACAACATGATCATCGAGAGCGAGTAAGAAGACCCAGTGTTTGACACTGAACCATACTACAGGCAGGGTCCTCTAGCCGAAGTTGATCACCATCTACCGGCAACTTGAACTGCCTATCTCAGTAAGCGTCAGGAGATCCGAGACCCACAGGTGCATCATCAACTGCAGAAAGATCTGATTGAGCACCTATGGAGGCTCAAGGGGGACGCCGTGTGATGAAATACGAGTTTTTATTTGTTGAACTATATAATTTGTATTGAACTATTTGTTGTTGTATTATTTTGTTGAAGTATTTGATTTTTCTGTGATGAAATATGTGATGAAATAATTGTGTTGATAATTGAACGCCGAGACACGGCGAGACCACGCCGAATATGTGCCTATTCTCGTTCATATGGGCCCTTT
This sequence comes from Triticum urartu, assembly GCF_056163025.1. NCBI lineage: Eukaryota > Viridiplantae > Streptophyta > Magnoliopsida > Poales > Poaceae > Triticum > Triticum urartu. The sequence goes on along the minus strand of NC_141878.1, from coordinate 539,058,449 downwards.
ATTCGCCGAAATTGGGCTGCAAAGTGGGCCAATTTCGATGCCGGGGACGAGCTGGGGGCGACGACTGAACGCAAAACCGCCACCAGCGCCGATTGTATCGCCGGCTCGCCCCCAGGGGGCGATTTTTATGCGTCCTGGGGGGGCCAACGGCTGGAGATATCCTTAGTTTCTTGTCTGAGGCGACCCACAGCCGCAGAGGAGCTGCGAGATGCTCTTCTTGACATTGTTCGAGTTGCGCTTTCCCATTCTTCTTCAACACCGAGGGCCACAAGATGAAATGCTCCAAGATGAGGATCCTGAAAAACAAGAGTAGCAACATGGTAAGCATAAACCACGGTGGCCGGAAGTTCAGACAACTGTACAGTCTCACCACTCTGAACCTACCTGAAAATAACAACTCTGGAATCAGTTAAGCTACAAAACAAGCTCGGTAGCTCCGTGGTGCAACCGTGCGGGCATGCCGGCCTATTTATAGCAGAACTCCTGGTCGTCAGATTACTATGAAAACTTACCTGAAATCCACGAGAATATTCAGTGAAGAATGACTGCATGAGTCCAGAACTTGAACTTGAAATTTCGACCCCAGCAGAAACTTCAGTGACACCTACCAGGGGCTATAGCTTAATGAGATCTTTGGCTTAATTAGTGGGAGTCCTGCTCCTGCATCGTGTACACACATAGTCAGCATAAAACGATTCTGAGACGGTCCAAAAATGTTTTAGTGCAGCACATGCTTGTGTAAGTCAAATTCCAGTTGTTAATTCCTACATATAATTTTATTTGGAAAAGAAAGATATTTACCGCTTGGTATGAGCAGTTCGCTGTCTCAAAAAACAATCAACAATGGAAAAGAAATATATTTATTGATTGCTTGTCTAGGTGATAAACTCGCACAAGGATGCAAAATTGTTACTATTTAACCACGATTTCTATGATACAAATGTAATTGACTGGTTAATTACTGGGAAATTTCCCCATAAAAAAACTCTAAACTTAGATGCTGGCGTGTAAATTGAAAAGAAGGAGCAGGCACTACTGCAACCCACCGTTGCACGTACGGAGCAGCGGCCGGAGGTGGAGGAGGCCGTCGGGCGGGAGGAGTAGATCAGGCAGGCCTTGCAGATCCACACGCGGGGCAGGAAGGGCTGGCGCCGGCGTTGGCGCTGCGGCGACGGGTGACAGGTGGCGTCGCACCGGACCCGAAGCTACCGCCCGTATCAACCTGTGAGCGCTCGAGCGCGGTACGGAGCACCAGCTCCTCCTCGTCTCCGGAGATGTCGTCGGAGTGGCTGCCGGTGCTGGACATGCTCGCCAGCGCTAGGGATTGGACGGATTGGGAAAATGAGTGTCAAGGAGCAGAGCGGAGTGAGTTAGGGTTTCTTTCGGACAGAGGATTTTGTGGGGTCGGGGTGGGCCGACTGACGTGGCGTACGCGCCCGGACATGCACGGGCCCCCTCACATCCGCCCTACATTTGGAACAGATATGAGGGATGCCGGTTAGTCCAGACATTTGAGGCATGTTTAAGAAATTTGGTTAGGACGGCCTGCCCGGACGTTTGAGATGAATATAGAATGCCGGCCGTAGATGTGCTTAAAGAATTCCCACACTCACACCGACACAAAGCAGTTAGCTACACTTAGTTAATTAGCACCTCTACCCCACATGTCGGTCTGGAAGTTTACCTGCAGCTAGTAGACTTTACTAGGAAAAGAACATGGGAAACCACAAGAAAAATCAGGGTTGCACGTACCAGAGAAACTTGGGTCGCACGTACCTGGAAAAGTACATGAACAATCACAAAATAAAAAAGCTAAATTGGACTTAGTTTGCGCTTGTCATAGAATGTTCAGTGAAAGATGCCTGCTAAATCTTGCAAGTATATTCTGCTCGCGCTAGCTACTTTATTTTCTCCGGTGCTTGACCAGCGACCAGTGTTAGAAGTGAAAACTAACTGACAATGACTTCTGAAGGACTCGGGATGACCTGACTTTTTCCTTTTAACAATTCTGACGCTTTCGTGTGACGCTGTCTGCGAGTCAGTGTGAGCGTATGACCACGACTGATAACTTATAATTTTAAGAGGTAATAGCACCTCAGGTACCCTAACTTGCATAAAATGTGATATTTTAGTCCCAAACTTGCAAAACTCAATCTCATCATACCCTAACTTACACCTTATGTGATGTTTTAGTCCCAGGCCAATTAGAGGACAACAATTGGTAGCCAGGTGGCTGGCCCGGTCAGCACACACATTTTTGCAAAAAAAATCTGCCTTTTCCCCTAATTAACCCGCACTTTTGTGCAGTCAGTGCAAGTTACCCCAAGAAAGCCACCATCCAAGGCTTTTTCCCGGTTTTCTGCGTCACCGCCGCGGCCGTGCCCCCCGGCGCGCGCAGCTCCGGCGCCAGGTACGACAGCGTCGACAGGGCGCCGCTGCGGAGCGCGCATGCCACGCTGCTGCCGAGCTTCCTCGACTGCGCCGTCTTGTGCGCGCCGGCGACGAGGCGGGTCAGGCCGAAGCCGGAGACGTGCGGACGAAGCTCGTCGTCGAGCAGGATCTTGGATGACTTGATGCAGCCATGCACGTACCGGCAAGAGCTGCACTCGTGCAGGTATACCAGTCCCCTCGCCGCGCCCTGAACGATGGACAGCCTCACCGACAACGGTAATGGAGTTGGCGAAGCCATCGGGCCTGTTAGTATAATCTTGAGTTTGAGTTAGATGCAAAGCTAGTCCACATGCAATTAGTGCTACGTGCATGAGTCTGGCTGCTAGACGTTACCTAGTAGTTAGTACATGTACGAGTACTAGTTCAAGTCGTGTCAAAGTCTGAGTCATAAATTAGGCTAGTGTTGTAGTCCAAGTCGTGTCAAAGTCTGAGTCATAAACTAGGCTAGTGTTGTGTCCGTGCAACACTAGAGCCTTGTTTGGATAAGTAGTTTTCGCAGAACTAGTTTTCCGTGAACCCATATAATCGTGTAACAGACTTAAACCATGTTTGGGCTCCGCAGTAAAAACGTGGATTAGCAAGATTCAGTTTTCACAAAGCCAGGAATATGCGTTTTATGAAAAACTACTAATACATGTTTTTATGAAAACACGATTATACGGATACTCATCGCAACTGATATTCGCCGACTCGACGAACGAAAGCAGCAGCGGAAGCGAGCTGAGTCGGCAAGTTGAAACCGCCACCGTCCATGCGTGCCAAGTCGCCGAGGGAAGCGGCCGCCGCCGTCCATGCGTGCCAAGTCGCCGAGGGAAGTGGCCACCGCCGAGCGCACACGCCGAGTTGTCGACTGGAAGCCGCCGTCGCCGTCTTCACGCCGAGTTGTGGAGTCGCCGAGGGAAGCCACACGGCCGCGGCCATCGCACCGAGTCGTCAAGTAGAAGCCGCATGGCCGCTATCAGTATTTTCTCAGTTCCACCGGCGACGATGTCGCGTCGCTGAGACTGGTTTTCTACGCACCGACGATGTCGCCGAGCTGCGCATTCGAGCGCCTCCACTCCATGGCCTCATCAGTGTTCTCATGGTCTCTCGTTCATTGTTGTGCCACCTGTCGAGCTGCAGCGGGCGGCGCTACTCTGTCCCGAGCCTCCACCAAATGATGAACACCAGCCACGGAATACGACGAGGAATCCCGCTGGACGCAACCATCTTTTCTGCGGATGCAAGGCTGTGGCCGCGTCTCCGTGCTCGGCAGTGGCAACATAGGCAATGGGTGCAGCCTCGGCCTCAAAGGCACGGCGCCGGCGCCACCCGGACTCAGTGCCATCGCCGTCGTTGGGCTCACTGAGACGGCGGTGGCTACGTCGGTGCCGCGGGCGGGGACGACCCTGTACACGATGCCGCCATCCAGCTGCCAGTCTGATCTGCTTGTTCATCTCCGACACAGCTGCGATGAAGGCGGCGGTGTCGGCAACATCATCAACAAGAACAGAATCATATGTACTGGTGGCAACTTCATTGGAGTCTGGACATGGCAATGATCTCTTGCCATGGCTCATTCTGCTTTTCAAGTCGCCAACCATCATGCTGTAGCAGGCATGTACATCCTCCTGATCAATGTAACAGACAAAGGTTGTTCAAACCCAATGCTCATTTCATCATCCAAATGAAACATTACTATGATCAAAGTGATGCAAAAGGGTTATTTATTTAGTTTGTGCAAGAAACCTTCTCAATGGGGCATGATGGAGATAGATTGTCCATCTTGGACTCCAGTGCTTCTTTGGTCAGTAGAGCTTCATAGGATGCAGCCAAGATTGCAGCTGCAGCCACAGTAGATGGCCTGTAATCCAGCACACTGCCGGTTGCATGAACACAGCGCAAATCAATCAGACAAAATGCAAGAAAGTTCGCAAGATTTCTTTTCAGAAGGTGTGCAGGACGAAGATGAACCTTCGGCTGTGGCAAAGATGGAGCCGATGGACTTGAGGGCGACGCGGGCGAGGTCATGCCCGCCGCCGCCGCGGCCGTCGTGCCGGTCGAGCCGGGAGGAGAAGCAAGGGAGGTAGTCGAACGGCGTAACGGCGGCCATGCGCCAGCCGAGCGTGGACAGCACGAGCAGCTCCATCCGGCGAACGGAGGCGGAGCAGAACTCGTAGACGCCGCCGGCGTCGAGCTCCGACAGCGCCGGCGCGCAGTACTCCTCCATCTTGGCCGCCACGGAGACGCAGGCCACGGACAGGAGGCGCACCGCCCACGGCATGGCCGCCCTCTGCACGCACACAACCACATCATCCTCCCGTTCCTAAGAAGCAGAGAGGCTAAATTTGTTTTACGGCGGCGGTGCGGTGATTGATTACATCGACACGTCGCCGGAGGAAGAAGCGGTCGAAGTAGGCGATGGCCAGGTACGCCGTGCGGTGGCCGAACCCGAAGCAGCCCCGAGTCTGCAAATGCAAATCAGATGCCGGTTCCAAAGGCGTCAGTGACCGATCGATCGATGCTCGCACCAATAATCGTGAGAGCGAGGAGCTGAGTGAGTGCTCACTTCAAGGATCCATTTGACGGCGGCGAGGCGCGCCTGCCGGAACCAGTCCTCGGAAGCGGCCGACGAGCAGTCCTCCGGCACTGCCACTGCAGCACTAGCCCGGCAACGATGGCCGCCACTACAATGACGGCCAGAATCGGCACCGTGGGCGACGACCGACGCTTCGGCGGCCTTCCAACCTGCGCCGCTGCACCAGGGTTCATTCCACGGTTCGTCTGCGGGATTCTTCCCTCTCTCCGGCGCACTCGATCTTGAGCGGAAACCCGCAGAGCCTCGGGTTGTCGTCGAAGGCGGTGGGGCCCTGGTTGACGAGCGAGCCCACCTGCGGGATCACGCCGGCGAGGTCGTTCCCCCGGAGGTCAAGGCTGACAGCCACGGGAATGCCGCCGAACTCCGGCGGGATCCCGCGGACGAAATGGCTGTAGCTGAGGTTGATTAAAGAAAACGGCAGGGGGGGTTCTGCAAAAGTGTGTGCGCTGACCGGGCCAGCCACCTGGCTGCCAATTGTGGAGCTGTGATTGGTCTAGGACTAAAACGTCACATGCAGTGCAAGTTGGGGTATGATAGAGTTACATTTTACAAGTTTGGAAGTAAATCATCACATTTCGTGCAAGTTAGGTTACCTAGGATGCTATTACCTCTAATTTTAACATGGCTCTCCCAGATTTGATGCCTTCAATGTTCAATCATTCAAGGATTTGCTGGTCGGCACCCGTGTGACACAATTCGTTAGGCCACATATCGTACGCGTACACGGAGACTGAAATACTGAGAATGGTCCGTGTGTCTGGCTGTCCGTTGAAGGCTAGCAAAGCTCCCATGACTGAAGCATGGAAGGTCTCCACGTCGGCTTGGAACGGTTCAACTTCAACCACTGCTAATGGTGCACGTAACGGAAATCCATGTTTGACGCAAACTAAACTTACGCGGTTCATTTCAACTTGAAAGTTTTTCGCCAGGTGCCACAAGGTTCTAATCTCGCAGGGATTCACACGCATGACAAGTAAACAAAACAAGTTTGGGAGATTTATTTCTGAATCTCATCACATGAAACTCGTTTACATGGCTCCGTAATTCCTGCAGGAGAAGCTAGTCTGATACAACCACACGACTACAAACCAGTTTAACCAAACAACTCAGCAATATCTAATCACATACACTTTTTAAACTCGACATCAAGCAACTTCTGGCGACCTATCGCTTTGTCGTCCATACAATTCCGATCTTGATTAGTTGCGGGTGTGAGGCGACCCACAGCCGCAGAGGAGCTGCCAGATGCTCTTCTTGACATTGTTGGGGTTGCGCTTTCCCATTCTTCTTCAACAGATCTCTGACTCCGAGGCCCACAAGCTGAAATGCTCCAAGATGACGATCCTGGAAAACAAGTAGTAAAATGGTGAGCATAAGCCATGGTTGGCCGAAAGTTCAGACTGCTGTACAATCTTGCCACTCTGAACCTAGTACAATACCTGTAAACAACCACTCTGAAACCAGCTCGGTACCTCTGTGGTGCAGCTGTGCAGGCATGCAGGCCTATTTATAGGAATTACGCAAGTATTAGCAAATTCCTGGTCAGATTACTTGGAAAATTACCGGCAAGCCATGAGAATATTCGTTGGAGAATGACCGAATGAGTCCAGAACTTGAACTTGAAATTTGGACCACCTGCAGAAACTTCAGTGACACTTACCACTTACCAGGGGTTATTGCTTAATGAGATCCCCAGCTTAATTAGAGGGAGTTCGGCATCGTCTACACACATAGTCAGCATAAGAAGAATCCAAAACTTAGAAATGTTTTAGTGCAGCTGTGAGTATATGCTCCTGAGCTCAAATTAAAGCACACTGATGAACAGTAAAACCAAAAGAAACTTCAAAAAAATCTAAAAATTTTGGTGGTAAACTTTGAAAAATGTTTTGTATGCTTGAAAATTTCAGCACAAAATGACATTCGTGTAAAGTCGTGGCAAAAAATAAACAAAATGGATGCTCCATAAATGCTAGTTTGGAAAGCATTTTGGAGTACTGATTTTGTTATTTTGTCACGGCTTCCACGAATGTCATTTCGTGCTGAAATTTTGCAACCATACAAAATATTTTACAAAGTTTACCACCAAACAAATTCAGATTTTTAAAAAAAGTTTAACTACTTTTTTATTTTACTGTTCATGGGGGTGCATTTGAGCTCGCGATCAGAATAAGACTTTCAGCGTGTGTACCATTTAATTGATAGTAGGAAGAAAACAAGCTAAAACGACATCTCTAAGTTATGTATAGGACGAACGACATGAACTAAGAGCGCATGAGCAGAAACAAGAATTGCACTACGGAATCAGCGCATCTAACCCACGGGAAGATGGGAAGAAAGAGGACCCTTTGGCTAGGGTTTCTCGTACCTCCCGCCGGTGCCGTCGTCGGTTTACCTCGTCTCCTGTGGTCTTATGTCCATGGAGGCGCGGTGGACCCCGACTCTTGCTGGCGGGAGGGCCCCATTTTTTCATGGTATTTTAAGTTTTGTTAGGGTTTGTGTCCTGCTCAAAGAGGCGAGGCAGCGACAAAGATGGAATAAAATTCTCCCCGTCTAGTCCCTGTCCAGACGGTGTTTGTAGCATCGCCGGAGGGCGTGTGGAGGTTTGTCTCCGGTGGATCTCGCGGGATTCGGTCAGCATTTGTCTTCAGCGGATCCACGTGGATCATATCTTCGTTCATCTATGATCTCGTGTCTGCAGGTTGGATCCTTCCTATCTACGTTTTCTTCATCGGTGGTGGTTGTTATTCTAGTGTGTTGGTTCTATGGGGTCTTAACACGACAACTTTCTGACTATCTACTACAACAAGGTTTGCCCGGCTCCGTTGTGGGAGGGGCGAAGACGGCGGCGCACCATCAGCTCACTCCAGTGCTTGTAGTCATCACTAGATGGTCTACAGACCTGGATGTATTTTTTACTTCTGGTATTCTTTGTACTACCTTACAGTTGATCAATAGATTGGAAGTTTTCTTGCAGAAAAAAACCCACAGAAAGATGGAACGAGCCATGAGAATCACAAGAGATGCGAGATTTACCAGCCTTTTGTTTTCTTGTGTTTTTCATATTGTTGTTTTTTGCTTGGATTTTCCTAGGTTTTGAGGGGGGGGGGGGGGTGTTTTAGCTTTATTTGGCTTTTCAATTTTTTGGGGGTTTTTGGCTTTTCGGTTGTTGCTTGGGTTTCCCAAGGTTTTGGCGAAAAACTGTTTTTTAGAAACGGTGCTTTTCCACGAGAGGCACAACATATGTGCTTTCTGAAAAGAGAAAAACATAGCATGTGCTACCACGAGATGCACAATTGTGCTTCCGAAAATGAAAAGCACAATCTATGTTTTCATAAGAGGGAAAACACACCATTGTGCTTTCTCAAAAAAGGAAAAAGTACAACCTGTGCTTCCATGAGTAACACGGTTGTGCTTCCAGAGAATGAAAAAGCACAGCATGTGCTTCCGCGAGAAGCACAACTATGCTTCCACGGCCCGAAAAAGAAAAAGGATAGTTGTGCTTCCCCAAAAAGTAAAAAAAAAGAAAGACGAATGTGCTTCCTGGAATGCACAATTCAAGAGTTAAAACATTTATAAAACTCAAATCTTCGAAAGAAGGTAAAAGCTCCTAAGTTTTGACAAGTAACGCACATGCAATGTTCCACTTGTCAGCAACAGAGAAGGTGAGAGCAACATTTGTAAGGTCTACCCCTTAATTAGTGATTTCAACTGTATTTCTCGTAGCGAGTAGGTCGCTCATGTTGAATGTGACATCGGCATGATCCAACAAGCCCAGTCAGAGCTAGAGACCGAAGCTCATGCCTATTTTTTCGTGTTTACATTTTGTGTCTTTTTTTGGCATGTTTATTTGAAGTTCAAAAAATTCAGGAATTAAAAAAATCCATCCAAATTCGTAAAAATGATTGCAGATTTAAAAAATGCTTGTGAACTGGAAAAAAATATTTGATAATTAAAAAAGTTATAAAAATTCAAAAATGCTCGTGGATTAAAAAGTATATTCATGAATTCAGGGATTTGAAACCAAGTCATTGAATTCGAAAAATGTTCACGAATTCAAAATAACTTTTTGAACTTGAAAAAATTATGTAAATTCCAAAATTATTCATGGATTTGAAAAAAAATTCTGATATTAAAAAATATTCATGATTTAAAAAATTGTTTGCTGATCTAAAGAAAAAAACGAATTACAAAATTGTGAAAACTTCTTGAAACTCTGAACATTTTTTGTAAAACTCGAACATGTTTTTGAAATTTCAAGCATTTTCTAAAAACATAAAGAAATTTCGAAAACATGAACAATTTTTAAAATGTCAAATATTTTAAAAAAATTATGAATGTTCGAAAAACAAAGAAGAAAAAAAATAAAAAGGGAAGAAAACAAAAACAAGACAAACCAGACAGAGCAGTAAAAGAGAAGAATAGTTCGGGAACCTTTTAGAGGTTGCCCAAACCGTTCAGTGTGATTCGCTCACTTCGCCTTGATTTATGATGTGCTGGATTGTCTACGTACCCCTTGTGATGGATTGCTATGGAAAGGATTCTTACAAGCAATGTATACAATTGTGTGTTGTGCCCGCTAGTCACCGAAGGACTCACACGCCTCTCCCGACAAACTGGAAAAGATCCGTGATTTTTTTAAAACAAAGCTAAAAATCATGATTTAAAAAAATAAAAAATTGAGAAAAATTCATGAGATTGAAAAGGAAGTTCACAGAATTTGAAAAAGGAAAAGATCCGTGATTTTTTTAAAACAAAGCTAAAAATCATGATTTAAAAAAATAAAAAATTGAGAAAAATTCATGAGATTGAAAAGGAAGTTCACAGAATTTGAAAAAGTTATCAATTTTAAAAAGGTTCATGAATTTGAAAAGGTTAGAAAAAACATGAAGTTGATTTTTCTGTCAATTTGAAAAAAGTTCCCAAAAGTTACAAAATTGAAAAGTTCATAAATTAGAGAAAAATTTCACCAATTTAAAAAAAATGAATTTGAAAAGGTTCATCAACTGAAAAAACAAATAAAACAAATAGGAAAGGGAAAAAGAAAAATAATCCGTAAAAACCGATCCATAAAACAAGAAACGAAAAAAGGAAAAGCCTCCAAGAAGCTTCCAGGAGTTCCCCAAAACCAATCTAGGAAGCTTCCAGAAGCTTCCAAAAACTGGGACTAGCATCTCACCGAAACTGCCTTAGATGGTTTGGCCCATTGCTATCAAGGGTGTGAGTCACCTATGCTTAACGTTATAAGTAGCGCCTTAATCCTAAATAGGATGGGGCCTTGGGGTCGCTAGGAGTGTAGCCAAAAAGGATCCATCCATGGAGGCCAAAATCAACGGACACGAAGGAGCTCATGAAAGTGAACATCGGTGCTTAGGAAAACAAATCAGTGTTTCTTTAAGCACCCAGTGCTTATTTGTAGAGAGTAGATGTTTAATTAGGCGTCTCTTTTGTTAAATTAAGCACTGATGCTTAAGAAAAAACCGATTTATTTTGGTATAAGCACCTTCGTAAGCAGCTAGCATTGTACATGACCTCAAGTCTTCTGTAGGAGCCGTGAAGAGCTATTTACAGTATGCTTGAGCTGACTACTACTCTATCTGATTCATAATACTCATTGTGGTTCAGTCAATGGAGTATTTTGCAACACGTCCAGTGATGTACAGTACCCGTGAAATTTTGGATCAGGGCGGCCATGTACCGTCGCGAACAAGACGAGCCTCGCTCAGATCTGTCTGTTCATCTCAACAGTGCACTATGACCGGACGCTCGCCGACACTGCTAATCTACCATCTGTGTCTTAAAGCACATTGCACCTGGGCTAACACATATGTCCGGCCTGGCGGCCTCTAACGAGGGCGTGCTAGCTGTGGGCTGTGGCTAGAGATGCTGCACGGCTACCAGGTGGTTGGCCATGGACATGCATGAAACCAACCTCTAGCTAGGCCTCGTGTCCTTGCCATGCTTCAACCACAAGTCATACAAGTCTCGTGCATGGGCTAATTAACTATTAGTATCTCTTAGCGGGTCCACGTAACATCACACCATACTATTATTTTTATTCTCTGTACTACGCTCACAACCTCTAACAACAAAGTTTAATGCATGCTGGGGAGCGGCAACGATCGATTGTCCTGCACTGCTCGATCAAATCACTTGTTGACCAATTTTGTGACATGCACGTTACGCACAACAGCTTGCCTCGGATATATTGATGGCACCGATAATGTGGGCAAGCACAGAAGAGGTGATAAAATGGATGTAAATTTGCAACGTAATCGAGAAATAAAGTGATGAAGCTGGTGTAGGCACGTAGTACTAGAGTAGCTAGCTAGAGATCGACGTTGAAATGTTCACGTCATATCATGATCGCCTCCGATAACGGGTGGTGGTTGAGAAACTAATAAAGCCCACATTAATCCCACGACAAGGGCGTCAAACGCTCAACAATCACACACACACACACATAGGTACGCAGTACGTACGTATAAAGTATTCTCCATTGGAGAGAGAGACTTAGACCTAAAGCATGCCCATGCATACCCGAAGTATGTAACATAAACCCAATCAAACATAACAATACATCTATTAATGAGGTGTGTTTGCTATCTTAATTAGGCAAGTATGTAGTTGCCGTGTAAGCGATGGTACTATACTAAGTAATACAGGTATATGCATGTGTCATGTGTGATGCGTATGTCTTCACCAAATTGACATAAAGAATATGCATCCGGGACTCCCAGCAGTCCGGTTAGCGGGCTGCTATACATTGGGAAGACAAAAGGATCCGCCGCGGCCGGCCGTAGAGTATTCGTGTCGTGGGAGTGAAGCTGTATGTGCATATAGTTTTTGCTTTTTAGTTGAATCATTTTCACCCGATTTGTATTAAATCCGTCATGTTTATATGTAATCCGGCCTTGTTTGCATGAATTTCATCATGTTCGTTGAAAAAGAGTTTGAAATATATGCGGCTACGATTGGATGGCGTTCTCCTGCATCTATGTCCGTGGATTGGTCTTCATTATCCGCGGACGGATTCGGGAGGAAATTCATGGGTTGCCGTTGGAGATGCCCTTAGGCAAGTATATAGTTGTCGTATCAGCGATGGTACTATACTAAGTATGGTACTATACTAAGTAATACAGGTATATGCATGTGTGTCATGTGTGATGTGCACGTCTTCACCGATTCACCTAAAGTTAGCTAGAGAGAGGGGAGCTATATATAGAGCTTGCTATCTAGAGGTCTCGTTCGTCAACTCACACCAAAGACCATTTGTTCGGAGGTAGCCTAGGTAATAACATGATGAAGGGCATGGTGTGCCTGGTGGCCGTGGCACTGGTCGTCGCCGGCAGCGTCAGCATTGCGGCGGCGCAGGCGGCCGGGCTGAAGAAGGGCTTCTACAAGAAGAGCTGCCCGCAGGCGGAGGACATCGCGCAGAAGGTGGTGTGGAAGCACGTCGCCGGCAACCGCGAGCTCGCCGCCAAGTTCCTCCGCATGTTCTTCCACGACTGCTTCGTCAGGGTAGGCGCAGTAGTCAGTGCATGTCTATGTTTGTTTGGCAAGTTGATGCGACCAATTTAATTACACGTTGTTTTCTGGTGTATAGGGGTGCGATGCGTCGGTGCTTCTGGACTCGCCGACCAACACGGCGGAGAAGGACGCGCCGCCGAACCTGTCGCTGGCCGGGTTCGAGGTCATCGACGAGGTGAAGGCGGCGCTGGAGCGGGCGTGCCCGGGGGTGGTCTCGTGCGCCGACATCGTGGCGCTGGCGGCGCGGGACTCGGTGTCGTTCCAGTACGGGAAGAAGCTGTGGGAGGTGGAGACGGGGCGGCGGGACGGCACCGTGTCCAGCGACACGCAGGCGTTGAACGAGATCCCGGCGCCGTCCTCCACCTTCGACATTCTCCTCACCAACTTCTCCGGCAAGGGCCTCGGCCTCCAGGACCTCGTCGTCCTCTCAGGTGCGTACCACATCCACGTGGCATGGTCGTTAACGTACGTAGATGCAGCGTTCATGCGTGCATACAGTTATGCTGGAGAGGTACACGTACGTACGCACAACACTATTTTGCGATGACGACCATGCGTTGGCACATGCAGCTGCTGGCCATAAATGATCATGCATGCATTTGCTTGCTCGATCTAAGGTGAATAAGTCATTCGTGTAGTGGTACGTATAATGAGGAAGTACTGTCCATCTCTTGATTTTTCTTTTGCTACTGCCCACCTCTTGTTGTTGTTCACGAAAGTACGTATAGTGTTTTTTATAGAATAAGAATGTACGTATAGTGCTAAGCTTAGTGTTTATTACTGAAATTTTGCTACTGCGCCAAAAAGAGGACATGCCTCGTGACACATCATGTGCAGTTGCATGCAACACGACGACTAATTAATATCACCACAGTGTTTGAGAACGACTGCTTGCTAGCTCCGCTGGAAAGCGGACGAAGCCGTCGGTGGCCGATCCGTTTCTCCCGGAATTGATTCCTTTTTCTTTCTCCCATACCTCTCGTACGTACCATCGATGGTCAGTTGTGCTTGTGTTGCAGGCAGCGTAGCTCTACAATCAAATTCGATTGATTGATTGCAACTGCGAAACACGTCGGCTTGCCCCTCGCCATAAATCACGGATTCCTTAATGATGATAGGTGTGTGGTGCTAGCAATGCACGTCCCTATTTGTAGACCTATGTTGACAAGTAGTAGAGGTGTTACCGTTGCTAGACGAGGTCGTTGGAGCATCGTGAGTTTACGTTATGACGTGTAACTGTGGGAATGTCCAAAAGTAACCGTGCCAACGTGAGATTCTCACACTTCAAGTATAGAGTTTTAAAGCATCACGGTGTTGCTTGTGTGGCTGTGGAGTGCTTGTCCATGATAAGAAGCTTGTGGTGACTTGGTGGATTTTTATCAGCGGAAAGTCCATTAGTGTCATGTACATGCATGCTTATGATGGTGTATCCTACTTCGTGCTATCTAGGAGTAGTAAAAGAATCCTAACGGATAAGGTAGAAAAGTCACATTCAGACACGAAGTAAATGGAAATTAAGTGAAGAATAGAATGATTACCAGAGCGGTTGCACCTACAAATCCACTAGAGATCAAACCCCTGATTTAACATCGTGTGCCTCGTTAAATTAAATTTTCATTCAAAAAAATGTGCCTCATTAAATTGGATTTCTCTTTCGGTCATGGGCAAATCGCATCCCGCTTTCTCCCGCAGCTGCATGGAGTTGTTGGTCATTCGACGCCTTACCTCATGTGATTTTTCTTTCATGAAAAGTTGACATCCTAAACATATTCGACTTGCTGCCGGTTTGCCTAACCTTCAGGAAGTTCTTGGTCTAGCCCGATCTTAGCGTGGATGATGTTCCACCGATAGTGGAATAATGCCAATGATGACTTCATTAATCTTGAACTCCACGACTCTAGTCTTGAAGTTCCGTGACTCTAGTCTTCTATTGACCTTATCATCTTATGGTCGATATTTTTCTTTGGAAAATGGTAAAGTGAAGAAATCGAGCCAGAACTCTGCTTAGCTGGGCTGAAATGATTCCTGAAGGTGACAAGACCACAAAGTTCGTTAACAACAAAACCGGGCTACTGATCTGGGGACGATCCATTGGGAGGGTTGCTCCAAAAAAATTTAGTTGGAGGTACTTTCCTGGTAGTTGGTACAGTTGAATCCAGTGAGGCCGTTTGGGAATGAACGGCACGCGCAAAAGGTGGCGAACAGTGCAGCAGCGGAGAGAAAAACATGGCGTGGTAGAAAAGATGTACTACTGCATAGCTTAAATGTGTTTATATAATCCTTTCGATCTAAAGTTGTACTAAAGTTAAGTCAATAAATTTGGATCGAAGAGAGTAGTAGACTAAATATACTAATTCCCCTTTCGGAGTGCTTGTATTTTTATGCTGCATAATTTAACCCTTTTTTTTAACATGTGACCACTCTAGGCGGACACACTATCGGAATAGGCAACTGCAACCTCTTCAGCTCCAGGCTCTTCAACTTCACGGGCAAGAACAACCCCACCGACACCGACCCCTCCCTCAACCCACCCTACGCCAAGTTCCTCCAGGTACGTACTACTCCTACTAATCAGCACCTAGCATCCTAAGTAAGTAATCATATCATCATTACATGACATTTTATGTGTGCGGGCTGCAGGGGCAGTGCAGGCGTAACCAGCAGGACCCGAACGACAACACGACGGTGGTGCCCATGGACCCCGCCAGCAGCACCTCCTTCGACAGCCACTACTTCGTCAACCTCAAGGCGCGGCAGGGGATGTTCACCTCCGACGCCACGCTGCTCACCAACGGCCGCGCCGCCGCGCTCGTCGACAAGCTGCAGGACAACGGCGTCTTCTTCGACCACTTCAAGAACTCCATCAAGCGCATGGGCCAGATCGGCGTCCTCACCGGCGCCAGCGGCCAGATCAGGAACAAGTGCAACGTCGTCAACTCCTAGATTGATTGACTGGAAGATGCATATCTGTGGACGTGGGTCGCTGGATTGCTGACCTCATATATTATCACGGTGCGGTGTATGTATATGGGCTGTAAACAAGTGTCTAGATGATACGGGAGCTGCGTGTAAAACTACCAAATAATTATCTTGTAACGAATTGAAAATGCAGAGAAATATTATAGGGTTTATGTACTCCACTAGATGCTATTGCTGGGGAATATGTTTAAATCAGTGAGCCTCCGGTCAATCAAATCTGCCAGGATCTCTCATGCACATGACATGAACTGAATGTCGATCATCGACAATTAGCTTGTTCGACTCGACCAATTCCTGTTCACGTACCTCCTTTTTCATCGTCCAGCGGCCGCCCGCTGGCTTGTACGCAGACAAAGGAGCATGTGCTGGTAACTCTACGCGTCGGAGATTCACTCCGTAACGAAGCACGGGCACTGTGCTAGTATACAAATGAAAAAGAAGAAAATGTGACAGCTGACACCCCCGCGGTTAAGTCCACAAGGCAGAGAAAAATAAACGGAAATAGCGGAAAGTCCTTTCTCAGCCCGAGCTCAAATGAGCTCGGATGAACAGTAAAATCAAAAAGTATTTTAAAAATGCTTAAAAAATTCTGAATTTTTTTTGTGGTAAACATTGACAAAAATTCTAACTACTTGCAAAATTTCATCTTCATATCACATTCGTACAAGGCGTGGCAAAAAAACAAAATCAGTGCTCTGAAATGCTTTGAAAGTAGCATTTTCAGAGCATCGATTTTGTTTTTTTTGTCACGCCTTGTACGAATGTGATCTGAAGATGAAATTTTGCAAGCAGTTAGAACATTTGTCAAAATTTATCACAAAAAAAATTCAGAATTTTTTGAACATTTGTAAAATGTCTTTTGATTTTACTGTTCACCCGAGCTCATTTGAGCTCGGGTGTAGATACTCCACGTCCCGGAAATAGCAATTACTTGATGTGAGAGAATTATGCAAAGACGAGACTGGCCGATTGATGCAACAAGCAGCACTACCGAGCAGATTTATGGAGGACAAACACTCACTCACACTCGAACAAGCAGTTGACTGTGTTTAGTTAATTAGTGTTCGTGCCCTGTAGGCGTACGTACATCAGGCTTTTACTAGGAAAATAACATGAAAATCACAGGAAAATTCAGCGAAGAATACGTCATGTTCTGTAAATACTCTGCCTACGGCACTCCAAGTCACAGAAACAGAGAAACTTGGATTGCACGTACCTGGAAAGCTGCAAGAATAACATAATCACAAATGAGAGCTCAACATAGACAGGTTTGCTGGTCATAGTAAATCACTGCACTTGGGCAGTTGTGCTTGGTTTGCACTTGTCATAGAACGTTCGGTGACAAGTAAATAAATAAAGGTTGCTTTTCTTTTTCTGCGGGTCAAATAAAGGTTGCTTGCAATGAAGGGAAATGGCTCTCGAATGACTTGGGCTGACATGACCCTTTCGTTTTGAGAATTCTGATGTTCTTATGTGAGGCTGTCAGTCAGGGTGAGCGTATGACCTTGACTGCTAGGTTGTAATCCAATTTTAACAGACTTTGAGGTTTCTTGCCTCTTCAAGTCTCAATCAGTCAACCGTTTTTTTGCCGGCTTGCACGTTACATGATTAAGTATACTATACAGTATCATCTCTATGCAATGCAACTAACTCACGAATCGTTGCTTGGTCAAGGAAGCCAAACCTTACGACGAAATAGAGTATTTTTACGTTAAAGACGCCCAAGTTGAGGGACAAATGTGCGAGAGAGATTTATTTACGAATATGGTTACACATAAGAACATCAGAAAAGATGAACATCAGTATTTTTACGTTAAAGACGCCCAAGTTGAGGGACAAATGTGTGAGAGAGATTTATTTACGAATATGGTTACACATAACACTCTTTTACATGCTCCTTGCTGCGGAGGAAGCTAGCCCAACACAACCGAAAGACTAAAAACCAATTTAACCAAAGAACATAGCAATATCGACCACATACACCTTTTTAAATTTAACATAAACCAACTTTATAGAGACCTATTCGAAAGAATTTCACCTATTAGGACCCATAACACACTTAACCTCTCGCCGTGTCATGCATTTCTGTCTTGATCATTTGTTGGTCTTAGGCGAGGAACAGCCGCAGAGGAGCTCCCAGATGCTCTTCTTGACGCCGTTACGCTTACGCCCCATCTTCTTCCAGAGATCGCTGAAGGCTACAAGCTGAAATGTTCCTCCAAGATGACCCTGAATAAAAAGGGTAAATTGTAAGAGAAATCATAGGCAGGAACCTCGGACAACGGTGCATCCTGACAACTTCGGAATGAAACCTAGTAGCATACCTGAAAAGGAACAACTCTAAAATTCAGCTAGACAAGCTCCGTGCTCTGGCGCAGAACTGAAGACAGACATGCTGGTCCATTTATAGGCCTTGCGCCCTTCGGCAAGCAGCAATTTCGTTGCGAGCAAGGAGAGACACTGATATCACAAGGAAAAGTTAGTGAGGCACAAGACGAATATTCAGCGAAGACTGACTGAACGATTCCAGAACTTGAACTTGAAAAGTTGTTCAGTAGCAGAAACTTCAGTGACATTTGTCAGCCATTAGCTTAATTAGCATGTGACCTACTCCGTATACTACTGTACCTTGCATGTACAGAACGAGTCGTGGATGTCCAACAAAAACTACATTTGGCTCCGGGACAGGTTTATCATTATGCAAACTAAACTTCAGTTGTGAACTCCTATGCTTAACCGTTTAGCCATGATCTGTATAAAATTTATTTCTAATGAACCGGGAAATTACTGGGAACATGGCCGATTGATGCAATAGGCAGAACTACCATGGGCAGGTTTATAGAGGCCACACACTCACTCACACTCGCACAAGCGACTGTGTTTGGATAACTAGTGTTCCTACCCTGACTTTTACTAGGAAAAGAACATGAAAACCACAGGAATATTCAGCGAAGAACAAGGCATGTTCTGTGAATACTCTGCTTACGGCACTCCAAGTCACAAAAGGAGACAAACTTGGACTGCACGTATACCTGGAAAAGAACATGAATAGTCACAAAAACGAGCTCAACCTAGACAAGTTCGCTGGCCATAGTTAAACAGTACACTTGAGCAGTTGTGCTTGGTTTGCACTTGCCAAAGAATATTCAGTGAAAGTTACTTCCCAGGGATGACTTGGGCTGACCTCCTGACCTGACCATTTCCTTTGGAGAATTCTGATGCACTTATGTGATGTTGACAGCCAATGTGAGTGTATGACCTTGACTGCTCGGTTATAAGTAGTGATTGTCAGTCAATGCGACCGTATGCCTCTTCACGGTTCAATCATTAATAGTTTTTTGGTCGGCATGCACCCAACATGATAGTACTATTACATACTACTACAGTATTAGCTGGATCAAATCCTCTTTAAACTGACGCTTCTATAATGCAAAGAAGGGGAGGCCAATTTTGCCACTTTGCTGCATCCAAGTATTCCAACAGCCCAAAATGATCACATTCGTTGCAACAGGGGAGCATGCGTTGGTAAGGGCATATCCAAGGGCAACCTACAAAAAACCTTCCACATCCGTGTCTGCGTGCAGGGAAGGATCAGTCCGTGGACACGGATGTGGGAGGTAGCCATCCAACGCTACCCGCATACATTTCAAACCGCATTTTAACAAACCGAACGAAATTAATGCAAACCGGCCGATATTCATCAAAGTTCGGATAGAGAATAGCACAAATCATCCACACATAGCATGTAAATTAAGTCCAGTACAACAAGGTCTAAAATTCTACTAGATCCCGAATGTCCAATAAATTTTTCAGGAACTGATCATGTCCTCCCACACATTCTTGCTCTTCAGCTTCATCCAATAGTGTGTGCCTGTAAATGGGTGTCTCGCTGATCTGTAGTACATCACGACGGCGCGTGCGGGCTGCAAATAATGTGTAGACCAACATTGAGTGAACGAATCAATCAACAAGTTTAGCAAGAGGAAGTCAAACTTACCATCTCCTTCATGCCCGCGTGCAATGGTCACCTTGCCTCGAGCTGACTTGCCAAGTTGTAGTACTTGATGACGCTGACCTGGATAGCGTGTCAGTGATAGTACTTGATGACGCTGACCTGGATAGCGTGTCAGCGATACGACAATGACCTCATGTTGCGTGGTCACATAATGTACACGTCATAGGACGCAATGTGCTTTCCTGCATGAAACTTTTCATGCATTTGCTCCCAAAAAGGCGGCCCTCTGGTCCTGCCTATGAAATACGTGGATACGACCAGCCACGCATCGCACAACAACTCATCCTCCATGGTCGAGTAGCTCACCATCCTTCATACTCTAAAAAATGATATAACATTTGAAAATAAGCTCAATGACATTTGATTGAACACCTGCCAAGCGTGGTGTCCGTCATGGAGGTCGTCGATAGGGGACGGAGTGTACCTGGGTACAAACGGCTCCAGGGCTGAAATCTCCGTCGGAACGGCAAGCGGGCGCGTCGGTGCTGGTTGCGGATGTCCGGCAATGCCTTGGCGGCTGGAGACAAACAACAGCGGCTGCGGAGGTGGAGGGTGCGGATGCAAAGTAAGGGGGAGAAGGGGCGAAGTGGAAGAAAATGGGACCGGGAAGGGGGATTGGGTGGGCCGGGGTGTCGGAGTCCTACTGAAAGTGCGTTATATCGACTAGAGGGGGGGGGTGAATAGGCGATTTTTATGAAAGTCTTCAAAACATGGGAGTTTTGAAGACAAACGATAGAAATGAACCTATAACCATGCAGCGGAAGGTAGACTACCCTAGACAAGCCATAGTCAAGTATTCAATGAAGTGAAAGCACAAAGACTGACAACAGCTAGGCAGTACGGATCAGGATGGAAGATAATATGAAACCAATCTGAACAAACAGTCACACAGTGAAGACAAATGGACAATGCAAATAGGCAATGACTTCACAAGGACCAACTGTAAATAAAGAGATGGGAAGGATAGAACTAGTGAGCTTGGTGAAGACAAAGATTTGGTAGACCAGTTCCAACTGCTGTGACAGTTGTACATCTGGTTAGGGCGGCTAGGTATTTAAACCTGAGGACACACAGTCCGGACACCCAGTCCTGAACACGCAGCTCAGACACTCAGTCCTCACCGTATTCCCCTTGAGCTAAGGTCACACAGACCTCACCCAATCACTCTGGTAAGTGAAAGTGCAACTATCCCTAGGTGGTTTTGGTAATTCATAACAACATATAGCTCATTGAGCTAATGCTATTCCAAGATGACTATTTCAGGAAAGCTCAATGATTGGCATGGCATGGATGTGAAAGTGGAACCCTCAAAATGCTAAGGACAAAGGATTGGCTCAAGCTCAAAAGCTCAAGACTCTTCATTTTATATTTTAGTGATCCAAGATCACATTGAGTCTTTAGGAAAAGCCAATACTATCAAGGAGGGATGAGGTGTTGCTTAATGAGCCTCTTGCTTCATGTGCTTAGTGATATGCTCCAAAACCCTCAACTACTTTCCCATATCCACATATGACCTAAACCCTAAGCCAAACTCGGTCATACCGATTCTTTCTATCCGGCGCCACCGAGTTTCACTTGTCATAAGCCACTGCCAAACCCTAGCAATTCGGTTCTATCGATAGGGATCTCGGTCTCACCGAGATGGGATTGCAAACTCTCTGTTTCCCTTTCGTAACTTTTCGGTCTCACCGAAAGGGCGGATCGGTCCCACCGAGATTGCAATGTAAATTCAGTGTTTCCTTTTTGTAACTTTTCGGTTTCACCGAAAGAGCAAATCGGTCCCACCGAGTTTGCCTGACCAACTCTCTGGTTAGCTAATTACCAAATTCGGTCTCACCGAGTTTGTGTAATCGGTCTCACCGAGATTACGTTATGCCCAAACCCTAACCATATCGGTCCCACCGAGATGCATGTCAGTCCCACCGAAAATCTCTAACGGTCACTAGGTTTACCTTTTCAGTCCGACCGAGTTTATTGATTCGGTCCCACCGAGATTGGAAAACTGTGTGTAACGGTTGGATTTTGTGTGGAGGCTATATATACCCCTCCACCTCCTCTTCATTCGTGGAGAGAGCCATCAGAACACATACACAATTCCAACTCATATGTTCTGAGAGAGAACCACCTACTCATGTGTTGAGACCAAGATATTCCATTCCTACCATATGAATCTTGATCTCTAGCCTTCCCCAAGTTGCTTTCCACTCAAATCTTCTTTCCACAAAATCCAAATCCTATGAGAGAGAGTTGAGTGTTGGGGAGACTATCATTTGAAGCACAAGAGCAAGGAGTTCATTACCTACACACCATTTGTTACTTCTTGGAGAGTGGTGTCTCCTAGATTGGCTAGGTGTCACTTGGGAGCCTCCGACAAGATTGTGGAGTTGAACCAAGGAGTTTGTAAGGGCAAGGAGATCGCCTACTTCGTGAAGATCTACCGCTAGTGAGGCAAGTCCTTCGTGGGCGATGGCCATGGTGGGATAGACAAGGTTGCTACTTCGTGGACCCTTTGTGGGTGGTTGCTTCTTCGTGGACCCTTCGTGGGTGGAGCCCTCCGTGGACTCACGCAACCGTTACCCTTTATGGGTGGAGCCCTCCGTGGACTCGCGCAACCGTTACCCTTCGTGGGTTGAAGTTTCCATCAACGTGGATGTAGGATAGCACCACCTATCCGAACCACGGGAAAAACATCCGTGTCTTCAATTGCGTTTGAATTCTCCAAGCCCTTCCCTTTACATTCTTGCAAGTTGCATGCTTTACTTTCCGCTGCCAATATACTCTTTGCATGCTTGCTTGAATTGTGTGATGATTGCTTGACTTGTCCTACAATAGCTAAAATCTGCCAAGAACTAAAATTGGGAAAAGGTTAAGTTTTTATTTGGTCAAGTAGTCTAATCACCCCCCTCTAGACATACTTTCGATCCTACAATAAGTCTTCAAGGTAGACTTCCAAACCTTCACAGACTTCGTTCACCGGCGATCCACAATGACTCTTGGATGCTCAGAACGCGACGCCTAACCGGCTGGAGGATTCACAGTCCTCAAGTGTAATAAGTCTTCAGATCACACAGACAGGAAGACTTCAGTGATGCCTAACACCCTTTGGCTCTGGGTGGTTAGGGCTTTATCCTCGCAAGGAATTCTCTCTCAAAGGCTTCGAGGTGGGTTGCTCTCAAACGACAAAAGTCGTACTCTAACTCTGAGCAGCTAACCGTTTATGGTTGTAGGGGGTGGGCTATTTATAGCCACTGGGCAACCCGACCTGATTTGTCCGAAATGACCCTTGGTCACTAAGGAACTGACATGTGTTCCAACGGTTAGATTTCAAACACACACGACAACTTTACTTGGGCTACAAGCAAAGCTGACTTATCCAACTCTCGACAAGATTTGCTCTCACAATCTCCACTCGAAGACATAGGATTTTGGTTAAGCATCACTTCAGTCATTCTGACTAGTTCTCTTGGACCCCACTTAACAGTACGGTGGTTCCTATGACTCAACAAAGAAAAACACAGAATGACGAAACTGCTAAGTCTTCGCGCTCCATAGTCTTCACGCGATGTCTTCTCTTATCATAGTCTTCAATGTGAATGTCTTCACATACCACCTCTGACTTCAATGTCTTCATACATTTTTAGGGGTCATCTCTGGTAGGAAAACCGAATCAATGAGGGACTTCTACCTGTGTTATCCTGCAGTTCTCACAAACACATTAGTCCCTCAACTAAGTTTGTCGTCAATACTCCAAAACCAACTAGGGGTGGCACTAGATGCACTTACAATCTCCCCCTTTTTGGTGATTGATGACAAACTAGTTGAAGTTTTCAACGGGGAATATAATATGTGAAATTGTAAAGGATAGGGGATTGTCTTCATAAGTTGCAAGGGCTCCCCCTAAAGATGTGCATATAAGTAATTTGCTTTTGGTATGCAAATGCACATGGCAGGTTGTACTTGTGGAGATCCTCTTCAACTTATGATGACAATTCATCATGCATGAAAAGTATGTGAAGATAATGACATGCATAATGAAAAATGGACGTCTGCAAAATGATCTAAGTGTGGAATTTATCGTCGCACATGCATAATTTATCATCGCATCACAGAAAAGCAAATAAGTAGTAGACGACCATCGAGTTTGAGTGTTACAACTCAAAGAACCAAATGTATCAAAACGCGAGAGTTGTAAACACTAGGCAAAATATAAAACCACCGCCCATATGAACCCGCTTGAAGACTATCAAACTCATATGCTTCTCCCCCTGTTGCCAGTAAGGACCAAAAAGGTTTGAAGACATAGAGCACCTACTCGTCCCCGTGAGGAGTTGGTGAAGCAGCAGGGTCTTCGGTGTTGGTTGGCGGTGCAGACGAACTCGGTGCAGTGTTGATTCGCACTGAAGGTGGTGAAGTAGCATCGTCTTCATCATCGATGACACGTGCATTCACTGTTGCAGCAGAGGAGGAGAACTCAGAGTCTTCAAGAGACGGAGTACGCCGCAGCACAGTCCTTCTTGGAGGTGTTGAGTCAAACTTGAAGCGCTCAGAGAAGCCATCCTCTTGAAGATCATCTTCAGAACACATAAGCGTCAGCCCTTTCCATGTACGCCGACAGGTTTCATGGGCAACAAAGGCATTCTTGGTGGCAAGGTTGTGAATCCTGTTTACGTCCACCAAGAGGCTTTGCATTTGGCGCTTTAGCCAATCATGATGCTTATCCTGTTTCTGATGAAGGGCAACCAAAAGCTCTCGGTCATTGAGAACACGGGATCGCTTCTTGGGCCGTTGTGCAATGGTACTTTCAGTGGCTTCAGTGAGGGCACGATGAGGTGCACGGGTAGTACCAGCCAGAGGATAAACACGAGTGACTGCTGGGTCGCCTTCAATGTGTTGAGAGAAACTTTGCTTATCAGCATTCTGAAGACTAAGGGGCTCCTTGGCAGGCTCTGGATAGATGGCTTCAACTGACATATCGACGTCAGGCAGAAAGATCCGATGATTGCGAGCAGAGGGCTGATAGGTGACAGCTGAGTGTAGTTTGATCAGCCGCATAATCCATGGAGCGTAAAACTTCAAGCCAAAGAGATCAGATCCTGATGCAGCAAGTTGGCGGATGAACAAGTCTTGTGCATTGAAGCATTTGCCGTGAAGAATATGGAAGACCAAAGTCTTCATTGCACCTTCCAGCTTTGCATGTGGAGAATGTCCTTTGATGGGCCAGAGAGTTCGCCTTATAATGTGATAGATAGTGCGTGGCAGATACTCAAGGTCTTTAACAAAGAACTCCTTAGGATATGCGGCATTTGGAGGCAAAGTCTTCATCATGCTAAGCATCTGACTCATGTTTGGTTCAGGCTTGTGAAAGATGCTCTCCATAGCTGCACTGTGAAGCTGACAACCAGGTTCATAAAGATCTCCTAGAGTGGGCAGACCAGTGAGCTCAATGATATCAAAGGCTTTGGCTTCGTGATGAACATTGCCTGTCATCCACTCAAGTACCCAAATCTTCGGATCTCTGTTGTAGCCACGAATATGAAGAGTGCCATAGAATTGGAGCAGCAATTCTTCGTTCCAGTGCTCCTTGTCAGTGACGAACGACAACAATCCAGACTCTCTGAAGCAATCCAGAGCTTCTTCCAAACAAGGCAGACCAGTTATGGCTTCAGTGTCAAGACGCATATGTGGGAAAATGCAACCTTGATTGTACAGAATGCATGAGTAATAGCTGCGCTGCTGATAGCTCCAGAACCGATCAGAAGATATTCTTGCCTTGGTGTAGGGGTTCTTGGCGCTATCAAAGAAGGTGTTGTGTGCCTTGAAGCCATTGATATTAAAAGATCCGGGTGCATATGCAGTACCTGGAAACCTGGGCAACCTTGGCATTGGCTTCTGAACCTGAGGCCTGTGCTCAACGTGATAGTCAAACTGAGGACCAGCAGCAGGCGGAGGAGTCAGAAAAGGCCATTTGACAGTGATAAGTTGGCCATAGTTGAATGCTTGCTCGATAGTGTGTGGCCTTGGTGGCGGAACAGGAGCAGTGGCATCAACAGAGGCGCCAGACTGCACATCTATTGCAGGTGCATCATTGGCTTCATTAGCTTCTGGCACATTGGTTGGTGCAGGCTCCACATTTGCTTCAGCCATGACTACGTCATTGGCTTCATTTGTGCTGGTGGTGGCAGCCTCAAGATTCTCAACCTCCACTTGATGAGCTGGAGGGTCGAGCATAGACACGTTCACTTCAGGAACAGCTTCTTCAGAGATTGCGGGTGTAGGGACACGATCTTCTTCTTGTTTTTCATCGGCTGATGCAGCCGGATTGTCTTCAGCACCTTTGGCTTCAGACACAGAGACATTCAAAGTCGGAGTGGCTTCTGGGAACACTTGACGTGCAACAGATTGGGGCACTTCTCCTTCTGGAACGCTCGAAAGGGGGACTTGAGGCCTTGGTCCTTTGCGAAGTCTGCGTAACGCTGGCGACGCCTTTGGAGATGGAGTTGGCTGGGCCTCAAAGTCATCTTCTTCTTCTTGCACGGGTGGTGTGACTTGTTGTTGGGGAGTACCCGGGGTGTCTTGTTGTTGTGGGTGATCAGCCCATGATGCATCCTGAGCAATTGGCGTCAGAGGACGACCAATGCTGATGAGTTCGCTGTTCGTGAGAATAGGCGATGATACCAAGTTGTGCTCGATCTGAGAAAGAACTACATCATCTTCAACATTGTCATGGTGACCAATGTCTTCAGCAGCGGTGGGATCAACTGCTGGAATGTCTTCAGCTTCATGAGCCTCTGTGGAAGCAGGCTCATGAACAATCAGTTGGCGCTCGTGGTGTTCAGATGCAGGGCGAACCATTGAGATAGGTTCAACAACTAAGGGCTTTGTGGGAGCAGCCCGATCCTTCTTGGTTTTGCGCTTCTTCTTAGAGGGAGCGACATCAGAAGCTTCAAGATTTTTCCTTTTTCTGGCTTCAGCCTCGGCAGTCCTCGTCTTCTTCAGTTCTGAAGTGGTTGACCTGACCTTTGGCTTCGAGCCAGTCATGCTGCTTGGGAAGACTATGCGAGGTTCTTCCTGCCTTGAAGGTGCAGATTGGTCAGTTGAGGGCTTCTTCTTCTTTGCAGCCATTCTGGGGTCGATGCCAGGACGACCAAGAGCCTTGTGCTTCTCAGCCTCATTGTAGTCTTGTACACACTTGTCAGCCAGGCGCTTCATGCGCTCACGCGAACCTTTAGCTTCTTCACGCTTCTTGAGAAAGGCTTCCTTGAGCTCGTGCAGCATAATCTTGAAGTTTTTCACATCTTGCACGCTGAGCTTGGCCATGTGCTTCTTGAACTGAGCTTTCTCATAGTCGATCGTTTGCTTCAGTTCAACGATGCGCTGAGCTAGAGCTAGCTCAGAAGCAATGGCGCCAGTGAAGGCGATAGTGAGGCCAATTGGAAGTTGCAGATCTTCAAAGCTGAGATTGGGGGTTTCAAACCACTCATCAATGAAGTTGTGGATGATTGCCATGTCAAAGAGAGGCAAATCATTAAAGATTTCTGCTTCTTCCTTGCTCTTAATCAGTTGCTCAAGAGCGTCATCTGCAAGATCTTCATCGCTGGACAGATCAATGGCGTCGTTGCGCAGAATAGCAGCAGCAGTCAGTGAAGGAAATATGCCCTAGAGGCAATAATAAAGTTATTATTTATTTCCTTATATCATGATAAAAGTTTATTATTCATGCTAGAATTGTATTAACCGGAAACATAATACATGTGTGAATACATAGACAAACAGAGTGTCACTAGTATGCCTCTACTTGACTAGCTCGTTAATCAAAGATGGTTATGTTTCCTAACCATGGACAAAGAGTTGTCATTTGATTAACGGGATCACATCATTAGTTGAATGATCTGATTGACATGACCCATTCCATTAGCTTAGCACCCGATCGTTTAGTATGTTGCTATTGCTTTCTTCATGACTTATACATGTTCCTATGACTATGAGATTATGCAACTCCCGTTTGCCGGAGGAACACTTTGTGTGCTACCAAACGTCACAACGTAACTGGGTGATTATAAAGGAGCTCTACAGGTGTCTCCAAAGGTACATGTTGGGTTGGCGTATTTCGAGATTAGGATTTGTCACTCCGATAGTCGGAGAGGTATCTCTGGGCCCTCTCGGTAATGCACATCACTGAAGCCTTGCAAGCATTGCAACTAATGAGTTAGTTGCGGGATGATGTATTACGGAACGAGTAAAGAGACTTGCCGGTAACGAGATTGAACTAGGTATGGGATACCGACGATCGAATCTCGGGCAAGTAACATACCGATGACAAAGGGAACAACGTATGTTGTTATGCGGTCTGACCGATAAAAGATCTTCGTAGAATATGTAGGAGCCAATATGAGCATCCAGGTTCCGCTATTGGTTATTGACCGGAGACGTGTCTCGGTCATGTCTACATTGTTCTCGAACCCGTAGGGTCCGCACGCTTAAGGTTACGATGACAGTTATATTATGAGTTTATGCATTTTGATGTACCAAAGTTTGTTCGGAGTCCCGGATGTGATCACGGACATGACGAGGAGTCTCGAAATGGTCGAGACATAAATATTGATATATTGGAAGCCTATGTTTGGATATCGGAAGTGTTCCGGGTGAAATCGGGATTTTACCGGAGTACCGGGAGGTTACCGGAACCCCCCGGGAGGTATATGGGCCTTAGTGGGCCTTAGTGGAAGAGAGGAGAGGTGGCCAGAGATGGGCCGCCCCCCCCCTTGGTCCGAATAGGACAAGGAGAGGGGGCCGGCCCCCCTTCCTCCTCTCTCTCCTCTTCCCCCCCCCCCCCGCGAATCCTATTCCAACTAGGAAAGGGGGGAGTCCTACTCCCGGAGGGAGTAGGACTCCTCCTGGCGCGCCTCCTCTTGACCGGCCGCCCCCCTTTGAGCCTTTATATACGGAGGCAAGGGGCACCCCTAGAGACACAAGTTGATCCACATGATCATATTCTTAGCCGTGTGCGGTGCCCCCTTCCACCATAGTCCTCGATAATATTGTAGCGGTGCTTAGGCGAAGCCCTGCGACGGTAGTACATCAAGATCGTCACCACACCGTCGTGCTGACGGAACTCTTCCCCGACACTTTGCTGGATCGGAGTCCGGGGATCGTCATCGAGCTGAACGTGTGCTAGAACTCGGAGGTGCTGTAGTTTCGGTGCTTGATCGGTCGGGCCGTGGAGACGTACGACTACATCAACCAAGTTAACGCTTCCGTTGTCAATCTACAAGGGTACGTAGATCACACTCTCCCCCTCTCGTTGCTATGCATCACCATGATCTTGCATGTGCGTAGGAATTTTTTTGAAATTACTACGAAACCCAACAGTCAGTTCTTGGCTGGTGGGTTGCAAGGGCATCTTTACTCTCGAGGGCTTGGAGATGCGTGACAAATCTTTAGACTGCACACTGTGTTCAGGAGGTGCAGTGGCCAGAGGCTTCGCCTGTAAGACCTTTGGTGCTGAGGCAGACTTTGAAGCTTTAGGCTTCTTCAGCTTCATTGGCTTCGGTGGTGCAGGTGCTTCGTCAGATTCTGCATCATCTGCAGGTTGATCCACGACTGCCCCTTGAACCATAATATGAGTGATGAGACCTTCTAGGTTGTAGAAGAGCCCAACCAGATTGGGTTCCGCTTCTCGTGTGCCATCAACACGTGGCGCAGAGGGGCCTGGGTTGAAGTCTAATCCCAATGACTTCTTGTTTTCCTTGGCAGAGTTCTGTGCAAACTGATAGTTGCGCTTGAAGAGATTGTCTTCTCGACACCATAACAGAGAGGATGGGTCGGCATTAGCAGGCTAAGGTCCACGAAGCATGCAGGGGTAAAAGCCTTGAGCAATAGCGTCGGACTGTGATTTGGGATGAAGACCTTTGTATATGATATCTCCCCATGGGCCCTTGATGGCACTCTTCTCAGCATATTCGTCGGTGACGAATCTGTACTTGAACCATTCCTCTGCCCAATGTCTTCGAATTCATTGGATTCAGTTCTTACGTTCTCCATAGGTTTCTTCTGGATCTGACTTGTATAGCTCATAGAGATCTGGTGGCAGGTCCTTAGTAGTGTTTCCACAGTGCTATCTGTCGTGGTTCTAACTCTGACAGTGAGGTAGGGGGGTATGTATGGAGAGGCTAGATCTCAGCTATGGAGAAGCTGTAAATACACCAGGATGTACGAGTTCAGGCCCTTCGCGGAGAAAGTAACAGCCCTACGTCTCGGTGCCCGGAGGCGGTCGACTGGATTACATGTGTATGAATTACAGGGGTGCCAACCCCTGCTACTGAGGAGGGGGGTGGCTTATATAGAGTTCGCCAGACCCCTCCGGTCCTCAGTAACGCAGGGTTAAAATACATTAAGACTGGGCGTTACTGGTAACGTCCCTATTAAAGTGCTATGATGACCATAAAGACTACTTAATGGCCGACCGTTTGCTTGCGGAGTGACTTTAGATCTCCTGTCAGTCGAGTGGTTGGTCTTCGTAGTCGAGTGGTAGCTTCCTGGTCGAGTGTCTTGAATCCGTCGAGTGGGATACCTTCAAGTCGATTGAAAGGTGACTTCTTCCAGGGATGTCCTTGGGTAGGGCTCTTAGGACATGTCCATGCCCCTACCCTAGGTACATAGCTTCATCATTAGCCCCCGAATGGATCGAGGTTCGAGTGGGGAAGGAGTTGGGGGTCCTTCCGACTGGTTCTTAGCGTTATACGAATGTCTTGTACTGGATCAATCGTCACGGATGACGTTGTCAACTTCTTTCGGTCACCTTGATCCATTCTTGGTCTCTCGTCGAGTGAATTTCCTTACTTGTGGAATACCGAGTGCCGGCACGAGCGGGCTCTTCAGTTTGATGAGTTGTTCTGCAGCCCGCGGATTTCGCGGGATTCGAATTTCGGGAAGCGAGCGGGACGGGGGCGGCCGAAGTAATCGGATGGGATAGGATGGAAGCTCCTTGATCTCCGCGCCACCTTTTTCGCCACATACCGCGCGCACGCCTGTTGCGGGATTTGACGGGATCGCCTGGGCCTACCAGTCAGCCACTCGGAAGCGGCTCCTTATAAGTTGCTGGCTCAGGGCTCCCCAACAGTGTGCTCTCGCCTTTCCTTCTCCCCCCGCAAGGTCCTCCGCCACCTCTGCTCTCACCCTAGCGCCGTAGGCCCGTTCGAGCCTCGCCAGCGATGATGGTGAAGGACAAGACGTCGGCTTTGGAGCGCGCGAAGAAGGCGGCGGTGCAGGGGAAGGGAAAGAAGTCCGCTCGGGGCGGATCTTCCTCAAGGACTGCTCTGCCCAGGGATTGGATCCAGGGTGACTGGATGCCCTCGGTGATTCGGTAGGAGGATCTTGATGACATGGTCGAGGGGGGAGTCATTCCCCACGAAGCTGCGCGTCTCCCGGGGGGAGAAGTCGAACCCCAACCTCGTGACGGTGAGTGCGTCCTCCTCGCCACCCATATCGATCGTGGATTTTCTCTACCTCCTCATCCTTTTTTCCGGAGCTTTTTGAACTTCTTCGGAGCGCAGCTCCACCATTTCACTCCCAATTCCATCGTGTATCTTGCGGCTTTCGTTTCCTTGTGCGCACGTTTCTTGGGTTGCCGCCCTCATTGGGGACTCTTTAAACACATCTTCACTTGCCGTTCCCAATCGGTAAAGAAAGCCAAGTCGAGTGACGAACGGACGCAAGTGATCCAGCTATGCGGGGGCCTGGCGATCCAGATGAGGGGTAAAAGTTCTTTCCCATCTATCACTTTTACCGAGTCGGTCCGTGGTTGGCAGTCGACCTGGTTTTATTGCCAAGACCAGGTGACCCCAGGGCAGTCGACTGGTCTTCCCCCTTTCTCTCTGGACTGAGCTCAAAAGCCCGCCTCTCTAAAAGTGCTGCCGGAGGAAAAGGCGCAAGTCAAGGTGCTGGTTGGTCGAGTGGTTCAGCTTGTCCGAGACGGCGTGACCGGCATGGACCTGCTGGAGGTCTTCCTTCGGAGGCGCTTCCAACCGCTTCAGGCTCGTGACCACCCTATGTGGCTGTACTCGGGTCTCGACGACACCACTCGGGTTCACCCAGAGGAGGTCACCGACAAGATGTTGGAAGGGTGGCTGTCGAGCATCACAGGGAACAAAGACAACCCCCGAGGAACCAGGAGGGTTGTCCCTCTTGACAGTACACACGAGGTGGACCAGGTCTGACCTTGTGTTCCCGACTGAGATCTTGCTTTCTTCATTTGCTCTCTTTGAATCGGTCGACTGACTTTTGACTTGTCTGCTATTCTCCAGGCAACTACAGAGATGTACTCGACATCCAACGGAGCACAGGGGCAGGCCGAGGAAGGGGAGGCGAGCGGAGGCGAAAGCGGAGACGAACAGGAGGAGTGGGAGTCTGGCGGCGAAGGAGAGGGAGACGACGGCGTCGACTCTAGCGAAGAGGAGGAGGAGGAGGAAGCTGGACCTCCCCGCTCGGAAAGGCGATCCAAGCTTACACACGACCCTGCGCGGGAACGTGGTAAGGCGACTGCTCCCGTTGGGCAGTCGTCGAAGCGCCCTCGGACCTCTTCTCCAGCGCCGACTGAGAAAGCTCCCAAGCACCCCCGCGCGGCGCCGTCCAAGCCACCCAAGGCTCTGCCCAAGATGTGGATGACTGTCCCCACCATTTCTGGGTAATGATAGAACTTGTTCTCCTTTGTCGACCGTGGACGGATCCTTGGTCGATCCACTGCGCCGACTGACGGTCTTTCAAAATTTGCAGTGCTGCTACTTCTGAGATCTCTGCCAAGGACGACGATCGAGAGATGGAAGATGCTGTTACTTCCAACCCTGGTATGATTACTGATGTTCTGCCTTGAATCGACTGACGATTTCTCATAACTCTGGTCGATTGAATTTTTCTCGTAGCTCCTCCTCATGTTATTAGCCTTCCTGACGACGAAGACGAAGCGCCGCTGAGAGTGAGGCGGAACAGGAAAGCGTCGGCTGGCGAGACTCCACAATCCACTCCGGCGCCTGAGGCCGTAGCTCGAGACAGTGGCGATACCACCCGGGCTTCTGTGACTTTCGCCAATCCTCTGGCGAGTGCGCGGACCTCGACGTCGACCGTAAATCTGCCTTCGCTCTTCGCCACACACCACGTCCCTGAGGACCAAGTGGGTGCAGCTAAGGAAGCTATACGCCAGGCAGGAATCATGATGGAGCAGGTCAAGGTGGTTCGAGAAGCCAGCCAAGCGGCTTATGACGCGAGTTCAGCTCTTCAGAGTAACGTCCAGGTCAGTCGATTCACTGCTTGTTCTGTTAGGGTATGCTGTCTGAAGAATCTCTTTTCCGAAGATCTTTTAAATCTGTACACCCACTGGGTGTTTCTGTTAAGTTTTTTGGTCGAGTGGGGGCACGCTGAGTACACCCACTGGGTGTAGTCCCCGAGACTACGGTGGACTGCTGGCAGTCGACTGTAGTCTTTATATTGCGTTGCTCTAGTTTTACTCCTTCACTCGGTCTGGCCAGGCCATGTCGAATGAAACTGTATCTGGTCGACTGTGGGCAGTCGATTTTTTTTTCAAAACCAGTGGGGGCACGCTGAGTGCACCCACTGGGTGTAGTCCCCGAGACTACTGTTGAATGTTTTTGATTCGGCTGTAGTCTTAGAAACGTCAGCATTGTCTCTTGGTTACTCGGAAGCAACTTATCTTGGACCTCTGTCGACTGACTTTTGCAGAAATCCTGTGAACTTGTGGCTCTCTACACTGAGTTGGAGAACAAACAGATCCAGCTCGATCTTGACTTGAAGCTCGCTCAACAGAACCTGCAGAAGGCGTGAGACGAAGCAAAAGGTATGGCTAGCGAGGTTTCTCATTCTTGACGAGTGACTTCCCTTTCTTGCCCATTCTTGATGTTGAGTTCACTCGACGTTCTGTAGATGAACTGGAGGAAGCTCTGAAGAAGAAGGATCAAGATCTTGCCGAAGCACAAAAGGAGGCCTCGAGCAAAACGAAGCTTGCATAAGAGAAACTGGCTTCGGTCGGAACTCTTGAACAGGAGAACTCCAGACTGAAAACTGCTCTCAAAACAGCTAATCGAGAGGTCAGTCGACTGAAGAAAGAAAAGATGGTTCTGCACGACAAGGCGGGTGAGCTGGCGGGGAAGGTAAACGATCTGGAAGCTTATCTCGGTGGACTCGCCAAGAAGCTGTTCGTCATGCTCGAAGGTAATTATTCTGACCCGGCTGTCTTGCTGTTACCAAGCCCGCGTAAGGCCACTGTCTTATTCTTGAATCGTGTTTGCAGAATTCTGCCAGAGCTTCGAAGAGGAAACCAGTCAAGTGGAGCCAGGCTTGGATCCCGCCAATTCTCTCGTGAAGGACGAGGCTGCTATGAACGTGCTCCGACTGGAGTCTCGTGTTACCAGCGTTGTTGACTATCTTGCTCGGCTGAAGGTTGCAATGTCGCAGATCGACGCATCACTCTGTCCTGGAACGACGCTTCAGAATGACCTCGAGTCCCTGATGGTTCGACTGGATGAAGTCCCGGGTCGAGTGGCGGAATGGAAGAAATCTTCTGCCAGATGTGGTGCTGATGTCGCTCTGTCTCTGGTCCGCGTCCATTGCAAGGAGGCGCGAGAAGAAAAGCTGGCCGCCATCCAAGTTGCCAATACCAGGAAGCACAGCTTTCAAGACTTCATGGAGACATTCATTGCTGCTGCTACTCGTATTGCAGACGGGATCGACTTGGACGAGTTCGTCGCCCCTTCCAGTCCTCCGCTTGAGGAATGAAAAACTTTTATGCTTCACTTTAAATTTGCCTCGGAATGCCGAGTGGATTCTGTAACTGTTAAACTCTGTCGAGCCGAGGGCTTGAGTACTTTGATCTGAGGTCTTGGACCTTTGGGTTTTATCCGAACTTGATTTATCGTTGAATATCTTCGGGAATTTTTATATACTTAGGCGAGTACTTGGACTGCAGCTAAGCCCCCGAGTGGGAGGTTTGCTCTCCACTCGGTAGGATTTTCAAACACTTAGGCGAGCACTGGGCTGCAGCTAAGCCTCCGAGTGGGAGTCTGGCTCACCACTCGGTAGGATTTTCAAATACTTAGGCGAGTACTTTGGACTGCAGCTAAGCCCCCGGGTGGGAGGTTTGCTCTCCACTCGGTAGGATTTTCAAACACTTAGGCGAGCACTGGGCTGCAGCTAAGCCCCCGAGTGGGAGGTTTGCTCTCCACTCGGTAGGATTTTCAAACACTTAGGCGAGCACTGGGCTGCAGCTAAGCCCCCGAGTGGGAGGTTTGCTCTCCACTCGGTAGGATTTTCAAATACTTAGGCGAGTACTTGGACTGCAGCTAAGCCCCCGAGTGGGAGGTTTGCTCTCCACTCGGTAGGATTTTTATATACTTAGGCGAGCACTGGGCTGCAGCTAAGCCCCCGAGTGGGAGTCTGGCTCGCCACTCGGTAGGAT
This sequence comes from Triticum urartu, assembly GCF_056163025.1. Classification (NCBI taxonomy): domain Eukaryota; kingdom Viridiplantae; phylum Streptophyta; class Magnoliopsida; order Poales; family Poaceae; genus Triticum; species Triticum urartu. The sequence goes on along the minus strand of NC_141878.1, from coordinate 539,023,436 downwards.
TTTTTGCAAACTTAGGCGAAACGGATTCGCAGCTAAGCTACCCACTGGGGGATTTCGTACGCAAACAAAAGTGACAGCAATTACAGGAAGAACTGGGACACTCTTGTCTTTGATAAAAATAAACTACAGAAGTTTTTCTTATTACACCTCATCCGAGTGAGAATTCAAGTGTAAAATGGGCGGAGTAGTTCCGCATTCCAAGCTCGTGGCTCGTCGATCCGGCGACCAACGTTGTAGAGATGGTATGCTCCATTGTGGAGGACTCTGGTGACGATGAAGGGGCCTTCCCAAGTAGGAGCAAGTTTGTGTGGTTTCTGCTGATCCACTCGGAGGACCAAATCTCCTTCTTGGAAGGCTCGGCTCTTCACATTTTTGGCATGGAATCGACGCAAGTCTTGCTGATAGATGGTCGATCTGATCATAGCCATTTCCCTCTCCTCCTCTAGGAGGTCGACTGCGTCTTGCCGGGCTTGCTCTGCTTCGTCTTCGTTATAAAGCTCGACTCTGGGGGCGTTGTGAAGTAGATCACTCGGCAGGACGGCTTCGGCTCCGTAAACCAGAAAGAATGGCGTTCTTCCAGTCGACCGGTTCGGGGTGGTCCTCAGTCCCCACAAAACTGACGGAAGCTCGTCGACCCAAGCGCCTGCTGCGTGCTTGAGATCACGCATCAGTCGAGGCTTCAATCCTTTGAGAATTAGACCATTTGCTCTTTCAGGTTGTCCATTCGACTGGGGATGCGCGACCGACGCGTAGTCGACTCGTGTGCCTTGAGAGGCACAAAAAGCTCTGAACTTGTCTGAATCGAAGTTTGACCCATTGTCAGTGATGATGCTATGCGGGACCCCATATCTGAATATCAACTCTCTGACGAAACTGATAGCAGTGCTAGCATCAAGATTTTTGATAGGCTTGGCTTCAATCCATTTGGTAAACTTGTCGACTGCCACAAGCACATGTGTGAATCCGCTCCTGCCTGTTCTCAGTGGACCAACCATGTCCAGTCCCCAAACAGCGGAGGGCCAGACGAGTGGAATGGTCCTCAGAGCTGATGCTGGCTTGTGCGACATGTTGGAGTAGAACTGGCAGCCTTCACACTTGTCGACTATCTCTTTCTCCATTTCGTTTGCCCTGGGCCAGTAAAAACCCACTCGGTATGCTTTGGCCGCGATGGTCCGAGAGGACGCATGGTGACCATAGGTCCCCGAGTGGATATCATCAAGGATTATCTGACCTTCTTCTGGCGTTATGCACTTCTGACCGATTCCAGTTGTGCTTTCTCTATACAACTGTCCTTTAATGACTGTGAAAGCTTTAGATCGACGGACGATCTGTCGAGCCTCCTCTTCGTCCTCTGGAAGTTCTTTCCTCAAGATATACGTGATGTATGGTATCGTCCAGTCGGGAGTGATTGCCAAGACCTCCATGACTAGGTCGACCACAGCAGAAATTTCGACTTCAATCGGATCTGTGGCACTTTTCGGTTGCGGGGCTTCTTCTGTAAAAGGATCCTCCTGGACTGACGGCGAGCGGATGTGCTCCAAAAACACATTGCTGGGAATGGCTTCTCTCTTGGAGCCTATCTTTGCCAGATCATCAGCTGCTTGATTTTTCAGTCGGGGGATGTGATGAAGATCTAACCCCTCGAATTTCTTTTCTAGCTTTCTTACTGCATTGCAGTAGCCAGTCATAGCTGGGCTTCTGACATCCCACTCCTTCATCACCTGATTAAACACCAAATCTGAGTCGCCGTAGACCATGAGGCGCCGGACGCCGAGTGAAATGGCCATGCGCAACCCATACAAGAGTGCTTCATATTCTGCTTCATTATTGGAGGAATCGAAGTGAATCTGGAGAACATATCTGAGCTTATCTCCTCGGGGGGAGACCAATACTACCCCAGCACCGGAACCATTCAGCATCTTAGATCCATCGAAGAACATTGTCCAGTGCTCCGAGTGAACTTGAGTCGGAAGCTGCTGTTCAATCCACTCGGCGACGAAATCTGCAATTGCTTGGGACTTGATAGCCTTCTTTGCTTCAAACTTGATATCTAGGGGAAGGAGTTCAATCGCCCACTTCGCCACTCGACCAGCTGCATCTCTGTTGTGCAAAATCTCTGACAGTGGAGCGTCGCTGACGACTGTAATGGAATGGTCAGAGAAGTAGTGTGAAACCTTCTTCGTGGTCATGTAAATCCCATATACAAGCTTCTGGTAATGGGGATATCTTTGCTTCGAAGGAGTCAAAACTTCAGACACATAATATACTGGGCGCTGAACTCTGAAGGCCTTTCCTTCTTCTTCCCGCTCGACCGTAAGTACTGTACTAACAACTTGTCCCGTGGCCGCAATGTAAAGCAGCAGAGGCTCTTTACTGATTGGGGCAGCAAGCACCGGCTGGGTGGAGAGCAGAGCTTGGAGCTCTGCAAACGCTGCATCAGCTTCTGGAGTCCACTCGAACTTGTCAGACTTCTTCATCAGTCGGTAAAGAGGCAACGCCTTTTCACCGAGATGAGAAATGAATCGACTTAGAGCGGCCAAGCAACCTGTAAGCTTCTGGACATCGTGTACACGCACAGGGCGCTTCATCCAGAATATGGCGCCAACTTTCTCGGGATTGGCGTCGATTCCTCGTTCGGAAATGAGAAAATCGAGTAACTTTCCACCTGGAACTCCGAATGTGCACTTTGATGGATTGAGCTTGATATCATATCTCCTGAGGTTAGCAAAGGTTTCGGCAAGGTCAGTCAGTAGGTCGGAACCTTTCCGTGACTTAACCACAATATCATCCATGTATGCTTCTACGTTCCGACTGATCTGAGTGAGCAAACACTTCTGAATCATCCTCATGAGCGTGGCTCCAGCATTCTTGAGGCCGAAGGGCATGGTGATATAACAGAAGCACCCGAATGGGGTGATGAAAGCCGTTTTGATCTCGTCGGGTCCATACAGACGGATCTGATGGTACCCTGAATAAGCATCTAGAAAAGACAAACGCTCACACCCCGCGGTCGAGTTGACTACCTGGTCGATGCGGGGGAGAGGGAAATGATCTTTCGGGCAGGCCCGATTGATATGTTTAAAGTCAATGCACATGCGAAGTGACTTGTCCTTCTTGGGGACCATGACAACATTGGCGAGCCACTCGGAGTGGTAAATCTCTCGGATGAACTCCGCTGCTAAGAGCTGAGCCACCTCCTCGCCAATAGCTTTCCTCTTCTGGACGGCGGACCGTCGAAGATGTTCTTTCACAGGCTTGAACTTCGGGTCGACTCGTAGACGGTGCTCAGCCAGCCCCCTGGGAACTCCAGGCATGTCAGAAGGCTTCCATGCGAAGATGTCCCAGTTCTCATGGAGGAACTGGATGAGCGCTTCTTCCTATTTGGAGTCGAGCGTCGTTGAGATGTGAGTCGGAGCAGCATCGGGGTCGGTCGGGTGAATGTGAACTGGCTTAATTTCACCGGACGACTAAAAAGCTGATTCTGACGCTGGCTTCTTGGCTCGCAGCAATTCACTCGGATCAACAGTCTTCTGGTACTCTTGCAGTTCGACTACTGACATCTGAGCATCAGCGATCTTTGATCCTTTCTGAAAACACTCCTCTGCTTTCTTTCGATTGCCTGTAATGGTGATCACACCTCTAGGGCCGGGCATCTTCAACTTGAGATACACATAGCACGGTCGAGCCATGAAGCGTGCATAAGCTGGCCGGCCCAGAATAGCATGATAAGCACTTTGGAAGTCCACAACCTCAAATGTCAACTTTTCCTTGCCGTAATTCTTTGAATCACCGAAAACCACATCGAGAGCAATCTGGCTGAGTGACTCGGCTTTCTTTCCAGGAATGACTCCATGGAAACTCATGTTGCTGGCACTGAGTCTGGACATCGGAATGCCATCCCTTTCAACGTTTCTGCATACAGTATGTTCAGGCCGCTGCCACCATCCATCAGGACTTTGGTCAGTCGAGTGCCTTCGACAATTGGATCAACCACCAGAGCTTGCCTCCCAGGGGTGGCAATGTGCGCAGGGTGATCGGACTGGTCGAACGTGATGGCAGTCTGAGACCACTTCACATAGCTGGGTGTTGCCGGAGCAACCATATTCACTTCACGGTTAATGACTTTCAGTCGACTTTTGCTTTCGACATCAGCAAAAATCATCAAGGTGGAATTGACTTGGGGGTATCCATCGTCACTATCTTCTTTGTCCTCAACTCTGTCTGACTCTTTTTCCTTGTCTTTGGACTGCTTGCCCTGAAACTGCTGGGTCAGGAGCCAGCACTGTCGAGTGGTATGCTTTGGGTAGATAAGGTTACCCTCTTCATCTTTCTTCGTGTGGATGTGACATGGCAGATCCAAAACATCATTTCCATCTTGATCCTTGACTTTCTTGGGGTTCCAGGGCCCCTTGGGTTTTCCCTTGAATTTTCCCTGGGTTACGGCCAGGGCCTCCCCAGGAGCGGCTGGCTCGGCCTTCCGCTTCTGCTTCCGACTGGAATTTCCTCCGGTTTCCTGGGCGACTGCTTTCTGCTTGCCACTCCGGAGTCGATCTTCATCTTCCCCGTTAGCGTATTTGGTGGCAATTTCCATCATCCGATTCAGAGACATTTCTCTGGTCCGACCGAACTTCAGGTTCAGCTCTCTGTTCTTGACGCCTTCTTTAAAGGCACAAACTGCTTGGTGATCCGGTACGTTCTCAACTGTGTGATGCAAAGTGATCCACCTTTGGATGTAATCCCTCAGAGTTTCACTCAGTTTCTGCACGCAAGACCGCAATTCTGTAAGGCCTGCTGGTCACTTGCATGTTTCTTCAAAGGTCGTGACAAACACTCGAGAGAGATCCTCCCAAGTGTAGATGCTGCTGGGTGCTAACTGATTCAGCCACGCTCTGGCTGAGCCCTCTAACAGGAGAGGCAAATGCTTCATAGCCACCTCATCATTGCCGCCACCAATCTGGACAGCCACTCGGTAGTCTTCGAGCCAAGTGTCAGGCTTAGACTCGCCGGTGAACTTGCTGACTCTAGTCGCCAACCGAAAGTTGGGAGGAATCACTGCGGCCCTGATGGCTCGACTGAAACACTCTGGCCCCGAAACACGTACTCTGCTGCTGGCAGGCGCATCCCTGTCGTGGCCTTCTCGGTGAGCTCTGTTCCTGTCAACCAGACCCTGAACGAGGATGGATCTCGCATCAAAGCCTGGGTCCCTGGGGTCGACTGGAACTCTCCGCCCAACACTATGAGGGTGTCTGTCATCCTGCTGTCGAGGCGCATATGACCCACTCCTCGGGGGAGGGGTTGGCACTCGACGCCGATCAAACCGGTGATCATACTGCTCATTTCTTCTGTACTGATCGTGCCGGTCTCCGCGTCCCTCATGCCTCGGGGGCAATCTTGGGCTATGAGCCGACTGGACTGTATCCGTTGCAACGGATCGACTGTGGATCCTATTCCGCGACTGAGAAACAGCGGAATTCTGGTTCCCCGCTGCCCGGAGCAACGCTCTGATTTGCAACAAGCCCCTGCCAGCCTCCGACTGGGAGGGCTGAATCGATTCTGCTATACGGGCCGCGGCTGCCAAATTCTGAACTGGGGTCCGATATACCTGCGTAGGTGGGAAGAGCTAACGTCGACTGGACTCGGGAGCTCGCTGACGCGCTTGCTCGTCGAGTATCCACTGGAGATTCTCCAGTCGAGTGCGCTCGGCCAAGTTAGCCAAGCGCGCGTCCTCCAAGGCCCGGGCCTCGAGGGTTTCTCCGACGATAGGAGTGCGGAGTGCATCCATGTTCCGGCGGCGAAGCTCCTCTCGCTGCAATGACGTGAGAGGTTCGGGGAGATACTCATCGTGGGGATGCGACGGGTCGCCTCCACCCGCGCCTCCATCGGTGCGAGGGAAACCGGGAGGACTATGTGTTCCATCGACCGCCAGAACCTCAGCCGCCGGGTCGCTGCTGCCGCACTCGGATGCGGTCTCCGTGGAGCCAGTCGACAGGTTGAACATGCCGTAGAGGGATTCGTCGGGCTCGATTGCCGCGACTTGTGGAGCTGCTGACTGGCGGGCCACGGCATGCCTCACCCACCTCTGAAGTCTCGACCGGCCGGAGCGCTTGCGCCGGTGGGAGACAGGGCGGTAAGATGACACGGTAGCCGACTGATACTGGGTCGACGGCTGCCGCAGGAGGACGCCACGAACACATGCGCGGAAGTGTGTCGCACCGCAGACGGGGAGGGCGTCGATGTCGAGCGGAGCCTCCTGAATCCAAGCGGAGTTGTCGGTAATGAACGTGAGTGCGCCGAGACGGATCTCGCGGCCCTCCACCAAATCTCCGCACGAAAACATGATCAAAGGGATCGGAAAAATCGCAACTTCTCCAACTAGGCGCTAAGACTCCTGCCCCACGGTGGGCGCCAACTGTCGTGGTTCTAACTCTGACAGTGAGGTAGGGGGTATGTATGGAGAGACTAGATCTCAGCTATGGAGAAGCTGTAAATACACCAGGATGTACGAGTTTAGGCCCTTTGCGGAGGAAGTAACAGCCCTACGTCTCGGTGCCCGGAGGCGGTCGACTGGATTACGTGTGTATGAATTAGAGGGGTGCCAACCCCTGCTACTGAGGAGGGGGGTGGCTTATATAGAGTTCGCCAGACCCCTCCGGTCCTCAGTAACGCAGGGTTAAAATACATTAAGACTGGGCGTTACTGGTAACGTCCCTATTAAAGTGCTATGATGACCATAAAGACTACTTAATGGCCGACCGTTTGCTTGCGGAGTGACTTTAGATCTCCTGTCAGTCGAGTGGTTGGTCTTCGTAGTCGAGTGGTAGCTTCCTGGTCGAGTGTCTTGAATCTGTCGAGTGGGATACCTTCAAGTCGATTGAAAGGTGACTTCTTCCAAGGATGTCCTTGGGTAGGGCTCTTAGGACAGGTCCATGCCCCTACCCTAGGTACATAGCTTCATCACTGTCTGCCTCCCTTCCTTGTAGATTTCTCTATAGCCATGAACTTCAAACTGAATGGCTTCAACATGTTCAAAGGTTTCAAAGGCTTCCGCCTGCGGGTCAAACAGGAACTGGCTTTGGGAGAATTTATATGATGCTGTAAGAATTCTGCAAATGAATGCAGTCTATGAGAACCAAGGGATTCTCCCACGGACATGTACCTGTGACAGCATTAAGGTGCGAGGGAAGAGGAAGAGGTCATATGCATTCTCAAAAGATTTTGAAGATAAATCAGTTTAGAAGACATTGACCTCATAGTGCGAAGACATTCACTCATAGATAGAGAGTTGGTTCTAGATTTGTACGAATCCACGAATAAGTACAAGTGAGGAATCTAACTACTTTGTGAAGCATAAGTGAACATACTAGGCATATTATGAGATGCAGTATGAAATAGATCCAACTTGTGTGAACAGAAACTGCTTGTGGTAGAAAGTGATGAATCTATAGGATCAAAGGGGCCGTAAAAAGGAAGTTTTATTTACCACACGAAGAACTGCTAGACGGAGTGGGAGAGGAGTCCGAGCTGTTCGATCGTCCGTGCCCTAACTTGCAGACGGAGGACACCTACGACGACGGCGGAGAAGACGATGTCCGCAGCCGGCGTGAAGGCGGCATCGGTGAGGTCGCGACAGCTAAGCGCTTCATCGCCGGCGTCGTCGAGGGCTAGCGGTGGCGCTAGGGTTTGTGCGAGAGTGGAAGAAAGGATAATGACTGTGGTGAGGTGTGTATTTATAGGGACAGGGACGGCGCAGTGTTATTACATAGGTGCCCCTGGCGATTCATATCTGAAGGGCACGTGGCTATCATGCAACATATCAGAGGTTGTTCCACGTTCCCACGCACGCCTGGATTGTCGGGTGGTCGTTCCCACTTCTCCGGGTTTCAGGTGAAAGGATTTAGCATTGAAAACAGACTTAATGTTTTTCTCTGTATCTTCTGCTGACAAGGACGCAGAGAAGATATTCGACAGTTTCAATAGAATGCATATGATTTGGAAAGATAGAGTTTGAGATAGAAAGCATAGAGAGGTTAGGGTCCGATCACATTCACTTAGTTCAAAAGATTCAACAAGAAGACATAGCTATAAGTGAATGTTGTAGAGGACAGAACACTAGTATATATAGTATATATATATATGAGAAAGACAATCAAATCAACATAGTGAAGATAATCATGAAGACAAGTTGAGATTGAAGACAAATCAAATGTGAAGACATACCAAACGTAATGCCATGAGTGAAACACTTCAAACATAAAAATTTGGTGGTGGCGTTACCCACCGTATAGGAAGTATTAGACCCAGACATGGCGCACAATTATCGTGGCGCTCCGAAGTCAAATTCCACGTTAATGTATTCACACTCAGAATGTAAGTCTTCATTGATTGAAGATATACTTTACTTCGTGTGTTGCACATCTAAGTCATCAACATGCATAAGTGTTAGGATGTGTGCCTGATCACAGGACATTTGAGGATTCCAAGATATTTAGCTCACACCATAACTTGCAAAACCTCTTCTCATCCAAGGGCTTGGTGAAGATATCTGCCAATTGCTCTTCAGTGTTGACGTGTATAATATCAATATCTTCCTTCACAACATGATCTCTGAGAAAGTGATGACGAATTTCAATGTGCTTTGTCTTCGAGTGCTGAACTGGGTTGTTGGCAATCTTGATGGCGCTTTCGTTGTCGCAGTAGAGTGGCACTTGCTTCAGATGAATGCCATAGTCTTTGAGTGTTTACTTCATCCATAGAAGCTGAGCGCAGCAAGATCTAGCAGCAATGTATTCAGATTCAGCAGTGGAGAAAGATACACAGTTCTGCTTCTTTGAAGACCAACATACAAGTGATCGTCCCAGAAAATGACATGTGCCTGATGTAGACTTGCGATCCACCTTGTCACCAGCATAATCAGCATCCGAGAATCCAACCAGATCAAACTCTGAGCCCTTTGGATACCATAATCCTAATGTTGGGGTGTAAGCCAAATATCGAAGAATTCACTTCACAGCTAAGTGATGCGATTCCTTTGGTGCCGCTTGGAATCGAGCACACATGCAAACACTAAGCATAATATCTGGCCTAGATGCACATAGATAAAGTAAAGAACCAATCATGGAGCGGTATACCTTTTGATCGAACTCTTTACCATTGTCGTCGGGACCCAGATGATGTTTGGCTGGCATTGGCGTCGTGAAGCCTTTGCAGTCTTGCATCCCAAATTTCTTCAGGCAATCTTTGAGATACTTCTCTTGAGATATGAAGATGCCGTTGTGTTGCTGACATATTTGAAGACCAAGGAAGAACTTCAGCTCACCCATCATGGACATCTGATATTGCTCTTGCATCATATATCCAAACTCGTCAGTGTATTTCTGATTGGTGCAGCCGAATATAATGTCATCCACATATATTTGGCACACAATGAGTTCACCATCATATGTCTTCGTGAAGAGAGTGGGGTCGAGGGAACCAGGTTTGAAGCCTTTGCTCTTCAGGAAGTCTTTGAGTGTGTCATACCAAGCCCGAGGGGCTTGTTTGAGGCCATACAGTGCCTTGTTGAGCTTGTACACCATGTCAGGATGTTTTGGATCTTCAAAGCCAGGCGGTTGTGCAACATATACTTCTTCTTCAATCTTGCCATTGAGAAAAGTGCTCTTCACATCCATTTGATACAGAAAAATGTTATGATGATTTGCATAGGCCAGCAGTATGCGTATGGCTTCAAGTCTAGCCACAGGAGCAAATGTTTCATCGAAGTCAATCCCTTCAACTTGAGTGTACCCTTGAGCAACGAGACGAGCTTTGTTTCTGACAACTTGACCATGCTCATCTTGCTTGTTGCGATATATCCATTTGGTGCCTATTATATTGTGCTTGCGAGGATCAGGACGCTTAACCAGTTCCCATACATTATTCAGCTCAAACTGTTGAAGCTCTTCTTGCATAGCTTGAATCCATTCAGATTCCATGAAGGCTTCTTCAACTTTCTTGGGTTCAGATATTGAGACGAATGCGAAGTGCCCACAAAAATTTTCTAGCTGTGTTGCCCTCGAACGAGTGAGTGGACCTGGTGCATTGATGCTATCAATTATTCTCTCAATCTGTACTTCATTTGCAACACGAGGATGTACAGGACGAAGATTTTTCTCTTGCTGATCATTGTCATCGTTAGAAGGATTGTCTTCAGGCTGAGCATTGTCTTCAGTTTGATCAGGTGCGGATATGATAAGTTCCTCTTCAGGCTGAGATTCAGATGGTATGATTTCTCCAGTTCCCATAAGTTTGATTGATTCACTGGATGGAACTTCATCTAGCACGTTTGGCAGGTGCTCTCTTTGTGAGCCGTTAGTCTCATCAAACCGCACATCCACTGTTTCAACCACTTTATAGTGAAAAAGGTTGAAGACTCTGTAGGAGTGCGAATCCTTTCCATATCCAAGCATAAAACCTTCATGTGCTTTTGGTGCAAATTTTGAAGTGTGATGTGGATCCTTGATCCAGCACCTGGCACCAAATACTCTGAAGTAACTGACATTTGGCTTCTTACCAGTAAGGAGCTCATAGGATGTCTTGTTGAGAAGCTTGTGAAGATAAACACGGTTGATGATATGGCATGCAGTATCAATGGCTTCAGGCCAGAACTTTCTTGGAGTCTTGTATTCATCAAGCATCGTCCGGGCCATCTCAATAAGTGTTCTGTTCTTGCGTTCCACGACGCCATTCTGCTGCGGTGTGTACGGAGCTGAGAATTCATGTGTAATGCCCAAAGTATCAAGATAAGTGTCTAGACCAGAGTTCTTGAATTCAGTGCCATTGTCACTTCTAATGTGCTTGATCTTGACGCCATAGTTGTTCATGGCTCGATTGGCGAAGCGTCTGAAGACATCCTGCACTTCAGTCTTGTAGAGGATTATATGCACCCAGGTATATCTTGAATAATCATCAACAATGACAAAGCCATAGAGACAAGCAGTAGTAGTAAGAGTTGAGTAATGAGTGGGACCGAAAAGGTCCATGTGGAGCAGTTCGAAGGGTTGAGTCGTTGTCATGATTGTCTTCGAGGGATGCTTGGCCCTCGTCATCTTTCCTGCTTCACAGGCACCGCATAAGTGATTCTTCTTGAACTTGACGCCCTCGATGCCTATGACATGCTTCTTCCTTGCAAGGGTGTGGAGGTTCCTCATGCCAGCATGCCCTAGCCTCCGATGCCAGAGCCAGCATTCAGAAGCTTTTGCTAGAAGACATACGGCAAGTTGTGGTCCTGCTGAGAAATCTACCACGTACAAATCATCTTTCCGATACCCTTCAAACACTAGAGACTTGTCAGATTCCATTAGAACAAGGCAATGATATTTTCCAAACATCACAATCATGTTTAAATCGCAAAGCATTGAGACAGACATTAAGTTGAAACCAAGGGATTCAACAAGCATGACTTTATCCATGTGTTGATCCTTTGAGATTGCAACTCTACCTAGACCCAATACCTTGCTTTTACCAGTGTCAGCAAATGTGATGTGAATTTTGTCAGATGGACGTAAGGTTGAGTCCATGAGAAGGCTTCGCTTGCTAGTCATGTGATTAGTACACCCACTATCAATAATCCATTCTGAAGCAGCTGGTGTCGTACCCTATAGTGCAGTTAGGGGGATAGGCTTCACGAAGAGAATTGTGAAGCATAAACATTTAACGAGCAAGTGGATTATGAAAGCTTAGATCAAGGTTAGGACTGATAGGGCAAGTAGCAAGCGACTCAGGAACAAAATACATAATAAGACCATTTGGGCATTTGATCTTGCGCCCTACAAGATGTTTAAGGTCCCCAGCAATAGCTTCAGACGATTTTGGTTTTCGGCTGGAGACCTTTCCCTGCAAAAGAGAGTTAAGCTTTCTTAGCCACCCACATCTTCAAGGGTGGCTTCGAAGCAATGAGTCTAAGTGCATCATCTGAGAACTTTGGCTTTGGAGCCCCAGCAAAAAGTCTTGCAGGTGGACAATAGTACTCATAAGGATAAGCAGAATAGTTTTTGGTCTTATGAACATGGCGGTTTGATGACACGCGCTCATATTCATAGGACTGAGTAAGGTTTCCCTGCAAAACATTTGCGTTAGTGCGACTCAGGTGAGTCCTCTGTCTGTATGAAGCCTTTGGACCATATGAAGCCTGTGGTCTGGGGTTTGTCTTCTTCACTTGTGGTGTCATGATGACATTCACAGGAAGATTCTCCAAACACCTTTTCGGCACCTAGACTTTCTTCATAGGCGGCCCATTCCTGTAGTTAGTACCAATATACCTGGCAAACACTTCACCATTCTGATTCTTAAACAGTTTATAGTTTGCATCAAAGGATTCATCAATAACAATGGGATTAGCACAAGTGAAGCCAGATAGGGTGGATGGATCTGCTGAAGGTTCCTTTGCAGCAACCCATGTGGTTTTGGGATACTGCTCAGGTTTCCAGTAAGAGCCATCAGCATTCATTTTCCTTTCGAACCCAACACCCTCTTTCCTAGGGTTTCGGTTCAGGATCTGCCTTTTGAGGACATCACATAGTGTCTGATGCCCTTTGAGACTTTTGCACATCCCTGTTTCAAGTAATGTCTTCAACCTAGCATTCTCATCAGCAATAGCAGTGGTATCCTCAGTAGAGGGGTTAGTTACCACATCAACAGTTGAAGATATTGCAATAGTAGCAGCAGTAGAACACCCAACAACAGAAGTAGCGTTGTCACGCTCGATGCATTTAAGACATGGTGGTTCAAATCCTTCCTGAGCTGAACTGATCTGTTCGGCGCAAAGTGACTCGTTTTCCTTATGAAGATCTTCATGAGTCGCTCTCAATTTCTCAAGATCTTGCTTCCTTTGAAGATAATCATAGGAAAGCTTTTCATGAGTTGTTGAGAGCGTTTCATGACGACTTTCAAGTTCCTCATACTTAACATGAAGATTTTTTATGTCTTTAATTAAGGACTGAGATCGAGTCATTTCAGCGTCTAACAGATCATCGCTTTTGTCTAACAGTTTTTGAATATGTTCCATAGCTTTCTTTTGTTCAGTTGCAATTTTAGCAAGTGTTTTGTAGCTGGGTTTGGAACCACAATCAGAGTCATCTTCACTAGATGTTTGATAGTGAGTAGTGCGTGTGTTTACCTTGGCACCGCGTGCCATGAAGCAGTAGGTAGGAGCGGAGTAGTCCTTGTCATTTGCATCGGTGTCGGTGATGAAGTCATTGTCTTTAGTGTTGAAGATGGACTTGGCAACGTATGCTGTAGCCAGACTCGCAACGGCAGAATCGGACTCCTCCTCAGACTCCACCTCCGCCTCCTCAGAAGTGGACTCCTCCTCTGAATCCATTTCCTTGCCAACAAACGCACATGCCTTGCCAGATGAGCTGTTCTTGTGTGATGAAGACTTTGAGGAAGACTTGGAAGAAGACTTTGAGTATTTCTTCTTCTTCTTGTCGTCAGAGTCATACTCATTGCTCTTCTTCTTCTTGTTGTTCTCATTGTCCCACTTCGGACACTCAGAGATGTAGTGGCCAGGTTTCTTTCACTTGTGGCATGTTTTCTTCTTGTAGTCATGAGCAGAAGCTTAACCAATCCTTGAGCTTGATTGTGAAGACTTTCTGAAGCCTTTCTTCTTGGTGAATTTTTGGAACTTCTTCACAAGCATAGCAAGCTCCTTTCTGTTGGGGAACGTAGCAGAAATTTAAAATTTTCTACGCATCACCAAGATCAATCTATGGAGTAATCTAGCAACGAGGGGAAGGGGAGTGCATCTACATACCCTTGTAGATCGCTAAGCGGAAGCGTTCAAATGAACGGGGTTGATGGAGTCGTACTCGTCGTGATCCAAATCACCGATGATCCTAGTGCCGAACGGACGGCACCTCCGCGTTCAACACACGTACAGCCCGGTGACGTCTCCTACGCCTTGATCCAGCAAGGGGAGAAGGAGAGGTTGGGGAAGACTCCATCCAGCAGCAGCACGACGGCGTGGTGGTGGTGGAGGAGCGCGGGACTCCAGCAGGGCTTCGCCAAGCACTACGAGAGACGAGGAGGGAGAGGGGTAGGGTTGCGCCAACAGGGGAGGAACTTCATGTGTTGGGCTGCCCCTTTGCCTCCACTATATATAGGCGAAGAGGGAGGGCTGCGCCCCCACCTAGGGTTTCCACCCTAGGGGTGGCGGCAGCCCCAATCCCCATCTGGGGTGGCGGCCAAGTGGAGGGGGAGAGGGAGGCGCACCAGGCATGGGCCTTAGAGCCCATCTGCCCTTAGGGTTTGCCCCCTCTTCCCCTTAGGCGCATGGGCCTTGGTGGGGAGGCGCCCCAGCCCACCTAGGGGCTGGTCCCTTCTCACACTTGGCCCATGTATGCCTCCGGGGCCTGTGGCCCCTCCTGGTGGACCCCCGGACCCCTCCGGTGGTCCCGGTACACTACCGGTGATGCCCGGAACACTTCCGGTGGCCAAAACCATACTTCCAATATATTAATCTTTACCTCCGGACCATTCCGGAACTCCTCGTGACGTCCGAGATATCATCCGGGACTCCGAACAACATTCGGTAACCGCGTACATACTTTCCCTATAACCCTAGCGTCATCGAACCTTAAGTGTGTAGACCCTATGGGCTCGGGAGTCATGCAGACATGGCCGAGACAACTCTCTGGTCAATAACCAACAGCGGGATCTGGATACCCATGTTGGCTCCCACTGTTGGGTTTCGTAGTAATTTCAAAAAAAATCCTACGCACACGCAAGATCATGGTGATGCATAGCAACGAGAGGGGAGAGTGTGATCTACGTACCCTTGTAGATCGACAATGGAAGCGTTTGGTTGATGTAGTCGTACGTCTCCACGGCCCGACCGATCAAGCACCGAAACTACGGCACCTCCGAGTTCTAGCACACGTTCAGCTCGATGACGATCCCCAGACTCCGATCCAGCAAAGTTTCGGGGAAGAGTTCCATCAGCATGACGGCGTGGTGACGATCTTGATGCACTATCGTCGCAGGGCTTCGCCTAAGCACCGCTACAATATTATCGAGGACTATGGTGGAAGGGGGCACCGCACACGGCTAAGAATATGATCACGTGGATCAACTTGTGTGTCTAGGGGTGTCCCCTGCCCCCGTATATAAAGGAGCAAGGGGAGGAGGCCGGCCGTCCCTATAGGCGCGCCAAGGAGGAGTCCTCCTCCTAGTAGGAGTAGGACTCCTACTAGGAGGGGGAAAGAAGTGGGGAGGGAGAGGGAAAGGGGGGCGCCGCCCCCCCCTCTCCTAGTCCAATTCAGACCAGGGGAGGAGGCACGCGGCCCACCTTTGGCTGCCTCTCTCTCTTTCCACTAAGGCCCATATGGCCCATTACTTCTCCCGGGGGGGGGGGGGGGGGGGGGGTTCCGGTAACCCTCCGGCTCTCCGGTTTTCTCCGAAATCACCCGGAACACTTCCGATGTCCGAATATAGCCGTCCAATATATCAATATTTATGTCTCGACCATTTCGAGACTCCTCGTCATGTCCGTGATCACATCCGGGACTCCGAACTAACTTCGGTACATCAAAACTCATAAACTCATAGTATAACTGTCATCGAAACCTTAAGCGTGCGGACCCTACGGGTTTGAGAACAATGTAGACATGACCGAGACACGTCTCCGGTCAATAACCAATAGCGGAACCTGGATGCTCATATTGGCTCCTACATATTCTACGAAGATCTTTATCGGTCAGACCGCATAACAACATACGTTGTTCCCTTTGTCATCGGTATGTTACTTGCCCGAGATTCTATCGTCGGTATCCAATACCTAGTTCAATCTTGTTACCGGCAAGTCTCTTTACTCGTTCCGTAATACATCATCTCACAACTAACTCATTAGTTGCAATGCTTGCAAGGCTTATGTGATGTGCATTACCGAGAGGGCCCAGAGATACCTCTCCGACAATCGGAGTGACAAATCCTAATCTCGAAATACGCCAACCCAACATGTACCTTTGGAGACACCTGTAGAGCTCCTTTATAATCACCCAGTTACGTTGTGACGTTTGGTAGCACACAAAGTGTTCCTCCGGCAAACGGGAGTTGCATAATCTCATGGTCATAGGAACATGTATAAGTCATGAAGAAAGCAATAGCAACATACTAAACGATTGGGTGCTAAGCTAATGGAATGGGTCATGTCAATCAGATCATTCATCTAATGATGTGATCCTGTTAATCAAATGACAACTCTTTGTCCATGGTTAGGAAACATAACCATCTTTGATTAACAAGCTAGTCTAGTAGAGGCATACTAGTGACTCTGTTTGTCTATGTATTCACACATGTATTATGTTTCCGGTTAATACAATTCTAGCATGAATAATAAACATTTATCATGATATAAGGAAATAAATAATAACTTTATTATTGCCTCTAGGGCATATTTCCTTCAGTCTCCCACTTGCACTAGAGTCAATAATCTAGTTCACATCACCATGTGATTTAACACTAATAGTTCACATCTTTATGTGATTAGTTCACATCTTCATGTGACCAACACCCAAAGGGTTTACTAGATTCAGTAATCTAGTTCACATCGCTATGTGATTAACACCCAAAGAGTACTAAGGTGTGATCATGTTTTGCTTGTGAGAGAAGTTTAGTCAACGGGTCTGCCACATTCAGATCCGTATGTATTTTGCAAATTTCTATGTCAATAATGCTCTGCACAGAGCTACTCTAGCTAATTGCTCCCACTTTCAATATGTATCCAGATTGAGACTTAGAGTCATCTGGATTAGTGTCAAAACTTGCATCGACGTAACCTTTTACGACGAGCCTTTTTGTCACCTCCATAATCGAGAAACATATCCTTATTCCACTAAGGATAATTTTGATCGCTGTCCTGTGATCTACTCCTAGATCACTATTGTACTACCTTGCCAAAATCAGTGTAGGGTATATAATAGATCTGGTACATAGCACGGCATACTTTATAGAACCTATGGCTGAGGCATAGGGAATGACTTCCATTCTCTTTCTATCTTCTGTCGTGGTCGGATTTTGAGTCTTACTCAATTTCACACCTTGTAACACAGACAAGAACTCTTTCTTTGACTGTTCTATTTTGAACTACTTCAAAATCTTGTCAAGGTATGTACTCATTGAAAAAAACTTATCAAGCGTCTTGATCTATCTCTATAGATCTTGATGTTCAATATGTCAGCAGCTTCACCGAGGTCTTTCTTTGGAAAATTCCTTTCAAACACTCCTTTATGCTTTGCAGAATAATTCTATATTATTTCCGATCAACAATATGTCATTCACATATACTTATCAGAAATGTTGTAGTGCTCCCACTCACTTTCTTGTAAATACAGGCTTCATCGCAAGTCTGTATAAAACTATATGCTTTGATCAACTTATCAAAGCGTATATTCCAACTCCGAGATGCTTGCACCAGTCCATAGATGGATCGCTGGAGCTTGCATATTTTGTCAGCACCTTTAGGATTGACAAAACCTTCTGGTTGTATCATATACAACTCTTCTTTAATAAATCTATTAAGGAATGCAGTTTTGTTTATCCATTTGCCAGATTTCATAAAATGCGGCAATTGCTAACATGATTCGGACAGACTTAAGCATAGATACGAGTGAGAAACTCTCATCGTAGTCAACACCTTGAACTTGTCGAAAACCTTCTATGACAATTCTAGCTTTGTAGATAGTAACACTACTATCAGCGTCTGTCTTCCTCTTGAAGATCCATTTATTCTCAATTGCTTGTCGATCATCGGGCAAGTCAACCAAAGTCCATACTTTGTTCTCATACATGGATCCCATCTCAGATTTCATGGCCTCAAGCCATTTTGCGGAATCTGGGCTCACCATCGCTTCTTCATAGTTCGTAGGTTTGTCATGGTCAAGTAGCATGACCTCCAGAACAGGATTACCGTGCCACTCTGGTGTGGATCTCACTCTGGTTTACCTACGAGATTCGGTAGTAACTTGATCTGAAGTTACATGATCATCATCATTAGCTTCCTCACTAATTGGTGTAGTAGTCACAGGAACAGATTTCTGTGATGAACTACTTTCCAATAAGGGAGAAGGTACAATTACCTTATCAAGTTCTACTTTCCTCCCGCTCACTTCTTTCGAGAGAACCACCTTCTCTAGAAAGGATCCATTCTTAGCAACGAATGTCTTGCCTTTGGATTTGTGATAGAAGGTGTACCCAACAGTAACTTTTTGGGTATCCTATGAAGACACACTTTTCCGATTTGGGTTTGAGCTTATCAGGATGAAACTTTTTCACATAAGCATTGCAACCCCAAACTTTGAGAATGACAACTTTGGTTTCTTGCCAAACCACAGTTCATACGGTGTCGTCTCAACAGATTTAGATGGTGCCCTTTTAACGTGAATGCAGCTGTCTCTAATGCATAACCCCAAAACGATAGTGGTAGATCGGTAAGAGACATCATAGATTGCACTATATCCAATAAAGTACTGTTATGACGTTCGGACACACCATTATGCTGTGGTGTTCCATGTGGCATGAGTTTGTGAAACTATTCCACATTGTTTTAATTGAAGACCAAACTCGTAACTCAAATATTTGTCTCCGCGATCAGATCGTAGAAACTTTATTTTCTTGTCACGATGATTTTCCACTTCACTCTGAAATTCTTTGAACTGTTCAAATGTTTCAGACTTATGTTTCATCAAGTAGATATACCCATATCTGCTCAAATCATCTGTGAAGTTCAGAAAATAACGATACTTGCCGTGAGCCTTAACACTCATCGCACCGCATACATCAGTGTGTGTTATTTCCAATAAGTCAGTTGCTCGCTCCGGAGAACGGAGTCTTAGTCATCTTGCCCATGAGGCATGGTTCGCAAGCATCAAGTGATTCATAATCAAGTGATTCCAAAATCCCATCAGCATGGAGTTTCTTCATGCGCTTTACACCAATATGACCTAAACGGCAGTGCTACAAATAAGTTGCACTATCATTATTAACTTTGCATCTTTTAGTTTCAATATTATGATTATGTGTATCGCTATGATCGATATCCAACGAACTATTTTCATTGGGTGTGTAACCATATAAGGTTTTATTCATGTAAACAGAACAACAATTTATTCTCTTACTTAAATGAATAACCGTATTACAATAAACATGATCAAATCATATTCATGCTTAACGCAAACACCAAATAACACTTATTCAGGTTCAACACTAATCCCGAAAGTATGGGGAGTGTGCGATGATGATCATATCAATCTTGGAACCACTTCCAACATACATCGTCACTTCACCCTTAACTAGTCTCTGTTTATTCTGCAACTCCCGTTTCGAGTTACTAATCTTAGCAACTGAACTAGTATCAAATACTGAGGGGTTGCTATAAACACTAGTAAAGTACACATCAATAACAAGTATATCAAATATACTTATGTTCACTTTGCCATCCTTCTTATCTGCCAATCACTTGGGGTAGTTCCGCTTCCAGTGACCAGTCCCTTTGCAGTAGAAACACTTAGTCTCAGGCTTAGGACCAGACTTGGGCTTCTTCACTTGAGCAGCAACTTGCTTGCTGTTCTTCTTGAAGTTCCCCTTCTTCCCTCTGCCCTTTTCTTGAAACTAGTGGTCTTGTCTACCATCAACATTTGATGTTTTTCTCGATTTCTACCTTCGTCAATTTCCGCATTACGAAGAGCTTGGGAATCGTTTCCGTTATCCCTTGCATATCATAGTTCATCACGAAGTTCTACTAACTTGGTGATGGTGACTAGAGAATTCTGTCAATCACTATCTTATCTGGAAGATTAACTCCCACTTGATTCAAGCGATTGTAGTACTCAGACAATCTGGGCACATGCTCACTAGTTGAGCGATTCTCCTCCATCTTTTAGCTATAGAACTTGTTGGAGACTTCATATCTCTCAACTCAGGTATTTGCTTGAAATATTAACTTCAACTCCTGGAACATCTCATATGCTCCATGACGTTCAAAACGTCTTTGAAGTCCCGATTCTAAGCCATTAAGCAGGGTGCACTAAACTATCAAGTAGTCATCATATTGAGCTAGCCAAACGTTCATAACGTCTGCATCTGCTCCTGCAATAGGTCCGTCACCTAGCGGTGCATCAAGGACATAATTCTTCTGTGCAGCAATGAGGATAAACCTCAGATCACGGATTCAATCCGTATCATTGCTACTAACATCTTTCAACACAATTTTCTCTAGGAACATATCAAAATAAACACAGGGAAGCAACAACGCGAGCTATTGATCTGCAAAATACTACCAGGACTAAGTTCATGATAAATTATAAGTTCAATTAATCATATTACTCAAGAACTCCCACTTAGATAGACATCCCTCTAATCATCTAAGTGATCACGTGATCCAAATCTACTAAACCATAACCGATCATCACGTGAAATGGAGTAGTTTTCAATGGTGAACATCGCTATGTTGATCATATCTACTATATGATTCACGCTCGATCTTTCGATCTCAGTGTTCCGAGGCCATATCTGCATATGCTAAGCTCGTCAAGTTTAACCTGAGTATTCTGCGTGTGCAAAACTGGCTTGCACCCGTTGTAGATGGACGTAGAGCTTATCACACCCGAACATCACGTGGTGTCTGGGCATGACGAACTTTGGCAACGGTGCATACTCAGGGAGAACACTTTTATCTTGAAATTTAGTGAGAGATCATCTTATAATGCTACCGTCAATCAAAGCAAGATAAGATGCATAAAAGATAAACATCACATGCAATCAATATAAGTGATATGATATGGCCATCATCATCTTGTGCTTGTGATCTCCATCCTTGAAGCACCGTCGTGATCACCATCGTCACCGGCGCGACACCTTGATCTCCATCGTAGCATCGTTGTCGTCTCGCCAATCTTATGCTTCTACGACTATCGCTACCGCTTAGTGATAAAGTAAAGCATTACAGGGCGATTGCATTGCATAAAATAAAGCAACAACCATATGGCTCCTGCCAGTTGCCGATAACTCGGTTACAAAACATGATCATCTCATACAATAAAATTTAGCATCATGTCTTGACCATATCACATCACAACATGCCCTGCAAAAACAAGTTAGACGTCCTCTACTTTGTTGTTGCAAGTTTTACGTGGCTGCTACGGGCTTAAGCAAGAACCAATCTTACCTACGCATCAAAACCACAACGATAGTTTGTCAAGTTGGTGTTGTTTTAACCTTCGCAAGGACCGGGCGTAGCCACACTCGGTTCAACTAAAGTTGGAGAAACTGTCACCCGCAAGCCACCTATGTGCAAACCACGTCGGGAGAACCGGTCTCGCGTAAGCGTACGCGTAATGTCGGTCCGGGCCGCTTCGTCCAACAATACCGCCGAACCAAAGTATGACATGCTGGTAAGCAGTATGACTTATATCGCCCACAACTCACTTGTGTTCTACTCGTGCATATAACATCAACATATAAAACCTAGGCTCGGATGCCACTGTTGGGTTCGTAGTAATTTCAAAAAATTTCCTATGCACACGCAAGATCATGGTGATGCATAGCAACGAGAGGGGAGAGTGTGATCTACGTACCCTTGTAGATCGACAACGGAAGCGTTTGGTTGATGTAGTCGTACGTCTCCACGGCCCGACCGATCAAGCACCGAAACTACGGCACCTCCGAGTTCTAGCACACGTTCAGCTCGATGACGATCCCCGGACTCCGATCCAGCAAAGTGTCAGGGAAGAGTTCCGTCAGCATGACAGCGTGGTGACGATCTTGATGCACTACCGTCGCAGGGCTTCGCCTAAGCACCGCTACAATATTATCGAGGACTATGGTGGAAGGGGGCACCGCACACGGCTAAGAATATGATCACGTGGATCAACTTGTGTGTCTAGGGGTGTCGCCTGCCCCCTTATATAAAGGAGCAAGGGGAGGAGGCCGGCCGGCCCTATAGGCGCGCCAAGGAGGAGTCCTCCTCCTAGTAGGAGTAGGACTCCTACTAGGAGGGGGAAAGAAGTGGGGAGGGAGAGGGAAAGGGGGGCGCCGCCCCCCCTCTCCTAGTCCAATTCGGACCAGGGGGGTGGAGGCGCGCGGCCCACCTTTGGCTGCCCCTCTCTCTTTCCACTAAGGCCCATATGGCCCATTACTTCTCCCGGGGGGGTTCCGGTAACCCTCCGGCTCTCCGGTTTTCTCCGAAATCACCCGGAACACTTCCGATGTCCAAATATAGCCGTCCAATATATCAATCTTTATGTCTCGACCATTTCGAGACTCCTCGTCATGTCCGTGATCACATCCGGGACACCGAACTAACTTCGGTACATCAAAACTCATAAACTCATAATATAACTGTCATCGAAACCTTAAGCGTGCGGACCCTACGGGTTCGAGAACAATGTAGACATGACCGAGACATGTCTCCGGTCAATAACCAATAGCGGAACCTAGATGCTCATATTGGCTCCTACATATTCTACGAAGATCTTTATCGGTCAGACCGCATAACAACATACGTTGTTCCCTTTGTCATCGGTATGTTACTTGCCCGAGATTCGATCGTCGGTATCCAATACCTAGTTCAATCTTGTTACTGGCAAGTCTCTTTACTCGTTCCGTAACACATCATCTCACAACTAACTCATTAGTTGCAATGCTTGCAAGGCTTATGTGATGTGCATTACCGAGAGGGCCCAAAGATACCTCTCCGACAATCGGAGTGACAAATCCTAATCTCGAAATACGTCAACCCAACATGTACCTTTGGAGACACCTGTAGAGCTCCTTTATAATCACCCAGTTACGTTGTGACGTTTGGTAGCACACAAAGTGTTCCTCCGGCAAACAGGAGTTGCATAATCTCATGGTCATAGGAACATGTATAAGTCATGAAGAAAGCAATAGCAACATACTAAATGATCGAGTGCTAAGCTAATGGAATGGGTCATGTCAATCAGATCATTCATCTAATGATGTGATCCTGTTAATCAAATGACAACTCTTTGTCCATGGTTAGGAAACATAACCATCTTTGAATAACAAGCTAGTCTAGTAGAGGCATACTAGTGACACTCTGTTTGTCTATGTATTCACACATGTATTATGTTTCCGGTTAATACAATTCTAGCATGAATAATAAACATTTATCATGATATAAGGAAATAAATAATAACTTTATTATTGCCTCTAGGGCATATTTCCTTCACCCGCATGCTCCACGATGATCTCATCGGATGAACCACGATGTCAAGGATTCAATCAATCCCGTATACAATTCCCTTTGTCCAGCGGTATTGTACTTGCCCGAGATTCGATCGTCGGTATCCGATACCTTGTTCAATATCGTTACCGGCAAGTCTCTTTACTCGTTCCGTAACACATCATCCCGTGATCAACTCCTTGGTCACATTGTGCACATTATGATGATGTCCTACCGAGTGGGCCCAGAGATACCTCTCCGTTTACACGAAGTGACAAATCCCAGTCTCGATTCGTACCAACCCAACAGACACTTTCGGAGATACCTGTAGTGTACCTTTATAGCCACCCAGTTACGTTGTGACGTTTGGTACACCCAAAGCTCTTCTACGGTATCCGGGAGTTGCACAATCTCATGGTCTAAGGAAATGATACTTGACATTAGAAAAGCTTCAGCAAACGAACTATACGATCTTTGTGCTAGGCTTAGGATTGGGTCTTGTCCATCACATCATTCTCCTAATGATGTGATCCTGTTATCAAGGACATCCAATGTCCATGGTCAGGAAACCGTAACCATCTATTGATCAACAAGCTAGTCAACTAGAGGCTTACTAGGGACATGGTGTTGTCTATGTATCCACACATGTATCTGAGTTTCCTATCAATACAATTCTAGCATGGATAATAAAAGATTATCATGAACAATGAAATATAATAATAATAAATAATTTATTATTGCCTCTAGGGCATATTTCCAATAGTCTCCCACTTGCACTAGAGTCAATAATCTAGTTCACATCACCATGTGATTAACACTCACAGGTCACATGGCCATGTGACCAACATCCAAGAGTCTACTAGACTCAATGATCTAGTTCACATCACTATGTGATAAACACTCAAAGAGTTATGGGTTTGATCATGTTATGCTTGTGAGAGAGGTTGTAGTCATCGGGTCCTGCCATATTCAGATCCCTATGTATTTCGCAAAACTTTATATCGTAGATGCTGCTACCACGTTCCACTTGGAGCTATTCCAAATTATTGCTCCATTATACGTATCCGGTATCTCTACTCAGAGCTATCTGGATAGGTGTTAAGCTTGCATCGACATAACTCTTTACGTTGAACTCTTTATCACCTCCATAACCGAGAAACATTTCGTTATTCCTCTAAGGATAATTTCGATCACTATCTAGTGATCCAGTCCTAGATCACCTTTGTACCCTCTTGCCAGACATGTGGCAAGGCACACATCAGGTGCGGTACTCAGCATGGCATACCGTATAGAGCCTATGACAAGAGCATGGGGATGACCTTCGTCCTTCCTCTTTCTTCTGCCATGGTCAAGCTTTGAGTCTTACTCAACTTCACGCCATACAACTTAGGTAAGAAGCCCTTATTTGACTGATCTATTTTGAACTCCTTCAAAAACATGTCAAGGCGTGCGTTCTTTGAAAGTACCATCAGGCGTCTTGATCTATCTCTAGATCTTGATGCCCAATTTGTAAGCAGCTTTATCCAGGTCTTCCTTTGAAAAACACTCTTCAAACAACCATTTATGCTTTCCAGAAATTCTACATTATTTTGGATCAACAATATGTCATCCACATATACTTATCAGAAATGTTGTAGTGCTCCCTATCACTTTCTTGTAAGTACAAGTTTCGAGCAAACATTGTATAAACCTAAAAGCTTTGATCACTCCATCAAAGCATATATTCTGACTCCGAGATGCTTGCTCTAGTCCATAGAAGGATTGCTGGAGCCAACATACCTTTTAGCATCCTTAGGATCGACAAAACCTTTTATTGTATCACATGCAACTTTTCTTACGAAAACTGATAAGAAAACTTGTTTTGACATCCATCTGTAAGATTTCATAATCGAAAAATACAGCTAATGCTATCATGATTCCGACGGACTTAAGCATCGCTACGGGTGAGAAATTCTCATCGTAGTTGTCGGTGTCAAAACCGGCGGATCTCGGGTAGGGGGTCCCGAACTGTGCGTCTAGGCCGGATGGTAACAGGAGACATGGGACACTTTGTTTTACCCAGGTTCGGGCCCTCTCGATGGAGGTAATACCCTACTCCTGCTTGATTAATATTGATGATATGGGTAGTACAAGAGTAGATCTACCACGAGATCAAGGAGGCTAAACCCTAGAAGCTAGCCTATGGTATGATTGTTGTGTATGGAGATGATTCTCTCCTACGGACTACAACCCTTCGGTTTATATAGGCACCGGATAGGGTTAGGGTTACACAGAGTCGGTTACAATGGTAGGAGATCTTGAATATCCGCATCGCCAAGCTTGCCTTCCACGCCAAGGAAAGTCCCATCCGGACACGGGACGAAGTCTTCAATCTTGTATCTTCATAGTCCAGGAGTCCGGCTGAAGGTATAGTCCGGCTACCCGAACACCCCCTAATCCAGGACTCCCTCAGTAGCCCCTGAACCAGGCTTCAATGACGACGAGTCCGGCGCGCAAATTGTCTTCGGCATTGCAAGGCGGGTTCCTCCTCCAAGTCCTTAATAGAAGATTGCAAACACCAAGAGTAGTGTCCGGCTCTGTAAAATAAGTTGCCACATATTGCCATAGAGAGAATAATAATATTAACACAAATCAAATCTGCTGTCGTATTCCGTAGTGCACTATCACACTACGGCCAAGTCTTTTACTTGAATCGTTTTTACTCTTCCACCTCAGCATGTTTTGTGAGGCGGTTTCCTTGGTACGTCTTGTCAAAGCAGAGATCGTGTACCCTTTTTACAGGATTCTCATAAATACGGACGTGGGTAACCCTAACCGCGCCATTTATCACGGCGCTTGGGATGCAAGCGAGTTTTATTAGGCAGGTGGGGACGCACAACCGCATCCGCCCATATAAGGGGATAAGGATCCACCTTTTTACCTACGCCTTCTTCCTCCTTTGCCTATCCATCTCCTGCGCACTCGAGCTCCAGCGCCCAAGCCCGCACTTCCCACCTCAACCTTCTCCAGCGATGTCCGGAGCGGGAGGCAAGTGGAAGGTCTCCTCCGTCACAGAGGGTGACGTCAAAAAGCTTAGGAAGGCCGGATACTTTTCCGAAGACATTGCGCACCGGCTTCCCGAGGAGGGGCAGCTTGTCCCTACCCCAAGGCCCCATGAGAGGGTAGTATTCCTTCCCCACTTCCTCCACGGACTGGGTTTTCCACTTCACCCATTTGTCCGGGGGCTCATGTTCTACTACGGCCTGGATTTTCACGATCTGGCCCCGAACTTCATCCTCAACATCTCGGCGTTTATCGTCGTGTGCGAGGCATTCCTCCGCGTCCGCCCCCATTTCGGCCTCTGGCTCAAGACCTTCAACGTCAAGCCCAAGGTGGTGCGCGGCAACCAGGCGGAGTGCGGAGGCGCCATGGCGGGCAAGATTGCCAACGTCCTGTGGTTCGAGGGCTCCTTCGTAGAGACCCTAAAGGGGTGGCAAGCCGGGTGGTTTTACATCACCGAGCCACGCGATCCGAAATGGATCGCATCCCCCGAGTTCCGATCCGGACCCCCCACGCGGCTTATGTCCTGGAAAGAGACGGGCCTTTCGTGGGGTAACAAGAAAGAGGTGACCGGACTGAAGACATGCATCCAGTCCCTGGTAAACAAGTCAATCAGGCTTGTAAATGTAGTCCAGGTCATGCTCGTTCGCCGAATCCTCCCGTGTCAACAACGGGACTTTACTCTGTGGGAGTTCGACCCGGCATAGCACCGAACCCTTAATAGGCTCTTCGACACGATGTATGAAGACGTCTGGAGGGTGCTAATCAAAGGTGCCGAGGCTCCCGCATCCACTTCCGAGGACCGCGGATACAGCTCGCAGCGTCACGCTAGCGAGGTAAGCCATTTTTCACCTTTTACAGGATGTTCAGCTTCTTTCCTAGTTTAACTCTATGCGGGATCTAAACTCCCTTACCTTTGACAGGCTTGGCGGGCGGTATCCGGACCGATTAACTGTCCGGCTCCGCAGCCTGAAGACCCAGCCCCAGCTCTACTAGTGAAGCTGCTGGCTCCGGCGCCTTATGTGGTGCCGGAAAAGAAGGCCCAGAAGAAGAAGACCACGGGGACTCGAAAGAGTACCCGCAACGTGGTGTTGTCGGACTCGTCATCCGACGAGTCCGAGACGCCCTCCTCCCGTGAAAACGAGGAGGAGGAAGAAGAAAGCTCTCCCCCCCCAACGGAGGGAGGAAAGAAGAGGAAGGCCGCCCCAATGGGGAAGGCCGAAGGGTCCAAGAAGAGGAAGACCCCTCCGCCGGACTATGCCCCCGACGCCGACGAGGACGAAGAGGAGTGGCCAGATAGGGCCAGGTGTCCGGCGGAATCGTAAGTGTTCGGATACCAGAGTAACTCATGATATTACTTTTGTTGCACAGCTTTCCCTAATGTCGAATATAATCATGCAGCCCGCCCCGGGCCGAACTCAACGAGTCGTCGAGCGGCTCCCTGGATTCATCGGACGTGAACTCAGTTCCGTCCGTTGTCTCCCCCCGCACTGCAGATGACGCCGAAGTGGCGTCGCAATGAGCTCCGGGGCAGGAGGAAGTAGGCCTGGAGGAGCCGCGAGGCGACCTCCCGAACTCCAGGAGTAAAGGGGACAAGACCCCCCGGGGCTCCAAGTCCGGCTTTGAGCTGGACACCGTGCCGGAATCTTCAACGATTCCGGACCGCAGCAGGCGAACTCCTTCAAAGAGGAGCAAGCCTTCTGAGCCGGTAGCCTCCGTCCAACCGGAGGTGCCGGACAATCTGCTGGAGGTGCTTGAAGGCGCCTCCATCGACGAGGAACACCGTACTATTATGAGTACGGTGATCCAGAAGGTTCAGTCCGCCAAGAGCGTGGCGGACTGAGTGAAGCTTGCGCTAGCCTCCTAACAGGCTTCGAGGTAAGTGAAAAATATGTAAAAATATTACCGCATAGACAGTAGCCTCTGATGCTCTGTTTGGCGTTCAGAAAGAAAAGCCGAATAGAGGATCTAGTAAATTTCGCAGGAGTCTAACAAAAAGAGTCAATATGCTTATGCAGGCTTCGCTGCTATCCACCGCCGCACTGACTGCGGAGGTGGGTGTCCTGAAGCAGGACCTCGAGCGGACCGAGCAGGAGCTCGGCCTTGCCAAGCGACAGCTCGAGGAGAAAGAAGGTAAGAAATACCTTACTGAAAAGGGTGCCTATAGAGAGGCGTGATTGCAAAAAATAACAGGATTGTACTGCTTATTGTAGGGGCCACGACTGAGGTGGCGACCTTCAAGCAGGCGCTATCTGAGGCCGAAAAGAAAACGGCCGCGGAGCGCACCGAGCGAGAGAAACTTGGGGCTCAGGGCGGCGAGGTGCAGCAAGAGCTTCGGGCTCTCATGAAAAAACATGAGAGTTTGGAGCTTGAGTCAAAGACCCAAGCGTCCGAGCTCGCGGCGGCCCTTAAGACTGCCAAGTCTGCCAAGGCCGAAGCCCAAAAGGCCCTCCAAGAGTTGGAGGAGATGAAGAGGATAGCAGCGGGTAAGGCATTCTTCATGCAAAGCAGAAATATAAAAGTAAACTACTTGTTACTTACCCGAATTCGGAGTTCTCCAGGGGCATTCGCAGATCTTCCCCGCAGCGTATCCGACGCCGCCGCATTCTACCGAGCTGAAGAAGGCAGCTTGACGGAGAAGGTGTTCTGGTCTCAGTATGCTGATGCCGGACACCCTGTGCCCTTGAGCGACCAGCTGAAACAGCTGGTCGAACTCCACAAGGCGGCCGAACAGGCCATGAAGGGCTTCATAGTTCGGCTGTGGCCCGGAGAGGCCCTGCCTGGGAGCTACTTCGGGCTGGTGCGGCGGATGGTGGAGGCCTGTCCAAGGCTCGAGGTTATCAAGCGCTGCGTCTGCATCGAAGGTGCCCGTAGGGCCCTTGCCCGTGCAAAGTGCACTGGGGTAAGCTAGACAGTGAGAAGCTTGTGAGGGACGGGCCGCCGCCGGGGAAGGAGCATCGCAAGCCCGAGAACTATTATAAGGATGTTCTTGCAGGTGCCCGCCTTGTGGCGGATGAATGCACCAAGGATGTAATTTTTGAATGAACTCGCTCGTGTTTATCCTTTGCGCTGAAAACTTGTTCATATGCGCTAAGCAATGCTTATTGAATTTAAAATATTATTTTCTGTGCGGCCGTTTATCAAAAATTGAGAGATGTCCAGTCGTCGGCTTCTGCCCCCATGCCACTAGTGCTGGGGTGTTCGGTGATAAACCTGAGCGCTCTTTTTCCCATGGTTGGGTCCTTCGAGGGAGGCGCTCAGCACGACGAACCAGGCAATCGGACTATAATGCTTGAACACTCTCACTTAGCCATAGAACTTTATAATTTTAAATTTTGGCGAAGCCCCTAGTTCGGAAGACCGAGTTCGGGGCGCTATCCACGCCTTGGCTGGGGTCATCCAGCTCCTCGCTCGAAGCGGCATAAGTCTTTAGGGACTCGAAAAACCTCTCGAATAGCGACCGGTCTCTCGCCTTATCATGACAGTCAGTTTTAGCTTTCTCCACTGAGGTGCTTAACCCAGCTCAACCGGGGCACAATCGCAGTGGTTCTCCTAGTGCTACCTTAGCCGATATAGCGGAATGTAAGGCACCAAAACATAGGAGCCGAGCAAACCCAACTATTGACCCAAATCATGATTCGGAGCCGATGCATATAGTGCTCTAAGTTCGGGGTGCCGCACTTGTGAAAGTGTACGGGCTTCTCACACCATATTAAAGGGTACTGAAGCCCCAGGCGTACTTGCTGTACCATAGTGTACGGGTGCAACATGTCATTAATGAACATATATAAAAGAGAGTAATGCAAAAAAATAGACAAAAAGCTAAGCATTGAGCATTGTTTATAGAGAGGCTATTTATCAAAGCCGAATGATACAAATAGTGCGGTAAGCAAAAGATATTGGACTATTCAGTATGTCCTGGCCAGGGGCAGGCCGCGGAATTGTATTTAAAACAGGTATAGCGCTCGTAACAGCGACCACCTGGGATTCCATAATGCGGCATGGCTTGTCTGCCTCCCTGAATCTTGCATCGTTTGTGCGGCAGTCGAATTGCCGAACAGGTCATCCGAAGTATGGAGTCCTGAAAGTAAGAAAAATTAAAAAAGAATCTGGCAGCCCCTAGTACGTTTTATGCCGTATTTTGGGTGTGCCGTTATTATGCCCCTTCCCCTGTGCCCATGGTATTTCAAGGGCATAGTTATGTACGCGAGGTACTGGTTTCGCTATGTCGCGAGAGCTGGGGTTGGGGCCGCATTGCTACGCTTGCTCAGAGCGTGCCAGGCGGTCCTGCTATGGATTACTCTGGGCGCGCTTGGCAGTGTCTGGCTTTTTAGTGGCCGGACTGGAGAATTGCCTGAGAAGGATACTCTATACCTCCGCTGCGAGAGCCGTCGTATGCTCCTCCATACGGAGGGAGCGTTCGGTGTTTCCATTGACCGTAATTACTCCTCGAGGGCCTGGCATCTTGAGCTTGAGATATGCGTAGTGCGGCACCGCATTGAACTTTGTGAATGCGGTTCGTCCGAGCAGGGCGTGATAGCCACTGCGAAATGGGACTATATCAAAGATTAACTCTTCGCTTCGGAAATTATCCGGGGATCCGAAGACCACGTCAAGTGTTACTGAGCCTGTACAGTTGGCTTCTACACCTGGTATGACGCCTTTAAAGGTCGTTCTTGTAGGCTTAATCCTTGAGGGATCTATGCCCATTTTCTGCACCGTATCCTGATAAAGCAGGTTCAGACTACTGCCGCCGTCCATGAGGACTCTTGTGAGGTGAAATCCGTCGATGATTGGGTCGAGAACCAATGCGGCGAAGCCGCCATGATGGATGCTAGTGGGATGGTCCCTTCGATCAAAAGTGATCAGGCAGGAGGACCATGGGTTGAACTTTGGGGTGACGGGCTCCATCGCGTATACGTCCCGTAGCGCACGCTTCCGCTCCCGCTTGGGAATGTGGGTTGCGTATATCATGTTCACTGTCCGCACTTGTGGGGGAAAGCCCTTCTGTCTGTTGTTGTTCGGCGGCTTGGGATCCTCATCGTCGCTGTGAAGCCCCTTGTCTCTGTTTTTGGCCCTTAGCTTGCCCGCCTGCTTGAACACCCAACAATCCCTGTTAGTGTGATTGGCTGGCCTTTCGGGGGTGCCATGATCTGGCATAAGCGATCGAGTATTCGGTCCAAACTGGACGGGCCCTGGGTATTCTTTTTGTATGGCTTTTTCCGCTGACCGGATTTATAGCCTTTGAATCCGGCATTGACTGCCGTGTCTTCATTGCTGTCGCTGTTAACGCGGCGTTTTTGCTTATTCCGACGTGTCCTGCCACTTTTGTCCTTGGTATCCGAACTATCAGGGTTCTTTGATAAGTTGTTACTGTGAGCTAGCCAGCTGTCTTCTCCCACGCAAAAGCGGGTCATGAGTGTCGTGAGGGCTGCCATGGATTTCGGCTTTTCCTGTCCCAGGTGCCGGGCAAGCCACTCGTCGCGGATGTTATGCTTGAAGGCTGCTAGGGCCTCTGCGTCCGGACAGTCGACTATCTGGTTTTTCTTTGTTAGGAACCGTGTCCAGAATTGTCTGGCCGATTCGTCTGGCTGCTGAATTATGTGGCTTAAGTCGTCGGCATCCGGCGGTCGCACGTAAGTGCCCTGGAAGTTTGTCGAGGAATGCGGCTTCCAGGTCCTCCCAAGAACCGATTGAGTCTGCTGGCAGGCTGTTTAAGCCAATGTCGGGCCGGTCCTTTAAGTTTGAGCGGGAGGTACTTAATGGCGTGTAGGTCATCGCCGCGTGCCATGTGGATGTGAAGGAGATAATCCTCGATCCATACCGTCGGGTCTGTTGTGCCATCGTATGATTCGATGTTTACGGGTTTGAAACCCTCTGGGATTTTATGCTCCATTACTTCATTCGTGAAGCATAGCGGGTGTGCGGCGCCTCTGTACTGGGCTATATCACGACGCAGCTCGGAAGAGCTATGTCTGTTGTGTTCGGCCCGGCCGGATTTGTTGTATCCGGAGTGAAGATCATTGTCACATGCCGTGGGGCGCCTGCGCGATCCGTAGATCGATCTTGTTTGTCTGGCCTTATCTTCCAGTATGTCTCGCAGGTCGGGCGCATTTTCCCGTGCCTTAGTTGAGCGGCGTCGGTGCATGGCTTGGGTGGAGGGCCGAGAGGCCTCTCTGTCGCGGCCGCGAGGTGGCCGGTCTGCCGTGTCATGCGCTGGTGATATAGGTGCTTCCTCCTCTGATTGGGGTAGCGGCCTGCGCTTCGGGTAACTCTTGGAGGGGCGTTCGAGTTCATACTCTTCGGCCGCAAGGACTCCAGTCCATCTGTCAGTTAGCAAATTTTGGGCAGCTCTAAGCTGTTGCTGCTTTTTCTTGAGGCTGCTTGCCGTGGCTAGAAGCCTGCGTTTAAAACGCTCTTGTTCAGCGGGGTCTGATGGTATGACGAATTCGTCGTCATTGAGGCTAGCCTCGTCTTCAGAGGGAGGCGTATAGTTATCATCCTCGACCTCTCGGTCTGCCACTCTTTCATGAGGGCTGGTTTCTCCATCTTCCTGTGCCGAATCTTGCTGAGGTGGGTGTTCTTCGGCGCTATCCGGGGTAGTATTATCTCCCGTGCCGGAATCACCGTTTTTGCTATGGCGGGATTTAGAGCGGCGCCGCTGACGCCGGCGCTTTTGCTGTTTCTTGGGGGCATCATCCCCCACTGTTCCGTCGCCATCTCCATCTTTTGGAGTATCCACCATATGTATGTCATATGACGAGGTGGCCTTCCAGCGCCCTACAGGTGCTGGTTCTTGTTCGTCTCCTGCATCGTCGTCCATGTCGTCGATGTCTTCGGAGTCGAAGTCCAGCGTGTCGGTTAAGTCGTCGACAGTGGCTACGAAGTGGGTGGTGGGTGGGCTTTGAATTTCCTCATCGTCCGTATCCCAACCTTGCTGACCGTAGTTCGGCCAGGGCTCTCCTGATAAAGTGAGAGACTTTAGAGAATTCAGGATGTCGCCGAAGGGCGAGTGCTGAAAGATGTCCGCGGCGGTGAACTCCATGATCGGCGCCCAATCGGATTCGATCGGCAGGGGTGCGGGGGGTTTGGAGCTCGGAGAAGAATCCGGCTCCTCGGAGTCACGGGCCATGCGGAGTGCGGGGCTGGAGTTCGGCTCAATCGCCTCTGAGATCACAGCCCCTGAGGCAGCGTCCAACCACTGATCCTCGATAGGTGCGGTAGGCTCCGAATCAATGGTCGGAACCGATGCGTGTGCAGCCTCCAAGGCGCTGCTCGGTGGCAGAGCTATATCATGCCCATCGAGATAGTGCGGCGCTCTCGGCTGTGGCTCGAATCCGTCGAAGATCAAGTCCCCGCGGATGTCAGCCGTGTAGTTAAGGCTTCCAAACCTGACCTGATGGCCAGGGGCGTAGCTTTCGATCTGCTCAAGGTGGCCAAGCGAATTGGCCCGCAGTGCGAAGCCGCCGAAGACGAAGATCTGTCCGGGGAGAAAAGTCTCACCCTTGACTGCATCGTTGTTGATGATCGAAGGAGCCATCGGGCCTAAAGGTGACGACACAGAGGAACTCTCAATGAAAGCACCAATGTCGGTGTCAAAACCGGCGGATCTCGGGTAGGGGGTCCCGAACTGTGCGTCTAGGCCGGATGGTAACAGGAGACAGGGGACACTTTGTTTTACCCAGGTTCGGGCCCTCTCGATGGAGTTAATACCCTACTCCTGCTTGATTAATATTGATGATATGGATAGTACAAGAGTAGATCTACCACGATATCAAGGATGCTAAACCCTAGAAGCTAGCCTATGGTATGATTGTTGTGTATGGAGATGATTCTCTCCTACGGACTACAACCCTCCGGTTTATATAGGCACCGGATAGGGTTAGGGTTACACAGAGTCGATTACAATGGTAGGAGATCTTGAATATCCGCATCGCCAAGCTTTCCTTCCACGCCAAGGAAAGTCCCATACGGACACGGGACAAAGTCTTCAATCTTGTATCTTCATAGTCCAGGAGTCCGGCTGAAGGTATAGTCCGGCTACCCGAACACCCCCTAATCCAGGACTCCCTCAGTAGTCAACTCCTTGAACTTGTGAAAAGACTCTTTCCCACAAGTCGAGCTTCATAGATGGTAACAATTACCGCCCACGTCCGTCTTCTTCTTAAAGATCCATTTATCTCAATGGCTTGCCGATCATCAGGCAAGTCCACCAAAGTCCATACTTTGTTCTGATATATGGATCCTATCTCGGATTTCATGGCTTCTAACCATTTGTCGGAATATGGGCCCACCATCGCTTCTCCATAGCTCGTAGGTTTATTGTTGTCTAACAACATGATATCTAAGACAGGATTATCGTACCACTCAGGAGTAGTACATATCCTTGTCGACCTACAAGTTTTGATAGCAACTTGGTCTGAAGCTTCATGATCACTATCATTAACTTCCTATTCAATAGACATAGGCGCCACAGAAAACATCTTTCTGTGTTGCATCACTCTCTGGTTGAAGTAAAGGTTCGACAACCTCATCAAGTTCTATCTTCCTCCCACTCAATTCTTTCGAGAGAAACTCCTTCTCGAGAAAGGACCCGTTCTTAGCGACAAACAATTTGCCCTCGGATCTGAGATAGAAGGTATACCCAACTGTCACCTTTGGGTATTCTATGAAGATGTGTTTGTCCGCTTTGGGTTCAAGCTTCTCCGGCTGAAGCCTTAAGCAGCGCAGCCCCAAACATTAGGAAACGACAACTTTGGTTTCTTGCCAAACCAATGTTCACACGGCATCGTCTCAACGGACTTATATGGTGTCATATCTAAAGTGAATGCAGCTGTCTCTTATGCATAACCTCGAAATAATAGCGGTAGATCGGTAAGAGACATCATAGATCGCACCATATCTCATAAGGTTCGATTACGATGTCCGGACACACCATAACCCAGTGGTGTTCCAGGTGGCTTCAACTGTGAAACAATTCCACAATGTCTTAAGTGATTGCCAAACTCATAACTCAGAAAATCCCCGTAGGAACATGATCTTATTGTTATGATGATTCTTAACTTCACTCTGAAATCGCTTGAACTTTTCAAACGTTTCAGACTTGTGCTTCATTAAGTAAATATACCTATATCTACTCAAATCGTCAGTGAAGATGAGAAAATAGCGATATCCACCGCAGGCTCCAATTCTCATTGGATCACACACATCTGCATGTATGATTTCCAACAAGTCACTTGCCCATTTCATTGTATCTAAAAATGGGGTCTTGGTCATCCTGCCCATGAGGCATGGCTCGCATGTGTCAAGTGATTCAAAATCAAGTGACTCCAAACATCCATCGACATGGAGTTTCTTCATGCATCTTACGCCAATATGACCTAAGCGGCAGTGCCACAAGAAAGTGGTACTATCATTATTAACTCTACATCTTTTGGCGTGAACATGTGTATTACCACGACCGAGATTCAATGAACCATTCACATAGGGTGCATGACCATGAAAGGTATCATTCATGTAAACAGAATAACCATTATTCTCTAACTTAAATGAATGACCGTATTGCAATGAACATGATCTAATCATATTCATGCTCAACGTAGACACCTGATAACATTTATCTAGGTTCAATACTAATCCCGAAGGCAGATGGAGCATGCGATGGTGATCTCATCAACTTTGGAAACACTTCCAACACACATCGTCACCTCGCCCTTAGCCAGTCTCCGTTTAGTCCGTAGCTTTTGCTTCAAGTCACCAATAATAGTAACTGAACCGGTATCCAATACCTAGGTGCTACCAGGAGTACTAGTGAGGTACACATTAATAACACGTATATACTTTGTTGAAGTTGTCAGCCTTCTTATCTACCATGCATTTGGGGTAATTCCGCTACCAGTGACCGTTCTCCTTACAATAGAAGCACTTAGTCTCGGGTTTGGGTTTAACCTTGGGTTCCTTCACTGGAGCGACAATTGGTTTCCCATCCATGAAGTTTCCCTTCTAGCCCTTGCCCTTCTTGAAACCAGTGGTCTTGTTAAACCATCAACACTTGATGCTCCTTCTTGATTTCTACCTTTTGCGGTCTTAAGCACTGCGAACAGCTCCGGGATCAACTCCATCCCTTGCATGTCATAGTTCATCACGAAGATCTAGTAGCTTAGTGATAGTGGCTAGAGAACTCTATCAATCACTATCTTATCTAGAAGTTTAACTCCCACTACTTTAAGTGATTGTAGCACCCAGATATTCTGAGCACATGCTCACTAGCTGAGCTATTCTCCTCCATCTTGTTGGCAAAAGAACTTGTCAGAGGTCTGACACCTCTCAACACGGGCATGAGCCTGAAATCCCAATTTCAGATCTTGGAACATCTCATATGTTCTATGGCGTTCAAAACGTCATTGGAATCCCGATTCTAAGCCGTAAAGTATGGTGCACTAAACTATCAAGTAGTCATCAGGATGTGTCTGTCAGGTGTTCACAACATCCACAGACGACGTTGTAGGGATTTGCACATCGAGCGGTGTATCAAAGACGTAAGCCTTCTGTGTAGCAGTGAGGACACTCCTCGTACTACGGACCTAGTCCGCATCATTGCTTACAATATCTTTCAACTTAATCTTTCTCTAGGAACGTATTAAAACAGGGAGCTACAACGTGAGCTATTTATCTACAACATATTTGCGAAGACTGTTGGGTTTCGTAGTAATTTCAAAAAAAATCCTACGCACACGCAAGATCATGGTGATGCATAGCACCGAGAGGGGGAGAGTGTGATCTACGTACCCTTGTAGATCGACAACGGAAGTGTTAACTTGGTTGATGTAGTCGTACGTCTCCACGGCCCGACCGATCAAGCACCGAAACTACGGCACCTCCGAGTTCTAGCACACGTTCAGCTCGATGACGATCCCCGGACTCCGATCCAGCAAAGTGTCGGGGAAGATTTCCGTCAGCACGCCGGCGTGGTGACGATCTTGATGTACTACCGTCGCAGGGCTTCGCCTAAGCACCGTTACAATATTATCGAGGACTATGGTGGAAGGGGGCACCGCACACGGCTAAGAATATGATCACGTGGATCAACTTGTGTCTCTAGGGGTGCCCCTTGCCTCCGTATATAAAGGCTCAAAGGGGGGGCCGGCCGGCCAAGAGGAGGCGCGCCAGGAGGAGTCCTACTCCCTCCGGGAGTAGGACTCCCCCCCTTTCCTAGTTGGAATAGGATTCGCGGAGGGGGGAAAGACGAGAGAGAGGAGGAAGGGGGGACGGCCCCCTCTCCTTCTCCTATTCGGACCAAAGGGGGGGAAGGGCGCGCGGCCCATCTCTGGCCACCTCTCCTCTCTTCCACTAAGGCCCACTAAGGCCCATATACCTCCCGGGGGGTTCCGGTAACCTCCCGGTACTCCGGTAAAATCCCGATTTCACCCGGAACACTTCCGATATCCAAACATAGGCTTCCAATATATCAATCTTTATGTCTCGACCATTTCGAGACTCCTCGTCATGTCCGTGATCACATCCGGGACTCCGAACAAACTTCGGTACATCAAAATGCATAAACTCATAATATAACTGTCATCGTAACCTTAAGCGTGCGGACCCTACGGGTTTGAGAACAATGTAGACATGACCGAGACACGTCTCCGGTCAATAACCAATAGCGGAACCTGGATGCTCATATTGGCTCCTACATATTCTACGAAGATCTTTTATCGGTCAGACCACATAACAACATACGTTGTTCCCTTTGTCATCGGTATGTTACTTGCCCGAGATTCGATCGTCGGTATCCCATACCTAGTTCAATATCGTTACCGGCAAGTCTCTTTACTCGTTCCATAATACATCATCCCGCAACTAACTCATTAGTTGCAATGCTTGCAAGGCTTCAGTGATGTGCATTACCGAGAAGGCCCAGAGATACCTCTCCGACTATCGGAGTGACAAATCCTAATCTCGAAATACGCCAACCCAACATGTACCTTTGGAGACACATGTAGAGCTCCTTTATAATCACCCAGTTACGTTGTGACATTTGGTAGCACACAAAGTGTTCCTCCGGCAAACGGGAGTTGCATAATCTCATAGTCATAGGAACATGTATAAGTCATGAAGAAAGCAATAGCAACATACTAAACGATCGGGTGCTAAGCTAATGGAATGGGTCATGTCAATCAGATCATTCAACTAATGATGTGATCCCGTTGATCAAATGACAACTCTTTGTCCATGCTTAGGAAACATAACCATCTTTGATTAACGAGCTAGTCAAGTAGAGGCATACCAGTGACACTCTGTTTGTCTATGTATTCACACATGTATTATGTTTCCGGTTAATACAATTCTAGCATGAATAATAAACTTTTATCATGATATAAGGAAATAAATAATAACTTTATTATTGCCTCTAGGGCATATTTCCTTCAGTCTCCCACTTGCACTAGAGTCAATAATCTAGATTATACTGTAATGATTCTAACACCCATGGAGCCTTGGTGCTGATCATGTTTTGCTCGTGGAAGAGGCTTAGTCAACGGGTCTGCTACATTCAGATCCGTATGTATCTTGCAAATCTCTATGTCTCCCACCTGGACTAGATCCCGGATGGAATTGAAGCGTATTTTGATGTGCTTGGTTCTTTTGTGAAATCTGGATTGCTTCACCAAGGCAATGGCACCAGTATTGTCACAAAAGATTTTCATTGGACCCGATGCACTAGGTATGACACCTAGATCAGATATGAATTCCTTCATCCAGACTCCTTCGTTTGCTGCTTCCGAAGCAACTATGTATTCCGCTTCACATGTAGATCCTGCCACGACGCTTTGTTTAGAACTGCACCAACTGACAGCTCCACTATTTAATGTAAACACGTATCCGGTTTGCGATTTAGAATCGTCCGGATCAGTGTCAAAGCTTGCATCAATGTAACCATTTACGATGAGCTCTTTGTCACCTCCATATACGAGAAACATATCCTTAGTCCTTTTAAGGTACTTCAGGATGTTCTTGACTGCTGTCCAGTGATCCACTCCTGGATTACTTTGGTACCTCCCTGCTAGACTTATAGCAAGGCACACATTAGGTCTGGTACACAGCATTGCATACACGATAGAGCCTATGGCTGAAGCATAGGGAACATCTTTCATTTTCTCTCTATCTTCTGCAGTGGTCGGGCATTGAGTCTGACTCAACTTCACACCTTGTAACACAGGCAAGAACCCTTTCTTTGCTTGATCCATTTTGAACTTCTTCAAAACTTTGTCAAGGTATGTGCTTTGTGAAAGTCCAATTAAGTGTCTTGATCTATATCTATAGATTTTAATGCCTAATATGTAAGCAGCTTCACCGAGGTCTTTCATTGAAAAACTCTTATTCAAGTATCCCTTTATGCTATCCAGAAATTCTATATCATTTCCAATCAGTAATATGTCATCCACATATAATATCAGAAATGCTACAGAGCTCCCACTCACTTTCTTGTAAATACAGGCTTCTCCGAAAGTCTGTATAAAACCAAATGCTTTGATCACACTATCAAAGCGTTTATTCCAACTCCGAGAGGCTTGCACCAGTCCATAAATGGATCGCTGGAGCTTGCACACTTTGTTAGCTCCCTTTGGATCGACAAAACCCTCTGGTTGCATCATATACAACTCTTCTTCCAGAAACCCATTCAGGAATGCAGTTTTGACATTCATCTGCCAAATTTCATAATCGTAAAATGCGGCAATTGCTAACATGATTCGGACAGACTTAAGCATCGCTACGGGTGAGAAGGTCTCATCGTAGTCGATCCCTTGAACTTGCCGAAACCCTTTTGCGACAAGTCGAGCTTTGTAGACAGTAATATTACCGTCGGCGTCAGTCTTCTTCTTCTAGATCCATTTATTCTCAATTGCTTGCCGATCATTGGGCAAGTCAACCAAAGTCCACACTTTGTTCTCATACATGGATCCCATCTCAGATTTCATGGCTTCAAGCCATTTTGCGGAATCTGGGCTCACCATCGCTTCTTCATAGTTCGTAGGTTCATCATGATATAGTAGCATGACTTCCAGAACAGGATTACCGTACCACTCTGGCGCGGATCTCACTCTGGTTGATCTACAAGGTTCAGTAGTATCTTGTTCTGAAGTTTCATGATCATTATCATTAGCTTCCTCACTAATTGGTGTAGGTGTCACAGAAACAGTTTTCTGTGATGCACTACTTTCCAATAAGGGAGCAGGTACAGTTACCTCGTCAAGTTCTACTTTCCTCCCACTCACTTCTTTCGAGAGAAACTCCTTCTCCAGAAAGTTTTCGAATTTAGCAACAAAAGTCTTGCCTTCGGATCTGTGATAGAAGGTGTATTCAATAGTCTCCTTTGGATATCCTATGAAGACACATTTCTCCGATTTGGGTTCGAGCTTATCAGGTTGAAGCTTTTTCACATAAGCATCGCAGCCCCAAACTTTCAGAAACGACAACTTTGGTTTCTTGCCAAACCATAGTTCATAAGGCGTCGTCTCAACGGATTTTGATGGTGCCCTATTTAACGTGAATGCGGCCGTCTCCAAAGCATAACCCCAAAACGATAGCGGTAAATCAGTAAGAGACATCATAGATCGCACCATATCTAGTAAAGTACGATTACGACGTTCGGACACACCATTACGCTGTGGTGTTCCGGGTGGCGTGAGTTGCAAAACTATTCCGCATTATTTCAAATGTACACCAAACTCGTAACTCAAATATTCTCCTCCACGATCAGATCGTAGAAACTTTATTTTCTTGTTACGATGATTTTCAACTTCACTCTAAAATTCTTTGAACTTTTCAAACATTTCAGACTTATGTTTCATTAAGTAGATATACCCATATCTGCTTAAGTCATCTGTGAAGGTGAGAAAATAATGATATCCGCCACGAGCCTCAATATTCATCGGACCACATACATCTGTATGTATGATTTCCAACAAATCTGTTGCTCTCTCCATAGTACCGGAGAACGGCATTTTAGTCATCTTGCCCATGAGGCACGGTTCGCAAGTACCAAGTGATTCATAATCAAGTGGTTCCAAAAGTCCATCAGTATGGAGTTTCTTCATGCGCTTTACACCGATATGACCTAAACGGCAGTGCCACAAATAAGTTGCACTATCATTATCAACTCTGCATCTTTTGGCTTCAACATTATGAATATGTGTGTCACTACTATCGAGATTCAATAAGAATAGACCATTCTTCAAGGGTGCATGACCATAAAAGATATTACTCATATAAATAGAACAACCATTATTCTCTGATTTAAATGAATAACCGTCTCGCATCAAACAAGATCCAGCTATAATGTTCATGCTTAACGCTGGCACCAAATAACAATTATTTAGGTCTAATATTAATCCCGAAGGTAGATGTAGAGGTAGCGCGCCGACCGCGATCACATCGACTTTGGAACCATTTCCCACGCGCATCGTCACCTCATCCTTAGCCAATTTTCGCTTAATCTGTAGTCCCTGTTTCGAGTTGCAAATATTAGCAACAGAACCAGTATCAAACACCCAGGTGCTACTGCGAGCATTAGTAAGGTACACATCAATAACATGTATATCACATATACCTTTGTTCACCTTGCCATCCTTCTTATCCGCCAAATACTTGGGGCAGTTCCGCTTCCAGTGACTAGTCTACTTGCAGTAGAAGCACTCAGTTTCAGGCTTAGGTCCAGACTTGGGTTTCTTCTCTTGAGCAGCAACTTGCTTGCTGTTCTTCTTGAAGTTCCCCTTCTTCTTCCCTTTGCCCTTTTTCTTGAAACTAGTGGTCTTGTTGACCATCAACACTTGATGCTCCTTCTTGATTTCTACCTCCGCAGCTTTCAGCATTGCGAAGTGCTCGGGAATAGTCTTATTCATCCCTTGCATATTATAGTTCATCACGAAGCTCTTGTAGCTTGGTGGAAGTGATTGGAGAATTCTGTCAATGACGCTATCATCCGGAAGATTAAGTCCCAGTTGAATCAAGTGATTACAATACCCGGACATCTTGAGT
This sequence comes from Triticum urartu, assembly GCF_056163025.1. Classification (NCBI taxonomy): domain Eukaryota; kingdom Viridiplantae; phylum Streptophyta; class Magnoliopsida; order Poales; family Poaceae; genus Triticum; species Triticum urartu. The sequence continues at coordinate 538,981,147 of NC_141878.1, read as the reverse complement.
ATATGCTCACTGACAGAACTATTCTCCTCCATCTTGCAGCTATAGAACTTATTGGAGACTTCATATCTCTCAATCTGGGCATTTGCTTGAAATATTAACTTCAACTCCTGGAACATCTCATATGCCCCATGACGTTCAAAACGTCGTTGAAGTCCCGGTTCTAAGTCGGAAAGCATGGCACATTGAACTATCGAGTAGTCATCAGCTTTGCTCTGCCAGACGTTCATAACATCTGGTGTTGCTCCAGCAGCAGGCCTGGCACCCAGCGGTGCTTCCAGGACGTAATTCTTCTGTGCAGCAATGAGGATAATCCTCAAGTTACGGACCCAGTCCGTGTAATTGCTACCATCATCTTTGAACTTTGCTTTCTCAAGGAACACATTAAAATTCAACGGAACAACAGCACGGGCCATCTATCTACAATCAAACATACATAAGCAAGATACTATCAGGTACTAAGTTCATGATAAATTTAGGTTCAATTAATCATATTACTTAAAGAACTCCCACTTAGATAGACATCCCTCTAATCCTCTAAGTGATTACGTGATCCAAATCAACTAAACCATGTCCGATCATCACGTGAGATGGAGTAGTTTCATTGGTGAACATCACTATGTTGATCATATCTACTATATGATTCACGCTCGACCTTTCGATCTTCGTGTTCCGAGGCCATATCTGTATATGCTTGGCTCGTCAAGTATAACCTGAGTATTCTGCGTGTGCAACTGTTTTGCACCCGTTGTATTTGAACGTAGAGCCTATCACACCCGATCATCACGTGGTGTCTCAGCACGAAGAACTTTCGCAACGGTGCATACTCAGGGAGAACACTTCTTGATAATTAATGAGAGATCATATTATAATGCTACCGTCAATCAAAGCAAGATAAGATGCATAAAAGATAAACATCACATGCAATCAATATAAGTGATATGATATGGCCATCATCATCTTGTGCTTGTGATCTCCATCCTCGAAGCACCGTTGTGATCACCATCGTCACCGGCACGACACCTTGATCTCCATCGTAGCATCATTGTCGTCTCGCCAATCTCATGCTTCCACGACTATCGCTACCGCTTAGTGATAAAGTAAAGTATTACAGCGCGATTGCATTGCATACAATAAGGCGACAACCATATGGCTCCTGCCAGTTGCCGATAACTCGGTTACAAAACATGATCATCTCATACAATAAAATTTAGCATCATGTCTTGACCATATCACATCACAACATGCCCTGCAAAAACAAGTTAGACGTCCTCTACTTTGTTGTTGCAAGTTTTACGTGGCTGCTACGGGCTTTAAGCAAGAACCAATCTTACCTACGCATCAAAACCACAACGATAGTTTGTCAAGTTGGTGCTGTTTTAACCTTCACAAGGACCGGGCGTAGCCACACTCGGTTCAACTAAAGTTGGAGAAACTGTCACCCGCTAGCCACCTTTGTGCAAAGCACGTTAGGAGAACTGGTCTCGCATAAGCGTACGCGTAATGTCGGTCCGGGCCGCTTCGTCCAACAATACCGCTGAACCAAAGTATGACATGTTGTTAAGCAGTATGACTTATATCGCCCACAACTCACTTGTGTTCTACTCGTGCATATAACATCAACACATAAAACCTAGGCTCTGATACCACTGTTGGGTTTCATAGTAATTTCAAAAAAATTCCTACGCACACACAAGATCATGGTGATGCATAGCAATGAGAGGGGGAGAGTGTGATCTACGTACCCTTGTAGATCGACAATGGAAGCGTTAACTTGGTTGATGTAGTCGTACGTCTCCACGGCCCGACCGATCAAGCACCGAAACTACGGCACCTCCGAGTTCTAGCACACGTTCAGCTCGATGACGAACCCCGAACTCCAATCCAGCAAAGTGTTAGGGAAGAGTTCCGTCAGCACGACGGCGTGGTGACGATCTTGATGTACTACCGTCGCAGGGCTTCGCCTAAGCACCGCTACAATATTATCGAGGACTATGGTGGAAGGGGGCACCGCACACGGCTAAGAATATGATCACGTGGATCAACTTGTGTCTCTAGGGGTGCCCCTTGCCTCCGTATATAAAGGCTCAAAGGGGGGGGCGGCCGGCCAAGAGGAGGCGCGCCAGGAGGAGTCCTACTCCCTCCGGGAGTAGGACTCCCCCCCTTTCCTAGTTGGAATAGGATTCGCGGAGGGGGGAAAGAGGAGAGAGAGGAGGAAGGGGGGCCGGCCCCCTCTCCTTGTCCTATTCGGACCAAGGCTTCAGTGATGTGCATTACCGAGAGGGCCCAGAGATACCTCTCCGACTATCGGAGTGATAAATCCTAATCTCGAAATACGCCAACCCAACATGTACCTTTGGAGACACCTGTAGAGCTCCTTTATAATCACCCAGTTACGTTGTGACGTTTGGTAGCACACAAAGTGTTCCTCCGGCAAACGGGAGTTGCATAATCTCATAGTCATAGGAACATGTATAAGTCATGAAGAAAGCAATAGCAACATACTAAACGATCGGGTGCTAAGCTAATGGAATGGGTCATGTCAATCAGATCATTCAACTAATGATGTGATCCCGTTGATCAAATGACAACTCTTTGTCCATGGTTAGGAAACATAACCATCTTTGATTAACGAGCTAGTCAAGTAGAGGTATACTAGTGACACTCTGTTTGTCTATGTATTCACACATGTATTATGTTTCCGGTTAATACAATTCTAGCATGAATAATAAACTTTTATCATGATATAAGGAAATAAATAATAACTTTATTATTGCCTCTAGGGCATATTTCCTTCAAAGACAATTTAGACTATGTTCATTATAATTGAGTTCATCTAATCAAATTAATTTAATGAACTCCCACTCAGATAGACATCCCTCTAGTCATCTAAGTGAAACATGATCCGAATCGACTAGGCCATGTCTGATCATCACGTGAGACGGACTAGTCATCAACGGTGAACATCTCATGTTGATCATATCTACTATATGACTCATGTTCGACCTTTCGGTCTCTTGTGTTCCAAGGCCATGTCTGTACATGCTAGGCTCGTCAAGTCAACCTAAGTGTTTTTGTTGTGTAAATCTGGCTTACACCCGTTGTATTCAAACGTTAGAATCTATCACACCCGATCATCACGTGGTGCTTCGAAACAACGAACCTTCAGTTAGGGGGAACACTTTCTTGAAATTATTGCGAGGGATCATCTTATTTAAGCTATCGTCGTTCTAAGCAAATAAGATGTAAAACATGATAAACATCACATGCAATCAAATAGTGACATGATATGGCCAATATCATTTTGCTCCTTTTGATCTCCATCTTCGGGGCTCCATGATCATCGTTGTCACCGGCATGACACCATGATCTCCATCATCATGATCTCCATCATTGTGTCTTCTTGAAGTTGTCTCATCATCTATTACTTCTACTACTATGGCTAACGCTTTAGCAATAAAGTAAAGTAATTACATGACGTTTATGTTGACACACAAGTCATAAATAAATTAATACAACTCCTATGGCTCCTGCCGGTTGTCATACTCATCGACATGCAAGTCGTGATTCCTATTACAAGAACATGATCATCTCATACATCACATATATCACTCATCACATCCTTTGGCCATATCACATCACAAAACACTTGCTGCAAAAACAAGTTAGACGTCCTCTAATTGTTGTTGCAAGTTTTTACGTGGCTGCTATAGGTTTCTAGCAAGAACGTTTCTTACCTACTCCAAAACCACAACGTGAATTGCCAATTTCTATTTACCCTTCATAAGGACCCTGTTCATCGAATCCGATCCGACTAAAGTGGGAGAGACAGACACCCGCTAGCCACCTTATGCAACTAGTGCATGTTAGTCGGTGGAACCAGTCTCACGTAAGAGTACGTGTAAGGTTGGTCCGGGCCGCTTCATCCCATGATGCCGCCGAATCAAGATAAGACTAGTAATGGCAAGTAAATTGGCAATATCAACGCCCACAACTGCTTTGTGTTCTACTCATGCATAGAAACTACGCATAGACCTAGCTCTGATACCACTGTTGGGGAACGTAGCAGAAATTTAAAATTTTCTACGCATCACCAAGATCAATCTATGGAGTAATCTAGCAACGAGGGGAAGGAGAGTGCATCTACATACCCTTGTAGATCGCTAAGCAGAAGCGTTCAAGTGAACGGGGTTGATGGAGTCGTACTCGTCGTGATCCAAATCACCGATGATCCTAGTGCCGAACGGACGGCACCTCCGCGTTCAACACACGTACAGCCCAGTGACGTCTCCTACGCCTTGATCCAGCAAGTGGAGGACAGGTTGGGGAAGACTCCATCCAGCAGCAGCACGACGGCGTGGTGGTGGTGGAGGAGCGCGGGACTCCAGCAGGGCTTCGCCAAGCACTACAAGAGACGAGGAGGGAGAGGGGTAGGGCTGCGCCAACAGGGGAGGAACTTCATGTGTTGGGCTGCCCCTTTGCCTCCACTAATATAGGGGAAGAGGGAGGGCTGCGCCCCCACCTAGGGTTTCCACCCTAGGGGTGGCGGCCAAGTGGAGGGGGAGAGGGAGGCGCACCAGGCATGGGCCTTAGAGCCCATCTGCCCTTAGGGTTTGCCCCCTCTTCCCCTTAGGCGCATGGGCCTTGGTGGGGAGGCGCCCCAGCCCACCTAGGGGCTGGTCCCTTCTCCCACTTGGCCCATGTATGCCTCCGGGGCCCGTGGCCCCTCCCGGTAGACCCCCGGACCCCTCCGGTGGTCCCGGTGATGCCCGGAACACTTCCGGTGGCCAAAACCATACTTCCTATATATTAATCTTTACCTCCGGACTATTTCGGAACTCCTCGTGACTTCCGAGATCTCATCCGGGACTCCGAACAACATTCGGTAACCGCATACATACTTTCCCTATAACCCTAGCGTCATCGAACCTTAAGTGTGTAGACCCTACGGGCTCAGGAGTCATGCAGACATGGCCGAGACAACTCTCTGGTCAATAACCAACAGCGGGATCTGGATACCCATGTTGGCTCCCACATGCTCCACGATGATCTCATCGGATGAACCACAATGTCAAGGATTCAATCAATCCCCTATACAATTCCCTTTGTCCAGCAGTATTGTACTTGCCCGAGATTCGATCGTCGGTATCTGATACCTTGTTCAATCTCGTTACCGGCAAGTCTCTTTACTCGTTTCGTAACACATCATCTCGTGATCAACTCCTTGGTCACATTGTGCACATTATGATGATGTCGTACCGAGTGGGACCAGAGATACCTCTCCGTTTACACGGAGTGACAAATCCCAGTCTCGATTCGTGCCAACCCAACAGACACTTTCGGAGATACCTGTAGTGTACCTTTATAGCCACCCAGTTACGTTGTGACATTTGGTACACCCAAAGCACTCCTACGGTATCCGGGAGTTGCACAATCTCATGGTCTAAGGAAATGATACTTGACATTAGAAAAGCTTCAGCAAATGAACTATACGATCTTTGTGCTAGGCTTAGGATTGGGTCTTGTCCATCACATCATTCTCCTAATGATGTGATCCTGTTATCAACGAAATCCAATGTCCATGGTCAGGAAACCATAACCATCTATTGATCAACGAGCTAGTCAACTAGAGGCTTACTAGGGACATGGTGTTGTCTATGTATCCACACATGTATCTGAGTTTCCTGTCAATACAATTCTAGCATGGATAATAAACGATTATCATGAACAATGAAATATAATAATAATAACTAATTTATTATTGCCTCTAGGGCATATTTCCAACACTTTCCAATGTCTTCAGGATCATCAGAACTGCTGTCAGATTCTTCTTCAGATGAGGAGACAGCTTTTGCCTTCAAGGCATGAGTTCGCCCATAGTTGGGACCGTAGATGTCTCTTTTCTCAGAAAGCTTAAACTCGTGTGTGTTGAGCCTCTCAAGTATGTCAGACAGATCGAGTGTCTTGAAGTCAGGACGTTCTTGAATCATCAGGGCTAGGGTGTCAAACGAGCTGTCAAGTGATCTCAGGAGTGTCTTGACGACTTCATGCTTGGTGATCTCAGTGGCGCCGAGAGCTTAAAGCTCATTTGTGATGTCAGTGAGTCGATCAAACGTGAGCTAGACATTCTAATTGTCATTTGTCTTGAAGCAATTGAAGAGGTTGCGAAGGACACTGATTCTCTGATCTCTCTGGGTTGAGACGCCTTCATTGACCTTGGAGAGCCAGTCCCAGACTAGCTTAGCTGTTTCCAAAGCACTCACGCGGCCATACTGTCCTTTGGTCAGATGACCACAGATGATGTTCTTGGCAGTGGAGTCTAGTTGAACGAATTTCTTGACATCAGCAGCGGTGACACCTTCACCAGCCTTGGGAACGCCATTCTTGACGACATACCATAGGTCGACATCAATGGCTTCAAGATGCATGCACATCTTATTCTTCCAGTAGGTATATTCAGTTCCATCGAAGACGGGGCATGCAGCGGAGACTTTAATTATCCCTGCAATCGACATAGCTAAAACTCCAGGTGGTTAAACCGAATCACACAGAACAAGGGAGTACCTTGCTCTGATACCAATTGAAAGTGCATTATATCGACTAGAGGGGGGTGAATAGGCGATTTTTATGAAAGTCTTCAAAACATGGGAGTTTTGAAGACAAACGATAGAAATGAACCTATAACCATGCAGCGGAAGGTAGACTACCCTAGAAAAGCCATAGTCAAGTATTCAATGAAGTGAAAGCACAAAGACTAACAGCAGTTAGGCAGTACGGATCAGGATGGAAGATAATATGAAACCAATCTGAACAAACAGTCACATAGTGAAGACAAATGGACAATGCAAATAGGCAATGACTTCACAAGGACCAACTATAAATAAAGAGATGGGAAGGATAGAACCAGTGAGCTTGGTGAAGACAAAGATTTGGTAGACCAGTTCCAACTGCTGTGACAGTTGTACGTTTGGTTAGGGCGGCTAGGTATTTAAATCTGAGGACACACAGTCCCGGACACCCAGTCCTGAACACGCAGCTCAGAACACTCAGTCCTCACGTATTCCCCTTGAGCTAAGGTCACATAGACCTCACCCAATCACTCTGGTAAGTCTTCAAGGTAGACTTCCAAACCCACAGACTTCGTTCACCGGCGATCCACAATGACTCTTGGATGCTCAGAACGCGACGCCTAACCGGCTGGAGGATTCACAGTCCTCAAGTGTAATAAGTCTTCAGATCACACAGACAGGAAGACTTCAGTGATGCCTAACACTCTTTGGCTCTGGGTGGTTAGGGCTTTATCCTCGCAAGGAATTCTCTCTCAAAGGCTTCGAGGTGGGTTGCTCTCAAACAACAAAAACCGTACTCTAACTCTGAGCAGCCAACCGTTTATGGTTGTAGGGGGTGGGCTATTTATAGCCACTGGGCAACCTGACCTGATTTGTCCGAAATGACCCTTGGTCACTAAGGAACTGACACGTGTTCCAACGGTCAGATTTCAAACACACACGGCAACTTTACTTGGGCTACAAGCAAAGCTGACTTATCCAACTCTGGACAAGATTTGCTCTCATAATCTTCACTCGAAGACATAGGATTTTGGTTAAGCATCACTTCAGTCATTCTGACTGGTTCTCTTGGACCCCACTTAACAGTACGGTGGTTCCTATGACTCAACAAAGAAAAACACAGAACGACGAAACTGCTAAGTCTTCGCGCTCCATAGTCTTCACGTGATGTCTTCTCTTATCATAGTCTTCAATGTGAATGTCTTCACATACCACCTCTGACTTCAATGTCTTCATACATTTTTAGGGGTCATCTCTGGTAGGAAAACCGAATCAATGAGGGACTTCTACCTGTGTTATCCTGCAATTCTCACAAACACATTAGTCCCTCAACTAGTTTTGTCGTCAATACTCCAAAACCAACTAGGGGTGGCACTAGATGCACTTACACCTACGTTTTGGGTGTCCGGACTCCCGCAAAGCTCCCACACTTTTGTCTCCCATTTGCGAGAAAAATTGCGTCCGAACCACCCCGCAAATCGATACAAGTCGGTGTTGGATGGCTTTCACGGCCCGGACAACGCGTTCCAGAGATTTACGGGTCCGCGAGATGCCCTAACACTACGTGTGGAGATTTACTCTGTCGTGAAGCACCGGCGTTGTGCTACTCCCTCCAGTCCTTTTTACTCCACGTATTAGATTTTTGACTAGTCAAACATTGCAAAGTTTGACCAATTTTTTATTAAAAAATATCAACATCTACAATACCAAATATATATATATATACTATGAAACTACATTTCATCACGAATCAAGCAATATTGATTTGACATTGTGAATGTTGTTACTTTTTTCAATATGTTTGGTCAAAGTAGAGATACTTGAACTTTTGACAAAACTTATATGCAGACTAAAAATGGAGTAGTACACAAATGAAAAAGGGAAAAGTGTAACAGCTGACACCCCAAGGTTAAGTCTACAAGGCAGATGAAAATATACGGAAATATCAATTGCTTGACGTGTTTGAATTTTTCAAAGACGAGACTGGCTGATTGATGCAACAAGCAGCACTACGTACTTCAGACTTTTACATGGAAAATAAGATGAAAATAACAGGAAAATTCAGCAAAGAATACGTCATGTTCTGTAAATACTCTACCAACGGCACTCAAAGTTACAAAAACAGAGAAACTTGGATTGCATGTACGTCGAAAGTTGCAAGAATAATATAAACACAAATAAGAGCGCTCAACCTAAACAGGTTCGCTGGTCATAGTTAATCACTGCACTTGGGCAGCTGTGTTAGAGTTATATTAATATTGTCTTTTGGCCTTTTGCATTCTAGTCTATTGACATCCTCTTGTAGCCTTTTGGCATCCTCATGTATGTGTATATATGTTGGCTTTGATCTCCTAATAATACAAGTTGTTCTCCTCTCAACATCGCCAGCAGAATCAGCACGAAACACACGAATAGGTGTAGAGAACTGAGTGTGGACCATGGCAGCAAAACGCTTATAAATAGATAGAACCTCGCTACGAGAAGACATGAAGTAAAGCCAAGTGTAGCGAGAGAAATCATCTATAAAAATAATATAGTAGCGATGGCCCCCTTTGGAAGAAAAGGGAGCCGGTCCCCACACATCGGAATGAACTAAATCAAAAGGGCATTGAGACACTGACTCACTTGTAGGATAAGGTAACTGAACCTGTTTACCAAGCCTACAACCCTGACATTGCAAAGAGACATCTCCTGAGACAGGCCCCAGAAGACCACGACGAACTAAAGACGATAGCCGAGAACCACAAAGGTGACCAAGGCGATGATGCCACTGTTGGAAGGAGCTGGTAGCAAAAGCGGCGATGGCAGATGAACTGGCGAGTGTAGTGGCAGCGGAAGGAACATGAAGCTAGTCTAACTCTCAAAGCCCCTGGGAGTCAAGGCGACGAGGGCCAGCTCCAACCAAAGCCTTCGTGTGACGATCCTGGACAGTGCAAGAATCAACGTCAAGAATGACGCGACAACCAGAATCAGTAAGCTGACTTGCAGAAAATAAGTTCATGGTAAGGCGAGGAACATAAGAAACATCTGGAACATGAAATGAAGAAGTGGAAAGAATGCCTCGACTAGCAACAGGTAGAGGAGTACCATCAGCAGTAAGTGAAGGAAATATGCCCTAGAGGCAATAATAAAGTTATTATTTATTTCCCTATATCATGATAAATGTTTATTATTCATGCTAGAATTGTATTAACCGGAAACATAATACATGTGTGAATACATAGACAAACAGAGTGTCACTAGTATGCCTCTACTTGACTAGCTCGTTAATCGAAGATGGTTATGTTTCCTAACCATGAACAAAACAGTTGTTATTTGATTAACAGGATCACATCATTAGAAGAATGATGTGATTGACATGACCCATTCCATTAGCTTAGCACCCGATCGTTTAGTATGTTGCTATTGCTTTCTTCATGACTTATACATGTTCCTATGACTATGAGATTATGCAACTCCCGTTTGCCGGAGGAACACTTTGTGTGCTACCAAACGTCACAACGTAATTGGGTGATTATAAAGGAGCTCTACAGGTGTCTCCAAAGGTACATGTTGGGTTGGCGTATTTCAAGATTAGGATTTGTCACTCCGATTGTCGGAGAGGTATCTCTGGGCCCTCTCGGTAATGCACATCACATAAGCCTTGCAAGCATTGCAACTAATGAGTTAGTTGCGAGATGGTGTATTACGAAATGAGTAAAGAGACTTGCCGGTAACGAGATTGAACTAGGTATTGAGATACCGACGATCGAATCTCGGGCAAGTAACATACCGATGACAAAGGGAACAACGTATGTTGTTATGCGGTCTGACCGATAAAGATCTTGTAGAATATGTGGGAGCCAATATGAGCATCCATGTTCCGCTATTGGTTACTGACCGGAGACGTGTCTCGGTCATGTCTACATTGTTCACGAACCCGTAGGGTCCGCACGCTTAAGGTTTTGATGACAGTTATATTATGAGTTTATGCATTTTGATGTACCGAAGTTTGTTCGGAATCCCGGATGTGATCACGGACATGACGAGGAGTCTCGAAATGGTCGAGACATAAAGATTGATATATTGGAAGCCTATATTTGGATATCGGAAGTGTTCCGGGTGAAATCGGGATTTTACCGGAGTACAGGGAGGTTACCGGAACCCCCCGGGAGGTATATGGGCTTTAGTGGGCTTTAGTGGAAGAGAGGAGAGGTGGCCAGGGCTGGGTCGCGCGCCCCTCCCCCCCTAGTCCGAATAGGACAAGGAGAGGGGGGCTGCGCCCCCCTTCCTTCTCTCTCTCCTCTTTCCCCCTCCCGAATCCTATTCCAACTAGGAAAGGGGGGGAATCCTACTCCTGGTGGGAGTAGGACTCCTCCTGGCACGCCCTCCTCCTGGCCGGCCGCACCTTCCCCTGCTCCTTTATATACGGGGGCAGGGGGCACCCCTGGACACACAAGTTGATCCACGTGATCATATTCTTAGCCGTGTGCGGTGCCCCCTTCCACCATAATCCTCGATAATATTGTAGCGGTGCTTAGGCGAAGCCCTGCGACGGTAGTACATCAAGATCGTCACCACGCCGTCGTGCTGACGGAACTCTTCCCCGACACTTTGCTGGATCGGAGTCCGGGGATCGTCATCGAGCTGAACGTGTGCTAGAACTCGGAGGTGCCGTAGTTTCGGTGCTTGATCGGTCGGGCCGTGAAGACGTACGACTACATCAACCGCATTGTGCTAACGCTTCTGCTGTCGGTCTACAAGGGTACGTAGATCACACTCTCTCCTCTCGTTGCTATGCATCACCATGATCTTGCGTGTGTGTAGGAAAATTTTGAAATTACTACGTTCCCCAACAGTGGCATCCGAGCCTAAGTTTTATGTGTTGATGTTATATGCACGAGTAGAACACAAGTGAGTTGTGGGCGATATAAGTCATACTGCTTACCAGCATGTCATACTTTGGTTCAGCGGTATTGTTGGACGAAGCGGCCCGGACCGACATTACGCGTACGCTTACGCGAGACCGGTTCTCCTGACGTGCTTTGCACAAAGGTGGCTAGCGGGTGACAGTTTCTCCAACTTTAGTTGAACCGAGTGTGGCTACGCCCGGTCCTTGCGAAGGTTAAAACAACACCAACTTGACAAACTATCGTTGTGGTTTTGATGCGTAGGTAAGGTTGGTTCTTGCTTAAGCCCGTAGCAGCCACGTAAAACTTGCAACAACAAAGTAGAGGATGTCTAACTTGTTTTTGCAGGGCATGTTGTGATGTGATATGGTCAAGACATGATGCTAAATTTTATTGTATGAGATGATCATGTTTTGTAACCGAGTTATCGGCAACTGGCAAGAGCCATATGGTTGTCGCTTTATTGTATGCAATGCAATCGCGCTGTAATGCTTTACTTTATCACTAAGCGGTAGCGATAGTCGTGGAAGCATAAGATTGGCGAGACGACAACGATGCTACGATGGTGATCAAGGTGTCACGCCGGTGACGATGGTGATCACGACGGTGCTTCGAAGATGGAGATCACAAGCACAAGATGATGATGGCCATATCATATCACTTATATTGATTGCATGTGATGTTTATCTTTTATGCATCTTATCTTGCCTTGATTGACGGTAGCATTTTAAGATGATCTCTCACTAATTATCAAGAAGTGTTCTCCCTGAGTATGCACCGTTGCGAAAGTTCTTCATGCTGAGACACCACGTGATGATCGGGTGTGATAGGCTCTACGTTCAAATACAACGGGTGCAAAACAGTTGCACACACAGAATACTCAGGTTATACTTGACGAGCCAACCGAAAGGTCGAGCGTGAATCATATAGTAGATATGATCAACATAGTGATGTTCACCAATGAAACTACTTCATCTCACGTGATGATCGGACATGATTTAGTTGATTTGGATCACGTGATCACTTAGAGGATTAGAGGGATGTCTGTCTAAGTGGGAGTTCTTAAGTAATATGATTAATTGAACTTTAATTTATCATGAACTTAGTCCTGGTAGTATTAGCATATCTATGTTGTAGATCAATAGCTCGCGTTTAGCTCCCCTGTTTTATTTTTGATATGTTCCTAGAGAAAATTGTGTTGAAAGATGTTAGTAGCAATGATGCGGATTGGATCCGTGATCTAAGGTTTATCCTCATTGCTGCACAGAAGAATTATGTCCTTGATGCACCGCTAGGTGACAGACCTATTGCAGGAGCAGATGCAGACGTTATGAACGTTTCGCTAGCTCAATATGATGACTACTTGATAGTTTAGTGCACCATGCTTAAATGGCTTAGAATCGGGACTTCAAAGACGTTTTGAACTTCATGGACCATATGAGATGTTCCAGGAGTTGAAGTTAATATTTCAAGCAAATACCCGAGTTGAGAGATATGAAGTCTCCAACAAGTTCTATAGATAAAAGATGGAGGAGAATCGCTCAACTAGTGAGCATGTGCTCAGATTGTCTGGGTACTACAATCGCTTGAATCAAGTGGGAGTTAATCTTCCAGATAAGATAGTGATTGACAGAATTCTCTAATCACCATCACCAAGTTAGTAGAACTTCGTGATGAACTATAATATGCAAGGGATAACGGAAATGATTCCCATGCTCTTCGTAATGCTGAAATTGACGAAGGTAGAAATCGAGAAAAACATCAAGTGTTGATGGTAGACAAGACCACTAGTTTCAAGGAAAGGGCAGAGGGAAGAAGGGGAACTTCAAGAAGAACAGCAAGCAAGTTGCTGCTCAAGTGAAGAAGCCCAAGTCTGGTCCTAAGCCTAAGACTAAGTGCTTCTACTGCAAAGGGACTGGTCACTGGAAGCGGAACTACCCCAAGTGATTGGCGGATAAGAAGGATGGCAAAGTGAACATAAGTATATTTGATATACATGTTATTGATGTGTACTTTACTAGTGTTTATAGCAACCCCTCAGTATTTGATACTAGTTCAGTTGCTAAGATTAGTAACTCGAAACGGGAATTGCAGAATAAACAGAGACTAGTTAAGGGTGAAGTGACGATGTGTGTTGGAAGTGGTTCCAAGATTGATATGATCATCATCGCACACTCCCTATAATTTCGGGATTAGTGTTGAACCTAAATAAGTGTTATTTGGTGTTTGCGTTGAGCATGAATATGATTTGATCATGTTTATTGTAATACGGTTATTCATTTAAGTAAGACAATAAATTGTTGTTCTGTTTACATGAATAAAACCTTATATGGTTACACACCCAATGAAAATAGTTCGTTGGATCTCGATCGTAGTGATACACATAATCATAATATTGAAACCAAAAGATGCAAAGTTAATAATGATAGTGCAACTTATTTGTGGCACTACCGTTTAGGTCATATTGGTGTAAAGTGCATGAAGAAACTCCATGCTGATGGGCTTTTGGAATCACTTGATTATGAATCAGTTGATGCTTGCGAACCATGCCTCATGGGCAAGATGACTAAGACTCTGTTCTTCGGAACAATGGAGCGAGCAACAGATTTGTTGGAAATCATACATACTGATGTATGTGGTCCGATGAATATTGAGGCTCGCGACAAGTATCATTATTTTCTGATCTTCACAGATGATTTGAGAAGATATGAGTATATCTACTTGATGAAACATAAGTCTGAAACATTTGAAAAGTTCAAAGAATTTCAGAGTGAAGTGAAAAATCATCGTAACAAGAAAATAAAGTTTCTACGATCTAATCATAGAGAAGAGTATTTGAGTTACGAGTTTGGCCTTCAGTTAAAAACAATGTGAAATAGTTTCACTACTCACGCCACCTGGAACACCACAATGTAATGGTGTGTCCGAACGTCATAACCGTACTTTATTAGATATGGTGTGATCTATGATGTCTCTTACCGATCTACCACTATCATTTTGGGGTTATGCATTAGAGACAGCTGCATTCACGTTAAATAGGGCACCATCTAAATCCGTTGAAACGACACCGTATGAACTATGGTTTGGCAAGAAACCTAAGCTGTCATTTCTTAAAGTTTGAGGTTGCAATGCTTATGTGAAAAAAAATTCAACCTGATAAGCTCAAACCCAAATCGGAGAAGTGCGTCTTCATAGGATACTTCTATCACAGGTCCGAAGGCAAGATATTCGTTGCTTTGAATGGATCCTTTCTAGAGAAGGAATTTCTCTCGAAAGAAGTGAGTGGGAGGAAAGTAGAACTTGATGAGGTAGCTGTACCTGCTCCCTTATTGGAAAGTAGTTCATCACAGAAATCTGTTCCTGTGACTACTAGACCGATTAGTGAGGAAGCTAATGATGATGATCATGTAACTTCAGATCAAGTTACTACCGAACCTCGTAGAAAAAAAACAGAGTGAGATCCGCACCAGAGTGGTACGGTAATCCAGTTCTGGAGGTCATGTTACTTGACCATGACGAGCCTACGAACTATGAGGAAGCGATGATGAGCCCAGATTCCACGAAATGGCTTGAGGCCATGAAATCTGAGATGAGATCCATGTATGAGAAAAAAGTATGGACTTTGATTGACTTGCCCAATGATCGGCGAGCCATTGAGATTAAATGGATCTTCAAGAGGAAGACGGACGTTGATAGTAGAGTTACTATCTACAAAGCTAGAATTATCGCAAAAGGTTTTCGACAAGTTCAAGGTGTTGACTACGATGAGAGTTTCTCACTCGTATCTATGCTTAAGTCTGTCCGAATCATGTTAGCAATTGCCGCATTTTATGAAATCTGGCAAATGAATAAACAAAACTGCATTCCTTAATGGATTTATTAAAGAAGAGTTGTATATGATACAACCAGAAGGTTTTGTCAATCCTAAAGGTGCTAACAAAATGTGCAAGCTCCAGCGATCCATCTATGGACTGGTGCAAGCATCTCGGAGTTGGAATATGCACTTTGATGAGATGATCAAAGCATATAGTTTTATACAGACTTGCGGTGAAGCCTGTATTTACAAGAAAGTGAGTGGGAGCACTATAACATTTCTGATAAGTATATGTGAATGACATATTGTTGATCGGAAATAATGTAGAATTATTCTGCAAAGCATAAAGGAGTGTTTTGAAAGAAGTTTTTCAAAGAAAGACCTCGGTGAAGCTGCTTACATATTAAGCATCAAGATCTATAGAGATAGATCAAGACGCTTGATAAGTTTTTTTCAATGAGTACATACCTTGACAATATTTTGAAGTAGTTCAAAAATTGGAACGGTCAAAGAAAGAGTTCTTGGCTGTGTTACAAGGTGTGAAATTGAGTAAGACTCAAAGCCTGACCACGGCAGAAGATAGAAAGAGAATGGAAGTCATTCCCTATGCCTCAGCCATAGGTTCTATAAAGTATGCCATGCTGTGTACCAGATCTATTGTATACCCGACACTGTGTTAAGCAAGGGAGTAAAATAGTGATCTAAGAGTAGATCATAGGACAGCGGTCAAAATTATCCTTAGTGGAATAAGGAAATATTTCTCAATTATGGAGGTGACAAAAAGGTTCGTCGTAAAAAGTTACGTCGATGCAAGTTTTGACACAGATCTGGATGACTCTAAGTCTCGATCTAGATACATATTGAAAGTGGGAGCAATTAGCTAGAGTAGCTCCGTGCAGAGCATTGTAGACATAGAATTCGCAAAATACTTACGGATCTATATGTGACAGACCCGTTGACTAAACTTATATCACAAGCAAAACATGATCACACCTTAGTACTCTTTGGGTGTTAATCACATAAATGATGTGAACTAGATTACTGACTCTAGTAAACCCTTTGGGTATAGGTCACATGACAATGTGAACTATAGGTGTTAATCACATGGTGATGTGAACTATTAGTGTTGAATCACATGGCGATGTGAACTAGATTATTGACTCTAGTGCAAGTGGGAGACTGAAGGAAATATGCCCTAGAGGCAATAATAAAGTTATTATTTATTTCCTTATATCATGATAAATGTTTATTATTCATGCTAGAATTGTATTAACCGGAAACATAATACATGTGTGAATACATAGACAAACAGAGTGTCACTAGTATGCCTCTACTTGACTAGCTCGTTAATCGAAGATGGTTATGTTTCCTAACCATTAACAAAAGAGTTGTTATTTGATTAACAGGATCACATCATTAGAAGAATGATGTGATTGACATGACCCATTCCATTAGCTTAGCACCCGATCGTTTAGTATGTTGCTATTGCTTTCTTCATGACTTATACATGTTCCTATGACTATGAGATTATGCAACTCCCATTTGCCGGAGGAACACTTTGTGTTTTACCAAACATCACAACGTAACTGGGTGATTATAAAGGAGCTCTACAGGTGTCTCCAAAGGTACATGTTGGGTTGGCGTATTTCGAGATTAGGATTTGTCACTCCGATTGTCGGAGAGGTATCTCTGGGCCCTCTCAGTAATGCACATCACATAAGCCTTGCAAGCATTGCAACTAATGAGTTAGTTGCGAGATGATGTATTACGAAACGAGTAAAGAGACTTGCCGGTAATGAGATTGAACTAGGTATTGAGATACCGACGATCGAATCTCAGGCAAGTAACATACCGATGACAAAGGGAACAATGTATGTTGTTATGCGGTCTGACCGATAAAAATCTTCGTAGAATATGTGGGAGCCAATATGAGCATCCAGGTTCCGCTATTGGTTATTGACCGGAGACGTGTCTCGGTCATGTCTACATTGTTCTCGAACCCGTAGGGTCCGCACGCTTAAGGTTTTGATGACAGTTATATTATGAGTTTATGCATTTTGATGTACCGAAGTTTGTTCGGAATCCCGGATGTGATCACGGACATGACGAGGAGTCTCGAAATGGTCGAGACATAAAGATTGATATATTGGAAGCCTATATTTGGATATCGGAAGTGTTCCGGGTGAAATCGGGATTTTACCGGAGTACCGGGAGGTTACCGGAACCCCCCGGGAGGTATATGGGCCTTAGTGGGCTTTAGTGGAAGAGAGGAGAGGTGGCCAGGGCTGGGCCGCGCGCCCCTCCCCTCCTAGTCCGAATAGGACAAGGAGAGGGGGCGGCGCCCCCCCCCCTTCCTTCTCTCTCTCCTCTTTCCCCCTCCTGAATCCTATTCCAACTAGGAAAGGGGGGAATCCTACTCCCGGTGGGAGTAGGACTCCTCCTGGCGCGCCCTCCTCCTGGCCGGCCGCACCTTGCCCTGCTCCTTTATATACGGGGGCAGGGGGCACCCCTAGACACACAAGTTGATCCACGTGATCATATTCTTAGCCGTGTGCGGTGCCCCCTTCCACCATAATCCTCGATAATATTGTAGCGGTGCTTTGGCGAAGCCCTGCGACGGTAGTACATCAAGATCGTCACCACGCCGTCGTGCTGACGGAACTCTTCCCCGACACTTTGCTGGATCGGAGTCCGGGGATCGTCATCGAGCTGAACGTGTGCTAGAACTCGGAGGTGCCGTAGTTTCGGTGCTTGATCGGTCGGGCCGTGAAGACGTACGACTACATCAACCGTGTTGTGCTAACGCTTCCGCTGTCGGTCTACAAGGGTACGTAGATCACACTCTCCCCTCTCGTTGCTATGCATCACCATGATCTTGCGTGTGCGTAGGAAAATTTTGAAATTACTACGTTCCCCAACAGTAAGAACATTAATAGGAAAATCGAGAGATCTAAGAGAGGACAAGACAGAGGAATCAGAAGACATATGAAATGAAGCTCCAGAATCCAGAACCGATGGGGATGTACCAGACTGTGTAGATGGTGGTCGCTCAACACTAGAAGCACCAGTCACAGAGCCTGCAGTACCCATCGAAGAACCTGAAGCAACAAGTAGACGCTTAAGCTTCATAATATCCTGCTCAGTCAAGGAGACAGTAGACGACGTCGAGGAAGAAGCGCGAGTCCCAGTAGAAGAATTGCGCTCCCTATTACGCATATCATGCTTCTTCTTGAAGCAATCAGATTCGGGGTGACCATCCCTGTTGAAGTACCCACAATGAGTATGAGGACGAGAGCGGCCCTCACGAGTGCGGCTCTCACTACCAGAAGGAGTGGGTAGTAGCGGCGGAGCACTCGAGCGAGAAGGTACTGGTGGAGCAGCAGCTTGAGCAGCAAGCACAGATGGAACTTGAAGCAGACCGGCACCACGGAGGCGGGTCTCCTCAGCACGAAGCTCAGAAAGCACCTCAGAAATAGGAACACGGCCACGAGCAATCAACTGAGCACGCCAAGGCTCAAACTCCCCACAGAGCCGCGACAGAAACTCATAGACACGCTAAAACTCCAAGTCGGACCTCACAGTCTGGCAACAGGCGCAAGTGCCACAAACAGCAGTGTGAAGGGACTCAAGCTGGCGCCAGATAGCAGAACTCTGAGTGTAGAACTCATCAATAGTGGAGTCTCCCTGCTGAAGAGCATGCTCCTGACGTACCACGGCCAAGTAGAGAGCATCACCAGAGGGCTGATAGCGCTGACGAAGACGAGTCCACATCTCAAACACAGTGCCGAGACCCATAAACTCAGAAGCAAACTGTGGTAGAACACTGGCAGTGAGGATATCTCTTTTCTCACGTTTCCTGATACACCTGCCTACGTGCCTCATATTCCTACTCCTCCTTATCGTCCCACTATTGCAGATCCGACACCGTCTTCTCCTATCGTTCCTTCTCCTTCCTTATTGCATGACACCCCACCTTCATCACCGATGTCTTCTCCATCTCCATCACCTCCGGTGGTTCCTTCTCATCCCACTTTTCCTTTTCATTATACTCGACGTCGACGTGTTATGGATGAATCTACTGATGTGCCATCTACTTCTGGTGCACCGTCTTCCTCGTCCCAGCCGACTTATGGTCTTCGGGCTCGACCTTGCCCTCCTCCTGACCGCTATTCTCCTAGCAAATATGGCCTTTCGGTTGTACTTGAGCCTACCTCTTATCGTGATGCTGTTGTTCATCCTGAATGGCAGTTTGCGATGGCAGAGGAGATTGCTGCACTTGAGCGCAACAACACATGGGATCTGGTTTCTCTTCCTCCCCGTATTCGTCCCATCACTTGTAAGTGGGTCTATAAGATTAAGACTCGCTCTGATGGTTCTCTTGAGCGTTATAAAGCTCGTCTTGTGGCTTGTGGCTTTCAGCAGGAGCATGGTCGTGATTATGATGAGACTTTTGCTCCTGTGGCCCATATGACCACTGTCCGCACACTTCTCGCCGTGGCCTCTGTTCGCCACTGGTGTGTGTCACAGCTTGATGTTAAAAATGCCTTTCTTAATGGTGAGTTGCGTGAGGAGGTTTATATGCAGCCACCACCTGGGTATTCAGTTCCCGATAGCATGGTTTGTCGTCTTCGTCGCTCTCTATATGGCCTTAAGCAAGCCTCTCGCGCTTGGTTTGAGCGTCTTGCCTCTGTGGTCACCGCTGCTGGGTTTTCACCCAGTGATCAGGATCCAGCGTTGTTTGTCCACCTTTCTGCTCGTGGTCGCACTCTTCTTCTTCTATATGTTGATGACATGATCATCACTGGCGACGATTCTGAGTACATTGCCTTTGTCAAGGCGCGTCTTAATGAGCAGTTCCTTATGTCTGATCTTGGTCCTCTTCGTTACTTTCTTGGGATTGAGGTTTTCTCCATCTCTGATGGCTTTTTTTATTTCCCAAGAAAAGTATATCCAGGATCTTCTTACTCGTGCGGCTCTTAGTGATGAGCGCACTACTGAGACTCCTATGGAGCTCAATGTTCACCTTCATGCTTCTGATGGTGTGCCCTTGTCTGATCCGACACGTTATTGTCATCTTGTTGGGAGTCTTGTGTATCTTGCTGTCACTCGTCCGGATATCTCCTATCCTGTCCATATTCTGAGTCAGTTTGTTTCTGCTCCCACTTCAGTGCACTATAGTCACCTTCTTCGTGTTCTACGATATCTTCGTGGCACGATCTCTCATCGTCTCTTTTTCCCCATTCCAGCTCGTTACAGCTCCAGGCCTATTCGGATGCTACGTGGGCTAGTGATCCTACGGATCGCCGTTCACTTTCTGCCTACTGTGTCTTTCTTGGTGGTTCCCTTATTTCCTGGAAGACGAAGAAACAGACTGCAGTTTCTCGTTCGAGTGCAGAGGCCGAGTTGCGAGCTATGGCTCTTCTGACAGCAGAGGTGACTTGGTTACGATGGTTACTGGAGGATTTTGGTGTTTCTGTTACTACACCTACCACCCTCCTGTCGGACAGCACAGGTGCTATCAGTATTGCGCGGGACCCTGTGAAGCATGAGCTTACCAAACACATTGGTGTTGATGCTTCTTATGTGCGCGCCGCTGTGCAGGATCATGTTGTTGCTGTTCAGTATGTGCCTTCTGAGTTACAACTCGCGGACTTCTTCACGAAGGCTCAGACTAGAGCGCAACATGGATTTCACCTCTCCAAACTCAGTGTTGTGGATCCACCATGAGTTTGAGGGGGGGGGGGTGTTAGAGTTATATTAATATTGTCTTTTGGCCTTTTGCATTATAGTCTATTGGCATCCTCTTGTAGCCTTTTGGCATCCTCATGTATGTGTATATATGTTGGCTTTGACCTCTTAATAATACAAGTTGTTCTCCTCTCAACAAGTTGTACTTGGTTTGCACTTGTCATAGAACGTTCAGTGACAAGTAAATAAATAAAGATTGCTTGCAACGAAGGAAAATGGCTCTGGAATCACTTGGGCTGACAGCCTGACATAAACGTTTCCTTTTGAGAATTCTGACATTCTTATGCGAGGCTGTCAGTCAGGGTAAGCGTCCGAGCTTGACTGCTAGGTTGTAATCCAATTTTAACAGACTTTGAGGTTTCTTGCCTCTTTAAGGCTCAATCATTCAGCGTTTTTTTTGTCGGCTTGCACGTTACATGTAAGCCAGTTTTTTTGGCGACTTAAAAAATAAACCGCCTTCTCTTAAGCTTTTCCGATAAGCCGCCTCCCTCATCCATCGGGGCTTCTAAACTAGTTATTGGATTACTATTTTAGAAGCCTCAACAAATTCTGGGAGCGGCTTATTTTTAAAAGCTGGGATGAGGCAGCTTATTTTTTAAGCCGCCCAAAAGAACTGATACTGCAGTGACATCTCTATGCAACTAACTCATGGTTCGTTGCTCAGTCGCGGAAGCTAAAACTTAGGACGGAACATCAGATCTTTCAGTAATTTTCTCCAGCCCGAGGTGCATATCAGTTATCAGACATCCATCTCAGAGTGTCTGGTGCCAAGTGAAAATACACAGAATAGCAGCAGAAAATCAGCAAAGATGAACATCAGTAGTTTTACGTGAAAGACGCCCAAGTTGAGGGACAAATGTGCGAGAGAGATTTATTTAAGAATATGGTTACACATAACACTCTTTTACATGCTCCTTGCCGCGGAAGAAGCTAGCCCAACACAATCGAAAGACTAAAAACCAATTTAACCAAAGAACATAGCAATATCAACCACATACACCTTTTTAAATTTAACATAAACCAACTTTATAGAGACCTATTCGAAAGAATTTCACCTATTAGGAACCATAACACACTTAACCTCTCGCATTTCTGTCTTAATCATTTGTTGGTCTTAGGCGAGGAACAGCCGCAGAGGAGCTCCCAGATGCTCTTCTTGACACCGTTACGCCCCATCTTCTTCCAGAGATCCCTGAAGGCTGCAAGCTGAAATGTTCCACCAAGATGACCCTGAAAATAAGAGGAGTAGATTGTATGAGAAATCATAGGCAGAAACCTCGGACAACGGTACATCCAGCCCAACTTAGGAATGAAACCTAGTACCGTACCTGAAAAGGAACAACTCTAAAATTCAGCTAGACTAGCTCCGTGCTCTGGTGGAGAACTGGAGACAGACATGCTGGTCCATTTATAGGCCGGCCGCCCTTCGGCAAGTAGCAATTTCGTTTTAGTAAGGAGAGACACTGATATTACAAGGAAAAGTTAGTGAGGCACCAGACGAATATTCAGTGAAGAGTGACCGAACAATTCCAGAACTTGAACTTGAAAAGTGGGTCAGTTGCAGAAACTTCAGTGACATTTGTTAGCTATTACTAGCTTAATTAGCCCGTGTCCTACTCCGTATACTACTTTACCTTGCCTGTACAGAACGAGTCCTGAACGTCCAACAAAAACTACATTTGGCTCCCGGACATGTTTATGCAAACTAAACTTCAGTTGTGAACTGCTGTGCTTAACCGTTTAGCCATGATATGTATAAAATTTATTTGTAATGAACCGGGAAATTACTGGGAACATGGCCGATTGATGCAACAGGTAGAACTACCAAGGGCAGGTTTATAGAGGTCACACATACACTCACACTCGCGCAGGCGACTGTGTTTTGATAACTAGTGTTCCTACCCTGACTTTTATTAGGAAAAGAACATGAAAACCACGGGAATATTCAGCGAAAAACGAGTCATGTTCTGCGAATACTCTGCTTACGGCACTCCGAGTCACAGAAGGAGACAAACTTGGATTGCACGTATACCAGGAAAAGAACATGAATAGTCACAAGAACGAGCTCAACCTAGACAAGTTCGCTGGCCATAGTTTAACACTGCACTTGTGCAGTTGTGCTTGGTTTGCGCTTGTCACAGAATGTTCTGTGGAAGTTATTTGCCAAGAATGACCTGGGCTGACCTGACCATTTCCTTTGGGGAATTCTGATGTTCTTATGTGATGTTGACAGCCAATGTGAATGTATGACCTTGACTGCTAGGTTATAAGTAGTGATTGTCAGTCAATGCGAGCGTATGTCTCTTCAAGCTTCAGTCATTCAACTGTTTTTTGGTCGGCATGCACGCAACCTGACAGCATATTATACTACTACTACTAGCTAAAGTTCTTTGACTGAAGCATGTATGGACCTTTTACCTTTGCTTCGAACGGTTCAACTGCTGCTAGTGATGCACCTAATGGAAACTACTCCCTCCGTCTCATAATATAAGAGCGTTTTTGACACTACGCTAGTGTAAAAAACGCTCTTATATTATGGGACGGAGGGAGTAATTTTTAAGGCGTAGTAGGTGACATGGTTCCGTATGTTTCTCACTTATGTCATTGATTTGTTTGTGTATGTTTGTGCAGTGTGGTCGAAATACAGAGTAGAGTACTGCATATGTAATTTCCTTCAGAAGAGAAAGCAAAACAGAGCGCGGCGTATCGCTTTATGTCTCGAAAGTGGCTTGGTTGGGGCCTCAGGTCTTAGATGTTAGGCTTGACTGCGAGGTCTGTTTGATATTAGGCCCGGACTATCAGCCCTTCATCAATTGGATAGGAGTAGCGATAGATGTTGTCTAGACGGTGGCTTCAGACTTACTGTTGTATTTCTTTGTAAGGTCTTTTATGAATAATTAATAAAGTGGCTGCATGCGTCGCTCAGATGCAGAGGCCGGGGGTCTTCCTCCTTTTCAAAAAAAAAATCGCTTCATGTCTCGAAAGTATTTGTGTGTCGATGGCTATTCACAAACGGCATTTGTGTACCAAAATTAACAGATGAGAATCTGTAGTTTCTTGTTTACCCGGTAATTTGAAGTTGTTGGGTTTCTTTATTGCAAGGAACTAGTAATCTGGTATATTTAACAACATAATACGGCATATAATCATGATGGAAAATGTTATTCAGAAACCATCCAGGTATGGTCGCACGAAGCATTTCTGAAAAATCCTCCTTAAACTGACACTTCCATGATGCAAAGGAAGGGGAGGCATTTCTGGAAAAAGTTTCTATTTCACTGTATCCAAAAATTCCAACAGCCCAAATGATCACATTCATTGCATTAGGCTTGGAAATTAATAGTCTTGCCTGATCCTTGATTCGATGCTAATGATGGTTGGCATTGTGGCCATGATGCAAAAAACATGAGATTTGTTCGTTCAATCCTATAGAGGATTAGCATGTTTTACACGCGCGACAAGAGTATGACACAGATATGCGAGATTATTTCCGAATATGATTACAAGACATTCCTCGTTTACATGCTCCTTGCTGCAGAAGAAGCCAGCCCAACACAACCACAAGACTAGACACCAATTCAACAAAATAACTTAGCAATATCTAATCACAATTTTACAACCACTTTTTAAATTCAACATAGAGAATTCCACCAATTGGGAACCATTCGACACTTAACCTCTCGCCGTGTCGTGCATTTCTGTCTTGATCATTTGTTGGTCTTAGGCAAGGAACAGCCGCAGAGGAACTCCCAGATGCTCTTCTTGACGCCGTTACGCCCCATCTTCTTCTAGAGATCGCTGAGGAATACGAGCTGAAATGTTCCGCCAAGATGACCCTGAAAATAAGAAGTGTAAATTGTATGAGAAACCACCAGCAGAAACCTTGGAGGACTGTACATCCTTCCAACTTAGGAATGAGACCTAGTACTGTACCTGAAAGAGAACAGCTCTAAAATTCTGCTAGACAAGCTCGGTTGTTTTGGTGCAGGACTGCCGCCGGGATGCTGGTCCTATTTATAGGTGAGACATTACATTGCAGTAGTATCATTCAGACATTACTGGGAAAAGTTAGTGAGGCACCAGAGAATATTCAGTGAAGAGTGACTGAACGATTCCAGAACTTGAACCTGACATGTGGACCAGAAACCTCAGTGACACTTGCTGGAGGTTACGGAACGAGTCCTGGACGTCCAACAAATGCTTAGTTTGGCTCCAGGACATGTTTATGTAAGCTAAATTTCAGTTGTGAATTCCTATGCTTATAACTATATAAAATGTATATATAACGAACTGGGGTTCCTTCCGTATTCCTCAGAGTTCCCCCACCTGAATATATTACTCAAAAGACTGCCGAGGCAGTAAGAACAGCATTACATAGGCATTACAAAGGACTTGGCGGATTTGTGCTGCGAAAGTGCATACGAGTAGGAGGAAACAAAAGGGGGCATCACTGTGTGTACCGAGGGGTTGCTTCTGTTGGAAGCGAAAATGTGAGAAGACCGACAGAAAGAGTACCAGTAATTGGACCGTTCAGCTTAGAAACATCCAGTTCCTAGTAACAAGTTACAAGTGGTCAATTAAGCTACTGACTAACGAGGGTGTAGAGACCAGACACTGAAACTTGGAGGACACAAACAAGAGGCTAAGGACTCCAAAAGATACCGTTATTGAACGCGACCCGCCGTTGGGTTCCTGCCGTGTGGTGACGGCAGGCTAAAGCTGCCGCACCGGGTCCAAGTTGAGTGTACGGGGCTCATATCGTCTGATCGACCAGAAGGTACAAACGGCTCAGAATGTTGCTAAATGAGCTAGGGTGTCTTGGGTCCTGTTTATTATTAAATTCGAAAAGAACGTTTATACTTTCAAACAATTCTGATTTTCCTTAATTACATATACACGCTTTAACTACATACCTATAAATTTTCAAGAAATGTTGAACCGAGAGCTATATGGATTTGTAATAGTGCAGCCCACAAGTGAAAACAGCTATTAACGAAAATTTACATGTATGCAGGTCGTACCTTTATGTACAGTGAATTGCTATTAAAAAAATAAAACTTTCAAACATTGTTTCGTTAATTGTTTCTTGAAAAATTTGAAACCCAAGAGCCACTCCCCCACATGATACACTTGTCAGCCATTGAACCTCAAGAGATTATTTGACCATGAAAGAAACAAGAAACAAGCAATGCAAATGAGAAGGGGCTTGTGGAAGGACTCCGAGGACAAAGTACTCATCTACATCTCATACTCTCTAGAGTTGTGTATTTGGATATACATAATTCTAGGCAGCTATATTTATTACATCCAAGCACTCTAGCTACCCCTTTATTGAGGAATTAAAGAATAATTATTACATTCACGCACTCTAACTATAGTGCTTTTACCTAAAAATTAAGAAATACCCCGCCCCACAGAAAAATAAAATATTAAAATAGATGGAGACATATGGCCAACTATAATACATGAAAGGAGTTGTATTTAGAAGTGATTTGCTTGGAAAAAATAACAAAATATTTTGTCTGTTGTCTCAAACTAAACTAAAAACAATAGAAAAGTTTCTTGACAAAATAAATTTCATTTTGCATAAATATCATGTTAAAAAAGATATAAAATTGACAAATGAGATTATACACTAATATTCATTATCATTAATTTGCTAAATGTAGTTCAAAATTCTATTTAAAACAGTAACGAAGTATTCTATCCATGAAAAAAAATATGTTATTGATAAGTAAAAATATTTATTATAAATATGTAAGGATGAAAAAAAATCATTGCATTGTACTTGTATGTTCAAAATAAATAAATATTGTTGTCACTATGTATGATAAATTACCAAAACATTGTTATGAGATTTACATACATAATTTTGAAAATTAACTTTTTTCCTTAAATTGTTTTAAAATTTACTAATACCACTATTGCGGTTAGTGTTAGTCCATATAATATATGATTTAGACTAATAATAATTTATTTTGTAATTATTTTGCAATATATTATCTAGTCTTTAGACCATAAAATTTTGTTTCTTTAATATGATGAATAAAAAACCTATCATATAAATGAAAGGATTTGCATATAATTGAACCAAAAAACATAGTAATATTATCCAACATTTCATCACCCTAACTTATTAGCACGACATGAATTTAATAACTCGTTGTGATTGACATGTGCGAAACAACTTCAACAAACACAACCAAATATTAATTATTCGTCTATCAGGGGCGGGAATAACCACAAAGGAGATTTTAGAATTTTTTTTGTTGACATTGTTACAGTTGTGTATTTCTCCACAATTCTCTAGGGATTGTTGAGCTCAAAAGCGGCTCAACTCCAAGACAATGAATCTGAAAAATAACATAGCAATATCATTTAAGTATCACGGACTAATATAGCTTTGATCGGGACTACTAATCAACAAATATGTACCAAAATACCTACCATTAATCAAGCAACAAAAACGAACCTGTAAACTAAGATTATGCAAAGCTTATTCTTGTTCCTATACATCATGTAAGATATTTGAAATTTAAAGCTCTAGAACTAAGCTAGAGAAGCTCAATGCATTTCGTGCAAACAAGATACCCCCACATTTACACAAGCTAAAAAAATGTACAAGCTCTCTGGCTCTGGTTCCTCTACTACACAAGAAAAATGGTCATGAGTACTGGGAAACCTACATGGCTTTGGAATAGAATATATTATCAAATATTACCACTCCTTCTAATCTGTATTAATTGTCGCTGATTTAGTACAACTTTGTACTAAATTAGTGACAATTAATATGGTCGAATGGAGCAGCAAAACGTTAGTGAGACACCACCACACATGAATTTGCAATGAAGGACGACACATCGGCACTTAGGGGGCGGAGCTAGGCCAGAATGACACATAGTATTTATTCACAATATTTTTAGAACATTTACCACTAATATTTATGAATGAATATGTATTTAGCATGTAAGAGTGATATTGTTTTATTTGTCTTGCAAAATATTCTTGTTTCGTCCTTTTCTTATTTTGTAAAGATTTTATAGGTGAAATTTGAAGTCAAAGTCATGCATCGGAAAATGTGAGAAGTCAAATGTGCCTTATATTATTAAACGGAGGGAGTATCATTTTAAGAGCTTCCCAAATAAAATAAAAACTATAGTTTAAGATTTCGTATTGATGTACACATAAGATCGACAGGCATATATTCTGAAGACTTATATCAAGATATTTTCTAATGTGTATGTATTTTTTGAAACTCCAGTTATATATAGCTCACACAACCTGTCACCCTGCTTATATATATGGTACAACAGACTACAGGCCACACAACCATGCATAGAAACAGGGCTGCACGTAGTTGCAAAAGTACTTAACTTGACCAACCTTTCAAGTTAAAAAGTAACAGAAAATGACTCTTGCTTGACTTGAGCTGTTGCATATCGTCAGCGAAACAGCCTTTGACTGCAAGGTCATAGTTTTAACACTCCGAGGTTTGATGCATTCAATGTTCAATCACTCAACGGTCTGTTGGTCGGCATGTATGCATCACTCGGAGTACGCAGGTACAATAGAGTGACATAAGCAGGCTATAAGAAATAAAATAATATATCTTTGCTTAGTTTGAAGAAAGAGAAGAGGAGAGAGAAGAGAAACGGGCTATTGGTTAGTAACCAGCTGCAAGACGAGAGCCAAGACGCTTTGTGAGGATATAAGATGGGTCAACTATTAATAAACTAGTACATATTTAAAACTTACTATTGTACATACCGACTAAGAGGTTGGTCATAAATGACATAACAACTTCTTAGATCCAACGTTGGTTGTATTATTAACCATGCTATAAACGCGCGAAGACCGACCGAATGACCGTTCAAGCAAGCTGTCGCTGAAAGCTAGAGTAAGCTCCCTTGACTGTAAGCATAGACTGTCTGTCGTCTTTTGCTAACTTGGAATATAGCTGGCCAAATGGGCCGGTTTTTTTGGGGCCGGCCAGTGAGCACGCCGGCACGGCCCGCCTTGGGCCAGGCACGGCACGGGCTAAACGGGCCGGGCCAGGCACGCGGCACGCCCTGGGCCGTGCCTGGGCCTGGAGGCTAGGCATGCGGGCCGGCACGGCATGGCCCGATTAAGTTTTTTTTATTTTTTTTATATATCTATATATGGCCCAATATGTAAAAATAGGCTAAAAACGCTCAGTGCGTTAAATAATAGGCTGAAAATATGCGGCCCACTGTGCTAAATGGGCCAACATGCCGGCCCGTTTACTAACTAGCCTGTATAGTAATCATGCCCTGGCGGGCCGTGCCGGGCCAGGCACGATTATAATGGGCCGGGCCGTGCCGTGCCGGGCCGGGCCATTTGGCCAGGTATGACTTGGAACGTTTCAACTGCCGCTCAAGCTTCAACACAGGCTGCTGTTCACATATTTACGTGTGCTCCCCTTGATTTAAATGTGCTCTCCAGAATAATACGATGGAAGCACTCGCTGTCTAAGCATTTCAATACCTTCACGGTTTAGGATAATCTCAAGTTCCCCAGCTGGTCTGCAACCTTTCCCTCCCCAAGATGAACATTTGTACTCCCTCCGATCCATAATAAATGTCACATTCTTAAACTTAGGTTGCATTAACCTTAGTAAAACATGTGACACTTATTTTGAATCGGAGGGAGTACATGGTTTAAAATATTCTACCATAAGTTTTGCTAGCGGAAAGAAAAAAAATGCAACATTAAGGAAAGCATAAAAGTTTGACAGGAACATAACTGCAAACTGAGGATTGCAAACACAAAATTTTGAAGGAGTAGTCGCTTGGATACATAGAACATAGAAAATACCACTTTTTCGTGAGTGATAGTAGGAAAAAAGGTCATAGTGGATAATGAAATCCCTACCAAATTGCACCATACAAATTACAGTTCCAAATAATTTGACAGCATTGGTTAGATGATTCAAATGGCGTATACCGGAGGGGGGAGGGGGTCTTACAGATTAGTATCCTACCAAATCTGTTATGAAAATCTGACAATCGACCTTTAAATGAAGATTTAGAAGGCCAGACAACTGGCCAGTTTTCAGCTTTTTGAGAAAAATGACAATCATACAAAAATCAACTCTTCAAATAGAGTCCATTGCACCAAACAAAACATGAAAAAATAATCGTCTTGTATCTGCATATAGGACTTGTTGCCCGGTATTTCAAACTTATGGTCCATTATTTTTATTTTATTTTATTCATAGGTAAGTGTGTAGGACACCAACCACTCTTGAGCAGTAAATCTCGTATATCGTCAACAAACGTGACTTATGTTTTCTAGGAAACAACACAACATATCATGATGATGCCCACACATGACACATAACAAAATACAAGGGGGTTTATTACGTAATATGGTTACATTACACTCTTTTACATTTTCCTTGCCACAGAAGGAAGCTAGCGGCTAGCCCGTCAAAATCACTAGAAACCAATCAACTTCGCAATATCATTCTTACATTATAATCACACCCATAACTTAAATTAAACTTCGGTTGGTCGACCAAATTTCACCAATGCGATGCAAGGTCCATGACGTGAGTCATGGCATTTTCACTAGTCCTTGGTCTTCGGTGATGAGCAGCCACAGAAGATCTGCCAGATGCTCTTCTTGACGCTGTTGGGGTTGCGTTTTCCCATTCTTCTTGAACAGATCTCCGAGCGCCACAAGCTGAAATACTTGAGTAACATGTCACAATCTAGTCAATTCTAACCAAGTTTACCAAAAATAACTCGAAACTCCTACTACTACTCACATAAAAATGAATCTGCAAATAAAGGGCATACAAAAAGCTTATTCTAATTACTGCTATATCAGGAGAGGGAGATACCTGAAATTTAGCTCTGGAGCGAAGCTACACAAGCTTGATCGATGTGTGTGCTGCAAACAGGCTACGACACACCTATTTATAGATGACAGATACAAGAGGAGCAGAGAGTACTAGGATACATGGCCTGCTTTGGAATTGTATCAGACATTACTGGGAAAAGTTAGGGAGACTCCAGGGGAACATTCAATGAAGAATGACTGAACAAGTCCAGAACAAGAACCAGAACTTGAACTTGAAATCTGGTCCACCTGTGGAAAACCTGAGTCATACTAGCTCTCCAGAGAAGCATAGCAATTCAGCTTAGTTAGTTAATTAACCCTAGTCGTATTCGGCCGGTATATATTACGCCCTGCATATATATAATATGGAACGAGTCCTAGACGTCAAGAAATGTAGACGCTTAGATAATTATCATAGGTTTATAATGTAGGTTGAATGTGACTGTCTATATATATTATCATTCCTTTGCTAAACTGTTAGCAGATTATAATGTAGGGTGAATTGTCGGGAAGTTGATAGACCATTGCCGCGTACGTGCATGCATGCGCGTATACCCCGGGGTTAATTGCTTCATGCTGAAGCGAGCGACAAAAGTGAATCGTGCAAGACGATTCAGTGAAAAGAACGGGGTCGGCTGGGCCTGCTGACTGAATTGTGCTGCTGCCAACACCAATACTGTAACAAATACATCTATAGGCCTTATTGAGCTCCCACTCATGACTCATGGATCGGAAGTACACTTATTGAGCGCATCGACAGGGTGTGCATAAACACTCCCTAGGATCTTCTGTTCCCATGCTCCTCGGTCTCCTCCCTATTTTTCTTTGAAATGTGTCCTCCCTTATCAGATAATGAATCTCTGACCATGTTTCGCTGCTAATCTCCGTTGACGGACCTCCTATTCACCGTGTCGCACAATGTCACTCCAGCAAACGTGCACCCACTGCTTCGTCCCAAGAGTGCTTTAGGACGGCCAATGTGCGCAGCGGGTGCCCCAATTTTTTTTCTATTTTTGTGTTTTGCTTCAATTAAAATGTTTGGTATTTCAAATAAAAATTGAATTTCAGAAAATAGTCATGAAATTTTAAAAATATCAACCATTTCTAAAAATGGTCTCCAATTCATAAAAAAATTGTAACACCAAAAAAGGTTCTCGAATTTTAAAAATGTTCACAATTTCAAAAAATATTCATAAATCTGAAAAAATGGGCGCAAATTCAAAAAATATTCATGAATTTTAAAAATATCCACCAATTCTAATAATGTTCACAAAAAATGTCCATGAATTTTAAAAAATAATGGTACCGAATTAAAAAATTTGTTCACGAACTAAATAAATGTTCATAAGTTCGAAAAAAATTCACAACTATTAAAGCTATTCACAAATTCGAAAAACTAATCATAAATTTTAAAAATGTTCATGAGTCCGAAAAATGTTCACTAAATTAAAAAATGAAGGAAAGCTTAAAAGTTATTCCAAAAATTTATAAAACTGCTAGTGAATTACAAAAATGTTCATGAAATTTAAAAAAAATGCCTTTCAAAATATGATTGCGAGTGAGAAAAAAATCAAGAATTACATAAATTGTTGTTGAATTCAAAAAATCACAACTTTAAAAATTTCGAAAATCTAAAGATTATACATGATTTTCAAAAAATCATGAATTCATTAAAGGATTGGGATTTTAAAAATAAATTTCTAATTTGAAATAAAGAAAAACAAAAAATAAAAAATGAGAAGAAAACATGAAAGGAAAATAAATGGTTCAGGGAAAATGTGGAGAAAAACAATCCAAAATAGGCCAGCCAATACAGAAGAACGAGGCATGCCGCGTACATGTTTGATCTGCGGGAGCTATATCTAGCTTATACAGAGATGTATGCTCCCCATACACACAGCGTATCCCAGTTGCTCGGTTTTCGGCCGTTTTGCAACTGTTTTCCGGGTTTCCTTATGCTTTTTGTAGTTTTACTTTTTGTTTTTCTTTTGGCATTCGTTGTTTCCTTTTCAGTTTTTCTTCCCTTTTTTTACTTTTTCTCCGGCTTTCTCTGGTTTTCGTGGCTTTCTATTATTTTTATCTTTTCTTTTGTCTTTTTTGTATCTGTGTTTGTTTTATTTGGATTTTTGTAACACAAATCTACATTTTTCGTATACATAAGAAATATTTTTTATATGTGTTTAACATTTTTCAAATACGCATTCAACTTTTTTCAAGTATATGTTTAATGCCTATTTCATTTTTTTCATACACAACATATATTTTTCTTATACATATAAAGCATTTTTATACAAAATTACTATTTTTTAAAAACTATGATTAATTTCTTTCCTAAAAAAATGTGTTTGAAGATCTGCTTTTTTCATAAATATTGTACATCTCGTATACATTTATAACATTTTTCATACTCATCGAACACTTTTGAAACACATTATTAACATTTTTCCTGATACATATTTTCATGTCGACTTTTTCATCCATATTTTTATTTATTTTGCACATAGGAAACATTTTTATTATAGATATTTGACATTTTTGTAGATACATGTTTTGATTCTAATTTTTCATACAGATTGTACATTTTATTTATACATAAGAAACATTTTTCTTATATATGTTCTTCAAAATTCAAGTACATGATTAATATTTTCTTTAAACATATGTTTTGATGTCAAGTTTCGTTCATTAATATTGTACATTTTTCCTAGAAATAAGGAATATTTTTGCACACATTCAATATTTTTCAAATACATGATTAATATTTTTATATATGTTCAATATTTTTCATATACGTACATGATTATAATTTTTTTAATATATACTCACTCGCCGTGACCAAGACATAGAATTGAGCAGAATTTTGAAAGAAAATACCCTTCACTAATTAGGTACTCCCTCCGTCCCATAATATAAGAGCGTTTTTGACACTGCACTAGTGTCAAAAACGATGTTATATTATGAGATGAAGGGGGTAGTTAGCAACTCAATTAGCGGCTACTAAATAACTAGTGACCTAATATAAGGCAACTGAATCTCACTGCCCCATAATAAAATCAATCGGTGGGATGAGAATGTGAGTGTATGCAATCAGGGAGAGATATTCCTTTTCACTACATTCCTATTGGCAACTACGTACTAATTTTTATGAAAGTCATGTACGGGGTGGTTTAAGGGCATACAAGGAAAAGTGAGAGGAAAAGAAAAGTACACCTTACATTGTGTAATTTTTGGGAAACACAAATATACATTACATAAAGGAATAGAGGGAGTATATTTTTTGATGCCTACTTTTATCTATACACTATGTATATATTTGTACACATTCAAAATATTTTTTTGGGTTCATGTATAGCATAATTTTCTTCTATAAATGTTTTTAGGCCTACTATTTCATACACATTGTACTTTTTGCGTACACATAAAAAATCATAATTTCAATTAATGTTCAAATCTTTTTAATTTTCTAGGTTATTAGTTTTCCTTTTTTCGAAAAAGTGTTCCATATCTTCAAAATTTGTTCAGATTTGTTAAAAAAAATTGAAAATTTTAAAAATCCTCTTATTTTAGGATTATTTTTCAAAAGTTTAAAAAATGTTCGTGTTTTCAAAACGTTTTTGGAATTTCAAAAAATGTTCCTGTTCTATAATTTTGTTCACGGATCCAAGTTTTGTCAAAAAGTTGTTCACGCTTTCAAATTTCAAATTATGATTTCAGATCTAGCGGTGCTCTTAGCGCGTTGCAGCCTTCGTTGCTACAGCAATCCCACATGTCATTTTTTTCCTTGTGGAAATTGATGGGCCCATTGGCCACATTATCGGGCCACAATGGGCCTCAGCCCGTCAATGCTCAAATCATGCACTTTCCCTCGTCTCTGCAAGGCTGTCTTCGATGTGTAAGCTCTCTGTACCTATGGTATAAGCTCTCAATACACGAGAAAATAATTGCAAGGCTGTCATAAATGTGCTTGATGTTCTAGACGAAGATCGCTTTCTCTCTGCTTATGAGTATGTGTCCAGCAAGTCATCATCCAAATTCTTCATCGTACAATAGAGAAAAGGTTGGCTACTAGGTGTAGTATGGCAAGGTGCGAACTGCACTAGAGGGAGACGAAAAATCTCGCTAATTTCATCCTTGCCTCGGCCCAGCTAAGGCGCAACAAAATCACGGCCCTTATAGTAGACGGAGTAGATTTTTTCTCACATTATGTGAAAAATTCAATCCTGACCAATTTCTACTCAAACTTAATAGGGTCCTCTTTCACCCCTTCCTAGGACTTCTCTGTGCAAGACCTATACCCATCACAAATTCCACAGCTAAGTTCTGTGAATGACCCCTTCCTGGACAAAGAAATATTTGATGCCTTCTTCTCCATGTACGTGAATGCCAGCCCTGCCAGATGGCTTTGGGCTTGGTTTTCACAGAAGCTTTTGGCCCTTGTTAAAAGAGAATTTGCTAGATTTATTTCTTGACTTCTACCACAATCATGCAGGCACCTCATGCATTAACAGGGCGATTGTCATTCTATCCAAAAAACTCAGATGCCACAACACGCAGTGCCTTTTGACCCATCTCGTGACAAAATTGCCCCATCAAAGGGCTAGCAAAGCTCCTGACCAAATTCTAAAACCTCTCATCCCGCTACTAGTTCAGGCTGACCAGACAGGCTTCCTCTCAGGTAGAAACATATCGGAAAATTTTCTCTACGCGGCTGACATCCTACACCGTGGACGCACAAAAGCACCCAGTATGAGTTTTCGTATTGTCACATCTTACAACACTTGCTTGTCACTTTCTACCCTAAAAGAACCAGTATGAAATCTAGTAAAAACATGGAAATGTTATTTTATTTGGTCATGGATACACGTGATCCAATGCAGTTGCATTTCCAACTTTGCAGGAACTCTAGAAAACTGCAATCGCACACCCACAACTAGCAAGAGAAAGAAACTTTTTGAAAATTTCTGAGTAGTTGGGGTTCTGATTGCCTAGGTCGTGTGGCGCTATGGCTTGCTTGCGGGCAGTGGATGTCGAGGCGATGGCCACGGAAGGTGGTGAGGGTGGGTTGTGCATGGCACACCAGCTTGGTGGGTGCTGGGGTGGCGGCCCGCGTTGTGTCGGCCGCCTTGGTGTTAGGTGGTTTGAACGATGCAATGTTCTTGCGGCACGCTATCTTCACCTTCGGTGCTGGGGCTGTTGGAAATATGCCCTAGAGGCAATAATAAAATGGTTACTATTATATTTCCTTGTTCATCATAATTGTCTATTATTCATGCTATAATTGTATTAACCGGAAACCGTAATACATGTGTGAATACATAGATCGTAATATGTCCCTAGTAAGCCTCTAGTTGACTAGCTCGTTGATCAATAGATGGTCATGGTTTCCTCACCATGGACATTGGATGTCATTGATAACAAGATCACATCATTAGGAGAATGATGTGATGGACAAGACCCAATCTTAAGCGTAGCAGAAGATCGTGTAGTTCATTTGCTAAAGCTTTTCTAATGTCAAGTATCATTTCCTTAGACCATGAGATTGTGCAACTCTCGGATACCGTAGCAATGCTTTGGGTGTACCAAACGTCACAACGTAACTGGGTGGCTATAAAGGTGCACTATAGGTATCTCCGAAAGTATCTGTTGGGTTGGCACGAATCGAGACCGGGATTTGTCACTCCGTATGACGGAGAGGTATCTCTGGGCCCACTCGGTAATGCATCATCATAATGAGCTCAATGTGACTAAGGAGTTAGCCACGGGATCATGCGTTACGGAACGAGTAAAGAGACTTGCTGGTAACGATATTGAATGAGGTATGGGGATACCGACGATCGAATCTCGGGCAAGTAACATACCGATGGACAAAGGGAATTGTATACGGGATTGATTGAATCCCCGCCATCATGGTTCGTCCGATGAGATAATTGTGGAACATGTGGGAGCCAATATGGGTATCCAAATCCCTCTATTGGTTATTGGCCGGAGAGATGTCTCGGTCATGTCTGCATGGCTCCCGAACCCGTAGGGTCTACACACTTAAGGTTCGGTGACGCTAGAGTTGTTATGGGAAATAGTATATGGTCACCGAAGGTTGTTCGGAGTCCCGGATGAGATCCCGGACGTGACGAGGAACTCCGGAATGGTCTGGAGGCGAAGATCGATATATTAGACGAAGGATATTGGTGTCCGGAATTGTTCTGGGAGTACCGGATGACGACCAGCGTGACCGAAAGGTGTTTCGGAGGCCCCGACAAGCGTTGGGGGGCCTTATGGGCCAAGGGGAGGGGGCACACCAGCCCACTAAGGGGCTGTGCACCCTTCCCAACCCCTCTCACGTAACCTGGAGAGGTGGGGGCGCCTCCCCTAGGGAAGCCGCCCCTCCCGGCTTCGGGGGCAAGTTTCCTAGGGGTGGGGGCGCCCAAACCCATCTAGGATTTTCGCTGTGGCTGCCGCCCCTCCCCTAGGGAACCCTAGGGCGCCTCCTCCACCCCTTCCTCCTATATATAGTGAGGGAGAGAGAGGGCAGCCACACCCCTTCCCCTGGCGCAGCCCCTCCCTCCTCCAACACCTCCTCCTCCGTAGTGCTTGGCGAAGCCCTGCCGGAGAACCGCAAGCTCCACCACCACGTCGTCGTGCTGCCGGAGCTCTCCCTCAACTTCTCCTCTCCCCTTGCTGGATCAAGAAGGAGGAGACGTCCCTGGGCTGTACGTGTGTTGAACGCGGAGGCACCGTCCGTTCGACGCTTGATCGGATCTTCCGCGATTTGAATCGCCGCGAGTACGACTCCATCAACCGCATTCTTGCAACACTTCTGCTTAGCGATCTTCAAGGGTATGAAGATTCATACGTCTCCAACGTATCTATAATTTTGATTGTTCCATGCTATTATATTATCAACCTTGGATGTTTTATATGAATTTATATGCTATTTTATATGATTTTTGGGACTAACCTATTAACCTAGAGCCCAGTGCCAGTTTCTGTTTTTTCCTTGTTTTTAACTATCGCAGAAAAGGAAAATCAAACAGAGTCCAATTGACCTGAAACTTCACGGAGATCATTTTTGGACCAGAAGAAGCCCACGGAGTACCGGAGGTGGGCCAGAAGAGTCCCGAGGCCACCACGAGGGTGGGGGGCGCGCCCTACCCCCCTGGGCGTGCCCCCTGCCTCGTGGCCGCCTCGGGAACCCCCCTGACTTCCCGACTCCAACACCTCTTATATAACCCAAAACTTCCAGTTAGAAACCTAGATCGGGAGTTCCACCGCCAGAAGCCTCCGTAGCCACCGAAAACCAATCTAGACCCGTTCCGGCACCCTGCCGGAGGGGGGAATCCTTCTCCGGTGGCCATCTTCATCATCCCGGCGCTCTCCATGACGAGGAGGGAGTAGTCCACCCTCGGGGCTGAGGGTATGTACCAGTAGCTATGTGTTTGATCTATCTCTCTCTCTCTCTCTCCTGTTCTTGAGGTGGTACTATCTTGATGTATCGCGAGCTTTGCTATTATATTTGGATCTTATGATGTTTCTCCCCCTCTACTCTTTTGTGATGAATTGAGTTTTTCCTTTGAAGTTATCTTATCGGATTGAGTCTTTAAGAATTTGAGAACACTTGATGTATGTCTTGTGCTTATCTGTGGTGACAATGAGATATCACGTGATCCACTTGATGTATGTTTTGGTGATCAACTTGCGAGTTCCGTGACCTCGTGAACTTATGCATAGGGGTTGGCACACGTTTTAGTCTTGACTCTCCGGTAGAAACTTTGGGGCACTCTTTGAAGTTCTTTGTGTTGGTTGAATAGATGAATCTGAGATTGTGTGATGCATATCGTATAATCATACCCACGGATACTTGAGGTGACATTGGAGTATCTAGGTGACATTAGGGTTTTGGTTGATTTGTGTCTTGTTATTCTAGTACGAACTCTAGGATAGATTGAATGGAAAGAATAGCTTCGTGTTATTTTACTACAGACTCTTGAATAGATCGATCAGAAAGAATAACTTTGAGGTGGTTTCGTACCCTACCATAATCTCTTCGTTTGTTCTCCGCTATTAGTGACTTTGGAGTGACTCTTTGTTGCATGTTGAGGGATAGTTATATGATCCAATTATGTTATTATTGTTGAGAGAACTTGCACTAGTGAAAGTATGAACCCTAGGCCTTGTTTCAACGCATTGCAATACCGTTTGTGCTCACTTTTACCATTAGTTACCTTGTTGTTTTTATATTTTCAGATTACAAAAAGCTTTATCTACTATCCATATTGCACTTGTATCACCATCTCTTCGCCGAACTAGTGCACCTATACAATTTATCATTGTATTGGGTGTGTTGGGGACACAAGAGACTCTGTTATTTGGTTGCAGGGTTGTTTGAGAGAGACCATCTTCATCCTACGCCTCCCATGGATTGATAAACCTTAGGTCATCCACTTGAGGGAAATTTACTAATGTCCTACAAACCCCTGCACTTGGAGGCCCAACAACGTCTACAAGAATAATGTTGTGTAGTAGACATCAAGCTTTTTTCTGGCGCCGTTGCCGGGGAGGTGAGTGGTTGAAGGTATATCTTTAGATCTTGCAATCGAATCTTTTTATTTCTTGTTTTAGCACTTGTTTAATTTATAAAAGAACTAAGCTAGAGAAGCTCAATGCCTTCGGTGCAAACAAGATACCCCCACATTTACACAAGCTCCCTCGGGAAAAAAATGTACAAGCTCTCTGGCTATGGTTCCTCTACTGCACAAGAAAACTGGCCATAAGTACTAGGAAACCTACATGACTTTGGAATAGAATATATTATCAAATAATACCACTCCTTCTAATTTAGTATAAAGTTGTACTAAATCAGCGATAATTAATATGATCGAATGCAGTAGCAAAACGTTAGTGAGACACCACCCCACATGAATTTACATTGAAGGGTGATATATAGGCACTTAGGGGCGTAACTAGGCCAGAATGACACCTAAGGCACATTGACAAGCACTAAATATTTTTTTTATCATGTTCTCTGTACTTTCAAACAAAGATATACAAGGTTTTCTATTACCAGGCCTCAGACTACAACCATAAATAGCTGCCCTACGCTTGTCAGCGTCGTTGAGTTGGGTGGTTTGTTTTAAAAACAAATTGAGTAGGTTGGATTAATAATGGATTGGGTTTCACGCCATTATCAAGCCTGAGAAATACTCACGCGGTTCCCGAACACCTACATATACTTGCCCATATGAACACATGCACACACTCTATCCCTATGAGCATCAGTTAAATCATGTAACAAATTTAGGTAAGTGTGAATACACATGCTAAGTCTAAGTGTTGAACCTGGATGGGAAGGTTCCACGACAAGATACCTGACCATCTGAGCTACGCTCAATTCGCAACGTTTTAAAAACATTGACCATTAATATTTATGAATGAGTGTGTATTTAGTATGTAAGAGTGATATTGTTTTACTTGTCTTGCAAAATATTCTTGTGAAATCTTTTTCTTATTTTGTATAGATTTTATAGGTGCAATTTGAAGTCAAAGTCCTGCATCGGAGAATTTGAAACGTCAGATGTGCCTTATATTATTAAACAGAGGGAGTATCATTTTAAGCGCTTCCCAAATAAATAAAAACTATAGTTTAAGCTTTTGTATTGATGTACACATAAGCTCGATAGTCATATATTCTGGAGACTTATATCAAAATATTGTCTAGTGGAGGTAATATTACTGTTAGTCACAAAACTTATGTCAGATGTGCAGTTTGATGCTAAAACTTTAAAAATACGGTTTTCTGGTGATCTAACTTGTGTTTAGGTGCAAGTACGGTCACTCCGGCTGTTTGTGCGCGTATAATGCCGCTTCAGGGTGACGCGCGCGAATTTTTATTTTGCACAAAAGCCCTCGAATTTATTTAATTGCGA
The DNA here is from genome assembly GCF_056163025.1 of Triticum urartu. Classification (NCBI taxonomy): domain Eukaryota; kingdom Viridiplantae; phylum Streptophyta; class Magnoliopsida; order Poales; family Poaceae; genus Triticum; species Triticum urartu. The sequence goes on along the minus strand of NC_141878.1, from coordinate 538,940,346 downwards.
ACAAAGGCCCTCAAATAAAATAGAAAAGGCTGCAGCCGATGGGTTTGAACCCACAACCACCTAATAACACACCAGCGCACATCAGCTAACCACTACACCAAGTATCTACTAGTGTTCAAAAAGAGAAACGCCTAATTTTATGTTTTTGCAATGAGACTATTCATATCCAAATAATTTTCCCTAACCAAATTTCCATTAAGATAAAAATTGAGCGCCCGAAATTTTTGAATTTAAACGAGAGAAACTAGTCTAACAATACGTGAACTTAACTTAAATCCTCACATGGGAATCCAATATCCGACCCTCTTTTGGGAAATATTTTTGTGTGTGTTATCCATGCTCATTTAAAAAAATCACGTTATTTAAAATACTGTTCCCGGTGCCTCAACAATGAATTCGGCTCGTGACTTTTCTATAGGGAAGGAGTCGGGCTGACCACTGTACATAAAGCGCTTATTTAAAATAATGTGTTAAACTAAATATATTTAGACATTAATAAATTAAATTCAAAATTTAATTAAAAAATTCGGGTGAAAAACCCTAGAATTGCCGAGATATTTCGAAAACCGGATTTTGCAGCTCCTTCCAAAAAAAATGGAATAAAAAAACCTTGCTCGTCAACAAGTTTGTGTATGTTTTGGTTAAACATTATACATTTTGACGCGTGTTTTAAAATCGAATTTATTTGAAAAATTCTGGCGAAAAAATATTTTTCAGAAACCTATTTTTCTGGCCAAACCCGGGAAAAACAGAATCGAAAAAAATGCGAGTTCACTGTAAAAGTAAATATATCTCAACAAATGAATTAAACTGTGGTTGGTGGAGTGGTTCGCTACTTATATGATGTTGCATGTTCGAACCTCGACCACACCCTTTTTATTTATCATTTCTTGCACCAATTTGTTTCAGTCACTGACAATGGACTCCTTTTATTTATCATTTCTTGCACCAATTTGTTTCAGTCACTGATAGTGGACCATAGCCCCACTAGCATGCCACGTAAGCACGGGATACAGACCAAATGAGCGTATTTGCACGAGATGACAAGTTACGTGACCACAATTTCATATTTTACAAGTTCTGTAACCCAATTAAACATCGAGTGCAAGTTGTATGGCTCCCGCTGATATTACCTCTTTGTAGTGAGTATGTATTTTTTGTATCTCCGATTGTATTGAGTTCACACAACCTGTCACCCTGCTCATGGTACAAGTACAACAGACTATAGGCCACGCGACCATGCATGGAAACAGGGGTGCACGTACCTGCAAAAGTACTTTTTTTTTTGCGAAATAGAACTTCTCATTCAATCAGGGTTGTCACATTCAAGGTTACACAAAGGGGTAATTTCCACAGGTGCATGGCGGAGCCATACGGCTGTGTGTGGCGCCCTACCCATCTGAGCAAGCTCATGGCTAACCTGATTCCCATCTCTCCTAACATGTGCTATCCCATGCTCACGTCCTAGCCCCAGCAAACGCTTTGTTTCTTCCACTAGTGATGCAACCGGCGACCTATTAACTGTTGCATCAGTGATCATAGCTACGGCAGTTGTACTGTCAGTCTCCCGGATGAAAGGATCAGAGCTCCATTCAAGTGTGAGAGATACACCCTCCATACATGCTGCGATCTCAGCTTCAAGCGCACTCGAGCACCTCGGCAGGAAACGGCAGGAGGCAAAGATCACAACGCCATGATGATTTCGCAGGATCATACCTGCAGCTCCGGTCCCGTCTGCTTCAGCAAAGGCACCGTTGACGTTTACTTTGCACCAACCTACAGGGGGCTTGGTCCACTTTTCCAGCGGTCGGGAGTTGTCCATAGGAGATGAGAAATCTCCCTTCTGCTTGAGCATATGATCAGTCCTCAACATCATCTTTCCCTTCAACATATCTGCATTTGGGTGTTGACGAATGCACATGAGCGACTCAATATAACTCGAAAGGAAGCGACAAGAGGCTTCAACTGGAGGCGCTGACTTCTGGTGTGTAATCTTATTGTGGACATGCCATATACACCACACTGTCATGAGCACATGGAGGCGCTCGTCCTCGCCACACTGGTGGAGAAGCTGCAATAGCCAGTCCGGTCCCGTGTTGACGACGGTATTAAGTCTCGGCATGCGCCATGTCTTCTCCATAGTACACCAAAGCTCCCGGGCACGCGGACATCTGCAAAAAACATGGAATGTGTCCTCGCGTTCCATCCCACAAATCGTACAGATATCAGTTTCGACTATTTTTCTTTTTTTTCATATTAGCCATAGTAGCTAAAGAGTTTGTCACCATTCTCCAAGCCAGTACTCGTACCTTAGGGGGGGGGGCACCCCCATACCGTGGCACCCCCATACCGTGTCCCAGACGGTTCTGGTGCCGTCTGGTGCCCTGCTCGTGGCGCACGTAGAAGTGTGATTCTTTTCGTCGAGTGCCAGCTTGTATGCGCTCCTGACACTGAAGATTCCACGAGGGTTGGGCGCCCATGCGAGGACGTCCTCAAGCTGACACGGGGATGGTCGAATCTTCAATATCTCTTGCACGTCAGCCTGCATGAAGTGAGTGTGAAGAGCAGCCTCGTCCCAACGTCCTTAGTCGTCCAGTAGCTCTGAGACCCGGTGTAGGCAGCAGTTTGCCCGGTTGGTGATGACACGATATGAATGTGGCCTGGGCAGCCACGGGTCTCTCCAGATTCTGACACTCTCGCCATTACCAATACGCCATACCAGGCCCTTCTTGAGAAGGTCTAGTCCATGGTGTATGGCATGCCATGTTGAAGATGCATTTCCTGCAAAAACAGTATCCTCGAGGGAGCCATGAGGATAATATTTAGCTTTTAAAACCCTCGCGCATATGGTGTATGACCTGCAAAAGTACTTAACTTGACCAATCTTTCAAAACAAGTTAAAAAGTAACAGAAAATGACTCTTGCTTGACTTGAGCTGTTGTATATTGTCAGCGAAACAGTTTGAGTCAGTGAGTGTGACCATATGACTTTGACTGCGAGGTCATAGTTTTAACACTCCGAGGTTTGATGCATTCAATGTTCAATCACTCAATGGTCTGTTGGTCGGGGCCGCTGGTCGGCATGTATGCGGCACGATCGGACTCGGAGTACGCATAAACGCGCGATGACTGAATGCCCGTCTCAAGCAAGCTGTCGCTGAAAGCTAGAGTAAGCTCCCTTGACTAAAACTTTATGTGTGCTCTTCTCCTTGATTTTATGTGTGCTCTCCAGAATACTCCTTCCGTCTGAAATTACTTATCCCATAAATGAATGTATCTAGACGTAATTTAGTTATATGTATATCCATTTTTGTCCATTTTTGCGACAAGTAATTTGGGACGGGATGAGTACTAAGCATTTCAATACCTTCGCGGTTAAGGATAATCTCAAGTGCCCCATCTGGTCCGTAACCTTTCCCTCCCCAAGATGAATATTTTACCTGGTTTAAAATATTCTACCGCAAGTTTTGCTCGCGGAAAGAAAAAAATCGCAAGAATAAGGAAAAGATAGGAGTTTGACACGAACATAACTGCAAACACGAAATTTTTAAGGAGTAGTCCCTTCAATATATATAGAACACAGAAAATACCACTTTTACGTGAGTGATAGTAGGAAAAGAGCTCATAGTGGATAACGAAATCCCTATCAAATTGCAGCATACAAATTACAATTCCAAATAATTTGACAGCATTCGTCAGATGATTCAAATGGCGTATACCGGAGGGGGGAGGGGGGGGGGGGGTCTTACGGATTAGTATCCTATGAAATCTGTTCTGAAAATCTTATTATCAACCTTTAAATGAAGATTTAGAAGGCCGGACAACTGGCCAGTTTTCAACTTGTTGAAAAAAATGACAATTATACAAAAATCAACTCTTCAAAAAGAGTCCATTGCACCAAAACAAAACAAAACATGGAAAAAGAATCGTCTTGTTTCTGCATATAGGACTTGTTGCCCGGTATTTCAAACTTGTTTTCTATTTTATTTTATTTTATTCATAGGTAAGTGTGTAGGACACCAACCTGTCTTGAGCAGTAAATCTCGTATATCGTGGACAAATGTGACTTATGTTTTGTACTCCCTCCATCCAAAAATACTTGTCATCAAAATGGATAAAAGGAAATGTATCTAGATGTATTTTACTTCTAGATACATCTATTTTTATCCATTTTGATGACAAGTATTTTCGGACGGAGGGAGTAGGAAACAACACAACATATCATGATGATGCCCACACATGACACATAACGAAATACAAGGGGATTTATTACGGAATATGGTTACGTTACACTCTTTTACATTTTCCTTGCCACAGAGGGAAGCTAGCGGCTAGCCCGGCAAAATCACTAGAAACCAATCAACTTCACAATATCATTCTTACTCCCTCCGTAAAGGAATATAAGAGCGTTTAGATCATTAAAGTAGTGATCTAAACGTTATTATATGAAAGGATCGATATGGTTGACTAGAGGGGGGGGGTGAATAGGCAACTAACAATTTTTAGCTTTTCTTTAACAATTTAAACTTTGCATCAAAGTAGGTTGTCTAGATATGCAACTAGGTGAGCAACCTATATGATGCAACGAGGATAGGTACACAAGCAAGCAAGAGATATGAAACAAGTAAGCTTGCTCAAATAAAGGGACGAGATAACCAAGAGTGGAGACGGTGGAGACGAGGATGTGTTGCCGAAGTTCCTTCCCTTTGAGAGGAAGTACGTCTCCGTTGGAGCGGTGTGGAGGCACAATGCTCCCCAAGAAGCCACTAGGGCCACCGTATTCTCCTCACGCCCTCACACAATGCGAGATGCCATGATTCCACTATTGGTGCCCTTGAAGGCGGCGACCGAACCTTTACAAACAAGGTTGGGGCTCTCTCCACAGCTTAATTGGAGGCTCCCAACAAAAACCACGAAGCTTCACCACAATGGAATATGGCTCCGAGGTGACCTCAACCGTCTAGGGTGCTCAAACACCCAAGAGTAACAAAATCCACACAAGAAAGTATGGGGGAAGTAAATATCCTTTGGTGGAAGTGTATATCTAGGTCTCCTCCTTCAATCCCTAGGAAATCAACAAGTTTGAGTGGCTAGAGAGAGAGATCGGGCAAGAGAGCTTGAAGGGCATTAATGGTGGAGTGAGAGAGGTCAAAAGTGGGAGTGGTAGGTGGGAGAAGCTCCCTTAAATAGTCACCCACATTTCCAACCGTTACTGCGTTTTTTGCACTGCAGCGGTACAACCGGTCCTCGTCCCGGTACAACCGGGACTCACAGTGTAACTGCAGAACCCTACCAAGCGGTACAACCGAACAGGCGGGCGGTAGTACCGGCTAAGAAAAATAACCGGACTAACCGCCTGGCTACCGCACAACCACCGCATCAAAACAGGAGCTTGACCGGTACTTGGGCGGTGCCTGGCCGGAACAACCGCATGGCCTTGAGCTCTTGGGTAGCTAAGTTCTGAGCGGAAGAACCGTTCGGACCACCGGTGGTACCAGTCATCGTGGAATGACCGGACCAACCGGGCCACTACCGCCCAAGAACCGCATCAAACCAGAAGCGAGAGCGGTACTTGAGCGGTGCATGGACGGAACCACCGCCCCAGCTGTTGCAGAGCATGGTGGCGGTACCACCGCCCGGAGGCAGCGGTACAACCGCTCGAGCGAAGCTGGTGAGCGACAAGATCCAGCGGTACAACCGCTCCAGAGAGCGATACAACCGCTGGGCAGAAACAGTGAGCAGGAAAGAGGGGAAGAGGCAAGGAAAACTCTCTCTCACACACACACCTGAGGAAGGCAAAGAGAGGGTGAGAAAAGTGTACGTGAACTGATTCCCCCAGAGCTTCCTAATGAGGATTCTCTCTTGATAGTACGGGTACTCTACGACCAAAGAAAATAAAAGCGTAGAGGACACGTCTTTGATCTTTTCCTTCGAGAGGCAATAGCAATCCGATATAAGCCTAAGCATCAAGAACCTGAAACATATAGCACACGATTAGAACACAAAGGGTTGTCATCATCATCCAAAACATAAAGTAGGGAAATGCCCTTTCAATCTCCCCCTTTTTGGTGGATGATGACAACAACACGATTTGCAAGAGATAAGTCAATGAAATCTAGACGAAACTCCCCCTGAATGTGTGCCCCAACAAGTACTAGCTGTTAGAAAGCATGGGCACACTTTCAGGACTAGACTCCCCTAGATTTTATAGACTCATCACTCTGATCTCAAAAGGATAGACAATATAATACTTAGAGGCAATAAAAAAGTAAACGGAGAACAAGTCTCACACACAGCACGGAACAAAACAAGTCCACAAACAAACACAAAACAGAAAAACCCAAGCAAATCCCCGAGACTTATAGACCCTCTCCCCCTTTGGCATCAAGACACCAAAAAGGAAAAGAGCGAAGCTAGCGACCCAAAGCTCAGGCGTCCTCTTCTGACTCCTCGGTTGCATCTGGATCTTCATCATCAGAGTCGTCATCGTCATCGTGATCAGATTCTTCCATGGCATTGTCAACTGCTGCAAACGAGGATGATGACTGGGGAGGGGCTTCATCATCAGTCCAGGTGCTATGGTAGAGATCCAACGCTCCTCTGGGGTGATGCTCTTCTCAGAGCCACTCTGAACCTGCATGTTGAGGTGCTTCATCATTGCAATTTGGCGACGCCGTGCAAGCTTCTCATTGACATGTGCCTCATACATCTTCTTCTGGATGTCAACCTGGAGACAAAAGGTCTTCTTCACCTTGGCAGTAAGTTTGGCCACCCACGAAGGCTTGGCCCCTGGCTCCAGCTCAAAGTCCTCATCGTCAGAAGTAGCATAGACATCCTCAGGAGCATGTTCAAGGAAGCGAGGCTCGGCATGCTTCTTCTTCTTAAGGAGCTTGACCTCATGAACAGTGAGGTTGCCTGGAGAAGTGAGGAGCTCTCCAGGACGACGAATAGCCCACACAGAGTTCAGAAAGCACATGACAAACGGAGCGTAGATTAGGACTTTACGGTAGATGACCATGTTGTACATCTCATGCCACAGCCAATTTGACACATCAAACGTTGCCCCTGTCCCCACCATGGTCTTCATAGCAACCATCAAATCAACCAAATAGCCATGAATCTCATCTTGATTGCCCACCTTGGGCAAGAGCAAATTGCGGAACACTTGATGCATGATGTCATAGACCTTCTCCAAATCCTTGGATTCTCCAATAATCCCACGGCCCCGAATGTACAGAGGGGCAAGCTTCTCCTTAGGCATGAACTCAGGAAAATCATGAGGGCGAATGCCACCCTTTCCTTCCAGACCGGTATCCTCGTACCCAATAGCATTGCAGAAAGCCCTCCAGGGAACGTGAAACAATTCATCGCGACACATGAAGGTGAGAGTGCGTGCATCATCTTCCCCAAAATGAACCATGGCATAGAACTGATGGATAAGTTGAACATCAAAGTCACAGTTGACTGACATGATCTTGACAAGATCAAACTCCTCGCAGAGAGCTAGCGCCTCACCAAAATACTCCATGTTGTTTCTCCAATGATCAAAATCAATTGTCCACTGCTTGTCATATCTATTCTTGTTGTGCTCAAAGAGTTCATGAACAATCCGCACTTGCATCTCATTCCGGAACTGAACAGTGGTCCAACGGGGAGCAATGGGAACCTCATACGGATTCTTTGAGCAGAAGGCTTCCCAATCCTTGGCTTTCCAACGGTGCAACGGCATAACCACACGTTGCTTAGCAGCTGCAGACTTTTCACGGCGAGTGGGCTTGGTGGGAATCACAACTTCTTCTTCATCATCAGACACAACCGGGCGCAAGGTCCTTCGTGCCCTCTTCTTGGTCTTGCGAGGAGCAGAGCGAGAACTAGAGCCACCTGAACACACACACAAAAAGAACACACAAAAACCCAACAAGGATGAGAGGATTGCATCCACTAGCAGAAAAGGAACAAGTTGCAACAACAGAGAAGATAGAACAGTGCCTAGTGGTTGATATACTCCGGTTGTACCGGATCTTCCGCCGGTAGTGCCGCTCTAGCGGTTGTATCGCCCGTAGGGGCGGTAGAACCGCTGACAGTGGCACTACCAGGGAAGATAGATCTAACCGAGGCATACGAATCACATAAGTAATATTCCGAATTCTAAGTGCTGCAAACAAGACAGGAGGCTAACAAAGAACTCTTCTAAGCCATAGAATGAACACTAAACGCGGAAAGATAAGAAAAGCCATAGACAAGGAAGAACCCTAAAAAAAATCTAGAGGCAAAGAACACGAGGCATTACCACCATCCATGGGAAGAGATCGGGAGGCCTCCACGGAGAGCCAAGGATCCGAAGCGCGAGACGCACTCCGGGGCAGGGGTAGAGATGGCCGGCGGCTAGGGCAAAAAGAAGAAGAACGAGGACGAAGGGAAAAAGACAACCCTTCAGCCCCGTCGAGTATATATAGGCCCGTACACACGCCCCGGTAGAACCGCTTAGGGGAGCGGTTGTACCGCTCGTCTGGTACAGACCGGTGGATGGAGGCGGTACTTCCGGTGCCTGGGAGGCAGCGGTAGCACCGCATGGCATCAACCGGTAGTACCGGACGTGGGTTACCATGGGTCTGTGCGGTGAAACCGCCCAAGCACCGAACGGAGACCCTTGGGACGGCACAACCCGGTACCAGCGGTAGAACCGCTCGTGGTACCGGTTGTACCGCCCGACCACCTAAGCCCAAGCCAAGATCAAATGAGTGCAATCCGAAGGGAGGAAGAAGGGACACAAAACAGGAGAGAAACAACACCCTAGGAGAACCTAACACAAAGAGCAAAGAGAGAAAGAGAGAAAACAACACGAGAACAACAAGGCTAACTCCAACCTCCCGAAGAGAGGACGGTGGCCGAGGCCACCTATGTTTGAGTCAATTGGTATGGCACCGCGAAGAATTATCCTTGGGTCCATGACCAAAACTCGTCTTTGAAGCACAAGTACCATCAAATATGGCTAATGTGAAAGACACAATCAATTTATGCATAATGGGGGGAGGGAGAGTTCATTGAGAGAACAACACTCCCCCTATGTCCATGCCTACACCTAAACTAGACAACAAATTGAGCGTGGTAGGGTGTGCAAGGGTTCAAGCCACATTGCTCGAATCAATGATATTTAGCTCATGCCTTAACTCGCGAAATCTTGCTTCATCCAAGGGCTTCGTGAAAATATCTGCAAGGTTGTCATGAGTGTTGACATAGTTGAGCTCGATCTCTCCTCGTCTAATGTGATCCCGGATCTCAATATGCTTCGTCTTGAAATGTTGCACCGGATTGAGAGAGATCTTGATGGCACTTTCATTGTCACACCAAAGAGGCACTTTGTCACAAGTGACACTGCAATCCTTTAAAGTTTGCCTCATCCATAGGAGTTGAGCACAACAACTACCAGCGGCAACATACTCCGCCTCAGTGGACGAGAGAGACACACAACTTTGCTTTTTGGAAGACCAACTTACCAAAGAGCAACCAAGGAATTGGCACCCTCTGGAAGTGGACTTCCTATCCACTTTGTCTCCCACCCAATCGGAATCCGAGTACCCTACAAGCTTGAAGTTTGATCCTCTAGGGTACCATAGGCCAAAGTTTGGGGTATGAGCCAAATATCGAAAGATTCGTTTGACCGCCACATAGTGACTTTCCTTAGGTGCGGCTTGAAACCGTGCACAAATTCCCACACTCAACATGATGTCCGGTCTAGATGCACAAAGGTAAAGCAAGGATCCAATCATGGAACGATATACCTTTTGATCCACCACTTTACCATTGGGATCTAAGTCAAGTTGGCACTTGGTGGGCATTGGAGTGGAAGCCGGCTTGACGTCACTTAGCTTGAATCTCTTGAGCATGTCTTGAGTGTATTTGGATTGATTGATGAAGGTTTCTTCTCTTCTTTGCTTCACTTCGAACCCTAGAAAGAACTTCAACTCTCCCATGGAGGACATCTCGAATTTTGAGGTCATGAGAGCGGCAAATTCCTCATTGAAAGCTTTGTTAGGAGAACCAAAGATAATATCATCAACATATAATTGGCACACAAACAACTCCCCTTTGACCTTCTTAGTAAAAAGAATGGGGTCGATTAGCCCAACTTCAAAACCACGGTCTTGTAACAACTCGGTAAGGTGGTCATACCACGCACGTGGGGCTTGTTTAAGGCCATAGAGCGCCTTATCGAGTTGATACACATGATCGGGAAAGTAGGGATCCTCGAACCCGGGGGGTTGTTTGACGTAAACCAATTCATTAATGGGACCATTAAGAAAAGCACTCTTCACATCCATTTGTTGTAACTTAAAGTTATGATGAGAAGCATATGCAATCAACATGCGAATGGATTCAAGACGAGCAACGGGAGCAAAGGTTTCACCGTAGTCGATACCCTCGACTTGGGAGTAGCCTTGTGCTACCAAACGAGCCTTGTTGCGAATGATAATCCCATGGACATCTTGCTTGTTCTTGAATATCCACTTGGTTCCAATGACATTGTGGTTCCCCGTTGGCCTTGGCACCAATCTCCACACTTTGTTGCGCTCGAAGTTGTTGAGTTCTTCGTGCATGGCATTGAGCCAATCCGGATCTTCTAGCGCCTCATAGACCTTGTGGGGTTCCACACAAGAGACAAACGCGTGATGCTCACAATAATTTGCTAATTGTCTATGAGTGCTTACCCCCTTTCTTAAGCTTCCAAGCACATTCGTCATGAGATGATCCTTGGTGGAGAGCTTGGATGCAATCTTGGCGGCACGACGCTCTAATTCCTCCTCGGTGGTGAGTTGAGGAACGGTTACTTGATCATCTTGAGCGTCGTCATGAACTTGTTCTTGATCTTGAACTTGCTCGGGGGAGAGAACTTGACCTTGGGCATCACTTGGTGTGTCAACACCGTCTTGAGTATGATCTTGCCCTTGGTCTTGTTCATGAGGTTGAGGGCCTTCACTTTGTTCTTCGGAAGCGTGTGGGCCTTGGGTTGGTGATGGCTCCACTTGAGTGGAGCATTGTCCTTCTCCTTCGGCCACAAGGGGTTCCTCAATGGGTAGGATAAAACCAACACCCATTCTTATTATGGCTTTAGGAGAAATTTCATCACCTACATCACAAGTGCCACTTTGCTCCACTTGGGAGCCGTTATTCTCATCAAACTCCACGTTACACGTCTCCTCAATAAGTCCCGTGGATTTATTGAGGACACGGTAAGCATGAGAGTTTGTAGCATAACCAAAAAATATGCCCTCATGAGCTCTAGCCTTAAATTTAGACAACCGAACACCTTTCTTGAGAATGAAACACTTACACCCGAATACCCGGAAGTACTTGAGGTTGGGCTTGTTACCGGTGAGTATCTCATATGGAGTCTTGTTCAAGCCCTTGCGGAGGTAGAGCCGAATGGATGCATGACACGCGGTGTTGATGGCTTCGGCCCAAAAGTTGTACGGAGACTTGAACTCCGCCATCATGGTCCTTGCCGCATCCATCAACGTCCAGTTCTTCCTCTCCGCAACACCGTTTTGTTGAGGGGTGTATGGTGCGGAATATTGATGCTTGATTCCCTCATCACTAAGAAATTCATCCAAGGTGTAGTTCTTGAACTCGGTGCCGTTGTCACTTCTTATTGTCAAGATCTTTGCATTGTGTTGACGTTGTGCTTCATTTGCAAAGTCAATGACGGTTTGTTGCGTCTCGCTCTTCCTATTGAAGAAATACACCCACGTGTACCTTGAGTAGTCATCCACAATCACCAAGCAATACTTCCTACCTCCAAGACTATCGAAGGATGGAGTCCCAAAGAGATCCATGTGAAGGAGCTCCAAAGGCCTCTTTGAATAAATGATAGTCGTGGGAGGGTGAGCCTTCTCATGTAGCTTTCCTTCGATACAGGCACTGCAAGCACGATCTTTAGCAAAACTAACATTCGTTAGTCCACGGACATGGTCCCCCTTGAGGAGACTTTGCAAAGATCTCATATTGACATGGGCTAAACGGCGATGCCAAAGCCATCCCACATCAACTTTAGCCATTAGGCATGTCGCGGTCTTAGTGGGTCGCTCCGAAAAGTTAATCACATATAGACCGTTCTCGACATGCCCAACAAAGGCTACTTTAAGAGTCTTGCTCCACAAGAGGGCCACGGTATCGATATCAAAGAAAGTGGCAAAGCCCATGATTGCAAGTTGACGAACGGAAAGTAAATTGTATGCAAGGGACTCAACAAGCATGACCTTCTCGATCATGAGATCATGAGAGATGACCACCTTGCCAAGTCCCAATACCTTAGAAGATGAGGCGTCACACCACTCGACATTGGTGGGCATAGATGGAACCTTGTGCACGTCCACCACCAAGTCCTTACTTCCGGTCATATGATTTGTAGCTTCGCTATCGAGCAACCATGATCCACCACCGGAAGTAAACACCTACAAGAGATCAATGCTTGGTTTTAGGTACCCATTTTGTAATGGGTCCTTTGATGTTAGTAACAAGGGTCTTAGGAACCCAAATAGACCATTCAATGTATTCATGAAGAGAACCAACAAATTTGGCATAAACATGCCCATCACTAGCACGGCATAACACATAAGAAGGATTAAAATCGTCGGCTTTGTTGGGAGGGGTGACATTGCCCTTCTTGACATTGTTCTTCTTCTTCTCCTCGGGGCACTCTCTCCCTCCCTCACAAAGGTTTGCATGAGAGGAGGAGGTCGTTTGGTCTTGTCATTCTTCTTCTTGTTCTTGGAGTCGGGCACGTACCCAACCCCTTCCTTGGCCACAACTCCCTTTTGGTTGATCAAGAGATCGTTGAGGTTTTTCTTGCCTTGTATGCAAGTCGCAAGACCTCTCTCAAGTTGCTCCTTCAACTTAGCATTTTCCTCAACAAGATGTATATGCTCACAACACAGGTTAGTAATATTTGCATTATCAATTAAAATCATGTGAGGAAAAGTTGCTTTCTCCTTAGTTAGCTTCACTTGGAGTTGATCATGAGACTCCTTGAGACTAGCGTGAATACCCTTCAAGGCCTTGTGGGCCTTGTCAAGTATATCAAACTCCTCTTTGAGTCTAGCAAGATCAACCCCTATTTTGGCCTTCTCGGAATTTAGCACACGAGAAACAATGAGGACATGATCATAATCTTTCTTTAACTTAGCATGATCAACGTTGTGTGACTCCTCAAGAGCCAAACGAAGACCACGCTCTTCCTCAAGAGCATTGGAAAGATCCGAGATCTCATCAGCATAGTCACGACTATGCCCTTCCATCTTAGAGATGGTGTCCTCGTGAGCCTCGATCATGTCATTGGCTTCACCAAGTTGTTCCAAGAGAGCAACAAAGTGCTTCTTGGATTTTTCCTTGAGTTTGCCCATAAAGGCCTCAAACTCGTTAGCCTCCACATTAGCTCCCTCAAGTTCATTAATGCAATCCATCGGGGAAGGATGATTAATGATGGTTGTTTTGATGTTGGAGGTTACCTTGTTGGTGGCTTTAGCCATGAGGCACTTGGTGGTGATGCTCTCGTTGGGTGAGTCGAAGAGAGACACCCGTGACGTTGTTGCAATGGCAACGGAGGCCATGGCAACCGACTCATCATCTTCATCATCGTCATCATCCTCATTGTACTCTTCTTGCACAACCAAAGCCTTGGGAGGAGTCTTCTTGGAGAAGTTGTTCTTGTTGGGGAACGACTTGTCCTTGTCCTTTCGGATGAGCTTGCCACCATTGTCTTCCCTCTTCTCATACGAGCATTCCGCAACGAAATGACTCACATTGCCGCAATTGTAGCAAGTCCTTACACGTTGCTTGCCCCTTGTACCACTCGAGTTGTTTTTGCTAAAGTTTGGTCTCGAGTTTTTCTTGCTCCAAAATTGCCTTGAAGCAAGTGCCATGTGTTCATGATATGCATACTTCGTATCTTCGGGGTTTCTCTCCTCTTCTTCCTCTTCTTCGTCTTCCACGATGAGCTTGGCCTTCAATGCAAGGTTAGGCTTCTTTGCCCGTTGAGTGTTGGAAATATGCCCTAGAGGCAATAATAAATTGATTATTATTATATTTCCTTGTTCATGATAATCGTTTATTATCCATGCTAGAATTGTATTGATAGGAAACTCAAATACATGTGTGGATACATAGACAACACCATGTCCCTAGTAAGCCTCTAGTTGACTAGCTCGTTGATCAATAGATGGTTACGGTTTCCTGACCATGTACATTGGATGTCGTTGATAACGGGATCACATCATTAGGAGAATGATGTGATGGACAAAGACCCAATCCTAAGCCTAGCATAAGATCATGTAGTTCGTATGCTAAAGCTTTTCTAATGTCAAGTATCATTTCCTTAGACCATGAGATTGTGCAACTCCCGGGTACCGTAGGAATACTTTGGGTGTGCCAAACGTCACAACGTAACTGGGTGGCTATAAAGGTACTCTACAGGTATCTCCGAAAGTGTCTGTTGGGTTGGCACGAATCGAGACTGGGATTTGTCACTCCATGTAAACGGAGAGGTATCTCTGGGCCCACTCGGTAGGACATCATCATAATGTGCACAATGTGATCAAGGAGTTGATCACGGGATGATGTGTTACGAAACGAGTAAAGAGACTTGCCGGTAACGAGATTGAACAAGGTATCGGGATACCGACGATCGAATCTCGGGCAAGTGTCGTACCGATAGACAAAGGGAATTGTATACGGGATTGATAAAGTCCTTGACATCGTGGTTCATCCGATGAGATCATCGTGGAACATGTGGGAGCCAACATGGGTATCCAGATCCCGCTGTTGGTTATTGACCGGAGAGTCATCTCGGTCATGTCTGCATGTCTCCCGAACCCGTAGGGTCTACACACTTAAGGTTCGGTGATGCTAGGGTTATAGAGATATTAGTATGCGGTAACCCGAAAGTTGTTCGGAGTCCCGGATGAGATCCCGGACGTCACGAGGAGTTCCGGAATGGTCCGGAGGTAAAGATTTATATATGGGAAGTCTTGTTTTGGTCGCCGGAAAAGTTTCGCGCCTTATTGGTATTGTACCGGGAGTGCCGAAAGGGGTCCGGGGGTCCACCAAGGGGGTCCACCTGCCCCGGGGGGCCACATGGGCTGTAGGGGTGTGCGCCTTGGCCTATATGGGCCAAGGGCACCAGCCCCAAGAGGCCCATGCGCCAAGAGTCAAGGAAAAGGAAGAGTCCTAAAGGGGGAAGGCACCTCCGAGGTGCCTTGGGGAGGAGGGACTCCTCCCTTGGCCGCACCCTTCCTTGGAGGAAGGGCCAAGGCTGCGCCCTCCCCCCCCCTCTCCCTTGGCCCTATATAGTGGGGAAGGGAGGGCAGCAACACCTAAGCCCTGGCGCCTCCCTCTCCCTCCCATGACACATCTCCCTCTTCCCGCAGCGCTTGGCGAAGCCCTGTTGGAATCCCGCTACTTCCACCACCACGCCGTCGTGCTGCTGGATCTCCATCAACCTCTCCTTCCCCCTTGCTGGATCAAGAAGGAGGAGACATCGCTGCTCCGTACGTGTGTTGAACGCGGAGGTGCCGTCCGTTCGGCGCTAGGATCATCGGTGATTTGAATCACGACGAGTACGACTCCATCAACCCCGTTCTCTTGAACGCTTCCGCGCGCGATCTACAAGGGTATGTAGATCCACTCCTCCCTCGTTACTAGATGACTCCATAGATAAATCTTGGTGACACGTAGGAAAATTTTGAATTTATGCTACGTTCCCCAACAGTGGTATCAGAGCCAGGTTTATGCGTAGTTTCTATGCACGAGTAGAACACAAAGTAGTTGTGGGCGTTGATTTTGTTCAATATGCTTGCCGTTACTAGTCTTATCTTGATTCGGCGGCATCGTGGGATGAAGCGGCCCGGACCGACCTTACACGTACTCTTACGTGAGACTGGTTCCACCGACTGACATGCACTAGTTGCATAAGGTGGCTGGCGGGTGTCTGTCTCTCCTACTTTAGTCGGATCAGATTCGATGAAAAGGGTCCTTATGAAGGGTAAATAGCAATTGGCATATCACGTTGTGGTTTTTGCGTAGGTAAGAAACGTTCTTGCTAGAAACCCATAGCAGCCACATAAAACATGCAAACAACAATTAGAGGACGTCTAACTTGTTTTTGCAGGGTATGCTATGTGATTTGATATGGCCAAAGGATGTGATGAATGATATATGTGATGTATGAGATTGATCATGTTCTTGTAATAGGAATCACGACTTGCATGTCGATGAGTATGACAACCGGCAGGAGCCATAGGAGTTGTCTTTATTTATTGTATGACCTGCGTGTCATTGAACAACGCCATGTAATTACTTTACTTTATTGCTAACCGGTAGCCATAGTAGTAGAAGTAATGAGTTGGCGAGACAACTTCATGGAGACACGATGATGGAGATCATGGTGTCATGCCGGTGACAAAATGATCATGGAGCCCCAAGATGGAGATCAAAGGAGCTATATGATATTGGCCATATCATGTCACTATTTGATTGCATGTGATGTTTATCATGTTTATACATCTTATTTGCTTAGAACGACGGTAGTAAATAAGATGATCCCTCATTAAAATTTCAAGAAAGTGTTCCCCTAACTGTGCACCATTGCGACAGTTCGTTGTTTTGAAGCACCACGTGATGATCGGGTGTGATAGATTCTAACGTTCACATACAACGGGTGTAAGACAGATTTACACACGCGAAACACTTAGGTTGACTTGACGAGCCTAGCATGTGTACAGACATGGCCTCGGAACACAGAAGACCGAAAGGTCGAGCATGAGTCGTATGGCAGATACGATCAACATGAAGATGTTCACTGATGATGACTAGTCCGTCTCACGTGATGATCGGACACGGCCTAGTTGACTCGGATCATGTAATCACTTAGATGACTAGAGGGATGTCTATCTGATTGGGAGTTCACAAGATGAACTTAATTATCCTAAACATAGTCAAAAGGTCTTCGCAAATTATGTCGTAGCTCGTGCTTCAGTTCTACTGTTTAGATATGTTCCTAGAGAAAATTTAGTTGAAAGTTGATAGTAGTAATTATGCGGACTTGGTCCGTAAACTGAGGTTTGTCCTCATTGCTTCATAGAAGGCTTATGTCCTTAATGCACCGCTTAGTGTGCTGAACCTCGAACGTTGTCTATGGATGTTGCGAACATCTGACATACACATTTTGATAACTACGTGATAGTTCAGTTAAACGGCTTAGAGTTGAGGCACCGAAGACGTTTTGAAACGTCGCGAAACATATGAGATGTTTCGAGGGCTGAAATTGGGATTTCAGGCTCGTGCCCACGTCAAGAGGTATAAGACCTCCGACGATTTTCTTAGCCTGCAAACTAAGGGAGAAAAGCTCAATTGTTGAGCTTGTGCTCAGATTGTCCGAGTACAACAATCATTTGAATCGAGTGGGAGTTGATCTTCCAGATGAGATAGTGATGTTTCTCCGAAGTCATTACCACCAAGCTGCTAGAGCTTCGTGATGAACTATAATATATCAGGGACATATATGATGATCCTTGAGATATTCGCGATGTTTGACACCACAAAAGTAGAAATCAAGAAGGAGCATCAATTGTTGATGGTTAGTGAAACCACTAGTTTCAAGAAGGGCAAGGGCAAGAAGGGATACTTCATGAAACGGCAATTCAGCTGCTGCTCTAGTGAAGAAACCCAAGGTTGAACCCAAACCCGAGACTAAGTGCTTCTGTAATAAAGGGAACAGCCACTGGAGCAGAATTACCCTAGATACTTGGTAGATAAGAAGGCTGGCAAGGTCGATAGAAGTATATTGGATGTATTATGTTAATGTGTACTTTACTAGTACTCCTAGTAGCACCAGGGTATTAGATACCGGTTCGGTTGCTAAGTGTTAGTAACTCGAAATAAAAGCTACGGAATAAACAGAGACTAGCTAAAGGTGAGATGACGATATGTGTTGGAAGTATTTCCAAGGTTGATCAAATATCGTACGCTCCCTCTACCATCGAGATTGGTGTTTGCGTTGAGCATATACATGATTGGATTATGTCTATCGCAATACGGTTATTCATTTAAGGAGAATAATGGTTACTCTGTTTATTTGAATAATACCTTCAATGGTCTTGCACCTAAAATGAATGGTTCATTGAATCTCGATCATAGTGATACACATGTTCATGCCAAAAGATATAAGATAGTAATGATAGTACCACCTACTTGTGGCACTGCCACTTAAGTCATATCGGTATAAAATGCATGAAGAAGCTCCATGTTGATGGATCTTTGGACTCACTCATTTTTGAAAAGTTTGAGACATGCGAACCATGTCTATTGGTTTATATGCATGAAGAAACTCCATGCAAATGGACTGTTTGGACTCACTTGATTTTGAATCACTTGAGACATGCAAATCATACAACATGGGCAAGATGACTGAAAGCCTCGTTTTCAGTAAAATGGAACTAGAAAGCAACTTGTTGGAAGTAATACATTTTGATGTGTGCAATCCAATGAGTGCTGAGGCATGTAGTGGATATCGTTATGTTCTTACTTCACAGATGATTTGAGTAGATGTTGACTATATTTACTTGATGAATCACGAGTCTGAATTATTGAAAGGTTCAAGTAATTTCAGGGTGAAGTTGAAAGATTGTCGTGACAAGAGGATAAAATATCTATGATATGATCATAGAGATGAATATCTGAATTACGAGTTTGGCACAGAATTAAGACATTGTGGAAATTGTTTCACAACTAATACAGCCTGGAACACCGTAGTGTGATGGTGTGTCCGAACATCATAACTGCACCCTATTGGATATGATGCATAACATGATGTCTCTTATCGAATTACCACGATAGTTTATGGGTTAGGCATTAGAGACAACCACATTCACTTTAAATAGGGCACCACGTAATTCCGATGAGATGACACCTAAGCTGTCATTTCTTAGAAGTTTGGGGCTGCGACGCTTATGTGAAAAAGTTTCAGGCTGATAAGCTCGAACCCAAAGCGGATAAATGCATCTTCATAGGACACCCAAAACAGTTGGGTATACCCCCTGTCTCGGATCCGAAAGCAACAAGGGATTGTTTCTAGAATCGGGTCCTTTCTCGAGGAAAAGTTTCTCTCGAAAGAATTGAGTGGGAGGATGGTGGAGACTTGATGAGGTTATTGAACCGTCTCTTCAACTAGTGTGTGACAGGGCACAGGAGTTGTTCCTGTGGCACCTACACCAATTGAAGTGGAAGCTTATGATAGTGATCATGAAACTTCAGATCAAGTCACTACCAAACCTCGTGGGATGACAAGGATGCGTACTACTTCAGAGTGGTACGTAATCCTGTCTTGGAAGTCATGTTGCTAGACAACAATGAACCTACGAGCTATGGAGAAGCGATGGTGGGCCCGGATTCCGATAAATGGCTCGAGGCCATAAAATCCGAGAGAGGATCCATGTATGGAAACAAAGTGTAGACTTTGACAGAACAGCTCGATGGTCGTGAGGCTGTTGAGTACAGATGGATTTTAAAAGGAAGACGGACAATGATGGTAGGTATCACCATTAAGAAAGCTCGACTTGTCGTTAAGATGTTTTCCGACAAGTTCAAGGAGTTGACTACGATGAGACTTTCTCACTCGTAGCGATGCTAAGAGTCTGTTGGAATTATATTAGCGATTACTGCATTATTTATGAAATCTTGCAGATAGGATGTCAAAACATTGTTTCCTCGACGTTTTTTTGAGGAAAGGTTGTATGTGATACAAACCGGAAGGTTTTGTCAATCCCGAAAGATGCTAATAAGTATGCAAAGCTCCAGCAATCCTTCTAGGGACTGGAGTAAGCATCTCGGAGTTGGAATGTATGCTTTGATGATGATCAAAGATTTTGGGTTTATACAAAGTTTATGAGAAACTTGTATTTCCAAAGAAGTGAGTGGGAGCACTATAGAATTTCTGATGAATATATGTTGTTGACATATTGTTGATCAGAAATGACATAGAATTTCTAGAAAGCATATAGGGTTATTTGGAAAGTGTTTTTCAATGGAAAGCCTGGATTAAGCTACTTGAACATTGAGCATCAAGATCTATAAGAATAGATCAAAGCGCTTAATGGTACTTTCAAATGAGCACATACCTTGACATGATCTTGAAGGTGTTCAAGATGGATCAGTCAAAGAAGGAGTTCTTGCCTGAGTTGTAAGGTATGAAGTTAAGACTTAAAGCTCGACCACGGCAGAATAGAGAGAAAGGACGAAGGTCGTCCCCTATGCTTAAGACATAGGCTCTACAGTATGCTATGCTGTGTACCGCACCTGAAATGTGCCTTGCCATGAGTTAGTCAAGGGGTACAAGAGTGATCTAAGAATGGATCACAGGACAGCGGTCAAAATTATCCTTAGTAACTAGTGGACTAAGGAATTTTCTCGATTATGGAGGTGGTAAAAGAGTTCGTCGTAAAGGGTTACGCCGATGCAAACTTTGACACTAATCCAGATTATTCTGGGTAGTAAACTGGATTCGTATAGTAGAACAGTTATTTGAAATGGCTCCAAATATAGCGTAGTAGCTGCATCTACAAGATGACATAGAGATTTGCGAAGTACATACGGATCTGAAATATTCAGACCCGTTGACTATAACATCTCTCACAAGCATAACATGTTCAAACCCAGAACTCATCGAGTGTTAATCACATGGTAATGTGAACTAGATTATTGACTCTAGTAAACTCTTTGGGTGTTAGTCACATGGGGATGTGACCTTGAGTGTTAGTCACATAGCGATGTGAACTGGATTATTGACTCTAGTGCAAGTGGGAGATTGTTGGAAATATTCCCTAGAGGCAATAATAAATTGATTATTATTATATTTCCTTGTTCATGATAATCGTTTATTATCCATGCTAGAATTGTATTGATAGGAAACTCAAATACATGTGTGGATACATAGACAACACCATGTCCCTAGTAAGCCTCTAGTTGACTAGCTCGTTGATCAATAGATGGTTACGGTTTCCTGACCATGGACATTGGATGTCGTTGATAACGGGATCACATCATTAGGAGAATGATGTGATGGACAAAGACCCAATCCTAAGCCTAGCACAAGATCATGTAGTTCGTATGCTAAAGCTTTTCTAATGTCAAGTATCATTTCCTTAGACCATGAGATTGTGCAACTCCCGGGTACCGTAGGAATACTTTGGGTGTGCCAAACGTCACAACGTAACTGGGTGGCTATAAAGGTACTCTACAGGTATCTCCGAAAGTGTCTGTTGGGTTGGCACGAATCGAGACTGGGATTTGTCACTCCATGTAAACGGAGAGGTATCTCTGGGCCCACTCGGTAGGACATCATCATAATGTGCACAATGTGATCAAGGAGTTGATCACGGGATGATGTGTTACGAAATGAGTAAAGAGACTTGCCGGTAACGAGATTGAACAAGGTATCGGGATACCGACGATCGAATCTCGGGCAAGTGTCGTACCGATAGACAAAGGGAATTGTATACGGGATTGATAAAGTCCTTGACATCGTGGTTCATCCGATGAGATCATCGTGGAACATGTGGGAGCCAACATGGGTATCCAGATCCCGCTGTTGGTTATTGACCGGAGAGTCATCTCGGTCATGTCTGCATGTCTCCCGAACCCGTAGGGTCTACACACTTAAGGTTCGGTGACGCTAGGGTTATAGAGATATTAGTATGCGGTAACCCGAAAGTTGTTCGGAGTCCCGGATGAGATCCCGGACGTCACGAGGAGTTCCGGAATGGTCCGGAGGTAAAGATTTATATATGGGAAGTCTTGTTTTGGTCGCCGGAAAAGTTTCGCGCCTTATCGGTATTGTACCGGGAGTGCCGAAAGGGGTCCGGGGGTCCACCTGCCCCGGCGGGCCACATGGGCTGTAGGGGTGTGCGCCTTGGCCTATATGGGCCAAGGGCACCAGCCCCAAGAGGCCCATGCGCCAAGAGTCAAGGAAAAGGAAGAGTCCTAAAGGGGGAAGGCACCTCCGAGGTGCCTTGGGGAGGAGGGACTCCTCCCTTGGCCGCACCCTTCCTTGGAGGAAGGGCCAAGGCTGCGCCCCCCCTCTCCCTTGGCCCTATATATAGTGGGGAAGGGAGGGCAGCAACACCTAAGACCTGGCGCCTCCCTCTCCCTCCCATGACACATCTCCCTCTTCCCGCAGCGCTTGGCGAAGCCCTGTTGGAATCCCGCTACTTCCACCACCACACCGTCGTGCTGCTGGATCTCCATCAACCTCTCCTTCCCCCTTGCTGGATCAAGAAGGAGGAGACGTCGCTGCTCCGTACGTGTGTTGAACGCGGAGGTGCCGTCCGTTCGGCGCTAGGATCATCGGTGATTTGGATCACGACGAGTACGACTCCATCAACCCCGTTCTCTTGAACGCTTCCGCGCACGATCTACAAGGGTATGTAGATCCACTCCTCCCTCGTTGCTAGATGACTCCATAGATAGATCTTGGTGACATGTAGGAAAATTTTGAATTTATGCTACGTTCCCCAACATTGAGAACGGAGCACCGCATTGTCGGCGGTCTTGTCCAAAATGTTCATGGCCACAAACTCATCCAACACTTCGCTTGAGGTCAAAGTGTGGAAGTCCGGTCTTTGACGAATGACGGAGGACATGGCCTTATGATAGGGCATCATTGCCTTGAGGAATTTGCGCTTGATCCAATTGTCATCCATGTCCTTGCTCCCGTGATCTCGTAGTGAGACCGCGAGTTTGGTTACTCTCCGATAGAGCTCACGAGGTTCTTCATCTTCCTTCATTGCAAACTCATCGGCCTCATCTTGTACCACTTCATAGTTGGAGCGTTGAATGCTTGCGCTTCCCCGGTAAATAGACACGACACAATGCCATGCGTCTTTGGCCAAGGCGAAAGGACGAAGATGAGGTAGGTCTTCGGGTGGAATTGCATCTTGAATGATGAAGAGAGCATTCTCATTGAATTGATTGTCCGCGGCTTCTCGAGGAGTGAAGTTGCTTGGATCATGTGGATAGAAACCTTCTTCAATGATTCTCCAAAGGTTAGTGTTCACATGATTTAAATGACGTTTAAAGCGGTAAACCCAAGAATCAAAATCCTCATTTTTCACAATCTTAGGGGGAGGACCGGCATGATTCAAATGAGTGGAAGGAACCGGTCCACCATAAACAAGTGGTGGTTCCACATGGACAAAGATGTCGGTGCCATTCTTGCCACTAGAAGAAGGAGCCTTTTCACTACTAGCTTCCCCCTTATCGGGGATAGCATCCGTCACCTTGTTGGCGGGATCATCCACTTTCAACGGTGCGGTGGATAGTTTAAGCCCCTCAAGAAATTTAGTAAACATGCTTTCGACTTTGGTCGTCATGGAGGTTTTCAATGTCTCCAAGGCCACATTGAACTCCTCACGAGAGACCGAAGTTCCCCCATCTCCCGTAGATGAGATCGGATTCACACTGGAGTGTTCCTCCACACCGTCTACGGTATCAACCATACTCTTTGGACGGTAAAGTCCTTAATAGAGAGACGAGGCTCTGATACCAATTGAAAGGATCGATATGGTTGACTAGAGGGGGGTGAATAGGCAACTAACAATTTTTAGCTTTTCTTTAACAATTTAAACTTTGCATCAAAGTAGGTTGTCTAGATATGCAACTAGGTGAGCAACCTATATGATGCAACGAGGATAGGTACACAAGCAAGCAAGAGATATGAAACAAGTAAGCTTGCTCAAATAAAGGGACGAGATAACCAAGAGTGGAGACGGTGGAGACGAGGATGTGTTGCCGAAGTTCCTTCTCTTTGAGAGGAAGTACGTCTCCGTTGGAGCGGTGTGGAGGCACAATGCTCCCCAAGAAGCCACTAGGGCCACCGTATTCTCCTCACGCCCTCACACAATGCGAGATGCCGTGATTCCACTATTGGTGCCCTTGAAGGCGGCGACCGAACCTTTAGAAACAAGGTTGGGGCTCTCTCCACAACTTAATTGGAGGCTCCCAACAAAAACCACGAAGCTTCACCACAATGGAATATGGCTCCAAGGTGACCTCAACCATCTAGGGTGCTCAAACACCCAAGAGTAACAAAATCCACACAAGAAAGTATGGGGGAAGTAAATATCCTTTGGTGGAAGTGTATATCTAGGTCTCCTCCTTCAATCCCTAGCAAATCAACAAGTTTGAGTGGCTAGAGAGAGAGATCGGGCAAGAGAACTTGAAGGGCATTAATGGTGGAGTGAGAGAGGTCAAAAGTGGGAGTGGTAGGTGGGAGAAGCTCCCTTAAATAGTCACCCACATTTCCAACGGTTACTGCGTTTTTTGCACTGCAGCGGTACAACCGGTCCTCGTCCCGGTACAACTGGGACTCACGGTGTAACTGCAGAACCCTACCAAGCGGTACAACCGGACAGGCGGGCGGTAGTACCGGCTAAGAAAAATAACCGGACTAACCGCCTGGCTACCGCACAACCACCGCATCAAAACAGGAGCTTGACCGGTACTTGGGCGGTGCCTGGCCGGAACAACCGCATGGCCTTGAGCTCTTGGGCGGCTAAGTTCTGAGCGGAAGAACCGCTCGGACCACCGGTGGTACCGGTCATCGTGGAACGACCGGACCAACCGGGCCACTACCGCCCAAGAACCGCATCAAACCAGAAGCGAGAGCGGTACTTGAGCGGTGCATGGACGGAACCACCGCCCCAGCTGTTGCAGAGCATGGTGGCGGTACCACCGCCCGGAGGCAGCGGTACAACCACTTGAGCGAAGCTGGTGAGGGACAAGACCCAGCGGTACAACCGCTCCAGAGAGCGGTACAACCGCTGGGCAGAAACAGTGAGCAGGAAAGAGGGGAAGAGGCAAGGAAAACTCTCTATCTCACACACACCTGACGAAGGCAAAGAGAGGGTGAGAAAAGTGTACGTGAACTGATTCCCCCAGAGCTTCCTAATGAGGATTCTCTCTTGATAGTACGGGTACTCTACGACCAAAGAAACTAAAAGCGTAGAGGACACGTCTTCGATCTTTTCCTTCGAGAGGCAATAGCAATTCGATGTAAGCCTAAGTATCGAGAATCTGAAACATATAGCATACGATTAGATCACAAAGGGTTGTCATCATCATCCAAAACATAAAGTAGGAAAATGCTCTTTCATTATATTTGTTTACAGAGAAAGTACATCATAATCACACCCACAACTTAAATTAAACTTTGGTTGGTCGACCAAATTTCACCTATGCGATGCAAGGTCCATGGCGTGAGTCATGGCATTTTCACTAGTCCTTGGTCTTCGGTGATGAGCAGCCACAGAAGATCTGCCAGATACATCTCGTTTACATTAATAACATTTTTTATACTCATTGAGCACTTTTCAAATACATTATTAACATTTTTCCTGATACATATTTTCATGCCTACTTTTTTCATCCATATTTATTTATTTATTTTACACATAGGAAACATTTTTATTATGCATATTTGACATTTTTTAGATATATGTTTTGATTGTAATTTTTTCATACAGATTGTACATTTTATTTATACATAAGAAACATTTTTCTTATATATGTTCTTCAAAATTCAAGTACATGATTAATATTTTCTTTGAACATATGTTTTGTCAAATTTCGTTCATTAATATTGTACATTTTTCCTATACATAAGGAATATTTTTACACACATTCAATGTTTTTCAAATGCATGATTAACATTTTTTATATATGTTCAATATTTTTCATATACATACATGATTATAATTTTTTAATATATACTCACTCGGCGTGACCAAGACATAGAATTGAGGAGAATTTTGAAAGAAAATACCCTTCACTAATTACATACTCCCCCTGTCCCATTATATAAAAGCGCTTTTGACATTGCATCAGTGTCAAAAACGCTGTTATATTATGGGACGAAGGAGATAGTTAGCAACTTAATTAGCAGCTACTAAATAACTAGTGTAAGGCAACTGAATCTCGCTGCCCCATAATAAAATCAATCAGCGGGATGAGAATGTGTATGCAATATTCCTTTTCACTACATTTTTATTGACGACTACGTATTAATCTCTATTTCTAATGAAGTAGTTGGTAATCTTCCCCGGTCAATTTTCGTCCCATTAGAAATGGTTTATTTTCGTGTTCGATCCCACCTCCATAGATTAAAAAACTGGTGCCTCCATACTCCAGTCCCCTCGCACGCGTCGCACTCCCATGCCTCAACGAAAAAGAACCAGCGAAAAAACCTACGAAATAAAACCTACGAAGAAAAAACAATGAAAAAAAAGCAGGCGACTCGCACGCACGAGCGAGAGTGCCCTCGAGCGAGGCCTCCAGATTTCGCCGCCGCTCTCGCACTTGCCGTCGCCGATGCCTGCGCTACCTCGACGGAAGCCATCGCAAATCCATCCCTTCGCCGCCGCCCTCGCGCTCGCATCAAGGATCGAGGACTCCAGAGTGCCCTAAATCCCTGCGCTACCTCCGTTCGTCGCCGCCGATCTCGTCGCTACGTCGGTGAGAAATATTTGTCGCCGCGGAACCCCTTGCCATCGTGGATCCCTTTTCAAACGCCGATCCGCTTACTCCTGCTTGTGGCCCCAGCTCGCCACGGGCAGGGATCGGCGTCTCGCCGGCGTGGAGCGTGGCAGGGGAGAGAAGGGTGGGTAAGATCGGCGGGGCAGAGTTCATCCGGAAGGACGGCGCGGTGGACGACATGTACGGATACCTCAACTACCTGTCCCTCGAGTATGACTCGTCTCGGACACCAATCCTGCTTAGTATGAATTTTTGGCTCTTTCCTTTCTTCTCTCCGTTTAAAACTAGAAAGGTTGTGATGCAAAAATTCGATTTGTTGCTACCTGTATTCAGGCTGATCTGCTATGGCTGCGGTTCCTTGTGGCAGAGTTCTCTATATTCCAATTAATTTGAAAGCAGATGATAAACTCTGATCTGCTTGTCCATTTATACTATATCCCAGATCTCATTTGTGCCTAGAATATGAGCTTCTTCACGGCAATTTCAAAGTTACATGTACCATAGTAAGCCAATCAAAATCTGCACCATATTAGTCTGATGCTTTCTTACCCGCTCATCCTGAATTAGTAGGCATTTTCCAATAGGATCAGCTTTGTTGAAAAAACTCGCTTGTATTTTCCATGTTTATTTGCAGGGTATTTTCAAGGTCCATGCTTCAAATATAAATAAGATTTTGTCCTTCTATCTGAAACTTGATCTTCTGCTTATGTTTGCATTTGCTATCGATGATGTGAATTTGAGCAAATACCCCACAACGTTTTCACTGAGTTTGGATAGCATATGTAAGTTTTTTTATACAATGTTTTGTGATCGAATATGTGTTTTCCCAATCTTTATTAGATGTAATGGAATGCTTGATTATGATGGCATTTTATTTTATTTTTTCCCAATCTTCCTGGTGCGAAGCAACAAATTTGGATAAAAAACATTATTTGTTTAGAAACATATTTAAGTTTATCTGTAGATATTAATATTAGCTTGAAATTTGAACAAGAAATAGTTTCTTAATACGTATTTTAAATTTGCAATACACTTGTATGTACACTGCCACTAACGGTGCTCTTGATCATGTCAAATATAAGTACTTATGGTGCATGCCTTAATCATTGGAATGGAATGAATACCAGTTTATGTAGGTTGGTGAGAAGCGAGGCCGACTCATATTTGATGAAGAATGATGTGCAACCAGTAAGAAGATTAGGATGGGTATTCCAGTAATCCCATGGATTAGTCTCTATAGTTGTTAGCAGCCTATAAAGCAGAGGTATCTGTGGCTAAATAAATAAAAATTCATGACTTACTATTTCACAATATTAGTTTCCACTATAGTGATGCTGACTAAATCATGCTACTTCTCATTATTGCTTTGTCTCTGTTTATTGCTCGGTAGCAGGGTATTCCCATTTAGAATATGTTCGTGTGCATCCACGGCCCCGCCCTCTCTGAATTGGGGAATTTCGACCTCCTCTGGCACGCATGCACCCACGTACTGGAGCTCATGATGGAGCAGCACTAAGGCTGATGCTGAGGGGACACATATGGACAGCGCCGCCTTGCGTCTCAGAAACTCTATGGCTCGCACCTTGATTCGTTCGCTGACCTCCTCTGGCGCGCATGCACCCACGTACTAGAGCTTATGAATGAGCAGCACTAAGGCTGATGCTGAGGGGACACATATGGACAGCGCTGCCTCGCGTCTCAGCAGCTCTATGGCTCGCACCTTGATTTGTTCGTTGCCACACGCCTCAACTGCTTGGCGACGCGCACGATTGGTGGAGCCACCTGCCACATGACTTCGCAGTTCGCGCCTATTTTGGTTCTTAAGGTTCATGGCCATGATTTTTTTTGGAATGCAAAATTTGGTGCGAGTTCATATGAATCACACAATGCTTCGCATAAGTTGGTGCAGATTTAATCGGGAACTTTGGTAATACAAATCCCCCTCCATTGCCTCTTTTCATAGTCAGTCATCGTTTCTATTTCGATTTTGGTAG
Organism: Triticum urartu; assembly: GCF_056163025.1. Taxonomy (NCBI): domain Eukaryota; kingdom Viridiplantae; phylum Streptophyta; class Magnoliopsida; order Poales; family Poaceae; genus Triticum; species Triticum urartu. The sequence goes on along the minus strand of NC_141878.1, from coordinate 538,911,776 downwards.
CTATGCCTATCCTTGTTATAGATCATAGGGTTGTCATCTTCACAGATCATGATATATAAGTGATGCAAAATGCAGACGACCCACAATCTATCTGAAACTATTTATCTACAGTTGTGTTCTTTTTGGGGTATCTGAACATGTCCTAAAGATTTTGAAGAAATGGATAGCCAAAACAGTGGTGTCTTTGGCCAGATGATTTGACCATCATCTATGATCTGGAAGAAGAACCTCTCACACAAACATGTATATTTATTTGTGAATCCAATCATAACCAGAATGTATTTGACCTTTTACATTTTCCGACAGAAAGTATGAGCACCTAAATTTCTTGGAATTCAGTAGCTCATGTCTTGGATACATAGGTATTCCAGTCACTCTAAATTTCTGTATGTTTTCGCATATAATTGTCAACTTTTGTACTGCGCATGCTCCCTTATCTGTCTTCTCCATGTTCTCCGGCTGGAATATAATTTGAGAAGAGACTAAAAGTCTGTTTTCTCCATGTGTACCAGCTCTGGAAGATAATTTGGGGAAGAGACTAGAAGTCAACAAAATGTGTATTGTGATTCTGGTCTAAGAACATTTTTTCTTGTATAGCATGTCTTGGATGAGAAAGGTCGTGAGAACTTCAATGAATACTTCAGCACTGCCAACAGATGCTGACAAAGATGAAAAAACATGAGGTTGCTGACAACATTGAGTGTGACTTGCTTTTGGTGCTACTGCTGCTGAAGACAAGCTCCAGAAAAAGGTATGCATTTTATGAGTTTTTCTGGTTTATTCATTTTATTCAAATCATTCTAATTAATATTAAATAGTTATATTTCATTTGTGTGCATGTGCTTTTAAATTCAGGTACTAGAATGCATTGAAAAGCTCCCACAAGCAGGAATTAAGTTCTGTGTGCTGACTGTGACAAAATGGATAGCTATCAATATTGGGTAAGTATTATATTTTCACATGGAAGGGATCTTTCTTGTAAAACTGGTTTCTAGAAGTTTAGGCTAGCTATTTATTTTTCTCATTCATGTTCTTGTTCAACTTAGACAATAAATTATTATGCAGATAATCATCATCCCGGAAGCACTTGCACCACTGCCTTGAGAAAAACAGAGTGAAATAATCTATTGCCGAGTTGAACAGATGATCAAACTGCCTTTATATTTAAAATTATCGCCTATGTAATTTTTTTGGATGAGTATATTTACAACAACCATTCATAAATTTTACAAAAAGGAGTTCAACACAACAAACATCCACATTTGGAATTCTACTCTATGTAGTCAAAACCTTAATAGTTACTTCTTAGTGGTTGATCTCGGCATGGGAGAGGGAGGGAGGGACGGTCTTTTAGTTTTACCATTGAAAAAGTTTATTTTTCTTGACCACCATAAAAAGGTTAGCGATCTTACATTTTGACATTTTTTTGCAAAACCATGTGGATGGAATTTATTTCGTCATAGGACATACCTGTAAATATTGTGAAAGTTTACATGAGAGGTAGGGTACTTAAAATGGTAAAAGTGATTGCTATTTTTTCAATAGCTTCAGAAGAACACGTAGGTTTTTTCATGTTTGCAAATCATACATGGGATTTATTTCTTGAGGATATTTGTTTTGCGAAAACATGGGATACTTTTTTCTTCTGACTACTATTCTGATTTATGAATGATGGTTTTAAATAAATCAAATTGCCATAGCAGATCGGTAGTTAATATTTATGTAGCTTCAAGCTTTCTTTTCTTGTGCCTGATGATCGTAGTTGTTTGTGCAGCTTCAAGGTTTATTTTCTTTTGCTTGATGATAGCAAGGTTGAGTAGATTATTGCCACACCCTGATATGGACGGTCGTCCTTGTATTTTCAGGTTCTTGATTTTTTTTGATCGAATCACTGGATGTTTCCCTGGTTGGTCTTATGGTGAGGATCAGATAGTTCTCTTTGATGATGATGGCACCAACACAGAAGATGCAGCTTGCGGATCCCACGGCAGGACTCGGATGATGACGATGAACCTGACTACCTATTGCAATCTGAACACCTAAAGAAGGTTCCTATACTCCTCCATATTGGTTAACATTTGCATTGTTTCACCGTCGTTAAGTTATTTGTGTTATTTTTCAACCAAGCTATTACCAAGTTATGTTGCATCTGTGTTGCTAATTTCGTCTTTGTTAATTGGGATGATGCATATGGTAAATTGGCCATTGGTAGGATGCTGCAGCTAAAGTTCTAGCTGTTAAATTTTTATTTTTATTTGTAGTTTGCAACTACTTTTTTGGTATTCCAATTTTCACTTATGTAGTTTTTAGAGATTCGCACTGAACACTTCTTTTTCAGTTCATTTCTTGTCTTGAATGAGTTCTTTTGTATGTATTCTTCTCATTTTCGGTCCAGAAACTAACATCTGGACAACAATTGATATTATTAACCATATAAGTTGTGTGATTGAATCAAGTTGCACAAGAAAATCACAATTTCCTGCTGATGTTGAGGTTCCTGGACTGCTGCAGTTCTTGTTCTACGGTGACAACGTCAGGCGCAAGGCGGTGGTGGAGACATGCGCGGACGAGCACGTGCAGAAGCGAACGGTGCTCCACGGCTGCTGCTGTGTCATCGGGTAATAAGTCCGTATACAACTTTACTTCTACATGAGTTCTCTGCTTCTTGCACATGTGCTCTTCCTGACTAACGTACACACACTAAGTAGTTTTTTTCATTTGGGGTTTCCTTCACAGGATGAATCCCAGGGCTCTCAAGTTGTCGAGGTATTTCTGCCTATGTTGTGTACATCTTAGCAATGTGTATGTGTAGTCTCCAAGGGTAAGAACTATATTGCCCGGTCCAGTCACGTGGTGTGTATTGGTGTTTGGAATTCAGGCATGTACTCATTCATACTGAAATTGAACTCTGAAAGAACTGATCATGTTGTACGGTGTTGTCTCTAGGCCTACCAGTTCTGGCAGTTTTCATGCAAGGAAAATAACAGAGAATTTCCTTGAATTTGGTCAAAGTTTCATTTGTTTTGTCATATGAAGATGGCCTGACGCCTAAGAAGTCACATGGGAGATAAGGCTATCCCTGGATTTGAACTCTGTAGCCAAACATTTATATTAAGTTCGGTGTATTGAAATATTGGCTGCAATTTTCAGTGCCGAGGGATTGAGTTTCACTTTAACTTTTACTAACAGATATTAGGTGAGAGTGCGGAAGAAATAAAGGTTGCATATGACATGCACGAGAGGAAATCAGAGATGGCTCGGCGATCCCAAGGCAACATCGATATGCAGCATATAGCCAGGACGTCTGGGGTAGTATCAGAAACGACCGCGTAAAGGGCCTAAACAGTAAGCAAAAAATCTGCTTGTCAAACAAGCATACATAATCATGTTCTATATGAGTTTTTGGATTAGTAACCTGTCATGTGCAATTAAGAAAATAGCAGCAACAATGGTAAAAAGATTAAGAGAAAATATGTTTTTGCAATTGGGACAATCATGTCAAATACTGAGAAAATCTGGTTGCGCAATCGGGATATGATCAGGTCAAAAATAATATTAACAATATGTAGTGCTTAATTTATTTTTATATTTGGAGACCCTTGAAAAGAATAGAAAAGAAATGATTAGATGTTTCCATGCTAGATCTATTTTATTTGTTTCACTACTGCAACAGTAACATGGAATGAATAGCAAAGAGTATGAGCAAATTTGATTTACAGAAACCGGCAAAAAAGATCTTGAATTAGGGAAGTAATAATGCTTAATTTATTTTTATATTTGGAAACCCTTGAAAACAATAGAAAAGAAATGATTAGATGTTAACACCCTAGATCCATTTTATTCGTTTCACTATTGCAACAGTAACATGGAATGAGCAAGAAAGAGTATGACGCTGCGTTTGGATGTCTCCATTGGTGCCCAGGAAATGGATTTGGTAATCATGTGATATCAATACAGCTGTTTGGCTGGACACTGAATTCGTATTGGAAATGAAAAACCATTTCAGACCTATTTTGGCTACCACGTAAGTCTCCCTTGCATGTTTCAGAGGGCTACCCCTTCGAATTGGACTGAAATGGCCAACCTCCCGCAAAACGTACCTGTTCGAGCCCGCTACCAGAAAATAAAAGAGAGAAAGGAGCGAGAGGGCGACCTCGCGATGACCTAGCAGGTAGCGGGCGGGTGGCCGCGGCGACCTAGGAGGTGGGTGGCGGCGGCGACCACCATGGAGCCCGACGGCGTCAAGGATGCCCTCCTCCCCGGTCCTTTCCCTCTTTCCCAACTCCTCTTCTCCGCCCCACCGAGCCACACCCCGCCATGGAGGTCGGCGGCGGCCCAGGACCGGCGCGCTCCGCTCCCATATGCCACTCCGTGTCGTCCTTCCCGGCCACCATGCCCCGCCCTCCTCGGCCACGCCCCACCATCCTCTGCCCCTCTTCTGCTCCATGACCGAAAGAGCTGCTGCTCCTCTTCTGCTCCATGGCTGAAGGAGATGCATTGCTAGAATATTTGTTATTTTACTGCTATTTCATTTAATTATAGTCGCATGTGATCAGATTTCATTTTTGAGTCATCTAGAACATGGTATAATTTTCATGGTAATATAGCTATGCAATTCCAAAGTTTGTCATCCAAACATGATTTGGTATTGAAACCTCAAAGGCATTTCAAGGAGCAATTCAGTGGACAACCAAACATGCGATTTCATATTCGTGCCATTTCAGTTTCCTCACTGGTTTGAAACCAGCAAATTTGATAAGTAATAGATTTTCTGTTGTAGGTTTGTTTTTCCTTTTGCGGAGTTGCAATAGTAACATGCAATTGTAGGCTACTAGATGGAACAATCATGAAAGAGTAGGAGCTAACTTTATTTTGAAAATAGGAAGGTTAGATTTTGCAATAGTATAGCATGCCAACATATTTTTCATAATAGGAATGGTAGCATTTTTCATAACAGTAGTAATTCCAGATTTGTTAACTTGCGGATCAAGTGGGTAGGCTTCTAAAAAGGCAGTTGACTAAAGATGAGCAAAGGGTTGTGTACGCTTAGAAAGGATGTCTTGGAGAGTGTTGAATGATGGAGGGACAAAGTAGGTGTTGGCTTTGGCTTGTGTTCCTCTTGAGACTGTGCAACCCAACTTGGAAAGAAGGCAAGAAGGTGGTGGCATACAAGACATCAAGAGCAAGAAACCGATGATTTGTGAATGGAAGAGGATCAGATTTAGTTCCAATGTCAGAAACCGAAGATCTCTTACACAATAGTTTTTGTGTAAGAGAAATTACCGTCGACAACCAGAGTATGATCTTGATAGCTTGAAACAAGGTAGACTATCTCATGACCTTGATTTGTATTAGAGTGTGTATGTGTATGTATAAGTGTAAAACATGTTCATACTATTTATCACCTGTAGTCATTGTTGTGCATTACATCTTTAAATTGCCACCTTTATTGTCTTCATCTGATGATGGCCTGTTGGTTTAGTATAAAGTTAGTACAAAGTTGAGTCACTTATTTTGGTACGGAGGAAGTACTTTACATAGTTGGCTTATATTGAAGACCACAATAGAGTTGGAGGTTGACCGGCTATTGTGGGATAAAAGGATAACAAAAATGCCTATGTATCCTAGAGAGGTGAGGGTGAAAAATATACATCTTATGGGAGGTGGGAGTAGGTGCAAGTTGCTCTCGGATGAACATTTCGATGCATAGTTTTCTTTTTGTAAGGAAACACATCAGCATGTCATAAGAGTGAGGTTGAGAATGACCGGGAATAATTTCTCTACATTAGCAAATGTGAAAAAAATGTATTTCATTAGAGATGGCTTTGCATCAAATTGCATAAGCGAGCGATTCATATATTGTTTTCATCAAGTTGTATAATTTTTGGGTTAGGTAGAAGGGTAAATGCATTGATTGGTTGCTTTAAGAGTTAATAATATACTTTTTTAGTTAGGATAGAAGGGTAAATGCATTGGTTGGTTGCTTCAAGAGTTACAGACACGGCGGCATATCAATTGCATGCATAACAACGGACATCATATTTTTATTTCATGGTAATGCACAATATTCAACCGTATGTTACAACGTGGGTGTCAGAGACGCACGCCTCCCCCCCCCCCCCCCCCCCCCTTGATGGCAGTGGTGGGTCGGCACGAACACTGGGCAGGCGATCAGGGCAGAGAGCAAGGCGATTGGTGGGGGGATTCCTCCTTGAGGGGCACCATGATGAAGGTAAGGTGGGCGTCATCTGATTTTAAAGGGGAGGGCTCGAGTGAAAAATGCCCTACTGTAGCGGAAATTCGAGCGGGAGGGAGAGGGTCTGGCAGGAAAAGGTCAGGGCGCGTTGGGTGGTGGGTTTTTGTGTTTGGACCGCGTGTTTGAGATAACATGACTCATAGTTTGGACAACCACATTTCTTACCCACATATGGCTAGATTTGGAGGAGTCCGGACTATCCAGAGATTGAATTTTAGGGAGCCTGTTGGGTGCCCTTTTGATGTTCGAACATGCCCAAACGCACGAGGAAGAAACGAGGTTCGACTTTGAAGACGACCTTAATCATTAGTTTGATTCATTTATATGCATTATAGCCCGTAGCAACGCACGGGCATCCTACTAGTTTTTATGAAAGTCATGTACGGGATGGTTTAAGAGCGTACACGGAAAAGTGAGAGGAAAAGAAAAGTACACCTTACATTGTGTAATTTTTGGGAAATATAAGTATACATTACATAAAGGAACAGAGGGAGTATATTTTTTGATGCCTACTTTTATCTAGACACTATGTACATATTTGTACACATTCAAAATATTTTTTTTGGGTTCATGTTTAGCACTTCTTTTCTATAAATGTTTTTAGGTCTACTATTTCATACACATTCTACTTTTTGCGTACACATAAAAAAATCACAATTTGAATTAATGTTCAAATATTTTTATTTTCCGTATCTTTTCTTTTTATAGGTTATTAGTTTTCCTTTTTTCGAAAAAGTGTTCCAAATCTTCAAAATTTGTTCACTTTTGTTAAAACAAAATTGAAAATTTTAAAAATCCTCTTATTTTAGGATTATTTTTCAAAAGTTTAAAAAATGTTCGTGTTTTCAAAATGTGTTTGGAATTTCAAAAAATGTTCCTATTTTAAAATTTTGTTCACGGATCCAAGTTTTTTCAAAAAGTTGTTGACGCTTTCAAATTTCAAAATATGATTTTGCTAGCGATGCTCTTAGCGCGTTGCAGCCTTCGTTGATACAGCAATCCCACATGTCATGTTTTTTTCCTTGTGGAAACTGATGGGCCCATTTGGCCACATTATCGGGCCACAATGGGCCTCAGCCCGTCAATGCTCAAATCATGCACTTTCCCTCGTCTCTGCAAGGCTGTCTTCAATGTGTGAGCTTTCTGTACCGCTGGTATAAGCTCTCAATACACGAGAAAATAATTGCAAGGCTGTCATCAATGTGCTTGATGTTCTAGACGAAGATCGCTTTCTCTCTGCTTATGAGTATGTCTCCAGCAAGTTCTCATCAAAATTCTTCATCGTACAATAGAGAAAAGGCTGGCTACTGGGTGTAGTATGGCATGGTGCGAACTGCACTAGAGGGAGATGAAAAATCTCGCTAATTTCATGCCTTGCCTTGGCCCAGTTGAGACACAACAAAATCACGGCCCTTATAGTAGACGGAGTAGATTTTTTTCTCACATGATGTGAAAATTTCAATCCTGACCAATTTCTACTCAAACTTACTAGGGTCCTCTTTCACCCCTTCCTAAGACTTCTCTGTGCAAGATCTATACCCATCACAAATTCCACAGCTAAGATCTCTGAATGACCCCTTCCTGGGCAAAGAAATATTTGATGCCTTCTTCTCCATGTACGTGAATGCTAGCCCCGCCAGATGGCTTTGGGCTTGGTTTTCACAAAAGCTTTTAGCCCTTGTTAAAAGAGAATTTGCGAGATTTATTTCTTGACTTCTACCACAATCATGCAGGCATCTCATGCATTAACAGGGCGATTGTCATTGTATCCCAAAAACTCAGATGCCACAACACCCGGTGCCTTTTGACCCATCTCGCTACAAAATTGCCCCATCAAAGGGCTAGCAAAGCTCCTGGCCAAATTCTAAAACCTCGCTACTAGTTCATGCTTACCAGACAGGCTTCCTCTCAGATAGAAACATTTCTCTACGCGGATGACATCCTACACCGTGCATGCACAAAAGCACCCAGTATGAGTTTTCGTATTGTCACATCTTACAACACTTGCTTGTCACTTTCTACCCTAAAAGAACCAGTATGAAATCGAGTGAAAACATGGAAATGTTATTTTATTTGGTCATGGGATACACATGATCCAATGCAGTTGCATTTCCAACTTTGCAGGAACTCTAGAAAACTGCAATCGCACACCCACAACTAGCAAGAGAAAGAAACTTTTTGAAAATTTCTGAGTAGTTGGGGTTCTGATTGCCTAAGTCGTGTGGCGCTATGGCTTGCTTGCAGGCAGTGGATGTCGAGGCGATGGCCGCAGAAGGTGGTGAGGGTGGGTTGTGCATGGCACACCAGCTTGGTGGATGCCGGGGTGGCGGCCCGCGTTGTGTCGACCGCCTTGGTGTTAGGTGGTTTGAACGGTGCAGTGTTCTTGCGGCCCGCTATCTTCACCTTCAGTGCTGGGGCGGCCTTGACCTACTCCCCCCATAGCGGTTTGGGGGTTTCTCTCTCCTTCACCAGCAGTGGGGTTCTGTGGTGTGATGGTGCGGTACCCCTTTGCGTTCATTTGGTGCGACGATGAGTTTGGGGTTGCCTGTGTCTTGGTTCCCTCGCTCCTACAGCCGGTGGGGGACTTTCTACTCCAATTTCCCTAATAATCTGAAAACTCTCGTCTTCTATATGAATAGACAGATCTCCTGTCGATTTCTCAGAAAAAGAAACTCTTCGATACTTCTTAGGCATATCTCTACGGCAAGTGGTACATTTCACTAGCCCCCATACAAATTATCAAAGTAACTACAGATGCATTAGCACTAAAAGTAAGAAAATGCAATCTTGGGAAATTTAACACAGGGGTTTATCCTCCTAGCTCACTAAATGGTATTTTTCTAATTCCATCCTCCTCTCACCAGTACTCGTTAGTATTACGCGTATCACAGTGTGGGGGGATTTTGCAACTATATACAATAATTTGTGGTCTAGGCCGAATGTCAGAATTATGATTCTACCCAAAATCATCAGAACAGAAATGGTTTCAGTGACCCGCGGTAACCTAAACCTAACAACTAGAGTAACTTATTATCCCAGCAAGCAATCTGTGTAGTGACTAGTGAGAGATGACGAGTAAACGGAAACTTTACGACGTTCCTTGTGCTTTGGTTATCACGCTTGATTAGTCACAAGCTAGGGGCGGTTAGAGGTTGTGCAGATGGTGGGAAGTAATTAAGTCGCACAGAAAGCTGACAGCAGAGCTAGAGAACATCATTCCAAACTCTGAATATTAATTGGTACAGCTAAAACAAGAGGAATAATGTACATGTTGCCTTTAATTTGGTTTGTTGCTATATTTGTTTCGTTTCTGACCATCATAATCACATCATGGTGCGAGGACAATAATACTAGACGTACAGGGTGATTGATACAGAACTTTACAGGAAGAGAATGTGGCTTAATCTAATGCCCCCCTCCCAGCAATGCTACATAGACGGACATCTACAGGATTTTACAGGGTGTGTTTCATCTGATTGGATTAAAAAGAGATTGGGGCCCCATCCATCTGAAAATCAGGGGGGGGAGGGGCATGTTTAGTTGATTAAGAAAGAGCCTGTAAAAGCTTGTAAAGCTTTGTACGTCTATTTCTTCCTTCCATCTATATAAGGCCTAATGCGTTTTTTAAGACCGCCTTTGACTATTGACAAAATTAATAGTAAATGACATGTACAATATGAAAATTATATTATTGAAAGCTTCTTTCACACACGAATTTAACGGTGTGCTTTGTGTAAGTTGCATGTCATATATTATTGCTCTAATATTTAGTCAAAGTTAACCTCAAAAAACGCATTAGGCCATATATAGATGGAAGGAGGGAGTACCATTTTTGCCCCCCCCCCCCCCCCTGATTTTCACTAGTGGACCTGCCTTCCTAATTAAATCTCTGCCAATCACAGCCCATCAGCCCCGTAAACTCCCTGTAACTTCCCGTACTTATAATTGCTCGTGCGAGGATCATATATAGAGCCCTCTTGTTCCGTCTACTACTCCAGTATGCAGTACATGCGCGCGACTCTCGCTCTTCCTCACATGGAGCACTTCACGCTCCCATACTACTACCACTTCGGCCTATTCCTCTTCCTTGCTATCCTCCTCCATGGCGTCCTACGCGCCACCGCCAAGCAGCCCCGCCCGAGGCTGCCTCCCGGCCCGTGGCAGCTTCCGGTCATCGGCAGCCTGCACCACCTGCTGCGCGGGCTCCCACACCGCACCATGCGCGACCTCTCCCTCCGCCACGGCCCGCTCATGCTGCTCCGGGTGTGCGAGCGCGTGGCCATCGTCGTCTCCTCCGCCGAGGCCGCGAGGGCGATCTACAAGGGCAACGAGGCCGCCTTCTCGGAGCGGCTAAGCAGCCCGAGCATCGACGAGCTCTCCAGGCATGGCCAGGGGATCGTCTTCGCGCCCTACGGCGACCACTGGCGCCTGCTCCGCCGGATCCTCATGACAGAGCTGCTCAGCGCGCGGCGCGTTGAGGCGTTCCGGCAGATCCGCGCGGAGGAGGCGGCTCGCCTAGTCTCGTCGCTTCACGCGACGTCCGATGGCCGGCTCGTGAACATGGACGAGCGGCTCGACGAGTTCATGACAGACTCGGCCGTGCGCGGCATCTTCGGGGACAGGCTGCCCGATAGAGCCGCGTTCCTGAAGATCGTCAAGCAAGGAGTGGGCCTGTCATCGCTCTTCGACCTCCGGGACCTCTTCCCATCGTCGCGGCTAGTTTGGCTTCTGCCGCGCAGCAGTAGGGCGGAGCGGCAGCGTCAAGAAATGTTCAGGCTCATGGACAACATCCTTAAGACCCACGAGGAGAGGAGGATGGGTAGAGATGGAGACGACGAACAGGACATGGTCGATGTGTTGTTGAGGATCCAGAAAGAAGGCAACATGCGAGTTTCCCTAACCGACGGAGTCATAAGGGCACTGCTCATAGTACTATCGATCTTAAAACCAAAGTTTCAAATAACGGGCTATGATAAAGGGAAATTTTACGGTGCATTGTAATACATCAGAGCACATGTATTATATGGTCGATCTAACCGATGAGAATAATTGGTCCTTTTTAAGCCCAACGGTATTTTCGACCTAATTTTTTTAACCTTTAATTGGCCCAATTTGGTCCAGGGGTATTATCATTCTAAATTTTTCGATTAAATTAATTGCATTAATAAAGCACTTCATTATAGAGGTCTCATCATCGTGCATACTCTTTTGAATTTCGGTTCGAACGGTTCGTCCTCTCTCCTCCTCTCGAGCCCTAACCTCGGGCGCCCTCGATCGCCGCTGATCGCCTCCGGCACCCTCGATCGCCGCCGATCGCCTCCGGCGCCCTCGATCGCCGCCGATCGCGCCCGACGCCCTCGATTGCCGCCGATCGCACTCGCCGTGTCTACCCCTCCTGCTCCTACTCCCCCTCACTCCCTCCATCGCAAGTCACCCCAGTCGGGTCGCGGCGCCAGATCCTTCCCTGAGAGGACGCCACCTTCCCCGACCCGAGAGGCCACATCATCCTCATCGACGTGCATCAACTTTTTCACACCGGATCTTCGCTGTAAGTGCCTAGCCATCTCAAATCTTTTTTGGTCCCTTCTGCATATAGAACCAATAGGGGTCGGATTTGATTCGGGTTTAGGATATGTCATGTGAGGTTTAGGGTTTATTGTTTCAGAAAGTTGTGAGGAGATTCCGGTCGGATTTGGTTAGGGTTTAGGATATGTCATCTGAGGATTAGGGTTTATCTTCTCATAAAGTTGTGATGAGATTACGATTGAAAGGAAGTGTAAGTCGGATGTAGCTACGACATATTGAAGGACTTAGTTAGGATTATGTGGCATGAGAAAGTTGTCAGCAGATTTGGATTCAAAGAAAGTTATTTTGGATTTACTTAGGAGATACTTTTGAATTGAGTTTCGAGATATTTTGGATTTAGTTAGGAGATAATTATTTTGTATGGAGTTTGGACTTATTTTGGATTTAGTTAGGAGATAATTTGGATTTAGTTAGGACATACTTTTGGATTTTGTTACGAGATAATTAGGATTTAGTTAGGATATAATTTTGAATGGAGTTTGGAGATAATTGATCTATCAGGGTGGATCTATCAAGGCATTTGAAGGACTCGTGGACTTTGGATTTAGTTAGGAGATCATCAGTTAGAGCTAGTACAATCAATTACAAATTTCTGGATTTAGTCAGGGCATATTTACTTACAGCTTTTGAAGGACTGAGTTAGGTGCATGAATCCGTTATGAAAAATTAAATCAATTATTTAAGCAGAGTAGTGCATAATTTCGGTAACGTATGCTATCCATCCGTAACATTGACTATCTGTTTCCGCTGGCAGCATAACGACATAGATGATAAAGGCAACGATGGCAAAAACTTGGGTGATACAGGCAAGGACGACAAGGACATGGGTCATAGAGGCAACAAAGGCAAAGGCATAGACCCCAAAGGAATGGATGGTATGTGCATGGATGATAAGGATAATGAGGATGCAGGCAAGGATGACATAGACATGGATGATGTACACATACAAGGTAAAGGAATTGATAATAAAGGCATGGCTAGTTCAGACCTGAATGAGTGTATGGAATACTTAGAGATTGTGAAGAAGATGTTCAGGACTGAGGAAGAAGCCTACATGTTCTACGTAGGCTATGCGAGAAAAAAAGGATTTGGTGTTAGAAAGGATGATCTGAAGTACAGGGGTCCGGGTCCGAAACAAAATGCATACATAAGGACATACAAGTGCTGCAAACAAGGATGGCAGGCCCTTAATAGAACTGAAAGAAAAAGAACACCGAAGGGTCTTTCTCGGTGTGGGTATCCCACTCTTTTTCAGGTTGAGCTACAAGATAGCAGTGGCCTCTGGTTCGTCAAGAATTTTGTGGACAAGCATAACCATCTGTTTGTCCCTGCTGACCTGACTCCGTACTTGTCGGCTCATCGTAGAATGACTGACGCACAAAAGGCCGATGTCATCGAGTATGCTGTCGGTGGACTTCGAACACATCAGATTATGAATGTAATGGAGAAGAATGCCGGAGGTCCCGACAAGCTTGGATTTATAGATCAAGATCTATACAACCATGTTTCAGTCCAGAAGAAGCGCAAGATAGAAGGCAGTGACGCTAGATATTTGCTCACCTATATGATTGCACAGAAAAAAGCAGACCCGAAATTCTTTTTCAAATACACAAAAGACAGCGACGACCATTTGAGGAACATATTCTGGGCTGACTCACAATCCCGCATTGACTATGTTGCCTTTGGTGGTGTCGTGGTGTTCAACAGTACATATTGTCTAACAAGTACAGACTTCCGTTTGTTCCATTTGTTGGCCTGAACCATCACCACAGCACAGTTTTGTTTGGAGTCGGTCTAGTGTCAGACGAGACAGTTGCATCATACCAGTGGCTTCTTCATGTATTTTTGGAGGCAATGTCCCAGACGGCCCCAATTTTAGCAATCACCGATGGGGACGGTGCAATGGCTAAAGCAATAGCTACTGTCTGGACCGAAACAGATCATCGTTTGTGCACGTGGCATATCGAGGAGAATATGGTGATGCACCTCCGCGAGGAAAAGCTGGAGCAATTTAGGGAATTCATTTACTGTCGTTGGGATGTTGATGAGTTTGAGAAAAGATGGGAGGCTTATAAGGTTCGGTTCAAAATAAAACCAACGGGCAAGAGGTCGTCATGGGTTAACAGGATGTACGAGCTGCGACACAAATGTGCTGCTGCGTACACAAAGGGTAGATATTTCCTAGGCATGATGAGTAATCAGAGGAGTGAGTCTCTCAACTCAAGGCTTCATGTGCACCTGAACAGGAAGATGCAGCTTGTTGATTTGTTGCAGCATGTTGAGCACTGTGTATCCATAATGCGTAAGACTGAAGCAGCATTAGACGCAGTAGCAACACATACGATACCCTTCACTAAGCTGAATGCACACCCTCTGGAGATTGCTGCCTCTTATATTTATACAACTGTGATGTTTCCAAAGGTAAAGCGTCAGATTGTCGAAGGGACAAATTGGCAGGTCACGGACCGGGTAGCATGTGATGGTTTGGTAGTGTTTGGAGTTTTGCGCAAAGCCCCATATGATAAAGTCCCATATGGCAGGGATGCTAGAGAATTGCAAGGTAAGGAAGGTAAGTATGCTGAGGACTTGCATGCAAAAAAATTGGATGCTGAGGATCCCAATGACTTGAAAGGTAAGGATGCTGAGGACTTGCATGCAAAAAACTTGGATGCTGAGGATCCCAATGACTTGGAAGGTAAGGATGCTGAGGACTTGCATGCAAAAAACTTGGATACTGAGGATCCCAATGACTTGGAAGGCAAGGATGGTGTGGACTTGCATGCCAAAAACCTGGATGCTAAGGATCCCAATCACTTGGAAGGTAAGGACAGTGAGGAGTTGGAGGCAAAAAAGTTGGATGCACAAGGCATGGATGCTAAGCCTTTGAATTCTATATATCACGTGACTTGTCTGTTTACAGGAGCAAGACTGGATGATACAGCTTGTAAATGTAAAAAGTTGGAAAGTCAGGATTACCCATGCACACATATATTCTGCGTTCTGGATCATCTTGGTGTACGCACATTTCCAAAAAAATTTGTCAAGAAAAGATGGACAATGTAGGCCAAGCCAGCATTCCCTTCTTCAAGGACTGCGAATACTCATGTATGGCCTGATCACATGAATAAGTATCATCAACTACGCAACATGGCTAGTAACGCTTTATTCACAGCCGCAGCTAGCGATTCACAGTCAGAACAGGTGATGGAGTTCCTCCGGAGTATATTGGTTGATGGAGAAAAAACTGATTTGGATGAAGGCCATAAATCATTTGTTCCTTTGCCGGCATACTTCTCTGCTACTCGCGAATGCTGCACTGATGACGTGGAAAATCCAATCAAAATAGTTCTAAAAGGGAGACCAACTACCGAAGAATCGAACAAGACGATTAAATCTAGGCGCGAGCGGATGAGAGGGAAAAAAGCAACGAAGTTAGTGTACATGTTTATCTCATTGTTCATTTCCATACATGCTTACAATGTTAATATGTTCTCTCTTTTTCTTCAATTTACTCAGGAACAAATCGGGGAAATCAAAGGTCACAAGGAGGAAGAAGCGAAAAGACAAAGACTCAGAGACAAAAGAAGACACAGATTCAAATATAGAAGAAGAGGAAGATTCAAAAAAAGCAACAAAGTTAGTGCACATGTTTATCTCATTGTTCATTTCCATACATGCTTACATTGTTAATATGTTCTCCCGGAGAGTGTTCACATGTTTTTCTTCAATTTACGCACGAAAAAATCGGGGAAATCAAATAGCACAAGGAGGAAGAAGCAAAAAGAAGAGACAGAGTCAGATACAGAAGAAGAGACAGAGGCAGATACAGAAGAAGAGACAGAGGCAGATACAGAAGAAGAGGAAGATTCAGGTACAGAAGAAGAGGAAGATTCAGGTACAGAAGAAGAGGAAGATTCAGATGCAGAAGAAGAGGGAGATTCAGATGCAGAAGAAGAGGATGCAGAAGAGGGAGATTCAGATGAGGAAGAAGAGGAAGATTCAGATGCAGAAGATGGTGGGCTAAGGAGGGCTAGAAAGAGACCATTGGAGGTTGCAGAAGAGGATTACGCAAAACCAAACAAGTGGGCATTAGCACAATTGTGCGTACTTAAACATGTTTTCGAATGCTGGCTGCAGATTCATCTATTTCATTTTTTATGGGAAACACAAGGGCGCTCCAAATGTCAATGCTGGGAGGATGAAAAAGAACGATGACAAGGGTGCGCGAGGAAAACCAGTGAAGTTAGTGTCTGTACTTACATATCCGCTCTAGAAGTCGGGTATTTGCTAGTACTGTGTTGACATTTCTTAACTTTTCCAGGAAAGACTATAGTAAGGGCGGTAAAGAACAGGTCAAAGGGGTGATGAAGACAAAAAGGCCTGATAGGAATGTACCACAGACTGAGCGAATAAGAGTTGTCAAGTTAGCTTCTGTAGCTATGAAGAGAAAATCAGTGAAGTTAGTGTTTTTTCTGTTATAGTGTACTGTACATGCTCAAATCTTCTTTGCTATCCTATTAACAAACGTTGTTTCATGCAGGAAAGCTAAAGTGAAGCCGAGACAAGATATTTAGATGCACAGGGTCAAGCAGAGAAAACAAAAGGATTTCAGGGGTCAAAAAATTGAGAACAAACTAAAGTAGACAGTTTTCCATGCCGTGATCCACCTTGTTTCTCATGTATTAGACCTATTTGATGGACTGCCACTTTTTTTCTAAATTCTTTTTTTGATTGGTACACCCTCATTTTATTATGGATGGGTCGACATGGTAGACTAGTTATGATTTATCAACATCGATGAAACAATGCATTTTAGTGCAGTTGGTTTTCTATTTTTTTTATTTTTTACATAATATATTGCTGAAATTTGTTTAAAGTGTAGTTAAATTTCATACTTGAAATATAAAATAGAAACCGAATTTTTTTTATATATATAAGAAAATAGAACGTTAATAGAAACCTCGTTTTCAAATAACATTGAAAATCGTTTATTTTCAAATAGAAAATAAGCATACAGATATTTTAAAAATAGCATGCTCATTTGAAAAAAACATGTTCAATTGAAAATAAAATATAATGAATATGCCGATTTAAAAATATCATGCTGATTTTAAAAATAGCATGCTGATTTTAAAATTATGCTACTTTTAAAATAACATGCTAATTTCAAAAATAGCATGCTTATTTTAAAAATATAATGCTTTCAATATGCTACTATTAAAATAGCATGCTGATTTCAAAAATAGCATGCTGATTTTAAAAAAATAGCATGCTGATTTCAAAAATAGCATGCTGATTTCAAAAATAGCATGTTCTTTTGAATATGCTGTTTTTAAAAATAGCATGCTGATTTCAAAATAATAGCCTCATTCTAAAAATACAACGCTGTTTTAAAAAATATAATGCTGTTTTTAAAATATAACGCTGTTTTTAAACTGATTTCAAAAAATACATACTTTTTAAAATATGCTGTTCTGAAAGCAGCGTGCTGATTTTGAAAACAACATATTTTTAATTACGCTTTTCAAAAGATAGCATGTTTTTTTAGTATATACTGTTTTTCAAATTAAAAAAAACATCATTTTGAAAATAGCATGCCATCTCGAAAGTAACAGAAATAGGTCTCGCTCTTTTTTTGGCATTTTATTTTTTTGTGCGACACACATACATACCGCATTTTCAAAATAACTCGTACTAGCCAACACACAAACCTCGTTCAAAAATGAAAGTAGTGTCTAATCCATTTGAAACCCGGTTAGATTTGATTCTAAAAATACTAGCATCACTGTGGCAAAAAAGGAAATATAATTGCAGTCCATAAATGTAATTATATCAAGGAGGGTACCAGGGTGCGTTATATATATAGACTTGCATAGCAAGTACATTACGCCACATAGGGTTCATACTACCACCAAGTTACTGCCAAGTTCCACTTACTTCCACTTACTGGACGATCTTCGTATCTAGTCGGACCCAAAAGTTATACCACCAAAGTACCAGTTACTACCAAGTACCAATTACTACCAAGTACCAATTACTACTAAGTTGCACTTACTGGACCCTAAAGCTGATACTACCAACTTGCAGTTACTGGCTAGTACATACAGATTATAAAACTAGCGTCAAACAACTGCGGCGGGTCAACGAATCCTCATGCCACTAACCATGTTCACCCTAAGCCCACCTCCACTCCTTTCCATGAACCTGAAGATAGCCATTTGATCTTTTTTCATTCTGGTGCCCTCAACGACTTCTCTCCAGTTCTTCGTCATGATCGCTCGCCCGTCCTTCTTGCCCATCTTGAACAAGACCTTTTTATTACCTTCAAAATGTTCGCTGGTGACACACACAACCATGGGCTTTCGCAGATAATCTTTGAGGTAGGCCTGACTGTACTCTTTTGAGAATCACTGATTGCACAGGGAAATAAATAATGTTACATAAAAATGAAGTATAATTTGCACAAAATAAGTAAGAATGATTTGCACAACCACGCCCGTGCTCCTCTCTGTCTCTACATGATGGCATTTTCACTAGTGAAGTATGATTTGCAAAAAGAAAAGTCCAAGTGTTTACCATCTTGCTCTTCCCTCTGATGACTGCCGAGCGAGTGATGGTGCTGACATACTATGGTATGGGAGGTTGGCACTGCTTTACTATGGATTTGAGATAGTCCCACCTATCCTCGTTTAGCAATACATGCTTGCCGTAGAAGATGCGATCCTCGAAAGTTCCTTTTCTCACATGGTATCCCGGACGTGTATCAAAAAAAATTAAGATGACAGCGTAGTAAATAATTTCATATGTAAGATCTAGAACATCAGCACTGGGTTAATGATCAATGCCTACTCCAATGATCAAGAAATGAAGGACATATATAACCCAATCACATCCACCCAGCAATATCTCGTAGAAACATGGGCAAATTGAATATTTGATTTATTTAAACTAACAACTAAACACTGCTCTATGTAAGCTCTAGTTCAGTCAATGTTGATTTGGAAGGTCATTTAGAACCCAAACAGAGTAATGTGTGGTAATCAAGTGTCACTAAAACATCAACTTTCGATATTTCACGGTTCATTTAATATCTGACCAGCCAAATAGGACTTTACCCCGTAGTGCCAAGATAGGATCGTGGTCCACATCTCCATCTCCATCAGAACTATCATTAGTGTCATGGTCGCTAGAGGTGTCATCATCACCACTATAGCCGTCACTCCCACGTGAAGTGCCATCTGAAGCATCATCTGAGGTGGTCCGGTGATCACTCTCTTCATTGCTGATGAGGATGGTTTCCCTTGCCATTCAAACCTGTTGCATGCATTGCAATGAACAAATGTTAGTTATTGATATATGAAATTAGTCTTCCATTATGACTTGTTAGCACCATATACAATGTGAATAATCTTTTCGCATACTTCTTGCTAAGTACGTAGTTCATGTATAAACATCTACACGAAAAAGCTAGTCGACAACTATTCACACGACTAGTCAATACTAGTGGTTAGACTCATAATCATTGGGCAGACATAACCAATTAGGATATTTCAAGGTTACAATTTTGTGAGCTGGACAAGAAAACTTGGTAACCAACCAATTAGTAGCCATGTAAAAATGAACCATGATTGACTGCTCTCATCGAGCAATACGTGAAACTATAACTGATCTGCCTTTGATCACTTCAAATTTCCTGATGGGCTGTTGTGTGGTACCATCAGGTAATAAATATAAAGTCTTTAAATTGTCCCAACAAAACAAATAATGCATTTGCTGCTATACATAACATTTTTAGAGGTAGCTGTGGAGGTTAATTTTCCAATTTCCAGTGAGAATAAGGACATGATAGAATCTCTCAAGCAAGATGACAACATAGTGAAGGCTATGAGAACGAGCAAGGTATGCTGACCAATTGTCACCCTTTTGTATACTTGCTATTTATTTACTCATTACTACCCATACCAACAAGTAAAATCATGATTATGAAGTATAATGTCAGAAAATTCAATAGTGAGGAATTTGTTGCAATGTGTACTACTAGCTCACAGGAAATTTTTATTGACCCCAACAAGCCCATACCATATCTTGGAGATAGGCTGACATAATTCAAGTAAGCAGTAACAACAATCAGCAAAATATGCACTAATCATCATACTACCATCGAGTAATACATGAAACTATAACTGATCCTCATTCCATCATTACAAATTTCCTCATGGACTGCTTCTGTGCTCGCCTTTTTAGTTTTTAATAACTAAGCATCAGCAAATACATATACACAGTCTTCAAACTATCCCAACAAACCAAAACATGTGTATGCTCCTGTGAATATACTTTTTCTATATCTAGCAGTGGGGGGCCATTTTCCAGGGGAAAAAGTACTTGATAGCATCTGTCAAGCAAGATGATAGCATAGTGAAGGCTATGTCGACGAGCAAGGTATGCTGGCCAACACCCACCTTTTTCTCTTACTTGCATGAAAGTGTTTACCC
Organism: Triticum urartu; assembly: GCF_056163025.1. Classification (NCBI taxonomy): domain Eukaryota; kingdom Viridiplantae; phylum Streptophyta; class Magnoliopsida; order Poales; family Poaceae; genus Triticum; species Triticum urartu. Next base: position 538,891,442 of record NC_141878.1, on the reverse strand, counting down.
ATTACTACCCATACGAACAAGTAAAACCATGATTACACAGTAATTGTCAGATTATCTTGCTGTAAAATTAGTTGTTGCAATATGACCTACTAGTTGACAGTAAATCTGCGAATACCCGAAACATGCACACAAGCAAGTGTCAGATTTTAACTTGGGAGGTGCTGCTAGATAGCAAAATTAAGGTCAGATCGACATTAGAAGGGCAGGGAAGATCAATCTTACCTGCGAAGTGGTACCAGATGGGGCTGGAGTAGACTTGTTTGAAGCTGGCACCACCGGAGCTTCGGGCGGCGCGACAAGGATTGGGGAGAAGAGGTGCCGTTGTCAGACCTTGCTGTCGACGAAGCAGTGGAGAATCGTGGCCGGAGCAGGGGGGAGTGGGTGGCCTCGCAGATCCGGCCGATTTGACGACGACGGGGGCGGCCAAGGTGACGGCTTGGCAAACCCTAGCCGTCGCCCTCCGCGTCGCCTCTCTGTCTCTGCAAAGAACGAAGTGTGGTGGGATTGGGAATGGGGGTGGGGTTGGGGTTGGGGCCATCGCTGGCTTTTCTCTCTGCCTCCCACTTGTGCAGGCCCACAAAAGGAACAAAGTGTTGGGCCGGATCAGATGCAGATTTGGCAGCTTTACCAATTCTGGCCAAACACAAAAGATCAGCATGACCACATGTGTTCTTTTAAAGAAACCCTAAAAATACACTGCTGTTCATATTGCATGTGGATAAGTCTTTCAGTACCAATTGATCTTGAATAATTTTAAGCACTCCACAGTATATATATATGAAAATAATGGTTAACCAATAAAATGGTAAACTATTAGATGCAAGGTTGCAAATATTTGAAAAAATGAATAATTGAATTGTATGCATTTTTATGATTAAATTTAATAAATGTAAAATTTTTGCAAAAACTATGATAAATTAAAATATTCGTTGGTATTTTCAAAAAAAACCACGAATGACTACTTATGCCAACCAGAACTTCTTCATGGTTTCGTTTATTCATCTATTCTTTGGCATGCTGGTTCTCATAACGCCTTCTTCGGACCTTCTCTTTGTCCGACAAATTCATGAGATATTGGGCTTGCGCCTTGTGTTTCGCCCTCACACCATGCTTCATTTGGTATCCTTTAGCAACTCCTTCGGCATGCTCAAGAATACTAACAAAAGCCGGGTCCAGATATTTGCCACAGAACGCGCAACGATATGCCATACGCTTAAGCATGTTGCACTGTCCATTCTGCAATTCTTCAAGGGTTCTCTGAGTGTGTGCATCCATCTCTCCTTCAGAAATGTCCACATAATCATGAGAATAAGGCTGCAAGTTTAAATTATGTATGATATAAGCTGCACCATTCTTTACAGTACCTAATATTCCCTAAGTTTCATATACTGTAGTGCCTATAAATTATTTTTAAAGTAAATATTTATTAACTTTGAAAATTTAAGGAGAAAAAAGCAATATCAAATCCATATGAAAGCATAAATCATATGATGTACTTTTAAAAAATTGTCAATAAACATGCACAACCTTTATGATGTCTGACTTTTAGCTAAAACCAAAACGCACTAAATTGTGGAGTGGATGAACCATTAATTTCTCAAAGATTGATTGAATAAATAATGATCATTACGTACCAATGATCAAGATTATATTTAGAGCTAGATTCCATTATGCCAGTTCAACAATGTATTGATGGTTTAATGATTAACCTCTAACCTTAAACTTGAAGACAATCTAGGGTTAAAAAAATTAAAATTACCGTAACGGAATTCCAGTCCATGCCGTGCATGTGCTGCTGCTTGTGATCGACGACGGAGTACTGCACCTCGTTGACACGATGCTTCTCTGGGTCGGACACCGAGTAGTCCAAAGCTTTCTCATGGGGATCCTCATCCATGCGATGGACGACGACGTCGGTGGTTAGCTCCGCAAGTCCACGATCTGTCACGACGGCGTCCATGACAGGCCCCCACGTCCATGGCCCCGCTCTGTCACGATGGCCAATCGACCTCCACGAGTGGATTTCATATCCGGCGGCAGCGAGGCGGGCGTGTGAGCGGCGGCGATAGTTTTAGAGCGTGCCCTAGGGGGAGAGATGCGGGGAGTAATTGGTAGTTACCTACTATAACTAAAATACTTCGGCGTTGGGCACCTACAATGCAGCCGGCTTATTTAGGCGCTTAATTAGGATCCTGGAAAAAAATCACAATCGTAGGCGCTTGGGGCAGGCGCTAGGAACTGGATTTTGTACATCTACGTGATGCAATCCAAAGTTCGTGTCCGGGGTGGATGGGTTGGGGATTGAAAATTTTGTACATAAACCCTGGTGCTCAAGACTTGTGAAACATCAGATCAAATTGTCATCAATTGATCTAGAAATTTCAAACTAAGAAAGAAATGTACACAGAGGCCACTATAGTATTACTTGGATCGAGACTTTGTGATCATCATGTAGCCACGACACAACCAACACGATGGTCTCCGTGGCCATGTAGACATCACACCATGCACCGTTGGCTGCCTAGAACCTCTAGCCATGCATCGATAGTCGTCACGTCTTGCATGCATCTGTGATGCTAGCAATGTCATCACGTGATGTCATAAACTAAAAGGCGTGTGACAATAATTTGAAAAAACAACAAGAAAATACTCCATCCCAAAATTTTGACTAAAACCTGATTTGATACGTTGGTATTTACACAAATCAAAGACAAGAATTTTGGGACGGATGGAGTACTAAAGCATCATTATTCCAATCCTAGGTTGCTATAAGAGAAGCTTGGATTTCCATCTACCAAGCTGAATGCAGCTCAAGGCTACAATTCCATTGCACTGGTACGTTAGATATGTAGTCGGCACACAACTTAACATGCATAGTTGTACCATAGTTGAACAATAAGCATATGGTACTTCTTAACATAGTTCATCCATAAAGTCTCACCAACATACCACAAACTAAGGTAGTACTTAACCTAGTTCAGACCAAAAGAGCTTCCATTCTGGCTGCCAGGGTGCGCGCACTGCCCTAAACCCCCTCCAAGAACTCAGCAAGGGCCGCGTGTGCCACCCTGGAAGCATATCCATGGGCGTGGCTAGCGGCTCGTCTGAGTGCATGCTGGATAATACTCATACGGGTGTTATTAACCTTGCGGTTGCAGAAAGGGCATCCGTAGCGCCCAGCACTAGGCCTGACACATCTGGCATGCACACCACCGACAAGCTCCCTCCCCTTGCGATTCCTGTAGATCATCTAGCCTTCTTCGTCACTATCGACGTCTTCATATAGTATCTACATGTAGTAAAAAATGTTGCATTAATAATGGGAATTCAGCAGGCACAGAGTCTATGAAACATAATATTATAGATGATAGTGTAAACCCGAAACCCTAAATGATCTTGATGAAAGAAATATGCTGTTTATTAGGTGCTACATAAACAACCAATGGGATAACATATAATAGAAAATAATGAAGGATCAACCATGTGCCAAGCACCCAACACAGTTACCACGACGATGAGAGCACACAACTTAATGCAAAAAAAATCACTCATGACGTAAAATGCATGAACTGATGATGTACCATGGCAGAGCTGCGTAAAGATGTACCAATGCAAAGATTTAAAACTTACATGGATGACTTGCTGATGTGTCACTGGTGCATGACTCGATAAAATAGGTAGTGAGTTCTATAAATTTAACAATATAGGAAAAGAGAGACGTCTCTAGAATAGTAAAAAATCAACTACATATGTATTCTCCAAGCTTCCAACACACCTCCCTTGCTCACTGATATACTCCCACCGTTCCAAAATAGATGACCCAACTTTGTATTAACTTTGTACTAAAGTTAGTACAAAGTTGAGTCATCTATTTTGGAACGGAGGGAGTATTTGCTAGTCAATTAGTAAGATTTGACTACCATATCCAGCTACTATTTCCTGGTTCTCTATCTTAAAGATACCGCCAGTTGTCTATCTTATGGATCTCGTTAGCTAAACGCAAATTGCTACAAAAATAAGACCATTCTCTTTCTTTCTTGCATCCAGTCCATTGTCATAAAAGAGCCACCCTGTATTTTGTGTGGTTAGGATCATGGATATTGAAAGTCTCCATGTTATCGTCGTGGCAGATTCCCCTGTTGATACCCCGGCCGTCAATGGTCCTTAACTACTCAACATTCTAGATAAGTAGTTATTATGAATTCTGACAAGAGGCGATCCAAATTTTTTTATTTACAAAGAAACTAATTAACAATGCTCAAGTAAAACAGTGATGAAATCCAGCTTCTTTATGCATTACCGCTGCTTAGAGATAATCAATGCTTAAAATCATTGTCACAATCACTTAGGTAGATCATTAAATTAAAACCAAAAATCAGTGCTCAAAGAACAAAACCAGCAAAGCATTTACTCAACATTTTAAGACCTTATTTGCCTAGTGCATAACTCGTGCTCAGCGCAAATCAATCTTTATGTTATTGTCACAATCATCTGCATAGGAAATTCAATTCCAAGGTGCAGCTATGAAATAGTATAAGCACAATAACCAACCATAGCCGGATTATTAGCAGAACAATTTATATAGATCAAAAAATGACCTCTAAAGTGCTCAACACATATAACCTAGCAAGTTAGGTAACACATCTACACAATCTGGATAGGCATCTCATCGATTAAAGAAAAAAAGAAACCATGTCCTTCCCCAAAAATAGAGAAACAGACAGACCAGACAAAATCTAGGATTTTACAATAATAATAAAGGAGATAGATGACTAACGTCTTCTTCGTCGACGGCGACCACAGGCTCGGGCACAAGAGGAACCAGCGGCAGAGGAACCGGCTGCGGCAGAGGAGCCACCTGCTCCGGCTGATGAGCCACCTGCTGCAACCGAAGAACCTGGACGGCAGCAAGGACATCAAGCCCGCCCGTGCTAGATTATTAACACAATAACTTATATAGATCAAAAAATGACATATACATGGCTCAACAAATGTAACCTAGCTAGACAGCATCCGATCCAGGATTTCACACTAGGGTGTTCAAAAATTTATATCATTAACAAAAAACCCACAAATAATTTTGATACAGAGGGAGTAATATCTGAAATGTTCATGTGAAAATAATTTCTATTCCATCAAAAATGTTCATGAATGACAGAAAATGAGGATTATTTACTGCATGACCATAGAATGAAATCAATGATAATTGGGCTCCAAGAAGCAAGCAGTTTTATACGAATTGGCATGAAGTTTAGTGAACAAACTACACCACTTTTAGTCCTTTTACCTTGCATACACCTTCCTTAACTTTCTACCAAAAAATTGGTGTGTACAGATGTACACCCATGCACCCATGTGGACCTACCCTTGAACCTAGATCTACAGAATCTAGGCAGGAAAACAGAAACCCTAGTCTTTCCCAAAAAAGGAGGAAAACACTGACCAGATAAAACTTTGGATTTGGCCCAATAAGGAAGATAAATGACCGACCTCTTCTCCGTCGTCGTCGCCGTCGACCACGGGCTCGGGCGGAGGAGTCAGCAGCAGCGGCAGAAGAGTCACCTGCACAGGCGGAGGAGCCACTTGCTCCGGATGAAGATCCAGGACGGCGGCGAGGATGTCAAGACGGCCCTGCTATCCGCTCGACCCCTCGCCGGTGGCCTGGGCGTCGCCCCCGGCATGGTCCATCCCTCCCATGGTGCGCGGCATCTCGACGGCGGAGGTGCGCGGCATCTCAACGGCGGAGGTGCGCGGCATCTCGAGGGAGGAGGAGGTGCAGCGGCGGGAAGGGTGCACGACGAGCGATGAGGCGTGGGAGGAGAAAGCCCTCGTCTATGGATTTGTGGATGGGGAAGAGGACGACGTGGCCGATGACGAGTTTAATAATCGAGAAGCGGAGCGTCCGGCTCTAGACTTTGGGATGACTTAATTAGTACTAGTTGGGCCACGTTCACACCACCCCATGCGTTGTTCACACCGCCCCTGATCTGCTAGGCAGGTTTGAGATGGGCACGATCGTGCACAGCCAGGATTTAGGATTAATGCACGTGTCATGTCGTATTTTTTTAATATGTTGTAAAACTTTAGAAACAAAGCAATGGCAGATGAAAAGTTACGAAAATTTCAAACTAGTGGTCATCGGCTTTGATGTAAAAACAATTGATTTGTTTAATTTATTTGTTAATTCCTAAATATTGAATTTAAACATGCACGTAAATCATGGCGGTTAGTTCACGTTTGTCTCATCGTTGATTGGTCGGCGTTGGGCACCTTCAATGCAGTGACGCTTATTTAGGATCCTGGAGAAAAAATCACAAGCGTAGGCGCTTGGGGCAGGAGCTAGGAACTGGATTTTGTACATCTACGTGATGCAATCCAAAGATCGTGTCCGTGGTGGATGGGTTGGGGGTTGAAAATTGTGTACATAAACCCTAATGCTCAAGACTTGTGAAAACATCAGATCAAGTTGTCATCAAGTGATCTAGTATTACTTGGATCGAGACTTTGTGATCATCATGTAGCCACGCCACAAACACGATGGTTCTAGTATTACTTGGATCAGCACCTTAGGCAGCAAACTAGTGCATTTCTTTTTTGAGTCACCATCTTCCTTCTTGAAAACCACATGTACACACTCATCATGTATACCATAACACATCAGAATCTGTTAATGAGAGCTCACAAGCTTAACTAGCTTCAAACGAACCTAGCCAATCAGGGTTTTATGCTACTTAATCTAAATGAGCCGATGATTAATGAGCACGAGTTTAACAAGCAGAGATGCCAAACCACACACCAATTAACATAGTTCTACCTTAGTTCAACACTTCCATATATACAAAAGCAAGCACCACTTAGTAGTACTGGTGCACATAGTTCGACCATAAACGTTCATCAACAAAGTATAGCATAGGGTAGTACTTAGCATAGTTAAAACCAAAAGAGCATCACTTCTAGCTGCGAGGGTGCGCACTTCCCTAAAGCCTCAAAGAAGCCTCATCAAGTACTCGGCATACGTGGCGTGCTTCACCTTGAAAGCGTAGCGATTCTTGATGCTGCCTTGGAATGTTCCGACTGCATGGTTGATGGTACTTCTCAGGTCGCCTTTCATCAGCTTGTTGTAGTAAGGGCATCCGTAGCCGCCCCTTCCGATTCTTGGCCTGATACGTTTCTTGAGAACACCACTGTTCAGCTCCCTCACCTTCTGCCTCCTGTAGATCCTCTGGGTTTCTTGGTCGCTGTCGACGTCATCACTTAGGACCTACATGTAGTACCAAATGCTGCGTAAGTATATCTATTATGAGAATTCTGCAGGCACAGAGTCTATGAAACATAATGTAATTGATGACAGCGTAAAATATCTTCAAATGATGTTGAAAAAATAAATGCATAACTTATTAGTTGGTACATAAGCAACTAAATGGGATAGTACCATATAGTAAAAAAAAATGAAGGATGAATCATACATGTCGAAGAGTGCACTAGCATTGCCACATTTTGCCACACATTTTCCCAAGCTTGCCTAAGGTTAGTTCATCAAAATGAGAGCCACAAGTTGGCAAGCCTAAGGGAACCTTGCCACACTTTTTGTGTGTATGTCATGTGGGACCCAAGTGTGGCTTGCCTAAGGTGTGGCTGGAACCAAACACTCACTTAAGTTGGTCAAACTTGCCTAACCTTAGGTATGGCGATCTTTGGCAAAGTCACTAACCAAACAGCCTTTAGTGCAACAAAATTCACTTGTTATGTAAAAATGCATAACTGATGATGTAACATGGCAGAGCAGCATACAGATGTACTAATGCAAAAAAGACTTATAACTTACATGCATGACTAGATAAAATAGCTCGTGAGCTGTATCTATTTAGGGTTAGAATTTTGTGTGTTTATGATGATGGATATTGAAAGTCCACATGTTATCGTCGTGGAAGTTTCCCCTGTTGATCGATACCCCACCCATCAATGTTCCTGAACCATTCAACGTTCTAGGTAAAGTAGTTAATTATTATGAATTCTGACAATAAGTGATCCCAAATGTTGTACTTACAAAAAAGGGTTTTTATCATTTATGCCACCAGTTGTGTCCCACAATTAAGTATCACCACTAGGAATTTCTACTGCTAAAAAAGCCATCGCTTCTTTAGACACATGCTCAAAAATGCCACTTCACATCATTATTGTGATATCAAATCTATCTTGACATGCTATAATGGCATCAATACCTATGGACCAACATGCCAACTCTCCTTCTATCTCACTACAATAAAGTATGGGCCCACTTGATCCCAACAGCGTTCTTATTTTCCTGTAAAATTATTCGCTTACTTACTCCTCACAAGTGGGGCCATACTTATCATTGTGAGATAGAGAGAACTGAAATGTGGACCTGGGCTTTTTTTTGTCATATTGGATGGTCAACAAGTTTTAAATGAAAATAACAATGTCTAATGGCATTATTGAGCAAACATATAACGGAACGATGGCATTTTTTATACATCTAATGGCATTTCTGAGTAAGCATGTCACGAATTGATGGCATTTTTGAGCGACTGTAACTTCTAAGGGAAAAACTGAGTAGTGGGATACAACTGGTGGCATAAATGATAAAAACCCTACAAAAGAACTAATTAAAACAACTCAAGTAAAACATTGATGATATCCAATTTCTTTCTAAAATAGCCATTTCTTAGAGATAATCAATGTTTAAAATCATTGCCACAGCCACTTATGGAACATTTAAACCAAAGATCGATCAAGTGCAACCAAACATGTACTCAACATTTTAATACCTTATTTGCCTTGTACTGACCAGAGAAAACCTAGGATATTACAAAATAAATAAATAAATAAATAAATGGGATAGATGACTAACCTCTTCTTCATTCTCGTCGGCAACGACCACAGGTGGGGGCAGGGGAGGCAACAACCGCGGCAGACGAACACCCGGCTGAGGCTGAGGAGCCACCACCTGCTCCGGCAGAGGAGCCATAGGAGCTACCTGTTCCGGATTATTAGCAGAATAATTTATATAGGTCAAAAACTGACATATACATGCTTCAATAAATGTAATCTAGCTACACAGCTGCGGATCCAGGATTACATACTTGGGTGTTCAAAAATTTATATTGCAAACTAAAACCACAACAATATTTTTCAAATGGAGGGAGTAATATCTAAAATTTTCATGTGAAAAGATTCTTAGTCCATCATAATGACAGTACTGACATGAATGACAGGAAATGAAGATTATTTACTTCATGACCATACAATATGACATTTTCATAAACAAGGCATGGTGTTGTTATCCTTATGTTGCAGAAAATATTTTCACAATCACCTACGTAGGCAATTCAATTCCAAGGTCAAGCTACGTATTTGTATTAGCACAGTCACCAAACCTAGGTGGCTTTATTAGCAGAATAATTTATCTACATCAAAATATTGCCTATACAGGGCTCAACACATGTAACCTAGCTAGTTACCTAACAAATCTACAGAATATTGATATGGAGTCCATCGATCAAAGATAAAAAGAAACCCTGGCCTTCCCCAAAAATAGAGAAAAGGACTGACCAAAGCACACCTAGGAATTTACAAAAAACTAAAGGAGATAGATGACTAACGTCATCTTTGTTGACGTCGCCAGCGACCACAGGCTCGGGCACCGGAGGCGTCACCCGCGACAGAGGAGACACCTGCTCCGTCTGAGGAGCCAGAGCAGCTACTAGGGCCCACATAAATGGCTGTGCAAGGACAATTTCATGTCGGTCAAGTACCATATATAAGAAATTTCGGCCAAAAAAATTCGGGTGCAGTACTGTACGTCTGTACCGGTGCTGCTGCTATCAAAATTTGGCATCAACACATTTTGGATGCACGAGAACCATGAGATCCGAGTGGTTCATAGATCTTAAATAAAGATAACCTATACAATGAGGAGCCGACCCCCACACCCATGCACCCATGTGGATCCGCCCTGAAACCTAACGGATCTAACGAATCTAGGTTGACACCTAGGATTGACCAGAGCACACCTAGGATTTTACAAAAAATTAAAGGAGATAGATGACTAACGTCTTCTTTGTTGACATCGCCAACGACCACAGGCTCGGGCACAGGAGGCGTCACCTGCTCCGTCTGAGGAGCTAGAGCAGCTACCTGGTCCCACATAAATAGCATAATATTTTATATAGATCAAAAAATGTCATATACATGCCTAAACTAATGCAACCTAGCAACACAGCTTTGGATCCAGGATTTCAAAGTTGGGTGTTCAAAAATTAATATTGCAAACCAAAACCACAACAATATTTTTCAAACGGCTGAGATCAAGTTGGCTTTTGAGTCCAGAAGGCATTCTTCTGCCTCTGCTTTTGTTACTCAAGAAATTAAAGAGTTAGGAGTAATAGCTAAAATGTTCATGTGAAAATATTATTTTTTCATCATACTGACAGTACAGACATGAATGACAGAAAATAAAGATTATTTAGTATGACATTTTCGTAAACAAGGCATGGTGTTGTTATCCTTTACTTGCAGAAAATATTATGCTGAAAATAAGCAACCAAATAATATATTTCAAATAGGGATGATAACAAGTCAATAATATTATAGCCTATGGTAATTGGACTCCAGGAATCAAGCAATTGGTGTTGAGCAAATTGAACGACAAAAAATGTGTCTGCTAGATTAAGCGTAAGAGGCTAGTTTTATACAAATTGACATGAAGTTTAGTGCATAAACTACACCAGTTTTAGTACATTTAAAATAAAAGAACCATATATAAGAAATTTGGGGCAAATAATTTCGGGTGGTTGGTAGATCTATCTTAAAATTTGGCATCAACACATTTTGGATGCACGAGAGCCATGGATCGGAGTGGTTGGTAGATCTTAAAAACAAGATAACCTATACAATGAGGAGCCGACCCCCACACCCATGCACCCATGTGGACCAAACCTACCTGATCTAACGAATCTAGGTACGGATTTCATAGATGGAAGAAAAGCAGAAACCCTAGCCATGCCCAAAAATAGTTAAGGGACTGAACAAGGAAACCTAGGATATTTCCTAAAATAGGACTGACCTCTTCTTCTTCATCGTCGTCGTTGACGTTGACCACGGGCTGCGGCAGCGGAGGCAGATGGCGTGGCAGAGGAGTCACCTACTCCAGCGTAGGTGACACCTGCACCGGAGCCTGGATGTGGTCGATGACGTCACGGCCGCCCTGCTGCCGGCTAGACCCCTCGCCGGCGGGGAGGGGTTTCTCCATGTGCAGCTTCGCACGGCGCTTGGATGCTTCGTGCGCCATGGCGTCGGCCCCGGTGTCGGCCCTCCCTCCCATGGTGCGCTTGGGCATCTCGACGGCGGAGGTGCAGCGGCGGGGTGGGCAGGCGAGTGGTGAGGCGTGGGAGGAGAAAACCCTCGAATTTGTAGATGGGGAAGAGGACGGGAAGAGGGCGGTGGCGATGTGATAAATTCTAATGGGGAAGCGGAGCGTGCTATGGGGAAGCGGAGCCGCCGATTTAGTCGTGGGCAATCAAAAGGAGTTGTTGCCACGTTCACACCTCCCCATGCATTGTTCACACCACCACGTCTTGCCACGTCAAAACGTAACTTCTCACTTCTCACTAAAATGAATAGCCCGATCGTGCACATCCATGATTTAGGAGTAATGCAACTTCCCTTCAAAAAATTGTGTAATGCAACTGCTCCCTCATTACACAGAACAAAGTCATACAGTGGGACAACCGAATTTGTAGGCTTGTTTCATCTGCACGTGTCATGTTTTATATTTGTCCTAAAATATGTTGTAAAACTTTACAAACAATGGAATGGAAAATGGATGTGACAAAACTTCGTCAGCAACTGCGCGGATTCGTCTGCCATATATCCGATGTCCGGTACCGAGGAGGGGAATGTTGATCCACGCGATGCCATGTGTTTCGTCTGGACCCATATCATGCACCCCGAGCCAACCGGGCCAAAACATGCGCCGCTAGCCTTCTCGATCCGAACAATGAGCTAGTGTCCACCATGCGCAGAGATGCTCATGCAGACAGGTTTGCTAGCACTAGTGAATGACGTCGAATCTCGGTGTGCAATATGTGTAGCCGCGTGTCTCTTTGGCGTGCCTGGCATACCGAAGGGACTCGTTGAAGGTCCAACGAACCGCGGTGGGGTCAATGCTGGATGTATGGTGTAACGCCCTCGATGCGGCTATATCTTCTACGTGTCGAAGCACGACTTAGAGGCATAACCGCATTGAGAAGCAATGTCGCAAGTAAGGCAATCTTCACAACATCCCATGTAAATAGATAATAAAAGGGGAAGGTACATAGTTGGCTTACACTCGCCACGTCAAACAAAGTACATAAATAGCATTACATCATCCAATCACTCATGGTCCGACTACGGTGCCAAAATAAAAGATCAACCCAACATGCGACACAGTCCCGATCGCCCCAACTGAGCACCACTACTGATCATCAGGGAAAGACACATAGTAACGGCGTGAGTCTTCGTCGAACTCCCACTTGAGCTCAAGCGCATCATCTGGAACGGAGTCATCAGGCCCTGCATCTGGTTTGGAAGTAATCTGTGAGCCACGGGGACTCAGCAATCTCGCACCCTCGCGATCAAGACTATTTAAGCTTATAGGTAAGGCAAGGTAAATATGTGGAGCAGCAGCCTCGCCCAGCCTTGCCGCCGCCATACTCGAGACGAGCATGAGCTCATACTCGAGCTGCCGCACGTGAACCCACACCACTTTTCCCCGCGCGCCCGCTCCCCACGCGCGCGGTTTTGCCTCCCGCCGCCTTGCTTGCTTCCCTGCTCGCCGCGAACGCCATGGCCCCGAGAAGAGCTACGCTCGTGCTCGAGCGCCTAGTCCTCTGTTGCACGCGCGCAACCACGCATGTGCTCCCCTCTCAACCCCGTGCGCCCGTCGGAGCTCCTCTGCTCCGCTAGACGCGCCGCCGCTCGCCGGTGCCATCACCGTCTTCCCTGTGCACGTATGGAGAAGATAGCCATGGCCCTGGGTTGTGTCAAGTAGACCCGAGCCCCTTGCCAACCAGCATACCGATCCTAGCCCAGTGGTAGCGACCCGTCTCATCCACCCGGCAGAATAGGGTTCGAATCCCCCCAAGGGCAGTGTGTTAGAGCCCCTTTTCTCTCTCTTCTGGGATCGCTGTTTCTATGACAGAAGGGTCCCACCAGTCAGCCTCTCAGCGCCCTCCTTCTTCTATTTTTTTTCCTTATCCCCGCGTTTTCCATTTATGGCAAGTCCCTGTTTTCCATTTCAGGCAAGTCCATTTCTGGACGTTTCCAAATAAGGGAAATGCCATTTCTGTCATTTTCCATTTAGGGCAGTTTCTAACCTTTTGCACTTGTGATGATTTTTCTACAGCAACCCCAACATATTATATATGTTTTTGGGGTAGAAAAATCCGACTAATCCCGTGGTGGCATTAGTTTCTGCATTTGATTAAGTTCATAAACATGTCACTTTACATTATGATGTTGTTTTGCCATGTTTGTGTGATTTATTTCAAACATGCTATGAGGTGGTTTGGTACATGGTTAGCTTCATTTTCATGTATACTTCATACTAGAACTTGTCCCATGCCATGACATGCCTGGTAGTGAGTTAATCAAGCTTGTAAAGATGACATGTTGAATCTGTTTTTGTCATGTCCTGGAATTTCACTAAGTCTGAAACTGTTTATGTTTTTGCCATGTTCACATTCTTGCAATTGTAATTTCTGATCCCTTTTGGCTCAAGGTCACTAAGGGACTTTTGTTAAGTGCTTTGAGTAGCTTCATGCCATGCCTTGCTTTGCCATGTTAAGTTCCTGTAGCATGTAGTTTTCATGCTCCAAAGTGTGCTATCTGATCTGAAATTCCAGACTTGTGTTAATTTCACTAAGTCTGAAACCTGTTTATCAATTGCACTTTTGCCATGCTTGCTTGAACCTGTTAATGGATGAATTGGCCGTAGCTCAGTGTTCATCTTTTGTCAAGCATTATGATTGGATCCCTGCCTTGTATTTTGTTGCCATGTTTGAGTGTTATAGCATAATTAACTTGATGCATTTAGATGGCTACTTGCTGTTTATCGCAGACCGGTGCCATATTTGTCTTGCTTGCCATTTCCAAACCGTGCATCCGATTCCGGTGTTCTTTATATCGATTTCAACCAAAATCACCTCACCTTTCCAGTGGCACACTTGGATTTCCAAGTTGAGGCCAGGTTCAATCATCCCTTGTCAAATCTTGCATATGCATCACATATCGCATCCCGCATAGCATACCATGTTTGCATCATGTTGTTTGAGCTTTGCACGTGGTTAATTGTGTTCCTTTTGCTTGTTTGTATTGTTTGGGTAGATCCGGGAGACGAGTTCACTAACGAGGAGCCCGTTGAGTTTGCTTTCGAGGATCCAGTCAACTCTGACAACTTTGCAGGCAAGATGATCATACCCTCGAAATCACTTCTATCTTTGCTTTGCTAGATGCTCGCTCTTTTGCTATGCCTATACTACGATGCTTACCACTTTCTTATCATGCCTCCCAAATTGCCATGTCAAACCTCTAACCCACCATGTCCTAGCAAACCGTTGATTGGCTATGTTACCGCTTTGCTCAGCCCCTCTTATAGCGTTGTTAGTTGCAGGTGAAGATTAGAGACCGTTCCTTGTTGGAACATTATTTTCTTGTTGGGATATCACTATATTATCTTGTTATCTTAATGCATCTATATATTTGGTAAAGGGTGGAAGGCTCGGCCTTTTGCCTAGTGTTTTGTTCTACTCTTGCCGCCCTAGTTTCCGTCATATCGGTGTTATGTTCCCGGATTTTGCGTTCCTTACGCGGTTGGGTAATAATGGGAACCCCTTGACAAATCGCCTTGAATGAAACTCTTCCAGCAATGCCCAACCTTGGTTTTATCATTTGCCACCTAGCCTCTTTTTCCCTTGGGTTTTCGGAGCCCAAGGGTCATCTTATTTTAAACCCCCCCGGGCTAGTGCTCCTCTGAGTGTTGGTCCAAACTAGAGTCCTCTGCAGCGCCCCCTCGGGGAAACTCGAGGTTTGGTTTTAGTTGTATGGAGCGCTCATCTGAGTGTGCCCTGAGAACGAGATATGTGCAGCTCCTATCGGGATTTGTCGGCACATTCAGGCGGTGTTGCTAGATTTGTTTTAACTTGTCGAAGTTGTCTTGTAGAACCGGGATACCGAGTCTGATCGGAATGTCTCGGGAGAAGGTATATCCTTCGTTGACCGTGAGAGCTTGTCATGGGCTAAGTTGGGACTCCCCTGCAGGGATTTGAACTTTCAAAAGCCGTGCCCGCGGTTATGGGCAGATGGGAATTTGTTAATGTCCGGTTGTAGATAACTTGAACCTTAACTTAATTAAAATTAATCAACGGTGTGTGTTACCGTGATGGTCTCTTCTCAGCGGAGTCCGGGAAGTGAACACGGTGTTGGAGTAATGTTTGCCGTAGGTTGTTTCTCTAGTCCTTCGTTCGCGCTTTGCCTTCTCTTCTCGCTCTCTTTTGCGAACAGGTTAGCCACCATATATGCTAGTCGCTTGCTGCAGCTCCACATATTTACCTTGCCTTACCTATAAGCTTAAATAGTCTTGATCGCGAGGGTGCGAGATTGCTGAGTCCCCGTGGCTCACAGATTACTTCCAAACCAGATGCAGGGCCTGATGACTCCGTTCTAGATGATGCGCTTGAGCTCAAGTGGGAGTTCGACGAAGACTCACGCCGTTACTATGTGTCTTTCCCTGATGATCAGTAGTGGTGCCCAGTTGGGGCGATCGGGACCGTGTCACATGTTGGGTTGATCTTTTATTTTGGTACCGTAGTCGAACCATGAGTGATTGGATGATGTAATGCTATTTATGTACTTTGTTTGATGTGGTGAGTGTAAGCCAACTATGTACCTTCCCCTTTTATTATATATTTACATGGGATGTTGTGAAGATTGCCTTACTTGCGACATTGCTTCTCAATGCGGTTATGCCTCTAAGTCGTGCTTCGACACGTAGGAGATATAGCCGCATCGAGGGCGTTACATATGGTGTGGGTCAACCTGGCTAACGGTGCATGGTTTGAGTTTAGGTGGCTAGGTTTGCATGGCTAGGGGGCTAGATGGCTAATGAGTGTGCATGCGTCATCTGTACATTGTCAAGGTTGAATGGTGGTTGTCTACGTGGCCATGCGTGCATGCATGGTGTGGGTCCAGTTTGCGTTCGGCGCACGGGATGTGCCTTGGTGGGTATGGCCCAAAACTTGCGACACAGAGTTCTGAAGTAGATGAAGGGGCGGGCCCCGGTCTTCGTCCACAAGCAAGACTTGTTCGCTCTCATTGGCTAGCTCCGGGATGCGTTTTGGTCTCGTTTACACACAACCTATGTGAAGGCTTATGCGTGCCACTCTCGATGTTCGACCACACCCACACCGCGAAAGGTCCCAAGAAATTTGGATCCCTCATGAATTTGCACGGATTATAGCGGTGGCAGACGAGACCCGGCACTTTTTGCCCTTAACAATGGCTCTGAGGCAGCCCTGCCCATTGGTCGCACATGGCACATATATGGACCAGAGCTTAGCATGGAACGGTCACCCCCAATCCCTGCTGTGATTTCATGTGGCCGCGGTATAGATCCTGAATTTCTGAGGATACTGTCCTAGAAATGCGGCAAATGTCCCGAATATGGCAAGCGCAGGCTCCGAGAAAGGCCGGGACCTTGCATGCACTTTTAGATTGTTCTTCGTTGACCCAAGAGAGAGCATCGACGAAAATGGAGGAACGGGCCCGCATTCATTGCGCAAACCGGACACATTACCTCAAAGTAGCTAGATCCAAACCATGCACCCCCGTCGTCTAGACCCACGTGGTGCACCACTTAGACACTAGACCCACATCACTTACACCGGCCCCCAAGCCAACCATTCCCCGTGTAGACTCATATGCCGCACCCCGCAAAATAGCTTAGCACAAGACTTCCACCCCGATTGCCACAACATGCACCACTACACGTAAGTGTCCAAAAAATGGACTATCGCATTATCAACATTTTTTTTGCCAAAACAAGTAAGTTGTTTTTAAATTGCTTGAAAATAGCAAGGTTTATGTTAAATTATAATTTCATTAATTACACATTATAACGTGCATTTGTTGTCCCTCAAAAAGGGGTGCATTCCTTTTTGTAAAACCACAAAATTACTTCATTTCCCTCGAAAAAACGAATCCTTCTTCACCCTCTCACGATCACGTTCACGGTGGCCTCGCCCTATAATCTAGGAGTGGTTGTTCCAATCTCCCCACGGGGGACAACTTCCATGCACTACCTATCTTGGTTGGTTGCAACCATCTCGCCATCACGGTTTTTATGGAAAAAATCACATTCTTTTGTTTTTCCTTCCAAAGATATGTGGCGAAAAACGTGGAACAAAAATTGTAGAAGGCATGGTGGGATACGTGCACATGTTGTCTTTTTGTACTACAAGTGCACTTGTTGGCAAGTTGCATGTGCACGTGTCATGTTTCATTTTTTTTATTGAAAATTATGTTGTACACCTTTACATAGACGCTTGAATTATTGTTTTCGTATGTTAATAATTCCTAAATATTGAAATTCAGCATGCACATAACACATGGTTTCCAAGCTTCGTCAGCGACCGCTTGGATTCGTCTGGTATATGCCCGCTATCTGGTATTGGGCAGGGGAATGTGGATCCATGCGATGCCATGCGTTTCATCTGGACCCATGTCATGCACCCCCAACCAATCGGGCCGACATCATGTGCCGCTAGGCTTCCCGATCCTAACCATGCGCTAGTGTCCATCATTTTGGCTGGCACTAGTGAATGACGTCGTATCTCGGTGTGCAATATGTGTAGTCGCGTGTTGCTTTGACATACCTGAAATTCCGAGGGAAGGAACTCGTGTCGGAGGTCCAACGAACCGAGGAGGAGTCAATAATGGATGGATGGTGTGGGTGAACCTGGCAAACAGTTCACGGTTTGAGTGAAGCTAGCTGGGTGTGCATGGCTAGGTGCTAGATGGCTAATGAGTGCGCATGCGTCTTGTGTACATTGTCAAGGTTCACCGGTGAGTGTCTACTTGGCCACGCGTGCATGCATGGTGTGGGTCCAGTTGGTGTGCGGCGCACGAGACGGGCCTTGGTTGCTAGGGTCCACATCTTGTGGCACGGAGTTCTGAAGCAGATGAAGGGGCAGGCCCCGCACACCGTTCATAGGCCAGACTCGTTTCCACTCAATGGACAATGGCTCCGAGGCGGCCCTTCTCTTTGGTGGCACATGGCCCATATATATGGACCAAAGAGCTTAGCATGTGATTGTTACCCCATTTCCTGCTATGATTTCATGTGGCCGCGGTATAGATCGTGAATTCCCGATGATACTAACCTAGAAATGCGGCAACTGTCCCGAATATGGCACGCGGGACCCAAGAAAGGCCGGGACCTAGCATGCGCGTTTGGATTGTTCTCCGTTGACCCGAGAGAAAGCACCGATGAAAACGGAGGAACGGGCTTGCACTCAGTGCGCAAACTGGATGCGTTACCTCAAGGTAGCTAGATCCAAACCATGCACCCCCGCCGTCTAGACTCATGTGGCGCACCACTTACGCAGTAGACCCACACCACTTACACCGGCCCCCAAGCCCAAGAATTCCCCCGGGTAGACTCATATGTCGCACACCACAAAATAGAATTAGCACAAGACTTCCACCCCGATTCACCAGGTTACTACCTTGTGCACCCCTAGCCAGCATGATACACTGCATGCACCTAGAGCCACCTGGGCCCACAGCATGATACACTGCATGCACCTAGAGCCACCTTGGATCAACTTTTTTTTTGCCAAAACAATTTAGTTATTTTTATAATGGCTTGAAAATGGCAAGGTTTCTATTAAATAATAATTTCCTTAATTACAATAAGGTCCATTTTGTAACCACACAAAATTCCTACCTTCCCTCGAAAAAAAGATTTCTTCTCTCACGATCACGATGGCCTCACCCTATAATCTAGGAGTCGATCCAATCTCCCCAAGGGGGCCAAGTTGCACGCAGTAGATATTTTTGGTTGCTTGCAAATTTCTCTCCAAAACGGTTTATTATGAGAAAATCACCTTATATTTTTTACTCCCAAAGACATGTGGCGACAAAAGCATGGAACAAAATCGTAGGAGGCACGGTTGGATACGTGCACATGCTGTCTTTTTCTACTACAACTGGACCTATTGGCAAATTGCATGTGCACGTGTCATGTTTCAATTTATCTTGAAAATTATGTTGTACACATTTACATAGGCAATCGAATTGTTGTTTTCATATGTTAATAATCCCTACATATTGACCACGTGACACATGTGGTAAGCAATCCAAACAATTCAAAAAAAAATCCCTAAATATTGATTTAAGCATGCTCTTAGAAATTATCAGTCATAGAACCAACATCTCTTTCTTAGAGATTAAGGTACTTCCACATTAAATCTAATACAATAAATTCAAAGGATCAACTTAATACATTAACAGCACATAGGGATGTAGCCCAGGAATCCAACGAGTAGAGAGAAAAGGAGGAACAAAAGCTGGAAGAAGAAGGACCAGCCAGCAGCAGCGCCAACATCAGCGCCATCAGCCTCCTAGCCTCACAACTCCAGGTCTCCAGCCTTGTGAACTCCAGTTTTTTTCCTACGAAACACGAATGGCAAAGTTGCTGTTACAGGTTAGGACTTAGTGAAAATTACAGTTATGTTGAAACAGTTATAATGACAAACAATGTTGACATGATGGTTACAACAAGCAAACAAAACCAAGCTCACAAGTGCAACTTACTTTTAACATCAAACAATTATATTAACATGGCCACTTTAGAGCAAGATTTTACCATGCAACATAAACTTGTCATAGCAACAAAAGGCATGGCATGAAAGTATTGACAACATAATGCAAATAAATTTTAGGAAGCATGGCCATAGAAGTTATATTTTTAGTGGCAACCTTCAAGCAAAGTTGCATAGTTTTATAACAAAAAGGGCTGCTGTTATTGGTAGAGGCACACTGAGGTTGGCTAGCCATCGAGGATGACCAGTGGGCCAGGGGCCACATGACTGGGAGCATTTGTATGTGCGTGACTGCCGTGGGACTCGGATGTCAGTGACTTACTTTGAAAACAAAAGGGGGATTTATAGTTTAGTGGGAACCATCAAGCAAATTTGCAAAGTTTTATAGATGACAGATTTATACTTGCTGAGATGCACAGAGTAAAATGATGGCATGTTGGAGGCAATAAATAAATATGCTACATGGCTTGTCATGGCATCTAATTGCACAGAATGCTAAGTACAAATAATGGAGAACAAGACATACAACATGAGCATCTCCATAAGAGCTGGTAGCTCTACCAAAAAGAAATCAACAACTCAAAAAAGGTTCAAATATAGTATCAAGCACTTAATAATAGAAAGACACATAACAAATTTTTGGAGTAGAAGTGCAGGTGAACATCAAATACTACCACTACAATAGTACAAATTTAGCATAGGGTTCATATACATCATATTCCAACCCCCAAAAGCATGTACTCAATCACTACCACCGCAACTGTAAGCATGAGTAGTAGGAAGATTAGGAGTGGGGAAGCTTACCCTAAACAACGGTACCGCCGCCATTCAGACGAGGGGAGCGGCGAGGGAAGCATGGAGAACGGCGGGGAAGCGATGTCGCGACCACTGTCCTCCTCCTCTTGCGCTTCGGAGTCATCTCCGACTCGGTTGGAGTCTCCACAATCTGCAACGGCACCTCGTGCATCGTGGGTTCCTGATCCAGTGGATGTTCTACCCTGGATCTGAATGCCCACCACTTGCGCCTGTCCCACGGGCTGGATGAATTGGCCTGCTCCATCGCCCACAGGAGGATCTCGATGTCGTGCCTCAGTTGTGCGGGCGGGGGAAAAAGCTTTTTCTTGTCCCTGGATGTCATTTCCCTCAAAGTGGCCCTTGCCGTCCAGTGCAACTGCCTTATGTTGTTAAACCAAGAACGGATCTCCATCAACTTGGCCATCTTTACCTGGTCGCCGCCGGCGATCTCCATGAAGTCGGCGTTC
The DNA here is from genome assembly GCF_056163025.1 of Triticum urartu. Taxonomy (NCBI): domain Eukaryota; kingdom Viridiplantae; phylum Streptophyta; class Magnoliopsida; order Poales; family Poaceae; genus Triticum; species Triticum urartu. The sequence continues at coordinate 538,870,297 of NC_141878.1, read as the reverse complement.
TCGCGGCCGGCGATCTGCTCCTCCATCGAGGTTCTTGCATGGATGGAAGAAGGGGTGGGATGTGGAAGAGGAGACGAGCAAAGTTGCGGCCGCGAGAAGGAGGAGAAGGAGAGGGAGAAGATGTCGCAGTTATAATGGCAATGGGTGAGGGGAAGGACGATGGCGGTGGCGGTTCTGCATTGGATGAGAGGAGCGGCGGTTCTGCATTGGATGAGAGGGGCGGCGCGTGATTGTTTTCTTCCTATGACTTAATATAGATAATTGCACTTAAATTGCACTTAAAGCCCAACCACTGTAAAACTTTGTATAATAAATATAGATAATTCGGGCCAACCAAAGCCCACAACATGAATTAATAGTACGCTTACAACTTAAATAACACCAAGTCAAATATAGATAGATAGATTTTTTAGCTAAAAAAGATAGATAGATAGATAGATAGATAGATGGTTGCCGCTTCTCCACCAGGCTCCTCCTTGCTCCTCCTCCGGGCGCCCTTCACTGCTCCTCCACGGTGTTGTTGATGGGGTATGGTAGAGTGTGCATGCACTCGTCGGTGGGGAAGACGTTGTCGTAGTCCGTGAAGATGTTATGGGTGGTGAAAGCTATGAACTCGCAGCCACACCAGAACACGCGGCCGAGGAGGTAGAACGCGCCGAAGGGGTTAGTGAAGTGGGCAAGGATAGCAACCACAACCCCGTTGTGGATGACCTCCTCGACTCGGTACATCCTTGGAGATCCCCGAGGGAGGTGCCCGTAGCCGGCCCGAAGGAAGAAGTCGTTGAGCCCCCTTGCGCCCCTCCACCTTGACATCGCCCACACACAAAGGGTGCTCTCGACGTACACCCCGGCAGGGTAGAGCATCTCCGGCACGGTGGGGGGGGGGAAGCGGTAGGTTGGCCCGGTGTACTGCATGGCTGCGGCGGGCTGGTTCTTGGGGCTGTTTGTGGTGAAGAAGAAGAAGGGTAGGCGCAAAATGCAGGTGGGAGAGTATGGGAGATGGATGAAGGGTGTGAGAGGAAGAGGAACATGATAGGTGGCTTAAATAGCCACCGTGGCAGTAATGGGGTCAAATGTGAACAAATTTTCCACCCACAGCGGCATCGGGAGTGTACACGCATGGGAAACTGTAGTGTGAATCAAAATGCGAAGTTTAAGTGCTGGCCTATGTGCCGTCGGTCGGGTCAACCGGGGACGGCTCTGCGGCGCGTGCTCCTTCGCGTATGTGCACGCATGCAATGTAGGCTGAAGCGGACGCATGCATGCAACCGCATGCACTACTAGGGAAAACCTTATACACAGAATGTTACCAGTAGCGATTGTTAAAAAGAGGCGCTACTGCTACTTAGCAGTAGCGCGTCTGCTAGAACGGCGCTACTGTTACCCGCTTAGCAGTAGCGCGGCAGGGACAGAACGCGCTACTACTATAATTGCCACACCGTTCCCGACGTGCTAGGTATAGTAGTAGCGCCCTTCTACGAACATCGCTACTACTACGGATTTTAGCAGCAGCGCGTTTTGCCTCCCCACGCTACTGTTAAAGCTATTTTCACCTACCCCCCTGCCGCCGTCTCCCCCGACCCCGCCTCGCCGCCGTCTCCCCTGACCCCGCCTCGCCTCCGCCTCGCCGCCGTCTCCCCCGACCCCGCCTCGCCACGCCTCGGTGTCGCTGTCTCCCCCGACCCCATCTCTCTCCCCGCCCTCTATAAGCACTCTCCCCTTCCGATCCCTCTTCTCTGCTTAGTATGAACCCTAGCTATTTAGTGCTAGTTAGTATGAACCCTAGGCTATTTTTAGTGCTAGTTAGTTAATTACTTATATGTTAATTAGGGCAGTAGTTCCTAGGTACTAATTAGTTAGTAAGAACTAGGTACTAATTAGGTATTAGGTACCATGAGTATTATTTATAGTAAGTTTATTTTTAGTAAGAACTAATTGAATTAATAGAACTCGTTAGTAAGAACTTGTTGCTATTTTTTTAGTTAAAGCTATTTTTCTCGCATCGACGTGGACGATGCCTATCCCGCATCCTCATCGTCGAGTCAGCGGAGGACGACACCTGCTTGACCAGATGGGCCATGTCCGAGACTGGGCTCCGCCGGGGTGGTACTGGGAGGCGCTACCTACCGGGGGCGCAGGTTGGTGAGGAGCCAGCCTGTCGTTGACCCGAACCTTCTTTGGTGACGGTCGCGTGGGCCAATGACGGTCCAGAGGCTCGAGGACTCCGCGGAGGTGGTGCGTCACCGTGTCAGTGAGGAGGACGCGCACGTCCGTCGCTACTTGTTTGCGTTGGAGCACAGGTTCTCCAGGGATCTCACTGGAGCTATGATCCCATGATGGTTCCTTCTCTGTGGGTGTCCACCGCCCGCGCCAATACCCGTCGTGTGCTAGGGTTTTAGTTGTACTAGTGATGTTATATGTATGACACTACTCGGGATGTATTAGTGATAATATTCGACGATGTACGGACGCATGAGATGATTTACTTTTGCTTATTGAATGCATGCTACTTAGCAGTCCTATAAGATATTTTGAAATGTATATCTTGTGTTGCTCAATATCCAAGTGGCCGGTCATGTTTGCAGGTTACACCTCCGAGTGGCCTATGTTTTGCCGGAGTGTTGATTCATTTCTGTTCCGGCAAATTTCAGGCGCTCGATATGTCCTATTTTAGCAAAGGTCATGCCGTATTTTTCCGTGAATTTTGGCATGACTTTTGCCAGAATATGTAGGAAATATCGAGTGCCCCGGATTTGTGTGTTGAGTATCCTGGTAGTTGTCTTCGATCGATTTTCAATTAATGTTTTAACTATGAACATAGGAAATGTCTGGCGACAAAAAGGATTTCGGTAGTTGCAAATACTGTGAAGACGAGCGCGGCCTGTGCGACGGAATCTTCCTAGATGATGATAGGCGCTTCAGCATCAAGCTGGACGAGAACTTCGAAGTGGATACAGTAAGTCACAACGACAAGTCTTTTTTCGTAATTAAGCATGGCATCTGCTTCATTTGCTTCAACTTATATATTTTTTACTATTCTACTAGCGTATCCCCTGCCATGCAAGAGTTTTTGTATTGGATAAGATAGGTTTCAGTCATACTATGGAGGTAAAGAAAGTTTACTTGAAGACCGAGCATGGTTATATTTTCCATGCAAAATTATACAATTCAGACGACTACACCTATTTTGGATGCAAAACATGGCGAGCACTATGCAAGACTTATGCATTTGAGCCTGATATGGTTATCACCTTTGATATTCGTCCGGAAGATGACATTGAAGGTAATACCAACATCTGGGTCGATGTGCAAACGCCTCCAGTTACACCATTATGTAAGTTTCTCAACCATATTTATGTCTTTGATATTGTTTATTCAAAAATAGTTGACAACTAATTTGTATTGTCAGCTTATTTCGGTGCAAGCAAACATGTCCAGCGCTTGGTAGACAGGACCTACTACTGTCACGGGGCTGAACTAAACTGCGAGGAGCTAAGTCATTATGTTTCATGGCTTGAGGATCTTGATACTGTCAAGACAAATTTTCTTCCTGCACTTAGAAATGTTAGTACTGAAAACGTGCGACCAATAGTGTTCGTAATGAACTACGGTCACATCTATTTAGGAAGGATGGTAAGATTTTTACTATTTGTCTCAGTGCATCTTTTCCATACATTATTTGTGAAGCTAAACTTTATTGCTAAGTATGTTACCATACGATGTTCTTCAACATGGAATCCCAATGAATGTTGTGCCTTATGGGATCGAGACTAAAGGTACCATGAGTATTATTAGCTTACGGCCAAGATATCCTACATGTTACTTTAGTGCATTCAAGATCAGCGATGAATGCTTAATAGTGCAAGACTGGACCAAATATGTGATGGGGGAGCGCAGAGAAGTACTAGGGGGCAACAAACAGATGTGCTACCCACAATTAGGAGATAGGTTCATCTGCATGCTCCAACTTGATCAAGGAGGAGAGCTACACATGTTTTATGTTATTTTACCTAAGAGAGAGCAGCAGGAGTGATTAGCTAGCTAGAAATGAGTTTGAGGATGATGATGTGCTACACTATTACTATGATGATAAAATAGCTAGTGTTGGTGGTAATGACTATGATGACTATTATTAGCTAGTGTTGGTGGTGATTAGCTAGCTATAATGAGAGTTTGAAGATGATGATGTGTGCTACACTATGACTATGATGATTAAATAGCTAATGTTGGTGGTAATGACTATGATGACGATTAAATAGCTTGTGTTGGCGGATTAGATTCAAGTGGAGGCAACATGTGGTGCACATCGAAAGTACTACTAGTCCAAACTAGATCAAGTTTGGATTTGTAGTATACTTTTGACATGCACCACATATTGCCTCCACTTGAAACTAATCCACCTTCATTTGACACACTGTTATGGACATAATGATGTAAAGCTCATAACTGGTATTGTACCAATATTTGTACGACGGCGCATAAATACACTAAAAAATAAAAAATAAAAAAGAATACTAATAGCAATGGACAGAAAATGCGCTGCCAGTAGTTACATTAGCAGTAGCATGGGATTGAACAAACGCTGCAGCTACTTGTCCTAGCAGTAGCGCGTGCGGGCATGCATTACTGCTAAGAAATAGCTGTAGCGCCTTATTGGTAGCGCGCCTACCCGCGCTACTAGTGGGCACAAAACCAGTGCTACTACTAGGGTTTTCCCTAGTAGTGATGCAACGTAGGCTCGCTCGGGCGCATGCAACGGCGGCGGACATCGCTCGGTCCAACGGGTGGGCTTCTTTACACAGCCCAACGACACGATGCATGGCAGCCCATGAAGGAAATATGCCCTAGAGGCAATAATAAAGTTATTATTTATTTCCTTATATCATGATAAATGTTTATTATTCATGCTAGAATTGTATTATCTGGAAACATAATACTTGTGTGAATACATAGACAAACTAAACGTCACTAGTATGGCTCTACTTGACTAGCTCGTTAATCAAAGATGGTTATGTTTCATAACCATAGACATGTGTTGTCATTTGATTAACGGGATCACATCATTAAGAGAATGATGTGATTGACATGACCCATTCCATTAGCTTAGCACCCGATCATTTAGTATGTTGCTATTGCTTTCTTCATGACTTATACATGTTCCTATAACTATGAGATTATGCAACTCCCGTTTGCCGGAGGAACACTTTGTGTGCTACCAAATGTCACAACGTAACTGGGTGATTATAAAGGAGCTCTACAGGTGTCTCCAAAGGTACATGTTGGGTTGTGGTATTTCGAGATTAGGATTTGTCACTCTGATTGTCGGAGAGGTATCTCTGGGCCCTCTCGGTAATGCACATCACATAAGCCTTGCAAGCATTACAACTAATGAGTTAGTTGTGAGATGATGTATTATGGAACGAGTAAAGAGACTTGCCGGTAACGAGATTGAACTAGGTATTAAGATACCGACGATCGAATCTCGGGCAAGTAACATACCGATGACAAAGGGAGCAACGTATGTTGTTATGCGGTCTGACCGATAAAGATCTTCATAGAATATGTAGGAGCCAATATGAGCATCCAGGTTCTCCTATTGGTTATTGACTGGAGACGTGTCTCGGTCATGTCTACATTATTCTCAAACCCGTAGGGTCCGCACGCTTAACGTTACGATGATAGTTTCAATATGAGTTTATATATTTTGATGTACCGAAGTTTTTTCGGAGTCCCGGATGTGATCACGGACATGACGAGGAGTCTCGAAATGGTCGAGACATAAAGATTGATATATTGGAATCCTATGTTTGGACATCGGAAGTGTTCCGGGTGAAATCGGCATTTTACCGGAGTACCGGGAGGCTACCGGAACCCCCCGGTAACCTAATGGGCCTTAATGGGCCTAGTGGAGGAAGAGGAGAGGAGGCCTAGGGGCTGCCGCACGCCCCTCCCCCCAAGTCCGAATTGGACAAGGAGGGGGGGGGCGCCCCCCTTCCTTTCTTCCCTCTCCTCCATCCCCCAAGTCCTAATCCAACTAGGGAAAGGGGGGAGTCCTACTCCCGGTAGGAGTAGGACTCCTCCTGCGCGCCTCCTCCTAGGGCCGGCCGCACCCCCCTTGCTCCTTTATATACGGGGGTAGGGGGGCACCTCTAGACACACAAGTTGATCCTCGTGATCGTTTTCTTAGCCGTGTGCGGTGCCCCTTCCACCATAGTCCTCGATAATATTGTAGTAGTGCTTAGGCGAAGCTCTGCGACAGTAGAACATCAAGATCGTCACCACGCCGTCGTGCTGACGGAACTCTTCCCCGACACTTTGCTGGATCGGAGTCCGGGGATCGTCATCGAGCTGAACGTGTGCTAGAACTCGGAGGTGCCATAGTTGCGGTGCTTGATCGGTCGGGCCGTGAAGACGTACGACTACATCAACCGCGTTGTCATAACGCTTCCGCTTCCGATCTACGAGGGTACATAGACAACAATCTCCCCTCTCGTTGCTGTGCATCACCATGATCTTGCGTGTGCGTAGGAAAATTTTGAAATTACTACGTTCCCCAACAGCCCACCCTCGAGCGCAGAAAAAAATAGGCGCGGAAAAAAACGTAAGTATTAGTATGATTTATCGACGCAAAAGCCCTAGATTATCCTTACAATGTCAAAAAGCTACGAAACTTGGAAATGATGCTAGTCATGTTGGTACAAGGTTGTTGGTCCACTTCAAGGATGTCGACAAAAACATGCTTCGAGACGGACCCTTCCCGTCCCGAAAGGCCTCCCATGAAGCAGGTTCAGAATGACACCGAATTTTGCCAGGATGTAAGTCCAATGAGATCAACACTTGTTCATGTTGGCCAATGTGGGAGTGACCGTCGAAGGAGATAAAGATTGATACTTGTTCATGTGGGCCCATATTTTTTTACATTTGGTGTCAATAGAACACAAAAAACAGACATGACTATATGCTTTTAGGTCTTCACCCTCCCCAATTTGTTGGCCAACTCAGCAGGTTTTGCCTTAAGATGCCACCTCTTTTTGTAAGCTGCAATTGCTGTGGTTTTGGAATGCTGGTTCTCTTTCCTGCAGAACGGGCATTTATAGAGACCGTTACGCCAGTACACAATCTTTGCAGCCATGAGCCACTTGAAGATTTTCTTTCTGAAAGCTTCCCTCAGCTGTAGGTAGTTCTCCCATTCTTCCAAATCTGCAATCTGGTATTAGAAGAAGAAAAATATCATGCCAGCGAATTGTACATTATATCAAAGGCAGGTAATAGATTGTTTTTTCTTTGTATTGGTTTCCTAAAACTTTGGTTATATGAAAGACAGGCATAAAATGGAATACAAATGATCCATTCATCTAAATTTCCAAACCCTAGGACTGATAACCGTATGATTAATTAAAAAAAGGCGAACAGTACGATTGTCTATACGAATAGCGAGGAATAACAAGAGAGCAATTTCTAGGGTTAACCTCGAGAAGGCAAATTCTAGGGTTAATATCTACAGACACTAACCGATTTGTTGTCGTTGGTGCTGTGTTGTACCAGCTGCGGCTGCAAATCGGCGGCGACGGCGTCCTTGTCGACCGGTTCCTATAATTGTGACGTCGAGGTTATCTCAGCAACAACTGCATAAAAGAGATTTTCGATGTCGGCGTACTAAACTCAGGTATTCTAGAACTGCAACGATAAAATTGTGACGACAACACCTCGGAGCTGAACTCCCCGGGACACTGCCACAACCCCTAAATGACAGGAGGCACCAAGAACAATGTTCTCGTGACAAATCGATCGGAACGATTCCAAGATACCCGCGTGATCCTAAATTTTTTTTGTGAAATTTGAGAAGAGAAGAGTCAAAACTCTATGTCAAGATGCCTTACTAGAGCGATGAAGGGACTGGGGAGTAAAAGGAATTCCTAAACTCTCCGATATATAATTCCTAAATGACTCAAAACATTTTTTTCTAGACTCAAGAACGGCTGCTAAAAACGATCAAGCAGTGGGGCTCCTAAGGTCGGGGAAGGCTCTGATTACCAACTTGTAATGCCCTCGATGCGGCTATATCTCCTACGTGTCGAAGCACGACTTAGAGGCATAACCGCATTGAAAGCAATGTCGCAAGTAAGGCAATCTTCACAACATCCCATGTAATATAGATAATAAAAGGGGAAGGTACATAGTTGGCTTACACTCGCCACGTCAAACAAAGTACATAAATAGCATTACATCATCCAATCACTCATGGCCCGACTATGGTGCCAAAATAAAAGATCAACCCAACATGCGACACGGTCCCGATCGCCCAACTGGGCACCACTACTGATCATCAGGGAAAGACACATAGTAACGGCGTGAGTCCTCGCCGAACTCCCACTTGAGCTCAAGTGCGTCATCTGGAACGGAGTCATCAGGTCCTGCATCTGGTTTGGAAGTAATCTGTGAGCCACAGGGACTCAACAATCTCGCACCTGTTCGCAAAAGAGAGCGAGAAGAGAAGGCAAAGCACGAACGAAGAACTAGAGAGCAAACTACGCCAAGCATTACTCCAACACCGTGTTCACTTCCCGGACTTCGCCGAGAAGAGACCATCATGGTAACACACACAGTTGATTCATTTTAATTAAGTTAAGGTTCAAGTTATCTACAACCGGACATTAACAAATTCCCATCTTCCCATAACCACGGGCACGGCTTTCGAAAGTTCAAATCGCTGCAGGGGAGTCCCAACTTAGCCCCTGACAAGCTCTCACGGTCAACGAAGGATATACCTTCTCCCGAGACATTCTGATCAGACTCGGCATCCCGGTTCTACAAGACAACTCCGACAATGGTAAAACAAGTCCATCAACACCACCCGCTGTGCCGACAAATCCCGATAGGAGCTGCACATATCTCGTTCTCAGGGCACACCGGATAAGCTAAGCGTACGGGAGCCAACATAACCCAAGTTGCCAAGGGACGGCCCCGCATAGTGCTCTAGGTTGGACCAACGCTTAGAGAAACACTGGCCCCGGGGTTTAAAATAAAGATGACCCTTGAGTCTGCGAAACACAAGGGAAAAAGGCTAGGTGGAAAATGGTAAAACCAAGGTTGGGCATTGCTGGAGTAGTTTTATTCAAGGCGGACTGTCAAGGGGTTCCCATTATCACCCAACCACGTAAGGAACGCAAAATCCGGGAACATAACACCGATATGACGGAAACTAGGGCGGCAAGAGTGGAACAAAACACTAGGCGAGAGGCCGAGCCTTCCACCCTTTACCAAGTATATAGATGCATTAAGATAACAAGATAATATAATGATATCCCAACAATTAAACAATGTTCCAACAAGGAACGGTCTCCAATCTTCACCTGCAACTAGCAACGCTATAAGAGGGGCTGAGCAAAGTGGTAACATAGCCAAACAACGGTTTGCTAGGACATGGTGGGTTAGAGGTTTGACATGGCAATTTGGGAGGCATGATAAGAAAGTGGTAGGCATCGTAGCATAGGCATAGCAAAAGAGCGAGCATCTAGCAAGCAAAGATAGAAGTGATTTCGAGGGTATGATCATCTTGCCTGCAAAGTTGTCAGAGTGGACTGGATCCTCGAAAGCAAACTCAACGGGCTCCTCGTTAGCGAACTCGTCTCCTGGCTCTACCCAAACAAGACAAACAAGCAAAAGGAACACAATCAACCACGTGCAAAGCTCAAACAACATGATGCAAACATGGTATGCTATGCGGGATGCGATATGTGATGCATATGCAAGATTTGGCAAGGAATGAATGAACCTGGCCTCAACTTGGAAATCCAAGTGTGCCACTGGAAAGGTTAGGTGATTTCGGTTGAAATCGATATAAAGATCGCCGGAATCGGATGCACGGTTTAGAAATGGCAAGCAAAACAAATATGGCACCGGTCTGCGATAAACAACAAGTAGCCATCTAAATGCAACAAGACAAACATGCTACAGCACCCAAACATGGGAACAAAATACATTGCAGGGATCCATTCATGATGCTTAACAAAAGATGAACACTGAGCTACGGCCAAATCATCCATTAACAGGTTCCAGCAAGCATGGAAAAAGTGCAATTGGTAAATAGGTTTCAGACTTGGTGAAATTAACACTTGTCTGGAATTTCAGATCACGTAGCACACTTTGGAGCATGAAAACTATATTCTACAGGAACTTAACATGGCAAAGTAAAGCATGGCATGGAGCTACTCAAAGATCTTAACAAAAGTCCCTTAGTGACCTTGAGCCAACAGGGATCATAAGATACAATTGCAAGCATGTGAACATGGCAAAAACATAAACAGATCACAGACTTAGAGAAAAACTGGAACATGCAAATCAGATATCAAGTAGGCATGTTTACGAGCTCGATGCACTCACTACAGAGCAAGTCATGACAAACTAAGCATACACCCATCAAGAATACACATTACACAAGCTAGACACGGCAAGAACAACAACATAGGATGCACGGATCAACTACAACATCCTCGGCAAAATCGCTAACAAGTAGACAATCTGCCCAGATTCATGAAATAGCAAAAGTAGAGCTCGATTGACTCAAGCTAGGTTGCTCCATAATTGCAAACAAAGATATGGATGGATAGAGAACTACAAGATTAACAAAACATCCTTACTGCTCATCCTCAAAAGATGCACGGATCACTAGGAAACAACATGAACATATGGCATATTGATAAAAACATATCAAGGACTTAGTGGAATTGCTAAGTCCCTGAAATCAGCATTAACGAATGCACCACTTTGCAAGCTTGTGCTAGTCACCACACAAATCACAAAAATACATGGATGGACCTCTGGAAAGATGGCAAAGCATATAACAAAACATATGTAGAGCTCAGGGGCATATCATGCGCACATTAATCATGGCAAAAATGACAAATAGCTATTTGGAGCAGCAGATCTGACAATTAACTCAAATAGCACTCTTCCAACAGCATTTCGGGCATCAAGATGAACTCAAATGAAAATGATGCAATGATGTGCTCTCTGAGGCGAACATTTTGATATGCTACACGCCCGAAATGGATCTACGGATGCAAAGTTACGGCACGATGAACATAGCAAAATAATTAGGGTTAGGGACGGAAAGTCAACCCCGAGATTTAAATCTCAGATCCAGATCCGGGGTGCATGCGCCCCGAGGTTTGTCGGAATCCCTGTAGCGGCCGGAGATGTCGCTGGACTTGCCGAGGAGCTCGCCGGCCGGAGGGGAACTTGGCGCGGATGACGAGGGCGACGAGGCGGCGACCTGCGGCGGCGGGCGGTCGCCGGAGCGGAGGGAGACGGACGGCGCCGGCGGATGAGGGTGGCGACGCGGGCTCGCCGGTGAGGAGCTGCGGCGCCAGAGTGGACCGAAGGCGGGCGGTGCTCGGGGGAAGTGCGCCTGCCGAGCGAGGCGGCGACGAGCTGGGCCGCGGGGGCCTGGCTCGGGCTTCGCGGGACGGCGGTGGGAGGTGGTGGCCGGTGCCACGTGGTGGCGCTGGAGTGGACTGGGCGGGCGGCGGACGCGTGGCGGAGGCGGCGTGGGTCGGACAATGTCCGGCCTGCGAGATTTCGTCCGGCGGCGGCGGGGAAAAATGGATCTAGGGTTTTGGGGGGAAGAAGAAACGTGGATCTCGGAGGGGACCTTTAAATAGGCATAGGAGGAGCTAGGAGAGTCCAAATGAGGTGCGGTTTTTGGCCACGCGATCGTGATCGAACGCTCTAGATGATGGAGAGGGTTTTGGTGGGTTTTGGGCCGAATTGGAGGGGTGTTGGGCTGCAACACACACGAGGCCTTCTTGGTCCCTCGGTTAACCGTTGGAGCATCAAACGAAGTCCAAATGGTAAGAAACTTGACAGGCGGTCTACCGGTAGTAAACCAAGGCCGCTTGGCAAGTCTCGGTCCAATCCAGAAATGTTTAATCCCCTCACATGAAAAGAAGGTAGAAATGACCACCGGAGGAGAACGGAGCGCCGGAATGCAAAACGGACAACGGGGAAAATGCTCGGATGCATAAGACGAACACGTATGCAAATGCAATGCACATGATGACATGATATGAGATGCATGACAACAACAACAACAACACACGGAGACAAAAACCCAAACCCGAGAAAATAAAATAACTTAACGCCAGAAACGGCAAGAGTTGGAGTACATATTAGGTAAATTACATCCAGGGTGATAGAACACTCCACTACTACGAAAGGATCTCGTCCCGAGATCTAGGACTGGAAGAACGCCGGATACTCAGAACGGAGGTGATCCTCGCGTTCCCAGGTGGCTTCACGGTCGGAATGGTGTGACCACTTGACTTTGAGGAATTTGATTGACTTATTGCGAGTCTTGCGTTCAGTCTCTTCAAGAATAGCCATGGGGTGCTCACGATAAGAGAGATCTTCTTGGAGATCAATGTCTTCGAAGTTGACGGTGCGGTCAGGAGTCTTGAAGCACTTGCGGAGCTGAGAGACATGGAACACGTCGTGCACATTGGCAAAGTTTGAAGGAAGCTCGAGTTGATAGGCGAGATCGCCTCTCTTGCTGACGATCTTGAAAGGTCCCACGTATCTAGGGGCAAGCTTCCCTTTGATACCGTAGCGACGAGTACCTTTCATTGGAGAGACGTGGAGGTAAACATGATCTCCGATCTCGAAAGCCTAATCACAGTGCTTACTATCATAGTAGCTCTTTTGGCGCGTTTGCGCTGCTTTGAGGTTATCTCGAATGACTTTACACATTTCCTCTGCCTCTGTGATTAAGTCATTTCCCAGAAGTTGACGTTCACCGGTTTCAAACCAGCTCAGAGGGGTACGGCACTTCCTGCCATACAGAATTTTGAATGGGGCCTTGCCCGACCTTGCTTGAGAACTTTTGTTGTAGGAGAATTCAGCATATGAAAGACAATCTTTCCACTTCATGCCGAAGGAGATCACACAAGCCCTGAGCATATCTTCAAGAATCTGATTGACACGCTCGACTTGACCGCTAGTTTGAGGATGGAAAGCTGTGCTGAAGCGGATGTTGGTTCCCATGGCCTTCTGAAAAGAATCCCAAAACTTGGAGGTAAAGATGCTGCCACGGTCTGAAGAGATCACCTATGGAATACCGTGCAACGAGACAATTCGAGAGGTATAGAGCTCCGCCAATTGAGCTGCAGTGATTGACTCTTTGATAGGCAGAAAGTGAGCCACTTTAGTGAGTTTGTCAATAACAACGAATATAGCATCATTGCCACGCTTGGACTTTGGAAACCCAGTCACGAAGTCCATCTCAATGTGGTCAAACTTCCATTCTAGAATGGCAAGAGGTTGGAGGAGACCAGCTGGCCTTTGGTGTTCTGCCTTCACTCTTCTCCAGACATCACACTCATTCACGAACTGAGCAATCTCGCGCTTCATTCGAGTCCACCAATAAGCCTGCTTGAGGTCCTGATACATCTTCGTGCTCCCAGGGTGGATGGAGAGGAGTGAATTGTGAGCCTCATTCATGATCACTTTACGAAGGTCACCTTTGGGCACAACAATACGATCTTCGAAGAAGAGAGTATCCTTGTCATCAAGGTGGTAGCACTTGTACTTGGGTTGACTCTTGGCAATCCCAATCTTCACCTTCTTCACCATAGCATCAAGAAGTTGAGACTCGCGAATCTGGTCTTCCAAGGTAGGAGAGACTTGAAGGTTGGCGAGGAAACCTTGAGGAACAACTTGCAGATTGAGTTTGCGGAAAGCTTCACAAAGCTCGGGTTGGTAAGGCTTGAGAATCAGACTGTTGCAATAAGCCTTCCTGCTCAATGCGTCAGCAATCACATTGGCCTTGCCTGGAGTATACTCGATACTTGGATTATACTCTTGAATCATTTCGACCCATCGAGTCTGCCTGAGGTTGAGATTAGGCTGAGTGAAGATGTACTTGAGACTCTTGTGGTCAGTGAAGATGTCCACTTTTCTTCCCAATAAGAGATGTCTCCTAGTCAAAAGAGCATGCACAACTGCCGCCAACTCGAGGTCATGAGTGGGGTAGTTCTTCTCGTTGGGCTTCAACTGGCGAGAGGTATAAGCCACAACTTTCTTCTCTTGCATCAACACTGCACCAACACCTTGAAGAGAGGCATCGCAGAAGATCTCGAATGGTTTGGATTCATCAGGAGGAGTCAGAACTGGAGTAGTGACCAATTTCTCTTTCAAAGTGTTGAAAGCAATGTCACATTCCGGAGACCAAACGTACTTGACGTGCTTCTGGAGAAGGTTTGAAAGAGGCTTCGCGATCTTTGAAAAGTTCTCAACGAACCTTCGACAGTAGCTTGCGAGACCGAGGAAGCTACGGAGTTGCTTCACGTTCTGAGGTGGTTCCCAATTCACAATTGCAGACACCTGATGAAGCTATGTACCTAGGATAGGGGCATGGACCTGTCCTAAGTACCCTACCCAAGGACATCCCTAGAAGAAGTCACCTTTCAATCGACTTGGAGGTATCCCACTCGACAGATTCAAGACACTCGACCATGAAGCAATCACTCGACCAAATTCCAACCACTCGACTGCCAGGAGATCTAAAGTCACCCTGCACGCAAACGGTCGGTCATTAAGTAGCTTTTATGGTCATCCTAGCACTTTATTAGGGGCGTTACCAGTAACCCCCAGTCTTAATGTACTTTAAACCTTGCATTACTGAGGGCTAGAGGGGCCTGGCGAACTCTATATAAGCCACCCCCTCCTCAGTATCAAGGGTTGGCACCCCTGTTATTCATACACACATAATTCAGTCGACCGCCTCCGGGCACCGAGACGTAGGGCTGTTACTTCCTCCGAGAAGGGCCTGAACTCGCAATCCTCGTGTGCTTACAACTCCTCCATAGCTAAGATCTAGCCTCTCCATACATACCCCCCTACATTACTGTCAGAGTTAGAACCACGACAGTTGGCGCCCACCGTGGGGCTAGGAGTCTTAGCGCCTAGTTTGAGAAGTTGCGATTTTTTCCGATCTCCTTGATCATGGTTTCGGGCGGAGCTTTGGTGGAGGGCCGCAAGATCCGTCTCAGCGCGCTCATGTTCATCACCACCAACTCCGCTTGGCTTCAGGAGGCTCCACTCGACATCGACGCGCTCCCCGTCCGCGGGGCGACGCACTTTCGCGCATGCGTCCGTGGTGTCCTCCTGCGGCATCCATCGACCCAGTATTGGTCGGCTCCCATGGCATCTCCCCGCCCTGTTTCTCGCCGGCGTAAGCATTCCGGTCGGTCGAGGCTTCAGAGGTGGGTGAGGCATGCGGTGGCCCGCCAGTCGGCCACCCCACAAGTCGCGGCAATCGAGCCCGACGAATCCCTCTACGGCCCGTTCAACATGTCGACTGGCTCTGCAGAGACCGCATCCGAATGCGACAACAGTGACCCAGCTGCAGAGGTTCTGGTGATCGATGGGCTACACAGTCCTCCCGGTTTCCCCCGTGCTGACGGAGGCGCGGATGGGGGCGACCCGTCGCGTCCTCACGAGGAGTATCTCCCCGAGCCTCTCACGTCATTGCAGCGGGAGGAACTTCGCCGCCGAAACATGGATGCACTCCACACTCCTATCATTGGAGAAACCCCCGAGGCCCGAGCCTTGGAGGACGCACGCTTGGCTAACTTGGCCGAGCGCACTCGACTGGAGAATCTCCAGCGAATACTCGACGGGCGAGCGCGTCAACGGGCTCCAGAATCCAGTCGACGTCAACTCTTTCCGCCCCCGCAGGTATATCATACTCCGATTCAGAATTTGGCGGCTGCGGCCCGTATAGCAGAGTCGATTCAGCCCTCCCAGTCAGAGGCTGGTAGAGGCTTGTTGCAAATCAGAGCGTTGCTCCGGGCAGCGGGAGACCAGAATTCCACTGTTTCTCAGTCGCGGAACAGGATCCACAGTCGATCCGTTGCAGCGGATACAGTCCAGTCAGCTCACAGCCCAAGATCGCCTCCGAGGCGTGAGGGACGTGGAGACCGGCGTGATCAGTACAGAAGGAATGAGCAGTATGATCACCGATTCGATCGTGATGATCGACTTCGAGTGCCAACCCCTCCCCCGAGGAGTGGATCATATGTGCCTCAATAGCAGGTGGACAGACGCCCTCATAGTGTTGGGCGGAGAATTCCAGTCGACCCCAGGGAACCAGGCTTTGATGCGAGATCCATTCTCGTTCAAGGTTTGGTCGACAGGAATAGAGCTCACCGAGAAGGCCACGACAGAGATGCGCCTACCAGTAGCAGAGTACATGTTTCAGGGCCAGAGTGTTTCAGTCGAGCCATCAGAGCCGCTGTAATTCCTCCCAACTTCAGGTTGGCGACTGGAGTTAGTAAGTTCACCGGTGAGTCCAAGCCCGATACTTGGCTCGAAGATTACCGAGTGGCTGTCCAGATTGGCGGTGTGAACGATGAGGTAGCCATGAAGCACCTGCCTCTCATGTTAGAAGGCTCGGCCAGAGCGTGGCTGAATCAGTTGGCACCCAGCAGCATTTACACTTGGGAGGATCTCTCCCGAGTGTTTGTCACCACATTTGAAGGAACATGCAAGCGACCTGCAGGCCTTACAGAATTGCGGTCTTGCATGCAGAAACCGAATGAAACTCTGAGGGATTACATCCAGAGGTGGATCACATTGCATCACACAGTTGAAAATGTACCAGATCATCAAGCAGTTTGTGCCTTTAAAGAAGGCGTTAAGTACAGAGAATTGAATCTGAAGTTCGGTCGAACCGGAGAGATGTCTCTGAATCGGATGATGGAGATTGCCACCAAATACGCTAATGGTGAAGATGAGGATCGACTCCGGAGTGGCAAGCATAAAGCAGTCGCCCAGGAAACCAGAGGAAATTCCAGTCGGAAACAGAAGCGGAAAGCCGAGCCAGCCGCTCCTGGGGAGGCCCTGGCCGTAACCCAGGGAAAATTTAAGGGAAAACCCAAAGGACCTTGGAACCCCAAGAAAGTTAAAGACCAAGATGGAAATGATGTTCTGGATCTATCGTGTCACATCCACACCAAGAAAGATGAAGAGGGTAAACTCATTTACCCAAAGCATACCACTCGACAGTGTCAGCTTCTGATCCAGCAGTTTCAGGGCAAGCAGTCCAAATATAAGGAAAAGGAGTCGGACAAAGTTGAGGACAAGGAAGATAGTGACGATGGGTACCCCCAGGTCAATTCCACCCTGATGATTTTTGCTGATGTTGAGAGCAAAAGTCAACTGAAGGTTATTAACCGTGAGGTAAATATGGTTGCTCTGGCAACACCCAATTATCTGAAGTGGTCCCAGACTGCCATCACATTCGACCAGTCTGATCACCCTACGCACATTGCCACCCCTGGGAGGCAAGCTCTGGTGGTCGACCCAGTTGTCGAAGGCACTCGACTGACCAAAGTCCTGATGGATGGAGGCAGCGGTTTGAACATACTGTATGCAGAAACATTGAAAGGGATGGGCATTCCGATGTCCAGGCTCAGCACCAGTAACATGAGTTTCCATGGAGTCATTCCTGGGAAGAAAGCCGAGTCACTTGGCCAAATTGCTCTTGATGTGGTTTTCGGTGATTCCAAGAATTATCGCAAGGAAAAGTTGACATTCGAAGTTGTGGATTTCCAAAGTGCTTATCACGCTATTTTGGGCAGGCCAGCTTATGCATGCTTCATGGCTCGACCATGTTATGTGTATCTCAAATTGAAGATGCCTGGTCCCAAAGGTGTGATCACTGTTACAGGCAATCGGAAGAAAGCAGAAGAGTGTTTTCAGAAAGGCTTAAAGATTGCTGACGCTCAGATGGCGGTGGTCGAGCTGCAAGAGTATCAGAAGACTGCAGATTCGAGTGAGTTGCTACGAGCTAAGAAGCCTGCTTCAGAATCAGCTTTTCAGTTGTCCGGTGAAACAAAGGCAGTTCACATTCACCCGACAGATCCAAACGCTGCTCCGACTCACATCTCAATGACGGTCGACTCCAAATAGGAAGAAGCACTCATCCAGTTCCTCCGTGAGAACTGGGACATCTTCGCATGGAAGCCTGCTGACATGCCTGGAGTTCCCAGGGGGCTGGCTGAGCACCGTCTACGAGTCGACCCAAAATTTAAACCTATGAAAGAACATCTTCGACGGTCCGCCGTCCAGAAGAGGAAGGCCATTGGCGAGGAGGTGGCTCGGCTCTTAGCAGCGGAGTTCATCCGAGAAATTTACCACTCCGAGTGGCTCGCCAATGTTGTCACGGTCCCCAAGAAGGACAAGTCACTTCGCATGTGCATTGATTTCAAGCATATCAATCGGGCCTGCCCGAACGATCATTTTCCTCTCCCCCGCATCGACCAGATAGTCGACTCAACTGCGGGATGTGAGCGTTTGTCTTTCCTAGACGCCTATTCCGGGTACCATCAGATCCGTCTGTACGGGGCCGACGAGATCAAAACAGCTTTCATCACTCCATTCGGGTGCTTCTGTTATGTCACCATGCCGTTCGGCCTCAAGAATGCCGGAGCCACGTTCATGAGGATGATTCAGAAGTGTTTGCTCACTCAAATCAGTCGGAATGTGGAGGCATACATGGATGATATTTTGGTCAAGTCACGGAAAGGTTCCGACCTGCTGACTGACCTTGCTGAAACCTTTGCCAACCTCAGGAGGTATGATATCAAGCTCAATCCGTCAAAGTGCACGTTCGGAGTTCCAGGTGGGAAGTTACTCGGTTTTCTCGTTTCCGAATGGGGAATCGACGCCAATCCTGAAAAAATTGGTACTATACTCCGGATGAAACGTCCTGTGCGTGTGCATGACGTCCAGAAGCTTACAGGATGCTTGGCCGCTTTAAGTCGATTCATCTCTCGCCTCGGTGAAAAGGCATTGCCTCTTTACCGACTGATGAAGAAGTCCGACAAGTTCGAGTGGACTCCAGAAGCTGATGCAGCATTTACAGAGCTCAAAGCTCTGCTCTCCACCCAGCCGGTGCTTGCTGCCCCAATCAGCAAGGAGCCTTTTCTGATTTACATTGCAGCCACAGGACAAGTTGTCAGTACAGTACTTACGGTCGAGCGGGAAGAAGAAGGAAAGGCCTTCAAAGTTCAGCGCCCAGTATATTATGTTTCTGAAGTTTTGACTCCTTCAAAGCAAAGATATCCTCATTACTAGAAGCTTGTATATGGGATTTATATGACCACGAAGAAGGTTGCACATTACTTCTCTGATCATTCCATTACAGTCGTCAGCGACGCTCCACTATCAGAGATTTTGCACAACAGATATGCAACTGGTCAAGTGGCCAAATGGGCGATTGAACTTCTTCCCCTAGATATCAAGTTTGAGGCAAAGAAAGCTATCAAGTTCCAAGCAATTGCAGATTTCGTCGCCGAGGGGATCGAACAGCAACTTCCGACTCAAGTTCACTCGGAGCACTAGACCATGTTCTTCGATGGATCTAAGATGCTGAATGGTTCCGGTGCTGGGGTAGTATTGGTTTCCCCCCTGAGGAGATAAGCTCAGATATGTTCTCCAGATTCACTTCAATTCCTCCAATAATGAAGCAGAATATGAAGCACTTTTGTATGGGTTGCGCATGGCCATTTCACTCGGCGTCCGTCGCCTCATGGTCTATGGCGACTCAGATTTGGTGGTTAATCAGGTGATGAAAGAATGGGACGTCAGAAGTCCAGCTATGACTGGTTATTGCAATGCAGTGAGAAAGTTAGAGAAGAAATTCGAGGGGTTAGAGCTTCATCACATCCCCCGACTGAAAAATCAAGCGGCTGATGATTTGGCAAAGATAGGCTCCAAGAGAGAAGCCATCCCCAGCAATGTGTTTTTGGAACACATTCACTCGCCATCAGTCCAAGAAGATCCTTTTACAGATGAAGCCCCGCAGCCAAAGAGTGCCACAGATCCGACTGAAGTTGAAATTCCGGCAGTGGTCGACCTAATCATGGAAGTTTTGGCAATCACCCCTGACTGGATGATACCGTACATCGCGTATATCCTGAGAAAGGAACTCCCGGAGGACGAAGAAGAGGCCCGACAGATCGTCCGTCGATCCAAGGCCTTTACAGTCATAAAGGGACAGTTGTATAGAGAAAGCGCGACTGGAGTCGGTCAGAAGTGTATAACACCAGAAGAAGGTCAGATAATCCTTGATAATATCCACTCGGGAACCCTTGGTCATCATGCGTCCTCTCGGACCATTGTGGCTAAAGCATACCGAGCGGGATTTTACTGGCCAAGAGCGAATGAAATGGCAAAAGAGATAGTCGACAAGTGTGAAGGGTGCCAGTTCTACTCCAACATGTCGCACAAGCCTGCATCATCCCTGAAGACCATTCCACTCGTCTGGCCCTTCGTTGTTTGGGGACTGGACATGGTTGGCCCATTGAGAACAGGCAGGAGCGGTTTCACACATGTGCTTGTGGCAGTCGACAAGTTTACCAAATGGATTGAAGCTAAGCCTATCAAGAATCTTGATGCTTGCACTGCTATCAGTTTCGTCAAAGAGTTAACATTCAGATATGGAGTCCCGCATAGCATCATCACCGACAATAGGTCAAACCTTGATTCAGACAAGTTCAGAGCTTTTTGCGCCTCTCAAGGCACACGAGTCGACTACGCATCCGTCGCCCACCCCCAGTCGAATGGACAAGCAGAAAGGGCAAATGGTCTGATTCTCAAAGGACTAAAGCCTCGGCTGATGCGTGATCTCAAGCACGCAGCAGGCGCTTGGGTCGACGAGCTTCCGTCGGTTCTGTGGGGATTGAGGACTACCCCGAATCGGTCGACTGGAAGAACTCCGTTCTTTATGGTTTACGGAGCGGAAGCAGTCCTGCCGAGTGATCTACTTCACAATGCACCCCGAGTCGAGCTTTATACCGAAGATGAAGCAGAACAAGCCCGGCAAGACGCAGTCGACCTCCTGGAAGAAGAAAGAGAAATGGCTATGATCCGATCGACCATTTATCAGCAAGACTTGCGTCGATTCCATGCCAGAAATGTGAAGAGTCGAGCCTTCCAAGAAGGAGATTTGGTCCTCCGAGTGGATCAACAGAAACCACACAAGCTCGCTCCTACTTGGGAAGGTCCCTTCATCGTCACCAGAGTCCTCCACAATGGAGCGTATCACCTTTACAATGTCGATCGCCAGATCGATGAGCCACGAGCTTGGAATGCAGAACTGCTCCGCCCCTTTCACACTTGAATTCTCACTCGGATGAGATGTAATAAGAAAAACTTCTGTAGTCTATTTATCAAAGACAAGAGTGTTACAAATTTTCCTATAATTGTTGTTGCTTTTGTTTGCGTGTGAAATCGCCCAGTGGGTGGCTTAGTTGCGAATCCGTTTCGCCTAAGTTTGTAAAAAAATCCTACCGAGTGGCGAGCCAGACTCCCACTTGGAGGCTTAGCTGCGGCTCAGTGCTCGCCTAAGTGTTTAAAAATCCTACCGAGTGGCGAGCCAGACTCCCACTCGGAGGCTTAGCTGCAGCCCAGTGCTCGCCTAAGTGTTTAAAAATCCTACCGAGTGGTGAGCCAGACTCCCACTCGGAGGCTTAGCTGCAGCCCAGTGCTCGCCTAAGTGTTTAAAAATCCTACCGAGTGGAGAGCAAACATCCCACTCGGAGGCTTAGCTGCAGCCCAGTGCTCGCCTAAGTGTTTAAAAATCCTACCGAGTGGAGAGCAAACCTCCCACTCGGAGGCTTAGCTGCAGCCCAGTGCTCGCCTAAATGTTTAAAAATCCTATCAAGTGGAGAGCAAACCTCCCACTCGGAGGCTTAGCTGCAGCCCAGTGCTCGCCTAAGTGTTTAAAAATCCTACCGAGTGGAGAGCAAACCTCCCACTCGGAGGCTTAGCTGCAGCCTAGTGCTCGCCTAAGTGTTTAAAAATCCTACCGAGTGGTGAGCCAGACTCCCACTCGGAGGCTTAGCTGCAGCCCAGTGCTCGCCTAAGTGTTTAAAAATCCTACCGAGTGGTGAGCCAGACTCCCACTCGGAGGGTTAGCTGCAGCCCAGTGCTCGCCTAAGTGTTTAAAAATCCTACCGAGTGGTGAGCCAGACTCCCACTCGGAGGCTTAGCCGCAGCCCAGTGCTCGCCTAAGTGTTTAAAAATCCTACCGAGTGGGGAGCAAACCTCCCACTCAGAGGCTTAGCTGCAGCCCAGTGCTCGTCTAAGTATTTAAAAATCCTACCGAGTGGTGAGCAGACCTCCCACTCGGGGGGCTTAGCTACAGTCTAGTACTCGCCTAAGTTTGAAAAAATCCTACCGAGTGGAGAGCAGACCTCCCACTCGGGGGCTTAGTTGCAGTCCAGTACTCGCCTAAGTTTGAAAAAATCCTACCGAGTGGATAGCAGACCTCCCACTCGGGGGCTTAGCTGCAGTCCAGTACTTGCCTAAGTTTGAAAAAATCCTACCGAGTGGAGAGCAGACCTCCCACTCGGGGGCTTAGCTGCAGTCCAGTACTCGCCTAAGTTTTTAAAATCCTACCGAGTGGAGAGCAGACCTTCCACTCGGAGGCTTAGCTGCAGCCCAGTGCTCGCCTAAGTGTTTAAAAATCCTACCGAGTGGTGAGCCAGACTCCCACTCGGAGGCTTAGCTGCAGCCCAGTGCTCGCCTAAGTGTTTAAAAATCCTACCGAGTGGGGAGAAAACCTCCCACTCGGAGGCTTAGCTGCAGCCCAGTGCTCGCCTAAGTATTTAAAAGTCCTAGCGAGTGGTGAGCAGACCTCCCACTCGGGGGGCTTAGCTGCAGTCCAGTACTCGCCTAAGTTTGAAAAAATCCTACCGAGTGGAGAGCAGACCTCCCACTCAGGGGCTTAGCTGCAGTCCAGTACTCGCCTAAGTTTTAAAAAATCCTACTGAGTGGATAGCAGACCTCCCACTCGGGGGCTTAGCTGCAGTCCAGTATTCGCCTAAGTTTGAAAAAATCCTACCGAGTGGAGAGCAGACCTCCCACTCGGGGGCTTAGCTGCAGTCCAGTACTCGCCTAAGTTTTTAAAATCCTCCCGAGTGGAGAGCAGACCTTCCACTCGGAGGCTTAGATGCAGCCCAGTGCTCGCCTAAGTACGGAACACATCCCAATTCGCAAGGATGACGAGGTGCAAATCGACTGCTACCTTCTCCTTCGGAGTTGCACCACAGATACAAAGTTATTTCGAGTGAAGAACAAGTTCCACTCGACAGATAATTCATGAAGATATTCAACGATAAATCAAGTTCAGATAAGATCCAAAGGTTCTAGACCGTAGATCAAAGTACTTGAGCCTCCAGCTCGACAGAGTTTAACGGTTACAAAATCCACTCGGCATTCCGAGTCAAATTTAAAGTGAAGCATAAAAGTTTTTATTCCTCATGCGAAGGACTGGAAGGGGCGACGAACTCGTCCAAGTCGATCCCGTCTGCAATGCAAGTGGCAGCAGCAATGAGAGTCTCCATGAAGTCTTGAAAGTTGTGCTTCCTGGTATTGGCAACTTGGATGGCGGCCAACTTTTCTTCTCGCGCCTCCTTGTAGTGGACGCGGACCAGAGACAGAGCGACGTCAGCGCCACATCTAGCAGAAGATTTCTTCCATTCCGCCACTCGACCTGGGACTTCATTCAGTCGAGTCATCAGGGACTCGAGGTCATTCTGAAGCGTCGTCCTAGTCCAGAGCGACGTGTCGATCCGTGACATCGCAACCTTCAACCGAGCAAGATAGTCAACAACGCCGGCAACACAAGATTCCAGTCGGAGCACGTTCATAGCAGCCTCGTCCTTCACTGGAGAATTGATGGGGTCCAAGTCTGTCTCCACTCGACTGGTCTCCTCTTCGAAGTTCTGGCAGAATTCTGTAAACACAATTCAAGGATAAGTCAGTGGCTCTACACAGATTTGGTAACTGCAAGTCAGTCGGGCCGGAGTAATTACCCTCAAGCATGACGAACAACTTCTTGGCGAGTCCACCGAGATAAGCCTCTAGATCGTTCCTCTTCCCCGCCAGTTCACTCGCCTTGTCATTCAGAGCTATATTGCCATTCTTCAGACGGCTGGCCTCTCGATTAGCCGCGTCGAGAGCAATTTTCAGCCTGGAGTTTTCCTTTTCAAGAGTACCGACTGAAGCCAGTTTTTCTTCAGCAAGCTTCGTTTTGTTCAGGGCCTCCTTCTGCGCTTCGGCAAGGTCTTGATCCTTCTTCTTCAGAGCCTCCTCCATTTTGTCTGCAAAACAGCAAGTGATATCAACATCGAGGACGGCCAGAAAGAAAGGACAATCGACAAAAGCTTACCAGCCATACCTTTTGCTTCGTCCCTCGCCTTCTGCAAGTTCTCCTGAGCAAGCTTCAAGTCAAGGTTCAGCTGGATCTGTTTGTTCTCCAACTCAGTGTAGCGAGCCACAAGTTCACAGGATTTCTGCAAAAAATCAGTCGACAGACATCCAAGATAAGTTGCTTCCGAGTAACCAAGAGACAATGATGGCGTTTCTAAGACTACAGCCGAATCAAAAACATTCGACAGTAGTCTCGGGGACTACACCCAGTGGGTGCACTCAGCTGCCCCCATTGGTTCGACCAAAAAAAAATCAACTGCCCGCAGCCGACCGTGTACAGTTCCATTTGACATGGCCTGACCAGACCGAGTGAAGAAGTTCAGCTAAAGCAACACAATATAAAGACTACAGTCGACTGCCAGCAGTCCACCGTAGTCCCGGGGACTACACCCAGTGGGTGCACTTAGCGTGCCCCCACTCATCAAAAAGATTAATAGACACACCCAGTGGGCGTACAGATATAAAGATCTTCAGAAAAGAGATTCTTCAGATAGCATATCATAACAGAACAAGCGGTGAATCGACTGACCTGGACGCTGCTCTGAAGAGCTGAGCTCGCGTCATAAGCTGCTTGGCTGGCTTCCCGAGCCACCTTCACTTGCTCCATCATGATCCCCGCCTAGCGTATAGCCTCTTTAGCGGCACCCACTTGGTCCTCAGGGACGTGGTGTGTGGCAAAAAGCGAAGGCGGATTTGCAGTCGACGTCGAAGGCCGGACACTCGTCAGAGGTTCAGCGAAGGTCACAGAAACCTGAGTGGTATCACCACCCTCCCGGACTGCGGCCTCAGGCACCGGAGTAGTTTGTGGGGTCTTGCCAGCCAGCGCCCTCCTGTTCCTTCGCGCCCTCAGCGGCACTTCACCGTCATCATCAGGGAGGTTAATGACATGAGGAGGAGCTACAAGAAAAATCCAATCGACCGGAGTTATAGGAAATCGTCAGTCGACTAAAAGCAGAGCATCAGTAATCGTACCGGGGTTGGAGGTAACAGCGTCTTCCATCTCTTGATCATCGTCCTTGGCGGAGATCTCCGAGGTGGCAGCACTGCAAATTTCGAAAGTCAGTCAGCTTATTCAATGAGTCGACCAAGAGTCCGTCACGTTCGACAAAGAAAACAAATTCTACTATTACCCAGAAATGGTGGGGACAGTCATCTTCATCTTGGGCAGAGCCTTGGGCGGCTTGGACGGCATCGCGCGTGGGTGCTTGGGAGCTTTTTCTGTCGGCGCTGGAGATGAGGTCCGAGGGCGCTTCGACGACTGCCCAACAGGGACAGTCGCCTTACCACGTTCCCGCGCAGGGTCGTGTGTAAGCTTGGATCGCCGTTCCGAGGGGGGAGGTTCAACTTCTTCCTCCTCCTCTTCACTGGAGTCGTCGTCATCATCCCCCTCTCCTTCGCCGTCAGATTCCCACTCTTCTCCCTCGTCTCCACTTTCGCCTCCACTCGCCTCTCCTTCCTCGGCCTGCTCCTGTGCTCCATTGGGTGTCGAGTACATCTCAGTAGTGGCCTAGAGGACAACAAACAAGACAAAAGTCAATCGACTGATCCAAAAAGAACAAATAAAGAAAGCAAGATCACAGTCGGAAACGCAAGGTCAGACCTTGTCCACTTCGTATGTTTGGTCGAGTGGAGGAATCCTCCTGGCTCCTCGGGGGTTGTCCTTGTTCCCTGTGATACTCGACAGCCACCCTTCCAACATCTTGTCACTGACCTCCTCTGGGTGAATCCGAGTGGTGTCTTCGAGACCCGAGTACAGCCACATCGGGTGGTCACAAGCCTGAAGCGGTTGGATGCGCCTCTGAAGGAAGACTTCCAACAAGTCCATGCCAGTCACACCCTCGCGGACAAGCTGAACCACTCGACCGACCAGCACCTTGACTTGCGCCTTTTCCTCCGGCGTCACTTTCAGAGAGGCAGGTTTTTGTGCTCGATTCAGAGAAAAAGGGGGAAGCCAGTCGACTGTCCTAGGGTCACCTGGTCTTTACAGTAAAACCAAGTCGACTGCCACCCGCGGACTGACTCGAGAAAAGTGATAGACGGAAAGGAACTTTTTCCCCTCATCTGGATCGCCAGACCCCCGCACAGCTGGATCACCTGCGTCCGTTCGTCACTCGACTTGGCCTTCTTGACCGACTGAGAGCGGCAAGTGAAGATGTGCTTGAAGAGTCCCCAATGGGGGCGGCAACCCAAGAAGTTTTCACACAAGGAAACGAAAGCAACAAGATACACAATAGAATTGGGAGTAAAGTGATGGAGCTGCGCTCCGAAGAAGTTCAAGAAGCTCCGGAAAAAAGGATGAGGAGGCAGAGAGAATCCACGATCGATATGGGTGGCGAGGAGGACGCACTCACCATCAAGAGGCTGGGGTTCGACTTCTTTCCCCAGGAGGCGCGCAGATTCGTGGGGAATGAATCCCCCCTCGACCAGATCATCGAGATCATCCTGCCAAATCACCGACGGCATCCAGTCGCCCTGGATCCAATCCTTGGGCAGAGCAGTCCTCGAGGAAGATCCGCCCTGAGCGGACTTCTTCCCCTTCCCCTACACCGCCACCTTCTTCGCGCGCTCCAGAGCCGACGTCTTCTCCTTCACCATCGTCGCCGGCGAAGCTCGAACAGACCTACGGCACCAAGGTGGGAGCAGAGGTGGCGGAGGATCTTGTGAAGGAAGGGGGAAAAGTGAAGGCGCACTGTTCGGGGGTCCCGAGCCGGCAACTTATAAGAGGTCGCTTCCGAGTGGCTGACTGGTAGGCCCAGGCAATCCCGTCAAATCCCGCAACAGGCGCACGTGCGGTACGTGGCGAAAAAGGTGGCGCGGGGATCGAGGAGCTTCCGTCCTATCCCATCCGATTGCTGCGGCCGCCCCCGTCCCGCGCGCTTCCCGAAATTCAAATCCCGCAAAATCCGCGGGCCGCAGAACAACTCGTCAAACAGAAGATCCCTTTCACACCGTCACTTGGAACTTCACAAGTAAAGAAATTCACTCGACAAGAGGCCAAGAATGGATCAAGGCGACTGAAATAAGTTGACGACGTCATCCGTGACAATTGATCCAAAACAAGACGTTCATATAACATGAAGAACCAGTTGGAAAGATCCCCAACTCCTTCCCCACTCGAACCTCGATCCATTCGGGGGCTAATGATGAAGCTATGTACCTAGGATAGGGGCATGGACCTGTCCTAAGTACCCTACCCAAGGACATCCCTAGAAGAAGTCACCTTTCAATCGACTTGGAGGTATCCCACTCGACAGATTCAAGACACTCGACCACGAAGCAATCACTCGACCAAATTCCAACCACTCGACTGCCAGGAGATCTAAAGTCACCCTGCACGCAAACGGTCGGTCATTAAGTAGCTTTTATGGTCATCCTAGCACTTTATTAGGGGCGTTACCAGTAACCCCCAGTCTTAATGTACTTTAAACCTTGCATTACTGAGGGCTGGAGGGGCCTGGCGAACTCTATATAAGCCACCCCCTCCTCAGTATCAAGGGTTGGCACCCCTATTATTCATACACACATAATTCAGTTGACCGCCTCCGGGCACCGAGACGTAGGGCTGTTACTTCCTTCGAGAAGGGCCTGAACTCGCAATCCTTGTGTGCTTACAACTCCTCCATAGCTAAGATCTAGCCTCTCCATACATACCCCCTACATCACTGTCAGAGTTAGAACCACGACAACACCTTCTCAGGATTCACCGCAATGCCCTTGGCAGAGCTGATATGCCCAAGATAAAGAACCTCATCGAGCCAAAATTCACACTTGGAGAACTTGGCGTAGAACTGGTGTTCCCTGAGCTTATCGAGCACCAAACACAAGTGCTTGGCATGATCTTCCTTGTTCTTCGAAAAGACCAGAATGTCGTCGAGATAGACCAAAACAAAGTCATTGGTGTAGGCATTAAAGATGAAGTTCATCATAAGAGAGAAAGTCGGAGGGGCGTTGACGAGGCCAAAAGACATGACACTGTATTCATATGAACCATAGCTTGTCCTGAAAGCCGTCTTGGGAATATCTTGCTCACAGATTCGAATCTGGTGATAACCCATGCGGAGATCAAGCTTGGAGAATACTTCGGCACCTTTGAGTTGTTCAAACAGCTCGTTGATGTTGGGAAGTGGGTACTTGTTCTTGATAGTCTTCTTGTTCAATGGACGGTAGTCAACACAAAGTCGGTCCGTTCCATCCTTCTTCTTCACAAAAAGAACACCATAACCCCACGGAGAAGAACTAGGTCGGATGAGACCCATTCGCGCTTGAATATCGAGTTGCTTCTTCAGCTCCTTCAACTCTTCAAGTCTGAGCTTGTAAGGACGTTTGCAAACCGGTTCCGTGCCAGGCTCAAGATCGATGACGAATTCAACTGGCTGGTGCGGAGGCATTCCTGGAAGCTCTTCTGGAAAGACGTCTTGATATTCGCAAACGACTGGAATTTGCGAGATGGCATCCAGTTCACCCTTCTCATTGAGAGAAAACAGACGGATTGTATCGTCATTAGCGGCAAAGACAATTACATCCTCAGATGAATGAGTCAATTGAATCTGCCTGGCAGCACAATCAAGCTGAGCCTTGTGCTTAGAAAGCCAATCCATTCCGAGAATAAGATCAATATCCGAGTTACCAAGGACCATTGGAGAAGCCAGAAACTTGAAATCACCCATCATGATAGAAACATCCGGGACTATTGAAGTAGCCCTCATAGACTTAGCCGGAGAAACCACTCCCATAGGTTTACCCAACATTTGTGAAACGAAGTTATGTTTGGAAACAAATGATCTTGACATGAAACAATGCGATGCACCAGTGTCAAAAAGAACTTTTGCGGGAAAAGAGTTAACTGGAAAGATACCCATGATGACATCTGACGAGTCCTCTACCTGAGCTGCATTTAGCAAGTTGACCTTGGTGTGCTTGGGGTTATGCTAGACCACAACTGTACTTGCCGATCTCACAGGAGGAGGAGGGAGACGCCTCTGATTGAAGCATTTGTTGGCATAGTGACCCTTCTGTTAGCACTTGTTGCACGTGACCTCTGAAAGCGGATGGTGATACGTAGCACTCGATCTTAGAGCTTGAGATGAAGTCTTGTTCTAAAAGCCAGGGTTGGGTGGGTGGGAAGATCCACTGCCACCTTTGCTCTTCTGATACAGCTGTCGGAACGGAGGAGGAGGAAGCCAATACTTCTGCTGCTTGGCCACTTGAGTAGAGGAAGGAGTAGCATCTCTGACTCGCTTCTTGGAAGCATCACACTTCAGTTGAGCAGCCTCTTGCTTCAATGCCATGTTGTAGAACTCATCGTACCTCAAGGGCTCAAAGAGAACAAGAGCCAGATGGATTTCTTCTCTGAGACCACCCCTGAACTGGTATATCATGCTCTTCTCGTCAAGGACGTCCTGCTTAGCAAAACGGGCGAACTTCTGAAACAACTTGTTGTAGTCATAGACAGACAAAGAGTCTTGCTTCAGGTTGCGGAATTCCTCACGCTTGCTTTCAACCACGCTCTGAGGAATATGATGAGCTTTGAAGTCTTGACGGAATTCATCCCAGGTAATCACACGGCCTCCTCTGGAATCTTTGTACTGCTGGAACCATTCTGCAGCTTGGTCTTTGAGTTGGAAGGAAGCGAACTTGACAAAGTCCTCAGGCCTGACGTTACTGCACTTGAAATGCTTGCACAAGTCCACGAGCCAATCGTCAGCATCAGTTGCCTCAACACAATTGCTGAAGTTCTTTGGCTGGTTAGCAAGGAAGTGGTTGAGTGTAGCAAAGTGATTCTGATTGTTGCCTTGGTTGCCTTGGTTCGCTTGATTGCGCTCTTGAAGAATTTGCATGATCAACTGCGTGTTTGCATTAGTTGCGGCCATCATAGCTTGCCATGCCTCCGAAGGAGGGGGAGGTGGTGGCGGATCCTGATTCTGATTCTGATTGTTGCTCTTAGTGGGAGCCATCCTGAAGAGGGTGACATCCGTTAGCACATTGACAGATAACATTTGAAGCTGAATCAAACGGGTTGAAATTGCAACATATAGTCTTCACATCCGAACATAAGAACGAATGCATTCCACTTGAAATGGTCACATATCCATAAATTGAGAAGCCACTTAGAATTTAGGTAGAGGAATAAAATCAACAAGGTACGGATCAAGAACGAATACTCGGTAAGAAATCCCAATCTCAAACCAAATATCCGTGGAAGAAGAACTAGAGCTACAAGAGTTCCCACCTATGAAACCCCCAAACCTTTTTGGTTATGCAATCAGGTGTTGGGGATACAGGGGAAGCATAATATCTCACCCAAATCTAGCAAATCCTACATCCAGCTGTATCCATCCTTCAACACATAACCGAGAAAAAACTTCGGAAACCATCTACCTCAACCTTCGAAAAGCATCCATTATACAAGTTATGGCAATACTCCCGAACTCCCGCCCCAGTACTGGGTGGCGTCGAGGTTATCTCACCAACAACTGCATAAAAGAGATTTTCGATGTCGGCGTACTAAACTCAGGTATTCCAGAACTGCAACGATAAAATTGTGACGACAACACCTCGGAGCTCAACTCCCCGGGACACTGCCACAACCCCTAAATGAAAGGAGGCACCAAGAACAATGTTCTCGTCACAAATCGATCGGAACGATTCCAAGATACCCGCGTGATCCTAATTTTTTTTTGTGAAATTTGAGAAGAGAAGAGTCAAAACTCTACGTCAGGATGCCTTACCAGAGCGATGAAGGAACTGGGGAGTAAAAAGAATTCCTAAACTCTCCGATATATAATTCCTAAATGACTCAAAACATTTTTTTCTAGACTCAACAACGGCTGCTAAAAACGATCAAGCAGTGGGGCTCCTAAGGTCGGGGAAGGCTCTGATTACCAACTTGTAACGCCCTCGATGCGGCTATATCTCCTACGTGTCGAAGCACGACTTAGAGGCATAACCGCATTGAAAGCAATGTCGCAAGTAAGGCAATCTTCGCAACATCCCATGTAATATAGATAATAAAAGGGGAAGGTACATAGTTGGCTTACACTCGCCATGTCAAACAAAGTACATAAATAGCATTACATCATCCAATCACTCATGGCCCGACTACGGTGCCAAAATAAAAGATCAACCCAACATGCGACACGGTCCCGATCGCCCCAACTGGGCACCACTACTGATCATCAGGGAAAGACACATAGTAACGGCGTGAGTCCTTGTCGAACTCCCACTTGAGCTCAAGCGCGTCATCTGGAACGGAGTCATCAGGCCCTGCATCTGGTTTGGAAGTAATCTGTGAGCCACAGGGACTCAGCAATCTCGCACCCTCGCGATCAAGACTATTTAAGCTTATAGGTAAGGCAAGGTAATATGTGGAGCTGCAGCAAGCGACTAGCATATATGGTGGCTAACCTGTTTGCAAAAGAGAGCGAGAAGAGAAGGCAAAGCACGAACAAAGAACTAGAGAGCAAACTACGGCAAGCAGTACTCCAACACCGTGTTCACTTCCCGGACTCCGCCGAGAAGAGACCATCACGGTAACACACACAGTTGATTCATTTTAATTAAGTTAAGGTTCAAGTTATCTACAACCGGACATTAACAAATTCCCATCTGCCCATAACCATGGGCACGGCTTTCGAAAGTTCAAATCCCTGCAGGGGAGTCCCAACTTAGCCCGTGACAAGCTCTCACGGTCAACGAAGGATATACCTTCTCCCGAGACATTCCGATCAGACTCGGCATCCCGGTTCTACAAGACAACTCCGACAATGGTAAAACAAGTCCATCAACACCACCCGCTGTGCCGACAAATCCCGATAGGAGCTGCACATATCTCGTTCTCAGGGCACACCGGATAAGCTAAGCGTACGGGAGCCAACGTAACCCAAGTTGCCAAGGGACGGCCCCGCACAGTGCTCTAGGTTGGACCAACGCTTAGAGAAGCACTGGCCCGGGGGTTTAAAATAAAGATGACCCTTGAGTCCGTGAAACCCAAGGGAAAAAGGCTAGGTGGAAAATGGTAAAACCAAGGTTGGGCATTGCTGGAGCAGTTTTATTCAAGGCGGACTGTCAAGGGGTTCCCATTATCACCCAACCGCGTAAGGAACGCAAAATCCGGGAACATAACACCGATATGACAGAAACTAGGGCGGCAAGAGTGGAACAAAACACTAGGCGAGAGGCCGAGCCTTCCACCCTTTACCAAGTATATAGATGCATTAAGATAACAAGATAATATAATGATATCCCAACAAGTAAACAATGTTCCAACAAGGAACGGTCTCCAATCTTCACCTGCAACTAGCAACGCTATAAGAGGGGCTGAGCAAAGCGGTAACATAGCCAATCAAAGGTTTGCTAGGACATGGTGGGTTAGAGGTTTGACATGGCAATTTGGGAGGCATGATAAGCAAGTGGTAGGCATCATAGCATAGGCATAGCAAAAGAGCGAGCATCTAGCAAAGCAAAGATAGAAGTGATTTTGAGGGTATGATCATCTTGCCTTCAAAGTTGTCAGAGTTGACTGGATCCTCGAAAGCAAACTCAACGGGCTCCTCATTAGCGAACTCGTCTCCTAGCTCTACCTAAACAAGATAAACAAGCAAGAGGAACACAATCAACCATGTGCAAAGCTCAAACAACATGATGCAAACATGGTATGCTATGCGGGATGCGAAATGTGATGCATATGCAAGATTTGACAAGGAATGAATGAACCTGGCCTCAACATGGAAATCCAAGTGTGCCACTGGAAAGGTGAGGTGATTTCGGTTGAAATCGATATAAATATCACTAGAATCGGATGCACGGTTTAGAAATGGCAAGCAAAACAAATATGGCACCGGTCTGCGATAAATAGCAAGTAGCCATCTAAATGCAACAAGACAAACATGCTACAGCACCCAAACATGGCAACAAAATACATGGCAGGGATCCATTCATGATGCTTAACAAAAGATGAACACTGAGCTACGACCAATTCATCCATTAACAGGTTCAAACAAGCATGGCAAAAGTGCAATTGGTAAACAGATTTCACTTAGTGAAATTAACACTTGTCTGGAATTTCAGATCACGTAGCACACTTTGGAGCAAGAAAACTATATGCTACAGGAACTTAACATGGAAAAGTAAAGCATGGCATGGAGCTACTCAAAGAGCTTAACAAAAATACCTTAGTGACCTTGAGCCAAAAGGGATCAGAAAATACAATTGCAAGCATGTGAACATGGCAAAAACATAATCAGATCACGGACTTTGAAAAATTGGAGCATGCAATTCAGATATCAAGTAGGCATGTTTACGAGCTCTATGCACTCACTACAGAGCAAGTCATGACAAACTAAGCATACACCCATCAAGAATACACATTATACAAGCCAGACATGGCAAGAACAATAACATAGCATGCACGGATCAACTACAACATCCTCGGCAAAATCGCTAACAAGTAGACAATCTGCCCAGATTCACGAAATAGCAAAAGTAGAGCTCGATTGACTCAAGCTAGGTTGCTCCATAATTGCAAACAAAGACATGGATGGATAGATCACTACAAGATTAACAAATCATCCTTACTGATCATCCTCAAAAGAGGCACGGGTCAGTAGGAAACAACATGAACATATGGCATAATGATAAAAACAGATCAAGGACTTTGTGGAATTGCTAAGTCCCTGAAATCAGCATTAACGAATGCACCACTTTGCAAGCCTGTGCTAGTCACCACACAAATCACAAAAATACATGGATGGCACCTCTGGAAAGATGGCAAAGCATATAACAAAACATATGTAGAGCTCAGGGGCATATCATGCGCACATTAATCATGGAAAAAATGACAAATAGCTATTTGGAGCAGCAGATCTGACAATTAACTCAAATAGCACTCTTCCAACAGCATTTCGGGCATCAAGATGAACTCAAATGAAAATGATGCAATGAGATGAAATGATTTGCTCTCTGAGGCGAACATTTTGATATCCTACATGCCCAAAACGGATCTACGGATGCAAAGTTACGACACGATGAACATAGCAAAATAATTAGGGTTAGGGACGGAAAGTCAACCCCGAGATTTAAATCTTAGATCCAGATCCGGGGTGCACGCGCCCCGAGGTTCATCGTAATCCCTGTAGCGGCCGGATATGTCGCCGGACTTGCCGAGGAGCTCGCCAGTCAGAGGGGAACTTGGCACGGATGACGAGGGCGACGAGGCGGCGACCTGCAGCGGCGGGCGGTCGCCGGAGTGGAGGGAGGCGGATGGCGCCGGCGGATGAGGGTGGCGGCACGGGCTCACCGGTGAGGAGCTGCGGTGTCGGAGTGGAGCGAAGGCAGGCGGCGCTCGGGGGAAGTGCGCCTGCCGAGCGAGGCGGCGACAAGCTGGGCCGCGGGGGCCTGGCTCGGGCTTCGCAGGCCGGCGACGGGAGGCGGTGGCCGGTGCCACGTGGCGGCGCTGGAGTGGACCGGGCGGGCGGCGGACGCGTGGTGGTGGCGGCGCGGGTCGGACAATGTCCGGCCTGCGAGATTTCGTCCGGCGGTGGCAGGGAAAAATGGATCTAGGGTTTCGGGGGGAAGAAGAAACGTGGATCTCGGAGGGGACCTTTAAATAGGCATAGGAGGAGCTAGGAGAGTCCAAATGAGGTGCAGTTTTCGGCCACGCGATCGTGATCGAACGCTCTAGATGATGGAGACGGTTTTCGTGGGTTTTGGGCCAAATTGGAGGGGTGTTGGGCTGCAACACACACGAGGCCTTCTCGGTCCCTCGGTTAACCGTTGGAGCATCAAACGAAGTCCAAATGGTACGAAACTTGACAGGCGGTCTACCGGTAGTAAACCAAGGCCGCTTGGCAAGTCTCGGTCCAATACGGAAATGTTTAATCCCCACACACGAAAAGAAGGTAGAAATGACCACCGGAGGAGAACGGAGCGCCGGAATGCAAAACGGACAACGGGGAAAATGCTCGGATGCATGAGACGAACACGTATGCAAATGTAATGCACATGATGACATGATATGAGATGCATGACAACAACAACAACACACGGAGACAAAAACCCGAATCCGAGAAAATAAAATAACTTAACGCCGGAAACGGCAAGAGTTGGAGTACATATTAGGTATATTACATCCGGGGTGTTACAATCTCACGTGATGATCGGACATGGTTTAGTTGATTTGGATCACATGATCACTTAGAGGATTAGAGGGATGTCTATCTAAGTGGGAGTTCTTTAGTAATATGATTAATTGAACTTAAATTTATCATGAACTTAGTACCTGATAGTATCTTGCTTATTTATGTTTGATTGTAGATAGATGGCCCGTGCTGTTGCTCCATTGAATTTTAATGCGTTCCTTGAGAAAGCAACGTTGAAAGATGATGGTAGCAATTACACGGACTGGGTCCGTAATTTGAGGATTATCCTCATTGCTGCACAGAAAAATTACATCCTGGAAGCACCGCTGGGTGCCAGGCCTACTGCTGGAGCAACACCAGATGTTATGAACGTCTGGCAGAGCAAAGCTGATGACTACTCGATAGTTCAGTGTGCCATGCTTTACGGCTTAGAATCGGGACTTCAACGACGTTTTGGACGTCATGGAGCATATGAGATGTTCCAGGAGTTGAAGTTAATATTTCAAGCAAATTCCCGGATTGAGAGATATGAAGTCTCCAATAAGTTCTATAGCTGCAAGATGGAGGAGAACAGTTCTGTCAGTGAGCATATACTCAAAATGTCTAGGTATAATAATCACTTGATTCAATTGGGAGTTAATCTTCCAGATGATTGCGTCATTGACAGAATTCTCCAATCACTTCCACCTAGCTACAAGAGCTTCGTGATGAACTATAATATGCAAGGGATGAATAAAACAATTCCCGAGCTCTTCGCAATGTTGAAAGCTGCGGAGGTAGAAATCAAGAAGGAGCATCAAGTGTTGATGGTCAACAAGACCACTAGTTTCAAGAAAAAGGGCAAAGGGAAGAAGAAGGGGAACTTCAAAAAGAACAGCAAGCAAGTTGCTACTCAGGAGAAGAAATCCAAATCTGGACCTAAGCCTGAAACTGAGTGCTTCTACTGCAAGCAGACTGGTCACTGGAAGCGGAACTGCCCCAAGTATTTGGCGGATAAGAAGGATGGCAAGGTGAACAAAGGTATATATGATATACATGTTATTGATGTGTACCTTACTAATGCTCGCAGTAGCACCTGGGTATTTGATACTGGTTCTGTTGCTAATATTTGCAACTCGAAACAGGGACTACGGATTAAGCGAAGATTGGCGAAGGACGAGGTGACGATGCGCGTGGGAAATGGTTCCAAAGTCGATGTAATCGCAGTCGGCATGCTACCTCTACATCTACCTTCGGGATTAGTATTAGACCTAAATAATTGTTATTTGGTGCCAGCATTGAGCATGAACATTATATCTGGATCTTGTTTGATGCGAGACGGTTATTCATTTAAATCAGAGAATAATGGTTGTTCTATTTATATGAGTAATATCTTTTATTGTCATGCACCCTTGAAGAGTGGTCTATTCTTATTAAATCTCGATAGTAGTGACACACATATTGATAATGTTGAAGCCAAAAGATGCAAAGTTGATAATGATAGTGTAACTTATTTATGGCACTGCCGTTTAGGTCATATCGGTGTAAAGCGCTTGAAGAAACTCCATACTGATGGACTTTTAGAACCACTTGATTATGAATCACTTGGTACTTGCGAACCATGTCTTATGGGCAAGATGACCAAAACACCATTCTCCGGTAATATGGAGAGAGCAACAGATTTGTTAGAAATCATACATACAGATGTATGTTGTCCAATGAATGTTGAGGCTCATGGCGGATATCGTTATTTTCTCACCATCACAGATGACTTAAGCAGATATGGGTATATCTACTTAATCAAACATAAGTCTAAAACATTTGAAAAGTTCAAAGAATTTCAGAGTGAAGTTGAAAATCATCGTAACAAGAAAATAAAATTCCTACGATCTGATCATGGAGGAGAATATTTGAGTTACAAGTTTGGTGTACATTTGAAACAATGCGGAATAGTTTCGCAACTCACGCCACCCGGAACACCACAGCGTAATGGTGTGTCCGAACGTCGTAATCATACTTTACTAGATATGGTGCGATCTATGATGTCTCTAACTGATTTACCGCTATCATTTTGGGGTTATGCTTTAGAGACGACCGCATTCATGTTAAATAGGGCACCACCAAAATCCGTTGAGACGATGCCTTATGAACTGTGGTTTGGCAAGAAACCAAAGTTGTCATTTCTGAAAGTTTGGGGATGCGATGCTTATGTGAAAAAGCTTCAACCTGATAAGCTCGAACCCAAATCGGAGAAATGTGTCTTCATAGGGTATCCAAAGGAAACTATTGGATACACCTTCTATCATAGATCCGAAGGCAAGACTTTTGTTGCTAAATTCGGAAACTTTCTAGAGAAGGAGTTTCTCTCGAAAGAAGTGACTGGGAGGAAAGTAGAACTTGATTAGGTAACTGTAGCTGCTCCCTTATTGGAAAGTAGTAGATCATAGAAACCGGTTTCTGTGACACCTACACCAATTAGTGAGGAAGCTAATGATGATGATCATGAAACTTCAGAACAAGATACTACTAAACCTCGTAGATCAACCATAGTAAGATCCGCACCAGAGTGGTACGGTAATCCTGTTCTGGAAGTCATGCTAGTAGATCATGATGAACCTACGAACTATGGAGAAGCGATGGTGAGCCCAGATTCCGCAAAATGGCTTGAGGCCATGAAATCTGAGATGGGATCCATGTATGAGAACAAAGTGTGGACTTTGGTTGACTTGCCCAAAGATCGGCAAGCAATTGAGAATAAATGGATATTCAAGAAGAAGACTGACGCTGACGGTAATGTTACTGTCTATAAAGCTCGACTTGTCGCAAAAGGTTTTCGACAAGTTCAAGGGATTGACTACGATGAGACCTTCTCACCCGTAGCGATGCTTAAGTCTGTCTGAATCATGTTAGGAATTGCCGCATTTTATAATTATGAAATTTGGCAGATGGATGCCAAAACTGCATTCCTGAATGGATTTCTGGAAGAAGAGTTGTATATGATGCAGCCGGAAGGTTTTGTCGATCCAAAGGGAGCTAACAAAGTGTGCAAGCTCCTGCGATCCATTTATGGACTGGTCCAAGCCTCTCGGAGTTGGAATAAACGTTTTGATAGTGTGATCAAAGCATTTGGTTTTTTACAGACCTTTGGAGAAGCCTGTATTTACAAAAAGTTGAGTGGGAGCTCTGTAGCATTTCTTATATTATATGTAGATGACATATTAGTAATCGGAAATGATATAGAATTTCTGGATAGCATAAAGGGATACTTGAATAAGAGTTTTTCAATGAAAGACCTCGGTGAAGCTGCTTACATATTGGGCATTAAGATCTATAGAGATAGATCAAGACGCTTAATTGGACTTTCACAATGCACATACCTTGACAAAATTTTGAAGAAGTTCAAAATGGATCAAGCAAAGAAAGGATTCTTGCCTATGTTACAAGGTGTAAAATTGAGTAAGACTCAATGCCCGACCACTGCAGAAGATAGAGAGAAAATGAAAGATGTTCCCTATGCTTCAGCCATAGGCTCTATCATGTATGCAATGCTGTGTACCAGACCTGATGTATGTCTTGCTATAAGTCTAGCAGGGAGGTACCAAAGTAATCCAGGAATGGATTACTAGACAGCGGTCAAGAACATCCTGAAATACCTGAAAAGGACTAAGGATATGTTTCTCGTATATGGAGGTGACAAAGAGCTCATCGTAAATGGTTACGTTGATGCAAGCTTTGACACTGATCCGGACGATTCTAAATCGCAAACCGGATACGTATTTACATTAAACGGTGGAGCTGTCAGTTGGTGCATTTCTAAAAAAAGCGTTGTGGCGGGATCTACATGTGAAGCGGAGTACATAGCTGCTTCGGAAGCAGCAAACGAAGGAGTCTGGATGAAGGAGTTCATATCCGATCTAGGTGTCATACCTAGTGCATCGGGTCCAATGAAAATCTTTTGTGACAATACTGGTGCAATTGCCTTGGCAAAGGAATCCAGATTTCACAAGAGAACCAAGCACATCAAGAGACACTTCAATTCCATCCGGGATCTAGTCCAGGTGGGAGACATAGATATTTGCAAGATACACACGGATCTGAATGTAGCAGACCCGTTGACTAAGCCTCTTCCACGAGCAAAACATGATCAGCACCAAAGCTCCATGGGTGTTAGAATCATTACTATGTAAATCTAGATTATTGACTCTAGTGCAAGTGGGAGACTGAAGGAAATATGCCCTAGAGGCAATAATAAAGTTATTATTTATTTCCTTATATCATGATAAATGTTTATTATTCATGCTAGAATTGTATTATCTGGAAACATAATACTTGTGTGAATACATAGACAAACTAAACGTCACTAGTATGCCTCTACTTGACTAGCTCGTTAATCAAAGATGGTTATGTTTCCTAACCATAGACATGTGTTGTCATTTGATTAACGGGATCACATCATTAGGAGAATGATGTGATTGACATGACCCATTCCATTAGCTTAGCACCCGATCGTTTAGTATGTTGCTATTGCTTTCTTCATGACTTATACATGTTCCTATGACTATGAGATTATGCAACTCCCCTTTGCCGGAGGAACACTTTGTGTGCTACCAAACATCACAACGTAACTGGGTGATTATAAAGGAGCTCTACAGGTGTCTCCAAAGGTACATGTTGGGTTGGCGTATTTCGAGATTAGGATTTGTCACTCCGATTGTTGGAGAGGTATCTCTGGGCCCTCTCGGTAATGCACATCACATAAGCCTTGCAAGCATTACAACTAATGAGTTAGTTGTGAGATGATGTATTACGGAACGAGTAAAGACACTTGCCGGTAACGAGATTGAACTAGGTATTAAGATACCGACGATCGAATCTCGGGCAAGTAACATACCGATGACAAAGGGAACAACGTATGTTGTTATGCGGTCAGACCGATAAAGATCTTTGTAGAATATGTAGGAGCTAATATGAGCATCCAGGTTCCGCTATTGGCTATTGACTGGAGACGTGTCTCGGTCATGTCTACATTATTCTCGAACCTGTAGGGTCCGCACGCTTAACGTTACGATGACAGCTTCAATATGAGTTTATATATTTTGATGTACCGAAGTTTGTTCGGAGTCCCGGATGTGATCACGGACATGACGAGGAGTCTTGAAATGGTCGAGACATAAAGATTGATATATTGGAAGCCTATGTTTGGACATCAAAAGTGTTCCGGGTGAAATCGGCATTTTACCGGAGTACCGGGAGGCTACCGGAACCCCCCGGTAACCTAATGGGCCTTAATGGGCCTAGTGGAGGAAGAGGAGAGGAGGCCTAGGGGCTGCCGCATGCCCCTCCCTCCCAAGTCCGAATTGGACAAGGAGGGGGCGCGGCGCCCCCCTTTCCTTTCTTCCCTCTCCTCCTTCCCCCCAAGTCCTAATCCAACTAGGGAAAGGGGGGAGTCCTACTCCCGGTAGGAGTAGGACTCCTCCTGCGCGCCTCCTCCTAGGGCCGGCCGCACCCCCCCTTGATCCTTTATATACGGGGGCAGGGGGGCACCTCTAGACACACAAGTTGATCCTCGTGATCGTTTTTTTAGCCGTGTGCGGTGCCCCCTTCCACCATAGTCCCTGATAATATTGTAGTAGTGCTTAGGCGAAGCTCTGCGACAGTAGAACATCAAGATCATCACCACGCCGTCGTGCTGATGGAACTCTTCCCCGACACTTTGCTGGATCGGAGTCCGGGGATCGTCATCGAGCTGAACGTGTGCTAGAACTCGGAGGTGCCGTAGTTTCGGTGCTTAATCGGTCGGGCCATGAAGACGTACGACTACATCAACCGCGTTGTCATAACGCTTCCACTTCCGGTCTACGAGGGTACGTAGACAACACTCTCCCCTCTTGTTGCTGTGCATCACCATGATCTTGCGTATGCGCAGGAAAATTTTGAAATTACTACGTTCCCCAACAGCCCACCCTCGAGCGCAGAAAAAAAACCCGTAAGTATTAGTATGATTTATCGACGCGGAAGCCCTAGATAATCCTTACAATGTCAAAAAGCTACGAAACTTGGCAATGATGCTAGTCATGTTGGTACAAGGTTGTTGGTCCACTTCAAGGATGTCGACAAAAACATGCTTCGAGACGGACCCTTCCCGTCCCGAAAGGCCTCCCATGAAGCAGGTTCAGAATGACACCGAATTTTGCCAGGATGTAAGTCCAATGAGATCAACACTTGTTCATGTTGGCCAATGTGGGACTGACCGTCGAAGGAGATAAATATTGATACTTGTTCATGTGGGCCCATATTTTTTTACATTTGGTGTCGATAGAACACACAAAACAAACATGACTATATGCTTTTAGGTCTTCACCCTCCCCAATTTGTTGGCCAACTCAGCAGGTTTTGCCTTAAGATGCCACCTCTTTTTGTAAGCTGCAATTGCTGTGGTTTTGGAATGCTGGTTCTCTTTCCTGTAGAACGGGCATTTATAGAGACCGTTACGCCAGTACACAATCTTTGCAGCCATGAGCCACTTGAAGATTTTCTTTCTGAAAGCTTCCCTCAGCTGTAGGTAGTTCTCCTATTCTTCCAAATCTGCAATCTGGTATTAGAAGAAGAAAAATATCATGCCAGCGAATTGTACATTATATCAAAGGAAGGTAATAGATTGTTTTTTCTTTGTATTGGTTTCCTAAAACTTTGGTTATATGAAAGACAGGCATAAAATGGAATACAAATGATCCATTCATCTAAATTTGCAAACCCTAGGACTGATAACCGTACGATTAATAAAAAAAGGCGAACAGTACGATTGTCTATACGAATAGCGAGGAATAACAAGAGAGCAATTTCTAGGGTTAACCTCGAGAAGGAAAATTCTAGGGTTAATATCTACAGACACTAACCGATTCGTCGTTGTTGGTGCTGTGTTGTACCAGCTGCGGCTGCGAATCGGCAGCGACGACGTCCTTGTTGACCAGTTCCTTCATGGGGTCCACATCCGCCGCACGGAGCGCACCGGCCACACACCCTCTCCCAACAGGTAGGATCATCCTCGCCGGCAAGAATGTGGGCTTTTTGGCGGCGGCGAGTAGTGGGCGGCGACAAAGACGTGTGTGGATAGGCAGAGGCGATCGAGCGCTGGAGGCGGGAGCAAGATTTGGGGAGTGAAAATTCAACTTGATTGGGAGAGAGAGGTCAAGGCCGTGCACAATTCGTCACTTTTGAAATTTAGGTACAAACATGCACGTATACGGCATCGTGCACACCCAGAGATTTGCCCGAACCAACCAATCAACCAACCAAGTAAAAGAAAAAGTGCATAATGTCGGTCCACAAACGTGGCAACATAAACCGAACACCAAAATAGTGTGTTAAAAAAACAGCAAAATAGGAGGGACATTTTTTTGTTTTGTGCAGTACTACTAAATACTAGAAGGGAGAACTACTAAAAAAATACTAGAAGGGATAGTTGGCACATTTAATTTCACATGGCATCTACTAGCTTTTTTGTTCATCGCTAGCTATGTTGTACCGATTAGGTAAAATGAATGGATAATTATTAAACCCTAGCTATTGTCAAGGTGTATCAGTGTGTGTCTACGTGGCCAAGTGTGCTTGCATGGTGTGGGGCCAGGTGAGTGTGATGCACGGGACGGGCCTTTGTGGTTAGGGCCCACATGAAGCGACACCGAAGTTTGAGGAAAGTGAAGGAACGAGCCCCACACACCGCCCGCATGCCGGACTTGTTACCTTCCATTGGCTATATCCAACATGCGATATGGCCTCGTTTACACTTACCCCGCGTGAGGGTTTATGCATGCCCCTCTCGATGTTTGACCATACCCTTCATGGGTCATATGATGAGACCATGCTAGCCCCGTGATGCACCGCCTAGGCACAAACCGGGCACGTTACCTCTCGCTAGCTAGATCCAAACCATGCACCCCCGCCGTTTAGACCCAAGTGGAGTATCACCTAGACACATGACCCGCGACACTTGTGCCA
The DNA here is from genome assembly GCF_056163025.1 of Triticum urartu. NCBI lineage: Eukaryota > Viridiplantae > Streptophyta > Magnoliopsida > Poales > Poaceae > Triticum > Triticum urartu. The sequence continues at coordinate 538,826,906 of NC_141878.1, read as the reverse complement.
GCCCCCGAACCATGCATCCCCGCCATGTAGACTCACACGTGGACATGTGTGCATGCATGTTGTGGGTCCAGCTGAGTGCGATGCACGGGACGGGCCTTGGTTAATAGGTCTAACATCACGCGGCACCGAGATTTGAGGCAAATGAAGGAACGGGCCCCGCACTCCCTTCACAAGACGGGCGCATTCCCACTCTGTGGCTTGATCCAGGATGCGATATGGCCCCAATTTCCCACAGCCTACGTGAGGGCCTACGCATGCCGCTCTCGATGTTTTAGCACACCCTCTAGGGGTCGTATGATTACACTTGCGCTAGGTCCCGTGAATTTTCGGCCCCTCGATAATTTGCATGGATTATAACGGCAGATGATGAGCATCATAGCCTAGAGAACGGCGTCGAGGCCAGCCCTCCCTTTGGTAGCATATGGTGCATATATGGACCAAAGAGCTTAACATGGGGCTTTCATCCCAATCCTTGCTATGATTTCATGTGGCCACCGTAGATCTTGAACTTTCGATGTTACAACCCTAGAAATGCGGTAAATGTCCCGAATATGGGAGGGAGGGGGGAAGGCCACGCAATAAACGATCCCCATAATTTTATGTTTGTTTTATCTGGCAAGACAAACAAGTTTTTTAAAATAAGGGTTTTTAGCATGTTTTAATAAGGATTTTATAATTTCACATTATAAGGTGCTTATTTTTTTTCCTAAAACAAATGTGTTGTAAACGCACAAAGCTCCACATTGAGCCTCTCACCATCATGTTCACGTTGAACGCACCCTAAAATGAAGGAAAGGTAGATCGAATCTCCCCATGGGGGGCAACCTCCAGCTAGTAGCTAAATATGGTTAGTTGAGAATTTCTCCCCAAGTCATTTTTTGAGGCAAAATCACTTTCTTTTTTTCCTCCAATATTGTGGCGAAATACATGGAAGAAAAATCGTGGGAGGCACGGTGGAACGAGTGCACATGTTTTCCCCTACAAAAGTGCACTAGTTGCCATATTGTATGTGAACGTGTCACTTGTACAAACAATTGAATTGTCGTTTTTATTTTGTTAACAATTCCTAAATATTGAATTTCAGCATGCACCTACCCCATGCCAGTTAGGTCAAATTTGTTTTATCCAAGCTCCGCCAGCAAACGTGCAGATTCTTGTACCACGCACGTGCTGCTCCGGGCCTCTGGCGTCTGGTACCGGACAGGGGAATCTTGATGTGATGCAATACAATTCATGTTGACCCATATCATGCACCCTTAGCCAACCAAGCCGACAACATGCACCGCTAGCCACCTCGATGTAGACCATGAGGTAGTGTCCACGATGGGCAAAGATTCTCAGTTGGACATGTTTGCTGGCACTAGTGCATGATGCCCAATCTTGGTGTGCAAGACGGGTAGCCGTGTGTCGCTTTGACATGCTTGGCTTACGGAGGGAGGGTGTCGGTGTCAAAACTGGCGGATCTCGGGTAGGGGGTCCCGAACTGTGTGTCTAGGCCGGATGGTAACAGGAGGCAAGGGACACGAAGTTTTACCCAGGTTCGGGCCCTCTCGATGGAGGTAAAACCCTACGTCCTGCTTGATTAATATTGATGATATGGGTAGTACAAGAGTAGATCTACCACGAGATCGAGGAGGCTAAACCCTAGAAGCTAGCCTATGGTATGATTATTGTTGTGTACGTTGTCCTACGGACTAAAACCCTCCGGTTTATATAGACACCAGATAGGGTTAGGGTTACATAGAGTCGGTTACAATGGTAGGAGATCTACATATCCATATCGCCAAGCTTGCCTTCCACGCCAAGGAAAGTCCGTCCCGGAAATGGGACGAAGTCTTCAATCTTGTACCTTCATAGTCCAGGAGTCCGGCTGAAGGTATAGTCCGGCTATCCGAACACCCCCTAATCCAGGACTTCCTCAGTAGCCCCTGAACCAGGCTTCAATGACGACGAGTCCGGCGCGCAGATTGTCTTTGGCATTGCAAGGCGGGTTCCTCCTCCAAGTACTTCGTAGAAGATTTTGAACACAAAGGTAGTGTCCAGCTCTGCAAAATAAGCTTCCACATATTGCCATAGAGAGAATAATATTTACACCAATCTAATCTGCTGACGTATTCTGTAGCGTGACACACTATGGCCAAGCCTTTATCCGAGTCGTTTCATTATCCCACCTCAGCGCGTTATGCGAGGCGGTTTCCTTGGCACGCCTTGTTAAAGCAGAGATCGTGTCCCCTTATCCCGGGATTCTCATCAATACGTGCGTGGGTAACCCAACCGCTTCTAGGACTCCTAGATTATAGGCAAGTCCAAGCGGACACGGAGAGGATGCTTGATATTCACCCTCTTTATAAAGGGGGCAAGGCTTTTATTTTTCCCTCCCGTGCTCAATCGAATCCTTCCCCCACCTCAAGCTCAAACGCTCGAAGTTCAGGTCAGGTGCTCCGAACCTCCAGTCATGTCTGGATCTAGCCTTCAAGGCCGATGGATGCCTTCCTCCTTCACGGAAGAAGACATCAAGAAGTTGAGGGAGGCCAGATATCTGACCGCCGAGATTTTGCATCGGCTGCCTCCCCGAGGGCAGGCCGTGCCCACCCCCGAACCCAACGAGAACGTCGTGTTCATTTCCCACTTCCTCCGAGGTCGAGGCCTTACCCTGGATCCTTTCGTCAGGGGTTTGATGTTTTACTACGGGCTAGATTTTCATGATCTAGCTCCAGACTCCTTTCTTCATATCACGACATTTATTGTCATGTGCGAGGCCTTCCTCCGGGTTACCCCTCACTTTGGCCTATGGCTTAAGACCTTTGAAGTGAAGCCAAAGATGGTCGAGGGGTAACATGCAGCGTGTGGAGGTGCCTCAATACGCAAGATGACGGGAGCTCCGTGGCCAAAAGGTTCCATCCCAGAGGTGTCTGAATTGTGGCAATAGGAGTGGTTCTACATCACGGCTCCTAGAAGTGCCAAGTGGGCGGCCCCCCTGCTTTCCGCTCGGGCCCTCCACCACAGTTGATGTCATGGATCAGCAAAGGTCTAAGATGGGGTCCAGTCAAGGACGTGCCTATACTGCAAGGCCGCATTCGAGGTCTCTTTAATGGAGATTTCAGTTTGGTTGTGGTAACACAGGTTATGCTGGTTCATCAAGTCCAGCCTTGCAAACGCCGCCCTCTTCGCCTGTGGGAGTTCAATCCCGAGGGACCGCGTGCCGTTCAGAATTTTCTCGGCCTGACGCACGAGGTGATGTACAAGTCATTCTTCGGACCTCAGGTGGAGTGTTCGGGAATCTCCGAGGACGTGGGCCTGAGTAGTAACCGCGCCGCCGAACAGGTAAGGCATCTTCCAGCCGAACATACTATCTCTCCTTTGTTACGAAGTTATTTCTGAGAGTTCGCTTTTTGACCAGGACTGACTAACAAAGGCGAAGTTGATCCGGTGTTCGGCCCCCCTCCCTAAGGGTTTGGAAAATCCGGTATTGGAAAGATGCTCCAGACCGCACCTTGCCCGGAGCCCTTGGAGGAAGATACCATGGAGGATAATGCGGGCGGATGCGGGCCCCCAACGCTACCCATTCTAGCCGAGGGAGCGAGCGTCTCCATGAGGGAAGGCGACCAGAAGAGGAAAATGACTGCGCCCGGGGATTCGGGAGCTGAAGCTTCCAAACGGGAGAAGAAGTCTCCCACAGAGGGTCCTACCTTGGGGGACGCTGTTGCCACACAAAGTCCGCGGGGGGGGGGGGAGGTCAATTCTCCCACGAGTTGTAAGTGACCCAAAATACCTTTAATAGTACAGATACGCCATTTTTCTTCTAAGAAAATAACCACCGCATATATTTTGCAGTTCGGGCCTTATCCCCTCTCAAATGAGCTCATCTTCGGGGGATCTTCTTCCGGAGATGATGGAGAGCGAAACGCCTCCTCCGGACTCCTCCGCTCCAGAAGCGGGCGGCCCTAAAGTGTTGTCGCGGAGGGCCTCTCCGAGTCCGGTGAGGCTAGAAGATAATCCCATTGACCCCCGAAGCTCCCAGTGTCCGGCTCCCGAAGAGAGCAGAAAAAAGAGTCCGTCACCGTCTAGTGCGCGATCGGATGTTCTGAGGGAGTTGGTGGGGCGAGCGGCCATCTCAGATGAACACCGTGTGATGATGAATACGGTGATGGAGAGAATATCATCCGCCGAAAGCGGATTGCATGAAGCTTTTATGAGTCTACTGACAGGCTTTGAGGTACGTAAAAGAATGTATGATAATCCTGCACCTGCTAGGTGTGCTTTGTGTAGATAGTAGCCCCTGAGATTATGGTTGTCGTCGGAAACGACGACGAACAGAGGATCATATTCCCAGGAAATAACCATGCTGCCTCTATGTGCAGGTGATGGAAGCTCCGGTGGCTAGCCGGACTAGCGAGTTTGCCCATTTAGAGCGGAAGTTGGATGCGGCAGACGCCGCCATCGAGCTTGTTAAAAAAAGGCTTGACGAGGCACGGGGTAAGTGTGAATATCTGGTAAATGCCACATAGGAAGAGCAGCATGATGCCAGTATATTTAATATGTTTTGACTGCAGATGGAGCTGCCACTGTTGAAGCCTTGCGGGCAGAACTTGCCCGAGCCAAGGAACAAGCGAGGTTGGGTAATGCGGCTGCTGTGAAGGCGGCCGAAGAGTTGCAAGCCGAGAAGGCCGCGCATGGCGAGACCCGAGACAAGATGGCCAAGATGGCTATAGAATTAAAAGCCGCCGCCGACCGTTGCCGGGTTCTTGAAAAGGAAAACCAAGCGAAGGCATCGGACCTTGAGAAGGCTGTTGCGATGAAAAAGGATCTCCGCTCTGCTATGAGGGCAAAGAAGGAGGAGCTGCGGGAAGCCGGGGATATTGTAGCTGGGAAATCCTTTATGTTGCGAAGGAAATTCGGAGATCCACGGTATGCCCCTCTGGATCGGCTGTGGAGTTCGGAGGATGTGTATATGGATTTGGTGGCGAGCGCTGCCGATGCGGCCAAGTACTTCCAGGGTCAGACGGACCGTGGAGTAGACCAGCTGTTTTGGAGATAATTCCATTCTCCCGAGCGTCCACTTTCATTGACTGACCAATTATCCGAATGGGCCGAACTAAACAGGTTGTCCGGACTCTCTATGAGGTCTGTTGTGGATCAGCTGTGGCCGGGAAGGTCAAAACGGAACAGCTATTTCAGCTTAGTGCAGCAGGTCCTTGATGTGGTGCCGCGCATTAATGCGATGAGAAGGTCGGCGTGCATAGAGGGCACACGGATGGCCTTTGCACGTGTTAAGGCATATTGGGCAGAGATGGATGCTACCAATGTTGCAACGCGGGATTCGGCTATAGGTCGAAAGGCTGCCGAGCACTACTTTGAAGAAGTTCTTGAGGGTGCCTGTTTGATAGAGACCCAGTGCTCAAAAAATATTATGTTTGAGTGATATGTAATCTCATTGTAAGCGAAATGCTTCTATAAATTTTTATAAGGTTATTTTTATACTTTTGCCTGAAAGTAATATGATGCCTCCTGGGCGGCCGTTTATGTATACATGTGTATAACCTGAAAGATTGCAGCCGTCGGCTTCAACCCTCACGCATATAATGCGGAGGTGCTCGCAAAAACATGCATTCACACTTAACCCAACGTCTTGGTCCTATTAAGGAGGTGATAGCAGAGCGAGCGAGGCAACCGGACTATAATGCTTTAGCACTTTCACTTAGCCATAGGAGTTTGACAGTGGGGCTACTAGATAGCCCCTGGTGGCTCCGCACTCTCCCGATATCGGGGTGCGTACATGCCTGGCCGGGAAACGGCCCTTCGTTAAGGCGGAGGAATTCTAACATTCCCACAGGTCATCGAGTGGTTGACCAGTCTCACGCTATATCATGACAGTCAGTTTTCGGCTTTCTCTAGTGAGGTGCTCGTGAGGATGAACCAGGGCACAATCGCAGTAGTTCTCCTGGTGCTACCTTAGCCGGCAAGGCGGAAAGTAAGGCACCAAAACACAGGAGCCGGGCAAACCCAACATTTGACCAAAGACAATGATTCGGAGCTGATGCATATAGGGCCAAACTCGCGACGCCGAATACTCCCTAAGGTATTCGGTCTTTGTGGTATAAACCGGGCCTAAATAGTGGCCATTGTAAGAAGCCCCGTGTGTCCAGGTACGTGCATTGTTCTGGCATGGCCACATGCCAAGACGTCAGCATCCTTCTCAACGGTGGATATGTATCAACAAGAGACAGTAAAAAAAGGTTTACACAGGGTCTTAATCTAAAAAGAATCCTTGGAGCGGGTCCCTGCTGCACGTCTGCGCCTGTGTCGCTGTTGTGCCGTATCTTGGACGGGTGTAGCACGATGATCGTCTGTAAAAGAGAGGTAGTTAAGTGAAAAAGTTGTCGTGCAAAAGAATAGTTTTTAAAGAAACCATGTATAATTCAAGATGATAAGAAATTGCCACTTGTCTGCGCGCATTGAGCCCCTTGTATTGACAAATAGGGGTGTGACCACTTATTTCTGTATAAATAGTGGCGCTGGACTTGATTAGTTGTATCTGAGGTCTTGACGACCTATTGGATGCTTTTGTTTGTCCGGGCGCCTTTAGTGTGCGGCGGCCAAGGCAGCCTCACTCTCTTCGGCGCGCAGAGATCGCTTGATATTTCCGTGCACTGTAATGATGCCACATGGACCGGGCATCTTGAGTGTGAGGGAGGCGTAGTGTGGTATTGCATTAAAGAGAGCGAAAGCTTCACGTCCGAGCAGTGCTTGATAGCCACTTTGAAACGGAGCGATGTGGAAAGTTAAATGCTCGCGACGGAAGTTATCGGGGGAGCCGAATGTAACTTGTAGTAGAAGGGAGCCCGTACAACGAGCCCCTGGGCCTGGCGTTACTCCTTTAAAGGTAGTATTGCTATGGCGAATTTGTGTTGGGTCTAGCCCCATCCCGCGGATTGTATCCTGATATATTAGGTTTAGGCTACTGCCGCCATCCATCAAGACCCTTGTGAAGTGATATCCGCCAATTACTGGGTCTAATACCAGGGTATCCCATCCTGCGTGTCGGATACTTGCTAAGTAGTCGCGATGGTCGAAAGTGATCGGTTGAGATGACCAGTGGCAGGACTTCGTAGTGATAGGCACTTGGGTATACTTTCCTGGGAGTGCCGCATTGTTTTTTCCCTTGATTACGTGTAACACGTTTACTATTTTGACTTCTGGTGGAAATTGCTTTTGTTCCCCCGTGTCTTGCTTGGGGGGCTCGTCCTCGTCTTCACTTGGTGTATCCTCCCCCTTGTGTACGGCGTTGAGCTTGCCGGACTGCTTGAAGACCCAACATTCTCTGTGGGTATGATTAGCAGGTTTACCAGGGGTACTATGAATCTGACATACTTGGTCCAGAATTTTATTGAGGCTGGACAATTCGTCCCTGGTGCCTTTAGGGGGCGGCTTTTGGCCTGGCCGAGAGCTTTTGAATCCGGCATTTACTGCTGTGCCCTTCGTGCTGTCTTCTTTATTCCGGCGTTCGTTATTGCTGTTGCGCCGTGATTTCCCGTTTCCATCTCTAACTTCAGATGTACTGGGGTCGCTGGTGCTGCATCTGGCTAGCCAACTGTCCTCCCCCACGCAAAAGCGGGTCATGAGGTTTGTTAATGCGGCCATCGTTCTCGGCTTATTTTGGCCGAGGTGTCTGGCGAGCCATTCGTCACGGACGCTATGCTTGAAAGCTGCTAAGGCTTCGGTGTCCGGACAGTCGACAATCTAGTTCTTTTTAGTAAGAAACCAGTTCCAAAGCTTTCGGGCTGACTCTCCGGGCTGTTGAGTTATATGACTCAAATCGTACGCATCTGGAGGTTGGACATAAGTCCCTTGAAAATTTGTCTGAAAGGCGTCTTCGAGCTCTTCCCAACTTCCAATGGAGCTTTCTGGGAGGCCTTTGAGCCAGTGACGAGCTGGCCCTTTGAGCTTGAGGGGTAGGTACTTGATGGCGTGGAGATCATCTCCTCGAGCCATATGGATATGAAGGATGTAGTCCTCAATCCAGACCCCAGGGTTTGTTGTTCCGTTGTATGCCTCTATGTTTACGGGCTTGAATCCCTCTGGAAATTCGTGGTCCAGCACCTCATCGGTGAAACATAGGGGGTGTGCGGCACCCCTGTAGCTGGGTGTACCGCGTTGTTCGGATGTTTGTTGTGTTGCATTGTATGCTGGGGCGTGCTTGCGTGGTCCATAGATGGATCTTGTTACACCGTCCTTTCGGTGTGAGCCCTCGCATTGGTTGCGTGTTGTATGGTGAGCGGCGTTGTATGCCGCTCTGTATTGGTAGAGGGGTCATCTATCCGACCAGGTGGCTGCTTCGATATTTGGTTGTGGGGGTTCTGAGGCCTCCTCATCGAATTCGGGTAGCAGCTTCCGCTTTGGGTAGCTCTTGGAGGGGCGATTGTCGCCGTACCTTGCTGCAGTGCTGAGTATTTTACTCGATCTGAATTGGATCTTGCGCGGCCTTGAGCCTTTGCTTCTGCTTTTTCAGGCTCCTCGCGGCGGCAACAAGCCTTTTACGGGCAGTCTGCTGCTCCGGGTGTTTGTCCGGCGTTATGTCGTCTGGACCATTATCCTTGATAGGATTTGTTTGTTCGGTTTGATTATCCGGATTGCCGTTGTCCGGCAGCGGTTCGCCCTGCTTCAGCGCTGGGTCTGTGTGATCGCTATTTCTGTCGAGGCGGGATTTGGGGCGGCTCTTGCGTCGCCGCTTTGACTGCTTTTCGAGGGAACAAGCCTTCGATGCATCCTTCCGCTCCTTGTCGTCATCTTTTGGTGCGTCCACCATGTATACGTCATATGACGAGGTGGCGTTCCAGGGCCCAATAGGCGCTGGTTCTTCATCGTCTCCTTCATTGGCGTCCATACCGTCGATGTCTTCGGAGTCGAAGTCGAGCATGTCGGTTAAATCGTCGACAGTGGCTACAAAGTGGGTGGTGGGTGGGCTTTGAATTTCTTCATCGTCCGCATCCCAATCTCGCTGACCGTAGTCCGGCCAGGGCTCTCCTAATAAAGAGAGAGACTTTAGTGATTTTATAATATCGCCAAAGGGCGAGTGCTGAAAGATGTCCGCGGCAGTAAACTCCATGATCGGCGCCCAATCGGATTCGATTGGCAGAGGCGCGAATGGTTCGGAGTCCGGAGAGGAGTCCGGCTCCTTGGAATCATGAGTCTCGTGGAGTGCGGGGCTGGTGTTCGGCTCAATCGCCGTTGGGATCGCAGCCCCCGAGGCGGCGTCCAACCACCCATCCTCGATCGACGTGGTTGGCTCCGAATTAAGAGTCGAAGCCGATGCGGGTGCAGCCTCCAGGGCACTGTTCGGCGGCAGAGCTAGATCATGCTCGTCGGGACAACGTGGCGCGCTCGGCAGTGGCTCGAATCCGTCGAAGATCAAGTCCCCGTGGATGTCAGCCGTGTAGTTTAAACTTCCAAATCTGACCTGATGGCCAGGGGCGTAGCTTTCGATCTGCTCCAGATGGCCAAGTGAATTGGCCCGCAGTGCAAAGCCGCCGAAGACAGAGATCTGTCCAGGGAGACAAGTTTCACCCTGGACCGCATCACTATCGATGATCGTGGGAGCCATCAAGCCTGACAGCGATGACACAGAGGAACTCTCAATGAAAGCACCAATGTCGGTGTCAAAACCGGCGGATCTCAGGTAGGGGGTCCCGAACTGTGCGTCTAGGCCGGATGGTAACAGGAGGCAAGGGACACGAAGTTTTACCCAGGTTCGGGCCCTCTCGATGGAGGTAAAACCCTACGTCCTGCTTGATTAATATTGATGATATGGGTAGTACAAGAGTAGATCTACCACGAGATCGAGGAGGCTAAACCCTAGAAGCTAGCCTATGGTATGATTATTGTTGTGTACGTTGTCCTACGGACTAAAACCCTCCGGTTTATATAGACACTGGATAGGGTTAGGGTTACATAGAGTCGGTTACAATGGTAGGAGATCTACATATCCATATCGCCAAGCTTGCCTTCCACGCCAAGGAAAGTCCGTCCCGGACACGGGACGAAGTCTTCAATCTTGTATCTTCATAGTCCAGGAGTCCGGCTGAAGGTATAGTCCGGCTATCCGAACAACCCCTAATCCAGGACTCCCTCAGAGGGACTGGTTGGAGAACTAACGAACCGTGGTGGGGTCAAGGGTGGATGGATGGTGTGGGTCAACTTGGGTAAAGGGGAACGGTTTGAGGCCATTTGAACAATGGATGCCATGGCTATGGTCATGAGCTACCACACTTGCCTTACCACGAAATTTTTCATAAGGGGACAGTGTAAACCTAAATTTTTTGAGTTTTATTTTTGATATCCTGTTTGTTACATTTAGTACAACAAATTTGGGGTTATTTTGGAGATGGTCAAAAAAATCACTTCATTACAAACGGACCGTTTGGTCTCACTTAAGCGAGTTTTTCTAACAAGGTGGTTTTTTCGACCACATCCAAATGGTGGGCCCATTCAAGACGGCGCGCGGCGGCATGACGCACTTGCTCGTCGCCGTGGACAAATTCACCAAGTGGATTGAGGCAAAGCCTATCAAGAAGCTGAATGGACCGACTGCTGTGACATTCATCACAGACATAACAACTCGATACGGCGTGCCGCACAGCATCATCACCGAGAATGGCACGAATTTTGCCAAAGGAGCCTTGGCACGTTTTTGCGCAGCCCAAGGTATCCGGCTGGACTTAGCATCCGTCGCCCACCCGCAGTCAAATGGCCAGGTAGAGCGAGCCAACGGCCTCATCCTCTCCGGCATCAAGCCCCGACTGGTCGTACCTCTGGAGCGCTCAGCCGGCTGTTGGCTCGATGAGCTGCCGGCTATCCTCTGGAGCCTGCGCACTACACCAAACAAGTCAACCGGCTTCACCCCTTTCTTCCTTGTGTATGGTGCCGAGGCGGTCATCCCAACTGACATCGAGTTCGACTCGCCTCGAGTAACCATGTACACGGAAGCGGAGGCCAAGGAAGCACGAGAAGACGGCGTCGACCTGCTGGAAGAAAGCCGGCTGTTAGCCCTCAGCCGGTCGGCCATCTACCAGCAGGGTTTGCGCCGCTACCACAGCCGGAAGGTCAGGCCAAGATCTTTCCAAGAGGGCGATCTTGTGCTCCGGCTGATCCAGCGAACAGCCGGCCAACACAAGCTCTCAGCCCCTTGGGAGGGCCCCTTCGTCATCAGCCGAGCTCTAGGCAACGACTCCTACTACCTGATCGATGCACAGAAGCCGAAGGCACGCAAGAGAGACGACTCCAGCAAGGAGTCAGAACGACCATGGAACGCCAACCTCCTTCGAAGGTTTTACAGTTGAAAGGCAGTATGTATCACGCTAACTTTTGTATTAACTACAAGACAATAGGCCCCCCGAGGAGGGCTCGGGACTGCCATCCCTTATTTATGAATGAAAAGTATCATGCTTATGACCTTGTCATTTCATTTACTTGTTCCGTCCGGCACTGGGTTCGACTAGTCGGCTCGGGGACTGGCCGACTGGAGTTATATTAGAAGTCGTACCCGCAGTCAGACAAGTAGTGTGCCGGCTCCCAAGCCTTCTCTTGCCAACAGTCGCAGTTCGAAGAATCAGCTATCCGGCTAGCAAGAGTTAAAGGCAGGAACGGGCGCCCGCACGAAAAACGGCTAGGGACTAACGGACTAATATAACAAAAGCCGGTTTTTCTCACACCGCCGACTGGCTACCAGAGTAGCCGGCCGGCCGGTTTCCATTCACTTCACTTCAATCCAAGAAAGCTCAAGTACTTGCCTCCCCAAAAAGGGAAGGCGGCAAAGGAAAAAGCCTAAGGATAAAAAGCATACGCGAATGGAAACCAAACATGCACATAACAATATTTACATAAAAAGACCTCTGAGAGGCCAGCATTCAACATAGTCTGGATACACCCCCAGTGGGTGGAACTGCGAAACTTAACAAAGATTGTTCAAAGGACAACAAGCAGGAAAGATAAAGACGGCAGGTCAAGCTAGTGGAGCGGCCGACGAGCCGGACTGGTTGGCAGAGACGGTCGTGCCGGCTGAAGGAGCGGCCGGCTGGCGAACTTCGGCTTGGTCGCCGCCTCCCGCAGAGGGCGCGCTTCCACGCGCCTCGTTGCCGGAGGCACGGTCGGCCTGAGGTCGGCCGTTTGTTCCACCAGCCGGCTCGACGTCTTCGCCGTCCTCCTCTTCATCATCCTCGCCTTCGTCGCTGGAGGCAATCTCCTCCGCCGAGTCCTCGCCCACTGCCGGGTTCAGCCCGAACCACTCCTCCGGGTGCGAAAACGCTGATGTCGGTGCACTCGGCGATCGTCGAAGCTCGTTGGGCGATAGCCGGCCTCACCTCCTCCAGCTCCACGTCGGCCTCCATCCGCCAAGTGCGCAGCTGGTCCAGGCTCAGCCCTGGGTACCAAGCCCGAACGAACTCCAACGCCCGCCCGGCTTCGAGGCGGGCCGCCGATGCCTTCCAAGCCTCAAAGCGACCAACTGCGACCTCCAGCCAGTCGGCAGTTCGGCTTGGGGTGCGGGGGATCGTCTCGCCGGGCCAGAGGGCGGCCAACACTTGCGCCCCGGCACGTTGGAGCCGGCGAAGCATCCGATGAGCCGGCTGCAACCGCGCCTGGACAGCCAGGAGCTGCTCCTCAAGTGTCCGGTTCGCATCCGGCGCGATGTCGGCCCCCGCCTGACGACGCGCCTCGCGATGGGCCTCAATGCTTTGGGCGGCGAAGGCGGAGTAGCCCGGGAAGTAGTCTGCAAAAAACAACAAGCAGCAGCTCAAGATAAGCCAAAAACCTAGGCGGCAAGGGGCAGGGGAGGGCCAAGGAAGGCGGCTTACCATCGATCAAATCCTCGATCCGGCCGAAGCCTTCATCCAGGGCTCGCCGGGTCTCAGATCAGCCCGCCGCCTCGGTCTCATACTCCGCCTTCAAGGCGGCTTCGCTATCCTGCGCCGCCTGCAGGGCCGCCTTGTGGCTCTCCTCTTGGTCGGCCAGCTTCTTGGCTAGGCGATCCCGTTCCTGGACCAAGGCGGCGTACTCGGCCTCCTTGGTATGAAGGGCGGCCTTCGCTTCGCCGAGCTCCTTCCTCAAGTCGGCGTTGGCCCCTGAAGACAAAGAAAGAGAAAAAACAATAAGGAAAGAGTCGTCAAGAAAGATCCGACCCGACTGTGTGGCAGTCGGCCCGAATCTCGGGGACTACACCCAGTGGGTGCGCTGACGTGCCCCCACTGGAGACAGACAAGATTGAGTACTTACTTCGGCTGTCGGCCAGGTCATCGGTCCTCTGGCTCAACTCCCGAGCCTGGGAGTTTGAAGGCGGCAGCACGAAGGTTGTGATATTCCTGAAAGTTCAGAAAAAGCAAAGTAAGGTAGCCGTCGAGAAAGATCCGACCCGACTGCACAGTAGTCGCCCGAATCTCGGGGACTACACCCAGTGGGTGCACTGACGCGCCCCCACGGAAGAAATTAAGAAAGCAAAGCAGCCAAGAACGAAGGACTCACCCGGATAGTGGCTCGCGTTGACAAGAACTCCTGGGTGAACTGTTGTAGCAGGGCGGCCTGAGCTTGCAGCCGGCTCCGGACCCCTTGAGCCGCCACATTCAGCTCGCCAGTCCCCCCGCTGGGAGTCCACTCAGACGTGGCAGTGCTGGCCGCCTCCAGATCTTCCACCGACGGGCCTACGCCTGCGACTCGGCGCAACTCCGACGGAGCGGCGCCTCCCCCTGCGCGTCGGCTCGTCGCCGGCTGCACCTCGAGGCCGGCTCTGTTCTCCGGCTCACCTCCGGTCGGCCCCTTTGGCGCCGCTGACGATTGGCCGCCTTGGCCCGCTCCGGTTGGCGCTGCTGGCGGCGCTCTCCTCGCGAAGGCCATGGGGTCCTCCCCCCTCTCCGTCAGCGGCGGGTCTTGGACGATCTCCTCCACCAAGGGCAATGGGGTGTTGGGGGCTACAGCTCGGAGAGGGATGGCGAGCAGCGGAGGCTGGTTACGCGAGCTTTCCACCTCCGCCTCCGCGGTAGCCGCCTCCGTCTGGGCCTTGGCTGCCGCGTCGGCCTGCTCCCTCGCCGCCTGGGCGGCCGCCTTCTCCGCCGCCTTGCGCTCCTCCCGCGCTTCACGGGCGTTCCGCTCTGTGGCCTCCCTAAGATCGGCGCGGGGGTCCACGCGGCGGGAGCTCGAAGACCCTCCAGCCGGCCCCACGACGGAGCCGCCCGGACCCCGCTCAAGGGAAAGCGGCACCCTGTCCAGCAAGCGAGAAAAAGTTAAGAAGAATATTCGAAGAGAAAGAAAATGATGAAGGGCATGCGACCAGGCAACCGGTGACTTACGCTGAAACCGCCTGAGGCTGCTTCACCGCCTTGCGGAAGCGGGCCGCCTTCGCGGCCGCCTCGTCTCGTTTTGTCGCCGCGGTGGAGGGCTTGGACTTCTTCGGCCGACTGCCGAAGAGGCCTGAAGCGGCCCGGCGCTTCTGCGCGCCGCCGGCAGCCGGCGCGATAGACGAGCCCGCGCCCTGATGGTCGGCCGCCGGCTGGCGACGCGGGGCGACTTCGGCTTTGAAATCGTCCGGCCAGTCCTCGAAGCTCGCGGTGAACCTTGAGCCTCCGGGCTCGGCGTTGTCCCCCACGAAGGCGTCTTCCATGGCGGCCGCCCCCAAGTCCGGGTCGTCAACGTCGTCCACCGTGCGGTCGGGGGCATACTGGCGTTCAATCCCTGCTGCCCCGGCCGACGGCGCAAGAAGAGGGTTCTGCTCAAAAGAACCGACTAGTCAGAGGCCGGTCGTCATGAAGCCGGCTGATGACAAAAAGAAGATATAGAGAGAAGCTTACCACGGGCGGAGGATTGGCGCGAGAATACGGCGCCTTGCCGTATTGCCAGTCCCCGGCGAGCTTGCAGTTGGCAATTTATTAACCATGAGCGCCACCTCCGCGTGGGGCATTTCCCTTGTGCTTAGCCGGCTTGGGTCGAAGCGGCCACTCATCTGACACATCATATGGGGACGGCTTTGGAGAGGAAGAATCCGGCGCTCCATGAAGGCGGCCACCAAGTCGGCCCCGCGCAGGCCTTCCGACTGAATCATCACCCGAAGCCGGGAGATGGCGGCGTTCCCGGCCGGAGACAGTGACCGGGACCGGAAACTCCATGAGGGCTGCCTCCCAGCCGGCGGGCCGGCTACGTAAGCCGGCAGGTTGATGTAGTCTCCTTGATCGGCGACGTTCTTCACGTAGAAGTATGATCTCCGCCAGACCTTCACCGACTGGATCAGGGGGATGGGCGGGAATGGGTTGTTCTCGCTCGCCCTCCTCATGGCGATGAAGGCCCCGCAGGGGGCGGGCATGCCGGCGACGACGGTGCCGAGTTTGCTCTGGAAGAACTCTCCCCAGAGCTCCAGCGTGGGGAGCAGCCCCAAGAAGCCTTCGCAGAGGGAGACGAAGGCCGACAGCAGCATCACCGCATTGGGCGTGAGGTGATGCGGCTGGAGGTTGTAGAACTCCAGGAAGGAGCGCAGAAATCCGCTCGCCGGAAGGCCGAAGCCGCGCAGGCAGTGCGAGCGGAAGGCGACCCGCTCGCCCTCCTCCGGCGCCGGCGAGATCTCCTTCTCCGGCGCCAGGCGGACCTGTACGAGGTCGGCGCCGGGCAGGCGCCGAGTCTGGCGGAGGAACTCCACATGGTCTTCATGGACGTTGGAGCCGTCCCACGAGCTTGACAATGCCATGGGAGCAGGACGATGTGGGGGTGCTGTGATGGGAAGCTGCGACGGCAGCGAGAGGAAGAAACGAGGATTAGGAGGGGCGAAGCAAGAAAGAGCACGCGAACCTCTGTCGCTCTCCCTCCTCCCCCTACTTATAGGCTCGCGTGGCGGAGCCAAGGAGGCGCGGCATGGGGAAGCGTGGGGATCGATCGTGCCCACTCCCCACGTCCCGCGATTGTTGAGCCTTAACGGCGAAACAAAACTGCCTCGAGAAGGCGAGCGGCCCCTGTGGGCCACGGAAGATCCGCGCCTGGACCAAGGCTCGCGAGTGGCGGGCCCGGGCCTGCGGCGGCGTCCCGTCGCGCGCGTGCGCTCGCAGGATCTCGCTGCCGCGTGGCCGCGGGAGGGCCCGTGGTCAGCACGCAGGTCCCCCCTCCTCCCGCCTACAAGACGTGGGGCTCTCTGAAGTCGGCATACGCCCGCAAAGCCGGCTCTTCAGGATGGGAAGCTGACCAAGCTTCTCGTCCCCCTGCTCGCCTCAGATCTCGATCAGCTTCGGGGACTACTGTCGGAGTAAATAGCCATGGGTAGCCTAGCCGGCTTCCCCTGGCCCTTCTAAAAAAGTTATGAGCCCGCCCGGCTCTCAAGAATCAAAGACATGGGGCCGCCTTCCCCTCGCTGGCTGCCGCCCAGGCCGGCTTTCGGAAGGCGGTCCGAATTTAGCCCTCATGAGAAGGCCGACTCCAAGAAGCCAGCCATGAGAAGGCCGACTCCAAGAAGCCGGCTCCCATAAAGCGGTCAGGACCGTACCCACAAAGTTTGCACCCACCTAACGGCGGTGCGATGGGGCGTGGCTACAGTGAAGCCTGCCACCCCCGAATCCCGGAGCACGCCTGGCACAGTGCGCCGTACGGAGTAGGCATGACCCGTCCGGCGCGGCACTGTTGCCGTGTTGGCCCTGGCGTCACCCACGACGGGCCGCCAGCGTGGCCCACAGACGGTGGGCCCCTTTGAGCAGAGAGACGCCCGAAGGCGGCCACGCCTCCAACCACTCGGCCCAAGATAGAGCCGGCTCCCTGCAGCCGGCTTGCCGCCTCCCTCGAAGAAGACGCCCCATTAAGGAGACAAGACGCGGTGAGGCTACAGCGATCGCCTGACAGGCGGCGGTACTGTAGCCACGCTTACCACGACGAAGCCCATGTCAACAAGATGGAGCCATAGTAACCAGCCGCCGACCAGGCCCTAGACAGTGGGGCCTGCCTGTCGACCAAGGGGCCGGCAGCCGGCGGGACCCACCAGTCGGCGGGCCCTAGCAGCCGGCGCAGAAGCCGGCGAGTGCAGTCACAGACGGCTGGGCCCCGTGCCCAGTCGGATTACCATTGTACCCCCGGGGGTAGGCCTATATAAACCCCCCGGAGCACCCATGCAAAGGGTTGGACCCCTTGCTAGTCCTAGACACCACACAAGGAGAAGAAGCAGGCTAGCCGTGCCCTTCTTCCTCCTCCCACCAAACAGCTCAAGGAGCATTGTGTAGCTACTTGATTCATCTAGTGAACATGCGGAGACCCCGCAGAGCAGCAGTAGGGGTGTTATCTCCACGGAGAGCCCCGAAGCTGGGTAAGATCCGCCGGCGTGCATGTCTTTGCCTTATCCCGTTTCCAGGCACCGGCGATGTCTTACTGGCTCCCACAATGATAAGCCACCCATTGGCATATGCCGCACCTACCACCCGACAATCTGCATGCCATCAAGTACCTCCCACTAAAACTCAAAGGACCAGCTCGGCATTGGCTGAATAGCTTGCCAGCAGACTCCATCGGCAGTTGGGAGGACTTGGAAGACGCATTCCTTGACAACTTCCAGGGCACTTATGTGCGACTACCGGATGCTGATGACTTGAGCCATATAACTCAGCAGCCAGGGGAATCGGTCAGACAATTCTGACACGGCTCCTAACTAAGAAAAACCAAATTGTCGACTGTCCGGATGCAGAGGCCTTAGCGGCATTCAAGCATAACATCCGTGACGAGTGGCTCGCCCGGCACCTCGGCCAGGAGAAGCTGAAGTCTATGACAGTTCTCACGACACTCATGACCCGCTTTTGCGCGGGTGAGGATAGCTGGCTGGCTCACAGCAACAAAACATCAAGGAATCCGGGCACTGCGGATACCAAAGATGCCAACAGCAGACCATGTCGTAACAGACACAAGCGCCGCAACAACGGCGATAACACCGATGATAAGGCAGTCAATGCCGGATTCAGAGGCTCTAGATCCGGTCAGCGGAAAAAGCCATTCAAAAGAAGTACTCCGGGCCCGTCCAATTTGGATCATTACTTGATCGCTCGTGTCAAATCCATGGCACCCCGATAAGCCAGCCAATCACACCAACAGAGAATGCTGGGTGTTCAAGCAGGCCGGCAAGTTGAATGCCGAAAACAAGGACAAGGGGTTGCATAGTGATGACGAGGAGGAGCCCCGGTCGCCGAACACGGGAGGACATAAGGGGTTCCTCCCACAAGTGAAGACAGTGAACATGATATACGCAACCCACATTCCCAACAGAGAATGGAAGCGTGCACTAAGGGATGTCTATGCGATGGAGCCCGTCGCCCCAAAGTTCAACCCATGGTCCTCTTGTCCGATCACCTTCGATCGCAGGGACCACCCCACTAGCATCTATCATGGAGGATCCGCTGCATTGGTCCTAGACCCCATCATCGACGGATTTCACCTCACCCGAGTCCTTATGGACGGTGGCAGCAGCCTGAACATGCTCTATCAGGATACAGTGCGCAAAATGGGTATAGATCCGTCGAGGATCAACCCACCAAAACCACCTTTAAGGGCGTCATCCCAGGTGTAGAGTCCCATTGCACAGGCTCAATCACACTGGAAGTGGTCTTCGGATCTTCGGACAACTTCCGAAGCGAGGAGTTAATCTTCGATATCATCCCGTTCCGCAGTGGCTATCATGCACTGCTCGGGCGAACCGCGTTTGCAAAATTCAATGTGGTACCGCATTACGCATACCTCAAGCTCAAGATGCCAGGACTTAGGGGGTCATAATAGTCAATGGAAACACAGAACGCTCGCTCCGCACGGAAGAGCACACTGCAGCCCTCGCAGCAGAATCACAAAGCAGCCTTTTAAGGCAAACCGCCAATTCGGCGATACAGCCCCCGGACACTGTCAAGCGAGTCCGGAGTAACTTGCAACAGGATCGCGTGGCACATTCAGAGCTCGCCTAGCAATTCGGTCCCCGTCCCAGTCCTAGTCAAGCGACGAAATCTGTGCCGCATGTACATAATTACGCACTGAAAATATGTGATCAGGGCACGTCCCCGCAATGCAGCTTAACCGCCCTAGGGGCTGCATACCTTCATCATTTTTTCTCTTTCAGGACCTTACTCTCTGGAAGCCCTTTCCAGCAGTATGATTGCGGGACACATTACAGGAAGGAACAACCAAGGAGGCAAGAAGCAAAGACGTACAAGGGAACCCCCAGGTTGTCTCTAATAACAATCGATATACCCACTTTTTACTACCCATACGCAGCTTGCCCTTGGATAGGACATGTCAAATAGTCCTATTTTTTTGCTTATTGCACTACTTGTATCAGTACGCTTCGACGTATTATTTAAATAACAATGCATAGCATTAGTCTTTATTGCATTATCCATCCCTTTTTTCTTATATGTTCATTTACGACAACTTGCACCTGTACATTCTGGTACGATCAACACGCTAGGGGCTTTCGTTTACCCCATAATACGGCGTGAGAAGTTCGAACACTTTCGACAGTGCGGCACCACGAACTTATAGCATTATATCCATCAGCTCCGGATCATGTCTTGGATTAATAGTTGGGTTTGCCCGGCTCCTGTCGGAGTAATGGGCCACGGGTAGGCTAACCCGAGTCCCTGAAACTTTCAAGACATCGGGGCAGGCTGCGCCCCTCAAGACCCCAGGACGAAGTGCCACCTTCTGAGAAGTCGGCGGCAAGGCAACCGACTGCCCACTCACGGCCGAGTCCCGTGGACGACTTCAGGATGAGCCGACTCCTGACTAACGACTTCCAGAGAAGCCGGCCTTGGGGAGTCGGCCTGTGACTCCAACAAACCCCATGCCCTCATCAAGAGGGACGGGACGGGGAGTGGCTACAGTAAAGCCCACTCCATGCCCTCATCAAGAGGGACGGGAAGAAGAAGAAGAGCAAGGAGTAGCGTGGAGGAGGGTCGCGCGTGCTCTGCCGCACCCCCCTCCTCCCCCTACTTATAGCCTCATGGGCTGCAAAGCCGAGGGGCGGTCGTGGGATTTACTGCACCCACGACCCCACGACCCCCACGTTTCCACGACAAAGTTACTACGCGCAGTTCACGGGAATCCCAACCGTCTGCTCGGGCCGCAGCGGATCCGCTCGTGTGCCGAGGCGCGGTAATGGCGGGCCCCGCTTGTGGGCCTGTCCTGTCACGCGCGTGGGCAGGCAGACTGGCCCGGCCGCGTGTTGCCACGTGACGGGCCCAGAACGGGCGGCGGCCTGGAAGCTTAGCTAGCACGCCACTTGGATCCCGCCGCGGCGTCCGAAATATTATACAAGTTAGAACTGAGCGAGTCCGACTCCTTCTAGTCGGCCCGGCAGAAGTCAAGCAAGATCCATGTCTCGGGCACCCGGAAAGAGAAACTGCTGAGGCTCCTCGGCCGATCATCCGCGGCGCCCTCATCAGCTTCGGGGACTACTGTCGGAGTAATGGGACACGGGTAGGCTAACCCGAGTCCCTAAACCTTTCAAGACATCGGGGCAGGCTGCACCCCTCAAGACCCCAGGACGAAGAGCCGCCTTCTGAGAAGTCGGCGGCAAGGCAACCGTGTAACGCCCTCGATGCGGCTATATCTCCTATGTGTCGAAGCACGACTTAGAGGCATAACCGCATTGAAAGCAATGTCGCAAGTAAGGCAATCTTCGCAACATCCCATGTAATATAGATAATAAAAGGGGAAGGTACATAGTTGGCTTACACTCGCCACGTCAAACAAAGTACATAAATAGCATTACATCATCCAATCACTCATGGCCCGAGTACGGTGCCAAAATAAAAGATCAACCCAATATGCGACACAGTCCCGATCGCCCCAACTAGGCACCACTACTGATCATCAGGGAAAGACACATAGTAACGGCGTGAGTCCTCGTCGAACTCCCACTTGAGCTCAAGCGCATCATCTGGAACGGAGTCGTCTGGCCCTGCATCTGGTTTGGAAGTAATCTGTGAGCCACAGGGACTCAGCAATCTCGCACCCTTGCGATCAAGACTATTTAAGCTTATAGGTAAGGCAAGGTAAATATGTGGAGCTGCAGCAAGCGACTAGCATATATGGTGGCTAACCTGTTCGCAAAAGAGAGCGAGAAGAGAAGGCAAAGCGTGAACGAATAACTAGAGAACAACCTGCGCAAGCATTACTCCAACACCGTGTTCACTTCCCGGACTCCGCCGAGAAGAGACCATCACAGTAACACACACAGTTGATTCATTTTAATTAAGTTTAGGTTCAAGTTATCTACAACCGGACATTAACAAATTCCCATCTGCCCATAACCGCGGGCATGGCTTTCGAAAGTTCAAATCCTTGCAGGGGAGTCCCAACTTAGCCCATGACAAGCTCTCACGGTCAACGAAGGATATACCTTCTCTAGAGACATTCCGATCAGACTCGGCATCCCGGTTCTACAAGACAACTCCGACAATGGTAAAACAAGTCCAGCAACACCATCTGCTGTGCCGACAAATCCCGATAGGAGCTGCACATATCTCGTTCTCAGGGCACACCGGATAAGCTAAGCGTACGGGAGCCAACGTAACCCAAGTTGCCAAGGGACGGCCCCGCACGGTGCTATAGGTTGGACCAACGCTTAGAGAAGCACTGGCCCGGGGGTTTAAAATAAAGATGACCCTTGAGTCCGTGAAACCCAAGGGGAAAAGGCTAGGTGGAAAATGGTAAAACCAAGGTTGGGCATTGCTGGAGGAGTTTTATTCAAGGAAGACCGTCAAGGGGTTCCCATTATCACCCAACCGCGTAAGGAACGCAGAATCCGGGAACGTAACACCGATATGACGGAAACTAGGGCGGCAAGAGTGGAACAAAACACTAGGCGAGAGGCCGAGCCTTCCACCCTTTACCAAGTATATAGATGCATTAAGATAACAAGATAATATAATGATATCCCAACAAGTAAACAATGTTCCAACAAGGAACGGTCTCCAATCTTCACCTGCAACTAGCAACGCTATAAGAGGGGCTGAGCAAAGCGGTAACATAGCCAATCAACGGTTTGCTAGGACATGGTGGGTTAGAGGTTTGACATGGCAATTTGGGAGGCATGATAAGCAAGTGGTAGGCATCGTAGCATAGGCATAGCAAAAGAGCGAGCATCTAGCAAAGCAAAGATAGAAGTGATTTCGAGGGTATGATCATCTTGCCTTCAAAGTTGTCAGAGTTGACTGGATCCTCGAAAGCAAACTCAACGGGCTCCTCATTAGCGAACTCGTCTCCTAGCTCTACCCAAACAAGATAAACAAGCAAGAGGAACACAATCAACCATGTGCAAAGCTCAAACAACATGATGCAAACATGGTATGCTATGCGGGATGCGAAATGTGATGCATATGCAAGATTTGACAAGGAATGAATGAACCTGGCCTCAACATGGAAATCCAAGTGTGCCACTGGAAAGGTGAGGTGATTTCGGTTGAAATCGATATAAATATCACCAGAATCGGATGCACGGTTTAGAAATGGCAAGCAAAACAAATATGGCACCGGTCTGCGATAAACAGCAAGTAGCCATCTAAATGCAACAAGACAAACATGCTACAGCACCCAAACATGGCAACAAAATACATGGCAGGGATCCATTCATGATGCTTAACAAAAGATGAACACTGAGCTACGACCAATTCATCCATTAACAGGTTCAAACAAGCATGGCAAAAGTGCAATTGGTAAACAGATTTCACTTAGTGAAATTAACACTTGTCTGGAATTTCAGATCAGGTAGCACACTTTGGAGCAAGAAAACTATATGCTACAGGAACTTAACATGGAAAAGTAAAGCATGGCATGGAGCTACTCAAAGTGCTTAACAAAAATACCTTAGTGACCTTGAGCCAAAAGGGATCAGAAAATACAATTGCAAGCATGTGAACATGGCAAAAACATAATCAGATCACGGACTTTGAAAAATTGGAGCATGCAATTCAGATATCAAGTAGGCATGTTTACGAGCTCTATGCACTCACTAAAGAGCAAGTCATGACAAACTAAGCATACACCCATCAAGAATACACATTATACAAGCCAGACATGGCAAGAACAATAACATAGCATGCACGGATCAACTACAACATCCTCGGCAAAATCGCTAACAAGTAGACAATCTGCCCAGATTCACGAAATAGCAAAAGTAGAGCTCGATTGACTCAAGCTAGGTTGCTCCATAATTGCAAACAAAGACATGGATGGATAGATCACTACAAGATTAACAAATCATCCTTACTGATCATCCTCAAAAGAGGCACGGGTCAGTAGGAAACAACATGAACATATGGCATAATGATAAAAACAGATCAAGGTCTTTGTGGAATTGCTAAGTCCCTGAAATCAGCATTAACGAATGCACCACTTTGCAAGCCTGTGCTAGTCACCACACAAATCACAAAAATACATGGATGGCACCTCTGGAAAGATGGCAAAGCATATAACAAAACATATGTAGAGCTCAGGGGCATATCATGCGCACATTAATCATGGAAAAAATGACAAATAGCTATTTGGAGCAGCAGATCTGACAATTAACTCAAATAGCATTCTTCCAACAGCATTTCAGGCATCAAGATGAACTCAAATGAAAATGATGCAATGAGATGAAATGATTTGCTCTCTGAGGCAAACATTTTGATATCCTACATGCCCAAAACGGATCTACGGATGCAAAGTTACGACACGATGAACATAGCAAAATAATTAGGGTTAGGGACAGAAAGTCAACCCCGAGATTTAAATCTTAGATCCAGATCCGGGGTGCACGCGCCCCGAGGTTCATCGTAATCCCTGTAGCGGCCGGATATGTCGCCGGACTTGCCGAGGAGCTCGCCAGTCGGAGGGGAACTTGGCACGGATGACGAGGGCGACGAGGCGGCGACCTGCAGCGGCGGGCGGTCGCCGGAGCGGAGGGAGACGGACGGCGCCGGCGGATGAGGGTGGCGGCGCGGGCTCGCCGGCGAGGAGTTGCGGCGCCGGAGTGGAGCGAAGGCGGGCGGCGCTCGGGGGAAGTGCGCCTGCCGAGCAAGGCGGTGACGAGCTGGGCCGCGGGGGCCTGGCTCGGGCTTCGTGGGCTGGCGGCGAGACGCGGTGGCCGGTGCCATGTGGCGGCGCTGGAGTGGACCGGGCGGGCGGCGGACGCGTGGCGGCGGCGGCGCGGGTCGGACAATGTCCGGCCTGCGAGATTTCGTCCGGCGGTGGCGGGGAAAAATGGATCTAGGGTTTCGGGGGGAAGAAGAAATGTGGATCTCGGAGGGGACCTTTAAATAGGCATAGGAGGAGCTAGGAGAGTCCAAATGAGGTGCGGTTTTCAGCCACACGATAGTGATCGAACGCTCTAGATGATGGAGAGGGTTTTGGTGGGTTTTGGGCCAAATTGGAGGGGTGTTGGGCTGCAACACACACGAGGCCTTCTCGGTCCCTCGGTTAACCGTTGGAGCATCAAACGAAGTCCAAATGGTACGAAACTTGACAGGCGGTCTACCGGTAGTAAACCAAGGCCACTTGGCAAGTCTCGGTCCAATCCGGAAACGTTTAATCCCCACACACAAAAAGAAGGTAGAAATGACCACTGGAGGAGAACGGAGCGCCGGAATGCAAAAGGGACAACGGGGAAAATGCTCGGATGCATGAGACGAACACGTATGCAAATGCAATGCACATGATGACATGATATGAGATGCATGACAACAACAACAACACACGGAGACAAAAGCCCGAACCCGAGAAAATAAAATAACTTAACGCCGGAAACGGCAAGAGTTGGAGTACATATTAGGTAAATTACATCCGGGGTGTTACAAACCGACTGCCCACTCACGGCCGAGTCCCGGGGACGACTTCAGGATGAGCTGGCTCCTGACTAACGACTTCCAGAGAAGCCGGCCTTGGGGAGTCGGCCCGTGACTCCAACAAACCCCATGCCCTCATCAAGAGGGACGGGACGGGGAGTGGCTACAGTAAAGCACACTCACCCCCCTTTCCAGGGGCAGGCATGGCCACAGTACGCCGTACCCGCGCAGATCTCCGTCCGGCGCGGCACTGTTGCCATGCCGGCCTTGACATCAGCACCAGTGGGCAGAATCCTGCACCCACAACGGCTTGTCTGTATGACCCTGGGGCGGCGGGTCCCACCAGTCAGCGCGAGCCTAGAAGACGGCAAGAGCGTCACCAGTCGGACCCGTTGGGAGTCGGCCCCCGAGAGTCGGCCAGCCCCTCCCTCGGGGCCGGCGCGCCATTAACCAGATGTGACGGGGAGTGGCAATAGTGATCGCCCGCCAGGCGGCGGGGCTGTTGCCACGACCCCATTGTTGGGGATCATAGCAGAATT
Organism: Triticum urartu; assembly: GCF_056163025.1. Taxonomy (NCBI): domain Eukaryota; kingdom Viridiplantae; phylum Streptophyta; class Magnoliopsida; order Poales; family Poaceae; genus Triticum; species Triticum urartu. The sequence goes on along the minus strand of NC_141878.1, from coordinate 538,801,564 downwards.
TAAAATTTTCTACGCATCACCAAGATCAATCTATGGAGTCATCTAGCAACGAGGGAGAGAGGAGTGCATCTACATACCCTTGTAGATCACGAGCGTAAGCGTTCAGAGAACGGGGATGATGGAGTCGTACTCGCCGTGATCCAAATCACCGATGACCAAGTGCCGAATGGACGGCACCTCCGCGTTCAACACACGTACGGAGCGGATGACGTCTCCTCCTTCTTGATCTAGCAAGGGGGAAGGAGAGGTTGATGAAGATCCAGCAGCACGACGGCGTGGTGGTGGATACAGTAGTGATCGCAGCAGGGCTTCGCCGAGCTTCTGCGAGAGGGAGAGGTGTAGCAGGGGAGAGGGAGGCGCCAAGACTTCAGGTGCGGCTGCCCTCCCTCCCCCCTCCTTTATATAGGCCCCCTGGGGGGGCGCCGGCCCTGGAGATGGGATCTCCCAAGGGGGCGGCGGCCAAGGGGGTGGAGTGCCCCCCAAGGCAAGTGGACGCGCCCCCACCCTAGGGTTTCCAATCCTAGGCGCAGGGGGGCCCAAGGGGGGGGGGCGCACCAGCAAATTATGGGCTGGTTCCCCTCCCCACTTCAGCCCATGGGGCCCTCCGGGATGGGTGGCCCCACCCGGTGGACCCCCGGGACCCATCCGGTGGTCCCGGTACAATACCGGTGACCCGGAATCTTTCCCGATGGACGAAACTACACTTCCTATATATAATTATTCACCTCCGGACCATTCCGGAACTCCTTGTGACGTCCAGGATCTCATCCAGGACTCAGAACAACTTTTGGATTACTGCATACTCATATCTCTACAACCCTAGCGTCACCAAACCTTAAGTGTGTAGACCCTACGGGTTCGGGAGACAAGCAGACATGACCGAGACGACTCTCCGGTCAATAACCAACAGCGGGATCTGGATATCCATGTTGGCTCCCACATGCTCCTCAATGATCTCATCGGATGAACCACGATGTCGAGGACTTAATCAATCCCGTATTCAATTCCCTTTGTCAATCGGTACGTTACTTGCCCGAGACTCGATCGTCGGTATCCCAATACCTTGTTCAGTCTCGTTACCGGCAAGTCACTTTACTCGTACCGTAATGCATGATCCCGTGATCAACCACTTGATCACATTGAGCTCATTATGATGATGCATTATCGAGTGGGCCCAGAGATACCTCTCCGTCATACGGAGTGACAAATCCCAGTCTCGATTCGTGCCAACCCAATAGACACTTTCGGAGACACCTGTAATGTACCTTTATAGTCACCCAGTTACGTTGTGACGTTTGGCACACCCAAGGCACTCCTACGGTATCCGGGAGTTGCACAATCTCATGGTCTAAGGAAATGATACTTGACATTCAGAAAAGCTACAGCAAACGAACTACACGATCTTTGTGCTATGCTTAGGTTTGGGTCTTGTCCATCACATCATTCTCCTAATGATGTGATCCCGTTATCAATGACATCCCCATGTCCATAGCCAGGAAACCATGACTATCTGTTGATCAACGAGCTAGTCAACTAGAGGCTCACTAGGGACACATTGCGGTCTATGTATTCACACATGTATTACGACTTCCGGATAATACAATTATAGCATGAATAATAGACAATTATCATGAACAAGGAAATATAATAATCATTTTATTATTGCCTCTAGGGCATATTTCCAACAGTCTCCCACTTGCACTAGAGTCAATCATCTAGTTACATTGTGATGAATTGAACACCCATGGAATTCTGGTGTTGATCATGTCTTGCTCTAGGGAGAGGTTTAGTCAACGGATCTGCCACATTCAGGTTCGTATGTACTTTACAAATTTCTATGTCTCCATTTTGAACACTTTCACGAATGGAGTTGAAGCGACGCTTGATATGCCTGGTCTCCCTGTGAAACCTAGGCTCCTTGGCAAGGGCAATAGCTCCAGTGTTGTCATAGAAGAGAGTCATCGGGCCCGATGCATTGGGTATGACTCCTAGGTCGGTAATGAACTCCTTCACCCAGACTGCTTTGTGTGCTGCCTCCGAGGCTGCCATGTACTCCGCTTCACATGTAGATCCTGCCACCACGCTTTGCTTGCAACTGCACCAGCTTACTGCCCCACCATTCAAAATATACATGTATCCGGTTTGTGACTTAGAGTCATCCAGATCTGTGTCGAAGCTAGCATCGAAGTAACCCTTTACGACGAGCTCTTCGTCACCTCCATAAACGAGAAACATTTCCTTAGTCCTTTTCAGGTACTTCAGGATATTCTTGACCGCTGTCCAGTGTTCCATGCCGGGATTACTTTGGTACCTACCTACCAAACTTACGGCAAGGTTTACATCAGGTCTGGTACACAGCATAGCATACATGATAGACCCTATGGCCGAGGCATAGGGGACGACACTCATCTTTTCTCTATCTTCTGCCGTGGTCGGGCTTTGAGCCGTGCTCAATCTCGTACCTTGCAATACAGGCAAGAACCCCTTCTTTGACTGATCCATTATGAACTTCTTCAATATCTTGTCAAGGTACGTACTCTGTGAAAGACCAATGAGGCGTCTCGATCTATCTCTATAGATCTTGATGCCTAATATATAAGCAGCTTCTCCAGGGTCCTTCATTGAAAAACACTTGTTCAAATAGGCCTTTATGCTTTCCAAGAATTCTATATCATTTCCCATCAACAGTATGTCATCCACATACAATATGAGAAATGCTACAGAGCTCCCACTCACTTTCTTGTAAATGCAGGCTTCTCCATAAGTCTGCATAAACCCAAACGCTTTGATCATCTCATCAAAGCGAATGTTCCAACTCCGAGATGCTTGCACCAGCCCATAAATCGAGCGTTGGAGCTTGCACACCTTGTCAGCATTCTTAGGATCAACAAAACCTTCCGGCTGCATCATATACAATTCTTCCTTAAGGAAACCATTAAGGAATGCCGTTTTGATGTCCATTTGCCATATCTCATAATCATAGAATGCGGCAATTTCTAACATGATTCGGACGGACATCAGCTTCGCTACAGGTGAGAAAGTCTCATCGTAGTCAACCCCTTGAACTTGTCGATAACCCTTAGCGACAAGCCGAGCTTTATAGATGGTCACATTACCATCCGCGTCTGTCTTCTTCTTAAAGATCCATTTATTTTCTATGGCTCGCCGATCATCGGGCAAGTCAGTCAAAGTCCATACTTCGTTTTCATACATGGATCCTATCTCGGATTTCATGGCTTCCAACCATTTGTCGGAATCCGGGCCCGCCATCGCTTCTTCATAGTTCGAAGGTTCACCGTTGTCTAACAACATGATTTCCAAGACAGGGTTGCCGTACCACTCTGGTGCGGAACGTGTCCTTGTGGACCTACGAAGTTCAGTAGCAACTTGATCTGAAGTTTCATGATCATCATCATTAACTTCCTCTCTAGTCGGTGCAGGCACCTCAGGAACATTTTCCTGAGTTGCGCCACTTTCTGGTTCAAGAGGCAATACTTCATCAAGTTCTACTTTCCTCCCACTTCTTTCGAGAGAAACTCTTTCTCTAGAAAGGATCCATTCTTGGCAACAAAGATCTTGCCTTCGGATCTGAGGTAGAAGGTATATCCAATGGTTTCTTTAGGGTATCCTATGAAGACGCATTTTTCCGACTTGGGTTCGAGCTTTTCAGGTTGAAGTTTCTTGACATAAGCATCGCATCCCCAAACTTTTAGAAACGACAGCTTAGGTTTCTTCCCAAACCATAATTCATACGGTGTCATCTCAACGGATTTCGACGGAGCCCTATTTAAAGTGAATGCGGCAGTCTCTAAAGAATAGCCCCAAAATGATAGCGGTAAATTGGTAAGAGACATCATAGATCACACCATATCTAATAGAGTGCGATTACGACGTTCGGACACACCATTACGCTGAGGTGTTCCAGGCGGCGTGAGTTGTGAAATTATTCCACATTTTCTTAAGTGTGTGCCAAATTCGTGACTCAAGTATTCTCCCCCACGATCTGATCGCAAGAACTTGATTTTCCTGTCATGTTGATTCTCAACCTCACTCTGAAATTCCTTGAACTTTTCAAAGGTCTCAGACTTGTGTTTCATTAAGTAGACATACCCATATCTACTCAAGTCATCAGTGAGGGTGAGAACATAACGATAACCACCGTGAGCCTCAACACTCATTGGACCGCACACATCTGTATGTATGATTTCCAATAAGTTGGTTGCTCGCTCCATTGTTCCTGAGAACCGAGTCTTGGTCATTTTACCCATGAGGCATGGTTCGCACGTGTCAAATGATTTGTAATCAAGAGACTCTAAAAGTCCATCTGCATGGAGCTTCTTCATGCGTTTGACACCTATGTGACCAAGGCGGCAGTGCCACAAGTATGTGGGACTATCATTATCAACCTTACATCTTTTGGTATTCACACTATGAATATGTGTAGCATTACGCTCGAGATTCATTAAGAATAAACCATTCACCATCGGAGCATGACCATAAAACATATCTCTCATATAAATAGAATAACCATTATTCTCAGATTTAAATGAGTAGCCATCTCGAATTAAACGAGATCCTGATACAATGTTCATGCTCAAAGCTGGCACTAAATAACAATTATTGAGGTTTAAAACTAATCCCGTAGGTAAATGTAGAGGTAGCGTGCCGACGGCGATCACATCGACCTTGGAACCATTCCCGACGCGCATCGTCACCTCGTCCTTTGACAGTCTCCGCTTATTCCGCAGCTCCTGCTTTGAGTTACAAATGTGAGCAACCGCACCGGTATCAAATACCCAGGAGCTACTACGAGTACTGGTAAGGTACACATCAATTACATGTATATCACATATACCTTTCGTGATGCCGGCCTTCTTGTCCGCTAAGTATTTGGGGCAGTTCCGCTTCCAGTGACCACTTCCCTTGCAATAAAAGCACTCAGTCTCGGGCTTGGGTCCATTCTTTGGCTTCTTCCCGGCAGCTTGCTTACCGGGCGTGGCAACTCCCTTGCCGTCCTTCTTGAAGTTCTTCTTACCCTTGCCTTTCTTGAACTTAGTGGTTTTATTCACCATCAACACTTGATGTTCCTTTTTGATTTCTACCTCCGCTGATTTCAGCATTGAATATACCTCAGGAATGGTCTTTTCCATCCCCTGCATATTGAAGTTCATCACAAAGCTCTTGTAGCTCAGTGGAAGCGACTGAAGGATTCTGTCAATGACCGCGTCATCCGGGAGATTAACTCCCAGCTGAGTCAAGCGGTTATGTAACCCAGACATTGTGAGTATGTGCTCACTGACAGAACTATTTTCCTCCATTTTACAGCTGAAGAACTTGTCGGAGACTTCATATCTCTTGACCCGGGCATGATCTTGAAAAACCATTTTCAGCTCTTCGAACATCTCATATGCTCCGTGTTTCTCAAAACGCTTTTGGAGCCCCGGTTCTAAGCTGTAAAGCATGCCGCACTAAATGAGGGAGTAATCATCAGCACGTTGCTGCCAAGCGTTCATAACGTCTTGGCTCTCTGGGATGGGTGCGTCACCTAGCGGTGCTTCTAGGACATAATCTTTCTTGGCAGCTATGAGGATGATCCTCAGGTTCCGGACCCAGTCCATATAGTTGCTGCTATCATCTTTCAGCTTGGTTTTCTCTAGGAATGCATTGAAGTTGAGGACAACGTGGGCCATTTGATCTACAAGACATATTGTAAAGATTTTAGACTAAGTTCATGATAATTGAGTTCATCTAATCAAATCATTCAATGAACTCCCACTCAGATAGACATCCCTCCAGTCATCTAAGTATAACATGATCCGAGTTAACTAGGCCGTGTCCGATCATCACGTGAGACAGACTAGTCAACATCGGTGAACATCTTCATGTTGATCGTATCTTCTATACGACTCATGCTCGACCTTTCGGTCTTCTGTGTTCCGAGGCCATGTCTGTACATGCTAGGCTCGTCAAGTCAACCTAAGTGTATCGCATGTGTAAATCTGGCTTACACCCGTTGTATTCGAACGTTAGAATCTATCACACCCGATCATCACGTGGTGCGTCGAAACAACGAACCTTCGCAACGGTGCACAGTTAGGGGGAACACTTTCTTGAAATTATTTCAAGGGATCATCTTATTTAAGCTACCGTCGTTCTAAGCAAATAAGATGTAAAACATGATAAACATCACATGCAATCAAATAGTGACATGATATGGCCAATATCATTTGCTCCTTTGATCTCCATCTTCGGGGCTCCATGATCATCATTGTCACCGGCATGACACCATGATCTCCATCATCATGATCTCCATCATCGTGTCTTCTTGAAGTTGTCTCGTCATCTATTACTTCTACTACTATGGCTAACGCTTTAGCAATAAAGTAAAGTAATTACATGACTTTTATGTTGACAGCAGGTCATAAATAAATAAAGACAACTCCTATGGCTCCTGCCGGTTGTCATACTCATCGACATGCAAGTCGTGATTCCTATTACAAGAACATGACCAATCTCATACATCACATATATCATTCATCATTCATCACAACCTTTGGCCATATCACATCACAAAACACTTGCTGCAGAAACAAGTTAGACGTCCTCTAATTGTTGTTGCATGTTTTTACGTGGCTGCTATAGGTTTCTAGCAAGAACATTTCTTACCTACGCCAAAACCACAACGTGAATTGCCAATTTCTATTTACCCTTCATAAGGATCCTGTTCATCGAATCCGATCCGACTAAAGTGGGAGAGACAGACACCCGCCAGCAACCTTATTGTGATGCCTGGGTAATTAAGCTACAGTAACCCTCTGGTAATGATGCCATGTCACCATGATTAATGTTGCTAGTCTCGTGTTAGTTCGGAACCGATCCAAATTCAAATTCGAATTAAATGCGAACATCAAGAGTTTTCAAACATTAAAACTAAAATGTTCTAGCTGGGCCAAATAAATCCTATGTAATAATGGTGGAGAGGCCACACTTTTATGAAATGTTTAAATACTCTAAAATGAATAAAACGGGGGCTAAATCAATTATCCTAATGCTTTTAAAATAGTAAACAATGCAAGCTAATTAATTAATGTGCCAAATTAATTGTGGTAGTGGAATGTTTTGAAACACTATTTTAGGTGCTGTTGTGGTATTTTATAAAACTAAGTTTATTAGAATATAAACAGACAACAATAAAAGGTAATAAACAAAAGAAAAATCAAAACTAAAAGAAAAAGAAAGCAAAAGCCCCTCCCTTTCCCCACTAGGCCTCTTGGCCCAGTCGGCTAAGCCTACCAGGCCGGCCCAGCCGCCCCCCCATCGGTTCCCTTAACCCCACCCCGACCGGGGAACCCTAACCCACGAACCCCCACTCACCCACTCCCCCCCCCCCGTCGCCCACACCCCCACTCCCCCGCTGGATCTGGATCGGGGTACGACGCCCCGACCCCGTCGCTGATTCGAACCGCGCCAACTGTCGCCTTGCGCCAGGACGCCACCGCCTGGAACGCCGCCTCGCCGACCTTCCTCCTCACCGGCGCCGTCGTCCCCAACTCCTCCTCAACCCCCGTTGCCATGGCCCTGCACCTGCCGTGAGCCGCCGCCCTCTCCTCCTTGCCTCTTCGCCCGCCCCGCTCCGGCGCGGTGCGCGCTCACCGCGTCCGCTGGCGCCGACCCGCAACCGAGCTCGCGCGTGCCTCGCCTCGCTCCTCCGCCCTACCGCGCACGCCCGCGCGCTCAACGCCGTGCCCGCCCGATCCTGCCGCTGCCCATGGCCACCGCGTCCACCTCCTTCGCCGTGCACATCGTTCCCTAGACAAGCCAACGCACGCGCTCATCGCGTTGGGCCCGCGCCCCGCACGCGCCCATCTCTTCCTCCGTCCAACTGCCGCTGCTGCATCGTCTCCGGCCGCCCCGCGCGCCATACCCCCTCGCTGGAGCTTCCTTGCGGCCTCGCCCCGTCGCTGCTTACTGGCCGGCGCTGCTGTCCCGCCCCGCCGCTGCCCTCTGCTCACCTACGTCGCTCCGCCCCCGCCCCGCTCGCTGCTGCGACGCTGCCTCTCGCCGTCGCCCGCTCTTCCAACTCCTCCCCACGCCGCTCGCCTGCAGCCTCCTTGCTGGCCACCGTCCCAGTCCGTTTCCGGCCGACTGCGGCAGCCCCGCCGGAGCCCGAGCCGCCCTGGTGCCGTCCGTGCCTAGGTCCGGCCTTCATGGGCGTCCGCACCCATAACCCATCGCCCGCAACGCACAAACCCGCTAAGATCCCCCCTGCCTATGACAGCGGGGCCCCACGCCCCTTTTTCTAAAAAAATATAATTAAAAAAATAATTAATTAAAATAATTAATTAGTAATTAATTAATTTAATGAATCCTGTTAATTAACCTAACTTAATTAGTGTGATTAGTTAGCTAATTAACTGTTAACTAATTAAATAGACAATGACGATTGGGCCCTGCTGCCCCTTTGACCAGTCAACCCGGTTAGAGTTGACTGTTGACCCTGCCGATGTCATGATGCATCATGCTGATGCAATAACTCTATTTTAGTTTTTAAAATAATTACAGAAATTGTTTTAAACTTCGAAAATTCATATAAAATAACCCGTAACTCAGATGGAAAAACTTTGTACATGAAAGTTGCTCAGAACGACGAGACGAATCCGGATACGCAGCCCGTTCATCCGCCACACATCCCTAACATATCAAACTCACAACTTTCCCCCTCCGGCTCCTCTGCCCGAAAACGCGGAACCCCGGGGATACTTTCCCGGATGTTTCCCCCCTTCACCGGTATCACCTAATACCGCGTTAGGACACCCCTAGCACCGTTACTTGCCTTGTCATGCATCGTTATGCATCTGTTTGCATTATATTTATTGTTTCTTCCCCCCTCTTCTTCCGCTAGACACCGAGACCGGCGCCGCTGCTACCCAGTACGACTACGGCATTGACGACCCCTCTCTCTCTTGCCAGAACAACCAGGCAAGCCCCCCTTTGATCACCAGATATCGCCTACTCTTCTCTATACTGCTTGCATTAGAGTAGTGTAGCATGTTACTGCCTTTTGTTATTCCTATCCTGATGCATAGCCTGTCCTTGCTACTACTGTTGTTACCATTACCTGCTATCCTACTGCTTAGTATAGGATGCTAGTGTTCCATCAGTGGCCCTACACTCTTGTCCGTCTGCCATGCTATACTACTAGGCCGTGATCACTTCGGGAGGTGATCACGGGCATATACGATATACTTTACACAGTTACATTACCTGTGATACTGTTCGGAGATGGGGGCTGAAGGGGCAGGTGGCTCCATCCCGGTAGAGGTGGGCCTGGGTTCCTGACGGCCCCCGACGGTTACTTTGAGGCGGAGCGACAGGGCAGGTTGAGACCACCTAGGAGAGAGGTGGGCCTGGCCCTGGTCGATGTTCGCGGATACTTAATACGTTTAACGAGATCTTGGTATTTGATCTGAGTCTGGCTACTGGCCTATACGCACTAACCATCTACGCGGGGACAGTTATGGGCACTCGACGTCGTGGTATCAGCCGAAGCACTTCGTGACGCCAGCGACTGAGCGGCGCGCGCCGGGTTGGACCGCGTAACGTGACTTCCTTTGTAATGGAGGTTGCTAGGTCTGCTCTCCGGCCGCGTACGCAACGTGCAGGTGTGCTATGGGCGATGGGCCCAGACCCCTGTGCGCTTAGGTTTAGACCGGCGTGCTGGCCTCTCTGTTGTGCCTAGGTGGGGCTGCGACGTGTTGATCCGATAAGTTTCGTAATCTTATTGGCCTCCCTTGTCTTTATCATTTTAAGTCCGTTGATTGAATATGTTGAGGATGCCCGCATTCCTCAGTCGAATCCTAGGATTCATCCTTCCGGCTCAGACGTCATTTGGATATGAGTTGGTTCTTGACCAATCAATGCCTTGATCGTTTGTGCTTCTAAGTCTATTGAACTTATTCATTTTTTATCAGAACGATTGCTTCTGATCCCTTGATTTGGGAATCATAAAATTTCTTTGCATTAAGCTTTGAATTAGTCAGTTGTTTCTATATTCCGATGCCTTGGCATTCCTACTTCCTTTGATTGAGTACCGATACTCACATCAGCCCCGTTGTGGACCGCCATACCCATTGCCGGGTTATTTTCCGACAATGTCCTTCACAACCAAAATTCTTGTGAGTTCTTTACCTAATACATAATGCCCTTGGTAAATTGTATACTCTACTTTTGTCAGCCATGCTCTACTTTTGAGCTTGTGTTATTTACTCCTGAAGTTCATGGTATATGTTCTAAGAAGCCCCGACGGGTTGAACCTATGTCTTCCTTAATCTGTGTGAACCCGAAAGTTTTCACGGGTCATACTCCTCTGGTAATTCACCGGGTAGGTTTTGACACTAAGATCATTTTTACCTAGAGCAATGAATGAAAGGTTATGCATTGAAGAAGTGGGAGTCGACCTTGAACTTTGTGTTCATGCCCATGGACATGATGTAGATCTTACCATTAAAGCTTCTCTTTAATTAATTATTCCCTTGGTAGAAGTTCATCTTATATCTGGGATCTGGCCTTCTGCAATCGTGGTTCCAACCATGTTCTTCTCTGATCCCATTTCTCGGGCAAGTTTAAGCACTTGTTTTCTATAGATCAATACACCAGTCCAACCTTTACTTTGACCTGTCGTCAAGTATTACCCCCTGGTATCTCGAGATTATCATGGAACTGCATAACTTCTTATGGGTTCTTCATCAACTATTATTTCTCACCGACTCCAATTTTCCCGGGTTCTGGGTTGTCATCAACCGTGGACACCAATAAGTGAATCGATTCCGCACTCTGGTTCAATAACTCTTAAATAATTGTTGTTGCTTACGAGTTAATAATCACTTAAGTCATTCCTAGCCTGATCGGCTATATCATCATGGCGCTAAATTTTAACTGTGCTACTTGGCCCGTCTTCACGGAGCACAATTCTTGACGATGAGCTAAGCTTACATCGATTTTCCTCATCATATCATTTCGCCTTGAACCGCAAGCTTGATTTCAAGTTTGTGTCGTAACCATGGTTCCAATAACCTTCCGTTTATCATTCGTTTGACTAGATGTCATCACCGATTGATTACATCTTCATGAAATCTCTCGACAAATGTGTCGTGATCATCATCAGCATTCCGAGCTCTTCCAAGATATCAATTGAGTTCATGATGATAAATACCATCCTTGCCCTCGATGATTTGTGTTACCATCGACCACTTTATTGACTTCCCTCCAGAACAAACTTGTTCGTGTTTTGTGTTATACCTTGAGTTCCTTGCTATCCCGCATTGTTCTTCTTTACCTTGGAGTATTACCATCTTTAATGTCAAGAAAGTTGTGAGGATTTCATCACCTCTTAAGGATTCTTGATACAGGTAATACTTCTCACCATCACCTTTCTTTCTTGGTCCCCGTGTTGGTTCTAACCGGGATTCCAACAAGTGAACGGTACTGCGTGGATTTTGTACTTCTAACAACCCTATTGCTTTGAAGTTGATGGTCGATAGTTCGTTCTTAGACTATTGGTTGTTGAACCACCATTTTAACGTTGATCATGCTACCTAAGCCCATCTTTTAGGTGCACCTTTCAATCAATGTTCAATTGTGTATGCTTTCCTCGAGCATACATCATTATATTATATTATTTGATCTGACAAATGTTATCTCCTTGTTCACATAATTGTGGAAACCCATCCTTTCGAAATCTCGATGAATTGTCACTGAGTTCATCAACTACCTCCTTATTCCTTCATTGGTTTAATGATGAGCTCTTGTTCTGGAACTCCCTTCCATAGTACATTTCCCGAGAATCTTACAATGTCTTCTCGTCAAATTGTGTTGCACCTATTCTTCTCAAGTATCCAAATGTCTGAGGTATCCTGACCCCAACCAGATCTGAATCTCGGCCAGATATGATGGTTGGAACATATTTCCAAGAGTTATAACATTGGTCTTTATATGACCCGGTAAGGTGATATCATGCCTAGCACACCTGGCCGGAGGACCTATTGTTATAGTTTCCTTCTTGTCAAGGTTAGTCATTCTTCTGTGAGGAAATTGTAAGACTTATTCTATAAGTTGTTCCTGATGGATCCTTTTTGTCTCCAAAGTCTGATCTTCACCTGTTGACCATGTCAATGCTATCTCAAAGCATGTCTGTGGTACTCTGATTTTCAACAAGAACATTTGAAGCCTAATGCTAAATGTTACTTTCTCAATTATCCAAACACCGTTGTATGGGCAATGTCATGAAAATTCTCTCCCGTACCTAAAGAGTTTTCTACATTATATCCTATCATGGATATCATGCTCTACTTGTCCTTGGGAAGGATATACCTTTCAAATGTGTGTTTAAACCCATTTTCCTTTCCATTGTTCTGTTTAATCTAATAATCATATTTGCCTTTCCATTGGTTGGTTTAACACGTCTTGTGATATATATGATCTAAGCGGTAATATTCTCCTGCTTATGTAAACACCTCGGTGTACAATTCTGTCAGCAAGACCCTGTTACTATTGTTGATGACATTTCGGTAGCCACCGATGGACGAGAACCTTGCCTATTGGCTCGCCTCGTTCAACGAGCAGGAAAATGGTTCTCTTCGTCCCTCGCCCTTGGTATCGATGTTGTTGCCGACATAGCTGACAGGCTATCCTCTGACATGCCTTGCTTACATGATCTTGCAAGACGTCACTGCCCTTCCTACTTTAACCCACATGGTGGGCCCATAACCCACAGTTCCACAGGATCGAAACCTGACTCTCCTGTACACCCCCTGTTCCTAAAGTTATTCCTCGTGCGTGGCCTTGTATGTAATTCACGGACCACCGTCCTAGTGATCTATTCTGGTAATAGACACAATACTCAATCTCGTTGCTCTGGACCCCTTTCGCGTGTTGTTTCAGACATCGAACGATTGCCTATCCGTTTGAAACTTCTCATGGTACCTTCGTACCTTACTCTTGATGTATTTTATATGTTCAACTCGAGAGATAATCTTATGTTCATTCATGGGTTATCCCCAGATTGTTTCCCTCATAAGCATTCTGTCGTAGCCAAGCTACCCCTTACCTATTCGTAATTACGTTGGAGTTCCCGAAGAAAAGGACGACTTCACCATGATGACCTGAAGTGGAGAAATGAAAACATCGACGTAATGGATCGACCATTTCGAGAAGAGCAAGCAAGACCGAGATGACTCGTTAGAATTTCTTAACCAGATCTTTCCCCCCTTACTCCCCTCTTAAATCTCGGGACGAGATTTCTTGTAGTGGAGGAGAATTGTGACGCCTGGGTAATTAAGCTACAGTAACCCTCTGGTAATGATGCCATGTCACCATGATTACTGTTGCTAGTATCGTGTTAGTTCGGAACCGATCCGAATTCAAATTCGAATTAAATGCGAACATCAAGAGTTTTCAAACATTAAAACTAAAATGTTCTAGCTGGGCCAAATAAATCCTATGTAATAATGGTGGAGAGGCCAAACTTTTATGAAATGTTTAAATACTCTAAAATGAATAAAACGGGGGCTAAATCAATTATCCTAATGCTTTTAAAATAGTAAACAATGCAAGCTAATTAATTAATGAGCCAAATTAATTGTGGCAGTGGAATGTTTTGAAACACTATTTTAGGTGCTGTTGTGGTATTTTATAAAACTAAGTTTATTAGAATATAAACAGACAACAATAAAAGGTAATAAACAAAAGAAAAATCAAAACTAAAAGAAAAAGAAAGCAAAAGCCCCTCCCTTTCCCCACTAGGCCTCTTGGCCCAGTCGGCTAAGCCTACCAGGCCGGCCCAGCCGCCCCCCCATCGGTTCCCTTAACCCCACCCCGACCGGGGAACCCTAACCCACGAACCCCCACTCACCCACTCCCCCCCCCATCGCCCACACCCCCACTCCCCCGCTGGATCTGGATCGGGGTACGACGCCCCGACCCCGTCGCCGATTCGAACCGCGCCAACCGTCGCCTTGCGCCAGGACGACGCCGCCCGGAACGCCGCCTCGCCGACCTTCCTTCTCGCCGGCGCCGTCGTCCCCAACTCCTCCTCAACCCCCGTTGCCATGGCCCTGCACCCGCCGTGAGCCGCCGCCCGCCCCGCTCCGGTGCGGTGCGTGCTCACCGCGTCCGCTGGCGCTGACCCGCAACCGAGCTCGCGCGTGCCTCGCCTCGCTCCTCCGCCCTACCGCGAACGCCCGCGCGCTCAACGCCGTGCCCGCCCGATCCTGCCGCTGCCCATGGCCACCGCGTCCACCTCCTTCGCCGTGCACGTCGTTCCCTAGACAAGCCAATGCACGCGCTCACCGCGTTGGGCCCGCGCCCCGCACGCGCCCGTCTCTTCCTCCGTCCAACTGCCGCTGCTGCATCGTCTCCGGCCGCCCCGCGCGCCATACCCCCTCGCCGGAGCTTCCTTGCGGCCTCGCCCCGTCGCTGCTTACTGGCCGGCGCTGCTGTCCCGCCCCGCCGCTGCCCTCTGCTTGCCTACGTCGCTCCGCCCGCGCCCCGCTCGCTGCTGCAACGCTGCCTCTCGCCGTCGCCCGCTCTTCCAACTCCTCCCCACGCCGCTCGCCTGCAGCCTCCTTGCTGGCCACCGTCCCAGTCCGTTTCCGGCCGACTGCGGCAGCCCCGCCGGAGCCCGAGCCGCCCTGGTGCCGTCCGTGCCTAGGTCCGGCCTTCATGGGCGTCCGCGCCCATAACCCGTCGCCCGCAACGCACAAACCCGCTAAGATCCCCCCTGCCTATGACAGCGGGGCCCCACGCCCCTTTTTCTAAAAAAATATAATTAAAAAAATAATTACTTAAAATAATTAATTAGTAATTAATTAATTTAATGAATCCTGTTAATTAACCTAACTTAATTAGTCTGATTAGTTAGCTAATTAATTGTTAACTAATTAAATAGACAATGACGATTGGGCCCTGCTGCCCCTTTGACCAGTCAACCCGGTTAGAGTTGACTGTTAACCCTGCCGATGTCATGATGACATCATGCTGATGCAATAACTCTATTTTAGTTTTTAAAATAATTACAGAAATTGTTTTAAACTTCGAAAATTCATATAAAATAACCCGTAACTCAGATGGAAAAACTTTGTACATGAAAGTTGCTCAGAACGACGAGACGAATCCGGATACGCAGCCCGTTCATCCGCCACACATCCCTAACATATCAAACTCACAACTTTCCCCCTCCGGCTCCTCTGCCCGAAAACGCGGAACCCCGGGGATACTTTCCCGGATGTTTCCCCCCTTCACCGGTATCACCTAATACCGCGTTAGGACACCCCTAGCACCGTTACTTGCCTTGTCATGCATCGTTATGCATCTGTTTGCATTATATTTATTGTTTCTTCCCCCCTCTTCTTCCGCTAGACACCGAGACCGGCGCCGCTGCTACCCAGTACGACTACGGTGTTGACGACCCCTCTCTCTCTTGCCAGAACAACCAGGCAAGCCCCCCTTTGATCACCAGATATCGCCTACTCTTCTCTATACTGCTTGCATTAGAGTAGTGTAGCACGTTACTGCTTTTCGTTATTCCTATCCTGATGCATAGCCTGTCCTTGCTACTACTGTTGTTACCATTACCTGCTATCCTACTGCTTAGTATAGGATGCTGGTGTTCCATCAGTGGCCCTACACTCTTGTCCGTCTGCCATGCTATACTACTGGGCCGTGATCACTTCGGGAGGTGATCACAGGCATATACGATATACTTTACACAGTTACATTACCTGTGATACTGTTCGGAGATGGGGGCTGAAGGGGCAGGTGGCTCCATCCCGGTAGAGGTGGGCCTGGGTTCCCGACGGCCCCCGACGGTTACTTTGAGGCGGAGCGACAGGGCAGGTTGAGACCACCTAGGAGAGAGGTGGGCCTGACCCTGGTCGATGTTCGCGGATACTTAACACGTTTAACGAGATCTTGGTATTTGATCTGAGTCTGGCTACTGGCATATACGCACTAACCATCTACGCGGGGACAGTTATGGGCACTCGACGTCGTGGTATCAGCCGAAGCACTTCGTGACGCCAGCGACTGAGCGGCGCGCGCCGGGTTGGACCGCGGAACGTGACTTCCTTTGTAATGGAGGTTGCTAGGTCTGCTCTCCGGCCGCGTATGCAACGTGCAGGTGTGCTATGGGCGATGGGCCCAGACCCCTGTGCGCTTAGGTTTAGACCCGCGTGCTGGCCTCTCTGTTGTGCCTAGGTGGGGCTGCGACGTGTTGATCTTCCGAGGCCGGGCATGACCTAGGAAAGTGTGTCCGGCCAAATGGGATCGAGCGTGTTGGGTTATGTGGTGCACCCCTGCAGGGAAGTTAATCTATTCGAATAGCCGTGATCTTCGGTAACAGGACGACTTGGAGTTGTACCTTGACCTTATGACAACTAGAACCGGATACTTAATAAAACACACCCTTCCAAGTGCCAAATACAACCGGTGGTTGCTCTCTCACAGGGCGACGAGGGGAGGATCATCGGTTAGGATTATGCTATGCGATGCTACTTGGAGGACTTCAGTCTACTCTCTTCTACATGCTGCAAGATGGAGGTGGCCAGAAGCGTAGTCTTCGACAGGATTAGCTATCCCCCCTCTTATTCTGGCTTTCTGCAGTTCAGTCCACCGATATGGCCCTTTACACTTTTACCCATGCATATGTAGTGTAGCTCCTTGCTTGCGAGTACTTTGGATGAGTACTCACGGTTGCTTTCTCCCTCTTTTCCCCCTATCCCTTCTACCTGGTTGTCGCAACCAGATGTTGGAGCCCAGGATCTAGACGCCACCGTCGACGACGACTCCTACTACACCGGAGGTGCCTACTACTACGTGCTGCCCGCTGACGACGACCAGGAGTAGTTTAGGAGGATCCCAGGCAGGAGGCCTGCGCCTCTTTCGATCTGTATCCCAGTTTGTGCTAGCCTTCTTAAGGAAAATTTGTTTAACTTATGTCTGTACTCAGATATTGTTGCTTCCGCTGACTCGTCTATGATCGAGCTCTTGTATTCGAGCCCTCGAGGCCCCTGGCTTGTAATATGATGCTTGTATGACTTTTTTTAGTTGTAGAGTTGTGTTGTGATATCTATCCGTGAGTCCTTGATCTTGATCGTACACATTTGCGTGCATGATTAGTGTACGGTCAAATCGGGGGCGTCACACTTATGCAACTAGTGCATGTCAGTCGGTGGAACCGGTCTCACGTAAGCGTACGTGTAAGGTTGGTCCGGGCCGCTTCATCCCACGATGCTGCCGAATCAAGATAAGACTAGTAACGGCAAGCAAATTGACAATATCGACGCCCACAACTACTTTGTGTTCTACTCGTGCATAGTAACTACGCATAGACCGAGCTCATGATGCCACTGCTGGGGATCGTAGCAGAATTTAAAATTTTCTACGCCTCACCAAGATCAATCTATGGAGTCATCTAGCAACGAGGGAGAGAGGAGTGCATCTACATACCCTTGTAGATCACGAGTGGAAGCGTTCAGAGAACGGGGATGATGGAGTCGTACTCGCCGTGATCCAAATCACCGATGACCAAGTGTCGAACGGGCAGCACCTCCATGTTCAACACACGTACGAAGAGGATGACGTCTCCTCCTTCTTGATCCGGCAAGGGGGAAGGAGAGGTTGATGAAGATCCAGCAGCACGACGGCATGATGGTGGATGCAGCAGTGATCGCAGCAGGGCTTCGCCGAGCTTCTGCGAGAGGGAGAGGTGTAGCAGGGGAGAGGGAGGCACCAAGACTTTAGGTGCGGCTGCCCTCCCTCCCCCTACTTTATATAGGCCCCCTGGGGAGGCACCGGCCCTGGAGATGGGATCTCCGAAGGGGGCGGGGGCCAAGGGGGTGGAGTGCCCCCCAAGGCA
Organism: Triticum urartu; assembly: GCF_056163025.1. Classification (NCBI taxonomy): domain Eukaryota; kingdom Viridiplantae; phylum Streptophyta; class Magnoliopsida; order Poales; family Poaceae; genus Triticum; species Triticum urartu. The sequence continues at coordinate 538,783,653 of NC_141878.1, read as the reverse complement.
AGTGGAGGCGCCCCCACCCTAGGGTTTCCAATCCTAGGCGCAGGGGGGCCCAAGGGGGGGGGCGCACCAGCCCATTATGGGCTGGTTCCCCTCCCCACTTCAGCCCATGGGGTCCTCCGGGATGGGTGGCCCCACCCGGTGGACCCCCAGGACCCATCCGGTGGTCCCGGTACAATACCGGCGACCCCGAGTCTTTCCCGATGGCCGAAACTACACTTCCTATATATAATTCTTCACCTCTGGACCATTCCGGAACTCCTCGTGATGTCCAGGATCTCATCCGGGACTCCGAACAACTTTCGGATTACTGCATACTCATATCTCTACAACCCTAGCGTAACCGAACCTTAAGTGTGTAGACCCTACGGGTTCGGGAGACAAGAAGACATGACCGAGACGACTCTCCGGTCAATAACCAACAGCGGGATCTGGATATCCATGTTGGTTGCCACATGCTCCTCGATGATCTCATCGGATGAACCACGATGTTGAGGACTTAATCAATCCTATATTCAATTCCCTTTGTCAATCGGTACGTTACTTGCCCGAGACTCGATCGTCGGTATCCCAATGCCTTGTTCAGTCTCGTTACCGGCAAGTCACTTTACTCGTACCGTAATGCATGATCCTGTGATCAACAAATTGATCACATTGAGCTCATTATGATGATGCATTACCGAGTGGGCCCAGAGATACCTCTCCGTCATACGGAGTGACAAATCCCAGTCTCGATTCGTGCCAACCCAATAGACACTTTTGGAGACACCTGTAATGTACCTTTATAGTCACCCAGTTACGTTGTGACGTTTGGCACACCCAAGGCACTCCTACGGTATCCGGGAGTTGCACAATCTCATGGTCTAAGGAAATGATACTTGACATTCAGAAAAGCTACAGCAAACGAACTACACGATCTTTGTGCTATGCTTAGGTTTGGGTCTTGTCCATCACATCATTCTCCTAATGATGTGATCCTGTTATCAATGACATCCCCATGTCCATAGCCAGGAAACCATGACTATCTGTTGATCAACGAGCTAGTCAACTAGAGGCTCACTAGGGACACATTGTGGTCTATGTATTCACACATGTATTATGATTTCTGGATAATACAATTATAGCATGAATAATAGACAATTATCATGAACAAGGAAATATAATAATCATTTTATTATTGCCTCTAGGGCATATTTCCAACACCCATGACCAGGACCGTGTCATTAGAAGCATGGCTACAGTAATATGCAGCCGGGAAGACCCGCCAGCGGCGGACACGGCCTGTCGGCGCCGTACCGGACCAGTTGGCGGGCCCCAGCAGTCGGCGGAGAAGATGGAGACCGGAGAAGCTGACGGCTGGGCCCGTGCCCAACCGGATTACCATTGTACCCCTGGGGGGTGGCCTATATAAACCCCCCATGGAACCCATGCAAAGGGTTCGAATCCATTAGCACTAGACCAGATCATATAGGAATGAGAAAGCTAGCCTAGCCTTCTCCTACCTCCAGGAAACAGCTCAAGGAGCAACCGTGTACACACTTTGCCCTAGTGATCATGCGGAGACCCCGCAGAGCAGTTGTAGGGGTATTATCTCCCCGGAGAGCCCCGAAGCTGGGTAAGATTCGCCGGCGTGCATGCCTTCGCCTTATCCCGTTTCCAGGCACCGGCGACGTTCTACTCGCCCCCACCATGATAAGCCATCCCTTGGCATATGTCGCACCCAACCCCCGACATTTGGCGCCCACCGTGGGGCCCGATGCACCATCGTCCGGAGACCTGTTCTGGACGGGAACCCTTTTCCTCCCTGGCGAGCGCTGCCAGCTCGGCACGTCAGACGGAGTTTGCGCCGACGCACTGCATGGCGCTAAGATCGCCTGCGCAGCCAGCTGCCTCGCCGATCTTGTCGGCGAGGTTCGCCTCTCCGACGAGCATGCATCCGACGCAGGCATGGGCGGCCCCGAGAGCCTCCTCGCGGGCCTCCTTGACCAACTCCATGTCACCAGCGAGCCTGCCATGGATTTGGAGTCTGTAGGCTCCACTGACCCGATGCTGGTCGACTCCGACACCGCGTCGCTCGACGCGTTCCCCACCAACGTGGTGGTCTACGACGAGCCGCTCCCTCGCGCAGAGAGCGACGGAAGCATTGTCACAGAGGTGCTCGTCATCAGTCATGACGAGCATCCTGGCGGAGGAGCGCATGACCAACTTGGCGCGGCATTGCAAGACCTGACTGCGCCCATTCCGGAAGACGCTGACGCGGAAACGTTGGAGGCACGCCGCCTTCCGCTCGTCGAAGGCGCGAAGAAGCTGGCTAGCATGAGACGCTTGTCAGAAGCCTACTAGCGTGAGATGGATCGCGCTGTGGGCGGCTCGCCAGCCCTAGTTGGGCCCAGCCGCCTAGGTGCGGTCCAGCAGCGCAGCGTGGCCATCGCCAACCTGTTCGGGGCAAATCGCCCTGTATACGCCACGCCTGCGGAGAATATTCGAGCTGCCCAGGTGGCGGCGGACGAGCTGGACAACTTCGAGGGTGAGGAGCGCCGCCTGATGACCCAGCGAGTCCAGCGGCTCCTCGACGCAGCTCCCGCGCAGAATGAGGCCGGCTGCCGCATAGAGGCGCCACAGCGACAAAACGACGACCCGCCTCCACGCTGAGATCAAGGCGCGACGTCTCAGACGCCGACTGGCGGCGCCCGAGGAAGGAAGGACAAGGAGCCAGCTGTCAGCCACAGTCGGACTCGCATTACCATAGAGTGCGACCAAGACGGCTGCCCGAGAGCAGTGGAACGACAGGGCGACTGTCCGCCTCCTCCTCCTCGCAAGGAAAGGCGAGTCTCCCCGCCGTCTGTTAACCATCCGACTCTCGGCGACCGCCTTGGCCGCCGAGAGGGAGTCGGAGAAAATGACGCCCGCCACCGGATCGACCGACTTCACCGATCCCTGGCGCTGGAAGAAGAAGATGAGTTGGGTCCGCCTTGTTTCGGGCCCTGCATTCGAGACGAGCCCTTTCCCAAAGGGTTCACGCTCCCAAGAGACACGCCCAAGTATACCGGCTCCGTGAAGCCGGAGGACTGGCTGGTTGACTACTCCACGGCCGCCAGCATAGCGAACGGCAACAAGCGTGTTGCCTTAAAATACGTTCCGCTCATGCTCCAGGGCACGGCCCGGACATGGTTGAACAACCTGAAGCCCCGCAGCATCAACAGCTGGGTCAACTTCACCGATGCGTTCGTCCGCAACTTCACAAGCACGTACAAGCGTCCTCCCAAACCTTGCCAGCTCTCCTTGTGCGTGCAAGGCCCCAACGAGTCGACTCGCGACTACCTCACGCGCTGGGCCGAGCTCCGGAACTCTTGTGAGGGCGTGTTATCGAGTACTTCACCGCCGGGTGCAGAGAAGGCACCCTCCTCAAGCACAAGCTCCTCTGCGACGAGCCAGAGACCCTCGACGAGCTGCTGATCGTAGCAGACAAGTATGCCACGGCCGACTCCTCCATGAAGGCGGAGATTCAAGTTAGTGCGACTGGCAAAGTGGCCCATCAAGATCCTAGAACTCCGGCTGGATATGCCGGTCAGCAACAACAGCAGAACGACCACAAGCGCAAGGCCCCACAGCCAGCTTCCAGCAGCCGGCAGGTGGCGACGGTCAAAGACTAGCAGCGGGATGGGCAGCCTCCACCCAAGCGACAGAAAGGCGGCAAGCCCAACTGGTTGTCGGCTTTCTCATACGAGCAGACTCTGGATGGTCCTTGCAAGTTCCACAGCGGCGCGAAGCCGTCGAATCACACCACCCGGAAGTGCCACTGGCTCACCAGGATCGCCAAAGGAGATGGCCTCCTGCCTCCCCCGCCTGCTGGGCAGCATCCTCCGCCTCCACCCCAGCAGCCGGCTTTCAGGCCATTTGGCGCAGTACAAGACGAGTACCCCGAAGAGCACGGAGCCTACGTGATATTTACTAGCAGGCGGCTGCAGCAGCAAGAGGTGAATGCAGTAGCATCAGAGACACCAGAATTCATGCACTGGTCCGAGAAGTCTATCAGCTGGAGCAAAGCTGATCACCTAGAGGTGATGCCAAGTCCGGGCTCCTATGCCTTGGTCCTGGATGCCACCTTTGCCATAGATAGACGAGCTGCTCGCTTCTCGCAAGTTCTGATAGACAGAGGCAGCAGCATCAACATCCTGTATAAGGACACCATGGAGAAGTTAGGAGTCAAGCAAAGACAGCTTCAGAACAGCCGGACTGTGTTCCACGGCATTGTTCCTGGCCTTTCCTGCTCACCAATCGGCAAGATCCTGATTGACGTCCTCTTTGGAGACAAAGATCACTTCCACCGAGAGTCAGTTTGGTTTGAGGTGGTGGATCTCGAGAGCCCATACCATGCATTACTTGGCCGACCCGCCCTGGCCAAGTTCATGGCGGTCCCCCACTACGCCTACCTCAAGATGAGGATGCCTAGTTCCAAGGGGATTCTGACCGTAGAGGGCGACTACCGGAAGTCGTCTGCCTGTGCGGCTGAGAGTAGTCGGTTGGCCGAGTCCCTAGTGATCGCGGCCGAGAAGCGGCTCCTTGACCGGGTTGTGGCGATGGCCGGCAAGCACCTAGAGGTGTCGCCTAACCCCAAGGAGTCGGAGGCTGAGGGTTCGTTCAAGCCGGCCAGAGAGACAAAGAAGATACCCTTGGATCCGGAGCACCCAGAGAGGTACGCTGTCGTAGGCGCAAACCTCAACAGCAAATAGGAAGGCGAGCTCGTCGATTTCCTCCATGAGAATCGGGACATCTTCGCATGGTCCCCCAAAGACATGCCAGGTGTACCGACGGAATTCAGCAAGCACAAGTTACATGTCCAATCTGATGCAAAGCCAGTCAGGCAGCCCTTGCGCCGCTTATCAGAAGAAAAGAGAAGAGTTGTCGGAGAAGAGATAGCCCGACTCCTAGCAGCCGGCTTCATTATGGAAGTGTTCTTTCCAGAGTGGCTAGCCAACCCTGTCCTGGTACTGAAGAAGAACAAGCAGTGGTGAATGTGTATTGACTACACAAGCCTCAACAAGGCTTGCCCCAAGGACCCGTTTGCTTTGCCAAGAATTGATCAGGTGATAGACTCCACAGCCGGATGCGAGTTGTTGAGTTTCTTGGATGCATATTCGGGATATCACCAGATCAAGCTAAACCCGGCTGACAGACTGAAGACCACCTTCATCACACCATTTGGAGGCTTCTGCTACCTAACCATGACGTTCGGCTTGAGAAATGCCGGCGCCACATTTCAGTGTTGCATGCAGAAGTGCCTCCTCAAGCAACTCGGCAGAAACGCCCACGTCTACGTGGACGATGTGGTGGTGAAGACGGAGAAGCGTGGAACACTGCTGGAAGACCTCAAGGAGACCTTTGAGAACCTGCGCCGATTCCAGATCAAGCTCAACCCTGAGAAGTGCGTCTTCGGAGTACCAGCCGGCCAACTCCTTGGTTTCCTGGTCTCTGAACGCGGCATAGAGTGAAACCTTGCAAAGATCAAGGCCATTGAGAGGATGGAGGTACCCAGCCGACTGCTGGACGTTCAAAAGTTCACTAGCTGCTTGGCGTCCACCAGCCGATTCATCAGTCGGCTGGGCGAGAAAGCTCTCCCCTTATACTAGCTCATGAAGAAGACCACTTTTTTCGAGTGGAACCACAAGGCGGACGAAGCCTTCCTTCAGTTGAAGAAGATGTTGACTACTCCACCCGTTCTGGCGGCTCCGACTCCTAAGGAGCCCATGCTCCTGTACATCGCCGCCACCAGCCTAGTAGTCAGCACGGTCATTGTAGTGGAATGCAAGGAGGAAGGCAAGGCACTACCTGTCCAGAGACTGGTATATTACCTGAGTGAAGTACCATCGACCTCCAAGTAGAACTACCCCCACTACTAGAAGATGTGCTATGGCATGCACTTTGCCGCCAAGAAGTTGAAACCTTACTTTCAAGAGCATCCAATCACCGTGGTCTGCACGGCCCCACTTGCCGAGATCATCGGAAGCCGAGATGCTTCTGGCCGAGTGGCCAAATGGGCCATAGAGTTGGCTCCCTACACCATCTACTGCCAGCCCCGCACCGCCATCAAGTCACAGGCACTGGCCGACTTCCTCGTCGACTGGGCTGAGACCCAGTACCTACCACCAGCGCCCGACTCCACCCATTGGCGGATGCATTTCGACGGCTCCAAGATGTGCACCGGCTTGGGAGCCGGCGTTGTCCTCACTTCTCCTAAAGGCGACAAGCTCAAATACGCATTGCAAATCCACTTCGCCGCCTCCAACAACGTCGCCGAATACGAGGCGCTCATTCACGGGCTCCGGCCTGCCAAAGAACTTGGCATTCGCCGGATCCTGTGTTATGGCGACTCGGACTTAGTGGTCCAGCAGTCGTCCGGCGATTGGGACGCCAAAGATGCAAACATGGCGAGTTACTGTTTCCTCGTGCAGCAACTCAGTGGATATTTCGAGGGGTGCGAGTTCCTCCATGTGCCAGGAAATGACAACGACCAAGCAGACGCCCTGGCACGAATCGGCTCTACCCGCCAAGCAATACCATTCGGCGTCACCCTTCAGCGCCTCCTCAAGCCGTCTGTCAAGCCTTCACCAGAATCAGACAACATCTTTGTGCCAGCTCCCCCCAAAGAAGTCGGATCCGACTCTAAAGCCCCAACAGACGGTACGAGGATTTTGGCAGATGGCTCCAAAGCCGCCACAGTCGAAGCCGACCCAAGGACTGCAGAACCCGGCCCGGGGACTGTGGCTGCCAGCCTGAAGACTCCAGAGCTCGGCCCGAGGGCTGCACCAGTCGGCCCGGGGACTTCGTTAATTCAACAAGAAATAGCTGGCTCCAGCCCGCCGCCTCCCAGCCCAGCCGCCCTCGTCCAAGTTGCAGTTCTGGCAGTTGAAGAAATAGCAGCACCCTCATGGTCCCAGCCCATCCTCAAATTCTTGGTGAGCAAAGAGCTGCCGACTGATGAGACATCAGTTCGGCAAGTACAATGCTGAGCAGCCCCCTACACCATAGTCAATAGAGAGCTGGTCAGGAGCAGCGTCACTGGTGTCTACCAGTGCTGCGTAGAGCCAGAGCAAGGCCAAGCAATTCCCAAAGACATCCATCAAGGCGAGTGCGGCCACCATGCGGCTTCAAGAGCACTCGTCGCCAAAGCTTTTCAACACGGTTTCTTCTGGCCGACTGCCTTAGAAGAGGCCAAGGAATTGGTCTAAAAATGCAAAGGGTGCCAGAAGTTCCGCTCCAAGCCACATCAGCCGGCTTCTGCACTCAAGACCATCCCCATTGCCTGGCCCTTCGTAGTTTGGGGCCTAGACATGGTGGGACCATTCAAGACAGCACGAGGTGGCTTAACTCACTTACTTGTCGCGGTGGACAAGTTCACCAAGTGGATAGAAGCGAAGCCAATCAAGAAACTGAATGGTCCGACTGCCGTGACTTTCATCTCCGACATCACAATTCGGACAACGACACAAATTTTGCCAAAGGCGCCTTGGCCCGTTTCTGCGCGACACAGGGCATCCGACTGGACTTAGCATCCGTTGCCCATCTGCAGTCAAATGGCCAGGTGGAGCGAGCAAACGGCCTCATCCTGTCCGGCATCAAGCCCCGACTGGTCGAGCCTCTGGAGCGCTCGGCTGGCTGCTGGCTCGATGAGTTGCCAGCCGTCCTCTGGAGTCTACGCATGACTCCAAAAAAGTCAACCGGCTTCACGCCTTTCTTCCTCGTCTACGGTGCTGAAGCCGTCATCCCAACGGACATAGAGTTCGACTCCCCGCGAGTCACCATGTACACCAAGGAGGAAGCAGAAGAAGCACGTCAAGACGATGTCGATCTGCTGGAAGAGGGCTGGCTGTTGGCACTCAGCCGGTCTAGCATCTACCAGCAGAGCCTGCGCCGATACTACAACAGGAAGGTCAGGCCGAGATCTTTCCAAGAGGGCGACCTTGTGCTCTGACTGATCCAGTGAACAGCCGGCCAGCACAAGCTGTCGGCGCCTTGGGAAGGCCCTTTCATCATCAGCAAAGTGCTGGGCAATGACTCCTACTACCTGATTGACGCTCAGAAGCCCCGAGCATGCAAGAGGGACGACTCCGGCAAAGAGACAGAGCGGCCATGGAATGCAAATCTCCTCCGAAGATTTTACAGTTGATGCAGTATGTACCATGCTACCATTTGTATTAAAGTACCAAGACTTCGGCCCCCCCGAGACGAGCTCAGGGACTGCCCTCTTTTATCTATATGATAAGAATTATGCCTACGAGCATGTTACTCTTTGTTATGCCGCTTGGCACCGGGCTCGACTAGTCGGCCCAGGGACTTGCCGCCTTGCGCTATGAAATGCTTCCTGCAGCCGGACAAGTAGTGTGTGGCGCCTAAGCCATCTCCTGTCAGAAGCCGCAGCTCGTAGAGCGACTGTCCGGTGGGCAGGAGTAAGGTAGAATGGGCGTACGCATGAAAAATGGCTAAGGACTCAAAGCATAAAACATAGTTTAAGCCGGCTTCCAGCCTTTTTTCGCAAAACCAACTATTGAGCAGTCAACTCGCCGCCTTCTATTCAACTTGCTCAAAACTCTAAAACGGCTAAGTACTTGCCTTCCCAAAAGTAGCCAAGCATTTGATCCAGCGGGAGTCCGCAGAGCGGCTGTCCGACTGGCAAGACGACAACTAAGGGAAGGCGGCAAAGGGAAAAGCCAAAGGAGCAATGAGCAAGAAAAGATAGAATTCGGATAAATAATTACATAACATAGGCCCTTGGCTGAATCTTCGAGCAGAAGTTCAAAATACACCCCGTGGGTGGAATTGTGCGAATTAACAAGTTCTTCAGAGACTACTAAAGCACATAAAACAAAGATAAGGCGGCAGACGGATTCGGAGGGTCAGAGGAGACGGAGGTGTCAGGCGTTGGGGCGGCCGGCTGGGTAGTCTCGGCTTGATCGCCTCCGGCGGCAGTCGGCTCGGTCGCACGCGGCTCGTTGTTGGAGGCGCGGTCGAGCTGGGGCTGGCCGTCCACTCTGTCTTCTGGTGCCTCCGCCTCACCTCCGTCCTCCGCCTCGCCTTCCTCCTCGACGCTGGAGCCGATCACCTCCGCCGAGTCCTCGTCGTAGTCTGGGTTCATCCCAAACCACTTCGGCGGTACCTCCTCGCCGTCTTCAACCCACTCGGGGACGAAGATGCTGGTGTCGGTGTACTCGGCGATCGCCGCGGTGCGCTTGACGAGGGCGTCTTCCACGCCTGCCAGCTCCGGCTGGGCCTCTAACCGGAGTGTGGCCAACCGGTCTAGGTCCATCCCCAGATACCACGCCTTGACGAATTCCAAGGCTCGGCGCTCTCTAGCCCAGGCCGAGGAACCTTTCCAGGCCTAAAGACGGCCAGCCGCGACCTCCAGCCAGTTGGCAGTCCGGCTGGGGGTGCGCGGAGCCTGCATGTCCGGCCATAGGGCAGCGATCGCCTGGGCGCCGACACATTGAAGCCGGCGCAGCATCCAGTGAGCCGGCCGAAGGCGAGCCTCGATGCTCAGGAGCTGCTCGTCAAGGGTTCAGGGGGCGTCGGCGGCGATCTCTGCGCCTTTCGCCCTCCGCCCTTCACGGTCAGCCTCGATGGCTTGGTTGGCGGCCTGCGAGTGGCCAGGGAAGAAGTCTGCCAGTACGAAAAGAATGAAGAAGCAAGTCAAAAATCAGGAGTCGGCTCGACCTATAGTCGGCAGCTCGAAGAAAGAAAGTAAAGAAACTCACCATCAATGATGTCCTCAATCTCGTGGAACCCGGAGGCCAGCAATGCCTCCTTGTCAGACCAGGAGGAGCGCTCACTTGCGAACTCGGCCAGGAGGGCGGTCTCCGCTTCTTCCGCCTCCTTCTGCGTCTTCTTAAGCAGCTCTTGCTGCTCTACCAATTGTGCGGCCAGCTAATCGTGCCCTACGGCGAGCTTGCCGCACTTCTCCCCCTTGGCGCGCAACGTGGAGTTGGCCTTGCTCAACTGCTGTTGAAGAGTGGCGTTGGCCTCTGAAGAGAAAGAAGAAAGAAGGCGTTAAGTCATCAACAAATAAGGTCGCCGGGGAGATTCGGCCCGAGTGCTCAGCAGTCGGCCCAAATCTCGGGGACTACAGCCCGCGGGTGCGCCAGCGCGCCCCCGCAAAGAAGAAAAAGGACTCACTCCGGCTCTCCAACAAGTCGGCGGTCCGCTTTCCCAGTTCTTCAACATTGCGGTTGAAGGCGGTGACATGGAGGTTGTGATAGTCCCGCGACAAGTATTTCAGACAAAAGTTAGTACCCGGAACTCACCAATTGGAGTTCCGGGCCGCCTGCTCAGCAGCCGGCCCGAAACTCGGGGACTACACCCAGTGGGTGCGCTGGCGTGCCCCCAAGAGAGGAACAAGAAAACAAGGACAAAAGAGAAAGCATACCTGGACGGCTGCCCGCGACGCCAGGTACGCCTTGGTGCAGTTCTGGATGGCGTCGCCCTCAGCTCGCAGCTTTGTCTGGACGTCCAGAAGCGCCTGGTTCAGCGGGCCCATGCCGCCTCCTCGCACCCACCCAATGGGCGCGGTGCTCGTCGCTTCGGCGTCTGGGATCGCCGAGCTGGCGGTGCCGGTCTCCAAGGGGCGTGGCGCCGAAGTCGCCTTCTCAAGACGGCAGCGCATTGGCGAGCCGACTTGAAGGAGTAGCCTCGCCACGGCCTCGTCTTTAGTCGGTGGCACCGGCGGGTCCGCCGGCTGTTTGCCTTGCGCGCTCCCAGACGGCGGCGGAGGTAGCGGCGGAACGATCACATCCGGCATGGAGGTGTCGCCGCCTTCCCTCTCCATGATGGGGTTCTCGCCGCCGGCTTCCCCAGTCTGCCCCGTGAACTCCGGAGGCAGTGGCGCAGAGTTCAGTGGGGTGACGAACACCGCTGATTGGCGGTGCGCGGCCTCTTCAGCCTGCCGCCTCGCCGCGACAGTGGCTTCGGCCTCCGCCAGCTTCTTCTTGGCGGAGGCCTCAGCCTTCTCGGCCTCCACCTTCTCCAGGCGGGCGGCCTCTTCCTCTTCCTCCGCCAAGAAGAAATAAAAGTGGTGGCGGACGTCTCCGCCGACCCCATGACGGAGGCGGCGACAACCCTCTCAAGAGTGAGGGGAGCCCTGAAGCGAGGGAAGCAAGTAAAAGACTCAGACAAAAGCCACAAAGAAGGAATAAAAGCGTTAAGATGGAATACTCACGCGGAGACCAGTGGCGGCTTCTTTACTTCCTTGCAGAAGTGCATGGCCTTCGTGGCCGCCTCGTCCCGCTTGGTCGCCGCGGCCGAACTCTTGGGCTTCTTCGGCCGACTGCCGAACAAGGTCGGCACGGCCCTGCTCTTCTTCCCGCCGCCTGGAGCGCCCGGCGCGGCAGAAGAGCCCGCGCCGGGATGGCTTACTCCTGGCCGGTGGCGGGGGGCGACCTCCTCATCATCATCAGGCCAGTCCTCTGGACTGGCCCCGAGCCGCGGGCCGCCTCCTCCCTCGGTGTCGTCTTCCAAAGCCGCCGCCCCCAGATCGGGGTCGTCGATGTCGCTCTCCGCCCGGTCGGCGAGGAACTCGCGGGCCGGCCCCGCGGTGCCGGCTGATGGATGGAGGAGGGAATTCTGACCAAAGCCGACTGGTTAGGTCGGACAAGACAAACTCGGCAAGAAAGAAGACAATTCAAAGAAAGAAGGAAAAAGGCAACTCACTGTGGGGGGGGGGTTGGCGCGAGAGTACGGCTCCTTGCCGAACCGCCAATCCTCCAGGAGCTTGTTGTCCGAGAGGTAGTTCACCATGTAGGCCACCTCCTCGTGAGGCATGTCCTTGGTGCACATCCGACTCGGGTCATGGTGCCCGCTCATTTGGCATATCATGTAGGGGCGACCTTGGAGCGGGAGAACTCGGCGCGCCACGAAGGCGGCCAGCAGATCCGGACCAGTCAGGACCTCCGACTGCGTCAGCACTCGGAGTCGCGTGACGACGCCGGCTCCCGCGAGCGTCAGCGACTTGGCCCGATACGACCAGTTGGGCAGCCTCCCAGCCGGCGGGCCGGCAGCGAAAGTCGGCAGATTGACCCAATCGCCCTTCATGAAGATGCTCTTCACGTAGAAGTACAATCGCTGCCACATCTTCACCGACTTTATCAGCTTGATGGTGGGGAAGGGGTTGTCGGCCCCCGACCTCCGCACGGCGACGAACGCGCCACACTAAGCCGGCACGCCTGCGGCCTGGGTGCCGAGCTTGGTGTAGAAGAACTCCCCCCAGAGCTCGATGGTGGGAGGACACCGAGGAAGCCTTCGCACAGGGCAACGAAGGCGGACGACAGCACCACCGTGTTGGGCGTGAGGTGGTGCGGCTGGAGCTGCTCACCGGCAGCCCCAGGCCGCGCAGGCAGTGCGAGCGGAAGATAACCCGCTCGCCCTCCTCCGGCGCCGGAGATATCTCCCCCCTCGGCGCAAGGCATACCCGCACGTAATCCTCACCGGGGAGCCGACGAGTCTTGAGGAGGAACTCGATGTGGTCGTCGTGGACCTCTGAGCCATCCCAGGTGCCGGAATGCATCGAGGGAGGCGCGGCGGCGGAGGAAGAGCTCATCGTGAGCGGATCGCCGCAGCGTTCGGCAAAGCTTGGGCACGTGGCGGTGCGAGAAAGAAGAAGAAGAAGAAGAGCAAGGAGTAGCATGGAGGAGGGTCGCGTGTGCTCTGCCGCGCCCCCCTCCTCCCGCTACTTATAGCCTCATGGGCTATGAAGCCGACGGGGCGGTCGTGGGATTTACTGCGCCCACGACCCCCACGTTTCCACGACAAAGTTACTGCGCGCAGTAACTTCACGGGAATCCCAACCGTCTGCTCAGGCCGCAGCGGATCCGCTCGTGTGCCGAGGCGCGGTAAGAGCGGGCCCCACTTGTGGGCCTGTCCCGTCACGCGCGTGGGCAGGCAGACTGGCCCGGCCGCGTGTTGCCACGTGACGGGCCCGGAACGGGCGGCGGCCTGGAAGCTTAGCTAGCACGCCACTTGGATCCTGCCGCGGCGTCCGAAATATTGTACAAGTCTGAATTGAGCGAGTCCGACTCTGTGACGCCCCCGATCCAATCGTACACTAATCATGCACGCAAATGTGTACGATCAAGATCAAGGACTCACGGGAAGATATCACAACACAACTCTACAAATAAAATAAGTCATACAAGCATCATATTACAAGCCAGGGGCCTCGAGGGCTCGAATACAAGAGCTCGATCATAGACGAGTCAGCGGAAGCAACAATATCTGAGTACAGACATAAGTTAAACAAGTTTGCCTTAAGAAGGCTAGCACAAACTGGGATACAGATCGAGAGAGGCGCAGGCCTCCTGCCTGGGATCCTCCTAAACTACTCCTGGTCGTCGTCAGCGGGCAGCACGTAGTAGTAGGCACCTCCGGTGTAGTAGGAGTCGTCGTCGACGGTGGCGTCTGGCTCCTGGGCTCCAGCATCTGGTTGCGACAACCAGGTAGAAGGGATAGGGGGAAAAGAGGGAGAAAGCAACCGTGAGTACTCATCCAAAGTACTCGCAAGCAAGGAGCTACACTACATATGTATGCATTGGTATCAAATGGAATAAGGCTATCAAATGTGGACTGAACTGCAGAAAGCCGGAATAAGAGGGGGATAGCTAGTCCTTTCGAAGACTACGCTTCTGGCAGCCTCCGTCTTGCAGCATGTAGAAGGGAGTAGACTGAAGTCCTCCAAGTATCATCGTATAGCATAATCCTAACCGATGATCCTCCCCTCGTCGCCCTGTGAGAGAGCAACCACCGGTTGTATCTGGCACTTGGAAGGGTGTGTTTTATTAAGTATCCGGTTCTAGTTGTCATAAGGTCAAGGTACAACTCCAAGTCGTCCTGTTACCGAAGATCACGGCTATTCGAATAGATTAACTTCCCTGCAGGGGTGCACCACATACCCCAACACGCTCGATCCCATTTGGCCGGACACACTTTCCTGGGTCATGCCCGGCCTCGGAAGATCAACACGTCGCAGCCCCACCTAGACCAACAGAGAGGTCAGCACGCCGGTCTACACCTAAGCGCCCAGGGGTCTGGGCCCATCGCCCTTAGCACACCTGCACGTTGCGTGGGCGGCCGGAAGCAGACCTAGCCTAGTGGCGTTCCAGTCCAATCCAGCGCGCGCCGCTCCGTCGCTGACGTCAAGAAGGCTTCGGCTGATACCACGACGCCGGGATACCCATAACTACTCCCGCGTAGATGGTTAGTGCGTATAGACCAAATGGCCAGACTCAGATCAAATACCCAGATCTCGTTAAGCGTGTTAAGTATCCGCGAACGCCGACCAGGGCCAGGCCCACCTCTCTCCTAGGTGGTCGGAACCTGCCCTGCCGCTCCGCCTCAAAACTCCACTCGCGGGTGCTCCTCAAGCCGACCCGTCTTTAGTCACCACATGTATCATGTATAAAGTATATAGTATTTACCCGTGATCAACTCCCAAGTGATCACGGCCCGATAGTATAGCATGGCAGACGGACAAGGATGTAGGGCCACTGATGATAAACTAGCATCCTATACTAAGCATTAGGATTGCAGGTATAGGTATCAACAGTAGTAGCAAGGACAGGCTATGCATCAGTATAGGATTAACGAGAAACAGTAACATGCTACACTACTCTAATGCAAGCAGTATAGAGAAGAGTAGGCGATATCTGGTGATCAAAGGGGGGGGGCTTGCCTGGTTGCTCCGGCAAGAGAGAGGGGTCGTCAACACCGTAGTCGTACGGGGTAGGAGCGGCGTCGGTCTCGGTGTCTAGAGAGAGAAGAGGGGGAAGAAACAATAAATATAATGCAAGAATATGCATAGTGATGCATGACATGACAAGTTACGGCGTTAGAGGTGCCCTAACGCGGTAGTAGGTGATACCGGTGAAGGGGGATAACATCCAGGAAAGTATCCCCGGTGTTTCGCGTTTCCGGACCGGTGAACTGGAGGGGGAAAGTTGCGAGTTTGGTAGGTTAGGGATGCGTGGCGGACGAACGGACTGCGTATCCGGATTTGTCTCATCGTTCTGAGCAACTTTCATGTTGAAAATATTTTAATCCGAGTTACGGATTAAAAGATATGATTTTCTAAAGATTTTATTAATTTCCGAAATTTAATTAATTATTTAATTTAATTCGAAAATGGATTTATGACATCAGCATGATGTCATGCTGACGTCAGCAGTCAACAGAGTTGACTTGGTCAACCTGACATGCGGGTCCAGTGGGACCCACCTGTCATTCTCTGTTTAGTTTAATTACAGATTAGTTAATCTAATTAGTGATTAGGTTAATCTAATCAGAATTAATTAACTTAATTAATCACTTAATTAATTAATTAATTAACATTTTAGTTATTATCTATTTATTCATTTAACATTTTTTTTAATTCTTTTTCTTTAAAAAAAACGTTATGGGGCGGGGCCCCCTAGGCAGTGGCCCGGGGGCTAGCGGGTCGGGCGTTGCGGCGCTCGACTGGGCGTTCGCCCAAATCGGCGGGCGAGGAGGACCGGGGCATGGCCGGGCGGCCACCGGAGGGGAAACGCCTAGGGGGGAAGCAGCAGGGCGCCATGGCGCGACGGTGGGTGCGGGCGCGAGCGGAGAGAGAGGGAGGGCCGGGGTCGAGGGTGCGGTCGGTGGTGCCGGAGCACGACCAGGGGCTGAGCGGGGTGGCCGCGGGCGCCGGAGCGGGGACCGCTCGGTGAGTGAGCGAGGGGGAGAGGGGAGAGGTCGGGGGCGGGACGGCCCGGCGCGGGCCGGTGGCGCCGGAGCGCGTCGAGCGGCGACGGCCGAGGCGACCTAGGGGGAGAGGAGGGCGAAGGGGGAGCTCACGAGGGGGAGTAGGGCAACGGGGCAGTGGGCTCGGGGGCGGTCGGGGAGGACCGGCGAGGTGATCCTCCGGGCGGCGGTGACGTGGTTCCGGCGAGGAGGCGGTCGAGGCGGCGAGGTGTGGTCCGGCGGGGGAGGTTCCTGGCGGCGGGACGGCGTCGAGCGGCGACGGCGGGCCGTCCACGGGCGCTGGGGACGGCGGGTCCGAGGCGCGCGGCGTGCGGTTGAGGTGGCCGGCGCGGTCCAGGCGGCGTGGGGCGCAGGGGAGTGCGGGAGGGGCGGCGTCGGCGTCGGGCCCGATCCCGATTGGATCGGGGGGAGAGGGAGAAAGCGAGTGGGGGGGCGAGTGGGTGGCTGTCGGTTAGGGTTTGGGGGAGGGAGTGGATAAGGAGGGGGGTAGCGGGCCAGCCGGCTGGGCCTGGGGTTGGCCCAGTTGGGCCACGGCCCAGGGGGGGGGGGTTCTCCTTTTTTTTGGTTTTGTTTCCTGTTTTCCTTTTCTTTATTTCCTCTTCTGTTTTAAATCAAGTTAAATTATTTAGGCATTTTATAAAAATGTGTTTGCTTCATTATAATTACCCTGGCATTTAACTGCACACTCCGAACATTTTAGTTTAACATTTTGAAACTTTTATAATTTAACTTTATTTTAATGTTTGAATTTGACTCGGTTTTGGCCTAACGGTAGATTATCAATAGTAACCGGGGTGACGTGGCATGATTATCGTTGGATTACTGTAGCTTGATTACCCGGGCGTTACAAAACTCCTCCACTACAAGAAATCTCGTCCCGAGATTTAGGAGGTAGAAGGAAACAGTGCGGGGTATTCATCACGAAGACGATCCTCGCGTTCCCAGGTGGCTTCGTCTTCAGAGTGATTCGACCACTGGACCTTGAGGAACTTGATCGCCTTCTGACGTGTGCGGCGTTCAGCTTGGTCGAGAATGCGGACCGGATGCTCTTTATAGGAGAGGTCTTGTTGCAATTCAAGCACTTCATGATCCACTGCTCGGATTGGGTCCTTGAAGCAGTGTCGAAGCTGCGACACGTGGAACACATCGTGAACCTGAGAAAGGTTCGGCGGAAGCTCCAGTTGATATGCCACCTTTCCACGCCTTTCGAGAATAGTGAAGGGACCGATATAGCGAGGAGCTAGCTTGCCTTTGATCCCGAAGCGGTGAGCACCCTTCATTGGTGTAACTCGAATATAAGCCTTTTCGCCAGGTTGATAGACCATGTCTTGGTGATGACGGTCATACTGACTTTTCTGATGTGACTGAGCAGCCTTGAGATTCTCACGAATAATGCGAACTTGTTCTTCGGCCTGTTGGATAATATCCGGACCAAAGAGTGGACGTTCCCCAGTTTCTGACCAGTTCAGAGGGGTTCGACACTTTCGTCCATATAGCACTTCGAAGGGGGACATCTTCAGACTAGCTTGATAGCTATTATTATAAGAGAACTCGGCATATGGAAGAGATTCCTCCCATTTCTTGCCGAATGAGATTACACAAGCTCGAAGCATGTCTTCGAGAACTTGGTTGACACGTTCAACTTGCCCTTGTGACTGAGGATGGAACGCAGTACTGAACGACAGATGAGTCCCCATAGCTTCTTGGAAACTTGCCCAGAATCTTGAGGTGAATAAGCTGCCACGGTCCGAACTGATAACCAGTGGAATACCGTGAAGTGAAACAATTCTGGACATGTAGAGAGTAGCAAGCTGACTAGCAGTGATTGTCTCTTTGACCGCCAGAAAATGGGCAACTTTGGAAAGCCGGTCAATGACGACAAGAATAGCATCATTACCTTTCTGAGATTTGGGAAATCCAGTGACGAAGTCCATTTCAACATGGTCCCATTTCCATTCAGGAATAGAGATAGGTTGCAGAGTTCCAGCAGGCCTTTGATGCTCTGCTTTGATTCGGCGACAAATGTCACACTCAGCAACATAACGAGCAATGTCCTGCTTCATATTAGACCACCAGAATCTTTGACGAATATCCTGGTACATCTTTGTACTACCAGGATGGATGGACAGAGGCGTATCATGAGCTTCTTGCATAACCCTCTTAGTCTTATCCAGGTTTTTCTTCGAACATGGTACCACTAAGCGGCCTTTGAAATACAAGGCGCCATAGTCGGCGGTCGTGAAGAATGAGGGCTTTCCCCTTTTGAGGTCGCGCTTAATCTTGAGGACTTCATCGTCACATTTCTGTATCCATTTGATGGTCTCCACAAGATCTGGCTTCGCAACCAGGGTATTGAGAGAACCCTTGGAAACAACATGGAGGTTCTGTTTGGGAAAACCCTCGGGAGGGGGAGCGAGTGATCCTGGGGGAACAATATGGAGGTTCAGCCTTCTAAATTCTTCGGTAAGCGAGGGCTGAACTTTATGAACCTGGAGGTGCTTGCAGTAAGACTTGCGGCTCAAGGCATCAGCCATCACATTAGCCTTGCCGGGGGTATATGATATATCCACGTCAAAGTCTGCAACAGTCTCCATCCATCTTTGCTGGCGTAGGTTCAAATCTGGCTGAGTAAACAGATACTTCAGACTTTGATGGTCGGTGAAGATCTCGCAACGATTACCGAGAAGGTAATGTCGCCACTGCTTCAGTGCATGAATGACAGCAGCAAGCTCGAGGTCGTGAACCGGGTAGTTTTCTTCGTGAGGGCGCAATTGACGAGAGGCATAAGCAATCACTCTGCGCTCCTGCATTAGGACACAACCTAATCCTTGGCGGGAAGCGTCGCAGTAAATGACGAAGTCCTTCTTAGTATCAGGTGGTGCAAGCACGGGGGCAGAAGTCAACTTGTCTTTGAGCGCCTGGAAACTTTCCTGACACTTGTCTGTCCAGTCGAACTTGACACCCTTATGCAACAAATTAGTCAGAGGCCTGGCAATCTTGGAGAAGTTCTCGACGAATCGACGGCAATAGCTGGCGAGACCGAGGAAACTTCGGACTTGCTTGACGTTCTTCGGAGGAGTCCAATCGAGAATAGCTTGAACTTGTTCAGGGTTGACGGCAATACCATCCTTGGATATGACATGCCCAAGATAGGTTACTTCGGGGAGCCAGAATTCACATTTGGAATACTTAGCATACAGTTGATGTTCTCGAAGCTTCTCTAGCACAAGACGCAGATGTCCAGCATGTTCTTCCTCGTTCTTGGAAAATACAAGGATATCGTCCAGATAAACCACGACGAACTTGTCGAGGTAATCCATGAATATATAATTCATCAGACGAGAGAAGGTGGCGGGAGCATTCGTTAAGCCGAATGACATGACTGTGTACTCATATGATCCATACCGAGTCACGAAGGCGGTTTTTGGGATGTCCTCTTCACGAACACGGATCTGGTGGTAACCCAACCTCAAGTCGAGTTTGGAGAACACTGATGAACCAGCCAGTTGATCATAAAGATCATTGATCCGAGGAAGAGGGTATTTATTCTGAATGGTAGCTTGGTTTATAGGACGGTAGTCTTGGACCAATCGGTTTGTCCCATCCTTCTTCCTAACAAAGAGAGAAGGTGCTCCCCAAGGAGAGCAACTTGGGCGAATGAAACCTTTGACAAGAGATTTGTCGATTTCCTCCTTAAGCTCAAGGAGCTCATGCGGCGGCATCTTGTAGGGTCGTTTAGCTATAGGGGTAGTGCCAGGTTTCAAGTCGATGATGAATTCGACAGCTCTAGCAGGGGGAATCCCTGGAAGTTCTTCTGGGAAGACATCTTGGAATTCACGAACGACGGGAATATTTTCAATGCCCTCGAGTGGTGCAGCGTTCAATGCATTCAAGGCATAAAGTCGTGCCTCGGCGTTCTGAACTAGATGAGCCTGGTAAGCTATTATTTCATCAGAAGGGTGTAGCAGATGGACGACCTTAGTGGCGCAAACTATAGAAGCAGTATGCGCTTTTAACCAATTCATTCCCAGAATGAGATCAATGCTACAGGACTTCAGTACGATGGGAGAGACAAGGAATTCCAGTCCTTCGATTTCTACAGGGACGTCGTTGCAAATCATGGAGGTTCGACATTGGCCCGCAGGGGTGTGTACTAATAGTGAAGCATCCATGTTCTCACATTTAATGTCGTGCAAGCATGCAAAACCTTCTGACATGAATGAATGCGATGCACCTGTATCAAATAAAACGGATGCTGGTACTGAATTTACGAGGAGGGTACCCATCACAGTAGCAGGCTGGTCTTGAGCTTCGCTCAGATCAACGTGGTTGGCATGAACACGACCATAAGACTTGGCATTGTTGCTGCGGGGCTGGTTACTTCCACGGCCAGTTGCTGGAAGGGCCAGTTGATTCGGGTTCTGGTTGCATTCCCTAGCACGATGCCCTGGTTGTCCACACCTGAAGCACAATCCATTATTGGGAGTGGGAACAGGAGCTTGTGGTGGTGGAGCTGGGAGTCTTGGCCGCCTAGTCGGAGGAGTAGGCAGACGAGGTGCAGCATAGGTCTGCCTTGGGGTAGGTGCATCCGGCTGGTACAAGCTATTGGGAATCCATATCTTGCGCTTCTGCGAGGACGGGCCCGAAGATGAGCTCGTGTCACGGTTGCGCCTGTGAGAGCTCTGGTATTCCTGCAGACCAGTTTCGACATTGATGGCTTTGTTCACCAGAGTGGCGAAATCAGCAAAATCGTGCACTAGAAGTGCGAGTTTGATGTCAGCTTGAAGGCCATCCCGGAACTTCTCCTGTCTGCGTGCATCAGTTGCAATGTCCTCTTCAGCATAGCGGGACAAGTCCAGAAACTCCCGCTGATAAGCTTCCACAGTTCTGTTGCCTTGGGTGAGGTTGCGGAACTCACGCTTCTTCCGGTCCGTAACTCCCTGAGGAATGAAGCGAGCACGGAAGGCAGCTTGGAAGTCTGGCCAGGTGATGATTGTTCCAGCTGGCAGCGTACGCCTGTGGCTGTCCCACCATTGAGCTGCGGGTCCCTTCAGGAAGAAGGAAGCAAAGGTGACATAGCTGGCAGGGGCTACCTCAGCAGACTCCATCTCATAGGTGATGTCACGGAGCCAGTCATCAGCATCCAGAGGCTGAGTTGAGCTGCGGTACACAGTTGGGTTCAGGCGCATGAAATCCTGCAGAGTTACTGGGGTTGGCTGCTGGTTCATATTGGGGCGAGGAAACTGAGCCATCATATTCTCCATGAACTGGCGATTCATTTCAAGCTGTTGGACCATACCAGCCATGTACTCAGGCGGTGGTGGGGCGTTGCCACCACGACCACGACCACCTGGTCTAACCATCCTGCTAATATTTAACAGGGGTAGTTCAGCATTGAGAAATTTGCAAAAATAACAAGAGTCATTCATGATGAAACATGCACAACGAAAGTAGCACGATAGATACTACATAGTAGTCGGCATATCTTACAAAAGAGATCATGCATGGAGTTCGTTACACAGAGTTTGGTACATAGACTAAGACATCATAGGCGGCACGCAGGCTCGCGGCGAATGCATCTAACACTAACAAGCAAGTCTACATCAGTCCCACGCGGTACTGCGGAGGTAGCTGTAGCCTGAAAGCTGGTAGTGTGGCATCAGGTACACCACGTCGGCAACCTGGGGGCCGCGGGTACTCTGGTGCAGAACCTGACGCTCAGGTGGCAGAAGAGGACCAAGTGGGGGAGAGTAGCCTCCCACCTCTGGCCAACCGACACCCTGGGGCATCACGGTCCTGGCTGGGTAAATAGCAGAACGCGACAGCTCCCCAGATCCGACGAAGGGGTGCAACATCGTCAGAGCACGGTAGAGGTGCTGACGGGTGGTGTACAACTCGTGGCGAAGAGCTCGGTTAGCTCTATCCAGCCCATCAGCATGCAGAACCAGGTTCTGATGGTAGAATGGCTCTCGGGTGACAGTGGAGTAGGCAGCAGTGTAGTAACCCTCCGCACCAACATCGGATGCGATAGCAATGTGCCTGAAGGGGGAGGTGTCCAACTCCTGATACTCGCCACGGAGATGTGTCAGAGCAGCATAAGCAGCATCGTGGACCGCCATATCGATAGTCACTCCAACACCATGAGCAGTGTGCAGCACGGTAGTGGAGTCATACTCTCGAGAGTAGAGGTGGACGATGGCACGGTACTGCTCCTGGTTGAAGTCCTGGTACTCCTCATAGACGGTGTACTCAGGGTGCCAGCGATAACCCAGATAGGTCATCATCTCAACCAACATAGCAGGTGACCCTGAGGCACCAATGGCCGTCGTGTGGCGCACGACCTGCCTCGTGGGTTCCATCTGAAAACACAGATGTTTTCACAGGAGTCAAATGACAATGTGGATAATGTTCAAATACAATTCTAAAGAATAACTAGGGCTTATCCAACTTTGGGGTGAATGTCGTAACGGGATCCTAGTGTCAGAGTTAGTAAATTCGTTTAACCCGAGTAGAATAGAGTTCAGAGTCCCAGAGTAAAGGTCGAGGAGTAAAAGATACTAGTACCACCCGATGGCGACGTGGGCCCGTAAGGCACACAGCCAAGTTAGTAAAAGTTTTTACAATGTCTAGACTCGACTTCGGCCAAGGAGTGTGGAAGGGGGATTCCTACAGGCAGTCGGCTCTGATACCAACTTGTGACACCCCCGATCCAATCGTACACTAATCATGCACGCAAATGTGTACGATCAAGATCAAGGACTCACGGGAAGATATCACAACACAACTCTACAAATAAAATAAGTCATACAAGCACCACCGTGGAAGAACTCCCCCCAGAGCTCGATGGTGGGAGGACACCGAGGAAGCCTTCGCACAGGGCAACGAAGGCGGACGACAGCACCACCGTGTTGGGCGTGAGGTGGTGCGGCTGGAGCTGCTCACCGGCAGCCCCAGGCCGCGCAGGCAGTGTGAGCGGAAGATAACCCGCTCGCCCTCCTCCGGCGCCGGAGATATCTCCCCCCTCGGCGCAAGGCGTACCCGCATGTAATCCTCACCGGGGAGCCGACGAGTCTTGAGGAGGAACTCGATGTGGTCGTCGTGGACCTCTGAGCCATCCCAGGTGCCGGAATGCATCGAGGGAGGCGCGGCAGCGGAGGAAGAGCTCATCGTGAGCAGATCGCCGCAGCGTTCGGCAAAGCTTGGGCACGTGGCGGTGCGAGAAAGAAGAAGAAGAAGAAGAGCAAGGAGTAGCATGGAGGAGGGTCACGTGTGCTCTGCCGCGCCCCCCTCCTCCCCCTACTTATAGCCTCATGGGCTGTGAAGCCGACGGGGCGGTCGTGGGATTTACTGCGCCCACGACCCCCACGTTTCCACGACAAAGTTACTGCGCGCAGTAACTTCACGGGAATCCCAACCGTCTGCTCAGGCCGCAGCGGATCCGCTCGTGTGCCGAGGCGCAGTAAGAGCGGGCCCCACTTGTGGGCCTGTCCCGTCACGCGCGTGGGCAGGCAGACTGGCCCGGCCGCGTGTTGCCACGTGACGGGCCCGGAACGGGCGGCGGCCTGGAAGCTTAGCTAGCACGCCACTTGGATCCTGCCGCGGCGTCCGAAATATTGTACAAGTCTGAATTGAGCGAGTCCGACTCCTTCTAGTCGGCCCGGCAGAAGTCAAGCAAGATCCATGTCTCGGGCACCCGGAAAGAGAAACTACTGAGGCTCCTTGGCCGATCATCCGCGGCGCCCTCATCAGCTTCAGGGACTACTGTCGGAGTAATGGGGCACGGTTAGGCTAACCCGAGTCCCTGAACCTTTCAAGACATCGGGGCAGGCTGCGCCCCTCAAGACCCCAGGACGAAGAGCCGCCTTCTGAGAAGTCGGCGGCAAGGCAACCGACTTCCCACTCACGGCCGAGTCCCGGGGACGACTTCAGGATGAGCTGACTCCTGACTAACGACTTCCAGAGAAGCCGGCCTTGGGGAGTCGGCCCGTGACTCCAACAAACCCCATGCCCTCATCAAGAGGGACGGGACGGGGAGTAGCTACAGTAAAGCCCACTCCACCCCCTTTCCAGGGGCAGGCATGGCCACAGTACGCCGTACCCGCGGAGATCTCCGTCCGGCGCGACACTGTTGCCATGCCGGCCTTGACATCAGCACCAGTGGGCAGAATCCTGCATGCACCCACAACGGCTTGTCTGTACGACCCTGGGGCGGTGGGTCCCACCAGTCAGTGGGAGCCCAGAAGACGGCGAGAGCGTCACCAGTCGGACCCGTTGGGAGTCGGCCCCCGAGAGTCGGCCCGCCCCTCCCTCGGGGCCCGCGCGCCATTAACCAGATGTGACGGGGAGTGGCAATAGTGATCGCCCTCCAGGCGGCGGGGCTGTTGCCACGACCCCATGACCAAGACCGTGTCATTAGAAGCACGGCTACAGTAATCTGCAGCCGACAAGACCCACCAGCGGCGGACACGGCCTGTCGGCACCGTACCGGACCAGTCGGTGGGGCCCGCCAGTTGGCGGGGCCCAGCAGTCAGCGGAGAAGACGGAGGCCGGAGAAGCTGACTGCTGGGCCCGTGCCCAGCCGGATTACCATTGTACCCCTGGGGGGTAGGCCTATATAAACCCCCCAGGGCACCCATGGAAAGGGTTCGAATCCATTAGCACTAGACCAGATCATATAGGAAGGAGAAAGCTAGCCTAGCCTTCTCCTACCTCCAGGAAACAGCTCAAGGAGCAACTGTGTACACACTTTGCCCTAGCGATCATGCGGGAACCCCGCAGAGCAGCAGTAGGGGTATTATCTCCCCGGAGAGCTCCGAAGCTGGGTAAGATTCACCGGCGTGCATGCCTTCGCCTTATCCCGTTTCCAGGCACCGGCGACGTTCTACTCGCCCCCACCATGATAAGCCATCCCTTGGCATATGTCGCACCCAACCCCCGACAGCTCCCATGTTTTGGTACCTTACGTTCCGCTATATCAGCTAAGGTAGCGCTGGGAGAACTACTGCGATTGTGTCCCGGTTGTTCCAGACGAGCACCTCAGTAGAAAAAGCCGAAAACTGACTGTCTTGATAAGGCGAGAAGTGGTCGCTGTTCGAGAGGTCTCAAGTCCTTAAATACTTTTTCCGCTTCGGGCGAGGAGTCGGCCTTGCCCAACTTAGGCGTATATAGCGCCCCAAATTTGGCCTTCCGAATACTAGGGGCTTCGCCAAAATGTAAAATTGTTGGACCCTCGATGCAGACGGACCGCTTTATGACTTCAAGTCGTGGGCAGGCATCCACAAGGCGCCTCACCAGACCGAAGTAGCTGCTAGGCAGGGGATCATCGGGCCACATCCGGACTATAAGACCCTTCATGGCCTGTTCGGCCGCCTTGTGAAGCTCGACCAGTTGCTTCAGCTGGTCGCTCAAGGGCATTGGGTGTTCGGTCCCAATATACTGAGACCAGAACAACTTTTCTGTTGAGCTCCCCTCCTCAGCTCGGTAAAACTCTGCAGCATCCAGTACACTGCGGGGAAGATCTGCGAACGCTCCTAGAGAGCTCCGAACTCGGGTAAGTAAAAGGAAAGTTTACTTCACATGCTTGCTTGCATAATGAATTCCTTACCCGCTGGTATCTTCTTCACCACATCAATCTCCTGGAGGGCCTTGTGAGCTTCAGCCTTGGCGCTCCATGCGCTTTCGAGCGCCTTCGCAAGCTCGGACTCTCGGGTCTTAGAGTCAAGCTCCGAGGACTCGTGTTTTTTGGTGAGAGCCTCGAGCTCTTGCTGCACCTCGCCTACCCGAGCTTCTTGCTTTTCCCGCTCAATGTGCACCTTGGCCGCTTTGTCTCCGGCCTCGTACAGTGCCTTCTTCAGGGTCGCCACCTCGGTCATGGCCCCTAGCAAATTCATGATGATCCTATTACTTTACAACCGAATTTCTTTTTAATATATAGAAAAGGTATTGCTTACCTTTGCTCTCCTCGAGCTGCCTCTTGGTAAGGCCGAGCTCTTCCCCGGACCGCTCAAGGTCCTGCTTCAGTGCAGCGATCTCCGCAGTACATGCGGTAGCGGCCAGCAGTGAAGCCTGCATATGCACATAGACATATTCTGATTAGACTCCTGAGTCATTATTTGATCCTCTATTCGGCCTTTCTTCGTGAATGCAAACAAAGCATCAGGGGCTACTGTCTATGCGGTAATATTTTCCTATATTTTGATTGCTTACCTGAAAGCCTGTTAGGAGGCTGGCACAAGCTTTGGTTAGTCCGTTTTTGGCAGACTGAACTTTCTCGATCACCGCACTCATGATAGTGCGGTGCTCTTCGTCGATGGAAGCGCTTCCAGCAAGTTCTCCGGTGCCTCTGGATGGACAGAGGCCAGCAGCATGGGTGGCTTTCCCCTCTTAATGGGGGGTCGCCTGCCGGAGTCCGGAACCACCGAAGGTTCCGGCGTAGTGTTCGGCTGGGGGCCGAACTTGGAGCCCATGGAAGTCTTGCTCCCTTTGCGCCCAGGGTTCGGAAGGTCGCCTCGAGGCGCCCCCAGGACTACCTCCCCTCGGCTCGATGCCTTTTTAGACAACACCTCGACGTTGTCCGTAGGGCAAGGGGTGGAGGCGGTCAGAAGTGAATTGCTATTCATATCCGACGAGTCCAAAGAACCGTCCGATGAAGATACGTCGAGACGGGCTTGGGACGGACTGCATAATCATATTCGGCGTAAGGAGAAGCTGTGCAATAAAACATACCATGAATTACTATGGTATCCAGATACTTACGACTTCGCCAGGGGCTTGTCCCTAGGTAACCACTCGTCGCCGCTGTAGGTGGCCGTCGTGGAGCAGTCCGGAAGGAGGGTCCTTCCCTTCTTGGACCCTTCGGCCTCCCCGGTTGGGGCGGCCTTCCTTTTCTTGTCTCCCCCCGCTGGGGGGTGGAGAACTTTCCTCTTCCTCCTCCTCGTTTTTGTGGGAGGAGTGCGCTTCGGAGTTATCGGACGATGAGTCCGATATAACCTTGCGCCGGAGACCCTTTCGGGTTCCCGTGGCCTTCTTCTTGGCCTTCTTATCGGCACCTCGTAAGGCGCCGAAACCAGCATCTCCGTTAGGAGAGCATCTGCAGGATCTTCAGGCAGGGGGGCTGGGCAATCGATCTGCTACGCTGTCTCTACCCAGTCCTGTTAATGGCATGGAAGCTTAGATCCCGCACATGATTAAACTGGGGCAAATAAATATCATGTGAGATATAAAAACTTACCGGATTGGCATGGCACTTTGTGCTGAGTCCGCGGTCCTCGGTAAGGGGAGGAGGTACCTCGGCGCCCTTGAACAGCACCTTCCAGACATCCTTGTGCGTCGTGTCGAAGAGCTCTCGCAGCGTCTGGTGCTTGGCCGGGTTGAACTCCCACAAATTGAATACCCGTCTTTGACACGGGAGGATTCGGCGGAAAAGCATGACCTGGACCACATTGATGAGCTTGATTTTCTTGCTCATCATGTTCTTGATGCAGGTCTGGAGTCCGATCAGCTCTACCGGGGAACCCCAGGACAGGCCCTTCTCTTTCCAAGAAGTGAGCCGCGTGGGGATTCTGGATCGAAATTCGGGGGCCGCCACCCAGTTGGTGTCACGCGGCTCGGTGATGTAGAACCACCCTGATTGCCACCCCTTTATGGTCTCTGCATAGGAGCCTTCGAGCCAGGTGATGTTAGGCATTTTGCCCACCATGGCGCCTCCGCACTCTTCTTGCTGGGCGACCACCACCTTCGGTTTAACATTGAAGGTCTTCAGCCACAGGACGAAGTGGGGCCTGATGCGGAGGAAGGCCTCACACACGACGATAAACGCCGA
Source organism: Triticum urartu (assembly GCF_056163025.1). Classification (NCBI taxonomy): domain Eukaryota; kingdom Viridiplantae; phylum Streptophyta; class Magnoliopsida; order Poales; family Poaceae; genus Triticum; species Triticum urartu. The sequence continues at coordinate 538,756,079 of NC_141878.1, read as the reverse complement.
GATGTTCAGGATGAAGTTGGGGGCCAGATCATGAAAATCCAGCCCATAGTAGAACATGAGCCCGCGGACAAATGGGTGAAGGGGAAATCCCAGTCCGCGGACAAAGTGGGTAAGGAAAACTATCCTCTCATGGGGTTCGGGCGTAGGGATGATCTGCCCCGCATCTGGCAGCCGGTGCGCGATGTCCACGGCCAGCTATCCGGCTTCCCGTAGCTTTGTGATGTTCTCCTCCGTGACGGAGGAGACCATCCACTTGCCTCCCGCTCCGGACATGCTTGGAGTGGTTTAAGGAGAAAGACGCGAACTTGGGAGCTGGAGCTCGAGTGTGCGAGAATGGATAAGCAAGGAGGAAGAAGGCGTGGGTAAAAAGGGTGAATCTTTGTCCCTTTATAAGGGCGGAAGAGGCTATGCGCCTCCCCACTTGCCTAGTAAAATCGCTTATTCCCCGAACGCCGTAATTGATGGCGCGGTTGGGTTACCCATACTCATATTGATGAGAATCCCGTGACAAGGGGACACAGTCTCTGCTTCGACAAGACGTGTCAAGAAAACCGCCTCGCGATATGTGCAGTGGTGGTTGAGAAAAACGGTTCGAATAATGACCGGGCCATGGCATGATGTCATGTTGCTAAATGTGTCAGCAGATTAGATTTGTGGAAATATTATTCTCTCTACGGTGGTATGTGGAACTTGTTTTGCAGAGCCGGACACTATCCTTGTGTTCAAAATCTTCTATGGAGTATTCGGAGGAAGAACCCACCTTGCAATGCCGAAGACAAATCTACACGCCGGACTCCTGATCATTGAAGCCTGGTTCAAGGGCTACTGAGGGAGTCCTGGATTAGGGGGTCTCCGGACAGCCGGACTATATCCTTTGGCCGGACTGTTGGACTATGAAGATACAAGATTGAAGACTTCGTCCCGTGTCCGGATGGGACTCTCCTTGGCGTGGAAGGCAAGCTTGGCAATACAGACATGTAGATCTTCTTCCTTGTAACCGACTCTGTGTAACCCTAGCCCCCTCTGGTATCTATATAAACCGGAGGGTTTAGTCCGTAGGACGACAACAATTAGACCATAGGCTAGCTTTTAGGGTTTAGCCTCTACGATCTCGTGGTAGATCCACTCTTGTAATACTCATATCATCAAGATCAATCAAGCAGGAAGTAGGGTATTACCTCCATCGAGAGGGCCCGAACCTGGGTAAACATCGTGTCCCCTGCCTCCTGTTACCATCCGCCTTAGACGCACAGTTCGGGACCCCCTACCCAAGATCCGCCGGTTTTGACACCGACAGTTATCTTATCGGATTGAGTCTTTAAGGATTTGAGAACACTTGCTGTATGTCTTGCATGTGCTTATCTGTGGTGACAATGGGATGTTCACATGATCCACTTGATGTATGTTTTGGTGATCAACTTGCGAGTTCTGTGACCTCATGAACTTATGCATAGGGGTTGGCACACGTTTTCGTCTTGACTCTCCAGTAGAAACTTTGGGGCACTCTTTGAAGTTCTTTGTGTTGGTTGAATAGATGAATCTGAGATTGTGTGATGCATATCTTATAATCATACCCACGGATACTTGAGGTGACATTGGAGTATCTAGGTGACATTAGGGTGTTGGTTGATTTGTGTCTTAAGGTGTTATTCTAGTACGAACTCTAGGGCTGTTTGTGAGACTTATAGGAATAGCCCAATGGATTGATTGGAAAGAATAACTTTGAGGTGGTTTTGTACCCTACCATAATCTCTTCGTTTGTTCTCCGCTATTAGTGACTTTGGAGTGACTCTTTGTTGCATGTTGAGGGATAGTTATGTGATCGAATTATGTTATTATTGTTGAGAGAACTTGCACTAGTGAAAGTATGAACCCTAGGCCTTGTTTACCTTGCTGTTTTTATATTTTTAGATTACAAAAACCTTTATCTACCATCCATATACCACTTGTATCACCATCTCTTGGCCGAACTAGTGCACCTATACAATTTACCATTGTATTGGGTGTGTTGGGGACACAAGAGACTCTTTGTTATTTGGTTGCAGGGTTGCTTGAGAGAGACCATCTTCATCCTACACCTCCTACGGATTGGTAAACCTTAGGTCATCCACTTGAGGGAAATTTGCTACTGTCCTACAAACCTCTGCACTTGGAGGCCCAACAACGTCTACAAGAAGAAGGTTTTGTAGTAGAAATCAAGCTATTTTCTGGTGCCGTTGCCGGGGAGGTTAGCGCTTGAAGGTATATCTTTAGCTCTTGGAATCGAATCTTTGAGTTTCTTGTTTTATCACTAGTTTAGCTTATAAAAGAAAAGTACAAAAAAATGGAATTGAGGGTGCCTCATATGCTTCATCTTTTTAATATCTTTCGTGAAAATAAGGATTCCGATAATTGTGCCAAAATGCTAGAATAAGAATGCATTAAAATGTTTGGCACTAAATCTTTGAATGATGAGCATGATTGCAATGTTGTTGTACGAACTCTTTGAATATCCATAGTACTAATGATGATTGCACTAGTCATGATGAAAATGTCTCTTATAAGCATGTCAATTTTTGTGGAGTGCATAGAGTTTGCAAGTACACACCAAATAGGGAAGATAGATTTTGCAAGAGGCATAAGTATTTAGAAACTAAATGGTTGCAAGAAAGGCTAGATGTTTGTGCTGAAAATTTAAATTTTCTTAGCCATCCTTGTGAACTTTGCAATGAACGTGGTCATTTAAATATCCAATGCAAATTGTTTCATGATCGAATCGTGTCCAAAAATTGTGATGACTTGATTTCCCTTGCACATCATAATGAACTTAGTTTGCTTGTGGGTTATGAAGATATGAAACGTATAACTAAGGATCTTCCAGAATTTATCTGTGACAAAGTTCTTGATTTTGATTTAGAGGAAATTTATATGTATTGTGCGGTGAATTGCATTGAAAATCCTTATATTGCCAATTACATAAAGACAAGAAAACAAATACAATATGAAGAGAATACTAATGAAAGGGAAGAGACTTCCCAATATCCTCCTATTATTTCTTATGATGAATTAGGTAACGAGGAGGAGACTTCTATTCAACCAATCTCATTAATAAGGAGCTCCTAAAAGAGGATTAAACACACACATGATGTGAATAAGAGATAGAAAAGATGGAGAAGCAAAGGTAAAAAGGTATCCCTCCCAAATGATGTTGCTCCTATTACTCATTGTGATGATGATAGTTGTTATACTATTGGTGCTATCCATACTATTAATGATGAGAGTGATTATGCTTATGATATGAAAAGGCCCAAGCTTGGGGATGCTATGTTGGATGAGAATGACATGTTTGAGAATTTATTTGATGCAATTAATGTTTGTCCCAATCTTGGGGATGCTATATTTAATGGAGATGATATTTTTAGTCTCCCAAGTTTTGATGAGCAAATTTATTATGATGATAGCATGCCTCCTATTTATGATGACTATTGTGATGACACTTATGCTATAAAAATAGTGATGATTATATTTATAAAAATTGTCATGATTATGATTACCTTTTTTCTGAACATTACTCTTTTAATGTGGAAACAATTTATAGTATTCAAGTTTCTTATGATACTCCCGCTATTCCGAATGAGATTTTTTTTGCTTATGTGGAGAGTCAAAAAAATTCTATGCTTGTGGCTCATGAAAAGAATGCTGTATGTGATAGTTATATTGTTGAATTATTTCATGGTGCTACTAAAAATTATTATGAGGGAGGAATATATGCTTGTAGGAGTTGCAATAATATGAAGTTTCCTCTCTATGTGTTGAAAATCTTGAAGTTATCCTTGTTTTACCTTCCTATGCAAGTTGATTCTTGTTCCCACAAGTTGTTTGCTCACAAAATCCCTATGCATAGGAAGTGGGTTAGGCTTAAATGTGGTAGTTATACTCTTCATGATGCTCTCTTTATGTTTCAATTCTTATCTTTTATGCGAGCATCATTGAAATCATCATGCCTAGCTAGGGGCGTTAAAACGATAGCGCTTGTTGGGAGGCAACCCAATTTTATTTTTGTTCTTTGCTTGTTGTTCCTCTTTAGTAGTAAATAATTAATCTTTCTTATGTTATGATTGTGTTTTTTAGTTTTAATTAGTGTTTGTGCCAAGTAAATCCTTTAGGATCTTCTTGGGTGATTGTTATTTGATCTTGCTACAAAAAACAGAAAGTATGCGCTCATGAGAATAATTTTCGCTTTTTACCAGAGAGCGATAAAATACCAATTACACTTGCACTAGATTAGTAAACAGATTGGCTAGTACTTCCTAATTTCTCAGGATTTTGGAGTTACAGAAGTATTTGAAATCTCTAGATTACTACAGATTGTTCTGTTTTTGATAGATTTTGTTTTCATTGTGTTGTTTGCTTATTTTGATGAATCTATGAGTAGTATCGGAGGGTATGAACCATACAGATGTTGGAATACAGTAGATATTACACCGATATGAATTTAGAATGAGTTCACAATAGTACCAAAAGTGGTGATTTATTTTCTTATACTAACGGAGCTCATGAGATTTTCTGTTGAGTTTTGTGTTGTGAAGTTTTCAAGTTTTTGGTAAAGATTCGATGGACTATGGAATAAGGAATGGCAAGAGCCTAGCTTGGGGATGCCCAAGGCACCCCCAGGTAACATTCAAGGACAACCAAGAGCCTAAGCTTGGGGATGCCCCGGATGGCATCCCCAGTTTCGTCTTCATTCATCGGTAACTTTACTTGGAGCTATATTTTTATTCACCACATGACATGTGTTTTGCTTGGAGCATCATTTATTTTATTTTGTTTTGTTTTTATCGCTGTTTGAATAATATCCCAAGATCGGAAATTCTTAAATGTTAGAGTCTTCACACAGTTGTATAATTATTCGACTACTCATTGATCTTCACTTATATCTTTCGGAGTAGTTTGTCATTTGCTCTAGTGCTTCACTTATATCCTTTTAGAGCACGGCGGTGGTTTTATTTTATAGAAATTATTGAACTCTCATGCTTCACTTATATTATTTTGAGAGTATTTAGAACAGCATGGTAATTTGCTTTGGTTATGAATTTAGTCCTAATATGATGGGCATCCAAGATGGGTATAATAAAAACTTTCATATAAAGTGTGTTGAATACTATGAGAAGTTTGATACTCGATGATCGTTTTGAGATATGAAGATGGTAATATTAGAGTCATTCTAGTGAGTAGTTGTGAATTTGAGAGATACTTGTGTTAAAGTTTGTGATTCGCGTAGCATGCACGTATGGTGAACCGTTATGTGATGAAGTCAGAGCATGATTTATTTTTTAATTGTCTTCCTTGTGAGTGGCGGTCGGGGACGAGCGATGGTCTTTTCCTACCAATATATCCCCCTAGGAGCATGCACGTAGTACTTCGTTTCGATAACTAATAGATTTTTGCAATAAGTATGTGAGTTCTTTATGACTAATGTTGAGTCCATGGATTATACGCACTCTCACCCTTCCACCATTGCTATCCTCTCTTGTGCCGCGCAACTTTCGCCGGTACCATATCACCCACCATTACCTTCCTCAAAACAGCCACCATACCTACCTATTATGGCATTTCCATAGCCATTCCAAGATATATTGCCATGCAACTTTCCACCATTCCGTTTATTCTGACACGCTTCATCATTATCATATTTCTTTGCATGATCATGTAGTTGACATCGTATTTGTGGCAAAGCCACCATTCGTAATTCTTTCATACATGTCTCTCTTGATTCATTGCACATCCCGGTACACCGCCAGAGGCATTCATATAGAGTCATATTTTGTATCGAGTTGTAATTCTTGAGTTGTAAGTAAATAAAACTGTGATGACCATCATTATTAGAGCATTGTCCCATGTGAGGAAAGGATGATGGAGACTATGATTCCCCCACAAGTCGGGATGAGACTCCGGACGAAAAAAAAAGAGAAAAAAGAGGCCATAAAAAAGAGAAGGCCAAAAAAACAAAAAAAATGAGAGAAAAAGAGAGAAGGGGCAATGCTACTATCCTTTTACCACACTTGCGCTTCAAAGTAGCTAGCACCACGATCTTCGTGATAGAGAGTCTCCTATGTTGTCACTTTCATATACTAGTGGGAATCTTTCATTATAGAACTTGGCTTATATATTCCAATGATGGGATTCCTCAAAATGCCCTAGGTCTTCGTGAGCAAGCGAGTTGGATGCACACCGACTTAGTTTATTTTTGAGCTTTTATACACTTATAGCTCTAGTGCACCCGTTGCATGGCAATCCCTACTCACTCACATTGATATCTATTGATGGGCATCTCCATAGCCCGTTGATTAGCCGCGATGATGTGAGACTATCTTCTCCTTTTTGTCTTCTCCACAACCACCATTATATTCCACCTATAGTGCTATGTCCATGGCTCACGCTCATGTATTGCGTGAAGATTGAAAAAGTTTGAGAACATCAAAAGTATGAAACAATTGCTTGGCTTGTCATCGGGGTTGTGTATGATTTAAATATTTTGTGTGATGAAGATAGAGCATAGCCAGACTATATGATTTTGTAGGGATAGCTTTCTTTGGCCATGTTAGTTTGAGAAGACATGATTGCTTTGTCAGTATGCTTGAAGTATTATTATTTTTATGTTGATATTAAACTCTTGTCTTGAATCTTATGGATCTGAATATTCATGCCACAATAAAGAGAATTACATGGATTAATATGTTAGGAAGCATTCCACATCAAAAATTATGTTTTTATCATTTACCTACTTGAGGACGAGCAGGAATTAAGCTTGGGGATGCTAGATACGTCTCCAATCTATACCTACTAATAAAGCAAGGTGCGTTTTGTCAATTTTTTCATCCGTTCACTGCCGATTTTTTTTCTATCCGAGGTGGTACTAAATTTTATGCGTTTGTCTGCCAAAAAGGAATTTTCGTACGTGGCCGTGTGCTGCGGCCCAGTGAAGCCAACCAACTTATTTTTCTGCCCACACAGCTGAAAAGGTCTATTTTCCACACTAGTCGGCAAATAGTAGGAGTTTCGCACAGGATAACCAATAATGAGCTGGCCTATTTTTCTTAATTTCTCTGTTTTACTTCTATTTTTATTCTCCTTTCCCTACCTCTTTTTTCCTTCAAAATTTATTTATCTTTTATAATTTATTTTGTAAATTAAAATTCTCAAAAAAGCGTCCAGAACTAAAATAACTAAAAAATGTTCAATTTTTTTATTGTTTTAGTTGTTCGAGATTTCTAAAAAGATAATTGCATTTTAAAAAATGCTCCAAATTCGAAAAATATTCCTGTTTTAGTGAAAGTTTTACAATTAAAAATAATGTTCATGTATAAACGATACACATTTTCTAAAAAACTTATGAATTTCAACACATGTTTCCGTTTTAAAAAAATGTTCACAAATTTAAATAATGTTCATGTTTTTTATAAAAAAATTGGTGTTTTCAGAAAATGTTTGTGAATTTTAAAATATGTTCCCTTTCATATTTTGTTAGCATTTTCCCAAAATTCTACATAATTTTCCAATAATTGTTAAGGATTTAAAAAATTGTTCATGTTTCCTAGAATATTCAAAAACTCCATAACTTAAAATCACCTCCATTGAAAGGATTGAAAAGAAAAGTAGATTGAATAACTCATGGGCCTTCTCTGGTGTACGATGACGTAACAAAACTCTTAAATGTCATTGATCAATGAATGGAAAAATAACGGATTGATTCATTCACACGCACTGAAACCAGGAAGCTAAATATTCATTTTTTGTGTGCACACAGGGTTTTACTTGCACATATAATTCTCACTGACTCTAAATGCATACTATTTTATCTCCTGTTGCAACGCACGGGCATATGTGCCAGTCTTTACCTAATAATAAAGTAAACTGAGTTTGTTTCGTCCGTCATGGCATTTTTCAGAAAAGTTCCTCTCTTTTCTTGAAATCAACCCACCGTCCGGATTTAAGTCACAGCGGAACCGTTATTTTACATTTTTTGAAAACCCCTGATGTTTTAGGTAATTCATCCACGGATCATATTTAAGTCAAACAAATGTTGTTTTAAAATCATCCATATCTTTTAAACCGTAACTCCGATTTGAACATGTTATATATGAAATTTGATTAGAAAAATATGTAGAATGTGAATATGAGATTATTTTTACCTGTTAAGTATTTTTAAATATATTTGAGTCAATCCAAATGATTTTCTAAATTATCAGTATCTTTTAAACTGTAACTTCGATTTTAACATATTATATATGAAATTTTATTAAAAAATGTGTGAAATCTAAATATGATGTTAATTTTACCTGTTAAATATTTTTAAAATATTGTTATGGAAGCAAACTTATAATTCGTTTTTTTCATACCGGCGGTGATCCGGATTGCAAATAAACACCCCACTATAACCATATACGAAAAAGAAAACATCGATAACTACACATGCATACCTGTGAAAAATGTCGCAGGGGAAAACAACAGATTTCTCATCGTGAGAGTGAGGGAAAGCGAGAGAGAGAGAGAGGGAGAGGGAGGAGAGAGGGAGAGAGAGACGCCTTAGGATTAACCATATTTAACACACATTTTTTGTTGTTTTGTGTGAACACCGAGGCCATCGCCGGCGAGGGTGAGAAGAGGATAAGCGGCAACACAAATATGATGCCTCGCAAAAATAAAGAAGATGGACCTATTGTGGTCTTGAGTGATGGTTGTTGAGTTAAAAGCGTGTGTTATGTTTTCTCTCCCGTTGCAACGCACGGGCTCTTTTGCTAGTGTATCTATAATTTTTGATTGTTCCATGCTATTATATTATCCATCTAGGATGTTTTATATGCATTTATATGCTATTTTATATGATTTTTGGGACTAACCTATTAACCTAGAGCCTAGTGCCAGTTTCTATTTTTCCTTGTTTTTGAGTATCATAGAAAAGGAAAACCAAACGGAGTCCAATTGACCTGAAATTTCACGGAGATTGTTTTTGGACCAGAAGAAGCCCATGGAGTACCGGAGATGGACCAGAGGAGTCCCGAGGCCACCACGAGGGTAGGGGGCGCGCCCTACCCCCCTGTGCGCGCCCCCTATCTCATGGCCGCCTCGGGGACCCCCCCCTGACTTGTTCCCGACTCCAACGCCTCTTATATATACCCAAACTTCCAGAAAGAAACCTAGATCGGGAGTTCCGCCGCCGCAAGCCTCCGTAGACACCGAAAACTAATCTAGACCCATTCTGGCACCCTGCCAGAGGGGGAATCCCTCTCCGGTGGCCATCTTCATCATCCCGGCACTCTCCATGATGAGGAGGGAGTAGTTCACCCTCGGGGCTGAGGGTATGTACCAGTAGCTATGTTTTTGATCTCTTTCTCTCTCTCTCGTGTTCTTGATTCGGCATGATCTTGATGTATTGCGAGCTTTGCTATTATAGTTGGATCTTATGGTGTTTCTCCCCCTCTACTCTCTTGTAATGGATTGGGTTTTCCCTTTCAAGTTATCTTATCAAATTGAGTCTTTAAGGATTTGAGAACACTTGATGTATGTCTTGCATGTGCTTATCTGTGGTGACAATGGGATATTCACGTGATCCACTTGATGTATGTTTTGGTGATCAACTTGCGAGTTCTGTGACCTCATGAACATATGCATAGGGTTTGGCACACATTTTCATCTTGACTCTCCGGTAGAAAGTTTGGGGCACTCTTTGAAGTTCTTTGTGTTGGTTGAATAGATGAATCTGAGATTGTGTGATGCATATCGTACAATCATACCCACGGATACTTGAGGTGACATTGGAGTATCTAGGTGACATTAGGGTTTTGGTTGGTTTGTGTCTTAAGGTGTTATTCTAGACGAACTCTAGGATAGATCGAACGGAAAGAATAGCTTCATGTTATTTTACTACGGACTCTTGAATAGATTGATCCGAAAGGGTAACTTTGAGGTGGTTTTGTACCCTACAATAATCTCTTCGTTTGTTCTATGCTATTAGTGACTTTGGAGTGACTCTTTGTTGCATGTTGAGGGATAGTTATATGATCCAATTATGTTATTATTGTTGAGAGAACTTGCACTAGTGAAAGTATGAACCCTAGGCCTTGTTTGAACGCATTACAATACCGTTTTCGCTCAATTTTATCATTAGTTACCTTGCTGTTTATATATTTTTCAGATTACAAAAACCTATATCTACCATCCATATTGCACTTGTATCACCATCTCTTCGCCGAACTAGTGCACCTATACAATTTACCATTGTATTGGGTGTGTTGGGGACAGAAGAGACTCTTTGCTATTTGGTTGCAGGGTTGTTTCAGATAGACCATCTTCATCCTACGCCTCCCACGGATTGATAAACCTTATGTCATCCACTTGAGGGAAAGTTTCTACTATCCTACAAACCTCTGCACTTGGAGGCCCAACAACGTCTAATGAAGAAGGTTGTGTAGTAGACATCAATGACAAAGGGGGTCTTTGCCAACAGCTTGAAGAAAACTGATGGCAAAGAAGCAGCTGACGGCAAAGAAATTGTTTGCCGTCAACTCCATCTCTACCATCAGCTAGCTGACGGCATAGAACCTTTGTCATCCGCAAGCGGACGGCAAAGTGGCAGGGTGGGCCGCTAGCGAGAGGCAACTAACGACCACTTTCTTTGCCGTCCGCTAGCTTATGGCAAAGAAACTTTGCCGTCCGCTAGCAGACGGCAAAGAAAGTGGCCAACCTAACGTCCGTTAGCTAGGCTCTTTGCCGTCCGCTAGCGGATGACAAAGTGTTGTGCCCTATCTAAAAAAACACCCTCGCCCTACCCTCTCTCTCCCTCCCCTCATCCCAACCCCATGTCGCCGCCCGCCCCACCTCGCCGTGCAGCCCCGGGCCGCCCCGCTGCCCCGGCCCACCTCTCCGCCCCGGCCGCCCCGCCCCGCTGCGCTGGGCCGGTCTGCCCCACGGCGCCGCTTGATAACCCACAAGTATAGGGGATCACAACAGTTTTCGAGGGTAGAGTATTCAACCCAAATTTATTGATTCGACACAAGGGGAGCCAAAGAATATTCTCAAGTATTAGCAGTTGAGTTGTCAATTCAACCACACTTGGAAACTTAATATCTATAGCAAAGTATTTAGTAGCAAAGTAATATGATAGTAGTGGTAACGACAGCAAAAGTAATATTTTTGGTCTTTTGTAGTGATAATAACAATAGCAACGGAAAAGTAAATAAGCGAAGAACAATATATGGAAAGCTCGTAGGCAATGGATCGGTGATAGAGAATTATGCCGGATGCGATTCATCATGTAATAGTCATAACCTAGGGTGACACAGAACTAGCTCCAATTCATCAATGTAATGTAGGCATGTATTCTGAATATAGTCATACATGCTTATGGCAAAGAACTTGCATGACATCTTTTGTCCTACCCTCCCGTGGCAGCGGGGTCCTTGCGGAAACTAAGGGATATTAAGGCCTCCTTTTAATAGAGTACCGGACCAAAGCATTAACACATAGTGAATACATGAACTCCTCAAACTACGGTCATCACCAGAAGTGGTCCCGATTATTGTCACTTCGGGGTTGCCGGATCATAACACATAGTAGGTGACTATAGACTTGCAAGATAGGATCAAGAACTCTCATATATTCATGAAAACATCATAGGTTCAGATCTGAAATCATGGCACTCGGGCCCTAGTGACAAGCATTAAGCATAGCAAAGTCATAGCAACATCAATCTCAGAACATAATGGATACTAGGGATCAAGCCCTAACAAAACTAACTCGATTACATGATAAATCTCATCCAACCCATCACCGTCTAGCAAGCCTACGATGGAATTACTCACGCACGGCGGTGAGCATCATGAAATTGGTGATGGAGGATGGTTGATGATGACGATGGCGACGGATTCCCCTCTCCGGAGCCCTGAACGGACTCCAGATCAGCCCTCCCGAGAGAGTTTAGGGCTTAGCGGCGGCTTTGTATCGTAAAACGCAATGAATCCTTCTCCTTTATTTTTTTCTCTCCGAACATGAATATGTAGAGTTGGAGTTGAGGTCGGAGGAGCTCCAGGGGCCCACGAGGTAGGGGGTGCGCCCAGGGGGGCAGGCGCGCCCCCACCCTCGTGGCTAGGGTGTGGGCCCCCTGGTCTTGATCTTTTGCCAGTATTTTTTATTATTTCCAAAAATATTCTCCATGGAGTTTCAGGCCATTCCGAGAACTTTTGTTTCTGCACATAAATAATACCATGGCAATTCTGCTGAAAACAGCGTCAGTCCGGGTTAGTTTCATTCAAATCAAGCAAGTTAGAGTCCAAAACAAGGGCAAAAGTGTTTGGAAAAGTAGATACGACAGAGACGTATCAACTCTCCCAAGATTAAACCTTTGCTTGTCCTCAAGCAATTCAGTTGACAAACTAAAAGTGATAAAGAAAAACTTTTACAAACTCTGTTTGCTCTTGTTGTTGTAAATATGTAAAGCCAACATTCAAGTTTTCAGCAAAGATTATGAACTAACCATATTCACAATACCGCTTAGGTCTCATGTTTACTCATATCAATGGCATAATCAACTAGCGAGCAATAATAATAAATCTCGGATGACAACACTTTCTCAAAACAATCATAATATGATATAACAAGATGGTATCTCGCTAGCCCTTTCTGAGACCGCAGAACATAAATGCAGATCACCTTTAAAGATCAAGGACTGACTAGACATTGTAATTCATGGTAAAAGAGATCCAGTCAAGTCATACTCAATGTAAACTAATAGTAATGAATGCAAATGACAGCGGTTCTCTCCAACTGGTGCTTTTTAATAAGAGGAGGATGACTCAACATAAAAGTAAATAGATAGGCCCTTTGCAGAGGGAAGCAGGGATTTGTAGAGGTGCCAGAGCTCGGTTTTGAAATAGAGATGAATAATATTTTGAGCGGTATACTTTCATTGTGAACATAAAAACCAAGAGATGGCGATATCTTCCATACTACACACATTGTAGGCGGTTCCCAAACAGAATGGTAAATTTTATACTCCCCCTCCACCAACAAGCATCAATCCATGGCTTGCTCAAAACAACGAGTGCCTCCAACTAACAAGAGTCCCAGGGGGAGTTTTGTTTGCAATTATTTTGAATTGATTTGCATAAAGCATGGGACTGGGCATCCCGGTGACTAGCCACTTTCTCGTGAGTGTGGAGCGGAGTCCACTCTTCTTGAGAATAACCCGCCTAACATGGAAGATACGGACAGCCCTAGTTGATACATGAGCTATTCGAGCATACAAAACATGATATTTATTTTAAGGTTTAGAGTTTGGCACATACAAATTTACTTGGAACGGCAGGTAGATACCGTATATAGGTAGGTATGGTGGACTCATATGGAATAACTTTGGGGTTTATGGAATTGGATGCACAAGCAGTATTCCCGCTTAGTACAAGTGAAGGCTAGCAAAAGACTGGGAAGCGACCAGCTAGAGAGAAACAACAGTCATGAACATGCATTAAAATTAATCAACACCAAATGCAAGCATGAGTAGGATATAATGCACCATGAACATAAATATCATAGAGGCTATGTTGATTTTGTTTCAACTACATGCGTGAACATGTGCCAAGTCAAGCCACTCGAATCGTTCAAAAGAGGATACCACCCTATCATACCACCTCACAACCATTTTAATAGCATGTTGGCACGCAAGGTAAACCATTATAAGCTCCTAGCTAATTAAGCATGTGTAAGTGCATCTAGTACCACCCCTAGTTGGTTTTGGAGTATTGACGACAAACCTGCTTGAGGGACTAATGTGTTTGTGAGAATTGTAGGATAACACAGGTAGTAGTCCCTCAATGATTCGGTTTTCCTATCGGAGATGACCCCTAAAAATGTATGAAGACATTGAAGACAAAGGTGGTATGTGAAGATATTCACCTTTAAGACTATGACAAGAGAAGACATTGAGTGAAGACTATGGAGCGTGAAGACTTAGTTGTTTCGTTGTTTCCTTTTCTTCCTTGTTGAGTCATAGAAACCACCGTACTGTTAAGTGGGGTCCCAGTGAACAAAGTCAGAGTGACTGAAGTGATGCTTAACCAAAATCCTATGTCTTCAAGCGAAGACAATGAGAGCAAATCTTATCCAGAGCTGGATGAGTCAGCTTTACTTGTAGCCCAAGTAAAGTTGCCGCATGTGTTTGAAATCCGACCGTTGGAACACGTGTCAGTTCCTTAGTGACCCAGGGTCATTTCGGACAAATCAGGTCGGGTTGCCTAGTGGATATAAATAGCCCACCCCCTACACCATAAATTGGTTGGCTGCTCAGAGTTAGTGCACGGCTTTTGTTGTTGGAGAGCAACCCACCTCGAAGCCTTTGAGAGAGAGATCCTTGCGATGACAAAGCCCTAAACACCAGAGCCAAAGAGTGTTAGGCATCACTGAAGTCTTCCTGTTTGTGTGATCTGAAGACTTGTTACACTTGAGGACTGTGAATCCTCCAGCCGGTTAGGCATCGCGTTCTGAGCATCCAAGAGTCATTGTGGATCGCCGGTGAACGAAGTCTGTGAAGGTTTGGAAGTCTACCTTGAAGACTTACCAGAGTGATTGGGCGAGGACTGGGTGTCCTTAGCTCAAGGGGAATAAGGTGAAGACACGGTCTTCTGAGTTAAATCTTAGCCTCCCTAACCAGACGTATAGTTGTCATAGCAACTGGAATTGGTCCAACAAATCATTGTCTTCAACGAGCAACTGGTTCTATCCTTCCCATCTCTTTATTCACAGTTGGACCTTGTGAAGTCATTTCCTGTTTGCATTATCTATTTGTCTTCACTGTGTGACTGCTTGTTCTGATTAGCTTCATACCGTCTTCCATCCTGATCCATACTGCCTAGCTGCTATTAGTCCTTGTGCTTTCACTTCATTGAATACTTGACTATAACTTGCCTAGTGTAGTCTACCTTCCGCTGCATGTTAATAGGTTCATTTCTATCAATGGTCTTCGAAACTTCCATGTTTTGAAGACTTTCATAAAAATCACCTATTCACCCCCCTCTAGTCGATCACTAGCACTTTCAATTGGTATCAGAGCAAGGTACTCCCTTGTTCTGTGTGATTCGGTTTAACCACCTGGAGTTTTAGCTATGTCGACTGCAGGGATAATAAAAGTCTCTGCTGCGTGCCCCATCTTCGATGGAACTGAATATCCCTACTGGAAGAATAATATGCGCATGCATCTTGAAGCCATTGATGTCGACCTCTGGTATGTCGTCAAGAATGCCGTCCCCAAGGCTGGTGAAGGTGTCACCGCTGCTGATGTCAAGAAGTTCGTTCAACTGGACTCCATTGCCAAGAACATCATCTGTGGTCATCTGACCAAAGGGCAGTATGGTCGTGTGAGTCCTCTGGAAACATCTAAGCTAGTCTGGGACTGGCTCTCCAAGGTCAACGAAGGTGTCTCAACCCAGAGAGATCAAAGGATCAGTGTCCTTCGCAACCTCTTCAACCGCTTCAAGAGAAACGACAATGAGAATGTTCAGCTCACGTTTGATCGCCTTACTGACTTCACAAATGAGCTTCAAGCTCTCGGCACTACTGAGATCACCAAGCATGAAATCGTCAAGACACTCCTGAGATCACTTGACAGCTTGTTTGACACCCTAGCCCTGATGATTCAAGAACGCCCTGACTTCAAGAGACTCGACCCGTCTGACATACTTGAAAGGCTCAACACACATGAGTTTCAGCTTTCTAAGAAAAGAGATATCTACGGTCCCAACTATGGCCAAACTCGTGCATTGAAGGCAAAAGCTATTTCCTCATCTGAAGAAGAGTCTGACTGCAGTTCTGATGATCCTGAAGACATTGGAAGAGAGCTTGCTATGCTTGTGAAGAAGTTCCAAAAATTCACCAGGAAGAAAGGCTTTAGAAAGTCTTCACGATCCAGCTCAAGGAATGATGAAGCTTCTGCTCATGACTACAAGAAGAGAACATGTCACAAGTGCAAGAAACCTGGTCACTACATCTCTGAGTGTCCGCAGTGGTACAATGAGAACAAGAAGAAGAAGAAGAAGATCAAGGAATATGATTCTGATGACAAGAAGAAGAAGAAGTACTCAAAGTCTCCTTCCAAGTCTTCCTCAAAGTCTTCATCACACAAGAAGAGCTCATCTGGCAAGGCTCGTGCATTTGTTGGCAAGGAAATGGATTCAGAGGAGGAGTCTGCTTCTGAGGAGGCAGAGGTGGAGTCTGAGGAGGAGTCCGATTCTGGCGTTGCAAGTCTGGCTACAGCCTACGTTTCCAAGTCCATCTTCAACACTGAAGACAATGACTTCGTCACCGACGCCGATGCTAATGACAAGGACAACTCCGCTCCCACCTATTGCTTCATGGCACGCGGTGCCAAGGTAAACTCACGCAATACTCACTATCAAACATCCAGTGAAGATGAATCTGATTGTGATTCCAAACCCAGCTACAAAACACTTGCTAAAATTGCAACCGAACAACAAAAAGCTATGGAACATATTCAAAAACTGTTAGATAAAAGCGATGACCTGTTGGACGCTGAAATGACTCGATCTCAGTCCTTAATTGAAGACATAAAAAATCTTCATGTTAAGTATGAGGAACTTGAAAGTCGTCATGAAACGCTCTTAACAACTCATGAAAAGCTTTCCTATGATTATCTTCAAAGGAAGCAAGAACTTGAGAAATTGAGAGCGGCTCATGAAGATCTTCAAAAGGAAAATGAGTCACTTCGTGCCGAACAGATCAGTCCCGCTCAGGAAGGATTTGAACCACCATGTCTTAAATGCCTTGAGCGTGATAACGCTACTTCTATTGTTGGATGTTCTACTGCTGCTACTGTTGCAATATCTTTAACTGTTGATGTGGTAACTAACCCCGCTGCTGAGGATGCCACTGCTATTGCTGATGAAAATGCTAGGTTGAAGACATTGCTTGGAACAGGGATGTACAAAAGTCTCAAAGGGCATCAGACACTATGTGATGTCCTCAAAAGACAGATTCTGAACTGAAACCCTAGGAAAGAGGGTGTTGGGTTCGTAAGGAAAATGAATGCTGATGGCTCTTACTGGAAGCCTGAGCAGTACCCCAAAACCACATGGGTTGCTACAAAGGAACCTTCAGTGCATCCATCTACTCTATCTGGCTTCACTTGTGCTAATCCTATTTTCATTGATGAATCCTTTGATGCAAACTATAAATTGTTTAAGAATCAGAATGGTGAAGTGTTTGCCAGGTATATTGGTACTAACTGCAGGAATGGGCCACTTATGAAGAAAGTCTGGGTGCCCAAAAAGTGTCTGGAGAATCTTCCTGTGAATGTCGTCATGGCATCACAAGGGAAGAAGACAAACCCCAGACCACAGGCTTCATATGGTCCAAAGTCTTCATACAGACAGAGGTCTCACCTGAGTCACACTAACACAAATGTTTTGCAGGGAAACTATACTCGAGCCTATGAATATGAGCGTGTTTCATCAAACCGCCATGTTCATAAGACGCAGAACTACTCTGCTTATTCTTATGAGTACTATTCTCCACCTGCAAGACTATTTGCTAGGGCTCCAAAGCCAAAGTTCTCAGATGCTGCACTTAGACTCATTGCTTCGAAGCCACCCTTGAAGATGTGGGTGGCTAAGAAAGCTTAACTCTCTTTTGCAGGGAAACGACTCCAGCCAAAAATCAAATGCGTCTGAAGCTATTGCTGGGGACCTAAAACATCTTGTAGGGCGCAAGTTCAAATGCCCAAATAGTCTTATTATGTATTTTGTTCCTGAGTCGCTTGCTATTTGTCCTATCAGTCCTAACCTCGATCTAAGCTTTCATAATCCACTTTCTCGTCAAATGTTTATGCTTCACAATACTCTTCGTGAAGCCTATCCCCCTAACTGCACTGTAGGGTACGACACCATCTGCTTCAGAATGGATTATTGATAGTGGACGTACTAATCACATGACTGGCGAACGAAGTCTTCTCATGGACTCAACCTTACGTCCATCTGACAAAAGTCACATCACATTTGCTGATACTGGTAAAAGCAAGGTATTGGGTCTACGTAGAGTTGCAATCTCAAAGGATCAGCACATAGATAAAGTGATGCTTGTTGAATCCCTTGGTTTCAACTTAATGTCTATCTCAATGCTTTGCAATTTGAACATGATTGTGATATTTGGAAAATAGCATTGCCTTGTTCTAATGGAATCTGACAAGTCTCTAGTCTTTGAAGGGTATCGAAAATATGATTTGTACATGGTAGATTTCTCGGCATGACCACAACTTGCTGTATGTCTTCTTGCAAAAGCTTCAGAGTGCTGGCTCTGGCATCGGAGGCTAGGGCATGCTGGCATGAGGAACTTGCATACTCTTGCAAAGAAGAAGCACACCATAGGCATCGAGGGCGTCAAGTTCAAGAAGGATCACTTATGCGGTGCCTGCGAAGCTGGAAAGATGACAAGGGCCAAGCATCCCTCGAAGACAATCATGACAACGAATCAACCCTTCGAACTGCTACACATGGACCTCTTCGGCCCTCCTCACTACTCTACTCTTACTACTACTGCTTGTCTCTATAGCTTCGTCATTGTTGATGATTATTCAAGATATACATGGGTGCATATAATCCTCTACAAGACTGAAGTGCAAGATGTCTTCAGACGCTTCGCAAATTGAGCCATGAACAACTATGGCGTCAAGATCAAGCACATCAGAAGCGAAAATGGCACTGAATTCAAGAACACCGGCCTCGACACTTATCTCGATACATTGCGCATCACTCATGAGTTCTCAGCTCCGTACACGCCGCAACAGAATGGCATCATGGAACGCAAGAACAGAACACTCATTGAGATGGCTCGGACGATGCTCGATGAATACAAGACACCAAGAAAGTTCTGGCCTGAAGCTATTGATACTGCATGCCATGTCATCAACCATGTTTATCTTCACAAGCTTCTAAAGAAAACATCCTATGAACTCCTCACTGGTAAGAAGCCAAATGTCAGTTACTTCAGAGTATTTGGTGCTAGGTGCTGGATCAAGGATCCACATCACACTTCAAAATTTGCATCGAAAGCACATGAAGGTTTTATGCTTGGTTATGGAAAGGATTCGCACTCCTACGGAGTCTTCAACCTTTTTCACTATAAAGTGGTTGAAACTATGGATGTGCAGTTCGATGAGACTAACGGTTCGCAAAGAGAGCACCTGCGAAATGTGCTAGATGAAATTCCACCCAGTGAATCCATCAAGCTTACAGGAACTGGAGAAATCATACCGTCTGAAGTACAACCTGAAGAGGAACTTATCATCTCTGCACCTAATCAACCTGAAGACAATGCTCAGCCTGAAGACAATCCTTCAAATGATGAAAATGATCAGCAAGAGCAAAATCTTCATCCAGTTCATCCTCGTGTTGCAAATGAAGTACAGATTGAGAAGATAATTGATAGCATCAATGCACCTGGTCCACTCACTCGTTCAAGGGAAACACAACTAGCAAATTTCTGTGGGCACTTTGCATT
This sequence comes from Triticum urartu, assembly GCF_056163025.1. Taxonomy (NCBI): domain Eukaryota; kingdom Viridiplantae; phylum Streptophyta; class Magnoliopsida; order Poales; family Poaceae; genus Triticum; species Triticum urartu. Next base: position 538,736,540 of record NC_141878.1, on the reverse strand, counting down.
CGTCTCAATATCTGAACCCAAGAAAGTTGATGAAGCCTTCATGGAACCTGAATGGATTCAAGCTATGCAAGAAGAGCTTCAATAGTTCGAGCTGAATAATGTATGGGAACTGGTCAAGCGTCCTGATCCTCGTAAACACAATATCATAGGCACTAAATGGATATATCACAACAAGCAAGACGAGCATGGTCAAGTTGTCAGAAACAAGGCTCGTCTCGTTGCTCAAGGATACACTCAAGTTGAAGGAATTGACTTCGATGAAACATTTGCTCCTGTGGCTAGGCTTGAATCTATACGCATACTGCTAGCCTATGCAAATTATCATAACATCCTTCTGTATCAAATGGATGTGAAGAGTGCCTTTCTCAATGGCAAGATTGAATAAGAAGTGTATGTTGCACAACCGCCTGGCTTTGAAGATCCAAAACATCCTGACATGGGTTACAAGCTCAACAAGGCACTGTATGGCCTCAAACAAGCCCCTCGTGCTTGGTATGACACACTCAAAGACTTCCTGAAGAGCAAAGGCTTCAAACCTGGTTCCCTGGATCCCACACTCTTCACGAAGACATATGATGGTGAACTGTTTGTGTGCCAAATATATGTGGATGACATTATCTTCGGCTGCACTAATCAGAAATACAGTGATGAGTTTGGATACATGATGCAAGAGCAATATCAGATGTCCATGATGGGTGAGCTGAAGTTCTTCCTTGGTATTCAAATACAGCAGCAACGCAATGGCATCTTCATATCTCAGAAGAAATACCTCAAAGATTGCTTGAAAAAGTTTGGAATGCAAGACTGCAAGGGTTATACGACGCCAATGCCTACCAAGAGTCATCTGGATTCTGACGCCAATGGTAAAGAGTTCGATCAAAAGGTATACCGCCCCATGATTGGTTCTTTGCTTTATTTATGTGCATCTAGGCCAGACATCATGCTTTGTGTTTGCATGTGTGCCCGATTCCAAGCGGCACCAAAGGAATCACATCACTTAGCTGTGAAGCGAATTCTTTGATATTTGGCTTACACCCCAACACTAGGATTATGGTATCCAAAGGGCTCAGAGTTTGACCTAGTTGGATTCTCGGATGCTGATTATGCTGGTGACAAGGTGGATCGCAAGTCTACATCAGGCACATGTCACTTTCTGGGACGATCACTTGTGTGTTGGTCTTCAAAGAAGCAAAACTGTGTATCTCTCTCCACTGCTGAATCTGAATGCATTGCTGCTGGATCTTGCTGTGCTCATTTTCTATGGATGAAACAAAAACTCAAAGACTATGACATTCATCTGAAGCAAGTGCCACTCTACTGCGACAATGAAAGTGCCATAAAGATTGCCAACAACCCAGTTCAGCACTCGAAGACAAAGCACATTCAGATCCGTCATCACTTTCTCAGAGATCATGTCATGAAGGAAGACATTGATATCATTCACGTCAACACTGAAGAGCAACTGGCAGATATCTTCACAAAGCCCTTGGATGAGAAGAGGTTTTGCAAGTTGCGGTGTGAGCTAAATATCTTGGAATCCTCAAATGTCCTGTGATCATGCACACATCCTAACACTTATGCATGTTGATGTCTTAGATGTGCAACACACGAAGTAACGTATATCTTCAACTAATGAAGACTTACACTCTAAGTGTGAATACATTAACGCAGATTTTGACTTCGGAGCGCCACGATAATTGTGCGCCATGTCTGGGTCTAATACTTCCTATACGGTGGGTAACGCCACCACCAAACTTTTGTTTGGAGTATTTTCTGTTGGCGTTACACTTGCAAAGTCTTCGCATTTGGTTTTCAATATTAACACAGTTTCATGTTTATCTTCACTATATTGATTTGGTCTTATTCGGATATATTCATATGATTGCGTTCTGTCCTCTACAGCATTCACTTATAGCTATGTCTTCTCGTTGAATCTTTTGAACTAAGTGAATGTGATCGGACCCTAACCTTTCTATGCTCCCATCTCAAATCTATCTATCCAAATCATATGCATTCTATTGAAACTGTTGAATGTCTTCACTGCGTCCCTGTCAGCAGAAGATACAGAGACAATCATTAAAACTATTTTAAATGCTCAATCCTTTTTGCCTGAAACCCGGAGACGTGGGAACGACCACCCGACAATCCAGGCGTACGTGGGAACGTGGAAAACCTCCGATGTGTTGCATGATCGTCACGTGTCTTTCAGATGTGAACCGCCAGGGGCACCTGCGTAATAACGCTGCGCTGTCCCTGTCCTTATAAATACTCACCACACCCCAGTCATTATCTTTTCTTCCACTTCTCTTCCTCGCACAAACCCTAGCGTCACCGCTAGCCCTCGACGACGCCGGCGACTAAGCGCTTAGCTGCCGCGACCTCACCGACGCCGTCATCACGCCGGTCGCGGACATCGTCTTCTCCGTCGTCGCCGTAGGTGTCCTCCGTCGCTAAGTTAGGGCACGGAAGATCGAACTGCTCGGCCTCATCTCCTACTCTGTCTAGCAGTTCCTTGAGTGGTAAATAAAAACTCTTTTTACAGTCTTTTTGATCCGATAGATTCATCCTTTTCAACCACAAGTGATTTCTGTTGCTACAAAGTTGGATCTATCATGTTCTGCATCTCATAGCATGCCTAGTATGTTCACTTATGCTTCACAAAGTAGTTAGATTCCTCACTTGTACTTATTCGTGGATTCGTACAACTCTGGAACCAACTCTCTACATATGAGTGAATGTCTTCGCACTATGAGGTCAATGACTTCTAGACTGATTTATCTTCAAAATCTTCTAAGAATGCATATGACCTCTTCCCCTTCCCTCGCATCTCTAATGTTGTCACAAGTACATGTCCGTGGGAGAATCCCTTGGTTCTCATAGTCTACATTTATTTCCAGAATTCTTACAGCATCACATAAACTCTCCTGAAGCCAGTTCCTGTCTGACCAGTAGACGGAAGACTTTGATAGTGTTCAAGCCTTTCAGTCTAAACTTCATGGCAACAGAATAATCAGTCAGGAAGGGCGGCAGACAGCGCCGTGAAAACACTACTAAGGACCTACCACCGGATCTCTATGAGTTATACAAGTCAGATTCAGAAGAGACCTATGGAGAACGCAAGAACCGAATCCAATGGATTCGAAGACATTGGGCAGAGGAATGGTTCAAGTACAGATTTGTCACTGACGAATATGTTGAAAAGAATGCCATCAAGGGCCCCTGGGGAGATATTATATACAAAGGTCTTCAGCCCAAGTCGAAGTCCGAAGCTATTTCTCAAGGCTTCTACCCCTGCATGATTCGTGGACCTCAGCCTGCTAATGCCGACCCATCCTCTCTGTTATGGTGTCGTGAAGATAATCTCTTTAAGCGCAACTTCCAGTTTGCAAAAACTACTGTCAAAGAGAACAAGAAGTCACTAGGGTTGGACTTCAACCCCGGTCCCTCTGCTCCTCGTGCCGACGGCACATGCGATGCTGAACCCAATCTTGTTGGGCCCTTCTACAACTTAGAAGGACTCATCACTCACATTCAGGTTCAAGGGGCAGTCGTGGATCACTCTGCAGATGACACTGATTCTGCCGAAGCGCCTGCACCACTGAAGCCTGTGAAGCAAAAGAAACCAAAGGCTTCAAAGCCCTCCTCTGCACCAAAGGTCTCCCGGGTGAAGCCTCTGTCCACTGCACCTCCTGAAACCAGTGTGCAGTCTGAAGATCTCTCTCGCATCTCCAAGTCGGACAAGTTGAAAAAGCCCATGCAACCAACTGGTCAAGCATTGACCCCTGCTGCTCTTTTGAGAAACGAGAATGACGCCATTGATCTATCTAGCGATGACGATCTTGGTGATGATGCTCTTGAGCAATTGATAAAGAGCAAGCAAGAGGGGGAAATCTTCAATGATCTTCCCCTCTTTGATGTGGAGATTCTGTACAAGTTTATTGATGAGTGGTTTGACAGCCCAGATCTCAGTTTTGATGATCTTCAGCTCCCAATTGGCCTTGGCGTCTCCTTCCATGGAGCCATTGCTCCTGAGCTGGCTCTTGCACAGAAGATTGTTGACCTGAAGCACAAGATTGATTATGAAAAGGCTCAGTTCAAGAAGCACATGGCCAAGGTCAATGTTGAAGACATTCAAAACTTCAAGGTCATGATGCATGAGCTCAAGGAGGCGTTCCACAAGAAACGCGAAGAAGCAAAAGGTTCTCGTGAGCGCATGAAGAATCTTGCTGCCAAATGTGTTCAAGGCTACAATGAAGCCGAAAAGCGCAAGGCCTTGCGGCGAACAGGCATCGACCCCAGAATGGCTGCCAAGAAGAAGAAGAAGCCAGCTGTGGCCCAACCAAAAGCATCAAGGCAGGAGGAACCTCGCATTGTCTGCCCGGCCAGTATGACAGGCTCGAAGCCTAAGGTCCCCACAGTGGATTCAGAACTCAAGAAAACGAGGGCAGCTGAAGCCGAAGCTCGCAAGCGCAAGACCAAGCATACCACTGACGATGCTCTGCCAACCAAGAAAAGAAAGACAAAGAAGACAGACCGGGCTGCTTCCACAGAGCCCCTTGTCGTCGAACCAATTTCGGTTGCTCATCCTACGTCTGAAAATCATGAGCGCCAGTTGATCGTACATGAGCATGCTTCCACAGAGGCTCCAGTTGTTTAAAACATTCCAATTGCTGACCCCACCGCAGCTGAAGACATTGGTCAGCACGACAATGTTGAAGATCATGAAGTCCTTCCTTAGATCGAACACAATGTGGTATCATCGCCTGTTCTCACGAACAGCGAACTCATCAGCATTGGTCGTCCATTGACGCCAATTGCTCGGGATGACTCATGGGCTGATCACCCTCAAGAATCCCCTCGTGATGAATAAACACCAGTTACTTCCCCAACCCAGGTCACCACTCCAATGATTGACAATGAAGACCTTGAGGCCCAACCAACTCAATCTCCATAGGCGTCGCCAGCGTTTCATAGGCTTCGCAAAGGACCAAGGCCACAGGCCACATTGTCAAGTGTTCCAGAAGGAGAAGAGCGCCAATCTATTTCATGCGAAGTCTTTCCTGAAGCCTCTCCTACTGCGAACATCCCTAAATCTGAAGCCAAAACGGCTGAAGATATTCCAGCTGCATCAGCTGATGATCAAGAAGAAGAACCAAGAGATGAAGAAAGAATTGATGCACCCCCGCCCAACCCTGAAATTGTTCTCGAGGAGAACGTGTCTGACCCTCAAGCTCCTGAAGTGGAGGTTACCAATACTGAGGCGGCCACCAACATCAACACTGGAGCCAATGACATTGTCATGGCTGAAGCTAATGTGGTGCCAGATGTCACTGCACCTGAAGCTAATGCTGCACCTGATGCAAATCTACAGCTTGAAGTCAATGCCTCCGCTCCTATACCACCTCCCAGGCCACACACCATCGAGCAAGCATATGATCGTGGACAGCTTGTTACCATCCGCTGGCCAATTCTGGTTCCTCCGCCTGCTCCCGGACCTCAATTTGACTATCATGTGGAGCACATGCCTCAGGTCCAGAAGCCAAAGCCAAGGCTACCACGGTTTCCAGGTACTGTAATGTCACCAAGATCGTTTAATCTGAATGGATTCAAGGCACACAACACATTCTTTGATAGTGACAAGAACCCCTACACAAGGCCAAGAATCTCATCGGATCGATTCTGGAGTTATCAGCAACGCAGCTACTATTCTTGCATCTTATACAATCAGGGGCGCATTTTCCCTCATATGCGTCTAGACTGCGAAGCCATTGCTGGATTGCCTTGCCTTGAAGAAGCTCTTGACTGCTTCCGTGATGCGGGTCTGCTCAACTTTGTGACTACCAAGGAACACTGAAATGAAGAACTTCTGCTTCAATTCTATGCTACCCTCCACATTCGTGGATACAACAGGGATCCAAAGACATGGATCCTTGAGTGGATGACGGGTGATGTCCATCATGAAGCTAAAGCCCAAGACATCATTGAGCTTACAGCCCTGCCCACTCCTGGCGAATATTATGAACCAGGTTGTCAGCAACACCAGAATGCTTTGGAGAGTATTTTCCAGAAGCCAGAGCCTAACATGAGCCAAATGCTGAGCATGATGAAGCCTCTGCCACGCGACGCTGAATACCCGACGGAATTCTTTGTTGAAGACCTAGAGTATCTGCCCCGCACCATCTATCATATCATCAGAAAAACTCTATGGACTGTCAAAGGACATTCATCTGCAGTGAAGCTTGAAGGAGTAATGAAGACTTTGGTTTTCTATATCTTCAATGGCATCAACTTCAATGCTCAAGACTTCTTCATCGAGCAGTTGGCTGCATCTGGCTTCGACATCTTTGGTCTGAAGTTCTATGCTCCATGGATAATGCGCCTTATCAAGCTTCACTCTGCTTTCAACTATCAGCCATCTGCGCGCAATCATCTTGTGTTTTTGCCAGAGGTTGATCTGTCTGTTGAAGCTATTTACCCAGAGCCTTGAAAGGAGCCAGTTTATCTTCACAATGTTGATCGTCAAAGCTTCACCCAGCTCATTGAAGGAGTTTAGGTCGTCTCACGTGTTTATCCCTTGGCTGGCAACACACATGCCCCTCGCACCCAAACTGAAGCCACTGCGAGCACCATTGCCCAAAGGCCTTAGAAGCGATCTTGTGTTCTCAATGACCGAGAGCTTCTCGTCGCTCTACATCAGAAACAGGATAAGCATCATGACTGGCTGAAGCGTCAGATGCAAAGCCTCTTGGTGGACGTCAATCACACTCGCAATCTTGCCACCAAGAATGCCTTTGTTACACATGAAACCTGTCGGAGGTCTTGGAAGAGCTTGACATTACTCACTGCTGAAGCTGATCTGCAAGACGATGGCTTCACAGAAAGATTCAAGTTTGACTCGACTCCTCCAAGGAATGCTCACTTGTGTCGGACTCCCTCACTTGAAGACTCTGACTATTCCTCCTTAGCTGCAACGGTGAATGCCAGAGTCATAGATGATCAATATGATGCTACTTCACCTCCTACTACTTCAGCGCGTGTCGACACTGCACCAAGTTCTTCCGCACTGCCGAACCTCAACAACGACCCTGCTGCTTCACCTACTCCTCATGGGAACGAGTAAAAGCTCTATGTCTTCAAACCTTTTTGGTCATTACTGACAAAAGGGGGAGAAGCATATGAGTTGATAGTCTTCAAGCGGGTCCATATGGGTGGTTGCTTTACTTTTGCTACAATTGCCAAGTGCTTACAACTCTCGCTTTTGAAACATTTGGTTCGTTTTGAGTTGTAACACTTAAACTTGATGGTCGTCTGCTACCTTTTTCGACACTATGTGATGCGATGATAAATTCTGCATGTGCGACGATAAATTCCGCACAAAGTCATTTTGCAGACGTCCATTTTTCATTATGCATGTCATTATCTTCGTTATATCCTTACATGCATGATGAATTGTCTTCATAAGTAGAAGAGGAGCTCCGCAAGTACAACCTGCCATGTGCATTTGCATTCAAAAGCAAAATACTTATATGCACATCTTCAGGGGGAGCCTTCCTGCTACTTACGAAGACAATACCTAAATCCTTTACAATTTCACATACTTTTATCCCCGTTGAAAACTTCAACCAGTTTGTCATCAATCACCAAAAAGGGGGAGATTGTAAGTGCATCTAGTGCCACCCCTAGTTGGTTTTGGAGTATTGACGACAAACCTGCTTGAGGGACTAATGTGTTTGTGCGAATTGCAGGATAACACAGGTAGTAGTCCCTCAATGATTCGGTTTTCCTACCGGAGATGACCCCTAAAAATGTATGAAGACATTGAAGACGAAGGTGGTATGTGAAGATATTCACATTGAAGACTATGATAAGAGAAGACATTGAGTGAAGACTATGGAGCGCGAAGACTTAGTTGTTTCATTGTTTCCTTTTCTTCTTTGTTGAGTCATAGGAACCACCGTACTGTTAAGTGGGGTCCCAGTGAACAAAGTTAGAGTGACTGAAGTGATGCTTAACCAAAATCCTATGTCTTCGAGCGAAGACAATGAGAGCAAATCTTATCCAGTGCTGGATGAGTCAGCTTTACTTGTAGCCCAAGTAAAGTTGTCACGTGTGTTTGAAATCTGACCGTTGGAACACGTGTTAGTTCCTTAGTGACCCAGGGTCATTTCAGACAAATCAGGTTGGGTTGCCTAGTGGCTATAAATAGCCCACCCCCTACACTATAAATTGGTTGGCTGCTCAGAGTTAGTGCACGGCTTTTGTCGTTTGAGAGCAACCCACCTCAAAGCCTTTGAGAGAGAAATCCTTGCGAGGACAAAGCCCTAAACACCCAGAGCCAAAGAGTGTGAGGCATCACTAAAGTCTTCCTGTCTGTGTGATCTGAAGACTTGTTACACTTGAGGACTATGAATCCTCCAGCCGGTGAACGGAGTCATTTTGGATCCAAGAGTCATTTTGGATCGCCGGTGAACGGAGTCTGTGAAGGTTTGGAAGTCTACCTTGAAGAATTACCAGAGTGATTGGGCAAGGACTGGGTGTCCTTAGATCAAGGGGAATAAGGTGAAGACACGGTGTTCTGAGTTAAATCTCAGCCTCCCTAACCAGACGTACAGTTGTCACAGCAACTGGAACTGGTCCAACAAATCATTGTCTTCAACAAGCAACTGGTTCTATCCTTCCCATCTCTTTATTCACAATTGGACCTTGTGAAGTCATTGCCTATTTGCATTATCTATTTGTCTTCACTGTGTAACTTCTTGTTCTGATTGGCTTCATACTATCTTCCATCCTGATCCATACTGCCTAGATGCTATTAGTCCTTGTGCTTTCACTTCATTGAATACTTGACTATGGCTTGCCTAGTGTAGTCTACCTTCTGTTGCATGTTAATAGGTTCATTTCTATCGATGGTCTTCGAAACTTCCATGTTTTGAAGACTTCCATAAAAATCGCCTATTCACCCCCCTCCAGTCGATCACTAGCACGTTCAGCATGGCATAAGCATCTATAATCTCTAATTGTCATTGCAAACATGTTCATTCATAATAGGCTGAATCAGGAATGATGGACTAATCATATTTACAAAAACAAGAGAGGTCGAGTTCATACCAGCTTCTCTCATCTCAATTAGTCCATCATATATCATCATGATTGCCTTTCACTTGCACGACCGAATGATGTGAATAATAACAACAATGCACGTGCATTGGACTATGCTGGAATCTGCAAGCATTCAATAAACAGGAGGAGACAAGGCAATATGGGCCCTTTTGTTAGATTAACAATAATGCATATAAGAGCCAATTTAACAGTTTAATCATGGTCTTCTCCTATCGACCCCCAAAGAAAAGAAAAGAAATAAAACTATATACACGGGAATACTCCCAACAAGCAAAAGAAGAACAGGAAATCTTTTTGGGTTTTCTTTTTAGTTACTACTACAAGCATGGAAAGTAAACTAATTAAAAGCTACAACTAATTTTGTTGTTGTTTTTCTTAATTAAGGTTTATCAAACACACAAGAAGAAAGCATAAAAAGATAAAATAAACTAACATGGATGATACAATGAAAAAGTATGAGCACCGACATCTAGCAATGAGTGTGTGAACATGAATGTAATGGCGGTGAGAAATACGTACTCCCCCAAGCTTAGGCTTTTGGCCTAAGTTGGTCTAATGCCACGGATGGCCTGGTGGATATCCAAAGTTGTAGTGGGGATCGTACTGAGATGCAGCAGTCATTGCATCATGGGCGGCAGCTTGGAGGCGAGCTATCTCAGCTCTCCTCTTATACTCTTCCGCCTCCTCTCTAGTTATAAAATATCTCCCTTTTGCCTGAAAGTCAAAGAAAGTAGAAGCACGGAGAGCGACGTGATAGGTGCGTCGTCTGTCAAAGATTAGTCGGTACTGGAGGAACTGATCATTCCTCTCAACAAACTACTGACGAACCATAGCCTCATAATCCAAATAAGTAGGAGGCAACTCAATATCATCCTCACATATGGTTATACCAAGAAAATTAGCTATGCGGGTTGCATAAATTACACCAAAGAAATCTCCATTAAATCTATTAAGAGGCAACCTACGTGCAAAAATAGATCCCAAATTATAAGATTTATCTCCTAACACAGCACTCCTAGGAATACTGAGGTCAGGGACACACATGTGACATGCTTCATTTTTACCATTAATGCATCTACCTATGAAGAGAGAAAAATAATGTATAGCAGGAAAGTGAATGCTCCCTATGGTAGCTTGTCCTATATCTCTAGATTCCCCCATAGTTATACTACCAAGAAAATCTCTAAATTCAGATTTGCGAGGTTCACTAGCACAACCCCATTGTGGAAGTTTGCAAGCAATGGTAAAGTCCTCTAAGTCCATAGTATAAGAATTTTCATAAAGATCAAACAGGACAGTTTGAGAATTACGTGGAGATGAAAATTCAAACCTCCTCACAAAGGAACTAGTGAGATAGTGGTACTGATGGCATTTTTCTTCCTCGAAGCTCACAAGATCAGCGTTACGCAAATATGCATTAAATTCTTCCTTAATTCCTGCTCGATCCATGAAGTCCTTTGAAGTCCATTCACAAGGCCGGACTAGAGCGTCCCTTGGTGGCTCACCATCAGCATCACGCATTGCAAGACTGGGTCATTCTTTCCTTGAAGAACCACCTTGGTACATTTTCCTAAACATATTTCTTCCTCTGAAAAATTTCTGAAATTTTTAGTAACTTCAAATAAAAGTGAACCAAACTCAACAAAATTGATAGCAACTACTCCTACAAGTGCCTAGAGCCTATATCATGCATCAAAACTACTTGGAACCACATAAATTTGGCATGCAAGCTCAAGAACATGGTCACCTAGGCAGAAGAAATTTGCAATGAATAAAGCACTAGAATAAAAACTAATTGGACCAATGGAGGAGTCACATACCAAGGAACAATCTCCCAAAGAAGTTTTGTGAGAGGTTCTTTGAGCAAGGAGATCGAAAATCGTAGCAAAATGAGCTAGAACTCGTGCTTGAGCTGGATAATGGTGTTTGTGGGAGGAAGGAGTGTGTGGGTGCAGGAATAAGTGGAGGAGGGCCACCATGGGCCCACGAGGCAGGGGGCGCACCCAGGGGGTAGGGCGCGTCCTCCACCCTCGTGGCCAGGTGGATGCCCCCCTGCTATGTTCTCAGTGCCAAATATTCTCAAATATTCCAGAAAAATCATATTTAAATTTCAGGGCATTTGGACAACTTTTATTTTCGAGGTATTTTTTATTGCATGGATAATTCAGAAAACAGACGGAAAATACTATTTTTACTTTATTTAATATAAATAATAGAAAGTAGAAAGAGGGTACAGAGAGTTGTGTTTTCTAAATTCATCCATCTCATGATCATCAAAAGGAATCCACTAACAAGGTTGATCAAGTATTGTCAACAAACTCATTCCGAATAACATGGAACCGGAGAATTTTTGAATAACACTAGGTTACCTCAACGGGGATATGCACATCCCCAACAATAAGAATATCATATTTCTTCTTGACAGTAGGAAGAGGAAATTCAAAACCTCCAATAGTGATTGTTGAAATTTTTCCAATAGAATTAATACTGTGGACTTGAGGTTGTTTCCTCGAAAAGTGTACCGTATGCTCATTACCATTAACATGAAAAGTGACATTACCTTTGGTGCAATCATAACAGCCCCTGCAGTATTCAAAAAAGGTCTTCCAAGAATAATATACTACATACTATCGTCCTCGGGAATATCAAGAATAACAAAGACCGTTAAAATAGTAACGTTTGCAACCACAACAGGCACATCATCACAAATATCGACAGGTATAGCAGTTGATTTATCAGCCATTTGCAAAGATATTTCAGTAGATGTCAACTTATTCAAATCAAATCTACGATATAAAGAGAGAGGCATAACACTAACACCGGCTCCAAGATCACATAAAGCAGTTTTAGCATAGTTTCTTTTAATGGAGCATGGTATAGTGGGTACTCCTAGATCTCCAAGTTTCTTTGGTATTCCACCTTTAAAAGTATAATTAGCAAGCATGGTGGAAATTTCAGCTTCCGGTATCTTTCTTTTATTTGTAACAATTTCTTTCATATACTTACATAAGGATTCATTTTGAGCATATCAGTCAAATGCATACGCAAAAAGATAGGTCTAATCATTTCAGCAAAGCGCTCAAAATCCTCATCATCCTTTTTATTGGATGGTTTGGGAGGAAAAGGCATGGGTTTCTGAACCCATGGTTCTCTTTCTTTACCGTGCTTCCTAGCAACAAAGTCTTTCTTATCGTAACATTGATTCTTTGATTGTGGGTTATCAAGATCAACAGCAGGTTCAATTTCTATATCATTATCATTGCTAGGTTGAGCATCATCATGAACATTATCATTAACATTATCACTAGTTTCAGGTTCATTACTAGATTGTGTTTCAGCATCACAAATAGAAATATAATTTGGATTCTCAGGTGTTTCAGCAATAGGTTCACTAGAAGCATGCAAAGTCCTATCATTTTTCTTTTTATTCCTTTTAGAAGGACTAGGTGCATCTATATTATATCTCTGAGAATCTTGCTCAATTCTCTTAGGGTGGCCTTCAGGATACAAAGGTTCCTGAGTCATTTTACCAGTTCTAGTAGCCACTCTAATAGCATAGTCCTTATTCTTACTTTTCAATTCATTGAGCAAATCATTTTGAGCTTTAAGTACTTGTTCTACTTGAGTAGTAACCATAGAAGCATGTTTACTAATAAGTTTAAGTTCACCTTTAACATTAGCCATATAATCACCCAAGTGTTCAAGCATATTAGCATTGTGTTTTAATTTTTTACCAAAATAAACATTGAAGTTTTCTTGCTTAACCATAAAGTTATCAAACTCATCCAAGCATGGGCTAGCAAACTTAGTAAATGGGATTTCAGCTTTATCATATCTATAGAGAGAATTTATCTTTACTACCTGTGTCGGGTTATCAAGACCATGTATTTCTTTAATAGGTGATGGATTAAAACCATATATTTCTTCAACAGGCGGTAAATTAAGACCATGTATTTCTTCAATAGGAGGTAAATTCTTAACATCTTCAGCTTTAATACCATTTTCTTTCATGGATTTCTTTGCCTCTTGCATATCTTCAGGACTGATAAATAGAACACCCCTTTTCTTCGGAGTTGGTTTAGGAATAGGCTCAGGAGTTGGCTTAGGAAGTGTCCAATTATTTTCATTTATCAACATATTATTCAATAGAATTTCAGCTTCATCCGGTGTTCTTTCCCTGAAAACAGAACCAGCACAACTATCCAGGTAATCTCTGGAAGTATCGGTTAGTCCATTATAAAAGATATCAAGTATTTCATTTTTCTTAAGATGGTGATCAGGCGAAGCATTAAGTAATTGGAGAAGCCTCCCCCAAGCTTGTGGGAGACTCTCTTATTCAATTTGCACAAAATTATATATATCCCTTAAGGCAGCTTGTTTCTTATGAGCAGAGAAATATTTAGCAGAAAAGTAATAAATCATATCCTGGGGACTATGCACACAACCAGGATCAAGAGAATTAAACCATATCTTAGTGATACGTCTCCAACGTATCTATAATTTTTGATTGTTCCATGCTATATTATATTCTGTTTTGGACATTATTGGGCTTTATTATACACTTTTATATTATTTTTGGGACTAACCTATTAACCAGAGGCCCAGCCCAGAATTGCTGTTTTTTGCCTATTTTAGGGTTTCGCAAAAAAAGAATATCAAACGGAGTCCAAACGGAATGAAACATTCGGGAACAGGATTTTCGGAACGAACATGATCCAGAGGACTTGGACCCTACGTCAAGCAATCAACGAGGAAGGCACGAGGTAGGGGGGGTGCGCCTACCCCCCTAGGCGCGCCCTCCACCCTCGTGGGCCCCCTGTTGCTCCACCGACGTACTCCTTCCTCCTATATATACCTACGTACTCCCAAACTACCAGATACGGAGCCAAAACCCTAATTCCACCGCCGTAACTTTCTGTATCCATGAGATCCCATCTTGGGGCCTTTTCCGGAGCTCCGCCGAAGGGGGCATCGATCACGGAGGGCTTCTACATCAACACCATAGCCTCTCCGATGAAGTGTGAGTAGTTTACTTCAGACCTACGGGTCCATAGTTATTAGATAGATGGCTTCTTCTCTCTTTTTGGATCTCAATACAAATTTCTCCCCCTCTCTTGTGGAGATCTATTCGATGTAATCTTCTTATGCGGTGTGTTTGTTGAGACCGATGAATTGTGGGTTTATGATCAAGTTTATCTATGAACAATATTTGAATCTTCTCTGAATTCTTTTATGTATGATTGGTTATCTTTGCAAGTCTCTTTGAATTATCATTTTGGTTTGGCCTACTAGATTGATCTTTCTTGCAATGGGAGAAGTGCTTAGCTTTGGGTTTAATCTTGCGGTGTCCTTTCCCAGTGACAGTAGGGGCATCAAGGCACGTATTATATTGTTGCCATCGAGGATAACAAGATGGGGTTTATATCATATTGCATGATTTTATCCCTCTACATCATGTCATCTTGCTTAAAGCGTTACTCTGTTCTCTTGAACTTGATACTCTAGATGCATGCTGAATAGCGGTCGATGTGTGGAGTAATAGTAGTAGATGCAGGCAGGAGTCGGTCTACTTGTCTTGGACGTGATGCCTATATACATGATCATACCTAGATATTCTCATAGCTATGCTCAATTCTGTCAATTGCTCAACAGTAATTAGTTCACCCACCGTAAATACTTATGATCTTGAGAGAAGCCACTAGTGAAACCTATGGCCCCCGGGTCTATCTTCCATCATATTAATCTTCCAATAATTAGTTATTTCCTTTGCCATTTATTTTACTTTGCATCTTTATCATAAAATTACCAAAAATATTATCCTATCACACCTATCAGATCTCACTTTCGTAAGTGACCATGTAGGGATTGACAACCCCTTATCGCGTTGGTTGCGAGGATTTATTTGTTTGTGTAGGCGCAAGGGACTTGTGCGCGGCCTCCTACTAGATTGATACCTTGGTTCTCAAAAACTGAGGGAAATACTTACGCTACTTTGCTGCATCACCCTTTCCTCTTCAAGGGAAAACCAACGTAGTGCTCAAGAGGTAGCAATAAGGATTTCTGGCGCCGTTGCCGGGGAGGTTCGCGCAAGACAAGTCAAGATTTGGCTCCCGACAACGAGTAACTTGTGGCGCCGTTGCAAGTCAATACATACCAAGTACCCATCACAAACCCTTATCTCCCGCATTACATTATTTGCCATTTGCCTCTCGTTTTCATCTCCCCCACTTCACCCTTGCCGTTTTATTCGCCCTCTCTCTCTCCATCCTCCCTCTCTTTCTCTATTCGCCTTCTCTTCTGCCCACCTTTTTCCCGCTTTGTCGGAATCAAAAAGGGTTGGGGGTTCTCCCCCGAGTTTTAGTACTTTAGACAATCCTTCTATTCTCGCTAAACTTATAAACAAAGATGCTATGGAAAGACCTACCAGAGTTATCAATGAGAATCTTAATAATTTTGATGAAGATGATTCCGGAATTTTTTTCTATTTACTTGATGAATCTTTGAAAGATGCTTGGGATGGACTATTAAGGATCAGGGCTAGCTAGGTGCCTCAATACCAAATTGAAATTTACTTAAAAAGCTTTTATGTTGCCCTACCTTCTTATTTTAAGCATGTCCTAGATTCTATATATGAAGAAGGTTTTCTTTAAGGGGATGTCGTAGACACTTATGAAAAGTTGAAAACCATATTTGGGCACCCCATGAATGAGAAAGTTGAATCTACATCTCTTTTGCTCTCTTACCAAAACGAATCTATCAAAGAGATGAAAGCTAGCTTAGATACAAATTTCTGTAACGTAATTAATCTTTCTTCTACCATTAATAGCCATGTTCTTTATCAAAATAGAAAGATTAATTCCATAGATATCAAGTTTGCTCTTTTCTTACCTATAACCAAAGATGGCAATACCTAGATCTATCCTTGCTTTTATGCCTAGCTAGGGGCGTTAAACGATAGCGCTTGTTGGGAGGCAACCCAATTTTATTTTTATTCCTTGATTTTTGCTCCTGTTTAGTAATAAATAATTTATCTAGCCTCTGTTTTGGTTGTGTTTTTGTGTTTAATTAGTGTTTTTGCCAAGTAGAACCGTTGGGAAGACTTGGGGAATGTTTTTTTATCTTGCTGTAAATAACAGAAACTTCAGCGCTCACGAGAGTTGCTGCCATTTTTATTTGGAAAGTTATATTTAGTTAATTCATTTTTCATATGATTAATAGATAAATTCCTCACGTCCAGCAATTTATTTTAGAATTTTTGGGGTTCCAGATCTTGCGTTAGATACAGATTACTACAGACTGTTCTGTTTTTGACAGATTCTGTTTTTCCTGTGTTGTTTGCTTATTTTGATGAATCTATGACTAGTAAAATAGTTTATAAACCATAGAGAAGTTGTAATACAGTATTTTTAACACCAATATAAATAAATAATGAGTTCATTACAGTACCTTGAAGTGGTTTTTTGTTTTCTTTCGCTAACGGAGCTCACGAGATTTTCTACTTTAAGTTTTGTGTTGTGAAGTTTTCAAGTTTTGGGTAAAAGATTTGATGGATTATGGAACAAGGAGTGCAAAGATCCTAAGCTTGGGGATGACCATGGCACCCCAATATAATCTAAGGACACCTAAAAGCCAAATCTTGGGGATGCCCCGGAAGGCATCCCCTCTTTCGTCTACTTCCATCGGTAACTTTACTTGGAGCTATATTTTTATTTAACACATGATATGTGTTTTGCTTGGAGCGTCTTGTATTATTTGAGTCTTTATTTGTTAGTTTTCCAAAATCATCCTTGCTGTACACACCTTTTGAGAGAGACACACATTATTCGGAAATTGTTAGAATACTCTATGTGCTTCACTTATATCTTTTGAGTTATATAGTTTTTGCTCTAGTGCTTCACTTATATCTTTTAGAGCACGTCGGTGGATTTGTTTTATAGAAACTATTGTTCTATCATGCTTCACTTAGATTATTTTGAGAGTCCTACAAAACAGCATGGTAATTTGCTTTAATTATGTGAGGCATTCAAGATTAATAAAAAAATTCTTATGAGTGTGTTGAATACTATGAGAAGTTTCATACTTGATAATTGTTTTGAGATATGGAGATGGTGATATTAGAGTCATGCTAGTCGAGTAGTTGTGAATTTGAGAAATACTTATGTTAAAGTTTGTGATTCCCGTAGCATGCACGCATGGTGAACCGTTATGTGATGAAGTCGGAGCATGATTTATTTATTGATTGTCTTCCTTATGAGTGGCGGTCGGGGACGAGCGATGGTCTTTTCCTACCAATCTATCCCCCTAGGAGCATGCGCGTAATACTTTGCTTTGATAAATTGTAGATTTTTGCAATAAGTATATGAGTTCTTTGTGACTAATGTTGAGTCCATGGATCATACGCACTTTTCTTCCTTCCACCATTGCTAGCCTCTCTAATACCGCGCACCTTTCGCCGGTATCATACACCCACCATATACCTTCCTCAAAACAGCCACCATACCTACCTATCATGGCATTTCCATAGCCATTCCGAGATATATTGCCATGCAACTTTCCACCATTCCGTTTACTATGACACGCTCCATCATTGTCATATTGCTTTGCATGATCATGTAGTTGACATTGTATTTGTGGCAAAGCCACCGTTCATAATTCTTTCATACATGTCACTCTTGATTCATTGCATATCCCGGTACACCGCCGGAGGCATTCACATAGAGTCATATTTTGTTCTAAGTATCGAGTTGTAATTGTTGAGTTGTAAGTAAATAAAAGTGTGATGGTCATCATTTTTAGAGCATTGTCCCAATGTGGAAATGATGATGGAGACTATGATTCCCCCACAAGTCGGGATGAGACTCCAGACGAAAAATAAAATAAAAAAGGAGGCCAAAGAAGCCAAAAAAAGAGGCCATAAAAAAGGGAAAGGCCCAAATAAAAAAATATGAGAGAAAAAGAGAGAAGGGACAATGCTACTATCCTTTTAGCACACTTCTGCTTCAAAGTAGCACCATGATCTTCATAATAGAGAGTCTCCTATGTTATCACTTTCGTATACTAGTGGGAATTTTTCATTATAGACCTTGGCTTGCATATTCCAATGATGGGCTTCCTCAAAATGCCCTAGGTCTTCGTGAGCAAGCGAGTTGGATGCACACCCACTTAGTTCCTTTTGTTGAGATTTCATACACTTATAGCTCTAGTGCATCTGTTGCATGGCAATCCCAACTCAGTCACATTGATATCTATTGATGGGCATCTCCATAGCCCGTTGATAAGCCTAGTTGATGTGAGACTATCTTCCCCTTTTTTTGGTCTCCTCCACAACCACCATTCTATTCCACCTAAAGTGCTATGTCCATGGCTCACGCTCATGTATTGCATGAAGATTGAAAAAGTTTGAGAACGCCAAAAGTATGAAACAATTGCTTGGCTTGTCATCGAGGTTGTGCATGATTTAAATACTTTGTGTGGTGAAGATAGAGCATAGCCAGACGATATGATTTTGTAGGGATAACTTTCTTTGGCCATGTTATTTTGAAAAGACATAATTGCTTAGTTAATATGCTTGAAGTATTATTATTTCTATGTCAATATTGAACTGTTGTCTTGAATCTTTCGGATCTGAATATCCATACCACAATTAAGAAGAATTACATCGAAATTATGCCAAGTAGCATTCCACATCAAAAATTCTGTTTTTATCATTTACCTACTCAAGGACGAGCAGGAATTAAGCTTGGGGATGCTTGATACGTCTCCAACGTATCTATAATTTTTGATTGTTCCATGCTATATTATATTCTGTTTTGGACATTATTGGGCTTTATTATACACTTTTATATTATTTTTGGGACTAACCTATTAACCGGAGGCCCAACCCAGAATTGTTGTTTTTTGCCTATTTTAGGGTTTCGCAGAAAAAGAATATCAAACGGAGTCCAAACGGAATGAAACCTTTGGGAACGTGATTTTCGGAACAAACATGATCCAGAGCACTTGGACCCTACGTCAAGCAATCAATGTGGCAGGCACGAGGTAGGGGGGCACGCCTACCCCCCAGGCACGCCCTCCACCCTCGTGGGCCCCCTGTTGCTCCACCGATGTACTCCTTCCTCCTATATATACCTACGCACTCCCAAACTACTAGATACAGAGCCAAAACCCTAATTCCACCGCCATAACTTTCTGTATCCACGAGATCCCATCTTCGGACCTTTTCCGGAGCTCTGCCGGAGGGGGCATCGATCACGGAGGGCTTCTACATCAACACCATAGCCTCTCCGATGAAGTGTGAGTAGTTTACTTCAGACCTACGGGTCCATAGTTATTAGCTAGATGGCTTCTTCTCTCTTTTTGGATCTCAATACAAAGTTCTCCCCCTCTCTTGTGGAGATCTATTCTATGTAATCTTCTTTTGCGGTGTGTTTGTTGAGACCGATGAATTGTGGGTTTATGATCAAGTTTATCTATGAACAATATTTGAATCTTCTCTGAATTCTTTTATGTATGATTGGTTATATTTAGGGGTGGGCATTCGGTAGAAACCGAAAGTTCGGTTTATACCACTCGGTTTATTTTTAATTTCGGTTAACAAAACCAAAAACTGAAAATAACAGGCAAAAATAACTAACCGAAAATTCAGTTAACCGACCAATTCGGTTAGGTTTTCGGTTTAAACCGACTTATTGCAGCGTTGCTAAGAAGCTACAACGAGCGCATCATACAAGAGCTTCCTGACCTCTTATATAGTCGGTCACCCTGTCCCTGAAGCGTAGCTGACCGATGTGGGACTAAACAAGTAACACTCCACCCGGTGCACACTATCAGCCAAAGGAAATACTATTTGGGCCATGCAATTAAGTGTGTGGGCCAGATCACACCAGCTGGGCCTTCTCACGCTATGTGTGGCTGCATGCATGCAGGCACGCGGCCGTGAAGTAGTTGCATGCGAGAGGTGCTGCCTCGAAAGAAAATTCTGGCGAGATGTGCGGACGTCGTGTGCCTCGCACTGGAATTGCGTTCGGTTCGGCTTGGCATTTGCCGAGATGTGCGGTCGTGCGGGACGCCTGTACTAGAATTGCGTGCACTTCGGTTTTTCCTTCGATTATCGGTTAACTACCGAACCGGCCGATTTTAATTCAATTATTAAACATAGAAACCGAATTTGAATATAGCAGCAACAAAAACCGAAAATTCAGTTTTTTCGGTTTCGGTATCGGTTCGGTATTTGGTTGGTCGGTTTTTATGCCCATCCCTAGTTATCTTTGCAAGTCTCTTTGAATTATCAGTTTGGTTTGGCCTACTAGATTGATCTTTCTTGCAATGGGATAAGTGCTTAGCTTTGGGTTCAATTTTGCGGTGTCCTTTCCCAGTGACAGTAGGGGCAGCAAGGCACATATTGTATTGTTGCCATTGAGGATAACAAGATGGGGTTTATATCATATTGCATGAGTTTATCCCTCTACATCATGTCATCTTGCTTAAAGCGTTACTCTGTTCTCTTGAACTTAATACTCTAGATGCATGCTGGATAGCGGTCGATGTGTGGAGTAATAGTAGTAGATGCAGGCAGGAGTCGGTCTAATTGTCTCGGACGTGATGCCTATATACATGATCATACCTAGATATTCTCATAACTATGCTCAATTCTGTCAATTGCTCAACAGTAATTTGTTCACCCACCGTAAATACTTATGCTCTTGAGAGAAGCCACTAGTGAAACCTATGGCCCCCGGGTCTATCTTCCATCATATTAATCTTCCAATACTTAGTTATTTCCTTTGCCATTTATTTTACTTTGCATCTTTATCATAAAATTAACAAAAATATTATCCTATCACACCTATCAGATCTCACTTTCGTAAGTGACCATGTAGGGATTGACAACCCCTTATCGTGTTGGTTGCGAGGATTTATTTGTTTGTGTAGGTGCGAGGGACTTGTGCGTGGCCTCCTACTGGACTGATACCTTGGTTCTCAAAAACTGAGTGAAATACTTATGCTACTTTGCTGCATCACCCTTTCCTCTTAAAGGGAAAACCAACGCAGTGCTCAAGAGGAAGCACTTAGCATCACCCTTTAATGAGAACGGGAATATTTTAAGGATATAAAAGAAGTGAGTTCTCTCATCATTAGTGAATAGGGTAGCTATATCATTTAATTTAGTAAGATGTGCCAGAATAGTTTCAGATTCATAGCCATAAAAAGGATCAGATTCAACCAAAGTAATTATATCAGGATCAATAGAGAATTCATAATCCTTATCAGTAACAAAGATAGGTGAAGTAGCATAAGCAGGATTGTTGGGGATATGATTACTGGAGGTAAACCGGCTTGGAGTGGCCAGGTTATCTCCATGAAGATAGAAGCCCATGAAGACATGAAGATGGTGGCGCTTTACGAAGGCCCAAGGCCCAAAGGCGGGTTAAAGCCTGTAGATGTAAACCGAGTTTGTCATGTAACTTGTATTGTAAGTTAGAGGAATAGAGACCGAGCCGGAAACTTCTATGATGCAGCCTCGGGACTCTGTAAACCGGCGGGCGTCAACCTATGTATATAAAGGGATGACCAGGCCGCGGTTTAAGGAAAACAGACAACAACTCGAGAGCCAGGCAAGCGGATTCGGTCCCTGGTCATCGAAACCCTAGCAATACCAATCACAACTAGACGTAGGCTTTTACCTTCACCGAAGGGGCCGAACTAGTATAAAACCGCTTGTGTCCCCTTGTCCGGTTTAACCCCTTTAAGCTAACCCATAGCGATGGCTCCATGACTAAGTCATTTCATGAGGACATCTGCCGTGACAAACCCATGACAGTTGGCGCCCACCGTGGGGCTATAGGACGATGGTTTCGAGTTCTTGAAGGGCAGCTTTGACGGACTCAAGGGATAGGCTGTGGGCCAGATGAAGAGGAGTCGTCGCGGCAAGCTCTACATCGACGATGCAGGATGGGGTCCCGAGGCCGGTTCAATCGAATACGGGTACCAGGTCCCCTTTGGTGGGATTCACGTCTTCATCAGCAAGATCGGCGAACCGGGCCCTGAGCCGGACACCTGCACCGACATCATCGAGACGGATCAGCGTGCAAGTTCTTCCCCGGTTCAGCCCGCAGCAAGGCATGTTTTTGTAGGTGTCATCCATGGAGCGGAATATGAGGATAGACCGGCATCTGATGGAGAAACTATTGTCTGCTCTGACGACGAGTCTTCAACAGGAGAGACCGAATCGTTGTATCAGTTGCAGGACAGCCGGATTATCGGAGGTTCCGATGGCAACAGTATTCCAGACCCCCTCGATCTGCCAAACAGGGTCGCTATCTTCATGGCCAGTACACAATCAGCACACCACTCATCAACCGCTGCGACAATGCTCTCCGGTTCAGCGACATCAACGCCAACGGGAGCAGGGGGCTCTGCGCTGCCTCTGGCTCAAGTTCTGTCTGATTTGTTCGACACTTTGGCAACATTGATGGCCGCGGAGGTGGACGCAGCAGCCTGGGACCAGCACAATGCGGAGATTACGAAACTGAAAGATCAGATAACTCAGGCTAAAGCGGACCTAGCAGCAGAGAACGCTAGGATGGCTACGGAACGGGCCGAGTTGGAAGCTCAGGCCTACCGGCTTAGGCTGGATCAGAATGCCTCATAAGAAGTCATGAGAAGAAGATATCGGTTGCATCTCCTACCGGGTTATGAGCCAAGAAATCTCTTCAACACGCCAGGAGCAGGAACTAGTAACCAGATAGTGTTAAACCAGATGGAGGCGCCGGGAACAGGAGCGCCGGTTCAGCCGTGCATGATGGACCCGCCTCGTCAAAGCAACATTGTGCTGCAATATGTTCCGACGCCCCCCGGGCATTACTCCAACCCGTTGGACAACATTGTGTCCGCCGCTTCATGATTGGCAGCCCTCCCAATCGACGGCGAGTGACCAGTTGCGATTGAGGCACGATCGGCCAGAGAGCTCCTTCAAACAGCTTTAAACCAGCAACAGGATTATTTGCATAGTCGTGAGAGGATTCATTCCACCCCCTGCCCGAGCCGGAGTTACAGCAGGCACGTTGAGGATGAACCGGTCGTGTCAAGCAGTGCACATCGCCGTAACTCGCCGCGAGGGCACAACCCAGCAGGTGGAGGTGCTAATGTGCAGGATGTGGTGGATCATGGTCGTGCATGTCAAGAGGCCGAGTTAGCAGCTCTGCATGGAGCTCGTCAACCTACTTCGGTTCACCCTACCGCTTCAGTGGAGCCAGGTGTGGTCTTCAGTTCCTTAGGGGTGCCGTGTCTCACCCCCGCTTTACGTAATGTGCGACTACCCAAGGATTTTAAAGGCCCTCGTAAGGTGCCCAATTACACCGCCGATTTGCAACCAAAGGCTTGGGTTGAAAGCTACGAGATGGCAATGGAGATGTTAGATGTGGATGAAGTGGTGTGTGCTAAATACTTCACCATGATGTTGGAGGGGACAACTCGTACTTGGTTAAAGAGCTTGCCAGCTAACTCTGTCGGATCATGGGCCAAATTAAAGCACCGGTTTATCCAGAATTTTAAAGATACTTGTAGGCAGCTTATGTCAATTGTGGACCTGGCCGCTTGTGTTCAAGAGGATGGGGAGTCTACAACCCATTGGGTGAAGCGGGCTCAGCTATTCTGCATTCGTCGGATCGCATCAATGCAGATACCGCAGTGTTAACATTCGAGGGCAATTGTTGGTTTCTGCCGCTCAAACAGAAGTTAGGAAGGCTCAAACGTCACTGCAATGATATGTCAATGCTTATGGCCGCTTTGGTTAAATATGTCGATTCAGATAATACCAAAGACCCTGACTCAGAGGAGGACAAACCGGGGAAAGGAAAGAAAAACGGCAACACCAAGGGACAACAGCATAACCCGACAGGTCATGGGAATAATGGTAAGCGCAAGGCCGACAATAGTTTGGACTTTGTGGCTAACACCAATGCTCAGGATAACATTCAGCATCATAAGGGCAAACAACCCCAGAGGGGCGGAGGTTCAGGCCCCAATCTGGCGCACCTGTTAAAACAACCTTGTCCAAAGCATGGATCAAAGGAGAAGCCAGCGTCACATCTTTGGAAGGACTGTTATATCATGCGAGAGTTCAAGAACTCCAATATGTTTCAATACAACAATGGCCCGCCCGGCGGTTCAGGAGGTGGTTTTCATGGGCCGAGTTATGGAGGTGGTAGCTCCGGTTCAGGATTTCAAGGCAATGAAACCGGCCATAACAATCAAGGGAACCAGGGCAACCAGGGAGGTTATAACCATCAGGGGAATCAACAGCAGCAACAGTCGGGTTATCAGAGCAATCCGAAGCAGTTGAATAGTGGGCAGTATCATGTCTTCACCACTAGCTTGGGCAAGCGTGATCAAAAGCTTCACAAGAGGGTTGTAAACTCTGTTGAACCAGCAGTGCCTCAGTATCTGCGCTGGTCTGAGCAGCCCATTTTATGGAGTAGAGAGGATCACCCACCCCGGGTTGATAATCCAGGTCATCTAGCCTTAGTGGTGGCACCCCAGGTTGGGGGGTACAAGTTCACCAAGGTGCTCATGGATGGGGGAAGGAGTATCAATATTCTCTACTATGATACCTTCCGCCGTATGGGGTTGACGGATAAGCATCTTAAACCGTCGAACACCGTTTTTCATGGTGTGGTGCCCGATAAGTCTGCATATCCAGTGGGCAAGATAGCTCTAGAGGTGGCCTTTGGAGATGATCATGATTCAAGGTCAGAAACATTGACTTTTGAGGTGGTGAAAACCAAGAGTCCATATCACGCTCTGTTTGGGCGACCGGCTTATGCCAAGTTCATGGCACAGCCGTGTTATGTTTACCTACAGCTTAAGATGCCAGATCATAAGGGGACCATGATAGTACATCGGAGCAGGAAGATTTCTTTGGAATGTGAGGAAGGCGATGTGGCTTACGCTGAGTCGGTTTGTGCTACGGAAGAGCTGAAGTTTTATAAGGACAAAGTTGATCTGGCAGACATGACTTCCTTGAAAAAGCCAACTACAGAGTACGATCCGGCGTTGAAGTTTAAATCGGCCACGGACACTAAGATGGTTGATTTTGTTCCTGGCGATTCGTCCAAGCAGTTCAGCATCAGTGCTAACTTGGATCCCAAATAGGAAAGCGCGCTCATCGAGTTCATCCGTGAGAACCGGGACATCTTTGCATGGAAGCCCTCTGACATGCCAGGTGTACCGAGGGAGCTCACTGAGCACACACTTAACATAGATCCCAAGTTTAAACCTGTCAGACAGTTTCTCCACCGCTTCAACGAAGAAAGGTGCAAGGCTATCGGTGAGGAGGTAGCTGGGCTATTGGCCGCAGGGTTTATTGTGGAGGTCTTTCACCCAGAGTGGTTGGCTAATCTAGTGTTGGTTCTTAAGAAAAACGACACTTGGCGTATGTGTGTGGACTACACAGATTTGAACAAGGCCTGCCCAGCAGACCCCTGTGCCCTCCCTCGTATTGATCAAATTATTGATGCTACGGCGGGTTGTGACCGTTTGTGTTTTCTGGATGCTTATTCCGGTTATCATCAGATCAAAATGGCAGTTAAGGACCAGGAGAAAACAACTTTATAACCCCCTTTGGAGCCTTCTGCTATGTCTCCATTCCCTTTGGGCTCAAGAGTGCCCACGCGACTTATCAACGCTGTGTTCAGAATTGTCTTCATAAGCAGATTGGGCGCAATGTTCACGCATATGTGGATGATATTGTGGTAAAGTCCAGGAAGGAGGAAACATTGATAGCTGACTTAAGAGAAACCTTTGATAATCTCCCGGTTTATAAGATGATGCTTAATCTGGACAAATGTGTCTTTGGTGTTCCGGCAGGCAAGCTCCTGGGTTTTCTGGTGTCTAATAGGGGCATTGAGGCTAATCCGGAGAAGATCACAGCTATCATCTCTTTGGCTAAACCGGCATGTATCAATGACGTTCAACGTTTAGCCGGCCGGACTGCGGCTTTGAGCCAGTTTATCAGTCGTCTCGGGGAGAAAGCTATCCCTTTATACTAGATGTTAAAGAAAACAGATGACTTTGTCTGGAGCGATGCGGCTGATAAAGCGTTTGAGGATCTGAAGTGGGAGTTAGCTGAACCGCCTGTGCTTGTAGCTCCGATCGATAAAGAGCCTTTACTGTTGTATGTGGCTGCTAGTGCCAGGGCTGTTAGTGTGGCTATTGTTATGGAGCGCAAGGAGGCCGGAAAGGAATATCTGGTTCAACGGCCGGTTTATTATATCAGTGAGGTGCTTATCGAATCAAAGCAGAGGTATCCACATTGGCAGAAGCTAGTGTATGGGGTGTTTATGGCAAGCCGGAAGCTCAAAACTTATTTTCAGGGTCATCCTATCACAGTTGTCAGTTCAGCCCCTCTGGGAGATATCATTCAAAACAGAGAAGCAACTGGCCAGATTGCCAAGTGGGCTATTGAGCTTGGACCTCACAGGCTCAAGTATACACCTCGCACAGCAATTAATCTCAAGCACTTGTGGACTTCATCAATGATTGGACAGAGTTGCAGGCACCAGAGGAAAAGCCAGATAACACCTATTGGACTATTCACTTTGATGGGTCCAGGCAATTGGAGGGCTCGGGGGCTAGAGTTATATTAACTTCCCCATGAGGTGACAAGTTTTGTTATGTTCTCCGCTTAATGTTCCCTTGTACTAACAATGCAGCTGAGTACGAGGCCCTACTCCATGATCTTCGGATGGCTAAGGAGATGAACTTAAGCCGGGTTAAGTGCTTCGGTGACTTGGACCTGGTGGCTCAATAGGTATCTGGCACTTGGGATTCTAAGGACCCACTCATGGCTGAGTATCGACGAGAGGTGGACATAGTGGCTGGTCATTTCAAGGGTTATCAAGTTGACCATATAGACCGGCGAAAGAATGAAGCGGCGGACGCTTTAAGTCGCATTGGCTCTCAGCGTAAACCGGTCCCACCTAATGTTTTCCTCGATGTCCTACATAATCCGTCGGTCAAGATACCAACAAAGGAGGAGTTGGCTATTCCTGACCTGGAGGCTCAATTGGTGGCAGCTTTGCATGTTATACCGGATTGGACAATCTCGTACCTGGCTTACATGAACCGGGGCGAGTTACCGGAGGATGAAACCTCGGCCCGGCAGATAATCCGGCATTCCAAGTCAATGACCATAATCAACAGGGAGTTATATCGTTACAGCGTCACAGGCGCAATTCAACATTGTGTCTCTCCTCAAGAGGGTTGTGAGATTTTGCGAGAAATCCATGAAGGGGATTGTGGTCACCACGCCGGTTCAAAATCTTTGGTGGCTAAAGCTTTTCGTCACGATTTCTATTGGTTAACAACTCATGCTGATGCCGAGGATTTAGTCAAGAGATGCGATGGTTGTCAAAAATTTGCATGCCGCGCTCATGTTCCGGCTCAGGAGTTGAGGATGATTACAATAACTTGGTCGTTTTTGACTTGGGGGCTCGATATGTTTGGACCCTTTAAGAGATCCAAGGACAAAAAGACCCACCTATTAGTGGCAGTTGACAAGTTCACCAAGTGGGTGGAAGCAGAGCCAGTCAGTAAGTGTGATGCAGCCACGGCGGTTCAATTCATCAAAAGGGTGATATTCCGGTTTGGTTTCTGCTGCCTCTTTTAGCACTGTGTTGGTTTTCCCCGAAGAGGAAGGGATGATGCAGCAAAGTAGCGTAAGTATTTCCCTCAGTTTTTGAAAACCAAGGTATCAATCCAGTAGGAGGCTACGTGCGAGTCCCTCGCACCTGCAAAAAACAAATAAATCCTCGCAACCAACGCAAATAGAGATTGTCAATCCCTATAGGGCCACTTACGAGAGTGAGATCTGATAGATATGATAAGATAATATTTTGGTATTTTTTATGATAAAGATGCAAAGCAAAATAAAGGCGAACTAAATGGCAAAGTAAATAACTAAGTAGTAGGAGATTCATATGATAAAGATAGACCTGGGGGCCATAGGTTTCAGTAGTGGCTTCTCTCGAGAGCATAAGTATTCTACGGTGGGTGAACGAATTATTGTTGAGCAATTGACAGAATTGAGCATAGTTATGAGAATATCTAGGTATGATCATGTATATAGGCATCACGTCCGAGACAAGTAGACCGACTCATGCATGCATCTACTACTATTACTCCACTCATCGACCGCTATCCAGCATGCATCTAGAATATTAAGTTAAAAACAGAGTAACGCCTTAAGCAAGATGACATGATGTAGAGGGATAGACTCATGCAATATGAAGAAAACCCCATCTTGTTATCCTCGATGGCAAAAATACAATACGTGCCTTGCTGCCCTTACTGTCACCGGGAAAGGACACCGCAAGATTGAACCCAAAGTTAAGCACTTCTCCCGTTGCAAGAAAGATCAATCTAGTAGGCCAAACCAAACTGATAAATCGAAGAGACTTGCAAATATAACCAATCATACATAAAAGAATTCAGAGAAGATTCAAATATTATTCATAGATAGACTTGATCATAAACCCACAATTCATCGGTCTCAACAAACACACCGCAAAAAGAAGATTACATCGAATAGATCTCCACAAGAGAGGGGGAGAACATTGTATTGAGATCCAAAAAGAGAGAAGAAGCCATCTAGCTACTAACTATGGACACGTAAGTCTGAGGTAAACTACTCACACTTCATCGGAGGGGCTATGGTGTTGATGAAGAAGCCCTCCGTGATCGATGCCCCCTCCGGCGGAGCTCCGGAACAGGCCCCAAGATGGGATCTTGTGGATACAGAAAGTTACGGCGGTGGAATTAGGGTTTTGGCTCCGTATCTGATCGTTTGGGGGTACGTGGATATATATAGGAGGAAGAAGTACGTCGGTGGAGCAACAGGGGGCCCACGAGGGTGGAGGGCGCGCCTAGGAGGGTAGGCGCGCCCCCTACCTCGTGGCCTCCTGTTATGTGGCTTGACGTAGGGTCCAAGTCTCCTGATTTGTATTCGATGAGAAAATCACGTTCCCGAAGGTTTCATTCCGTTTGGACTCCGTTTGATATTCCTTTTCTTCGAAACCCTAAAACAGGCAAAAAACAGCAATTTTGGGCTGGGCCTCCGGTTAATAGGTTAGTCCCAAAAATAATATAAAGGTGGATAATAAAGCCCAATAATGTCCAAAACAGTAGATAATATAGCATTGAGCAATCAAAAATTATAGATACGTTGGAGACGTATCAAGCATCCCCAAGCTTTATTCCTGCTCATCCTCGAGTAGGTAAATGCTAAAAACAAATTTTTTTGATGCGGAGGGCTACTTGGCATAATTTTAATGTAATTATTCTTTATTGTGGTATGAATTTTCAGATCCGAAAGATTCAAAAAAGAAAGTTCATATTGACATAAAAATGATAATACTTCAAGCATACTAACTAAGCAATTATGTCTTCTCAAAATAACATGGCCAAAGAAAGTCCATCCCTACAAAATCATATGGTTTAGTCATGTTTCATTTTCGTCACACAAGAATGCTATCATCATGCACAACCCCGATGACAAGCCAAGCAATTGTTTCATACTTTAGTAATCTCAAACCTATAAACTTTCACGCAATAGATGAGCGCGAGCTATGGACATAGTACTATAGGTGGAATAGAATATAATGATGGGGGTTATGTGGAGAAGACAAAAAAAGGAGGGAGTCTCACATCAACAAGGCTAATCAATGGGCTATGGAGATGCCCACAGATTGATGTTAATGCAAGGAGTAGGGATTGCCATGCAACGGATGCACTAGAGCTATAAATGTATGAAAGCTCAACAAAAGAAACTAGTGGGTGTGCATCCAACTTGCTTGCTCACGAAGACCTAGGGCACTTGAGGAGGCCCATTGTTGGAATATACAAGCCAAGTTCTATAATGAAAAATTCCCACTAGTATATGAAAGTGATAACATGAGAGACTCTCTACTATGAAAATCATGGTGCTACTTTGAAGCACAAGTGTGGCAAAGGATAGTAACATTGTCCCTTCTCTCTTTTTCTCTCATTTTTTTCTTTTCTCTTCCTTTTTTTGGGCCTTTTCTTTTTTATGACCTTTCTTTTTTTTATATTCCTCACTTGGGACAATGCTCTAAAAAATGATGATCATCACACTTCTATTTATTTACAACTCAATGATTACAACTCGATACTAGAACAAAGATGACTCTATATGAATGCCTCCGACGGTGTACCGAGATATGCAATGGACCAAGAGTGACATGTATGAAAGAATTATGAACGGTAGCTTTGCCACAAATACTATGTCAACTACATGACCATGCTAAGCAATATGACAATGATGAATGTGTCAAGATGAACGGAATGATGGAAAGTTACATGGCAATATATCTCGGGATGGCTATGGAAATGCCATAATAGGTAGGTATGGTGGCTGTTTTAAGGAAGACATAAGGAGGTTTATGTGTGAAAGAGCGTATCATATCACGGGGTTTGGATGCACCGGCGAAGTTTGCGCCAACTCTCAATGTGAGAAAGGGCAATGCACGGTACCGAAGAGGCTAGCAAGGATGGAAGGGTGAGAGTGCGTTCCATTAAGGTGTACGCCGCTTTAAGCTTCATCCGCATGTCAGAGCCCAGATGAGAAATGCGGGTGCCTATCACGGTTTTGTATCAGTAAACCAGTCAATGATAAGATCTTATGAACTAGACAAACGGCATGCGGAGGTACTTACCAAACACAGCGGTCGTCATGGCATCAATCTGCCGCTTCAGGCCGGTCAGTTCGTCTACCACTGGCTTCAGGGCTACTTCTGCATCCTCGGCTTTCCTGGTTAAACCGGCCTTTTCTGTTTCCCAGTCAGCACGCTCCTTGTTGAAGGTCTCTTTCAATTTGTCCATAGCTGCCAGGGCATTGGTCATCTCCTCTTTGGCTTTGGAAGCATCTGCTTGTCGAGACTTTACGTTCTCTTGAAGATCAGCGGTTTGAGCATCCCTCTTACTCAGCTCGGCCTGCAAAGGCGAAGATATGTCAACAACGGGATATGTATTTTCTAAGTACGAAGCGTATAACAAGTTATGCACTTCGTACTTGGGGGCTAATGCCTATTTGCTCTATTATCAACAAATTTTTCACAAGTCTCAACTACAATGCAAGCATTATCCTTAACACTTGGGGGCTAATGTACATCTGTTCAAAACTGACGCATTGTTTCAAGATCCGATTTACCTTGCAAAGCTAAACCGGCCCTTGGGGGCTACACCGATGAAAACTACATGAATACAATGATAAATTATTGGTTTTGTTTTTACTGAGGACTTGACACATTGAAGATCAGCATGCAAGGATTAAGATATTACAAAGTGCCGGTTTATGATTAACATCATAAACCGGCCCTTGGGGGCTACTTGGGCTGATGTTTAGACTTTAGAATCAAGAAAGGAAAGGTGATGAAAATACCTCATAGCGTTCCTTCATCAGGTTCACCAAACCGGCTTCATAATCATGGTTTGAGTGTAGGCGGTTTAAAAAGCCGAAGTGGAGTTCTTCAGCGCTGAGATGGGCGTAGCTAGACAAGTCAGTGCTCCATTTACCCTTCTCCATGGTAGCACGCTCTTCCTTGGCACTATGTTTGGCCAAGATTACAGGATGGCCAGGAGAGCTGTGAACCATACCGGTAATGATAACATCGTCTCCTTGGGCTCCAGTAGTTTTTACGGGTGATGGTGGAGTGTCAGTAGCTCTCACGGACTAGAAGACCTGTCGTCAACCCGGATTGGATCTGCCGGTTCACTATTAGGTATAGCAGTGTCAGCTTCTGGTTGATTATCAATATTCAGATCTTGAGGGGGTGGTTCGTCAAACGTGACTTCTGTATTTGGACCCTCCAGTTCAGCCGTCTGTTCCGATTCAACCGTTTGCTCTGGTTCACGAACCACCTGGTCTTCGGGCGGATTATTCACCCGAGCCTTTTTGCTGGGTCTAGCTTTGGCCCTAAAATAGAAACATATGTGAAAGTTAAAGCACACTATGAAGTATGAACAACTTCAAAAGAAGGAGCTCAAGTACTTACCTAGCTACAGTTTTGAGAGGAGGAAGTTGGGTTGTTGTTGACTCGCCAGAGGATGAGGGAGGTGTCACCTGATAATTTGAATCGGACGGATTAAGAGCTTGTTGGAAATAACCTGCCTTGGGATAAGAATTGTCAGAAGTGGGGGAGACCTCAGATCGGCGCTTCTGAACCGGGGTTTCAGGTAAACCGGCCGAAGTGACCTGTTGGCCGCCGTGCCGGGTTGTCCGGCGAGCCTCGTGCTGCTGCGTCTTCAAAATAAATGTTGGATCCAAGTAAGCAAGAGGATGAGAAAAGCTTACTTTCCGGACCGCTTGACGGTTTTTTTTGTGTTGGCATAGAGTCTGAACCGGAGGAAAGGGTAATTACCTCTACATCGTCAGCCTGGCTGCCCTCCACGTCCTCCCGATAAGTATCATTGTTAATGAGATGCATCAAAAGGGAGCCAAGTGAATCAATTTCTACCTCAACTTCCGGTTCATCTGCGTCGTCATCAAGTTCCATGCTGATGCGTTCAGCTGCCTTCCGCTTTGAGGTTCTGTTGACGGTTTTTGTTTTGGGGCGATAGGGCTTTGCAGCTTTCTCTGTAGGTTTCTTCTTCCAGAACGGATCATCACCCTATTTATAAACAAACAAAAGGATGTTCACAGGTTGTACTGTCTACAAGGTATCAATTGTGAAGCGGAAAGACAACACTTACAGCAGGCGGTTTGTTTTTTGTGTAGAAGGGGTTCAAGTCGGTTTGGCGGCAGACAGACTCCGATTCATTCAAAATCTTCTTGACACCTTCAGTGACTTCTTCATCGGTTAACTGAATGTTGATGTGACATTGGGAGTCTTCTACTTCACCAGTGTACTCACATTAGCGGCGGCTTAATGGCAAGATGCTCCAGGATATCCAGCAACGCACAAAGTCGACGCCTGATAAACCGTTGGCCATGAAGGCTCTTAGCTTGGAGAGTTGAGGGGCATATGAGGCCCATTTCGTAGAACGTAAATGTTGCGGCAGTGGATGAGTGTTGGAGAGCCGGTGGGCACGGTAGCCCGGCAGAGGGTTCTCGTCTTCAGGGGAGGTATCTTTACAGTAGAACCAAGTTTGGTTCCAATCTTTGGGGTGGCTGTGCAGCTTGGCATGAGGAAATTCGACCTCTTTTCTTTTTTGAATTGAGACACCCCCAAGTTCAGTGTTGGGTCCGTCTACAAATTCAGTGCGCCGGTTCAGATGGAAAAAATCTTGGAACAACTCAGTAGTTGGTTCTTCCTGTAGATACACTTCACAGAAGACTTGGAAGTTGCATATATTGGAAACTGAGTTAGGTCCAATACTTTGACCCGGGCGGTTTGAAACCACGGCCTATATGGTCAACAAATACCACTACCTCGCCCTGTTTAGGGGTAGGAGGATTCTCCGATCCAGGAACTCGCCACCAGATCTCATTCTTTTTGGGCAAAGTACCAATCCTGACCATTCCGTTAAGCTGATCTTCGGTAACCCGGGAAGGAGCCCAGTTGCAAGCATAAAACTGTTTGGCCATTGCAAGCGAAAAGCTGAAAGGAAATACCAGTTTACAAATCATTCATGGTGATACATAAAATGCGATGGAACAAAGACATACAGGTATGTAGATAGCGTAAACCGGAGGCTGATACAATAGTGAATGACAAGGCAATATCAGGACAAAGGTGTGCACATACTGTTAAACCGGAGTATAACAACAGAAGTAAAAGGCTTGACCGGTTCACCAGGGGACTAATGGTATGTGATAGATTTCTTTTATAGAGGTAAGCCGCCTATGTGGTAAAGAGGATATAGATCTGAGGCAAAAATGATTAAGTAAGGTAAAACAGATTTCACAGCTTGGCATGGGAATTTTAGATCTGCCGTGCGTTGGATAATCAAAATATATTCTGGTCTAATCTCATGCGCTCAAAAAGTTCAGTAAGTTCAGATGAGTTTGATATCAAGCAGATGCCTTAACAAGAAGGAGGGAGTTTAAACTACAAAAGGCGCTGAAAACAATCAGATCTAACTGGCCATTAGTATTACAGAAGGAGGAACAACTTCAAGCGGGAAGAACACCGAACCCTAATGGAGGATCTGGGGTGAGAAGAAGATGAACTTACTGGTGCAGGAGGAAGCAGCGGAGGATCACCGCGTTTCTATGATATGGTCAGGTCGATGCAGCGGCCTTTGTCGAAACAGAGGCGAAGGACGACGGCGGCGGCAGAGCTCGAGGGTCGGTCGGCACGAGGAAGAAGAAGTGAAGGAGACGAAGGGAAAAAAAGAGAAGGGCCCGCGGTCCTATTTATAAGGTCAAGCGATAAGAGACAAGTGCGGGAATCTAGGAGCTCAAAATGGATAGTTAATAAGGATGTCGCCTCGATGGTTGGATATTCATTAATGAAGGGAATCTTCGGCTTCAACGAATAGATGATGTCAGCGCGGTTTACTACAGACCTGATGACATCACAACGGTTTACTAGATTTATATGAAGGTGACAGGGCAAGAATTTTTCTCACTACTAAAGATTTACATGAACAAGTTCAAATCAATCTGGGGCCTAATGTTGGGGATATGATTACTAGAGGTAAACCGGCTTGGAGTGGCCAGATTAGCTCCATGAAGATAGAAGCCCATGAAGACGTGAAGATGGTGGCGCTTTACGAAGGCCCAAAGGCGTGTTAAAACCTGTAGATGTAAACCGACTTTGTCATGTAACTTGTATTGTAAGTTAGAGGAATAGAGACCGAGCCGGACACTTCTATGATCTGTCCTCGGGACTCTGTAAACCGGCGGGTGTCAACCTATGTATATAAAGGGACGACCCGGCTGCGGTTTAAGGACAACAGACAAAAACTCGAGAGCCAGGCAAGCGGATTCGCTCCCTGGTCATCGAAACCCTAGGAATACCAATCACAACTAGACGTAGGCTTTTACCTTCATCAAAGGGGCCGAACTAGTATAAAACCCCTCGTGTTCCCTTGTCTGGTTTAACCCCTTTAAGCTAACCCGTAGCAATGGCTCCACGACTAAGTCCTTTCATGAGGACATCAGTCATGACAAACCCACGACAAGGATCATATTTCATTCTAGCATTCAGTGTTTTTTGTTTAAGCTTAGTTAATAATTTCTTAAGATCACTTCTATCATTGCAAGCAAGAAAGTCTCTTTTAGTTTCTTCATCCATAACATAGCCCTCAGGCACAACAGGTAATTCATATATATTAGGAGAGCGTTCATAATCACTTTCATTAGTATTATCAGTTTCAATAATTTCATTCTCTCTAGCCCTAGCAAGTTGTTCATCAAGAAATTCACCGAGTGGCACAGTTGTATCAAGCATAGAAGTAGTTTCATCATAAGTATCATGCATAGCAGAAGTAGCATCATCAATAATATGCGACATATCAAAATTAATAGCAGAAGCAGGTTTAGGTGTCGCAAGCTTACTCAAAATAGAAGGTGAATCAAGTGCAGAGCTAGATGGCAGTTCCTTACCTCCCCTCGTAGTTGAGGGATAAATCTTGGTTTTTGGATCTCTCAAGTTCTTCATAATGATAAGCAGATATAAATCCCAAGTGACTCAAAGAATAGAGCTATCCTCCCCGGCAACGGTGCCAGAAAATAGTGTTGATAACCCACAAGTATAGGGGATCACAACAGTTTTCGAGGGTAGAGTATTCAACACAAATTTATTGATTCGACCACACCTGGAAACTTAATATCTGTAGCAAAGTATTTAGTAGCAAAGTAATATGATAGTAGTGGTAACGGTAGCAAAAGGTAACGATAGGAAAAGTAATATTTTTGGTGTTTTGTAGTGATGATAACAATAGCAACGGAAAAGTAAATAAGCAAAGAACAATATATGGAAAGCTCGTAGGCAATGGATCGGTGATAGAGAATTATGCCGGATGCGGTTCATCATGTAATAGTCATAACCTAGGGTGACACAGAACTAGCTCCAATTCATCAATGTAATGTAGGCATGTATTCCGAATATAGTCATACGTGCTTATGGAAAAGAACTTGCATGACATCTTTTGTCTTACCCTCCCATGGCAGCGGGGTCCTTGCCAAAACTAAGGGATATTAAGGCCTCCTTTTAATAGAGTACCGGACCAAAGCATTAACACATAGTGAATACATGAACTCCTCAAACTACGGTCATCACCGGAAGTGGTCCCGATTATTGTCACTTCGGGGTTGCCGGATCATAACACATAGTAGGTGACTATAGACTTGCAAGATAGGATCAAGAACTCTCATATATTCATGAAATCATAATAGGTTCAGATCTGAAATCATGGCACTCGGGCCCTAGTGACAAGCATTAAGCATAGGAAAGTCATAGCAACATCAATCTCAAAACAAAGTGGATACTAGGGATCAAACCCTAACAAACTAACTCGATTACATGATAAATCTCATCCAACCCATCACCGTCTAGCAAGCCTATGTTGGAATTACTCACGCACGGCGGTGAGCATCATGAAATTGGTGATGGACGATGGTTGATGATGACGATGGCGACAGATTCCCCTCTCCAGAACCCCGAACGGACTCCAGATCAGCCCTCCCTAGAGAGTTTAGGGCTTGGCGGCGGCTCCGTATTGTAAAACGCGATGAATCCTTCTCCTTTATTTTTTTCTCTCCGAACACGAATATATATAGGGTTGGAATTGAGGTCGGAGGAGCTCCAGGGGGCCCACGAGGTAGGGGCGCGCCCAGGGGGCAGGCGCGCCCCCACCCTCGTGGCCAGGGTGTGGGCCCCCTGGTCTTGATCTTTTGCCAGTATTTTTTATTATTTCCAAAAATACGCTCCATGGAGTTTCAGGTCATTCCGAGAAATTTTGTTTCTACACATAAATAACACCATGGCAATTCTGCTGAAAACAGCATCAGTCTGGGTTAGTTTCATTCAAATCATGCAAGTTAGAGTCCAAAACAAGGGCAAAAGTGTTTGGAAAAGTAGATACGACGAAGACGTATCACCGCTCCGGCCGCCCCGGCCGCCTTGTCCCGTCCGCGCCGCCCCGCCCTGTCCGCGCCGGCCTGGGCCTCATCGCCGCCCCGGCCGCCCCGCCAGGCCGCGCTGGCCCTGCCCCGGCCGCCCCGCCCCTCCACGCCGCCCCGCTCCGGCCGCCCCAGCCACTCCAAGGTGAGACATTTTCTTCTTTTTTCTATTTTTAGATTTAGTTTAATTAGGCTTAGTATAATTTAGTTTAGGTTTTGTTTAGTTTAGTTTAGGTTAGGTTAAGTTCTTGGTTTAGTTTAGTTAGTTTAGGTTAGGTTTAGTTTAGGTTAAGTTTCTGGTTTATTTTGAACATGTGAAGTTTGTTGTTATTTTTTTAATTCAAGCATTTATTCCTGCATCAACGTCAACGATGCATATCCCGCATCCTCGTCGTCGATTCGGCGGAGGAGACCTGCTTGATCAGAGGGGCCATGTCTGAGAGTGGGCTCCGTCGGGCTGGTACTGAGAGGTTCTACCTTCTGGGGGCGCAACTTGGTGAGGAGACAGCCCGTCGTTGACCCGAACCTTGTTTGGTGGCGGTCGTGTGGGCCAGTGATGGTGCCGAGGCTTTCGGACACCGTGGAGGTGGTACGTCACCGAGTCAGCGAGGAGGACGAGCACGTCCGTCGCTACATGGTTGCGTTGGAGGGCATGTTCGACAATACCTGGCAGGTTCATCAGGGATCACACTGGAGCTATGATCCTATGATGGTTGCTTCTCTTTGGGTGTCCACTGCCCGTGCCGATACCCGTCGTTCGCTACGGTTCTAGCTGTATTAGCATTGCTATATGGATGATACTATTCGAGATGTATTAGTGATAATATTCGATGATGTACGGACGCAAGAGATGCTGTAGTTTTTCTTATTGAATGCATGCTAATTTAGTTTACCCGGGATGAGCGGGTTAGGGGATTCCTCGGTGTCAATGGTACCCTAAATAGCAAGTATCGTCAGTGCGAGATACATGTGGCCGTCGGTGTCAAATACTACATCTACGTCCCACAAGTGACACAGGGGTCCTGCGTCCCGCAGCAATAGGTCTCGGCGTCGATGGTGATCGAACACCATCGTGAATTTTTCTGGCATCCTTTGAGATGACGGTTGAAAGCTAAGTGTTGAAACTTGAAACACCCAAACTGACTCAACTCGGTTTGGTTGTTTGAACTTTCAAAACTTGGCTTTAATCCTCATTGCAAAGGCTGCCAGACAAATTTGCCAAGGTGTACGACCGTCATCGGCCACCAGAACTATTGTTGCGGGATGCCGGGCGCCGGCGTCTGATACGTCTCCGTCATATCTACTTTTCCAGACACTTTTGCCCTTGTTTTGGACTCTAACTTGCATGATTTTTAATGGAACTAACCCGGACTAACGCTGTTTTCAGCAGAATTGCCATGGTGTTATTTTTGTGCAGAAATAAAAGTCCTCGGAATGACATGAAAATCAACGGAGAATTATTTTGGAATATATAATAAATACTGGAAGGAAGATCCACGTCAGGGGGCCTCCACCAATCCACGAGGGTGGGGGCGCGCCCTACCCCCTGGGCGCGCCCCCTACCTTGTGGGCCCCCTGACGCTCCACTGACCTCAATCCTGACTCCATATATTCACTTTCGGGGAGGAAAAAACTAGGGAGAAGGATTCATCGCGTTTTACGATACAGAGCCGCTACCAAGCCCTAAACTCTCTTGGGAGGGCTGATATGGAGTCCGTTCGGGGCTCCGGAGAGGGAATTCCATCGCCATCGTCATCATCAACCTTCCTCCATCACCAATTTCATGATGCTCACCGCCGTGCGTGAGTAATTCCATCGTAGGCTTGCTGGACAGTGATGGGTTGGATGAGATTTATCATGTAATCGAGTTAGTTTTGTTAGGGTTTGATACCTAGTATCCACTATGTTTTGAGATTGATGTTGCTATGACTTTGCTATGCTTAATGCTTGTCACTAGGGCCCGAGTGCCATGATTTCAGATCTGAATCTATTATGTTTTCATCAATATATGAGAGTTCTTGATCCTATCTTGCAAGTCTATAGTCACCTACTATGTGTTATGATCCGTTAACCCCCAAGTGACAATAATCGGGACCACTTCCGGTGATGACCGTAGTTTGAGGAGTTCATGTATTCACTATGTGTTAATGCTTTGTTCTGATACTCTATTAAAAGGAGGCCATAATATCCCTTAGTTTCCAATATGACCCCACTGCCACGGGAGGGTAGGACAAAAGATGTCATGCAAGTTCTATTCCATAAGCACGTAGGACTATATTCTGAATACATGCCTACATTACATTCATGAACTGGAGCTAGTTCTATGTCACCCTAGGTTATGACTGTTACATGATGAACCGCATCCGGCATAATTCTCCATCACCGATCCATTGCCTACGAGCTTTCCATATATTGTTCTTCGCTTATTTACTTTTCAGTTGCTATTGTTATCATCACTACAAAACACCAAAAATATTACTTTTGCTACCGTTACCCTTTTGCTACCATTACCACTACTATCATATTACTTTGCTATTAAATACCTTGCTGCAGATATTAAGTTTCCAGGTGTGGTTGAATTGACAACTCAGCTGCTAATACTTGAGAATATTCTTTGGCTCCCCTTGTGTCGAATCAATAAATTTGGGTTGAATACTCTACCCTCGAAAACTGTTGCGATCCCCTATACTTGTGGGTTATCAAGACTATTTTCTAGCGCCGTTGCCGAGGAGCATAGCTATATTCTTTGAGTCACTTGGGATTTATATCTGCTTATCATTATGAAGAACTTGAAAGACACGAAAACAAAAATTTATCCCTCAACTACGAGGGGAGGTAAGGAACTGCCATCTAGCTCTGCACTTGATTCACCTTCTGTTTTGAGTAAGCTTGCGACACCTACACCTGCTATTCATTCTGATATGTCGCATGTTATTGATGATGCCACTTCTACTATGCATGATACTTATGATGAAACTACTTCTATGCTTGATACTACTGTGCCACTTGGTGAATTTTTTGATGAACAACTTGCTAAGGCTAGAGAGAATGAAATTATTGAAATTG
Organism: Triticum urartu; assembly: GCF_056163025.1. Lineage (NCBI taxonomy): Eukaryota > Viridiplantae > Streptophyta > Magnoliopsida > Poales > Poaceae > Triticum > Triticum urartu. The sequence continues at coordinate 538,696,270 of NC_141878.1, read as the reverse complement.
ATAATATTGATGAAAGTGATGATGAAGACTCTCCCCTAGATATGAATTACCTGTTGTGCCTGAGGGCTATGTTATGGATGAAGAAACTGCTAGAGATTTTCTTGCTTGCAATGATAGGAGTGATCTTAAGAAATTATTATCTAAGTTGAAACAAAAAACTTTGAATGCTAGAACGAAATATGATCCTGCTTATGCTACTTCACCTATCTTTGTTACTGATAAGGATTATGATTTCTCTGTTGATCATGAGATAATTACTTTAGTTGAATTTGATCCTTTCTATGGTTATGAATCTGAAACTGTTGTGGCACATCTTACTAAATTAAATGATATAGCCACCCTGTTCACTAATGATGAAAAACTCGCTACTATTATATCCTTAAGATATTTCCATTCTCATTAAAGGGTGATGCTAAGATATGGTTTAATTCTCTTGATCCTAGTTGTGTGCGTAGTTCCTAGGATAAGATTTATTACTTCTCTGCTAAATATTTCCCTGCTCATAAGAAACAAGCTGCTTTAAGGGAAATATATAATTTTGTGCAAATTGAAGAAGAGAGTCTCCCACAAGCTTGGGGGAGGCTTCTCCAATTACTTAATGCTTTGCCTGATCATCCTCTTAAGAAAAATGAAATACTTGATATCTTTTATAATGGACTAACCCATGCTTCCAGAGACCACCTGGATAGTTGTGCTGGTTGTGTTTTCAGGGAAAGAACACCAGATGAAGCTGAAATTCTATTGAATAATATGTTGATTAATGAAAATAATTGGACACTTCCTGATCCAATTCCTGAACCAACTCCTAAGCCAACTCCGAAGAAGAGGGGTATTCTATTTCTTGGTCCTGAAGATATGCAAGAGGCAAAGAAATCTATGAAGGAAAAAGGTATTAAAGCTGAAGATGTTAAGAATTTACCTCCTATTGAAGAAATACATGGTCTTAATTTACTGCCTGTTGAAGAAATACATGGTCTTGATAACCCGACACAGGTAGTAAAGGTAAATTCTCTCTATAGATATGATAAAGTTGAAATCCCATTTACTAAGTTTGCTAGCCCATGCTTGGATGAGTTTGATGACTTTATGGTTAAACAAGAAAACTTCAATGCTTATTTTGGTAGAGAACTTAAACGCAATGCTGATATGCTTGAACATTTGGGTGATTATATGGATAATATTGAAGGTGAACTTAAACTTATTAGTAAACATGCTTCTATGGTTACCACTCAAGTAGAACAAGTACTTAAAGCTCAGAATGATTTGCTCAATGAATTAAATAGTAAGAAAAATGATAATGCTGTTAGAGTTATGACTAGAGGTGGTAAAATGACTCAGGAACATTTGTATCCTGAGGGCCAACCTAAGAGAATTGAGCAAGATTCTCAAAGAAATAATATTGATGCACCTAGTCCTTCTAAGAGGAAGAAAAAGAAAAATGATAGGACTTTGCATGCTTCTAGTGAACCTGTTATTGACACACCTAAGAATCCTAATGATATTTCTATTTCTGATGCTGAAACACAATCTGGTAATGAACATGAACCTAGTAATAATGTTAATGATGATGTTCATATTGATGCTCAACCTAGTAATGATAATGATGTAGGGATTGAACCTGCTGTTGATCTTGATAACCCACAATCAAAGAATCAATGTTATGATAAGAGAGACTTTGTTGCTAGGAAGCACGGTAAAGAAAGAGAACCATGGGTTCAGAAACCCATGCCCTTTCCTCCTAAACTATCCAAGAAAAAGGATGATGAGGATTTTGAGCGCTTTGCTGAAATGATTAGACCTATCTTCTTGCGTATGCGTTTGAATGATATGCTCAAAATGAATCCTTATGCTAAGTATATGAAAGAAATTGTTACAAATAAAAGAAATATACCAGAAGCTGAAATTTCCACCATGCTTGCTAATTTTACTTTTAAAGGTGGAATACCTAAGAAACTAGGAGATCCTGGAGTACCATCTATACCATGCTCCATTAAAAGAAACTATGTTAAAACTGCTTTATGTGATCTTGGAGCCGGTGTTAGTGTTATGCCTCTCTCTTTATATCATAGACTTGATTTGAATAAGTTGACACCTACTGAAATATCTTTGCAAATGGCTAATAAAACAACTTCTATACCTGTCGGTATTTGTGAGGATGTGCCTGTTGTGGTTGCAAACGCTACTATTTTAACGGACTTTGTTATTCTTGATATTCCCGATTACGATAGTATGTCTATTATTCTTGGAAGACCCTTTCTGAATACTGCAGGGGCTGTTATTGATTGCACCAAAGGCAATGTCACTTTTCATGTTAATGGCAATGAGCATATGGTACACTTTCCGAGGAAACAACCTCAAGTTCATAGTATAAACTCTATTGAAAAAATTCCATCGATTATTTTTGGAGGTTTCGAATTTCCTCTTCCTACTGTCAACAATAAATATGATATTCTTATTATTGGGGATGTGCATATCCCCGTTGAGGTAACCTAGTGTTATTCGAAAATTCTTCGGTTCCATGTTATTCGGAATGAGTTTATTAACAAGACCTGATCAACCTTGTTAGTGGATTCCTTTTGATGAGCATGAGATGGATGAATTTAGAAAACACAACTCTTTGTACCCTCTTTTTACTTTATGTTATTTATATTAAATAAAAGAAAAAAAAAGTAATTTCTGTCTGTTTTCTGAATTATCCATGCAATAAAAAATACCCCGAAAATAAAAGTTCTCCAAATGCCCTGAAAATTAAATATGATTTTTTCTAGAATATTTGAGAATATCTGGCACTGAGAACACAGCAGGGGGAGCATGCACCTGGCCACGAGGGTGGAGGGCGTGCCCCCCTGCCTCGTGGGCCCATGGTGGCTCCCCTCCACTTATTCCAGCTACCACACACTCCTTCTTCCTCCCACAAACATCACTAACCAGCTCAAACCCGAGTCCAAGCTCATTTTACTGCCATTTTCGATCTCCTTTCTCAAAGCACCTCTCACAAAACTGCTTTGGGAGATTGTTCCTTGGTATGTGACTCCTCCAATGTTCCAATTAGTGTTTGTTCTAGTGCTTTATTCATTGCATATTTTAGCTGCTTAGGTGACCCTGTTCTTGAGCGTGCATGTCAAATTTATATGGTCAAAAGTAGTTTTGATGCATGATATTGCCTCTAGGCACTTGTAGGAGTAGTTGCTATCAATATTGTTGAGTTTGGTTCACTTTTATTTTGAAGTCACTAAAATTTCAGAAATTTTTCAGAGGAAGAAATATGCTTAGGAAAATGTACCAAGGTGGTCCTTCAAGGAAGCAAGGACCCAGGCTCGCAATGCGCGACGCCGACGAAGAACCACCGAGGGAAGCTCAAGTGCGGGCTTGTGTATGGCCTTCAGGGGACTTTATGGATCGACCAGGAATCAAGGAAGAATTTAACGCATATGTGCGTAATGCTGATCTTGAGAGCTTCGAGGCAGATAAATGCCGCTAGTACCACTATCTCACTGATTCCTTTGTGAGGAGGTTTGAATTTTCATCATCACGCAATTCTCAAACTATCCTGTTTGATCTCCATGAAAATTCTTATACTATGGACTTAGAGGATTTTAACACTGCTTGCAAACTTCCACAATGGGGTACTCCTAATGAACCTTGCAAATCTGAATTTAGAGATTTTCTTGCTAGTATAACTGTGGGGGAATTTAGAGACATAACACAAGCTACCATAGGGAGCATCCATTTTCCTGCTATACATTATTTTGCTCTCTTCATAGGTAGGTGCATAAATGGTAAGGATGAAGCATGTCACATGTGTGTCCCTGACCTCAGTGTTCTCAGGAGTGCTGTGTTAGGAGATAGACATTATAATTTGGGAGCCATTGTTGCACGTAGGTTGCATAATAATAGATTTAATGGAGATTTCTTCGGTGGAATGTATGCAACCCGTCTAGCTAATTTTCTTGATATACCCATACGTGGGTATGATATTGAGTTGCCTCCTGTTTATTTAGATTATGAGGCCATGGTTCGTCATCAGTTTGTTGAGAGGAACGATCAGTCCCTCCAGTACCGACTAATCTTTGACAGACGACGCACCTATCACGTCACTCTCCCTGCTCCTGCTTTCTTTGACTCTCAGGCAAAAGGGAGATATGTTATAACTAGGGAGGAGGCGAACGAGTATAAGAGGAGGACGGAGACGGCCCGTCTCCAAGCGGCAGCTCATGAGGCAATAGCTGATGCATCTCAGTACGACCCCAACTACAACTTTGGATATCCGCCAGGCCAGCCGTGGCCATAGACCAACTTAGGCCAAAATCCTAAGCTTGGGGGAGTACGTATTTCTCACCGACATTACATTCATGTTCACACACTCATTGCTAGTTGTCGGTGCTCATACTTTTTCATTGTTTCATCCATTCTAGTTTATTTTCCTTTTTATGCTTTCTTCCTGTGTGTTTAATAAACCTTAAGAAAAACAAAAAATTAGTTGTAACTTTTAGTTAGTTTACTTTCCATGCTTGTAGTAGTAATTAAAAAGAAAACCCAAAAAGATTTATCATTCTTGTTTTGCTTGTTGGGAGCTTTCCCGTGTAAATAGTTTTATTTATTTTCTTGTTATTTGGGGGTCGATAGGAGAAGACCATAATTAAAATGTTATAGTGGCTCTTATATGCTTTATCGTTGATCTGATAAAGAGCCCATATTACCTTGTCTTCTCTCTTGAATTAAATGCTTGCAGATTCCAGCTTAGTCCAATGCACGTGCACTATTATTATTATCCACACTATTCGGTCGTGCAAGTGAAAGGCAATAATGATGATTATATGATGAACTTATTGAGATGAGAAAAGCTGGTATGAACTCGACCTCTCTTGTTTCTGTAAATATGATTAGTTCATCGTTCCTGATTCAGCCTATTATGAATAAACATGTTTGCAATGACAATTAGAGATTATAGTTGCTTATGCCATGCTTGATTAACTAGGAGTTTATAATGGTTTACCTTGCGTGCCAACATGCTATTAAAATGGTTGTGATGTGGTATGATAGGGTGGTATCCTCTTTTGAACGATTCGAGTGGATTAACTTTGCACATGTTCACGCATGTAGTTGAAACAAAATCAACATAGTGTAACACCCCGGATGTAATTTACCTTATCTATATTCCAACTCTTGTCGTTTCCGACACTAAGTTATTTTATTTTCCTCGTTGTCGGGTTTTTTTCTTCGTGTGTTGTTGTCTGTGTCATGCATCTCATATCATGTCATCATGTGCATTGCATTTGCATACGTGTTCGTCTCATGCATCCGAGCTTTTTCCCCGTTGTCCGTTTTGCATTCCGGCGCTCCTATGTCCTCCGGTGGTCCCTTCTACCTCTTTTCGTGTGCGGGTGTTAAACATTTCTGGATTGTACCGAGACTTGCCAAGCGGCCTTGTTTTACTACCGTTAGACCGCCTGTCAAGTTTCGTACCATTTGGACTTCGTTTGATACTCCAACGGTTAACCGAGGGACAAAAAAGGCCTCGTGTGTATTGCAGCCCAACACCTTTCCAATTTGGCCCAAAACCCACCTAAACCCTCTCCATCATCTATAGCGTTCGATCACGATCACGTGGCCGCAAACCGCACTTCATTTGGAGCTTCCTAGCTCCCTCTACCTATAAAAGAGCACCCCTCCCTGAAATTCACGGATCATTTCAACCCTAACCTAGCTCTCTCTCCCTCTGCGCGGCCGGACAACGTCCGCCCACGCCGGACAAGACCGCCGCCACCAATCCCATCGCGCCACGTGGCACAGCGGCCGCCGCCGCCGAGGCCCGGGAAGCCCGAGTCGGGCCCTCGGAGCCCATCGACCCCGCCGCCGCCTCCATCCTCGCCCGAGTCCGCGCCCGATCCCTGCCGCCTCCTTCCCGCCGTCCGGCGCCGCCGCGGGCAGCCCGCCGGACACCGCCGCCTCGCCCTTCGACCCACGGCCGCCGCCCCTTCGTCGACTCGCTCCGGCGCCGCCCACCGTCGCCGTCCGCCGCCCCCCTCGTCGCCCGCGTCGCCGTCCACGACTCCGGTGAAGCCCCGCAGCTCCGGCGACCTTGAAGCTCCGGCCGGCGAACTTCGAACCTTGTGCGTGCTACAGTACCGCCCGGCCAGATCCAGATCCAAAACGCGAGGGTTGACTTTTTCATCCCGTAACCCTAATATTTAGTATTTTTCCGCATGCCATAACTCTGCATCCGTAGCTCCGATTCGTGCGTGTAGCATATCAAAATGTTCGTCTCGACGAGTACAACTTTTCATCTCATTGCATCTTTTTCATTTGAGCTCATCTTGTTGCCCGAAATGCTGTTGGAAGAGGGCTATGTGATGAATTTGTCAAATCTGTTTCAGCAATTAGCCTTTTGTCATTTTTGCCATGATTAATGTGTGCATGCTATGATCCTGAGCTCTACATGTGTTTTGTTATATGCCATGCCATCTTTACAGGGGTGCTTGCCATGTATTTTTGTGATATTTGTGGTGACTAGCACAAGCTTGCAAATAGCATAATCGCTGATGCTGATTTCAGGGACTTAGAATTTCTCCAAGTCCTTGTCCTGTTTTTGTTGTTATGCCATATGTTCATGTTGTTTCCTAGTGATCCGTGCCTCTTTTGAGGATGATAAGTAAGGATGTTTTGTTAACATTGTGGTGCTCTATCCATCCATGTCTTTGTTTGCATTTATGGAGCACCCTAGCTTGAGTCAATCGAGCTCTACTTTTGCTATAAAATGATCCTGCCAGATTGTTGGCATGTTTAGCGATTTTGCCGAGGATGTCGTTGTTGATCCGTGCATGCTATGATGTTGTTCTTGCCATGTCTAGCTCCTATGCCATGTATGCTTGATGGTTGTATGCTTAGTTTGTCATGCCATGCTCTGTAGTGAGTGCATCGAGCTCGTAAACATGCCTACTTGCTAATCTGATTTGCATGCTCCAGTTTTTCACAGTCTGAATATGTTTATGTTTTTGCTATGTTCACATGCTTGCAATTGTATTTTCTGATCCCTTTTGGCTCGAGGTCACTAAGGGACTTTTGTTAAGTGCTTTGAGTAGCTTCATGCCATGCCTTGCTTTGCCATGTTAAGTTCCTGTAGCATGTAGTTTTCATGCTCTAAACATTGCTTCCTGATGATAAATTCCAGACTTGTGTTAATTTCACTAAGTCTGAAACCTGTTATCATTTGCACTTTTGACATGCTTGTTTGAACATGTTAATGGGCGAATTAGCCGTAGCTCAGTGTTCATCTTTTGTCAAGAATCATGAGTGGATACCTGCCATGTATTTTGTTGTCATGTTTGACTGTTGTAGCATATTTATATTGTTGCATTTAGATGGCTACTTGCTGATTATCGCAGACCGGTGCCATATTTGTTTTGTTTGCCATTTCCAAACCGTGCATCCGATTCCGGTGATCTTTATATCGATTTCAACCGAAATAAAATCCTCTTTCCAGTGGCACTCTTGGATTTCCAAGTTGAGGCCAGGTTCAATCATCCCTTTGAAAATCTTGTATATGCATCACAAACCGCATCCGGCATACCATACCATGTTTGCATCATGTTGTTTGAGCATTGCACGTGGTTGATTGTGTTCCGTTTGCTTGTTGTTCTTGTTTGGGTAGATCCGGGAGACGAGTTCGTGAATGAGGAGCCCGTTGAGTTCGCTTACGAGGATCAAGTCAACTCTGACAACTTTGCAGGCAAGATGACCATACCCTCGAAATCACTTCTATCCATGCTTGCTAGATGCTCGCTCTTTTGCTCTGCCTATGCTACGATACATACCACTTGCTTATCATGCCTCCCAAATTGCCATGTCAAACCTCTAACCCACCATGTCCTAGCAAACCGTTGTTTGGCTATGTTACCGCTTTGCTCAGCCCCTCTTATAGCGTTGCTAGTTGCAGGTGAAGATTGGAGATCGTTCCTTGTTGGAACATGTTTATTGTTGGGATATCACAATCTTATCTTGTTTATCTTAATGCACCTATATATTTGGTAAAGGGCGGAAGGCTCGGCCTTATGCCTGGTGTCTTGTTCCACTCTTGCCGCCCTAGTTTCCGTCATATCGGTGTTATGTTCCCGGATTTTGCGTTCCTTACACGGTTGGGTTATAATGGGAACCCCTTGACAGTTCACCTTGAATAAAACTCTTCCAGCAATGCCCAACATTGGTTTTACCATTCGCTGCCTAGCCTTTTTCCCTTGGGTTTTGCGGACTCAAGGGTCATCTTTATTTTAACCCCCCGGGCCAGTGCTTCTCTAAGTGTTGGTCCAACTGAGCGATGTCCGGGGCTACCAGGGGTAACTCTGGGCTGGCCTACCCGACGTCTGGCTCATCTGAGTGTGCCCTGAGAACGAGATATTGCAGCTCCTATCGGGATTTGTCGGGACATTCGGGCGGTGTTGCTGGTTTAGTTTTACCATTGTCGAGGATGTCTCGTAACCGGGATGCCGAGTCTGATCGGATTGTCTTGGGAGAAGGAATATCCTTCGTTGACCGTGAGAGCTTGTGATGGGCTAAGTTGGGACCCCCTGCAGGGATTTGAACTTTCGAAAGCCGTGCCCGCAGTTATGGGCAGATGGGAATTTGTTAATGTCCGGTTGTAGATAACATGATACTTAACTTAATTAAAATGCATCAACCGCGTGTGTAACCGTGATGGTCTCTTCTCGGCGGAGTCCGGGAAGTGAACACGGTGTTGGAGTAATGCTTGACGTAGGTTGTTCTAGGATCACTTCTTGATCATAGTTGTTCGACCGTGCTTTTGCTTTCTCTTCTCGCTCTCATTTGCGTATGTTAGCCACCATATATGCTAGTCGCTTGCTGCAGCTCCACATCATACCTTGTCTTACCTATAAGCTTAAATAGTCTTGATCGCGAGGGTGCGAGATTTCTGAGTCCCCGTGACTCATAGATTACTTCCAAACCAGATGCAGGGACCGATGATACCGTTCCAGACGATGTGCTTGAGCTCAAGTGGGAGTTCGATGAAGACTCTCGTCGTTACTATGTGTCTTTCCCAGATGATCTGTAGTGGTGCCCAGTTGGGGCGATCGGGGACCGTGTCGCATGTGGGGGTTGATCTTTATTTTGGTACCGTAGGCGGACCATCAGTGTTTTGGATGAATGTAATGCTATTCATGTATTTGTGTGACGTGGCGAGTGTAAGCCAACTATGTTTATTTTCCCCTTTTATTTATTTACATGGGTTGTTGTGAAGATTACCTTAATTGCGACATTGCTTTCAATGCGGTTATGCCTCTAAGTCATGCTTCGACACGTAGGAGATATAGCCGCATCGAGGGCGTTACACATAGCCTCTACGATATTTATGTTCCTGGTGCATTATATCCTACTCATGCTTCCATTCGGTGTTGATTAATTTTAATGCATGTTCATGACTGTTGTTGCTCTCTAGCTGGTCTCTTCCCAGTCTTTTGCTAGCCTTCACTTGTACTAAGCGGGAATACTGCTTGTGAATCCAATTCCATAAACCCCAAAGTTACTCCATATGAGTCCACCATACCTACCTATATATGGTATCTACCTGCCGTTCCAAGTAAATTTGTATGTGCCAAACTCTAAACCTTAAAATAAATATCATGTTTTGTATGCTCGAATAGCTCATGTATCAACTAGGTCTGTCCATATCTTCCATGTTAGGCGGGTTATTCTCAAGAGGAGTGGACTCCGCTCCTCACTCACGAGAAAATGGCTGGTCACCGGGATGCCCAGTCCCATGCTTTATGCAAATCAAATCAAAATAATTGCAAACAAAACTCCCCTGAGACTCTTGTTAGTTGGAGACACTCGTTGTTTCGAGCAAGCCATGGATTGATGCTTGTTGGTGGAGGGGGAGTATAAACTTTACCATTCTGTTTGGGAACCGCCTATAATGTGTGTAGCATGGAAGATATCGCCATCTCTTGGTTGTTATGTTGACAATGAAAGTATACCGCTCAAAATATTATTCATATCTATTTCAAAACCGAGCTCTGGCACCTCTACAAATCCCTGCTTCCCTCTGCGAAGGGCCTATCCATTTAGTTTTATGTTGAGTCATCATCCTCTTATTAAAAAGCACCAGTTGGAGAGCACCGCTGTCGTTTGCATCCATTACTGTTAGTTTACATTGAGTATGACTTGACTAGATCTCTTTTACAATGAATTACAATGTCTAGTCAGTCCTTGATCTTTAAAAGTGCTCTGCATTTATGTTGTGCGGTCTCAGAAAGGGCTAGCGAGATACCATCTTGTTATATCATATCATGATTGTTTTGAGAAAGTGTTGTCATTAGAGATTTATTATTATTGCTCGCTAGTTGATTATGTCATTGATATGAGTAAACATGAGACCTAAATGTTATTGTGAATATGGTTAGTTCATAATCTTTGCTGAAAACTTGAATGCTGGCTTTACATATTTACAACAACAAGAGCAAACAGAGTTTGTAAAAGTTTTTCTTTATCACTTTTAGTTTATCAACTGAATTGCTTGAGGACAAGCAAAGGTTTAAGCTTGGGGGAGTTGATACGTCTCCGTCATATATACTTTTCCAAACACTTTTGCCCTTGTTTTGGACTCTAACTTGCATGATTTGAATGGAACTAACCCGGACTGACGTTGTTTTCAGCAGAATTGCCATGGTGTTATTTTCGTGCAGAAATAAAAGTTCTCGGAATGACCTGAAAATCAACGGAGAATTATTTTGGAATATATAATAAATACAGGAAGGAAGATCCGCGTCAGGGGGGCCTCCACCTGTCCACGAGGGTAGGGGAGCGCCCTACCCCCTGGGCGCGCCCCCTGCCTCGTGGGCCTCCTGACGCTCCACCGACCTCAACCCTGACTCCATATATTCACTTTCGGGGAGAAAAAAACCAGGGAGAAGGATTCATTGTGTTTTACGATATGGAGCCGCTGCCAAGCCCTAAACTCTCTCGCGAGGGCTGATCTGGAGACCGTTCGGGGCTCCGAAGAGGGGAATCCGTCGCCATCGTCATCATCAACCTTCCTCCATCACCAATTTCATGATGCTCACCGCCGTGCGTGAGTAATTCCATCGTAGGCTTGCTGGATGTGATGGGTTGGATGAGATTTATCATGTAATCGAGTTAGTTTTGTTAGGGTTTGATACCTAGTATCCATTATGTTCTGAGATTGATGTTGCTATGACTTTTCTATGCTTAATGCTTGTCACTAGGGCCCGAGTGCCATGATTTCAGATCTGAACCTATTATGTTTTCATCAATATATGAGAGTTCTTGATCCTATCTTGCAAGTCTATAGTCACCTATTATGTGTTATGATCTGTTAACCCCGAAGTGACAATAATCGGGACCACTTCCGGTGATGACCGTAGTTTGAGGAGTTCATGTATTCACTATGTGTTAATGCTTTGTTCTGGTACTCTATTAAAAGGAGGCATTAATATCCCTTAGTTTCCAATAGGACCCCGCTGCCACGGGAGGGTAGGACAAAAGATGTCATGCAAGTTCTTTTCCATAAGCACGTATGACTATATTCGGAATACATGCCTACATTACATTGATGAACTGGAGCTAGTTCTGTGTCACCCTAGGTTATGACTGTTACATGATGAACCGCATCCGGCATAATTCTCCATCACTGATCCATTGCCTACGAGCTTTCCATATATTGTTCTTCGCTTAGTCAGTTGCTATTGTTATCATCACTACAAAACACCAAAAATATTACTTTTGCTACCGTTACCACTACTATCATATTACTTTGCTACTAAATACCTTGCTGCAGATATTAAGTTTCCAGGTGTGGTTGAATTGACAACTCAGCTGCTAATACTTGAGAATATTCTTTGGCTCCCCTTGTTTTGAAACAATAAATTTGGGTTGAATACTCTACCCTCGAAAACTGTTGCGATCCCCTATACTTGTGGGTTATCAGCGTCACTTGTGGGACGTGGATCTAGTGTTCAACGCCGAGCGCCTCATGTATCTTGCACCAATGATACTTGATATTTAGGGTTCTATCGACGCCGAGGAACCCCTAAGCCGCTCGTCCTATTGTAAATATTTAGTTAGGTTGACGGAAAAACAATATTGCTATGAAACTCATCTTTCGATTTAAATGTGCAGTTTTTTTCGTCGCTGCGAGGGTCTAGTATTCGACAAGATCCGCCCCTGCGTTCGTGAGTTAGCACAAATGACATCTCCCCCCCCCCCTTGATTTGCTTTGTTCCATTCTTCGTGTCGATGAAACTTGCTAGCTATAGGTGTCTTCAATCATCAGTATGCGTGACCACTATGCGGCTCCTGTTCGAAAGGGTTACATCTATAGATATGTATGCATTTGCATATTTATAACCATGATTCTTTCAAATTGTCCAACGTTATCCATGGACAGCCCGAGTATGTGTAGATTGGGTTTGTTTTCCCATATGCTCTGCTCCGGATCCGATGCAGAATTTCGTCAGTGCCTCCCTGTTGTTCTCCGGGTACACATCCTCTCTGCTTATTGCCGAGACGTGTATCAGGAGAACAGCGGGGAGGTGCTGCCAAAATTTTGTGTCGGATCTAGAGCAGAGCATGGGAAAATGAACCCAATCTACACATACTCGGGTTGGATTAGGACCTATCTTTACCTATTAGCGTCTAGGTTGGATGGACGTAATAAAAGTGACAAACTCCATTAACTAATGAATATATACATGCTGATTTATATATATATATATATATTTCTTATGTGTCCAGTAGCTAGGCAAGATGACCGATCGTGCGTGGATGTACACCGGTCTCACTAGTCAGAAAGACATGACCACTGAATGGTTAACAAAAACCAAGGGGTTTTTGAGAGCCGCATTTGCAAATGGCCAGAGGACAACATGGTGCCCTTGTGCCGGGTGCAACAATTGGCACAAGAGGATAGAGAATGAAATGGGCAAACGCCTGCAGAAGTGGGGTTTTACGCCATGGTGTGGACATTTCATGGCGAGTCTTCCCAACGTGCCAGAGCTGAGGTGCTTCTTCGTCGCACCGACGAGCATGGTACCGGGATGCAAGACATGGTGCAAGACTTTGATGATGCTTGGGACTCGGACGATGAGATGGAGGAATCTGCAAAGGCCTTCAATGAAATGTTGGAGTCTTCAAAACGTCCTCTCCACGAGCACACTGAGCTTTGTCAGCTGGATGCCATCTCACAAATAATGGCTCTGAAGGCTCAATTCAACTTGGGCAGAGAATGCTACAACGTGATGATGACAGTATTTGGACGTTTTCTACCCAAAGGCCACGTACTACCTGCAAACCTGTACCAGTCAGACAAAATCCTCCGTGCTCTTAAGATGACCTATGAGAAGATACATGCATGTGAGAATGGATGTGCCTTATTTAGGCTTCAGTATGCGGACTTGGACTATTGTCCCATTTGCAAGTCATCCAGGCATGTTGTGGTAGACAATGGTACGGGTGAGAAGACGCAGACCAAAATCCCCGTTAATGTTCTTCGGTATATGCCAATCGTACCAAGACTTCAATGTCTTTTCATGGTCGAAGAGACGGCAAGACAGATGACATGGCACAAAACGGGCAAAAGAAGCCAACTAGATGTAGATGGGAAGCTGATGATGGTGTACAGATCAGACGGTGAAGCGTGGAAGCGCTTCGATGCATTACATGACGACAAAGCCGCAGATCCGAGGCATCCTCGAGTCGCCATCAACACAGATGGGTTTAGTGTGTTTGGTCTGACGGCAACCCAATACAGTTGTTGGCCCGCATTTGTCATTCCACTCAATCTCCCCCAGGACAGATCATGCAAAGAAAGAACATTTTCCTGATGTTGGTAATTCCAGGGCCGAACTATCCGGGGAAGAATATGAATGTGTACATGCAACCGCTGAAGGACGAATTGCAAGAAGCCTAGGATAGTGGGTTCAAGACATACAACGCCTTTAGTAAAAAGAACTTCATAATGCGTGTGTGGTACATGTACTCAACGCATGACTTGCCGGCGTATGTGCTATTTGTTGGTTGGTGTGTGCATGGAAGGTTCCCGTGCCCCACATGCAAGGGAGCTCTTCAGTTTTGTTGGCTTGAGGCTGGTCGCAAGTTTTCTTGCTTCGACATGCATAGACCGTTCCTGCATCCTCGCCATAAGTTCAGGAAAGACAAGCAGAACTTCATCAAAGGTAGAGTTGTGGAAGACTCTGCACCACCTCCGTTGACAGGCCAAGAGATCCTGGATCAGTTAAACGCTCTCGAGCCAGATCCAGAGCGTCGAGGGTACTTCAAGGGGTATAATTCGCAACACGCCTAGACTCACGAGACATACTTATGGGATCTGCCTTACTTCAAACACCTCCTTTGCCCACACAACATCAACGTGATGCACACTGAGGAGAATATCGCCAAGGAAATTTTTGGTACATTGTTTGACATAGATGGGAAGTCAAAGGATAATCCTAAGGCAAGAGTCGATCAGGAGGCGCTATGTCATAGACCGTTACAAAAAATGCAACCACCGAAAGGAAAGAAGAACTGGACAAAGCCAAAGGCATGGTTCAAACTTGGAAGGCCAACTATGAGGGAAATTATCTTGTGGGTGAAAATGCAGTTGATGTTCCCCAATGGGTATGCAGCGAATCTAAAGAGGGGAGCGAGTCTTGAAAAATTGAAGGTATTTGGTCTCAAGAGTCATGATTGGCACATATGGATTGAGCGGGTAATGTTGGTGATGTTGCATGGATTCATCCCTGAGGATGAATGGCTAGTACTGGCAGAGTTGAGCTATTTCTTCCATGTTCTTTGTGCTAAAGAACTATCACCTGACCTGGTGGAAGAAATGAAAGAGTTGGCGCCAGAGTTGATCTGCAAGTTAGAGATGATATTTCCGCTGGGCTTCTTTAATCCAATGCAGCACTTGATTTTGCATCTCCCAAACGAGGCAAGATTGGGGGGCGGGGGGCTGTGCAGAATCACTGGTGCTACGCAACTGAGAGGATGCAGAAGATGCTTCGAGCAAAATGTAAAAATAAATGTAGAATTGAAGCATCGATGGCCGAGGCATTCATTACCGAGGAGGCAGCAAACTTCGTGATAGCACACTACAAAGCCAAAAATCGTCATTTGCATAATCTGAAGCCTCGGTACAATGCCGGCAGCCCTAAAAAGGGTCAATCCAACCTCAGCCTATTCAAAGGGGATCTCGCACCAGCCGGTGCTTCTAATTCCTTAACGTTGGATTTCGAAGAATGGTAGACCATTTTGTTGTATATCTTCAACAACCTAACAGAAGTGCGGCCGTACATCGAGTAAGTTCTCGGTACATTGTTTCGCAACTTCTAATTCCTTTGAACTGCTCTTATTCCCGGATAAATTTGATACAATCGATACGTCGCCAAATCCTCGTATGGAGCGGTGATCCAAAAGGATTCCGTCGAAGAGTGTGAGCTTCTGGCAAAGCATGGAGGCAGCTATCCCGGTTTCATCTCTTGGTTCAAAAAAATGGTAATTTCCATTATACCATTTCATTTCTTTGTCTAATTTGTGGCTAATGCAACAATCCCTTTCGTATTAATCTTGTAGGCTAATTCAGAGCTTATGGACGCCGAATTGAGACAAGTCGCTAATGGTTTTGACTATAAGGTCGGTTCATTTGACAAATACGACATCAACGGGTATCGCTTTCGTACCTATGGCAAAGAGCTATCTATGGCCGACCGAAAGTCTACAAATTGTTGTGTCTCTGCTATCGGCGAAGGAGATATCGAGTATTATGGAAGAGTTGAAGCAATTTATGAACTTCAATTCTATGGTGCAAACCCACCAAATGTCATAGTCTTCAAATGTTATTGGTTCCAGCCGAAGGAGACTAGAAGGACTCATGAACATATAGGGCTAGTGGAAATCAATCAAAGCACCCATTTGGATGTTCCCGATGTCTATATTATGGCTTAACATGCAACCCAAGTTTTCTATCTACCGTGGTCTTGTCAAAGTGATCCTAATCTCAAAGGTTGGGATGTCGTTTATGAAGTGCCACCACGTGTTAGACCACCTCCCCCCAATGAAGATGATTATGAACCTCACATTAACCCAGACACATATGAAGCAGAATTCTTCCAAGAAACACGTGATAACCCACAAGTATAGGGGATCAATTGTAGCCTCTTTCGATAAGTAAGAGTGTCGAACCCAACGAGGAGCTAAAGGTAGAACAAATATTCCCTCAAGTTCTATCGACCACCGATACAACTCTACGCACGCTTAACATTCGCTTTACCTAGAACAAGTATGAAACTAGAAGTACTTTGTAGGTGTTTTTGGATAGGTTTGCAAGATAATAAAGAGCACGTAAATAAAAAGCTAGGGATTGTTTAGATGAAGACACAACTAAGTTAGTTTTAGTAGAGAGCTTGTTGTCACACAAGAAAGCTATTTGTCCCTAGGCAATCGATAACTAGATCGGTAATCATTATTGCAATTTTATTTGAGGGAGAGGCATAAGCTAACATACTTTCTCTTCTTGGATCATATGCACTTATGATTGGAACTCTAGCAAGCATCCGCAACTACTAAAGATCATTAAGGTATAACCCAACAATAACATTATAAGGCATCAAGTCCTCTTTATTCCCATACGCAAACAACCTACTTACTCGGGTCTGTGTTTCTATCACTCACGCCACCCACCATAAGCAAATCATGAACATATTGCAAACCCTACAACGGGGATCCCTCACGCTTGCGCGACACAGAGAGCACCATAGGACAGCACCAATAATAAAACATGCAACTCAAACCAATCATGATCATCAATTAACCCATAGGACAAAACGGATCTACTCAAACATCATAGGATAGCCATACATCATTGGGAAATAATATATAGCATTGAGCACCATGTTTAAGTAGAGATTACAGTGGGTAAAAGAGGGGTTACACCGCTGCATAGAGGGGGGAAGAGTTGGTGATGATGGCGGTGAAGTTGTTGGTGTATATTGCGGTGATGATCATGGCCCCGGTGGCGTTCCAGCGCCACCGGGAGAGAGGGAGAGAGAGCCCCCCTTCTTCTTCTTCTTCTTCTTCTTCCTTGACCTTCTCCCTAGATGGGAGAAGGGTTTCCCCTCTGGTCCATGTCCTCCATGGCATGGGAGGGGCGAGAGCCCCTCCGAGATTGGATCTGTCTATCTGTCTCTCTCTGTTTCTGCGTTCCCTGATTCTACCCTTTCACCGTTTCTTAAATTTCTGGAGATCCATAACTCCGATTGGGCTGAATTTTGGACATGATATTTATCCGGATATCATCTTTCTTGCGGCGAAATAAGGGCACCAACCGCCTTACGGGGTGGCCACGAGGCCCCAGGGCGTGCCTGACCCCCTCGGGCGCGCCCCCTGCCTCGTGGCCCCCTCAGGCATCGTCTCGCGTTGATTTTTCTTCCCCAAAATCACATATATTCCAAAAAAAATCTTCATCAGTTTTTATCCCGTTTGGACTCCGTTTGATATGGATTTACTGTGAAACAAAAAACATGCAACAAACAAGAACTGGCACTGGGCACTGGATCAATCTGTTAGTCCCAAAAATAGTATAAAAAGTTGCCAAAAGTATATAAAAGTTGCAGAATATTAGCGTGGAACAATAAAAAATTATAGATACGACGGAGACGTATCAGCATCCCCAAGCTTAATTCTTTCTTGTCCTCGAGTAGGTAAATGATAAAAAAGATAATTTTTGATGTGGAATGCTACCTAGCATAATCTTGATCATGTAGTCTAATCATGGCAAGAATATTAAGACACAAGTGATTCAAAGCAGTGGTCTATCATTTGACATTAAGACAATAATACTTCAAGCATACTAATAAAGCAATCATGTCTTTTCAAAATAACATGGCCAAAGAAAGTTATCCCTACAAAATCATATGGTCTAGCTATGCTCCATCTTCACCACACAAAATATTCAAATCATGCACAACACCGATGACAAGCCAAGCAATTGTTTCATACTTTTAACGTTCTCAAACCTTTTCAACTTTCATGCAATACATGAGCGTGATCCATGGATATAACACTATAGGTGGAATAGAATATGATGGTGGAGGTTGTGTGCAGAAGACAAAAAGGAGAAAGTCTCACATCGACGCGGCTAATCAACGGGCTATGGAGATGCCCATCAATTGATGTCAATGTGAGGAGTAGGGATTGCCATGCAACAGATGCACTAAGAGCTATAAGTGTATGAAAGATCAAACTAGAAACTAAGTGGGTGTGCATCCAACTTGCTTGCTCATGAAGACCTCGGGCATTTGAGGAAGCCCATCATCGGAATATACAAGCGAAGTTCTATAATGAAAATTCCCACTAGTATATGAAAGTGATAACTCAAGAGCCTCTCTATATGAAGAACATGGTGCTACTCTGAAGCACAAGTGTGGTAAAAGGATAGTAACATTGTCCCTTCTCTCATTTCTCTCATTTTTTTTATTTTTTTTCTTTTTTTCTTTTTTGTAGGCTTCTTTGGCCTCTCTCTTTTTTTGGGGGGGGGGGGGCTTCTCTGGCCACTTTTATTTTGATAACCTCACATGGGACAATGTTCTAATAATGATGATCATCACACTTTTATTTACTTACAACTCAATATTACAACTCGATACTAGAACGAAGATATGACTCTATATGAATGCCTCCGGCGGTGTACCGGGATGTGCAATGATCTAGTGTAGCAATGCCATCAAAAAATGGACAAGCCATGAAAACATCATGCTAGTTATCTTACGATCATGCAAGTCATGTATATGATGATGATGGAAGTTGCATGGCAATATATCTTGGAATGGCTATGGAAATGCCATAATAGGTAGGTATGGTGGCTGTTTTGAGGAAGATATAAGGAAGCTTATGTGTGATAGAGCGTATCGTATCACGGAGTTTGGATGCAACGGCGAAGTTTGCACCAACTCTCGAGGTGAGAAAGGGCAATGCACGGTACCGAAGAGGTTAGCAATGATGGAAGGGTGAGAGTGCGTATAATCCTTGGACTCAACATTAGTCATAAAGAACTCACATACTTATTGCAAAAATCTATTAGTAATCGAAACAAAGTACTACGTGCATGCTCCTAGGGGGATAGATTGGTAGGAAAAGACCATCGCTCGTCCCCGACCGCCACTCATAAGGAAGACAATCAATAAATACCTCATGCTCCAACTTTGTTACATAACGGTTCACCATACATGCATGCTACGGGAATCACAAACTTCAACACAAGTATTTATACAATCCACAACTACCCACTAGCATGACTCTAATATCACCATCTTTATATCGCAAAACTATTGTAAGGAATCAGACATATCATATTCAGTGATCTACAAGTTTTATGTAGGATTTATGACTAACTATGTGAATGACCAGTTCCTGTCATCTCTCTAAATAGATATAAGTGAAGCAAGAGAGTTTAATTCTTTCTACAAAAGATATGTCCATGCTCTAACAAATATAAGTGAAGCAAAAGAGCATTCTACAAATGGCGGTTTTCTATGTGAAGAGAAACAGGCAATCCAAACTTCAAAAGATATAAGTAAAGCACATGAAGCATTCTATGAAGCCATACTCAAAAGATATAAGTGAAGTGCAATGAGCATTCTATAAATCAACCAAGGAATATCTCATAACAGCATGGTGCATCAAAGAAAAGTGAAAACTAAATGCAAAAGACGCTCCAAGATTTACGCATATCATGTGACGAATAAAAATATAGCTTCAAGTAAAATTACCAATGATTGTTAGAAGAAAGAGGGGATGCCTTCCGGGTCATCCCCAAGCTTGGTTGCTTGGGAGTCCTTGAATATTTCCTTGGGGTGCCTCGAGCATCCCCAAGCTTAAGCTCTTGCCACTCCTTATTCCTTCATCCATCGTGATCTCTCCCAAAACTTGAAAACTTCAATCACACAAAACTTAACAGGAAGTTCGGTAAGATCCGTTAGTATAATAAAGCAAATCACTACTCTAAGTACTGTTGCAAACCAATTCATATTTTTTTAATTGTAGCTACTATAATATAACTTTTCCATGGCTTAATCCACTGATAGAAATTGATAGTTTCGTCAAAACAAGCAAACTATGCATCAAAAACAGAATCTGTCTTAAACAGGACTGTGTAGTAATCTGAACATTCATCATACTTCTGGTACTCCAAAAATTCTGAAACAATTAGGAAAATAAACAATTTGTATAGAAAGACAGTTCAAAAAGTTTCGAAGCCGTTTGACATTCCAGTAAAAAAAATGTAAAATCGCGCACTGCAGCCAAAGTTTTTGTTCTGCGCCGCATAAATCAACAAGCAATGTAAACATCCTAGAGGAAAATCTTGGCACATTATTTTTATAATACAATGGAATTGTACAAGGGAATAATTATTTTTGTTGAAAAGTTTCTGTAATCAAGATTCACAAAGTTTCCGTGAGCATGAACAAAGTTAAAGGAGCTCCCCCACTTCAACAATGCTTGTCTCTCTCACTTTCACTTTCCGTTTTGAAAAGTTTTGGGTTCCCCTCTTTATTTTATTTAAACTATATAAAAGCACTCAACAGAAATAAATGACTCTGTAAAACTTCTGGGTTGTCTCCCTGGCAGCGCTTTCTTTAAAGCCATTAAGCTAGGCATGTAGTGCTCAAGTAATGAGTCCACCCGGATCCCAAGGTATATCAAAGCCAATTTTAATTAACAATGATTTGGCATTTAGTAGTGAGCACAAAGCAACATAT
Source organism: Triticum urartu (assembly GCF_056163025.1). NCBI lineage: Eukaryota > Viridiplantae > Streptophyta > Magnoliopsida > Poales > Poaceae > Triticum > Triticum urartu. Next base: position 538,675,487 of record NC_141878.1, on the reverse strand, counting down.
ATCATGTAATGACGAAGTCTAACTCTCTTCCTATGCATCGGCATGTCATAAAAGAACAATTCATGCACACAAAGTAAAGGCCAATGCATAGCATAAGAAGTTTCGTGCAATTTTATCATATTGGAAACATAGAGAGGAGGAGATGTAGTTCCTCTCTCATATAATTGCAAGTAGGAGCAGTAAGCACATGCATATTATATCTATCAAAATCATCATGTGTAGTAGTGAAACTCAACCCATCAATATAATCCTTAATAAGGGAAAACTTCTTTGATATAGTGTAGTCGGGAGAATTCAAATAGATAATAGGACTATCATGCGTGGGTGCAATAGCAACAATTTCATGTTTAACATAAGGAACTATAGCAAGTTCATCTTCATAAGCATAATCCGTATTGGCATCTTGGCCACAAGCATAGCAAGCATCATCAAAAAGGGATATTTCAAAAGAATCAACAGGATCATAACAATCATCATAGCAATCATCCTTCGGTAAGCATGAATGGAAATTAAACAATGTATGAGTCGAAGAGTTACTCTCATTAGAAGGTGGGCACGAGTAGCTATCCCGCTCTTCCTCCTTTTGTTCTTCGCTCTCCTCCTCATCTTTTTCATCCAATGAGCTCACAGGTTCATCAATTTCTTCTTCCATAGACTCCTGCAAAATATTAATCTCTTCTTGGACAGCGGAGGAGTCCTCAATATATGGTTTAACATAGGCATTAGAAGCATAATTATCATAACAAATATTTAAGTATGGCAAAAATTTCAGATTTGTAAAGAGTAGCATCATACTTTCCAATCAAAGAAGCAATTTCATAAGCACCCTTAAAAGCAACAAATTCTTCAATTTGTTGAACATCATAATAATTATAAACACCCTTAGCATACGAAGATACGATTCCATTATCACTAAACTCACATTGGTAGGGAAGGTGTTTCTTAGGGTCTTCAGAACAACAAGTAAAATCATATATTTCACATAAATTCTAAGCATAGCATTGCAAACGATGAATTTGATCCGGTAAAAGTTTCCCTTTTTGAGATAAGCGGTGTCACACATAACAAGCATGCTCATCTAAAGATTTGCCCTCAACTAAGCTAGTTGGGGTTTCAGCACGAGCGCATTGGGATCGAAGATGATCCAAGTAAAAAGCTTCAGGAGTGTGATAGATTTTGAGTGGTTCTTCAACCATTGGTGTAGTAGGCACAACTATTTTTTTGGTATTTTGCGTTTCCTACCCATAACTAAAGACAGAAAACAAGAGCACAAAATAAAAACTACTTAGTGATAAAGCAAACAAGCACACACGAGAATATTCACCCCACGCTATAACTCCCCGGCAACGGCGCCAGAAAAAGGTCTTGATAACCCACAAGTATATGGGATCAATTGTAGCCTCTTTCGATAAGTAAGAGTGTCAAACCCAACGAGGAGCTAAAGGTAGAACAAATATTCCCTCAAGTTCTATCGACCACAGATACAACTCTACGCACAGTTAATGTTCGCTTTACCTAGAACAAGTATGAAACTAGAAGTACTTTGTAGGTGTTTTTGGATAGGTTTGCAAGATAATAAAGAGCGCGTAAATAAAAGTTAGGGGCTGTTTAGATGAAGACACAACTAAGTTAGTTTTAGTAGAGAGCTTGTTGTCACATAAGAAAGTTATTTGTCCCTAGGAAATCGATAACTAGACCAGTAATCATTATTGCAATTTTATTTGAGGGAGAGGCATAAGCAAACATACTTTATCTTCTTGGATCATATGCACTTATGATTGGAACTCTAGCAAGCATCCGCAACTACTAAATATCATTAAGGTAAACCCAACCATAGCATTATAAGGCATCAAGTCCTCTTTATTCCCATACGCAAACAACCTACTTACTCGGGTCTGTGTTTCTATCATTCACGCCACCCACCATAAGCAAATCATGAACATATTGCAAACCCTACAGCAGGGATCCCTCACGCTTGCGCGACACGGAGAGCACCATAGGACAGCACCAATAATGAAACATGCAACTCAAACCAATCACGATCATCAATTAACCATAGGACAAAACGAATCTACTCAAACATCATAGGATAGCCATACATCATTGGGAAATAATATATAGCGTTGAGCACCATGTTTAAGTAGAGATTACAGCGGGTAAAAGAGGGGTTACACCGCTGCATAGAGGGGGCAAGAGTTGGTGATGATGGTGGTGAAGTTGTTGGTATAGATTGCGGTGATTATGATGGCCCTGACGGTGTTCTGGCGCCACCGGGAGAGAGGGAGAGAGAGCCCCCCTTCTTCTTATTATTCCTTGACCTTCTCCCTAGATCGGAGAAGGGTTTCCCCTCTGGTCCTTGGCCTCCATGGCATGGGAGGGGAGAGAGCCCCTCCGAGATTGGATCTGTCTCTCTGTCTCTCTCTGTTTCTGCGTTCCCTAATTCTGCCCTTTCACCGTTTCTTAAATTCCCAGAGATCCGTAACTCCGATTGGGCAGAATTTTGGACACGATTTTTATCCGGATATTAGCTTTCTAGCGGCGGAAGAAGGGCACCAACCGCCTTACGGGGTGGCCACGAGGGCCCAGTGCCCTGCCTCGTGGCCCCCTCGGGCATCGTCTCGCGTTGATTTTTCTTCCCAAAAATCACATATATTCCAAAAAATCTCCGTTAGTTTTTATCCTGTTTGGACTCCGTTTGATATGGATTTACTATGAAGCAAAAAACATGCAACAAACAAGAACTGGCACTAGGCACTGGATCAATATGTTAGTCCCCAAAATAGTATAAAAAGTTGCCAACAGTATATAAAAGTTGCAGAATATTGGCATGGAACAATCAAAAATTATAGATACGACGGAGACGTATCAACACATCTTTCCAAAAAAATGTTTCAAGAACCGCTCTACTTCACTCCAGAACATTGAAGTAGACAGCGATAGTGAACCCGACTTCACCCCTCAGCCGGAACAAGAAGAGCCTGAACTAGAAGAGGTTACTGCTGCGGATGACCTGTCAATGCTTGACAGATTTCGTAGAGGTGGTCTTCCACATGATGATGATGATGAGCACGTCATTACTGATAGTGATTATGATGATGCATTTATTGATCCCGAAGCATTTATTGAACCAGATTATTACTAGGTATTAAATGTTTTATGTTGTACTTGATTTATATAGTTACTTGTATGATCGTATGATTTATATAGTTACTTGTATGATTTTCTTACTTTGTATGATTGTTTGTTATACATAGAGCCATGGTCTTGATATCTGTCCCCGTCGGTCCTCGCCCGCTTTATGATTTAGATGTGGTAAATCCTCTTTTATAACTATTTGTTGCATTTCGCATTTATGACAATTATGGTCATCAAGTTGACATAGAGATATTTTAATCTAGGAGGTATGTGAACCGGAATTTGCAACCGACCCTCTTGTCGAGAAGTTAAATTTAGTTGAAAACGAAAATGAGTATTTGAAAGAAAAAAATTAAAAGAATTGAAGATGAGAAGATGAAATTGGAGTTGTATGTTGCCGATGTGGTCGATGATCACAAGATGAAGATGAATACAATGCGCTTGAAGATGGATGCAATGCGCTTGAAGATTAAGAAGATTAGAAAATATGTCATTGATAATGAGGCTTGGTACCATTATGCCGTTGGATCAATTGTTACGTTAGTTGCGATCGTCATCGCATTTGTTGTGATGAGGGTAAGTTTTCTCTAGTGTTTTGCTTAACAAATGAATACTTAGCTTACTTTCCTCCTAAATGTCATAACTACCTAAGTTAGACAAAAAAATGAGCTATACTTAGCTTTCTTTCCTAAAAAATGTCATGATAATCTTTGTTACCTCCAAAATGATATAGACTTACCTTACTTACCTCCAAAATCTCATGATAATCCTAAGAAGAAGAAGATAAAAAAGAGGAGAGGAGAAAAAGAAAGAGAAGAAGATATCTTCTTCTTATTATTCTTCTACTTCATTTTCTTCCTCTTCTTCTTTTTCTAACTAGTAAGTATGCACGTGCAACACACGTCTATAATATCTTTATCTTTATCTTTACCTAATATTAAAGGACACAAGATTTCATAGCTCTCCATACATCACCTTTTTATATCCGTCGATTTTGTGTTAACCATAAATATCTGACGACTATAAGATTCAAAAGAAGATCTATGTAAATTCTGGCTATTGTTTTTTTATTGCATATCCAAGTGAGTTATCGGCCACGAGACTCCCTGTGGACTTCCAGCCCCTGCGTAGCCTGGATGGGACTCCTCCTACGAAGGAGTAATAAAAAACAGGTACGCGAGCAGGGTTAGATCTCCTCACCTTGAGAAGCTTTTCTTCGTCGCCCTTGGGTCTTGCAGCCCCGCCTGTGTCGTCGTGCACATCGCTATGATAAGTATGTTTCCCCCCAACTTTGCATGCATGAACATACATATCTGGACTAAACTATTACTCTTATATATTTTTTGTTATTTGCTTAGTCAATACATGCATACATACATACATACATACATACATACATACATATATGCTAATATAATTATTTGTGTAACATATTGGTACATATTCAACTATACCATTTACAATGTTCAAATGTATTTTGAGTTTGGTATATGCAAAATTGTTTACAACCTATTTAACGTGTAAGTGATAATTGATAAACATAGTTATGTGTAGATTCATCCATCTATTGCAACTATGCAATCATGCATGGCTAGAATTTGTTTTTTAAATTTCCAAACATTTTTGTGAACACTGGTCATATTTTTTCCCAGATGTGATATATTAATATTTTTGGAGATATTTAGAGATATATTCATATGTTTCATATATTTCTAGTTGTTGAAAACACAAAACAATTCCTAGAAGAAAAGTTATTTTTTGTATTTAAAATTACTACCACTACCTCTCTTTTATACTATTAAAGCATTGATCATGAGTGAGTCTATCACAAGAAAAGGAGACCCGATTTCGAGGATAACACTTATTCTCCCGTAGCAACGCACGAGCCCTTTTGCTAGTAGACAATAAGTAGTAAAGTTCATCTATTAAGAACCTATTCGGTAATCTACCGGCTTCAGAAAATCCTACGCTCCGACTCCTCCAGGCGAGACATAACGTGAACAAATGGGTACACCACTTATCGGTGGCAGTGTGCTATAAATTTGACGAACTCCTTCATTTCCAGGATCTACGGAGCAGCTCATTCCCAGCTCTACGATTTCCATCTGCAGATCGCTCTACTCCGCTCTGTCGACTCCAGGGAGTTGCAGCGTTCGGCCCGGCTCTGCCGGCTCCCATAGCAGAGTTGTGGAGTGGGGTGGATCCGAACAGGCCCTAAGCCGGCATTTGTCTGTTTGATGACAGGTCCCACTGATGGTATTAGGAGTTCGTATTACAAGATGAGTTTGGTCTTGTGACCTCTTCTAGGATGGCTGTCCAAAATCACACGATATAAGTGTTCACTGTTGTGCTCATCACTTTCATATTTCTACTTCTCACCATATCATCATTCAATTCCGAGTCCACTAAAATTGTAAATAATTTTGTACTGAAGTGTTTCCTATATTAATGCCAAATAGGTAGTACTCCAAATTACCGAAAATATAGTAATCAGAATTAATTGTAAAATAATAGTCTAATATGCTTTTGCCAAGTATTAATCAGAATTAGTCCACAAAGAACAACAGTGGCAATTCTAAGTGAAATATACATGCTCAAAATAGTCAAATGAAATATTCCTATCCATAAACCCCAATATAATCCACCTATGTGATTACAAAATTTTGATTAGACATTTTAATTTGATCAGAAGAAAGATAAATAAACATGAATAATTAAATAGCTTCATGGTGTTTGAGCTGAAACACCACACATGGTGGGCAGCCTGACCGAAACTGACACTCACTATACCAATGCCCAATTTCATTCACGTTCCCTCCCTGCTCTATGCAGTGCTCTCCATCCCTAGTGAGCTTGCTGCCACAGTCATCGCTCTCCTGCGAGCAAATTACTGAAGATATGAGATTTCATGAAAATTTAGTTATTTCTGACTGAATGATAAAGTATTATTTCCAGTGCTTCTATAGATCAGAACAAACACAGATGTCAAATACTCATGCATCTAGACATTCTATTGACAATCAATTGGCAATAACTACTCTTTAGAAGGCAAAATATATATGGAGAAATAAAGTTGTGGGGTTTTGAGGTCCATCGATATTCTCACGGGCCGCCACAACTTTCTCTTGCTGGCGGGGTATGTATTCCTTCTTTAGATATTCTGCTTTCTTCTTATCAGATGGTCATGGCATATCAGTATATCATCCTTGACTGCTCTATAACTTCAGGTCAGATTGCGTTTCTGTGAACTGATGGTTAGTAATTTTTCCGTTTGCGGCTCCAGATTTTAGCCTAACAATGGAGGCAATGAAGTTAGTTATGAGTATTAGATGGTTGGGACAAATAGCAGCACTACAAGGTTAGACCCTGCGAATTGACTGACCTTCTACCCTGTGTTTATACATTTACATATCCTAGCTCTGGATAATACTAAAGATCTTGGGTTACTTTTATACTACCAAAATTACATAAACCCTTTCTAAAAACTTTTAGCACCAGGACATGTGTGCGGTCCCCTTTTAAGAAATTAATGTAAATCAATTTATTAACCAGCAATGCTCATGTTTGAAAAAAATATAGAACATATAGAAGTTTATTGGATTTTCAAATTGATTTGGATTAATAGTACACGGGAAGTTGAAGTGCGAATAATAAGTTATGTATTACGATGGATACTGTAAAACCAAAAAATCACAAACCACTTTATTGTATAATTTATCCAGTAAATTAAGATCAGTGTGAAAGACACGATTCAACCAAAAATTAATTTAACTACAACCATAGTAAATTAGAGCAGAAGTTCCTACCCAACCTATCTATCACCCTATACGTACTACAAACTTCGTTCAAAATACACACTCCCGAATCACAACCATCCAATACTCCTAGTCTTATACATACTGCATATATTATCACTTGACTTTGTGAGCGATAACTAACCAGATAACAATGAGAAAATCAAGTAATCTCCAGTTATACATATAACTTACTAAAAGGGTCCACTCCCTAGCCCATTGAGCATTTTTCAAAAGAAAGTAATGGAAGCACTAACAAAAAAGTAAGATTGTGATCATCACGGCTGCAGTACATACAACAGAGAAGCTTACACTTAATTAGATTTAGAAATTAGAACTGATTGCCATTAGCCCCCCTGCGTTGTAGGTACCATGTTACCTTGAAGGTAATATGAACAAAATAAAAGTCTTACTCTAAAGTCTCGATGAACATAATAAAGATCTATGTAGGGAATATAGAGTAACCAAACAAGGAGAACTGGTCCAATTGAAAGGGGTCATGTGAGGAATGAAATAACTCCATTAACACGTCAGACCAAGATGAACCAATCTAACAACAGTCAAATAAATAGAGGAGAGGGTATACCTGAATTCCACTGCAGAAACAACACGTGGTTACTTTTCATTCTTATTCCCCAATAGTTATTTTTATCAGATGGATCAAATGAACTCCGTTTTATTAATCATTGCTCACTACTGGGGCAGTTTAGTTGTGTTTCAGGCCAAAAGATGAGCTCGAAAGAGTTTATTAAATCTGTCTAGCACTCTAGCTAGGATGGGATTACACCACCCATCATTCTTCACATGGTTTGTGGAACAGGATGGCGCTGTCGCACTCCTGCAATTGACGTGTGGTTAAAGCATGACCAGCAGCTGCATTCGCCTCAAAAGAAAAACAGTAATTTGCAGAGACCTTGAGGAAATGGGGTGAGAGATAGCTCAGATTAAGCATCCGTATATGGTTTTGCAATAATGATAACATGATTAGAACATAAATTACCTAAGACTCTGTTGTACGGAATTGTTCTAACTCCATCGACGAATTGGATATGGGGAAAGTGTCTCCTAATGCAGGAAGTCTGCCACAAGACTGAGCATCAATTTTATGCCAACAATGTATGAATAAAGTAATCCTTATTGAATACAATTAAGAAAAAAAGTAGTACATCAATTTTGCTTTTAAATAGAGAGTCCTGCAAGTGATGTTCCAATGGGTAGCCAATGGATAAATCTACACCCATGAGGGCACCTCGTGTGCCAGACTTACTTCAGAAAATGCAAACAGTTTCAAGAATCGAGTGAAGGATAGACCAAGGTTGCAGCATCTGAAATAAAATGTGGGAAAAGAAAATTCGTTAGACGGCATAAGAACTGCAAAAACACGACACCATCATGTTTCTAATAGAATTTCAGATTCAAACAAAGGCGGTGCATGACAGCTGCATTTGATTTTGATCCAATTATCAAATTCAGTTGTACTTTCTACAATACTAATAGGTGGCCTGTAATGACTTGCAGAAGTGTGAGCCGTTGAGGCAGCAGACAAATTATATTGCTAGCCTGCTAGGGGCAGGACGGATAGCAGTACAAGCAGACTTTGCACAACTGGAATCAGACATGTCATGTCTCACGTGTTCACCAGCTCGTCATGGATGAGACTAATGGTGGTAGCGTGGTGGAGTGCCTGCCATGCCTCCAGGAACAACATGTTCTTCTCCATTAGCACTAACCGTGATTGGTTGGGGTCTGAAAACCACAAACCAGCGAGAATTGAAGAGCAGATCGGTCTGAACAAAAAAAAATAGTTTTCGAGCATTGGATAATTACATCGGGGCGGGGAGCAGCAGTAGCCGGCGCTTACGGGGACATGTTGAGCGTCATCTGCACAATCGCGCAACGGCCGAGACTGGCAGCGTCCAGCGCCACCAGGTTGGCCCGTGCCACCGTCGAGACACGGTTGACCTGCCTGAACTGGAGCTCGGATTGGCCGCACCCATGGCAGTTCACCGTGGCTGCCGCCGCAGCTCGCCAGAATCCAAGGGAGGAGATGTGTGGGTGGACGGCAAGGCAAGACCGGCCTGCGGGCGCGTCGTGCGGGCGCATCGGGTGGAACATGGGGGCGGCGGCAGAGCGATGGTGGGAGGGGGAGCAGGATGGAGGGCGGACGAAGGTATGGGGCAGTGCGGCGGCGCTCTAACCCTAACTTCCATCGCTAACCATGGGTCCTGCGCGTTCGGATTGTATTTTCCTTCGGGAAGGGATGTTTTTTTAGTAAGGGAAGCGATGTATTGAGTTGACGCGGGGCGCGGGGCGTTTCGTTGGCAGAGTTTTCGTCCGCTCCAGAACATGTTTGCTTGTTTAATAGTGTGTGAGGCACCACCAGGTTGGCCCGTGCCACCGTCGAGACACGGTTGACCTGCCTGAACTGGAGCTCGGATTGGCCGCACCCATGACAGTTCACCGTGGCTGTCGCCGCAGCTCGCCAGAATCCAAGGGAGGAGATGTGTGGGTGGACGGCAAGGCAAGACCGGCCTGCGGGCGCGTCGTGCAGGCGCATCGGGTGGAACATGGGGGCGGCGGCAGAGCGATGGTGGGAGGGGGAGCAGGACGGATGGCGGACGAAGGTATGGGGCAGTGCGGCGGCGCTCTAACCCTAACTTCCATCGCTAACCATGGGTCCTGCGCGTTCGGATTGTATTTTCCTTCGGGAAGGGATGTTTTTTTAGTAAGGGAAGCGATGTATTGAGCTGACGCGGGGCGCGGGGCGTTTCGTTGGCAGAGTTTTCGTCCGTCCCAGAACATGTTTGCTTGTTTAATAGTGTGTGAAGTGTGGCGGCGCTCTAACCCTAACTTCCATCGCTAACCATGGATCCTGCGCGTTCGGATTGTATTTTCCTTCGGGAAGGGATGTTTTTTTAGTAAGGGAAGCGATGTATTGAGCTGACGCGGGGCGCGGGGCGTTTCGTTGGCAGAGTTTTCGTCCGCCCCAGAACATGTTTGCTTGTTTAATAGTGTGTGATTTGACTGGCCGGTTTGCATGGTCAAGCTGACGTGCCTATTCTATATTTCCTGGCACTAGTAGAAAAAGGGGGCTTTGGTCCAGGCCGGGTAACCCCATTAGTCCCGGTTCAGTCCAGAACCGGGACCAATGGGTGCATTAGTCCCGGTTCATGCGGCTAAGGCATTAGTCTCGGTTCACCTGGGCCCTTTAGTCCCGGTTCGCCATGAACCAGGACTAAAGGGTGCGATGCCCATTAGTCCCGGTTGGTGGCACCAATCGGGACTAAAGGTCTAACCTTTAGTCCTGGTTGGTGCCACCAACCGGGACTAATGGCCTTTGAGGCATTAGTACCGGTTCATGGCACAAACCGGTACTAAAGGTCCAATTTTCAAACCCCCCCCGGACCGCCTTTTCAATTTTAGAAAAAACAAAAGAAAATGATGGAAATGTCATAAAAATAAAATAAAATAAGTTTCCCACGTGATATGTGGTCTAGTTGTTGGGAAAATTTACAAATATGAATTTCGACTTTATTTACAAAATCTCTTTGGAATTTGTAAAATGGGCATAACTTTTACATACAAACTCGGATTAAAAAGTTTTTTATATGAAAAATCATCTACTCGAAAAGTTACATCCGATGGAGACGGCCTATGGCCTGTTTGCAAATTTGTAGAATTCTCAAATTCCAAAAGGAAAAAAAGTTATGCTCAAATTTCAGTTTTTTTTAAATTTTCATTAAATCTGGTCAAACTATGGTCAAACTACTTATTTAAGAAGTATTAGTGTTACTAAATAATTATTCAAGAATATTAGTGTTATTAAATAATTATTTCAGTTTTTTTGAATTTTGGTCAAATCTAGTCAAACTATGGTCAAACTGTGGTCAAACAATGGTCAAACTACTTATTTAAGAAATATTAGTGTTACTAAATAATTATTGTTTTTTAGAACAATAGTTTCAAACTCAATAAGTGAAATGTGTGACTTCATGCTCAAGCTAAAATCCTGAGGGTTAATAGGATTAACATCTTACTATTGTCAGGAAAACAACGAGTGCAGACTTGGAAACGAGGGATAATAGAACCTGGAAGTTAAGCGTGCTCAGGCTGGGGGAGTGGAAGGATGGGTGACCGTCCGGGAAGTTAGATGATTTGGAATGATGAGGGGTGATTAGAGATTAAATTGAGCAATGATGAGAGGGGTGATTAGAGATTAGAGGTTAAAATAAATCAGAAATTTGAAAATTAAAAAAAATTCAAAAAAAATAAAAAAGTTATCTTTAGTACCGGTTGGTGTTACCAACCGGGACTAAAGATGAACCCCGCAGGCCTTTTTCTACTAGTGTGGGTTTCCTTCCTTCGACGCATCTCCATATGGGCATGCATGTGTGCGCCATGCGCCTCGCCACGTTTGCCTCCACCGCTTTGACAGGTCTATCTCTGTCTCTCCCGAAAATTCTGGCTCAATCCCGTGTCATGGCTCTGCCAACCTATGTGCCTATAAAAAGCCCCCCGTAGCGTGGAGCTCTCCAGTCACCGCTGCACCCAAACCGCTCCTCACCAATACGCCCATCTCTGCTCCGGATGCTGCCCTCCAGCCTCCACCCAAGATCCCATGGCGCGCTACGTCGCCGCTCCGACTGGCCGGCCGAGAGGTGCGCACAGGCTACAACATGAATCGGTAGAGTCGTGTACCATCACCTCCCATGGATCTTCCTCGGCTCCGGCTCCCTGGCCTGAAGGCGGATAAACAGCGGTGGCCTTCGCATGGTCCAAGGTGGCACGCCTGCAGCTGGCGGCGGATAGCTCGCTGCCCTGCTGCTCTCCATCCTAATCGGCTCCCCTTGGCCTTCCCCAGCTTCGGCCCCGGCTGTCGGTCCCCTCCATCTGCCCGACGGCCGTCCCTCCGCTGCAGCACTCTTGCGAAGCTGATCTGCGTGCTTTCTTTGTACAGGTAGATGAGTTATTAGTACTAGAATTTCAGATCTAAAGTTGGTGCATATGGTACAGATTCTTAATCTGAGAAGAATGTTCAGGTATTGCGTGCAGGTCTGTGGTGAGGACACAAATTTGGGCGTCTAGCTCCTTGCATGAATGTGCAAGGAATATAGAACATGCATCTTTTCTTCAGTATAACATGGTATATTTATTCTTGATCTCTCCTTGACGTTGTGTTGCATTTTTCTCGATGGAAGTAATTTTTGTTTAATTTCACATGATGTTAAAGAAATAAACACATGATATGCTGAATAGCTGACATACAGAGGAAATGCTACAGCTTGATGATTATTGCAGTACTACATTATTTTCAGGTATGTATTGTTCCTTTTGTGATAGTTCTCTCTCCTATGAAAGTAAAATGAATCATTTTTTATTTTTTGAACAAGGTTGCTCTCTCCTATATAGAAGTAAAATGACTCATTTTTAATTCTCTGAACAAGGTTGCCGAAATTAGGGCGCTCAGCCATTGAGGCATCATCACTTTTTTAAGAAGCTTCGCAAAATCTACCCTTATACTACAGAAATCTAATGTAGGTTTGTTAGCCTTATAGGGTACTAATATGCTGAACACATGATATTAAATATACAGTACATTGCACTGTGAAGTGAGTATGTATATACTATCCACACAGGATTTTGTATGTCACACTTGACTTCATCATCCTTTGTTTTCAGATGTATTCTTTAGGAATACACTAATGTGGTAGCTTGGTCATATTTTGTAGCTAATTTAGTCACCACAATACTCAAGATTTTTTCCCGGCTTTCAATATAAATAACTTCCACTTGCCATTTCACATGATAAGCACTACATTCCATTTATTTATGGCCTACGACTTATTATTTATGGATAGGCACAATTGAAGTCTTGAGTTTTTGAGTATCATAGAAGAACCACATTCCTTTTTGTAGCGATAGAACAAATTGATCAACGTTTGACCTTCTTCATCTATTATAGGAACACTAAGATGCACAAAATCAACCTGTGTTAGAGCCAATGGTCCTTTCCAAATGTGAAATCTTGCATGTGTTATTTATCAATTACAAAAGGTGATCGTTGTGTTATTATGTTAGAAAAGAGGTACTTGTACAATTTTGCTACTGATTTTGGCTAAGGGTTTTTCGGTTCTCATCTCTATATGGATATGCTTTTTCAGGTTAGTGGTTTAGGAGTTCCTGCCAAGACTGGCTTTTGGAATTTATCCTCGCTTCACCAGTTGGGCTTAACAAGGACATAATTAATTCTTTGTTGGTAATTAGAAAAAATATCTGGTTGGAGAAAACTTCTCTTTTGGTTAATTGTTTGTTTCTGAATTTTAGTAATCTTTTTTACATTTTCTTTTTTCAGGTTAGTAGTACGGGACTTCCTGTCAAGAACGACTTTTGGAAGTTATGCTAGCTTCATCAGTTGGGATTTCTGTATAAAACTAAGATAATTTATTTTGGTGCTTACAATGAGTATTAGACAGAGGGGTGATGGACACATACTTCACCCAGTAGATATGTTCATTTATGTTGTTAATTAACTAATTAGACAAAAAGCCTCTATCTGTATGGTGTTTGTGATGATGCTATCAATTCACCAAACACTAAATACCGGGTTCTGCTTTTCAAATCTAGCAAATTAATTTTCTCTATTGGTTTCTTTTCCAAACAGAAGTATTAGATCTACTGTGCCATGAGTCTTACTATCAAAATATAATATAAGCCGCGCCAGATGATTATAGGTAACTTATATCAAGAACTTTGTTTTAGCAGCACAATTTGGATAAATTTGCAGTTTTGTACCAACGAAAAAGCTATTACGTACCAGATCAAAGATAGAAGCCAGGCTGAACATTGCGATCCTACAGATCTGCCAAGTGCTTCCTCATGAAATAGATAGTAGCATCGCTGATGAAAAAAGTAGATCTGCCAATCTAGGTAGCATCCGGAAAGAACACTGCCTAATGCCATCTTCCGAGAAAGCTGGACATGCAAAAAATGACAAGAAAGTAGTGTTGGACATTTCTCTCTGTAGCAACGAATAAATTCATTTTATTATTGTATAGCCATGGTGGCAATCTTTTTCGGATAATAACAAGAAACAATTCGCTCAAATATTCTCATCAGAGATAATATTGCGGTCTATCGGAAAAAAATGTTAGCTATTTAATTAAACAGAAAACTATGTCACTCGTAGCAACAGATGCTAAACAGTCAGACTACCTGACAGAAAAGTATATATAGAGCAGTTAAATTTCTTCAATCCAAAAATAGATGATGTAGTGGTAGATGTTAATCGTATAACACGAGGATGATGTAGTGGCTGGGAAGCACTATCTAGGACCGTTTAGACACTAGCTAGAAGAGTGTTCTGTCTACAAAGGTATAGAAAGACTAATAGTTTCATTTCTCATCTTGACAGTCAGCTACAAGAGTGTTTTGTCTCATTTCTCATTTTAGCATAATGAACTGTGATTTTGCCCACCAAATTTCATACACAAAGACATACAGTGTTAATAGCTGATCAGAATATGGATTTCCTTTCTCTGTCATGACTCATGATGTGCGGTACATTTTGCTGCCCCCTGGTGGTGATAGTCAATCCCCCCTTAGTACTATCTTATGTTAACCCTTATTTTCACCATATTTCCTTATGCAGAGCCAAAGAAGGAACAAATAATCAACATAACCAAAAGAAACGAATATAGGATTTGAAGGATGGGAGGGCCAACACTCTATTAATATTATGAATGATCTGAATTGATCGTTTTCTTTAAATAAAAAAAAACACTACCAACAATGCCAGATCACCCTGAATATAAGAATTTAATCACTATTTTTCCTATTAAGAAACGAGTCAAGTGCCCAAGTCCACTTATCTGCTTACTAAGCGTCCACCCAGGAACTGAGTATTCTAGAAAAAACAATAACTCGTCAGGGATTCAGGAAAGCTCAACACATGCAGAAGAAGCCAAGGAAACGCACGGCCACCAGAACAACAAGGGAAACAAAGGAACCGAAGGTGAGGCACCCAAAGCGCCGGAATTTGCCATCTTCGTCGGCCAGCTCAAACACGGCCAGAATTCAGGAGCAAGGCCGGTTTGCTCACCCCATGCGCAGCTCCACCTATGTTGGCCCGCAGCACCACGAGAACATGAGTGAGATGCCGAGAATCGTATGTGTCAGAGGAGGCGAGGCGGGAGATGTATTCAATCAATTGTACTAGCTATCAACATCGATGGACAAATCACAGCTACATAACATCATACTCTAAGTTCTGTCCCAAGAAAGAAATCGACAAAACTGGAACAAATTCAGTCATCCGAGTTGAGCAACTACTGAACCGAATCGACAAGGATTTTATACCTTAAGGCGTAGTCTTCAGCCTCAGAAAGAGCCCTCTTCAGCTCGCCGCTCCGGTACCTCTCTGCAAGCGCAACCATAACAGCAGCGCATCAGCTCGATTTGATCCGCTCTTCCACCGTCGGCGGGACCCTTTGTGGTTTCTCTCACCTCGGAGGCGACGGCAGAGGGAGAGGACGCCTGGATACTGGCCACGTCCGCGACGACGGCGGTGGCGCCACAATTGTACAGGAACTCCATCTCCTCCTCCTCCGACGGCAGTGTTCCCGCGTCCAGGTGAGGGGGCTGTCGCTGTCGGGAGGAGCTTGCGTAGGCAGGCCGGAGGTGGCCGGCGGTCGGCGGAAGGTGGTGGTAGTCTTTCGCGGTGTGATGTAGCAGTGTTGTTAGCTTAGCGCGACCAGGCATGAGGCAACGCAACAGCGAGAGCAGAGGAGGCAGTGCGCAGCAGGGGGGTGGACAGGTGGTGCGCAGAAAGGGGTCGGTGGGTGGACAGGTGGTGTTGGTGACTTGCTGCTCCTAATTTATTTTTTTCTCTTTGTTTTTGTTTTGTTTTTCTAAATAGTAGTAGAACTGAAGGTAAAACACAATTGGTGATGAAATTATTTGTGTAGCTGTGACATTCTATATCTTCAGAAATGGAATCTCAAGGCTGAGATTATAATGCTACTGCTGATATGGGCTAGCAGAGTATGGTGTTATGAAGATACACCTTTGTCAACAAATATGTTGTTGCATTTATGGAGATCTTGGCATGACAGCACCAATGTTCAAAATACGTAATACTAACAAGATGGATAAATGCAAAAAATTCTCTAGATACTAATAGAAGTATTTTACTATTCGGATAGAATATGTTGTACATGTACTTTATTCTCAGTTAATCATTCAGTTGTGTTTTTTTTTTGCATAATATTGACAGAATATTCTATGTTGGCTAGAATATGCAAGGTCGTGTGAATGATAACAGCGGGTGCAATTCTACCAACTCCAATAATTTTTCCCATTCAGCATCATGTGCAGATTTAGTTTTCTGAAACATCTATGCCAAGTTAGTGTGCTTAAGGTTTTGCCGACTTCCAACTCATGTGTTAATTCAGCGATCACGGTGGGAGCAACATAAGCTGGGTAGTACACAATTATTCTCTTCGCCACTACAAAAATACACACATGTTGAACATACAACAAAATCTCAAAAGCTTCACAAAAACAACAAACCTCAAGCAAATCAACAGGGCCTTGTATGAACTACTTTGCCATTAATAAAATTTTGAGACGACTTACCAAATATTAAAAAACTAAATAGCTTATCACTCCTTGTGGCGCGGCGTGCCGCCGCGCACTACCCGCTAGTACTCTCTAGCCATATGCATTGTAGTGAGCAAAGGATCGCCAGGTTAACCCCATTATGAAGGTCGCGAGGGATGGATCGGTGGAGGGTGGTCCACCATGAGAGCACCTCACTGTCAGCATTTGGCTCATGGTTCATACTCCCTCCGTTTCTTTTTAGTCTGTATATAAAATTTGATCAAAGTCAAACTTTGTAAAATTTGACTAATTTTATATTAAAAAATATCAACATTCACAATATGAAATCAATATTAGCACATGCGTCATGAAACTTATTTTCATTCTTTATAGTTTTAGTATTGTAGATATTCTATTTTTTATATAAATTTGGTCAAACATTGTATAGTTTGACTTTGACCAAATCTTATACACGGAGTAAAAAGAAACGGAGAAAGTAAGAGCAATCCAATGAAGAATCAAAACCCAAACCTTCTGAGCATAGTCGCAGCCCACCATGAGGTGCTCGATCGTCTCTGGAGCTTGGCAGGAAAGCGGGCAAGACGCCTGGTGAGGAAGGCCATGTTGTGCCAGGCGATCGGAGGTCCAAGAACGATTACGAAAAATCAACCATGCGAAGAACTTGAATTTAATGGGAGCTCAAGGACGCCATAAAGGTCATTCCAGCCGCAGTCGATACGCCCAACAAACATAGCTTCATATGCCGATTTTGAACTATTGTCCCCACATGGCATCCACTCCCATATCCAAGAATCATGGAGTAAATAGCATAAAACTACCACAATTTAGATTAGGGTTTCAAAAAACTAAAAATAAATTTTTTTGTTGATAACTACCAACTCAGGGGTCGGCTATTTAAAAAAACCACAAATGCCTGTTGTTTAAAAATTAAACTTGTTTATGACAGGTCTGGCCTGCACCTAAACGATCCGTCTATTTGACCCTTAACTGACATGTGGGTCCCACATGTCAATGTCTTAAAAATCAATCGGGTCCCTGGAAGTTTTCTGAAAAAGCAATCGGCTCCCTGTGAGTTTTCAATTAGGTCCATACAATATTTTTGCAAAAAGTTATCAGGCCCTGCTCCAGATCAAGAGGAGCCGCGCTCGCGGCAGCCAGGAGCTCGATCCCGAGCACTCTGCCCGGAACCGCGACACCTCCTCCTTCGGGCGGCGAGCAGCGCCCTCAGCGGCCAGATCGATGTCGTGCATTGCTTGCGGCCAGCGAGCCGCGCCCGCAGTGGCCGGATCCATGTTTTTCGTCGGCTGCGGCCGCCGCCATGACCTACCTCACCTGCATCGGTCGTCATGCCCCGCCTCCCGTGCAGCCGCTGCCATGCCCTGCCTTCCTGCCTCGCATACGCCCACCGCCATGCCATGCCTCGAGCCTGTGCCACTGTTGGAGTGCGCACTTCCCGCCGCCGTGGACAAGGCCGGCCTCTGGATTGCCTACTCGTCACCACCTTCACTACCATGAGCTCCAGCGAGCACCTCCCACGACCATGGGAGGCTGGGGTGGGGAGGAAGGGTCGTCTCCGACTCGGGACGAGAAGGAGGGGAGGATCACCGACTCAGGAGACACGGAGGAGACAAGAGAAGAGACAGAGAGGAAGAAGAAAGAGAAGAGGGAGAGAAAACTGGCATATGGGCCCACATGTCAGTTAACGGTCAAACAAAAGGCCAAGCAAATGGTTGGTTTAGGTGCGGGCCCAGTATTTCATAATCATGATCAATTGTAAAGCACTCGATGATTTGGGTTTTTCTGAAGGGTCTGTCTAGGACGCATCTAGATGTGCCCTAGTTTTTACACATCTAAGTGACTCAATTAAGCACAGAAGAAGAAGAAGAAAATATCCACACGAATCTCCGCGTAAGACCAATACAATATCTATACCCCTATATAGTGTGCGAATAAGTTTGAAAGTTGGTCGTTGGATGAAGTCAATCCGACGGTATAGAGATGGCAAATCCGAGCACTACTGGCCGTTGGATATCATCTACATTCCACCAGATTTTGCCACATGTACAATCTAGAAGACTCCATGGTTGAACTTAAGCATAATGCACAAACCTCAAAACACAAGCACTTCTCCTTTGTTCTAGAATCTTCCATATCTTAATTGCCCAATTTTTTTAAATGAATTGTCACTTTTTGGTTTTTACTTTATGCTTTACAATGCACAATTCCATGAATCTTAAAATAGATTTTTTTTATAAAACTAATTGATTTTGGATGAGATGAACTATAATAATTAAACGAACATCTACATCATGCATATATGACTCAAAGCTTACAGGCTATAGTGTGGTATTTATTCATAATTTGGTTATCAAATCTCATGTGTGCAATGCACGTGTTACCTTACTAGTAAGACTTAGAGGTGCAATACTTATTATGGCACATGTAGATGTGTTTTAGCAAAACTATTTCGAAACAACCAACCTTGGTATTAGCGGAAAAAACGGCTGGTAATTTTTTGGAACCCTAGCCAAATAATAGTGGCTTTATACTATTTACTCAGAATCGTGACCATGGGCAAGGGAAATGCGTACATGATCATTCTGTAAGAAAGATGCATGGTTCAACACAAACACAACGTGAAGAATTACAGCTACTGCAGCTGAAGAGTCAATTTTGGGCGCCAAAAGAAGCGATCCATCTCGTAGGGAAAATAGACGAACACGTCCCGGGGCGGGCCCTTGCAAACCCCGCGAACCCTCCTCGCTGCCAGCTCCAGCATGAAGTACCACGACCAGGAGCTCTCCTCCGCGCCCGCCATCCGCACGAACACGAAACCGCTCTTCTCGCCGAACCACCGCAGCTCGAGCCTCTCGCTCCACGCGTCATCCTGGTGGATGCTCTCCAGCTCGACCAGCACCTGCATGGACCAGCAGTTGCCATCGCCAGAGTCAGAGAACGTCCAGAGTGATATCTGTAGCCCAGCGGCGACGAGCAGTTGCGGCTGCCTCCCTTGGCTGTCCGACACCAAGAGGAATTCCCCCGGTCTGCGCCTGAGGAGCTGCTCAGCGCAGTCTTCGTCGATCTTCGTCACAGACGCCTGGAGCTGCGCGCGGGAGAGGCTCAGGATGAAGTGGTACTCCTTCGACCTGCACAGCCAGTGGGCGTTGCCTTGGAGAACGACAGGAGGGTGCACGAGCGCGGCGTCTCGAGGGCATGGAGCGACCACTGTCTCGGCGATGGCCTGCGATCGACGGTCGTCGTCGACCGGCGAGAAGTCCTGGGTCTTAAGGCGTCCCGAAGCAAAGCTCCGCGGCGACAAGGCGGTAATGGCGGTCGACATCGCCTTCGCCGGTGAGCAATACGAAGGACTAGGCGTTGATCTTAGGTGGCTCAATGCACTCCAAGTAGGCCGTCATGGGGTTGAACACGCACGCGCCGGGTGGTCCTTCGTAGTCGGACTTGGAGCGGAGGGCGACGAGGCCACGGCTCGCCGCCAGCTCGGCGTGGTAGAACTCGAACAGGCTGTCGTTCTCCGACAGGAAGGAACGCAACGGCTCAGGGGACGGTTCTGTGGGGCGGGTGGGGACCACGAAACGCGGGGGCTCGTCGTCCATGCCGCGCCGTTCCTGCAGGAAGAAGCCACGGAGGAGCCTGGGCATGAACTCACTACCGGAATAACTGTCTATGCCGACGGCATTTACTATGCGGACGGCTTTGTGTCGGGGCCGTCGGCATAGCCAGAGATATGCCTAAGGCCCGCAGAAAGCCGTCGACATAGAAAAGTCGTCGGCATAGCTGGAGATATGCCTACGGCAGCCGTATGCATAGAAAAGTCGTCGGCATATCTATATATATGCTGACGGCAGCCGTAGGCATAGGACGGCCGTCGGCATAGACATGGCCATGGCGACCCCGGGGTTGATGACGGGCTGACGCCGTCGAAGCTATGCCGACGGCCCTGACGGCGGCTGTCGGCATATATTATCTTTATTTTTTTATTTTAATTTGTTTTCTTTTTTAGTTGAAATTTGATTAATTTAAATCTGACTTATCTAAACTTAAATATATACAAATTATATATTAATTTGGGGTAGAATTTTCAATAGATTATGAATATCCAGTTTGTTTTTGCTTTTGAGTATGTGAGAAATGTGACCTCATGTAATTTTGCAAATAGGTCCTTGTACTTTGTTAAAATCACAAGTAATTGATATACTTGCGTCGATTTTGACAACTTGTACATGGTTTTTTTATCGGAATCTTGAAAGGATTTTGTTGCTATACTATGTTTTCCAATTTGAACAAACTAAAACCATGTTTGCTTCGGATTTACAGAAAACACACTTTTGTTCTGACTTTTTTTGTATATTTTTCATTCTTTGGCCAAATGAGACAGAAATTTATATGTACATGTAAGTTGACCTATAGAAATTTAGACCCGGAGGGAATCTAGTATGGGTTGGGCCCGGACCATGTTGGGGCATGCTCATATGGGTTGACCTATCACAATTGGGTGGAAGAGTCCATTGGTCAAATGCCGTCCGGTGAAAGTCAAAGGCGTAGATCTCTAGGTTAACAGGGCTAGGGTTAGGTCGGGCGGGTGCCACCAAAATATCACACCAGGTCCTCTTACATGTCTGAAAGTGTTGTGGCATACAGAGACGTCCGTCGCACGGCTCCGAGGTGTGCCCCCTGATCACGGACGGCACTTACGCCATCATTGAAGGGGGGAAACGTGCACGTCGGGTCGAGCCGGAGGGAATCTAGTGGTGAGCTGGGCCCAGACTATGTTTGCGAATGTTCCTATGGGCTGACCTATCAGAACCAGGTGGAAAAGTCTATTGGTCAGAGGCCGTCCGATGAAAGTAAAAGGCGTAGATCTCCGGGTCAACGGAGCCAGGGTTAGGCCGGTCGGGGGCCTTGGGGGCGTCATGCAATGTCCTAGCACGTGTCATGAAAAAGTCCCCTTTGAGTGCGCGAGAAGTTTCAAGGTCAACGGAGCAACGGGCAGCGCATTTCATTCACAAACCACACATGTTCTCTCTCGATAGCTAGATACTAACTCGGAGATGCTACAGTTTACAAGAGGCCTCCAGTCAGGCTTCTATGAAACACGCTCAAATTTTTACCACACCTTACAAGGGCCATATGACGACACCGTGCCAGGTCCCAAGGATTTCCAGCATCGTATGATTTTTCATGGATTTTTACGGCTAGATCCGACATGTCGTCGAGGTACATTCGCCCCTCCCAGTGGTGTGGTTGCTCCTTCTTTGGTTAAACTAGGCCGACGCATACTGGAAAGACATCATATATGATTTTACAAACCACTTATGGACATCATTTCTGGTGGCCGCTGTGCAGATCTGCGATTTCTCGCATTGAAACCCTACAGATGCAGTAAATGTCTCAAATATTCCAGGCGGCCCTAAAAAATGCCATGTCCTGGCACGTGTCATGAAATGGCACCCTTTGAGAGCATAATAATTTTCAAGGTCAACGGAGCAAAGGGCAGCACAATTCCTTCACAAACCGGAACATTCTTTCTCTATAGCAAGATACTAACTCGAAGATGGTGCAGTTTACAAGTGGCCGCCGATCAGACTTCTGCGAAACACACTCATATTTTTACCACACCTTATAAGGGCCATATGACGACACCGTGCCAGGTCCCAAGGATTTCTGGCATCATATGATTTTCCCTGGATTTTTACGACTAGATCCGACATGTCGTCGAGGTACATTCGCCCCTCTCGGTGGTGGGGTTGCTCCTCCTTTGGTTGCACTAGGCCGACGCATAATGCAAAGACATCATATATGATTTTACAAACCACTTATGGACATCATTTCAGGTGGCCGCTGTGCAGATCTGTGATTTCCCGCATTGAAACCCTACGGATGCAGTAAATGTCTCAAATATTCCAGGCGGGCCCGAAAAATGCCATGTCCTGGCACGGGTCATGAAATGGCCAATTTGAGAGCATGAGAATTTTCAAGGTCAACGGCGCAACGGGCAGCGTAGTTCCTTCACAAACCGAAACATTCTCTCTCTCTATAGCAAGATACTAAATCGAAGATGGTGCAGTTTACAAGTGGCCGCCGGTCAGACTTTTGTGAAACGCGCTCAAATGTTTACCACGCCTTACAAGGGCCATATGATGACACTGTGCCAGGTCCCGAGGATTTTTGGCATCATATGATTTTCCGTGGATTTTACCGGCTAGATCTGACATGCCGCCGAGGTACATTCGCCCCCCGGTGGTATGGCTGCTCCTCCTATGGTTGCACTAATATGTCTCCAACGTATCTATAATTTTTGATTGCTCAATGCTATATTATCTACTGTTTTGGACAATATTGGGCTTTATTATCCACTTTTATATTATTTTTGGGATTAACCTATTAACCGGATGCCCAGCCCAGAATTGCTGTTTTTTTTGCCTATTTCAGTGTTTTGAAGAAAATGAATATCAAACGGAGTCGAAACGGAATGAAACCAACTGGAGAAGTTATTTTTGGAAGGAAAGCTACCGGAAAAACTTGGAGTGCACGTCAGGAAAGGAACAAGGGAGCCACGAGGCAGGGGGGCGCGCCCTCCACCCTCGTGGGCCCCTCGTGGCTCCCCTGATGTATTTCTTTCACCCATATATACGCACGTACCCTAAAACTATTGAGGAGCACAATAGAACGGGAGTTCCGCCGCCAGAAGCCTCCGTAGCCACCAAAAACCAATCTAGACCCGTTCCGGCACCCTGCCGGAGGGGGCAATCCCTCTCCGGTGGCCATCTTCATCATCCCAGTTCTCTCCATGACGACGAGGGAGTAGTTCTCCCTCGGGGCTGAGGGTATGTACCAGTAGCTATGTGTTTGATCTCTCTCTCTCTCTCTCGTGTTCTTGAGGTGATACGATCTTGATGTATTGCGAGCTTTGCTATTATAGTTGGATCTTATGATGTTTTCTCCCCCCTCTACTCTCTTGTAATGGATTGAGTGTCCCCTTTGAAGTTATCTTATCGGATTGAGTCTTTAAAGATTTGAGAACACTTGATGTATATCTTGCCGTGCGTATCTGTGGTGACAATGGGATAACACGTGATTCACTTGATGTATGTTTTGGTGATCAACTTGCGGGTTCCCCCCATGAACCTATGCATAGGGGTTGGCACACGTTTTCGTCATGATTCTCCGGTAGAAACTTTGGGGCATTCTTTGAGGTTCTATGTGTTGGTTGAATAGATGAATCTGAGATTGTGTGATGCATATCGTATAATCATACCCCACGGATACTTGAGGTGACATTGGAGTATCTAGGTGACATTAGGGTTTTGGTTGATTTGTGTCTTAAGGTGTTATTCTAGTACGAACTCTAGGGTTGTTTGTGACACTTATAGGAATAGCCCAACGGATTGATTGGAAAGAATAACTTTGAGGTGGTTTCATACCCTACCATAATCTCTTCGTTCGTTCTCCGCTATTAGTGACTTTGGAGTGACTCTTTGTTGCATGTTGAAGGATGGTTATGTGATCCAATTATGTTATCATTGTTGAGGTAACTTACACTAGCGAAAGTATGAACCCTAGGCCTTGTTTCCTATCATTGCAATACCGTTTATGCTCACTTTTACCATTAGTTACCTTGCTGTTTTTATATTTTCAGATTACAAAAACTATTATCTACCATCCATATACCACTTGTATCACCATCTCTTCGCCGAACTAGTGCACCTATACAATTTACCATTGTATTGGGTGTGTTGGGGACACAAGAGACTCTTTGTTATTTGGTTGCAGGGTTGCTTGAGAGAGACCATCTTCATCCTACGCCTCCTATGGATTGATAAACCTTAGGTCATCCACTTGAGGGAAATTTGCTACTGTCCTACAAACCTCTGCACTTGGAGGCCCAACAACGTCTACAAGAAGAAGGTTGTGTGGTAGACATCAAGCTCTTTTCTGGCGCCGTTGCCGGGAAGGTGAGTGCTTGAAGGTATATCTTTAGATCTTGCAATCGAGTCTTTTAGTTTCTTGTTTTAGCACTAGTTTAGTTTATAAAAGAAAACTACAAAAATATGGAATTGAGTTTGTCTCATACGCTTCATCTTTTTAATATCTTTCATGAGTATGATGGAAAGGAAAATTGTGCTCAAGTGCTAGAGGAAGAAGTCTATAAAATGTTTGGCACTAAATCTTTGAATGATGAGCATGATTGCAATGTTGTTAGTACGAATTCTTTTAATATCCATGATACTAATGATGATTGCACTAGTTATGATGAAAATGTCTCCTATAAACATGTCAATTTTTGTGGAGTGCATTGGGTCTGCAAGTATACACCAAATAGCGAAGATAGATATTGCAAGAGGCATAAGTATTTAGAAACTAAATTGTTGCAAGAAAATCTTGATGATTGTGCTGAAAAATTCAATATTTTTCGCACCCCTTGTGAACTTTGCAATGAACATGGTCATTTAAATCTCCAATGCAAATTGTTTCATGACCGAATCGTATCCAAAAATTGTGATAATTTGATTACCCTTGAGCATCATAAAGAGCTTAGTCTTCTTTTGGGGTATGAAGAAATGAAACGTATAACTGAGGATATTCCAAATTTTAATCTTCATAGATTTCTTGATTTTGATCTAGAGAAAACTTATATGTATTGTGCGGTGAATTGTATTGAAAATTCTCATATTGCCAATTACATAAAGAAAATAAAGCAAATAGAAGATGAAGAGAATACTAATGAAAGGGAAGAGACTTCCGAATATCCTTCTATTATTTCTTATGATGAATCAGGTAACGAGGAGGAGCCTCCTATTCAACCAATCTCATTAATAAGGAGCTCCAAAAAGAGGATTGAACCCACACATGATGTGGTGAAGAAGAAGAAAAGAAAAAGAAAGAGAGGTAAAAAGATATCTCCCCTAAATAATGCTGCTCCTATTACTATTGTGCCTCATGAAAATATAATTGCGGAAGATAATGATACTTCTTATGATCTTGAAAATCTTTTTGGCACTTGCTTGGAAGAATATGATAATTGCTATACTGTTGGTGCTATCCATACTATTGATGATGAAAATGATTATGCTTATGATACGAAAAGGCTCAAGCTTGGGGATGCTATGTTTGATGAGTATGACATATTTGAGAATATATTTGCTGAAATTAATGTTTGTCCCAAGCTTGGGGATGCTACGTTTAATGAAGATGATATTTTAATCTCCCAAGTTTTGATATGCAAATTTATAATGATGATAGCATGCCTCCTACTTATGATAATTATTGTGATGATACATATGCTATAAAAAGTAGTGATGATTATATTTATAAAACATGTCATGATTATGATTACCCTTTTTCTGAACATTACTCTTTTAATGTGGAAACAATTTATAGTATTCAAGTCTCTTATGATACTCCCACTATCCCGAATGAGAAGAATTTTGCTTATGTGGAGAGTAATAAAATTTATATGCTTGTAGATCATGAAAAGAATGCTTTAGGTGCTGGTTATATTGTTGAATTCATTCATGATACTACTGAAAATTATTATGAGGGAGGAACATATGCTTGTAGGAATTACAATAATATCAAGTTTCCTCTCTATGTGCTTAAAATTTTGAAGTTATCCTTGTTTTACCTTCCTATGCAAGTTGATTCTTGTTCCCACAAGTTGTTTGCTCACAAAATCCCTATGCATAGGAAGTATGTTAGACTAAAATGTGCTAGGTATATTCTTCATGATGCTCTCTTTATGTTTCAATTCTTATCTTTTATGTGAGCATCGTTGAAATCATCATGCCTAGCTAGGGGCGTTAAACGATAACGCTTGTTGGGAGGCAACCCAACTTTATTTTTGTTCCTTGCTTTTTGTCCCTGTTTAGTAATAAATAATTCATCTAGCCTCTGTTTAGATGTGGTTTAATGTTTTAATTAGTGTTTGTGCCAAGTATAACCTTTGGGAAGACTTGGGGAAAGTCTTTGCGATCTTGCTGTAAAAAACAGAGACTTTAGCGCTCACGAGAATTGCTGCCATTTTTATTTGGAGAGTGATATTTAGTTAATTATTTTTCAATATGATTAATAGATAAATTCCTCAGGTCCACCAATTTATCTGAGAATTTTATGAGTTCCAGAAGTTTGCGTTAGCTACAGATTACTACAGACTGTTCTGTTTTTGACAGATTCTGTTTTCTATGTGTTGTTTGCTTATTTTGATGAATCTATGGCTAGTAAAATAGTTTATAAACCATAGATAAGTTGGAATACAGTAGGTTTAACACCAATATAAATAAATAATGAGTTCATTGCAGTACCTTGAAGTGGTGTTTTGTTTTCTTTCGCTAACGGAGCTTACGAGTTTTCTGTTAAGTTTTGTGTTGTGAAGTTTCCAAGTTTTGGGTGAAGATTCGATGGACTATGGAATAAGGAGTGGAAAGAGCCTAAGCTTGGGGATGCCCAAGGCACCCCAAGGTAATATTCAAGGACAACCAAAATCCTAAGCTTGGGGATGCCCCGGAAGGCATCCCCTCTTTCGTCTTCGTTCATCGGTAACTTTACTTGGAGCTATATTTTTATTCGCCACATGATATGTGTTTTGCTTGGAGCGTCATTTTACCTACTTATGTTTTGCTTGCTGTTTGAATAAAATACCAAGATCTGAAATTATTAAATGTTAGAGAGTCTTCACATAGTTGCATAATTATTCGACTACTCATTGATCTTCACTTATATCTTTCGGAGTGGTTTGTCATTTGCTCTAGTGCTTCACTTATATCCTTTTAGAGCACGGTGGTGGTTTTATTATATAGAAATAGATGAACTCTCATGCTTCACTTATATTATTTTGAGATTCTTAAATAGCATGGTAATTTTTTAAAATAATCCTAATATGCTAGGTATTCAAGAATAGTAAAATCTTTCTTATGAGTGTGTTGAATACTAAGAGAAGTTTGATGCTTGATGATTGTTTTGAGATATGGAGGTAATAATATCAAAGTCGTGCTAGTTGAGTAGTTGTGAATTTGAGAAATTCTTGTGTTGAAGTTTGCAAGCCCCATAGCATGCACGTATGGTAAACGTTGTGTAACAAATTTGAAACATGAGGTGTTATTTGATTGTCTTCCTTACGAGTGGCGGTTGGGGACGAGCGATGGTCTTTTCCTACCAATCTATCCCCCTAGGAGCATGCGCGTAGTGCCAAGGTTTTTGATGACTTGTAGATTTTTGCAATAAGTATGTGAGTTCTTTATGACTAATGTTGAGTCCTTGGATTATACGCACTCTCACCCTTCCATCCTTGCTAGCCTCTTCGGTACCGTGCATTGCCCTTTCTCACATTGAGAGTTGGTGCAAACTTCACCGGTGCATCCAAACCCCATGATATGATACGCTCTTTCACACATAAACCTCCTTATATCTTCCTCAAAACAGCCACCATACCTACCTATTATGGCATTTCCATAGCCATTCCGAGATATATTACCATGCAACTTTCCACCGGTCCGTTTATTATGACACGCATCATCATTTTCATATTGCTTTGCATGATCATGTAGTTGACATCGTATTTGTGGCAAAGACACCGTTCATAATTTTTCATACATGTCACTCTTGATTCATCGCAATCCCGGTACACCGCCGGAGGCATTCATATAGAGTCATATCTTGTTCTAGTTTCGAGTTGTAATCTTTGAGTTGTAAATAAATAGAAGTGTGATGATCATCATTTTCTAGAGAATTGTCCCAAGTGAGGAATAAAAAAAGAAAAAAAAGAAGTGAAAGGCCATAAAAAGGGAGAAGGCCCAAAAAAGAGAAAGGCCATAAAAAAGAGAAGGCCCAAAAAAATGAGAGAAAAAGAGAGAAGGGGCAATGCTACTATCCTTTTACCACACTTGTGCTTCAAATTAGCACCATGATCTTCATGAAGGAAATATGCCCTAGAGGCAATAATAAAGTTATTATTTATTTCCTTATATCATGATAAATGTTTATTATTCATGCTAGAATTGTATTAACCAGAAACATAATACATGTGTGAATACATAGACAAACAGAGTGTCACTAGTATGCCTCTACTTGACTAGCTCGTTAATCGAAGATGGTTATGTTTCCTAACCATGAACAAAAGAGTTGTTATTTGATTAACGGGATCACATCATTAGAAGAATGATGTGATTGACATGACCCATTCCATTAGCTTAGCACCCGATCGTTTAGTATGTTGCTATTGCTTTCTTCATGACTTATACATGTTCCTATGACTATGAGATTATGCAACTCCCGTTTGCCGGAGGAACACTTTGTGTGCTACCAAACGTCACAACGTAACTGGGTGATTATAAAGGAGCTCTACAGGTGTCTCCAAAGGTACATGTTGGGTTGGCGTATTTCGAGATTAGGATTTGTCACTCCGATTGTCGGAGAGGTATCTCTGGGCCCTCTCGGTAATGCACATCACATAAGCCTTGCAAGCATTGCAACTAATGAGTCAGTTGTGAGATGATGTATTACGAAACGAGTAAAGAGACTTGCCGGTAACGAGATTGAACTAGGTATTGAGATACCGACGATCGAATCTCGGGCAAGTAACATACGATGACAAAGGGAACAACGTATGTTGTTATGCGGTCTGACCGATAAAGATCTTCGTAGAATATGTAGGAGCCAATATGAGCATCCAGGTTCCGCTATTGGTTATTGACCGGAGACGTGTCTCGGTCATGTCTACATTGTTCTCGAACCCGTAGGGTCCGCACGCTTAAGGTTTTGATGATAGTTTATTATGAGTTTATGCATTTTGATGTACCGAAGTTTGTTCGAAGTCCCGGATGTGATCACGGACATGAAGAGGAGTCTCGAAATGGTCGAGACATAAAGATTGATATATTGGAAGCCTCTATTTGGATATCGGAAGTGTTCTGGGTGAAATCGGGATTTTACCGGAGTACCGGGAGGTTACCGGAACCCCCCGGGAGGTATATGGGCCTTAGTGGGCTTTAGTGGAAGAGAGGAGAGGTGGCCAGGGCTGGGCCGCGCGTCGCTCCCCCCTAGTCCGAATAGGACAAGGAGAGGGGGGCGGCGCCCCCCCTTCCTTCTCTCTCTCCTCTTTCCCCCTCCCGAATCCTATTCCAACTAGGAAGGGGGGAATCCTACTCCCGGTGGGAGTAGGACTCCTCCTGGCGCACCCTCCTCTTGGCCGGCTGCACCTTCCCCTGCTCCTTTATATACGGGGGCAGGGGGCACCCCTAGACACACAAGTTGATCCACGTGATCATATTCTTAGCCATGTGCGGTGCCCCCTTCCACCATAATCCTCGATAATATTGTAGCGGTGCTTAGGCGAAGCCCTGCGACGGTAGTATATCAAGATCGTCACCATGCCGTCGTGCTGACGGAACTCTTCCCCGACACTTTGCTGGATCAGAGTCCGGGGATCGTCATCGAGCTGAACGTGTGCTAGAACTCGGAGGTGCCGTAGTTTCGGTGCTTGATCGGTCGGGCCGTGAAGACGTACGACTACATCAACCACGTTGTGCTAACGCTTCCGCTGTCGGTCTACAAGGGTACGTAGATCACACTCTCCCCTCTCGTTGCTATGCATCACCATGATCTTGCGTGTGCGTAGGAAATTTTTTGAAATTACTACGTTCCCCAACAGTGGTATCAGAGCCAGGTTTTATGTGTTGATGTTATATGCACGAGTAGAACACAAGTGAGTTGTGGGCGATATAATTCATACTGCTTAACAGCATGTCATACTTTGGTTCGGCGGTATTGTTGGACGAAGCGGCCCGGACCGACATTACGCGTATGCTTACGCGAGACCGGTTCTCCCGACGTGCTTTGCACAAAGGTGGCTAGCAGGTGACAGTTTCTCCAACTTTAGTTGAACCGAGTGTGGCTACGCCCGGTCCTTGCGAAGGTTAAAACAACACCAACTTGACAAACTATCGTTGTGGTTTTGATGCGTAGGTAAGATTGGTTCTTACTTAAGCCCGTAGCAGCCACGTAAAACTTGCAACAACAAAGTAGAGGGTGTCTAACTTGTTTTTGCAGGGCATGTTGTGATGTGATATGGTCAAGACATGATGCTAAATTTTATTGTATGAGATGATCATGTTTTGTAACCGAGTTATCGGCAACTGGCAGGAGCCATATGGTTGTCGCTTTATTATATGCAATGCAATCGCGTTGTAATGCTTTACTTTGGAGACCGAAAGGTCGAGCGTGAATCATATAGTAGATATGATCAACATAGTGATGTTCACCAATGAAACTACTTCATCTCACGTGATGATCAGACATGATTTAATTGATTTGGATCACGTGATCACTTAGAGGATTAGAGGGATGTCTGTCTAAGTGGGAGTTCTTAAGTAATATGATTAATTGAACTTTAATTTATCATGAACTTAGTCCTGGTAGTATTAGCATATCTATGTTGTAGATCAATAGCTCGCGTTTAGCTCCCCTGTTTTATTTTTGATATGTTCCTAGAGAAAATTGTGTTGAAAGATGTTAGTAGCAATGATGCGGATTGGATCCGTGATCTAAGGTTTATCCTCATTGCTGCACAGAAGAATTATGTCCTTGATGCACCGCTAGGTGACAGACCTATTGCAGGAGCAGATGCAGACGTTATGAACGTTTGGCTAGCTCAATATGATGACTACTTGATAGTTTAGTGCACCATGCTTAAATGGCTTAGAATCGGGACTTCAAAGACGTTTTGAACGTCATGGACCATATGAGATGTTCCAGGAGTTGAAGTTAATATTTCAAGCAAATACCCGAGTTGAGAGATATGAAGTCTCCAACAAGTTCTATAGCTAAAAATGGAGGAGAATCGCTCAACTAGTGAGCATGTGCTCAGATTGTCTGGGTACTACAATCGCTTGAATCAAGTGGGAGTTAATCTTCCAGATAAGATAGTGATTGACAGAATTCTCTAGTCACCATCACCAAGTTAGTAGAACTTCGTGATGAACTATAATATGCAAGGGATAACGGAAACGATTCCCAAGCTCTTCGTAATGCTGAAATTGACGAAGGTAGAAATCGAGAAAAACATCAAGTGTTGATGGTAGACAAGACCACTAGTTTCAAGAAAAGGGCAGAGGGAAGAAGGGGAACTTCAAGAAGAACAGCAAGCAAGTTGCTGCTCAAGTGAAGAAGCCCAAGTCTGGTCCTAAGCCTCAGACTAAGTGCTTCTACTGCAAAGGGACTGGTCACTGGAAGCGGAACTACCCCAAGTGATTGGCGGATAAGAAGGATGGCAAAGTGAACATAAGTATATTTGATATACATGTTATTGATGTGTACTTTACTAGTGTTTATAGCAACCCCTCAGTATTTGATACTAGTTCAGTTGCTAAGATTAGTAACTCGAAACGGGAGTTGCAGAATAAACAAAGACTAGTTAAGGGTGAAGTGACAATGTGTGTTGGAAGTGGTTCCAAGATCGATATGATCATCATCGCACACTCCCTATAATTTCGGGATTAGTGTTGAACCTAAATAAGTGTTATTTGGTGTTTGCGTTGAGCATGAATATGATTTGATCATGTTTATTGTAATACGGTTATTCATTTAAGTAAGAGAATAAATTGTTGTTCTGTTTACATGAATAAAACCTTATATGGTTACACACCCAATGAAAATAGTTCGTTGGATCTCGATCGTAGTGATACACATAATCATAATATTGAAACCAAAAGATGCAAAGTTAATAATGATAGTGCAACTTATTTGTGGCACTACCGTTTAGGTCATATTGGTGTAAAGTGCATGAAGAAACTCCATGCTGATGGGCTTTTGGAATCACTTGATTATGAATCAGTTGATGCTTGCGAACCATGCCTCATGGGCAAGATGACTAAGACTCTGTTCTTCGGAACAATGGAGCGAGCAACAGATTTGTTGGAAATCATACATACTGATGTATGTGGTCCGATGAATATTGAGGCTCGCGACAAGTATCATTATTTTCTGATCTTCACAGATGATTTGAGCAGATATGAGTATATCTACTTGATGAAACATAAGTCTGAAACATTTGAAAAGTTCAAAGAATTTCAGAGTGAAGTGAAAAATCATCGTAACAAGAAAATAAAGTTTCTACGATCTGATCGTAGAGAAGAGTATTTGAGTTACGAGTTTGGCCTTCAGTTAAAAACAATGTGAAATAGTTTCACTACTCACGCCACCTAGAACACCACAATGTAATGGTGTGTCCAAATGTCATAACCGTACTTTATTAGATATGGTGCGATCTATGATGTCTCTTACCGATCTACCACTATCGTTTTGGGGTTATGCATTAGAGACAGCTGCATTCATGTTAAATAGGGCACCATCTAAATCTGTTGAAACGACACCGTATGAACTATGGTTTGGCAAGAAACCTAAGCTGTCGTTTCTTAAAGTTTGAGGTTGCAATGCTTATGTGAAAAAGTTTCAACCTGATAAGCTCAAACCCAAATCGGAGAAGTGCGTCTTCATAGGATACTTCTATCACAGATCCGAAGGCAAGATATTCGTTGCTTTGAATGGATCCTTTCTAGAGAAGGAATTTCTCTCGAAAGAAGTGAGTGGGAGGAAAGTAGAACTTGATGAGGTAGCTGTAGCTGCTCCCTTATTGGAAAGTAGTTCATCACAGAAATCTGTTCCTGTGACTACTAGACCGATTAGTGAGGAAGCTAATGATGATGATCATGTAACTTCAGATCATGTTACTACCGAACCTCATAGAAAAAAACAAAGTGAGATCCGCCCCAGAGTGGTACGGTAATCCAGTTCTGGAGGTCATGTTACTTGACCATGATGAGCCTACGAACTATGAGGAAGCGATGATGAGCCCAGATTCCGCGAAATGGCTTGAGGCCATGAAATCTGAGATGAGATCCATGTATGAGAACAAAGTATGGACTTTGATTGACTTGCCCAATGATCGGCGAGCCATTGAGATTAAATGGATCTTCAAGAGGAAGACGGACGTTGATAGTAGAGTTACTATCTACAAAGCTAGAATTGTCGCAAAAGGTTTTCGACAAGTTCAAGGTGTTGACTACGATGAGAGTTTCTCACTCGTATCTATGCTTAAGTCTGTCCGAATCATGTTAGCAATTGCTGCATTTTATGAAATCCGGCAAATGAATAAACAAAACTGCATTCCTTAATGGATTTATTAAAGAAGAGTTGTATATGATACAACCAGAAGGTTTTGTCAATCCTAAAGGTGCTAACAAAATGTGCAAGCTCCAGCGATCCATCTATGGACTGGTGCAAGCATCTCGGAGTTGGAATATGCGCTTTGATGAGATGATCAAAGCATATAGTTTTATACAGACTTGCGGTGAAGCCTGTATTTACAAGAAAGTGAGTGGGAGCACTACAACATTTCTGATAAGTATATGTGAATGACATATTGTTGATCGGAAATAATGTAGAATTATTCTGCAAAGCATAAAGGAGTGTTTTGAAAGAAGTTTTTCAAAGAAAGACCTCGGTGAAGCTGCTTACATATTAAGCATCAAGATCTATAGAGATAGATCAAGACGGTTGATAAGTTTTTTTCAATGAGTACATACCTTGACAATATTTTGTAGTTCAAAAATTGGAACGGTCAAAGAAAGAGTTCTTGGCTGTGTTACAAGGTGTGAAATTGAGTAAGACTCAAAGCCCGACCACGGCAGAAGATAGAAAGAGAATGAAAGTCAATCCCCATGCCTCAGCCATAGGTTCTATAAAGTATGCCATGCTGTGTACCAGATCTATTGTATACCCGACACTGTGTTAAGCAAGGGAGTACAATAGTGATCTAAGAGTAGATCACAGGACAGCGGTCAAAATTATCCTTAGTGGAATAAGGAAATATTTCTCAATTATGGAGGTGACAAAAAGGTTCATCGTAAAAAGTTATGTCGATGCAAGTTTTGACACAGATCTGGATGACTCTAAGTCTCGATCTAGATACATATTGAAAGTGGGAGCAATTAGCTAGAGTAGCTCCGTGCAGAGCATTGTAGACATAGAATTCACAAAATACTTACGGATCTATATGTGACAGACCCGTTGACTAAAATTATCTCACAAGCAAAACATGATCACACCTTAGTACTCTTTGGGTGTTAATCACATAAACAATGTGAACTAGATTACTGACTCTAGTAAACCCTTTGGGTATAGGTCACATGACAATGTGAACTATGGGTGTTAATCACATGGTGATGTGAACTATTAGTGTTGAATCACATGGCGATGTGAACTAGATTATTGACTCTAGTGCAAGTGGGAGACTGAAGGAAATATGCCCTAGAGGCAATAATAAAGTTATTATTTATTTCCTTATATCATGATAAATGTTTATTATTCATGCTAGAATTGTATTAACCGGAAACATAATACATGTGTGAATACATAGACAAACAGAGTGTCACTAGTATGCCTCTACTTGACTAGCTCGTTAATCGAAGATGGTTATGTTTCCTAACCATGAACAAAAGAGTTGTTATTTGATTAACGGGATCACATCATTAGAAGAATGATGTGATTGACATGACCCATTCCATTAGCTTAGCACCCGATCGTTTAGTATGTTGCTATTGCTTTCTTCATGACTTATACATGTTCCTATGACTATGAGATTATGCAACTCCCGTTTGCCGGAGGAACACTTTGTGTGCTACCAAACGTCACAACGTAACTGGGTGATTATAAAGGAGCTCTACAGGTGTCTCCAAAGGTACATGTTGGGTTGGCGTATTTCGAGATTAGGATTTGTCACTCCGATTGTCGGAGAGGTATCTCTGGGCCCTCTCGGTAATGCACATCACATAAGCCTTGCAAGCATTGCAACTAATGAGTCAGTTGTGTGATGATGTATTACAAAACGAGTAAAGAGACTTGCCGGTAACGAGATTGAACTAGGTATTGAGATACCGACGATCGAATCTCGGGCAAGTAACATACGATGACAAAGGGAACAACGTATGTTGTTATGCGGTCTGACCGATAAAGATCTTCGTAGAATATGTAGGAGCCAATATGAGCATCCAGGTTCCGCTATTGGTTATTGACCGGAGACGTGTCTCGGTCATGCCTACATTGTTCTCGAACCCGTAGGGTCCGCATGCTTAAGGTTTTGATGACAGTTATATTATGAGTTTATGCATTTTGATGTACCGAAGTTTGTTCGGAGTCCCGGATGTGATCACCGAAATGACGAGGAGTCTCGAAATGGTCGAGAGATAAAGATTGATATATTGGAAGCCTATATTTGGATATCGGAAGTGTTCCGGGTGAAATCAGGATTTTACCGGAGTACCGGGAGGTTACCGGAACCCCCCGGGAGGTATATGGGCCTTAGTGGGCTTTAGTGGAAGAGAGGAGATGTGGCCAGGGCTGGGCCGCGTGCCCCTCCCCCCTAGTCCTAATAGGACAAGGAGAGCGGGGCGGCGCCCCCCCTTCCTTCTCTCTCTCCTCTTTCCCCTCCCGAATCCTATTCCAACTAGGAAAGGGGGGGGGAATCCTACTCCCGGTGGGAGTAGGACTCCTCCTGGCGCGCCCTCCTCCTGGCCGGCCGCACCTTCCCCTGCTCCTTTATATACGGGGGCAGGGGGCACCCCTAGACACACAAGTTGATCCACGTGATCATATTCTTAGCCGTGTGCGGTGCCCCCTTCCACCATAATCCTCGATAATATTGTAGCGGTGCTTAGGCGAAGCCCTGCGACGGTAGTATATCAAGATCGT
The DNA here is from genome assembly GCF_056163025.1 of Triticum urartu. NCBI lineage: Eukaryota > Viridiplantae > Streptophyta > Magnoliopsida > Poales > Poaceae > Triticum > Triticum urartu. Next base: position 538,639,182 of record NC_141878.1, on the reverse strand, counting down.
CACCACGCCTTCGTGCTGACGGAACTCTTCCCCGACACTTTGCTGGATCAGAGTCCGGGGATCATCATCGAGCTGAACGTGTGCTAGAACTCGTAGGTGCCGTAGTTTCGGTGCTTGATCGGTCGGGCCGTGAAGACGTACGACTACATCAACCGCGTTGTGCTAACGCTTCCGCTGTCGGTCTACAAGGGTACGTAGATCACACTCTCCCCTCTCGTTGCTATGCATCACCATGATCTTGCGTGTGCGTAGGAATTTTTTTGAAATTACTACGTTCCCCAACAGTTTGAAATTACTACGTTCCCCAACACTTCATGATAGAGAGTCTCATATGTTCTCACTTTCATATACTAGTGGGAATCTTTCATTATAGAACTTGTCTTGTATATTCCAATGATTGGCTTCCTCAAAATGCCCTAGGTCTTCATGAGCAAGCTAGTTGGATGCACACCCACTTAGTTTCTTTTGTTGAGCTTTCATACATTTATAGCTCTAGTGCATCTGTTGCATGGCAATCCCTACTCCTTGCATTAACATCAATCGATGGGCATCTCCATAGCCCATTGATTAGCCTCGTTGATGTGAGACTTTCTCCTTTTTTGTCTTCTCCACATAACCCCCCGCATTATATTCTATTCCACCCATAGTGCTATATCCATGGCTCGCGCTCATATATTGCGTGAAAGTTTATAGGTTTGAGATTACTAAAGTATGAAACAATTGCTTGGCTTGTCATCGGGGTTGTGCATGATGAGAGCATTCTTGTGTGACAAAAATGGAGCTTGACTAAACTATATGATTTTGTAGGGATGAACTTTCTTTGGCCATGTTATTTCGAGAGGACATAATTGCTTAGTTAGTATGCTTGAAGTATTATTATTTTTATGTCAATATGAACTCTTATCTTGAATCTTTCAGATCTGAATATTCATGCCACAATTAAGAAGAATTACATTAAAATTATGCCAAGTAGCACTCCGCATCAAAAATTCTGTTTTTATCATTTACCTACTCGAGGAAGAGCGGGAATTAAGCTTGGGGATGCTTGATACGTCTCCAACGTATCTATAATTTCTGATTGCTCCATGCTATGTTATCTACTGTTTTGGACAATATTGGGCTTTATTATCCACTTTTATATTATTTTTGGGATGAACCTATTAACCGAAGGCCTAGCCCAGAATTGCTGTTTTTTGCCTATTTCAGTGTTTTGAAGAAAAGGAATATCAAACGGAGTCGAAACGGAATGAAACCAACTGGAGAAGTTATTTTTGGAAGGAAAGCCACTGGAAAAACTTGGAGTGCACGTCAGGAGGAACGAGGGAGCCACGGGGCAGGGGGCACGCCCACCCCCGTAGGGCGCGCCCTCCACCCTCGTGGGCCCCTCGTGGCTCGTGTGACGTATTTCTTTCACCCATATATACCCATGTACCCTAAAACTATCGAGGAGCACAATAGATCGGGAGTTCCACCACCAGAAGCCTCCATAGCCACCGAAAACCAATCTAGACCCGTTTCGGCACCCTGATGGAGGGGGCAATCCCTCTCCGATGGCCATCTTCATCATCCCGGTGCTCTCCATGACGAGGAGGGAGTAGTTATCCCTCGGGGCTGAGGGTATGTACCAGTAGCTATGTGTTTGATCTCTCTCTCTCTCTCTCGTGTTCTTGAGGTGATACGATCTAGATGTATCGCGAGCTTTGCTATTATAGTTGGATCTTATGATGTTTTCTCCCCCCTCTACTCTCTTGTAATGGATTGAGTTTCCCCTCTGAAGTTATCTTATCGGATTGAGTCTTTAAAGATTTGAGAACACTTGATGTATGTCTTGCCATGCGTATCTGTGGTGACAATGGGATATCACGTGATTCACTTGATGTATGTTTTGGTGATCAACTTGCGGGTTCCGCCCATGAACCTATGCATAGGGGTTGGCACACGTTTTCATCGTGATTCTCCGGTAGAAACTTTGGGGCACTCTTTGAGGTTCTATGTGTTGGTTGAATAGATGAATCTGAGATTGTGTGATGCATATCGTATAATCATACCCGCGGATACTTGAGGTGACATTGGAGTATCTAGGTGACATTAGGGTTTTGGTTGATTTGTGTCTTAAGGTGTTATTCTAGTACGAACTCTAGGGCTGTTTGTGACACTTATAGGAATAGCCCAACGGATTGATTGGAAAGAATAACTTTGAGGTGGTTTCGTACCCTACCATAATCTCTTCGTTCGTTCTCCGCTATTAGTGACTTTGGAATGACTCTTTGTTGCATGTTGAGGGATAGTTATGTGATCCAATTATGTTATCATTGTTGAGGGAACTTACACTAGCGAAAGTATGAACCCTAGGCCTTGTTTCCTATCATTGCAATACCGTTTATGCTCACTTTTATCATTAGTTACCTTGCTTTTTTATATTTTCAGATTACAAAAACTATTATCTACCATCCATATACCACTTGTATCACCATCTCTTCGCCGAACTAGTGCACCTATACAATTTACCATTGTATTGGGTGTGTTGGGGACACAAGAAACTCTTTGTTATTTGGTTGCAGGGTTGCTTGAGAGAGACCATCTTCATCCTACGCCTCCTACAGATTGATAAAACCTTAGGTCATCCACTTGAGGGAAATTTGCTACTATCCTACAAACCTCTGCACTTGGAGGCCCAACAACGTCTACACACTACAAAAAAATACACTTCCGTGATGATACATGTTTGTCACAGTAGGTCGCGTTTTCTATCATGCATGTACATCCATGACAAATTTATGACAGAATCAAGATAGTCATACCTGTGCTGTCGTAGAAGTGTTCCATGACATTACCAAAATTATCATCACGGAAGTGTCCACTTCCATGACGATAAATCGTGCGTCACAGAAGTGCTTTCGTCAAGGATGACCGACACGTGGCATCCACCATAATGGTACGCCGTTAAGCTATCGGGTCAGGTTTTGGATCCGATAACCCGTTAACAGCCCCGACCAATGGGGATTTTCCACGTGTAAAATCATCATTGGCTGGAGGAAACACGTGTCGGCTCATCGTTGGGACAGATGTCAACCACTCATTGGACCGAAGGCGCCTATGATACGTTGACACGTGGCACGGCCCAACAGAGGCCCATTCCTGTGAAAAGGCCGGCCCGTTTGACTTGGTCAAAAGCTGGCGGGCCGGCCCATGGAAAGCCTGTTAACGGCTTGTTCGAATATAGCCCATTTACAACCCGCTAACCCAAGGCACGTTACGCCCTATCCGAATTGTTGGGTTTTGTAGTAATTTCAAAAAAATTCCTACGCACATGCAAGATCATGGTGATGCATAGCAACGAGAGGGGGAGAGTGTGATCTACGTACCCTTGTAGATCGACAACGGAAGCGTTAACTTGGTTGATGTAGTCGTACGTCTCCACGGCCCGACCGATCAAGCACCGAAACTACGGCACCTCCGAGTTCTAGCACACGTTCAGCTCGATGACGATCCCCAGACTCCGATCCAGCAAAGTGTCGGGGAAGAGTTCCGTCAGCACGACGGCGTGGTGACGATCTTGATGTACTACGTCGCAGGGCTTCGCCTAAGCACCGCTACAATATTATCGAGGACTATGGTGGAAGGGGGCACCGCACACGGCTAAGAATATGATCACGTGGATCAACTTGTGTCTCTAGGGGTGCCCCTTGCCTCCGTATATAAAGGCTCAAAGGGGGGGGCGGCCAAGAGGAGGCACGCCAGGAGGAGTCCTACTCCCTCCGGGGGTAGGACTCCCCCCTTTCCTAGTTGGAATAGGATTCGCGGAGGGGGGAAAGAGGAGAGAGAGGAGGAAGGGGGCCAGCCCCCTCTCCTTGTCCTATTCGGACCAAGGGGGGAGGGGCGCGCGGCCCATCTCTGGCCACCTCTCCTCTCTTCCACTAAGGCCCACTAAGGCCCATATACCTCCCGGGGGGTTCCGGTAACCTCCCGGTACTCCGGTAAAATCCCGATTTCACCCGGAACACTTCCGATATCCAAACATAGGCTTCCAATATATCAATATTTATGTCTCGACCATTTCGAGACTCCTAGTCATGTCCGCGATCACATCCGGGACTCCGAACAAACTTCGGTACATCAAAATGCATAAACTCATAATATAATTGTCATCGTAACCTTAAGCGTGCGGACCCTACGGGTTCGAGAACAATGTAGACATGACCGAGACACGTCTCCGGTCAATAACCAATAGCGGAACCTCGATGCTCATATTGGCTCCTACATATTCTACGAAGATCTTTTATCGGTCAGACCGCATAACAACATACGTTGTTCCCTTTGTCATCGGTATGTTACTTGCCCGAGATTCGATCGTCGGTATCCCATACCTAGTTCAATCTCGTTACTGGCAAGTCTCTTTACTCGTTCCGTAATACATCATCCCGCAACTCACTCATTAGTTGCAATGCTTGCAAGGCTTCAGTGATGTGCATTATCGAGAGGGCCCAGAGATACCTCTCCGACTATCGGAGTGACAAATCCTAATCTCAAAATACGCCAACCCAACATGTACCTTTGGAGACACCTGTAGAGCTCCTTTATAATCACCCAGTTACGTTGTGATGTTTGGTAGCACACAAAGTGTTCCTCCGGCAAATGGGAGTTGCATAATCTCATAGTCATAGGAACATGTATAAGTCATGAAGAAAGCAATAGCAACATACTAAACGATCGGGTGCTAAGCTAATGGAATGGGTCATGTCAATCAGATCATTCAACTAATGATATGACCCCGTTAATCAAATGACAACTCTTTGTCCATGGTTAGGAAACATAACCATCCTTGATTAACGAGCTAGTCAAGTAGAGGCATACTAGTGACACTCTGTTTGTCTATGTATTCACACATGTATTATGTTTCCGGTTAATACAATTCTAGCATGAATAATAAACTTTTATCATGATATAAGGAAATAAATAATAACTTTATTATTGCCTCTAGGGCATATTTCCTTCACGAATTAGGCCCAGTAGCGTCATCTGGGCCATCCAATATGATTCCAACCCGTTTTCACTTCTGGCCCATGTATGGCCCATGACGTCTTTCGGCCCATATGAGGCCCTATGTAACTCTTGGCCTACTAACGGCCTGTGGTGAAACTGGCCCATAATGAATAGTGTATCACTTTACACCCATTAACGGCCCATGGTGAAACTGGCCCGTAATAAACAGTGTATCACTTTATACCCATTAACAGCCCGTTATTCCGTTGGGCCGTTTCCTGCCCATGTTATCTTTCGGCCTTCTCGGAGCCCATTTATTCTTGGGCTCATTTCCAGCATTCGTTTACTTATGGCCCGTTACTGTCATTTTCTGCTTGTGGGCCAAATTCAGCCCGTGGTTACAGTCGGCCCGTTTGTGGTCCGTTAATACGTTGGGCCGATTTCATAGCATCATCAAATACAGCCTATTAACGATGGCCCGTTATGGTCGGCCCATGAACGGACGATTCCAACTCTAGCCCGTTTACGGCCATAATGCGGTCTGTTTAGCCCATGTTTGGCCAATCGATTATACGGCCCGTATAAGGCCCATTGATAATACAGCCCACAGAAGGCTCATTGTTTCTACGGCCCGTAGAAGGCCCATTGTTTCTACGGCCCGTAGAAGGTCCACTGTTTCTACGGCCAGTAGGAGGCCCAGTGTCACTACAGTAAATATTAGCCCATGGTTATTGTGGCCTAGCTTTAAAAAATAGGTTATTGCTGCCACTAGCTAACCGCGGAAAAAGAACTGCAATGACTACAAGCAAACAAATAAACAAGACAACAAGGAAATAAATAAGCAAGCAACTAATGCTAGGCTATCACGGCTATTACACATAATACATCCACTGGGCATCGAAGTTCGCCACCAGTGCAAATATAGGGAACAAAGCAACATATCATATACACTGGTTGTCAAAGTTGGCGACCAGCGCAAATAAACGCCGCAGCAAAACAAATCCAGAACATAAACCACTTCATAAGATCTCAAGAAACAATATCCTGGGTACCCATAATGCTAGCAAGATGCTTAGCAAGCTTATTAACTTTCTCTTGTTTGGCGCTTAAATCCTCCAGCGCTTGCTGTTGCACCAGAAAATATGCATCTGAATTCTGCAGGGACTTCCTCAGTCCTTCAGCTTCCTGTCGCAGCACATCTGATCGATGTCTTTGAACTTGAAGTTGAGACTCAAGAAGACGAACTGATTCAGGTAGCGAGTTCGAAGAGCTTGTGCCAGCAGTAGTGGCCAGTAACTCGAACACTACATCAAGACAGGACTTTTGGGTTCCCTCACTGTCATCAAGATAGTTTTTATCAGCTTTCTTGGAGACCAACAGGGATGTCTCACTATCTTGAACCTTATCTGCATTACTTCCTTTACCATTGGATAATGCGGTACTGTTCTCCAATATTTTGTCCGCATTCTAAAAGAGAAACAAGCAGACACATCACATGTTTACCATGTTCTATATGAAACTCATTTTGGTAAATGAGTTCAGTAGTAAAGTGGACAGGATAACAACATGAAACAAACATATATCTATGTACCATGGTCACTTTATGGTCTATATCATTCTAGTTTTTGTTGCCAAATCAAGATAGAGACGTAGTTCAAATAATATTTGTTCAAGACAAAGCAGAATAGACAGAATATAAGTGTGGGTAACTATAGAGCAATAACAACACTTGTAATGTGCATGACATGAGAACATAACTGTTTATTCAATTGAAACTGAAATCAACATAGAGCATGTTACAACAGCAAACCAGTTAAAGAAACAGGTTTAAAACATACCTGTTGCGCCATTGGAGTTTCAATTCCATCCTTCAAATTTGAAAATAGTTGGTATCAGTAAATACAGTCATGCAAGAGCAAAGGAGTATGAACCATAGCTACAGAACCTGACCTGAGAACAAATCTTCTTCTCCTTTAAGCGTTGAGTTGGTATTCGGAGTGGTGGTCCTCGTGCTTTGGGCACTGCAGTTCCCTTACTAACTGCTCGTGTTTGGGTGCTCTGTGGTGGAGACGGTGTTGTGTCAACTGGAACTGGGTTACTATCTGCTGGCGTTGGGCTTAGAAGGGGTGTAGCTGGTTCTCTGTCCAACTGGGTAGGGGTACAATCTGCGAGAGTCTGGGTTATGTGTGGTGGATCTGGTCCTTAGGCAAGTACAACCGTGGTTCTATCTGCATCAACTGGTAGCACTATCTTTTCTGAAGACCGTGTTGTTACTCCCTTAGATACTACCATCATGATCTCCAATTCAAATGGCTGATAAACAAGAAAAGTAATTGAAAGTATAGACATTGTATGATAGACAGGTGCAATGGATAGTGGGGAATAAAAGAGGGCATGAAATAATTCATATTTATGTTGTCTAACCAAACAGGATAGCATGACACAATTTCACATATATGATGGCTAACTAAACAGGATAGCATGACACAATTTCACATTATGATGGCTAACTAAAAAGATGGAAAGACATAGTTCAAAATATGAGACTATGTAAACAGGATGACATGACATAACTATATAATGTGTTTATTAAATAGGTTGGCATGCCATAATTCACATACATTCATGGATAGAATGCCATAATTCAAAATATGATGACTGTAAACACTAAACAGGATGAGATGATATAACTATATGATGTCTTTATTAAATGGGTTGCCAAGCCATAATTCAGATAGATGATGTGTATGTACTATGTAAACATGATGGCATGATATAATTCAAATATATGATTTATATAGTAAGCAAGTAAGAAGATGGCAATCCATATATGATGTAAAAACTAAGCAATGCAAGACAACATGCATGACATGGGTAATATAACCCTGCCAAGTTTGAGCATAGACCTTAGGGGGAAAATAGGACTGGTCATCAGTCTCTGAATCCTCCTCTAAGGAGCTCTCTGTAACCAGCAAGATGTCTGCTTCAGCAGGTAGCATTGTCTGCTCTAAATACCTTGTTTTCACTCCAGATACTTCCATCACCGCTTCAAATGGCTGATGCATAGGAAGAGTAGTTGAATATACAAACGTTGTCGCCAAATGGAACACGTAATACAAAAAAATGATAGCATGATATAATTCGCATACATGATGATTGGCTAAACAGCATGGCATTGCATAATTCACATATATAATGCCTTTGCAACAAGATAGCATTGTATAATTCACATACATAATGTCTTGCAACAAGATGGCAATGCATAATTCACATATATGGTAATTAGACACTGAACAGGTGGCATTCACACAAAGCATGTCTAAACTAATCAAATGACATAGCAATGCGAGACACCATACGCACGATATGAGCAACATAACCCTACCAAGTTAGAGCATACACCTCGGGGGGGATAGGACTGGTCATCTGTCTCTGAATCCTCGTCTGAGGAGCTATCCGTAACCAACGAGATATGCGCTTTGTCAGATAGCATAGTCTGCTCTAAAGACCTTGTTTTCACTCCAGAATTTGCCATCACCATGTCAAATGGCTGATGCACACGAAGAGTAGTTGAATGTAATAACATTGTTGACAAATGTAATATGTAATGAAAAAAAGGATGGACTGATATAATTTACATATAAGATGACTGGCTAAGCAGGATGGCATTGCAAAATTCACATATATGATGCCTGGCTAAACAAGATGGTGTTGCATAATTCACATAAATGATGAATAAACTAAACAGATGGCATTCGCACAAAGGATGTCTAAACTAAGCAGATGACATATTTGATGTATAAAGTAAGCAATGCAAGACACCATATGCATGATATAACCAACGTCAGCATGCCAAGTTAGAGCGAAGACCTCAGGGGGTAAATAGGAGTTGTCTTCTCCTTCTGAATCCCCCTCAGAACAGATATCTTCCTCTCGATTACAATCCGAAATGCGTGGAGGGGGGCTGCCTTTGTGCCTACCATGTAGCGACGTCTGCATGAAATTTTATTGCCACGCAAGGCTCGTCTCTTTTGCTCTACATGTTCAGTTCCATTGTTTACAATAACTGTCATGCATAGGAATAAAACATAGTGAGATTATGTAAGGAGTGCATGCAGAAATCCAGAGTGATGGTAGCAACCTGTGGATAGACCCAAAACCAATAATAGCAGGCAGATAATGGCTTCAATTAAAAAATACAGATAATGGCTTCTTTATTGTTTGTTTTCCACCCAACATGAAACTCATAGTAGACACCGGAGATTAACCAGATAGTAGATAGATACTATTGATAGCGGCCCCGTTATGTACCCCACAACCATTTAAAAACTCAAGTTTGACCATTAGTTTGGAGCTGACTCAGAGTCTAATCGGTGAACAGCACGATAAAGTAGCATCTAATATTAAGCGATGCATAACGTAAGCAGACACGAAAGAGTGCGACCTCTCTTGCGGACCCGTGTAGTCCTCGAGGTCATCTGCTTGGTTGATGATGGTAGTGCAGTTTTCATGGCTACCAGCGGCGGGGAAGAAGATCTGAGGCGGCGAAAGACAGTCTGGAGGTCGGATCCCTGCTGTGCTGGACCCTTCTGTCGTTGGAGCAGCTGAGCTAGGGTGGACGACGGTGCAGCAGGAGCGGGACAAACGACGCAAGGTTTTCTTTGACAACTATCTGTAATAGAAGTAATTCTGTAAGTGCTCGTTTGAATTGGAGGATTCCAACAATGCAGGGATAGGAAATAGATAGGAATAGGATAGGAATGCATGTGCAAAACAGAGAATTAAAAAACACAAGATTTCTGCCAATCTGGGTGTTTGATTCATAACAATTGGAAGATCACAGGATGCAAAGAAGCATGGTGAGATTAAATCAAACCACAAGAAAATGTACGGTTATAATGCTATTATGCTACTATCTCTTAGTCTTGTGCTTCATGAATAGGAATTTGAAAAGGAGGACAAGTGAAAATTAAAATTCCTATGTTTTTTCTTTCAAGGAGACACTAAAGGAACAAATCCGTGTGCTCAGTGGACAATATATATAACATGTAGAGTAAAAAAAGAGATGCAACAAGTATACAACCTCTTTGGCGAAGCCATGTCGATCTCAGCGTGATTGGGTTGGCCCGTGAGGATTCTTCGGCTGACTTGGCTGTCGGAGGAGGGGAAGAAGATCTTAGGCGTATGGAGATAGAGCCCGAGGTACTGCTCCGCTGTGATGGAGGGTTTCGTCATTGTAGCAGCTCTGGTGAGTTGTACGACGCCGAGGCTGAAGCAGGACAAGAGAGACAACGAAAAACTTTAACCTGAGTGGAATTCTAATAGCATCTCCAATACATGACGCAAAATACATAACCACAAAGTGCTAGATGTAAAATACATCAGCCGCTCATCTCTGAACTTAACTGTCGAAACTGAATTTAACTGTCGAAACTGAACTTAACTGTCGAAACTGAACTTAACTGTCGAAACTGAACTTAACTGTCGAAACTGAACTTAGCTGTCGAAACTGAATTTTGCTGTCGAAACTGAATTTTGCTGTCGAAACTGGACGCACTAGCAAGGTGAGGCTACACGTCGGTTGACTGACTTTTTCATCTCTGGTCAGTCGATTTTGCAGCCGTTGGATACGAAATCAAGGGCCTGCGGTTCATCTTCAACCTCCACCCCCTGAGCCGGCCAAATAGCAGCCCGCCGCCGCCCGCGGCTGGCGGTGCGCCGCCCCGCCTGCCCCAAAAACACTCCCCACCGCCGGTCCGCCGCTGCCCCAGCCATCCCTCTAGCCCCCCCTCCCTCCCCCCCCCCCCCGTGCCGAGCTTTTTCTCCGGTGATCCCCACGCCACCGCCCCGCCAACGCCCCGCCACCGCCGGGGACCATCGCCCCCATCCTGAACCCTAAGATAGATAGTGGGGTACCTCTCCGGCGAGCCCCCCTCCCTGTTGCGGCTGGTTCTTCCTTCACCCCGGCGGCATCGGAGTGAAGTGTAGCTAAATCGGAGCAGCATCGCAAGCAAGAGCAAGAGCAAGAGCAGCAGCACGAGCAAGAGCAATAGCAAGAGCAGACCAGGCAGGGACCGAGAGCAAGATCAGAGCAGCAGCGCAAGTGAGAGCTAAAGCAGCAGCAGGTCCTACTGATGTGGACGTCGCCGCCGAGGGAGCGACGCCGTGGAGGAAGTGGCCGGCGACGCCGTCGTGGATGGAGCCGCGCCGTGTCAGCTCGGGACCGAGCGCCGGCAGCACCGTGAGATCGAATCAAGAAGAAAATGCGGCGATTAGTGTACAACCTCTTTGGTGGCGCCGATTAGGTCGCAGCTTCATCCGAGGAAACGGTGATGATGATGCTCTTCCGGTGGTGCAGGTGAAGACGGCGGTGTGGGAATGGAGGTGGCGCGAAAGACGATGGGAATGTCGGGGCAGCTCCTTGGAGGTGGAGGACGGGGTGGCTGAACCGGCGGGACGATGAGATCGACGACGGATCCTCATCCGGTACGATGGATGTGGGACGTCAAGGTGTTGTTGTGGACGACGTCGTCGAGGAAGAGGCTCCGGCTGGGTCGCGGACGGAGCAGGGTCTGGGGTTTCATCGCGGGTTTTCGCGGCCTCGTTGTACGAATGGGTGGGCGGATGGGATGGCATTGGGGAACCATGGCTTAGAGACGCACTTGTCCGAAATGTGGGGTAAGTTACGAAAGTACCCCCACCGATTTGAGGCGGTTCTTTTGGTTCAGGGGTACCACGGGAATTTCGCGTGTCGGAATTACATAGGAGGTGGGAGTTTTCGCGTGCGTTGTAATTTCGGAATAGCAAGGCGCGGGTTGAGATGGAGGGAGTTGTCGGAGCACAACGAGACAAAGATATATCTTAAATATTTCGGGCTAACAAGGCGCGGGTTGAAATTTCCGGACAAGCCTAACGTGTACTGTACCAAATCAATGCGCCCTACAAATGTCATTCAAAACTTTGAATTCATGTTATGTTCAATTAAAATATTACGCTACGTGTATAATGCATGCAACCTACTACTCAAATGAACGTTTTAGTGCATTTCAAACGTATATACTACCGCTTCAATATGAACTAAATTTGAATTCATTTCTCTATTTGAATAAGATCTACAGTAATGATTGTTGTGAAGTCAAAGCATTTGAATTCGTTTCTCTGTTGTAATAAGATCTACAATCATCATTATTGTCAAGTTAAACCATCGTTTGTGTATTATCTTCACAGCACACCACATGATTAGTCTCGAGTTACATACACTAGTAGAAAAAGGGTCAAACGTGAAGCACATTAGTGCCGGTTTGTATTTGAGCCGGCACTAATGTATACATTAGTGCCGGTTCCAACGGCTAGCCGGGCCGCTTTCATTAGTACCAGTTCGTGGCGAACCTTTAGCACCGGTTCGTGCCACGAACCGGTACTAATGAGAGTGGTGGCAGGATGTTGTCAGACTGGGGCCCCTCCATCCCCTTTAGTACCGGTTCTTGGCACGAACCGGTACTAAAGGTCGTCCTACATAAACCCTTCGTCCACCCGAGCTCGCTTTGTTCTTCCCCTTTCCCCTCTCCTCTCTCTGTTCTTCCCCTCTTCCTCTCGAGCTCATCACACATTTTGCCCAAAATTTGTCAAGATTTGAAGGCCCCCATCCATTCAAATGATCACAAAGGTTAGCAACTTTGTCCTTTCATCTCTCATTGCTAGATTAGCTCTTGCAATGCTTTATATAGTGATTAATTTGTGAGTTTAGTAATTTGGGAGGATATATATATATATATGTGCTAGTATTTGATTTATATGCAATTTGAGGTCAAAAATAACACTTAGTTTGCATATGTAGGTGTGGTTTACTTAGTGCCTTCTAAATCTCCGTCGTAACCACCGTCGATCGCCCGCACCGTCCCGTCACCGGCACCACCTTGTGGTGAGCCTCTTGTTCATGAAATTTTATATAAAAATTGATGTTTGTGTGATTTGGATATATAGTTACTCGTATAATTATCTTACCCGTACGTTGTTTGTTATACATATAGTGCCATGGTTTTGATATCCGTCCCCGTCGGCCCTCGTCCTTGTTATGATTCGGATGTGGTATATATATTCTCTTTTAAAACTAGTTGCATTTCGTGTTTATGACAAATTATGCCCATCAAGTTGACATAGAAATTTTTTCTAGGAGGTATGTGAACCGGAAATTCCAACCGACCCTATTGTCGAGAGGTTAAATTTAGTTGAAAGAGAAAACGAGTACTTGAAAGAAAAATTGAAAAGAATTGAGGGGGAGAAGATGGAATTGGAGTTGCATGTTGCCGATGTCGTCGATGATCACAAGATCAAGATGGAGAAAATGCGCTTGAAGATTAGAAAGATTAGAAAATATGCCATCGATAGTGAGGCTTGGTATCATTATGCTGTTGGATCCATTGTTACCTTAGTTGCGATCTTGATCGCATTTTTTGTTGCATTTAAATGCTTTAGCTAGAGAGTTATTTGTTTGTTGCATTTAAGTGTTGTATGAACTTTATGTATGAACTTGTATTAATTTGGTCTATTCGGTGTTGTGTAATGAAGATGAGCCGGCAATGGATGTACGGTGACCGATGCTCTCCCCAGTTCGTTGAGGGCGTGCATACTTTTTTGCTTGCGGCTGAGGCAAACAAGCGGGCGGATGGTTTTATGCCTTGTCCATGTGCTGGCTGTAAGAATGGTCACAATTACTCTACGTCAAGAACCATTCACGTCCACCTGTTTAAGTCCGGTTTCATGCCCCACTATAATGTTTGGACCAAGCACGGAGAAAGAGGGGTTATGATGGAAGACAATGAAGAAGAAGAGGACAACGACAGCTATCCTGGCCATGGGTTCCCTGAATACGATGATACAACAATGGGGGAAGAAGCTGAGCCGGTAATGCGGGAAGAAGTTGAGCCGGCAATGCGGGAAGAAGCTGAAGAAGAGGCATCAGATGAGCCCGTTGATGATCTAGGTCAGGCCATTGCTGATGCAAAGAGAAACTGCGCAAGTGATTTGGAGAAGAAGAAGTTGCAGCGCATGTTAGAGGATCACAAAAAATTGTTGTACCCGAATTGCGTAGGTGACAAGAAAAGGCTGGGCACCCACTGGAATTGCTGCAATGGAAGGCAGAGAATGGTGTATCTGACAAGGGATTTGGAAAGTTGCTGGTAATGATAAAGGATATGCTTCCAAAGGACAACGAATTTCCCGAGAGTACGTACGAAGCAAAGAAGGCTATCTGCCCTCTAGGGTTAGAGGTGCAGAAGATACATGCATGCCCTAATGATTGCATCCTCTACCGCGGTGAGTACGAGGATTTGAACGCTTGCCCGGTATGTGGTGCATTGCGCTATAAGATCAGCTGCGATGACCCTGGTGATGTCGAGGGCGAGCGCCCCAGGAAGAAGATTCCTGCCAAGGTGATGTGGTATGCTCCTATAATACCATGGTTGAAACGTTTGTTCCAAAACAAAGAGCATGCCAAGGCGATGCGATGGCACAGAGAAGACCGTAAGAAAGACGGAAAGTTGAGAGTACCCGCTGACGGGTCGCAGTGGAGAAAAATCGAAAGAAAGTACGGGAAGGAGTTTGCAGATGACGCAAGGAGCGTATGGTTTGGTCTAAGCGCAGATGGCATTAATCCTTTTGGGGAGCAGAGCAGCAACCATAGCACATGGCCTGTGACTCTATGTTTGTATAACCTTCCTCCTTGGTTGTGCATGAAGCGGAAGTTCATTATGATGCCAGTGCTCATCCAAGGCCCTAAGCAACCCGGCAACGACAATGATGTGTACCTAAGGCCATTAGTTGAAGAACTCTTACAACTGTGGAATGGAACAGGTGTACGTGCATGGGATGAGCACATGGGGGAAGAATTTGACCTAAAGGCGTTGCTGTTCATGACCATCAATGATTGGCCTGCTCTCAGTAACCTTTCAGGACAGACAAACAAGGGATACCGCGCATGCACGCACTGTTTGGACGATACCAATAGTATATATTTGGCTAATTGTAAGAAGAATGTGTACCTGGGACATCGTCGATTTCTTCCGAGCAGGCATCTCGTAAGAAAGAAAGGCAAGCATTTCAAAGGTGAGGCGGATCACCGGATGAAGCCTCGCCACCGTACTGGTGCTGATGTACATGATATGGTCAAGGATTTGAAGGTGGTCTTTGGAAAGGGTCCTGGTGGACAACCTGTTCCGAATGACGCTGACGGACGCGCACCCATGTGGAAGAAGAAATCTATATTTTGGGACTTGCCCTATTGGAAAGACCTAGAGGTCCGCTCCGCAATTGACATGATGCACGTGATGAAGAATCTTTGTGTGACCCTACTTGGATTCTTGGGCGTGTATGGGAAGACAAAAGATACACCTGAGGCACGAGAGGACCAGCAACGTATGCACGGAAAAGACGGCATACATCAGGGTCATGCAAGCTACGCTCTTACCAAAGAAGAGAAGGAAATCTTCTTTGAATGCCTGCTCAGTATTAAGGTACCGTCTGGCTTCTCGTCGAATATAAAGGGAATAATAAACATGGCAGAGAAAAAGTTCCAGAACCTAAAGTCTCATGACTACCACGTGATTATGACGCAACTGCTTCCGGTTGCATTGAGGGGGCTTCTACCGGAAAACGTTCGATTAGCCATTGTGAAGCTATGTGCATTTCTCAATGCAATCTCTCATAAGGTAATCGATCCAGAAATCATACCAAGGTTAGAGAATGATTTGGTGCAATGTCTTGTCAGTTTCGAGTTGGTGTTCCCACCATCCTTCTTCAACATCCTGACGCACATCCTAGTTCACCTATGCGAAGAGATTAATGTTTTGGGTCCTGTATTTCTACACAATATGTTCCCCTTTGAGAGGTTCATGGGAGTCTTAAAGAAATATGTTCATAACCGTGCTAGGCCAGAAGGAAGCATCTCCAAGGGCCGTCAAAATGAGGAGGTCATTGAGTTTTGTATCGACTTTATTCCTGACCTTAAGCCGATTGGTGTTCCTGAATCGCGACATAAGGGCAGACTGGATGGAAAAGGCACGCTAGGAGGGGAACAAATAATATGTATGGACGGACATTCTCTCACTGAAGCACACTACACAGTTCTACAGAATTCCACCTTGGTGGCTCCGTATATGGATGAACACAAGAATTTGCTACGCTCCAAACACCCGGAGCGGTCTGATGACTGGATTACACGTGAACAAACCAGGAGTTTCGCCAGCTGGTTGCAGACACGTACCATGCATGACACCTCTATTGAAGATGACTTGTACTTGCTGTCCCAGTTACCATCTTCGAATATAATGACTTTCAAAGGGTACGAGATAAATGGTAATACATTTTACACGATTGCCCAAGATAAGAAGAGCACCAACCAAAACAGTGGTGTCCGCTTTGATGCAGAAACCAAGACGGGAAAGGAAACATATTATGGTTATATACAGGACATATGGGAACTTGACTATCGACGTGGTTTGAAGGTCCCTTTGTTTTGGTGCAAATGGGTCAATATGACACGAGGCGGGGTAACGGAAGACCCGCAGTACGGAATGACAACAGTGGATCTCAACAATCTTGCGTATGCAGACGAACCATTCGTCCTTGCCAATGATGTGGCACAGGTTTTCTATGTGAAGGACATGTCTACCAAGCCAAGAAAAAGAAAAGATAAGGAAGCGAATGCATCGTACGATGAGCCAAAGCGGCACATAGTTCTTTCTGGGAAGAGAAACATCGTGGGAGTGGATGACAAGACAGACAAGTCAGAAGATTATGAAAAGTTTGATGAAATTGCTCCATTCACAGTGAATATTGACCCGAGCATCCCGTTAAATGATGAAGATTTTCCATGGTTACGGCGCAAAGGGACACACGCGAAGAAAAAGTTTCACACCCAAAGATCTGGGATGTGATCGGCTTCACTATCATCACTTTCTTCTGTGTTTCACACCCAGAAGGGAATCTCTGTAATAGTTAGGGTAGTTAATTATGTGTTTTGGCATTTGAAACGCGAAGAAATTTTATGTGCAAACAAATTCTTTCATGCCTTTACTGATTTTTAAAGTTAAGTTATTCACAAACTAGTGATTCACACTAATTTCAAATAATTCAAAATTTAAACTATTCAAATTTGAAAACTACGGGCACTAACAGAAAGTTTGTAATTTTTTGTACCTAAAGCAAAAATATTCACAAAGAAACTCTAAATACACAAAAAAACAACTCAAAAATAAATAAAGCAAAAAAAAGCCCGCCTACTAGGCCAGAGTGGCCTGCATACGACTAGAAACCCAACCTGTTGTTGGACCAGGATGCAGGCCCGCAAAGGCCCAGTAGGCCAACAGGGCAGCAGAGAACATGTAGGCCCAGTAGGCCTGCTTTGGAGAGGAGCTCGAGAGAGCTACCGCACGGGGGTTTATAAATCAGTGCGGTCGCCCCTCGGCTAGCAAGGTGGGACTAAACTTGCGCACCGCACCTGCGCTAGCGCACCCCCTTTAGTACCGGTTCGTGGCACCAACCGGTACTAAAGGGGGGCCTTTAGTACCGGTTGGAGCCACCAACCGGTACTAAAGGGGGTGCGGTTCCCGCCGCTTGGCCTGGCCAAAACAGGCCTTTAGTACCGGTTGGTGGCTCCAACCGGTACTAAAGGTGCCTTCTATATATATACAACACTTACGAAAATTTCATTCTCCCTCTATTTCTTCCTCTGTTTCCCCATTGAAGCACCGCCCGCGCGCCCCGATCAATCGACGCCGACGCCGTCGCCGCCCCCGTCCCCGCCCCCGTCCCCGTCGCCGCCCCGGGCCCGTCCCCGTCGCCACCCCGGGCCCGTCCCCGTCGCGCCGTCCCCGCGTCGCCGCCCCCGCGTCATGTCCCGGCCCGTCGCCGCCCCCGGCCGTCGCCTCGCCGTCGCCGTCGCCCCGCTGTGAGCTCTCCCCCTCTAACCCCTCTCCCTCGCCCCCGGCGGCCACCATGGGCGCCGCCCCTCCTCGAGCCTATACACACACCCACAAGCATGATGAACACACACACACACACGTACATATGTATGAATTAATGCATGTATATATTAGTATATACGTATTTTGTATGTTTAATTAGTTTAGATTTTTTAGATTATTATTTTTTCACTAGTATATATGTATGAATGCATGTTAGATGGATATAATTAGTGTTTAATTAGTATGGAAATTTTTTATATAATGTTGTTTTTCAGTTTTTTAATGGATGTATAAAAGTTGTGTTTTCTGTTATTAGTGTTAGATGCTTAATTAGTATGAAATAGCATATAGAATTTTGACATATGCAATGATAGAATAATTAGTGTTATATAGAAATGTTAGAAATTTTAGTTATCAAAATCCAATCATTAAAAAAATGTTACTTTTTGGGGGCATATAGCTAGTATTTGTTCTCGACGATGCCCGGCCCGCATCCTCGCCGTCGACCCGTCCGCGACGACGTCCGACTGACCCATGTCCGGGACTAGGCTCCGCCGGGCTGGCACTGGGAGGTGCTGCCTGGAGGGGTGCGCCGCTTGATGAGGAACCCGGCCCCGGGTCCCGTCGTCAACCCTAATATCGTTTGGTGGCGTTCGCGTGGGCCAGTTTCGGTGCGGAGGGAGCCGGCCTCGCCGGAGGTGGTACGTCGCCATGTCAGGGAGGAGGACGAGCACGTCCATCGCTACATGGTTGCATTAGAGGGCAGCAGGTTCTCCAATACCTGGCAGTTTCTTCAGGGATCTCACTTCAGCTATGATCCTGTGAGGGTTCCTTATCTTTGGGTGTCCACCGCCCGCGCCGCAGGAACCGCGAGTGTCCTTGATTCTTCTGTAGTATTCGATCTTTAATTAGCTACCTAGCCAGTGATGTACTATTCAATATTATATATTATTCAAGACGATGTATTCGAGATTATATCTATTATTCGAGACGATGTATTCGAGATTATATCTATTATTCGAGACGATGTATTCGAGATTATATCTATTATCCGAGACGATGTAATTTGAATACTAAATTGTTTTATATTTCTTTTGGCATAGTTAAATAAAAGCTATGGCGGACAATACCAACAGAGAGGGAGAACAGACCATGTTCGATATAATACGCGGGCCAGATGATGATCAGAATGAAGAAGATTATGACGGCTCTGAATTTCTAAACAACACCGGAGAGGGTGATATGATATTCGATCGCGACGACCGAATTGATGAAGTCATGACCGGCGAGGTATATATATTTATATAAGCAGGCCTCTGGTGATCATCACATGTTTTAAATGAGTTGAAGATATATTAACGAATCGATCTTTCTTCTTTCAGCCATCCAGATCGAGCATATCTTCAGGCAACAGGACGAAACGAGGCCCGAACAAAAAGTTGAAGGAGGGCGTAAAGTATAATATCGAGGCAATCAAACCTAATGGCGAACCATTAGCGCCTAAGAAGATTGCGGACAAGTTCGTTCGTCAGTGCGGAGTTCTTGTGAAGGACCAACTCCCGATCTCCCTTCAAGAATGGAGAGAGCCAGCAAAGCCACGTCCAGATCTTACTTTTGTCGATGATAGACAAAAAAGTCCGTTTTGGGATACTCTCATGGAACATTTCACCCTACCAGATCATTTCACAGAAGCAGATGTGTAGAAAGTCAAGGACGCTGCTCTTAGGAAGATGGCGGTTGCATTCAAGAACCACAAGAATCGTGAATGGGACAAGTACGTCAAGGGAGGAAGGAAGACTCCAGTATTTGAGGGAACACTAGAGAATCAAAGTGCTCATTGGGACGATTTCGTGAAATTCAAGGATTCAGAATTAGCTAAGGAACGGTCGAGAATAAACAAGAAGAATGCCGAAAAAAAGGATAAGTTCCTTAAGCTGGGGCCAGGTGGCTACGCGGTGGCAATGCCTAAGTGGGATAAGTCTGAGAAAGAGATGGAGGATGCAGGTGTCACTCCGGTTACTAAGAGCTGCCCCCCCAGGTGCAGGACTTGGTTCTATGCGCATGGGGGGGAGTTGGACCCGAAGACAGACAAAGTTTCGACGAAGGCATGTCTGAACAGAGCCGACGATAATATACTTGTTGCAATAGAAGAGGCTCGAACGGGGGTGTTCCAGCCCAACAGAGAGAACGACGAGCTTATGCGTGCCCTAGGAAATCCTGAACACCCGGGAAGAACACGAGGCAGGGGCGCTATTCCATGGTATGAGGGGTTTTCAGACTGGAACGCCGACTACAGAACCCGTGCGAGAAGGAAGATTGCGGAGGAGAAGCAGAGGAAGATGGAGGAGGAGAAGAGGAAGCTGGACTATAAACGCCTTCAAGGCTTAGAATCAACGCACGCGGACTTGGTAGTCAAATTCCAGCGGCAGCAGGAGCAGATCGACTCATTTAGCCAGCAAAGGGGGTCTCAGCAGCTGCAGCAGCTAGCGGATGATCCAGCATTGGATACCACCGCCCCATCCATGCCGAGAAGCAGCGTGGGTTCCGCCCCGTTTGACGCAATGCTGGATAGATACCCTGTGGATGACATCGCGGAGAACACTAACTGCGAGCTACACTTCAAAATTAAGAACATATCCTTGAAGGTGGCGGACGGCGTTGCTTATACAAATTCCCCCGATGCAACCTTCCATTGCAACCTGATTCCAGCAGGCTATGCTCGTGTCGTGGTTGATGAGGTGGTGGACCAATATTCGGGGCTAGAGCTTGACATTCCTAGAGGTGACGAGGAGCACACACTCGGAGATGCCAAACATCGTATCATCCTATGGAGAAAGGATTGCATCATCTTTCGAAGGCCACCGACACCGCGTCACCCGACTCCTCGTCGAAGTCCGCCACCGAGTCAGCAGACTCCCGCTCCTCCAAGTCCACCAACGCGTGAGGCCAGTCCTCCTCCTCCAAGTCCGGCAAAGTGTCAGGCCACTCCTCCAAGTCCGACACAGCGTCAGACGTCCACTCCTCCTCCAAGTCCGGCACAACCTCAGGCCACTCCTCCTCCAAGTCCGGCATAGCTTCAGGCCACTCCTCCTCGTCCAACTCAGCCCCGTCAGCCGTCTCCGCCGCCTCAGCAATCGCAGAAGAGACACCCCATAGCTATGGTGCGTATCGGTACGAGTCGAGGTCATAGTACAGGAAGTACAGGCGGAGGCAAGCGATATAAATATGGTCCAAACCTCACTACTCCTCTTCCTGAGAGGGCTTACGACAGGACCGAGGAGCAAACCAATGCCATAGTGCGGGCAGAAGTCGACGCCCATTTTGGACCGAAACCGCCACCGCCGCCAAGGGAGAAAGTGCCTGTGGAAGTAGTTGACCACTTCATTCGTATGGCTCAACCACCAGCTCCTAAGCCTGTTGACACAGACTATGAGCGCTACATCAGGAAGTTACATCGACAACGTCTACAGAAGGAGGCGAGCTCGAGCTCGAGCAAACAACAAGCAGCTGTCAAAAAATGCGGGAAAACCGTTGCCCAGCTGGGAGAACAGGCGGCGCAATCGATCCCCCCGTTTGTTGTGCCGCCAACAACACGTGACAGTACGCGCTCCCAATATTATTGTGGGCAAACAGTTTACGTTCCCGAGGTGGGCGATGTGGTAATAATCCAGGAGCATATAATGCAGGCTGAAACTCTCAACATCACTGTTGGACAACTCCTCGAGATCGAGGACATGCCTGTGCTTACAGAGGAGGAAATAAAACGGAAATATGCCCGGGGCCAACCTTTGGTCAAGCCAGAAGAGGTCAAGAAGCTCCCAACGAGAATGTATGAATTGCATCAATGGTACATGGACATTACCAAGAGATCTGATCGAGAGTCCCTCATGGTGCAAGTCAAGAAGGATCATTACTACCATGAGAAACCTGTGACCGTTGAGTATTCTGAACTGTTTCAGTTATACAATCAAGACGCACTCGACAAATCTATCGTCAGTTGCTATTGTCTGTAAGTGATTTCTTTCTGTAATTTAAGTCTCAAGCTAGCCGTAGTGATCCTTTTGATCAATCATTACCTGTAATTATCCTCACTATATTCTTTTCTGTGGTATTATGTAGGATGAAGATGTATGAAATGAGAAAAGGTGGACGCTATGGCATTGGGTTCATTGACCCAAACACCGTTAATGAATACACATGGGAAATAAACAAGCATCATGAAAAGCAGGTAGAGGACAGCATGCTAGAGTTCTTGAAGCGCCTCAAATACAATGAAGATATACTACTTCCTTACAACTTCTAGTGAGTCACACTTTCTTGTACTACAAATTCTCTGTTTTTGCCTACTAGCTAGCTACATGTTTTTGCTTACATATGCCCGCTTAATTAAG
Source organism: Triticum urartu (assembly GCF_056163025.1). Classification (NCBI taxonomy): domain Eukaryota; kingdom Viridiplantae; phylum Streptophyta; class Magnoliopsida; order Poales; family Poaceae; genus Triticum; species Triticum urartu. The sequence goes on along the minus strand of NC_141878.1, from coordinate 538,616,846 downwards.
ACATGCAAATGTGTGTGCATGCAGATTTCACTGGATCTTGTGTATCATTAAAGTTGACGCCAGAATAGTTGAAATACTGGACTCACTACTCAAAGCAAATAGTGACTATAACATCTTGTTTGGGATAGTCAACAGGTAATTTCAATCATTATTAACTATATATCTCGGCCTATTTAGTTCGTCATTTCATGATATGAACTATTTAATAACTCCTTTATTCATTTTCTTTGTCGGCGGGCAGGGCTTGGGCAAGGTTCATCAGCGTCACGGAAGGCGAATGGAAACGACAGCTGAAATGGTTTCGACCCAAGGTAAGTAATTAAGTAGTACTAGCTAGCTAGCTAGCTGCCATCTCTTTAATTATCATGCTTGATTAATTATTATCTGATCAAATTAAATTCCATTCTCGTAATAAAGGCCCTGAAGCAGGCGCAGGGGACTAATCTGTGTGCATTCTGCGTTTGCGAGAACATTCGCATGATGGCGTCCGAAAGGAGCAGATCTCAAAGACAGGAATGGGTATGCTTGTCAGAACACTATTCACAATTTTTACACCATTATCGATATCTAGTCACACAACTAATACACATGCATATTGATCTCCTTCTTAACAGTTCACAGAGGTGCGGGACAAGCTCCAAGAAACGGAGCGCGTAGAAGCACTTCAAGAGGAAATAGCGGGATTTTTGCTCGACCAGGTCATAAATCCGAAGGGAGAATACTATTACCCGCTACCGCCCCCATCGACCAGGTCATGAACCACTTCCAATTGTCATCGTGCTCCGAAGGCACCAATTAGGCTAATGCCACTGGCTCCGAAGGCAACATGCATATGTAGGAGAAATTGTATATAGCTATATATACATGTGTGTATGTGTGAATTAATATGGTGGTTTGTGAGACATTGATGATATATATATGATTGGTTCTACTAGAAATTCTATATATATATATATATTCATAACGTGTACAATGTGTAGTATCGTAAAATACCAGCAAACGAAAAAGAATTAAAATGGAAAACACAAAATTAAATGAAAAAGGAATCATAAAACCACAAAAACCCAAACATTTTAGTACCGGTTGGTGTTACCAACCGGTACTAAAGGGCTCCCGGCCCTCGGAGCTGGCTCGTGCCACGTGGTTCCCCTTTAGCACCGGTTCATGCTGAACTGGTACTAAAGGGGGGGCCTTTAGTGACCACACTTTAGTGCCAGTTATGGAACCGGCACTAAAGGGCCTTACGAACCAGTGCTATTGCCCGGTTCTGCAGTAGTGATATGAACTATGTGTACTATATGAACTCGAACTAGATTTTTTGAATCCACTTTATTTTGATTACAAATCACATTACATTTCTAGCTCTAGCTAGATCTTCATAATCTAAACCATGTCTCATATGTATAATGTGTTTATCACATTATGTATGGTGCCCCGCCCCCTACGCCTACAAGTATTTAGATGTGAGTTACAAACACCACACATTACCACAAATTCAAATAAAATGTGAGAATGTTCGATATATAGTATTGTTTAGATTGTTCAATATTTAGTTGTAAGCTGCAAATGCTACACATTATCACAAATTCAAATAAAATGTGAGATTATTTGATGTATAGTATGGTTTAGATTGTTCGGCATTTAGCTGTGAGTTGCAAACGCCATGCATTATCACATTATGGTATAACATGTGCACAGCACGTGTATCACCGCTATATTCATGCATGCAATGTTTAAAACACTATGATCTCCTATTCAAATATATGAATCCGCTTTCATATCAAATTATGATCTTTGTTAGTCTCTTACACCCACACAATCCTCTAACCTTTGTAGCTACCACTAACTTTCTCTCGTGCATGCACACGCCCTCCTCGCCCTCCCCCTCCCTCGGCATTCTATCCACCGGGCACATTCATTTTTTTCTTTAGGTCGTTCTCCCAGAGTCTCCACAACTCCTTTCCGACACACACCGATCGATAAACCTCTCTAGCGATGCCTGCCTACAACATACAAACACACCTTCAATCTCCTCCTTTATGTGTCCTTGCCTCGTGTCTCTCATACGGTCAGACACACGTGTAAACTCTCGCCCCTCTTTTCATCGCTCTCACAACCGCACACTCCTCCCCCTATCTAGCTAGTAGTTGGGCCTCTCGTGCCACCTCCTAGCTCCATTCTCTCTGTCTATCCGTCTCGCTAGGCCTTATTTGCCTCCAACAAATGAACGTACACCGACCGATCTCTCGCTATACATATAGCTAGCTAGGTCCTTATAACTCGTTTTTACCCACACGTCAGTCGATCTACCTCATTAGTTGTGTCTCTCCCTTCCTCCGAGAAACAACAATTGATCTACCGATCTAGTTAGGTTTGCTTACCAAACACATGGTTCCCCTTCATCATCCATGGATGTGTCCCGACAGATCTATCACACACAGGCACACACAGAAACACATCCCCACTCTTATTGATAACATTGCAGTTCCACCCTCAGTTTGTCTAGTAGGCCTCTCCCACCATCTTCGAGAAGCAACTCCATCACCCATCCAGCACTCTACCCCTCTCCCTCCCTCTCTCTCTCCTCTCTCTCTCTCCCATCATATTTCCCGTCCTTCAGTTTTGTATGGATGTCGACCGATCTCCCTCAAGACATAGTTGGGTCTCTCCTTCTCAACACATATACGAGTCGTTCTACCTCTATAGTTAGGCCTCTGCCTACCCCTCCCACCACCCCCTCCCCCACACACACACCGATACATCGACCGCTCTAGTCATGTCTCCTTGCCACACACAAACTTGACATGTGCCCTCTAACGTTCCGGTAGGCCAGTCGCCCTATATCTTTGACTTGTACACACACACAATTTTGATGGCTCTCTTCATCGATCTCGCACCCACCCACTTGATCCTCTCTTCGACTCTATCGATAGCTATGACCCCTCCCTCTCTTCTTGTGGATTGCCCGACCCTCTATGTATGATATGGATAGGCCTCCATTTCACACACATTGCATGCAAAATTTTGTTTGAGATGTCATCGACACATATTCCCACAAATAATTCACGAAATCAACCCCCCACCCCACCCCACCCCACCCCAAAACAAAAAACACTCACGAACGCGGTTTGTATCTCTCATACACACCCACGTAGGTGGGGGACGTGCACGAAGAGAAGAGGTGCATGCACGGCGCACGTACTCCCGTTTCTTTCCCAACCACACCCGCGCGGGTACACGGTGGAGCTCATTTCTGTACGAAAAAGGCAGCCCACGTGGTAATTTGGCACGTGTACTGGTTGTCCACTTGGTGGAGGGAGGATCGTCTACCACGGGTGAACAAACAAATTGCGACTTGACATGTTATGTTAAAAAAAGAGGCAAACCATGTGGGGCCTACCTTAGAGGCAAGGCTCTATACACTGGAGTACTTTTGATGTGTCCCGTCAACTCGTAGAACGAGGAGAAGCTTGCTTAGTATGCCATCTCCCCCGCCCACGGGCGCGGTGGCTCGCAGGATGAGGTGAAGCTTGCTTACTACGCCTTACGCCCGCTCCCTCGCCCATGCGCGCGGTGGCTCACAGGACGAGGAGAAAAATTTACTACTCCCTCCGTTTACTCCTCGTCCCTACTACCTTGGTTATATAGAGATTATATCATATTGTTTGGAATATATATGTCCTTTAGTAGATTTCAATATGAACTACTAGTACATACTCCAAACACTGATGTATATAGACGTATTTTAGAGTGTAGATTCACTCATTTTGCTCCGTATGTAGCACTCTCCCTCGCCCCTCGACCCTCACCCACGTGGTGGGCACGCAGCAATTCATTTGGTCTCATATAGCCAGAACGATATATACTGCACTACCATTATTGCTCGACTTCCCGAAGAGGCGAAGAGCCAATCGCAAGGTCAATATTTTGGAGATGCCAAGCGCAAGCTTATAGGGGAACGAGTAGTAGGTGTCGTGTCATTTATAAATAAAGTTTTTTTTCTTTAGTGGCATGTACGCAATATGATAGGTTCATATGGAGAGAAAAGGAAACCGCTCCACTATATACATAGTCAAGACGAGCCAGCCTACATGGTTGATTGCTGGGGTTGCTCTCTTCACACTCTCTCGCACAAAATGACTGTGGCCACTTCTTTAACATCCCGGCGGATCACGTCCGCTTGGGGAAGGGGTGGATGCTTAGTGTAGATGCGGTGGTCGTCGCCGACTGCGAAAACCCACTGTCGGCACGTCCCGATCAGGGGTCCCCGCCGTTCTCTCTCACAAAGCCGGTGAGGTTGCCTTCGTCCCTTGCTCACTGCCGTGATGTGGGCAGTTGCCGCCTCCCGCCGCCCTCCTCAAGGTTGAGCTACGTCCCTCAGGTACAACTCCCTTTACAGCCGGCTTGCACCACTGCTCCAGCTGCCCACATCACTCCCTGTGGATATTTCTCTACTTCTTTGCCCCGCACATACCTCTACTGGCTTCTACGTACTGTATTTGTGATGAGTTTATGTCTCATCAACTAGTCCCAGTAATCTTATTCTAATCACGCTTGTTCAATTTCTTTGCCACAGGGATGCTCATCTCGATTTTGGTGAAACTGCACAAAATGATCCGATGGTCAAAAGGTTGCAAACTTCATTTATTAGGAAGCTCGAACATTGCCAGCAAATTGAAGCCTGGTCAAGGTTCACGGTTCAAGGGCTAGGGACTGCATGGATCATTTTTTTTCTTTAGCTGCCTCTATTCCAAAATAAGTGTCAACTTTAGTAGTAGTAGTACAACTTTGTACTAAAGTTTGCACAAAGTTGAGAAACTTATTTTGGAACGGAGGGAGTACATATTTGCTATGAACTGTCAATCATTGAGATGCAATAGCATGCATGTTAGTCTCCTTTGTATTTGATGAAATGTTGCAACGGGCAACCTTGGACGCAAGATACATGTAACAGAAGCTGGAAGCTTCATAGCATTGTACAAATTTATCTCGCTGATAAATTACAGTACGTACTATACTAGTACTTCCTCCGTTCCTAAATATAAGTCTTTGTAGAGATTTCACCATGAACCACATGCGGATGTATATAGATGCATTTTAAGTGTAGATTCATTCATTTTGTTCCATATAAAGTGGAATCTCTACAAAGACTTATATCTACTAGTAATAGCTAGCCCCCACTACTAGGAATTCTCTATCCTCTCCTTGAGCCACGTCATCAAAATTGATGTAGCCGTTAGATGAAGTAAATCAGTCCATAATAGCCGTCTGATCTTGACGTTGAGAGGCTCCGAACTAAGCCACATCCAAGCATGCATAAATACCGTGCCACATGCATGTGAGTGGGTTTTAAATCACATCAACATGTCTGCATGCAAGCATGCACCGGTAGCATGCATGTAAGTGAGCTTTTAAGTCCCATTAACATGTCAAAAAGAAAAATATAATCCCATTATGCAGTAGGAGTTGGCTGATCTTTTTTCCTTACGTGGGATGATCTAAATGATGATGGGAGTTTATTTAGTTTGGCTACCACATTTGTCATGCGGTTATAGAGTTTTTTTTGTTCTATGAAATCGATAATTTTGCGCAGAGAGATATACCGCTGTTCCGCACCAACGCGCGGGGACTCATCTAGTAATATTTAGGAACGGAGGGAGTACTATGTAAAGAGTTAGGTGTCGCACGGTGATAGTGTGAGGTGGGCCATGTAATCACTGAGCCTGCGTGTTTTCACTGCTCTTGCACGCCTCCGTTGTAAGAATGGAGAAAATTGTAATCTAGTAGTAGTAGTATACCTCCTTTCGCCGAAAGCGTGGGACATCCAGCAGTCCTACCACCTCAGTAATAAAGACCAATGAGTCATCAAATCACATAGAGCCAACAGTAAGTTGGACGGACGAAGCAACCATCACTCTTGCGCCAGTGAGAGGTCGCATCCCCTCTGCCCGGGCATGAATGCGGCACCGATTCTTTGGAGCGGCGCTGACCGTTTCGGGCGGGAAGCGCGGGCAGGCGATGGAGGGGCTTTGGGTGGGCCAGGCTGGTCAGGAGAGGGCGTGGCAGCTATCCGCATGTCCCTACCGGACACGCCCAGAAACGAGAGGATGCACCGACTCTCGCGGATAAAATCGTACACTACACAACATCTCTCTGTAGGAGTAGGTCAATTTGTCGCTCTCTCTAACACACACACACGCACGCACGCACCCTGGTCCCGTTGCACCTTCTAACGTGACTTATTACACCTAGACAGAGGGAGTAGTAAGTATACGAGATACGGTGGCACACTGACTTAAGTCGGATACAAGTGCCCAAAATTTGTGTGCATGTTATAATAAGGATTCACTTAAAATAGTACGTGAGCGAACAGAGGGATCAATTGGACAGTGTTCCCGAGCAGTAGCGAGATGTGTGAGGTAAGATACACCGCTGGCGCTTTTAATTTTTCTTATTAATTTGTTTGTTTCACCCTCTGACTGGTGGGACCCAACGTACTACATGGAGAGAGGTAAGGTGACTAAGGCTGCATTATTTTTGCACCACTGTGGATAGTCTTACCACCAAAGCCACATGACACGATTATGATTGAAATCCCAATGACTCCCACACACACACACAAAAACACGGCATGCTTGTCACACGAATGCAGGAATGTATAAAAGGTTATTTCCCTCTCGTTGAACATAACGGGAGGGTTGTGTAGCTGGTTAGCCTGTTCGCTCACTCTCTCGCCCTCTCCCGCTGGAGCCTCAGCGCTTGTAGTTGCTCTTTTCACACTCTCTCGCCTTCTCTAGATCTAAACAAGACTTCGTTGGCCTCTCTCTCCCCTCACTACTTCTCAAAGAGCTGGCAGGATCCGTCTGCCCTGAAGGGAAGGAGGCTTAACGCTGTCGCCGTCGACGAGGGACTACCGGCGCAGCTGTTCACTTTCCACCCAGTGGCGGCGCGGGAGGGCCTCCGACCCCTTCTTCTTCGCCGCCGTCCCGTCGCCCACCGAACCACGCCCCAAGAATCTTAAGGTATAATTTACTTACTCCACATGCATTGCTCTAGCTGCATGTATACCATGAATCTAGGACGTGGTTCAAAGAGGAAATGAGTGGGGGAAAGTAGTGGGAAAAGTTGTATATAGCATGAATCTAGGACGTGGTTCAAAGAGGAAATGAAGGGGGAAATTTGTATAGCATTAATCTAGGACGTGGTTCAAAGAGGAAAGGAATGGGGGAAAGTAGTGGGGAAAGTTGTATTGCATAAATCTAGGACATGGTTTAAAGAGGAAAGGAAGGGGCGAAATTACTAGTTCAAAAAGGAAAGGAAGGGACAAGGCTGTAGAGTTTGAGCAGGACTAGATTTGCTGCGCTCACATAGGGAAAGGCGTCTAAAGATAACAAAACTGGGACCAACACAAATATGCTCCTTGGTTGCTTGTTCTTTGTTGCAATAGACTGTGCATGACCACAGTACATCGGTAGATGCACATGGTGCTGGTGCGTCCACTATCCCGTGCAACTCATTAGCTGTTGTTAATCTAAGGCCCTGTTTGGTTAAAAACTCCCTAGTCCCTACCTGCTGGGTTCCAGGGACTAAACATGGACTAGAGGTTATTAAATGACATGCTAAAAGACCATGTTACCCCTAGTAATGAACTAATAGAGACAATGTGCGATGCGTGGCAGGGGCAACTGTTGGAAAAAGTCCCAAAAAGACTCCCTCGGGGTATTCTTTCTTTAGTCCCAAATGCCCACTTTTAGTCCCTAAAAGTCCCTCCTCTTTGGTTTAGATGGGACTGACACGGAGTTTTCTTAGTCCCTACACCAAAATGTCCCTCTAAACAAACACCCTCTAATAATGCCGCTGGAAAATTGATGCAATGCCACAGTTAAAAGCAAATTACATGTTTAACGAATTTTATTGTTAATATAATCTCTATGTTAATATTAATCAATGCCACCGTTTGAGAAATGCTACTATCTTGCTTTCTTTCCCATTTAGATAAGGTAGATGCTTCTTTTTGTTGGCTTCTGTGTCATCCACCGTTATTGACCACTAATTGTTTCCTTTGCACCTCTGTGTAAACAGGGTTATCTGCTTCACCTCATTGCCATTGTGACCTTTTGTTGCACTTCACAAAACACTTTTGTTTTAAGAGTGTTTTGTGCAGTTCAACCAAAATGTCACACCAACAACGTTGCTTGATTGCTTGATCTTAGTGGAACTGCACAAGATGAGATCTTACTTCCTATCCGTTAATGCGAATTTGGTTCAGATCTTCTTCTTGTGAGTTGTTTGAATTCCGCATCATGAGAGGTCAGTACTAGCCTTCTTTCACATGATTCTGCAGTGTGCATTCATATGTTGTGCTACTTGTACGATAATGTTGCTTGATTTTAGTGAACTGCACAAATGGAGACAAGACTTCCAATCTGTATGTGCACCATAATATCCCATTGAGATAAGATAAGGATATTTCACAACTGCTGGCCTGTATTTTGCCACTTTCATCAGAAAATTAAGTTTAGTACTATACTTGTGCTCCCTAATTTACATGCCAAATCTTACATTGAAGGCGAAGCTTGTTTGTTACTGAACCAAGTGATGAAGGGGAAGAACAAGGGGAAGAAAAACAAAAATCAACTGCCAGTGCTGTAATGAAGCACTGGAACTGTGATGACACAAGTAATGATATAGTTTTGCATCTTAATTTATTGCTATGGCTGGAACGAGCAATTGTTTTGCCACTGATTTGATGCCACTCTTAATGTAATATGTAATTATCTCTACTTGTGCACACAGGGATCTTCTTTGAAGATACCATATATTTTAGTGGAACTGCACAAGAAGATGTTGGAAACATTAAACTAATCGAGGAGTATATAGTAAGCATGGCCACCACCGTAGATTGCAACAGATGGTTCCGGAGAATTGCTTCATCTGTATGCTCTACACAATAAGCCTCCTGACAAAGGTTGGTACTCGCCCACTGATTTCATCCATATGATTGAGCTTTGTCATCTCTATTGGTGTTGTGCTACTGTTTAGATACTGTCATGAAAAAGTGGTATTGTCCTTGAGAAGTGCTTCATCTGTGCTGTTTTAAATATTTCCTTTCCTTTTTTCGAGCAAACATTGATGCTAGCATTTAGTAGTCTTCTTGTCTTTGCACAACAGGATCATCTTCCTCTGAAGAAGAATATGGAGTACGTGAAGTGACTAGTTCCGATTATGCTAGGATGAAGAATCCCTGTCTATCTTATCATCAGAAGGAGCAGTTGAAGGATGGTTACATTACTCCCCACAAGACCAAACTAACTTCAGTTCAGAAGGACTGACAAAATCTCCATTTTTTTGTTGTGATGCGCGAGTATAATATTGTTCTAGGATTCTTTCTGGTGAGTTCCATTTTTCTAAAAGTGTGCTCTACATGGACCATGTATGTGCCTGTTGACACTGTCAATTCATAGTATAGTTTGCTCTATACTAATCACTTTTTTGTATTTGTGCAAACAGGGGTGCTCAACTTGATTTCAATGGGAACTGCACAAAATGTTCATGAATACATCGAATCATTCATTTCCACCACAAGAAAGGAGGTGTCGATAAGTTCATGGTGTTGCAACATATAAGGGCAAAATCATATAAGCTACGGGCGAATTTGGTTGATTTTGGTGGAACTGCACAAAAAGAACAGCTGGTTTATTTAGCATGAGGTGCCATGTCAATGTCCAAACTAATGGCAAACCCTGCCCATTCCACAATCATAGGCATTTGATATTTTGGAATGGGACAACCTTGTCAAATTTTGCTCATTGATTTTAGCAAGACATGCGTTTGATATTTTCGAATGGGACGCCCTTGCTGTCAGTAGCGTCGATCAATTTTTTCTTTATTCTTTAGTTGTGAAGTAAATATTGCCTATGACATGTGAGTCGCCGAGATGCATAATCATTGATTGTTTTGAATGTTCTCTATGAATTGCCAGGCCTGTGTGTTTGATTGCAATGTACAGAAACACTAAAAAGCTGCTCAAACTCTTTGTACTCCTTCTGTTCCTTTTTACTTCGCACATTGTGGAAGTGCATACTTTTTTGTATAAGATTGGTCAAAGTATAGATACTTTGACTGCAGACAAAACTTGTATGCAGACTAGAAAGGACCGGAGGGAGTACATGTGAAACTACTGCAGACGAGGTGATGACCCTGGGAATAATGCTAGTACGTATTGTTTTGCATGTTCATCCAATGCGAGTGATACAGGAATTCGAACTAACCGAAATAAATTCATTCATACACGGTCGGATTTCATATAAACGTGCCGGATTTCATTACATTTCATACATTCTTCAACTAAAAAGGGGTGCGCTGGAGGTATAATTAATTAACTGAAGCTACCCACCTGTGTCCCGCTGAGCCGAACAGAAGCTTCAGTGACTTAAATGCAGGTGCAGTTGCGTAACTGACATGTGAACTGTTGGGTCCATGTGTCAGTCAGCCAACTGCACCAGCAGTTAAGTAGAAGCAGCGTTATTCTCCAGCAGAACTCCCCGACTCCACGTCGCCGCCAAGAAGCTAACCGGCCGTCAATGGTCAACCCGCCTAGCTTGGCTTCAACAGGAGGGTAGCAGCGGTGGCCTTACTTGGACCCGAGCAGCGGCGACCTACCGTGTTCTACTCTTCCTCGTTTTTTGTGTGGCGCGGCCTCGTTGGCAGCGGGACGGGGCCTCGGCGGAGCCGACGATGTCCTATGTCTCGTTGCCGGCGGGCGGCGCTTCAGCGGAGCGGTGGAAATCCTTCCCCGCGTTGCCGGCAGGGTGGGGCCTTGGCTGAGACGGCGATGTCCTCTGCCTCGTTGTTGGCGGGGCGGGGCCTCGGCGGAGCCGGTGGTGCCCTCTGCCTCGTTGTTGGCGCTGCGGGGCCTCGTCGACACCAGCGGAGCGGGGACTCATCGGAGCCGGCATTGTCCTCTTCCTCATCCTCGGTCTCGCCAAACAGCGCCTCGCCCGCTTCATCGCCCTCTTTTCTAGCCTCTTTGTAGGCGGCCGCAGCCTCCGCACCCGCATGCGGTCCCACCAGCGCTCGAGGCGGCCCTTGCGGGCGGAGCGGTACGAGTCAAGCAGCGCCTCCTACTCCGCCCGCTCCGTGGCGATCTGCTCCTCCGCCTGCAGGTGCTCCTGGAGGAGATGGTGGTTGTAGGCGGCGTCGACCTGCGCCTCCCGGAACTACTCCTGACGCATCTGCCTCACACTGTCCATATATTGGGCACGGGCCTCGCCGATGGTCATGGTGCAATGCACCGGCGAGGACGGTGCGGAGGAGGGGGTTGGCGCCGGATCATCGACTACCATGTTCTCCATTAAGACGTCGTCGTCCTCCGGCTGCCTGCCGGCCAACCGGTCAGCAGCAATGGCTGCCATCTCCTTGTGGTCCATCGTCCGCCCGTCCCGAAGAGCGCTGGAGCGCGAGGAAGCCATGGTGGGCAGTAGTGGTGTGGACAGAAGAAAGGGAACAGATGCGGATGACTGCGGCTATGGTCGGCGCAGCAGTTTATATAGCAATGGTGGGCGGGTGGAGGGACGGACGTGTGGCGCCAGAGTAGCCGCCTCGGCAACCGCGTATCATTAATGTGGGCAGCAGATGGACGGACGGACGGCACTTGTGTCGTTTGAAGGCGGAGCAATCGCCTGCACCGAGAAGCGGGGCGGGCGGCGCTGACTATTTCGGGCGGAAAGCGCGCGCGGGCGAGGAGATGACTTTACTTGGAGAGGATGACAATGGGGACCCACCAGGTCCATAGCCTCACGTACGCAAGTGCCTCCTTATTATATATATATATGTGTGTGTGTGTGTGTGTGTGTGTAAAACTATACTCCCTCCGTCTAGGTGAATAAGTCGTATTAGAAGGTGCATCACGACCTAGGTGCAAGCAGATTGGTGGAAAATAAGAATATTTCTCTCTTCTAAACACAACATTTAATCACAGCAGTTAAGAGGATGCCTTATTAGCTACCCATGCAGGCCATCGTAATTCATAGCATGCAAAGCGCTTTTATTTCTTGCCCAATAACTGCATGGACGTGCTGCATGCATTGGTCCTTGCCCGAGCAAAAAAAAGGGAGGAAAGGGGTTTCCACGGGAGACAACGAGGCAGGGGTGGAAGCGCTCGCTAGAGTTATTTATTTTGCTTCCCCCTGGTTTCCTGACATCACGGTCCCACACCATTGTCAACCTATGTAGTACTAGTCAATAAACGAGAGAATTGCACAAGAAGCGGCCGGCAGCTGGGACCAAGCAACTCGAGCAGTATTTGGGTTTTTGAGGTGTGAGCACTGCAGAGTTTTTCGATGTTTAGCCCAAATATTAATTTTTCTCTCCTGAACAACAACGAAAACATCGCTGCAGGTATTAACTGGGCGGGCTGTGGCCCGTCTAGCCCAGGCTAGATATCCAGCCCAGATATTAATTTTTTTCAAGCTGAAAATGGCTAGCCCAGCTATACTTTTTTTAGGAATACCCAGGCAAGGTCAAGTTGTTATTCTCCGCCCCGCTGGGCTGCAAATCTTTCCTAGGAGGGATGCATTAGGCTTAACAAGAAAATAGGCTTTAAGAAATAATAAATGGTATGTAATTATAAAAACTGGGCAGTAACTATAAAAAAATGCACCAAACACGTGATTATTTTATAAAATATTATTTTTGGATATTGAAATTTTTAATTTCATTAATTGTTGCGAGCGCAATGTTTCGTTGGATTTTTACGTAATATAAATTTATATTGAAATTGTATTTAATTTGACTAGAAATTTCGGGATAAAAATATTTCGGATCCCATCAAAATGTGGGAAATTTTATTAAATTCTGTTTTGAACGGTTGGTTGAAATGGGATATACTTTTAACAAACTGTAAATGGGCTGTAGTAAATTCCATTAGAATTCAAAAATGGGCTACACATTCTTACAAATCTCAAATGGGCTATAAGTTCTCTGCCACACACTTCTGGCCTTACTAAGTTGATGTGTCCCCTCAAAAAACAGAGTTGACGCGTATGCAAGGCTTTGTCAACTTATAGTCAACACACGGTTCTAGCAGCAGTGGCCGTTGGATGTCCATCCAACAGATGCCGTGCTTCTTCTTCAATCCCGGATATTCTAGCTTCACCCGCCCAAAAAATAATTCCTCCCCCTGACATCTGGGGCGCACCTTTTCGGAAGCTGACCTGTGGGCCTACTAAGTTGACGTACCAAGGGCTTTGTCAACTTAGTCAATATAAACGATTCTAGCTGCAGTGACCGTACGATGTCCATCCAACGGCCGTAGTGCTTCTTCAACCACTGGTCTTCTTGCTCCAGCCGCCCAAAGCAGCGCCGGGCGTGCCGCCTGCTCCTGCCTCCCGTGGCCGACTGTGCTGCCGTGGAGGCCTCACCGCCCCCTACTATACCCACTGCTGGCCAGGCCCTGCGGCAACGGCAGCCTCACACCGTAGCCGAACGAGTGAACCCTCATACTCCTCTCCGCGTGGGCATCCACTGCCGCGTCTTCACCGGCTCCGCGTCATCCCCTTCCTAGGCCTCGCTGTCGTCCACCGCCCTGGTGCTCTCGGTGCGGCGTGGTCAAGGAACGACTTCCATCATACGTGAATTGTACGTGGAGAGGCTGACAGCTGGGTCCACGGCGGCAGCAAGGAAGTGCCTCCTTATTACGCGGAAAATAATGATTCCTCCACCTGACAACAGGGACCCACCGGACGGGCCACCAGTATTTTGCGAAAAAAATTGTTTCCCCCTGACTGCTGGGACCCATCAGACGGGCCACCGTATTTCACGAAAAAAAACGTTTCCCCCGCTATCAGCTCGGACCCACCGGAAGTGCCTCCTTATTACGCACAAAAAAATGAATACTCCCCCGGCTAGCTGGGACCCACCTTGCTGGGAGGCTGACTTGTGGGCCTACTAAGTTGACGGGGATGAAGGGCTTTGTCAACTTAGTCAATATGAACGATTCTAGCTCCAGTAACCGTACGATGTCCATCCAACGGCCGTAGTGCTTCTTCAACCTCTGGTCTTCTTGCTCCAGCCGCCCAAAGCACCGCCGGTCATGCCGCATGCTCCTGCCTCCTGTGGCCGGCTGTGCTGCCGCAGAGGCCTCACCGCCCCCTACTATTCCCACCGCTGGCCAGGCCCTGCGGCGACGGCAGCCTACCGCAGCCGAACCAGTGAACCCTCATAGTCCTCTCCGCGCGGGCTTCCACTGCCGCGTCGTCCCCTTCCTAGGCCTCACCATCGTCCACCGCCGTGGTGCTCTCCGCACGGCGTGGTCAACGTGGTCAAGGAACGACTTCCATCGGAAGAGTACTGTACATGGAAAGGCTGACAGCTGGGTCCACGGCCACAGCCCAGTTTTTTTGTGATTTGCCAAGTAAGTCGCTTTGTCAGGCCTGTTGGGCTGCAAATCTTTCAAGACGAGGAGAGCTTTCATTCGGCTGGCCGAGAAAATGGCCCATCAGTAATGAGAAATGGGTTGTACATTTTTAAAACACATCAAACCGACAATTAGTTTCAAATATCTTTTTTTTCATTTCAAGATTTTAAATTACATTAATTTTTATGCATGGAGAATTTGTTGGATTTTATATTGATATACATTTATTTTTAAAATCAGTTTGAATGTGAGTCGAAATTTCGGGATTAAAAACAGTCCGGACCGCACCGAAATATGCAAAATTTCGTATAATTTTTTAACCGTTGCCACAATATGGGCTGTAATGCTAACAAAAAGAATATGGGCTCCAAAAAACCCTTAAGAATTAGCAAATGGGCTGTAAATTATTAGAAATAATGGCATATGGGTTGTATGCTGTTTTCCACAGATTTGAGGCTTTCCTAAAAAAAGGTTGACGCATAAGCACTGACTGTTGGATGTCCATCCAACGGCCGTCGTGCTTCTTCAATCTCTGCTCTTCCTGCTCCAGCCGCTCAAACAAGCGCCGACGGGACTGCCTGCTCCCTCCTCCTCGCGGCCGGCTGTGCTGCCGCGCGGGCCTCACCGCCCGACCGTAATCCCATCGCTGGCCTAGCCAACCCTCTACTCACCCACACCTGCTGTTATTCTCTGGTGATGGCAGACGAATCAGTAAACCCTCATACAATCGTACTCCCCTTCGTGTGGGAAACAACTGCTGAGTCTTCCCTGCCTCCGTGTCGTCCCCTTCCTAGGCCTCGCCGTCGTCCACCGCCCTGGTGCTCTCGGCGCGGTGTGGTCAACGTGGTCAAGGAACGATTTCGCGAAAGATAATGATTCCTCCACCTGATAGCTGGGTCCACGGCCGCAGCAAGGAAGTGCCTCCTTATTACGCGGAAGATAATGATTCCTCCACCTGATAGCTGGGACCCACCGGACGGGCCACTGTATTTCGCGAAAAAAATATTTCCTCCTAACTGATGGGACCCACCAGCTACATCTTCGCATGCAAGGAAGTGCGTCCGGGCAAAAAAACGATTCACCCCTGACTGTTGGGACCCACCAGCTACATCTTTGCAGGCAAGGAAGTGCCTGACAGTCGGGACCCACCTGGTCGAAGCGTACGTAGCGTTGTCATTCTGGTCGCGAACGTGTACGTACATACGGTTCGATGTAGAGGCGCGCACGTGTCGTAGTAGAGGTGCGCACGTAGCATGTACACATACGTACAACGGCCAGGGTGCAAGAAAGAAAAATACGGCCACGTATGTGTACATACGGGCGGGGTCTCGAACGCCTACTCGCGCATACGTACGGCCAGGGCTCGCGTACATGGCTGAGTCGGAATGGAGAAACATCGTCGTCGTCGTGTTCATGGGGAGGCAACGGAATGCGTCGTGTTCATGGGGAGGCAACGGAACGCGTGGGAGCCAAACGGCTGGGTTGGAATAGAATGTGTGGTCGTGTTCATCGAGAGGGCTTGGACGGAACAGGCGATGGAAACGAGGCCTGGCGTACCGCACAACGGAGAAACAGACCTCCTACGTTCGGAACGGGGTCCTGTTGATCGGGAGGGGTCTAGCGTACCGCAAAATGGAGGAAATGGACCTCCTACGGTCGAAACGGGGGTCCTGTTCATCGGGAGGGGTGTGGCGTACCGCAAAACGGACGAAACGGACTTGTGTTGGAGCGCTACGGTCGAAACGGGGGTCCTGTTCATCGGGAGGGGTGTGGCATACCGCAGAACGGGACTCCACGGGATACTGTTCATCTCCACCATCGACCCCCTCCAGCCTCCACGAGCTATTGTTCATCCACCGTCAACCTCCTCCAGCCTCCACCTGCGACTGTTCATCCACGGGCTCTTGTTCATCCAGCCTCCACCGCGCGCTACTCCACCGGCTACTGTTCAACCAGCCCTCTCCACGGGCTCCTGTTCAACCACCCCTCCACGGGCTACTATTCATCCTACCCTCCACCGTCTACTATTCATCCTGCCCTCCACGGGGTGGTCCTATTCATCCAACCCTCCACGGGGTCCTGTTCATCCAGCCCCAACCGGCTCGATCGATCAGGGTCCTGTTCATCCAGAGGCAACACCACGGGGTCCTGTTCATCCACCCTCATCGGGAACTGTTCATCCACCCCCCGCAACGCTCACTATTCATCCAAAGGCAGCATCGATCGGCTTCAGTTAGCAGCAGTAGCAAAGGAATCACTCGATCGGGTTTAGTTAACAGCCATCGATTGATCGCTCGGGTTCAGTAACGCATAGCCTGCAGTGCAATCGCTCGGGTTCAGTTAGAGCCCAACGCCTCGCTCGGGTTCAGTTAGAGCCAACGCCTCGCACACATGCGCATACGTGTACGAGAGAAACGCGCATCGCTCGGCCCCCGACCTCCCACCGTAACCGGGAACTCCCCAAAATTTCCCTCGCCCTCGCTTCTACCACGGTTTTTTCCGTCATGGATGGCCCAAAGAATGTCATGCAACTGCGTCTCCGGCCCACCCAGGACGAAAAGCCCATTTTCTGTCATGATTTGTTGTCATAGAAGTAGGAGCCCACCACATCTATGATGATACCGGGTTTTGTCACAATTATCATCATAGAAGTGTCATATGTATGACAGAAAAATTTCGTTCGGCCCAAAATGTCACGGATGTGTCTTTTTTTTGTAGTGACAAGAAGAAGGTTGTGTAGTAGACATCAAGCACTAGGCCTACGCATACTGCAAATACATCATATTTGATTTTACAAACCACTTATGGAGATCATTTCAGGTGGCCACCATGCAGATCTGCAATTTCCCACATTGAAGCCCTACGGATGCAGTAAATGTCTCAAATATTCCAGGCAGTCCCAAAAAATGCCATGTCCGGCAACATGTCATGAAATGCCCCCCTTTGAGAGCACGAGAAGTTTCGTGGTCAACGGAGCAATGAGCAACACACTTCCTTCATAAACCGGACACGTTCCCTCTCGATAGCCAGATACTAACTCGAAGATGGTGTAGTTTACAAGTGGCTGGATCTGGCATGCCACCGTGATCCTCCTCTCCCCTCACAGATCGCCGGCAGCCGAGTCCTCCACACCTCGTCCTGCCGCGTCCATCCACGTGTCAGGATCCGCTCCTCCCATCCACCCACAACTCTACCTCGTGGCTAGGGTTTCGGTGGCCTCCAGCTCTAGCGCTGCTCCGATGGCGGCGAGGCCAGAAGACGCCAGACCCTTCACCGGCATGGACGCGGTTAGTACTTGCCCTCCTTCATCGGTCCAAGAGAGTAAAAAATTAGAAGAAAAACAAAAAGGAGAACACAATTGCATGAGCTTGATTCCTATTGGTGGAAATGTTTGTGCCACGGATCGATGATGTGGCACATATCCATCCATCTAGCTCTCCACCCTACCCCACATCCATCCATCCATCTAGAGAAAAGGAGAAAAAAGAGCCCACGAGATAGAGCCCACCCAACTCCACCGAACGCCTCCTCCCTCTCTGTCTCGCGACCTCTCTCCTCTGTCCCCCACGAAGCCCTCTCCCTCGCCTCCGCCAGCACCCACGCCAGCCTATTCCGGCGAGCTCCGGCTGCGGGAAGCACTCCCCCGACCTCCCCAAGCTCCACGCCTCCTTCCCCTCCAGCCAGAATCAGCGCTCCCACCCTCCATCGTCCCCCGTAGCTAGCTAGGGTTTCGGCCGCCACCTCACCTCCGGCGACGGCGAGGCCAGCGGGCGGCGGATTAGGCACCGATGTGTCCCAGGTCGCCACCGGCAGCTCCCGCTCGAGCTGATCTACCTTCCCCACCCGCTCGATTTGGTTATCCTCGCCTCCTTAGGTCATTCCCATAGATCCCCTCCGCTAGTCCCTCGTCGCCGGCAGTCTCCTGCTCGTTGCTCCAGTCGGGTACGCCACCTCCCACACCTCCTGGTGGTGGTGGTGTTGCCTGGGTGATGCTCCTGATGTGCACGGTGCCCCTCCGCCGGTCGGGACGGCGTGCTGCGCAACCCCGGCATTGGTTGGCGTCGTGCGGTGCTGTGGCTGTTGCCTCGCCGTGCTGTGATGGTGACGTGCTCGGCATCGGCTACAACCATAGCCCAGTGAGTTCCACTTCTCCTCTCTGGCCTACTACTACTTCTACTGTCTTGTCCATTGTTGCGGCTCTGTCGATGCATTGCTACTGCTGATTGTTTTAGGACCAACTAAAGGTTATTCTAATGTTTCTAGTAATTGCTGCTATCCCTTTAGTTGCTCCTGTGGTCATGCTCTTGCTTATGTATCTGATTTGGTGTTCTGGTTTGTGTAAGAACTTGGATAATGCCACTATGTTATTGACATCCTACTGTATGTAGTTCAAGTGGTTCTAGGTTGTTTCTACTGTTGTTGGCACTATGGATATAGTTGCTGGTTTTCTTGTACTGTTAATTGTGCTATTGTTATCAGTTTTGTAAAACTGTTAGGATCAAAGGCATGAATTACTAGTCTAAGGCTATACTGATTGTGCTCAGTACTACTGTCATGAGGCATGCTACTTTTTTAGTTAGTATGCTACTGCTTTATGTCACATGTACATATACAGGGGTCACTTGATAGCTTGTTTATACTGTTATATAGTTTTGAAGTTTATTCAGGTGTGAACTGTAACTCCTGATTATGGGCAATTATCAATCATGCTTAGTATTGTTTCATTACTGGTGTCATATAATTTCTTATACTTTAATTAAATGTTGAATATGACTGCTGGTTGTTACTGTAGTTTGGTCATGACATATTTTTTATTTCTCTGCTATGTTCCACTTATTTATGATGGTAGTACTGCTATTTTTCTGCTACTTTTAACTTGTTGGCTGAACCAATGGAACTACTGTTATATTTGTTTTTTCACTCAACCAGTGCTGCAATGGTGGGATCGATTCATCTCTTTACTACAATTACTTTGTGTAGTTCATGATTTGCTCATGTAGTGGTATAAAATTATAGTTACTCTTTCAAGCTGGTATCTGTGTTTGATATATACTAGTCTTTATCTAAATACCATTTAATGGCATTTCTTGTATGGTTTAGTACATCATCTACTAGTTGGTTTAGTTGTATGTTGTACAGGTCATAGTCCTGATGGTTGCATGTAGTGATAACTGCTTCTTTGCTTTAGCTATTTCAGATGGTTTAGATGCATGCTTATACTCCTATCTATACCAGGTGCATGTCTTATGCTTGTGTACCTACAGACATAATAGTACCCATGTGTAGGTGGGTGTATGTGTTCTGCTTACAGCAGATGTTTAGTAAGTGTGCTATCAATGTCCTATTTCTTCTTGCGGGTTATGGACTATATCTTTCCTTGCCAATTCTCTCTCTCCTAAATCTGATTTGAACAGATGCTACACTGGTCTCTACACTTTCTTTCTTTCTCTCCTACTCTCACTGATAAGAACATGTGCTCCTTAATCTTGCCAAGCCAGTGATGGTGTCCCGAGGCTCTCACCATTACTTAACAACAGATGTTGCACTACTTGATCTAATGATGCAATAGTCCTAGCACTACTAGGCTGCCTGAGGACAACAATCCCTACTTCAAACCCTACCTCTGGGTTAGTTGGTTAGTAGTGGGTTAGTTGGATTTCATCTGAAAACTAACCCAATCTTAATTGAGGGATCCCCTAATCATGGAGCTAGTGCTAATTTGAGTTGATCTTTGGGTTTGGCTTTGATCTACACTTTGTTGGCTTTACTTCTGTATTGGGTTATTCCTTATTGCCAATTGAACCTGTTCCTTTTGGCCTTGTTGGTTACTGTTCCATTGGCTCCATTTACGCAGTGTTGGCTCTCTTCTACTATTTCTTTGATCAACTTAATCTGATTGGGGTTTGACTAATGTTTCCAAACTCCTAAGTGCTAGCTCCTACAGCAAAGGCATTTCCCTAAGGGGAATGCTACATTTTAACCTTAATCAAGTTTTTCCTATTTGTTGTTTCTTGTTTTGCAAGTTGATGAACTGGAAGAAGAAGCAGAAGATGAAGTAGATAGTTTAGTATAGGTTTAGTTTAGGACTTTTCCTTTCTTCTTTTATTTCCTTTTCCTCTAAGTGTAATTCTTGAATGCTTGTAGTTGACATTCATATTAATAAAGTCTATTGTTTATTATTCAAACCAAATAATTGCAATGCTTCATTTATTATGAATATAGTTTCTATTATTCAGTGTTTGCAATATCACTTGTATTATTTATTCATGAATATATGTTTGCATCTATGCCTACAGCAAAGTCGTCGGCATAAATGCCATGTGGTAGCTCCTGGCCGAGGACTATGCCTACGGCAAAGCCGTCGGCATAGAGGCATAGTCTCAGCCAGGAGCAACCATGAGCTGCCACACGGCAATAGTTTTGCCACATGGCAGCTCCTGGTTGGTTGTACTTAGCAACGGCGCCGTCAGCTGCCGTCTTGTCCTTTTTTTGCCGATGGTGAAATTATGCCGACGGCTGTACGGAAGCCGTCGGCATAGATAGCTATGACGACGGCCTGACAGAGTACGCTGACGTATTCTATGCCGACAGGGGTATGCCGATGGCAGCCGTAGGCATAGCCCCTGATTTCGGTAGTGACTGGTTACACAAACACGGGTGGAAGGCCGGATCGGCGATCTGGCGGCGGAGGATCTTGCATGTGGCGGCGCAGCGCACAATGGTGACAAGGTCGGAGCGTGCCGAGATCTCCAGCAGGAGGTCCATCGGGAGCACCAACGAAGACAGGGACGACATTGACGGCTCCATATTGTTGGACTGGATGAGATGGGGTCACCGCGGCCGGCGCCGATACGATATAGACCGGTTAAAGTCCCTACGACGTAGCTGGTGCAAGTATACTCGGATACTTGCTTTAATAGCACTTGGATTCTGATACGGGACAGGTCTGACCGGTCCAACAAGGTCGCGTGGGCAGCGACGAACACCGTTTATGTCAGTTCAGTGTATCCTTCTAAAGGTACGAGTGCCAGACACTGACATAATTTTATCTCTTAAAGCTGAACCACTATACACTGATCAAATTAGAACTGAACTACACCCCCAAAGGAATACAGTTCTTGATGTAATCTTGAGGCTGAGCAACCTACCTCTCTTCTGCTCATCGGTAGATGCACACTTGCCCCATGGTGAACGAGTCATGTATCGAACTCCTTGTACCTTTTGCTTTCTACCTATAAATGAAACGATATGCTCCGTGCGTGTCTGAGAAAAAAAAAATACAATTCTTAGCCGCAGTAGCTATTTGTAAGTCATCTAAAAAGCAGCACATGCATGAGTCGATTTTGCAGGTGCGCCGAGGCGCTCCGAGGCCGAGTTGGGGCTGCAACGACAGGCCAAGCCGAGAGCAAGCGGGAGACAGTCGCCGGCGGGAACAAGTCCGAGGTTTAACTCTACCAGTGTGCAGTGTGATCGTCGCCGGCATCAGAGTTCGTGGCAGGGTTTAGAGGGAAGGTCAGGGCGAGGAGGAGGTGGGAGATAGTGCCCGCCAGCCATGAGTGGCTGGTGCCGACAGCTCAGTCTGTGGTACACGGGTGGTGGGGTCAAACAAGTAAACCGTGCTGCCAGAGATGGGATAACAGAATTGTTAAGGATAAAAAATCTAAACAAAAAAGAATTAACATGCAAAAATATAATTAAGAGATAAAGGAAGTTAAGATTGTGTATTAGTTGGGATGTGCCAAGTCCGGACAGTAGTGCAACGTCTGGGTGACACGTGAGAAACCGAATGGCAAGCCACTCCGATGAATCCTCCCACAAAAATTAAATTTCATGTAATTGTGGGCACATAACCCATGTACTCCCTCTGTTCCTAAATATTTGTCTTTTTAGAGATTTTAAATGAACTACCACATACGGATGTATATATACATATTTTAGAATATAGATTCACTCATTTTGCTCCGTATATAGTCACTTGTTAAAAATTTTAGAAAGACAAATATTTAGAAACGGAGGAAGTACCATATATTAAACTAGTAAAAACATATATTACATTTGAACTTAGTCCAAAGGCCGAGAAGGCATGAGTTGCGACACTGGGCTATCTCTCCTATTATACCTCGCCTATCGCCTCTCAGCTCTCCGCCTCGCAAAGACTATGTATCGCTCCTTCCGAGTAATACCATAGGTGATTGCTCACTACAGCACTAAGTTGCGCTGACCCATTTAAGACACTAGTATACACTCGGGCAGGAACCAACGACTGCTTTTAGGAAGCTTCTGAAACCTTCTATCCGGCTTTGGAAATGTTTTAGAAGGTTTTTCCTTTTCCATAAGTTTGTTTTTTTCTGTATTTTCGATTTTCTATTTTCTTTCTTTTTCCTATATGTTTTTCTGTTTCCATTTTCATTTTTTAATTCAGAAACAAATTGAATTTGCGAACAATTTTGCTGAATCCAAGAATTTTTTTAAATTCATGAACATTTTCTAAATTTGTGGAAAAATATATGAACACTTATAAAATCGCAAAATAAATCATATTTTTCTCAATTCCTAAAAATTCCTCAAATTCACAGATATCTTTAATTGTTGCACTTTTTGTTAAGTCATGAATATTTTTCAAATTCGCAAAAAACTTATATAATCATGCACATTTTTGGAATTTGTGAACATTTTTTGAGTTCACAATTAGTTTTCAATTTATTGAATATTTTGTAAATTCATGAACAATTTAAATTCATGAATATGTTTTCATATTAATATTTTTTTTGAATTTCTGAACAGTTTTCAAATTCTTGAACATTTTCTCAATTTATCTACATTTTTGAAATTTAATGAAAAGTCTTCAAATATAGTTTTTTGCACTTTTAACGTTTTTAAGTCATGAAACATTTTTAGAATTTGAGAAAAAATTTCTAGTGAATTATTTTTAGAATTTGTGAACATTTTTGAATTCATGATGATATTTCTATAATTATGAGCATTATCGAATTCACGAACATTTTTCTACTTATTTTTCAATTTTCTAAAATTAGAATTAAAACGACCAAACTCAAAAAACTGGAAAAAACAGGTGTGCTCTTGTTCGGCGAGCTGTGACACCCTCGATTCAATCGTACACTAATCATACACACAAATGTGTACGATCAAGATCAGGGACTCACGGGAAGATATCACAACACAACTCTAGACACAAATTAAAATAATACAAGCTTTATATTACAAGCCAGGGGCCTCGAGGGCTCGAATACATAAGCTCGAATACAAACGAGTCAGCGGAAGCAACAATATCTGAGTACAGACATAAGTTAGACAAGTTTGCCTTAAGAAGGCTAGCACAAATGCAACAACGATCGAAAAGGCAAGGCCTCCTGCCTGGGAGCCTCCTAACTACTCCTGGTCGTCGGCGGTCTCCACGTAGTAGTAGGCACCCTCGGGGTAGTAGTAGTCGTCGGTGGTGTCGTCTGGATCCTGGGCTCCACCATATGGTTGCGACGTCCGAGAAGAATGGAAAAAGGGGGAAAAGAGGAAGCAAAGCAACCGTGAGTACTCATCCAAAGTACTCGCAAGCAAGGATCTACACTACATATGCAACATTATCAAAGAGGGGTTGTATATGTGGACTGGGCTGCAGAAATGCCAGAATAGAGAGAAGACCTAGTCCTATCGAAGACTAGCATCGTCAGTATCTTCAAACATCTTGCAGCATTTAGAAGAGTAAAGAGTGGCATAAAGTAAAGTAGTAGCAGTGTTATCAACCTTGGCCAGAGATCCTTTCTCGACTCCCTACGAGAAAGCAATCCCAGAGCCATACTATCCAGTTATCACCTCAAGTATCCAGTTCTAGTTGTATCGATCGGGATACAACTCCAAGTGTCCGTTACCATAGGACAGGCTATCAATAGATGTTTTCTTCTCTACAGGGGTGCACCAACTTACCCACCAAGCTCGATTAACTCCGGCCGGACACACCATCAGGTCAAGACCGGCCTCGGCCAATCAACACACCGTAGTCCTACCTAGACTCAACAGAGAGGCCAGCACGCCGGTCTACATCCTAAATGCGAAAGCCGTCATGGGCCAATCGCCCTTTGCAATCCTGCACTTTGCGAGGGCGGCCGGTGAGCAAACTCGGCAACCTCCGTAAAAAGGCAGGTGCTTACGCAGTCCAACCCGACACGCGCCGCTCCATTGCTGACGTCGGTGAGCTTTCGGCTGATACATACGATGCAGAGTGCCCATACTTATTCCCGCGTGGTGGTCAGTGCGGAAAGGCCATAGGCATACTCGGATCAAATATCCAAACCGTTAGTGTGTTCGTAGTGCGGTCACGAGCAGAGACTCACGAAAGACGTGACCCCATCGCCCCGTCTCGAGGACTTGCGGCAATGGCTAAGAATTCCCGGCCACGCCTCGTATACAACTCTCGGGTAACATCCAGGTCAACCCATCTCCGCATCACTCGCGGGTACCCTTCAGGGTCGACCCGCCTTACCAAGTAACAGTCGTAAAGTCCAAGTATCTGTGTGTCCAAACATCAAGGGGAAACTCCGAGGAATCACCCTCGATGGATTCCACTCGATGTAATCATCAAGGTGAACGTAGGAGGAACCACCCTCGAGGTTCACACTTGAGGGGTTGCACGACAGAGCCGTATCGGAAGTGGTTAAGGAGGAACCACCCTCGATGACCACGACCAAATAGCTACCCTACAGGATTAACATCGGAAGTGCTGATGAGGTGTCACCCTCGGCACTCGATAGTAACTCTGCAGAGTCGTACAACTAAGGGGGGGTGATGTGCGGTGTCGGGGCCTGGACGTCGATCACGTTGATCGAGTCATCGAACATAAAGCGGGGCAACTAGGACAAGGTGGGGGTCACTGATGGATCTCTAACCAACCTATACTAAGCAGTTTAGAATAAGTAGGTAAGGTATGAAAGCAGGTAACAAAAATAGGCTATGCATCAGAGTTGGACCATACAGAAAGTAGTAGCAGTTCTAATGCAAGCATGAGAGGGAAAGAAATGGGCGATATCAGAATGCTCAAGGGGGGTTTGCTTGCCTGGAAGATCTACTGAAAAGGAAGAAGTGGCATCGTTGACGTAGTCGATCACAGGGGCGACATCGGTCTCGGGGTCTACCGGAAAGAAGAGGGGGTGCATTAGCGGGTAGCAGCGCTGCGGGTAGCAGTAGGCGATGGCGAGGCCACACACGGGCGCGCGGGCAACGGCATGTCGGGCGCGGCTGCGGCGGCCGTGTGCGGCAACAACAATAGCAGTGAACAGCGTGGCGGCGGACATCGGCAGGGCGAGGCGCTGCGTGCGGACGAGCAGCAGCAGGTCAGCGGGGCGGCAGAGAAAGCAGCAGCGGCAGTAGAAGGAAGAAGCAGCAAAGCAGCTAGGCACAAGGGCGCGCTAGCGCGCGCACACACACGGGCGATACAGCGGCGAGGGGAAGCGGGCGCGGGTCGTGGGGAACGACGGGCGCGTCGGTGGCGGCGGCCTTGGGCATCAATGACAGCAGCTGTACTAACAGCAGGCGGCAGCGAGCCTAGCAGGGGCGGCCATGGTCTACAAGTGGCGCGCACATAAGTACGGCGGACAGGGGCGCGACGGACGCGGTCGGGGAAGGCGCGAGCCGGCGGCGTGCCTGGAGAGCACAACCCCGACGCGGCGAGGGTGTACGGGGCGAGCGTGTGAGGGAGGCTATGGTCGCGCAAGACCGGCAACGTGGGGAGCATAGCTTCGTCCATGGCGGTTGCGAGAGTATACGGGGGAGGCGACCAGTGCTGGTATGGGTGAGCTATGGCAAGGAGGAGGAGGGACGGAACCTCACCAACGTTGCTGAGAAGGCCCGAGGAGGACTTGCCGGAGCAGACGACGGCGACGAGCTCGGCGTCCAGAGGAAGAAGTGGTCGAGGCTGTGTTTCGGGACCGTCCCGGCTCGCGTGGCTTGGCGTAGGAGTCGAGGAAGCCGAAGCGGAGGCCCTGGCGCGGTCCTAGGCGAAGGGGACAGCGGATAGCGCGTAGACGGCGGCGGTGTCCAGCGAGGAGAGCGAGTGGGAGGGAGAGGGGAATGAAATTAGGGTTTCTCTATGGAGGAAGAGGGGCCCTTATCCATCTCCACGCGCCACGGGATGGCCGGCGTGTGTCCATCCTGGCCACGGACGCGGCTCGTGCATCCAGCGCGATCGTGGTGAATAGTGAGGAAGAAGACAGGGGTAAGTTGGGCTGGGCCTCCCTGTAGCAGGTGGGCCAAAGTGCACGTGAGTGCTTTAGTTTCTTTAACCCTTATCTCTTTTTGTTTTCTATAATTACTTATGTTTTCCACTTTGTTTAGTTAGTAAAATATTTTTGTTGCACATGAAACCTCACACATAAATTACCCACACTATTCCTAGACCACACACAAAGCTTCACAATTTTTGAAAAGGCATAAGTAATTGTTTTATTTTTGAAAAGGTCAAAATATTTGCTGATGGACCATTTATTATATTACTAGGGATTTATCTGTGAGCCAAATGAAGTTGGTTTCAATATTACAACTGGTCATAGGAATTTATATAATAATGCAACATTTTAGTTTTACTGACTGAACAAACAATTTATTTGACATATTTTAAATTTGAAAATGGCTTTGATTTTGTTAAGTGACAATTAGCTTAGTAAAGCATGGTGACAAGGAATCATTAGGGTAAGGTTACTGTAGCATGACAATGGGGGTGTTACAAATCATCTCCACTACAAGAAATCTCGTCCCGAGATTTAAGAGGTGGGGTAAGGGCAAAGTTTGGTTACGAAATTCTAATGGATCTTGTCGGTCCTTGTTGCTCTTCTTGAAGAGGTCGATCCATTGCATTGATGTCTTCATTCCTCTATTTCAGGCCATCATGATGAAGTCGTTATCTTCTCTTCGGGGTCTTCATCGTACTTAACAAGGACAAGGGTTAACTTCGGAAGAACGGTCCTCGATAAGGTTGATCACCTGGTAGATAACACCAGGGGAGGTGGCAGAAAATAACTCTCGAATTGAAACTTAAGAAGTATTGAGAGCAAAGTAAGAAGGTGCCATGAGAAGTTTCAAGTGGGCATTCAATCATTCGATGCCTAATCAAAAGGTGAAAGGGGTTCAGAGCAACAAAAATAATTATTGCATTAGATACTAGAGTAGATCATCTCTAGGAAGGTGGATCATGAATTACAGGCGAAGCCAGTGTGAGGAATAACTTTGGAAACAAGGGTGTACAGGAGAGTCAGGTTTCGATCCTGTGGAATTGTGGGTTATGGGCCCACCATGTGGGTTAAAGGTAGGAAGGGCGCTGACATCTTGCACGGATGATAGCAAGGCATGGCAGAGGACAACCTGTCAGTTATGTTGGGAACAACGTTGGTACCAAGGGCGAGGGACGAAGAGAACCATTTCTTGCTCGTTCAAACGAGGTGGACCAATACGCAAAGTTCTCGTCCATCGGTGGTTACTGGAATGTCATCAACAATAGTAACGGTGCTTTACTGATAGAGTTGTACACCGAGGTGTTTACATAAGCAGGGAAATATTACTGCTTATATCATATAGATCACAAGAAAGGTTAAACAAAACAATGGAAAGGAAGATACAATTATCAGATTAAACAGAAAAATGGAAAGGAAAATGTGTTTAAACACATATTTCAGGGGTATATCCTTCTCAAGGACAAGAAAAGCATGATACCCATGACATGATAGAAAGTAGAAAACCATTTAGGTGAGGGGAGAGGAATTTCATGACATTAACCATACAACGGTGTTAGGATAATTGACAAAGAAAATATAGCATTCAAATGTTCTTATTGAAGATCAGAGTACCACAGACATGCTTCGAGATAGCATTGACAAGGTCATCAGGTAAGGATCAGACCTTGAGAACACAAAGGATCCATTGGGAATTTTCTAGAACACCTCATGCAATTTTATCAGGAAAAAGATGAGGATGTGGCCGATGGGTTCAGCAGCAATCCATCGACATGTCAAAAAGGATGTATTTCCAAAATTATACAAACAAGTTTGTGTTGGGGGAAGGCAAGAATGTTGTCGATGATAACACAAATCATCGAGGGGCTAGGATGGTATTTCTCATCATGAATTCGATTGATATCCTGTGAGAGTTCAGAAAGTTGATGATGATCACGACACATTTGTCGTGAGGTTTCTTGAAGATGTAATCGATCATCGATGACATCGAGCAAAAGGGATGGTGAAGCAAAAGGTTATTTGACCCACAGATAATATGCAATCTCAGAGTCAGAGGTGCCTTTCAAGACAAACAATATGATGTTGAAAATTTTATGTAGCTTAGCGCACTGTCGAGAGTGTGTTCCAGGGATGAAGGACATAGGTAGCACAGTCAAGCTTTAGCATGACGATGATGGTGTGGCCAATCGACTGGGAATGACATGATCGAGCACAAACTCGTAAGCAATGAAGATTACTAGTAGTTGTCGAATCATAGTGCGGACTCGATTCAACTATCAGTGTCCTCGACTGACCAACCACTTAGAACCCGGGGATATTGGAATTGGTGATCAATAATAGTTCAATGAAGAACTCATAAGAAGTTATGTAGTTACTGTGATATTCTCGAGATACCAAGGGGTAACACTCGAGGGTAAATCGGGATAGAGGTTGGGCAGGCATATTGGTTTGCAGAAGACAAGTGCTTTTGCTTGTCCGCGAAATGGGATCAAAGAAGAACAATCATGGTCAGGACCACGGTTGCAAAGGACCAAACATAGATACCATATGAACTTATAACAAGGGGATTATTATTATCACAAGAAGCTTCCATGATAATTTCCACATCGGGTCCATGGGCATGAACACAAAGTTCAAGGTCGACTCCCACTTCTTCAATGCATAAACTTTCATTCACTCCTCGTTTTCAAAGAAATTATAGTGCAGAAGATTTATCTGGCGAAGTACCAGAAGAGTAAGACTCGTGAGAACTCTCAGGTTCACATGGAGTAGGGAAGGCATAGGTTCAACCCATAGAGGCATCTTAGGAACATACACCACAAACTTAAAGAATAATTAACACAAGCTCGAACATAGAGCAAGGTTGACAAAAGTAGAGGGTACAATTTACCAAAGGCATTATGTATCCGGGAAGAACTCACAAGGTTAATGAATATGAAGGACATTGTCGAATAATAATCCAACCAAGGATCTGGCGGTCCGTAAAGATCTGATGTGAGTATCGATACTCAACTAGAAGAAGGAATGCAAAGGCATCAGATTATAGGTATATTTGGATAATTTCAAAGCTTAAATGTAGCAGAATTACGATTCCCAAATCAGGGGATCAGAAGCAGAGGCTTTGATCAAAGACAAGTTGAATAGACATAGATCGTCAATCAATCAAGGTTTGATTTGTCGAACAACGGCTCATGTCCGGGGTGACGTCTGAGCCGAAGGGAAGAATTCTAATTGTGATTGATGATTGCAAGCATTCATAAACATATCGAATCAAATGCTCAAAATTACGATGACAAAGGACGCTAATGAACTTTGGTAGACATATGGAAGTAACCATAATGTAAGACGATAAGGAAGAACATGAGCAATAGGTTACTCAGGATTATCGGAAGATCAAATAGTATTCCAAAGAATTTGTGAAACACACGAACAACTCGGGATGAATGGATCCTCGGTAAGTGTGAGGAATTATTCATACATGTATTCATGCGGAAAAGGAGCTGCAAGGCAGCAGGCACAAAGGATTCTCGGAATATCCGAAGTATTTCAGGGTATCTTGTAGTAACAAGAGCAATTGGAAATGAAGCTATGGATGGCAAGTGTATGTAGCTATCCATAGGGATTTGTCGGTGGTAGGGAATTGCAAATACAAAGGACACAAGGGCCTCGGGAAAACAACGAAGAGTATCTTCAAAGTCTTCGGGTGAAGCAGACGATCATATGGAATGAATGGATCTCCGGGGGAAGTAGTTGCGAGAACCTAGAGTTAGAGTCAGTAAATCCTTTAACCCGAATAGAAGAGATATCAGAATCCCAGAGTAAGGACGAGGAATAAAATATCCTAATACCACCCAATGGTGACGTGGGCCTGTAAGACACACAACCATGTTAGTAAAACAGTTTTGGACGACCAGACTCAACTTCGGCCAAGGAGTTGGAAAGGGGGCTACCTACAGGCAGTCGGCTCTGATACCAACTTGTGACGCCCCCGATTCAATCATACACTAATCATATACGCAAATGTGTATGATCAATATCAGGAACTCACGGGAAGATATCACAACACAACTCTAGACACAAATTAAAATAATACGAGCTTTATATTACAAGCCAGGGGCCTCGAGGGCTCGAATACATAAGCTCGAATACAAACGAGTCAGCGGAAGCAACAATATCTGAGTACAGACATAAGTTAGACAAGTTTGCCTTAAGAAGGCTAGCACAAAGGCAACAACGATCGAAAAGGCAAGGCCTCCTGCCTAGGAGCCTCCTAACTACTCCGGGTCATCGGCGGTCTCCACGTAGTAGTAGGCACCCTCGGGGTAGTAGTAGTCGTCGGTGTCGTCTGGATCCTGGGCTCCACCATCTGGTTGCGATGTCCGAGAAGAGTGGAAAAAGGGGGAAAAGAGAAAGCAAAGCAACCGTGAGTACTCATCCAAAGTACTCGCAAGCAAGGATCTACACTACATATGCAACATTATCAAAGAGGGGTTGTATATGTGGACTGGGCTGCAAAAATGCCAGAATAGAGAGAAGACCTAGTCCTATCGAAGACTAGCATCGTCAGTATCTTCAAGCATCTTGCAGCATTTAGAAGAGTAAAGAGTGGCATAAAGTAAAGTATTAGCAGTGTTATCAACCTCGGCCAGAGATCCTTTCTCGACTCCCTACGAGAAAGCAATCCCAGAGCCACACTATCCAGTTATCACCTAAAGTATCCAGTTCTCATTGTATCGATCGGGATACAACTCCAAGTGTCCGTTACCGTAGGACAGGCTATCGATAGATGTTTTTTCCCTACAGGGGTGCACCAACTTACCCACCAAGCTCGATTAACTCCGGATGGACACACCATCAGGTCATGATCGGCCTCGGCCAATCAACACACCATAGTCCTACCTAGGCTCAACAGAGAGGCCAGCATGCCGGTCTACATCCTAAATGCGAAGGGGTCATGGGCTAATCGCCCTTTGCAATCCTGCACATTGCGAGGGCGGCCGGTGAGTAGACCTGGCAACCTCCTTAAAAAGGCAGGTGCTTACGCAGTCCAACCCGGCGCGCGCCGCTCCATTGCTGATGCTAGTGAGCTTTCGGCTGATACATACTATGCAGAGTGCCCATACTTATTCCTGAAGGAAATATGCCCTAGAGGCAATAATAAAGTTATTATTTATTTCCTTAAATCATGATAAATGTTTATTATTCATGCTATAATTGTATTAACCGGAAACATAATACATGTGTGAATACATAGACAAACAAAGTGTCACTAGTATGCCTCTACTTGACTAGCTTGTTAATCAAAGATTGTTATGTTTCCTAACCATGAACAATGAGTTGTTATTTGATTAACGGGATCACATCATTAAGAGAATGATCTGATTGACATGACCCATTCCATTAGCTTAGCACCTGATCATTCACAATGTTGCTATTGCTTTCTTCATGACTTATACATGTTCCTATAACTATGAGATTATGCAACTCCCGTTTACCGGAGGAACACTTTGGGTACTACCAAACGTCACAACATAACTGGGTGATTATAAAGGAGTACTACAGGTGTCTCCAAAGGTACATGTTGGGTTGGCGTATTTCGAGATTAGGTTTTGTCACTCCGATTGTCGGAGAGGTATCTCTGGGCCCTCTCGGTAATGCACGCCACTTAAGCCTTGCAAGCATTGCAACTAAATGAGTTAGTTGCGGGATGATGTATTACAGAACGAGTAAAGAGACTTGCCGGTAACGAGATTGAACTAGGTATTGGATTACCGATGATCGAATCTCGGGCAAGTAACATACCGATGACAAAGGGAACGACGTATGTTGTTATGCGGTCTCACCGATAAAGATCTTCGTAGAATATGTAGGAGCCAATATGGGCATCCAGGTCCCGCTATTGGTTATTGACCGGAGACGTGTCTCGGTCATGTCTACATTGTTCTCGAACCCGTAGGGTCCGCACGCTTAAGGTAACGATGACAGTTATATTATGAGTTTATGCATTTTGATGTACCGAAGGTTGTTCGGAGTCCTGGATGTGATCACGGACATGACGAGGAGTCTCGAAATGTTCGAGACATAAAGATTGATATATTGGAAGCCTATGTTTGGATATCGAAAGTGTTCCGGGTGAAATCGGGATTTTACCGGAGTACCGGGAGGTTACCGGAACCCCCCGGGAGCTAAATGGGCCATGATGGGCCTTAGTGGAAAAGAGAAAAGGCAGCCCTACATGGGCCGCTCGCCCCTCCCCTCCCTTGGTCCGAATAGGACAAGGAGAGGGGGCCGGCCCCTCTCTCTCTCTTTTCCCCCCTCCACGAATCCTATTCCAACTAGGATTGGGGGGGGGGGAATCCTACTCCCAGAGGGAGTAGGACTCTCCTGGAGCGCCCTCCTTGGCCGGCCAGCCTCCCCCCTTTAGTCCTTTATATACGGAGGCAGGGGTACCCCAGAAACACACAAGTTGATCCACGTGATCTTTTCCTTAGCCGTGTGCGGTGCCCCCAGCCACCATAGTCCTCGATAATATTGTAGCGGAGTTTAGGCGAAGCCCTGCTACTGTAGTGCATCAAGATCGTCACCACGCCGTCGTGCTGACGAAACTCTTCCCCGACACTTTGCTGGATCATCATCGAGCTGAACGTGTGCTAGAACTCGGAGGAGCCGTAGTTTCGGTGTTTGATCGGTCGGATCGTGAAGACGTACGACTACATCAACCAAACGCTTCCGTTGTCGATCTACTAGGTATGTAGATCACACTCCCCCCCTCGTTGCTATGCATCACATGATCTTGCGTGTGCGTAGGAAAATTTTGAAATTACTACGTTACCCAACAGTGGCATCCGAGCCTAGGTTTTATATGTTGATGTTATATGCACGAGTAGAACACAAGTGAGTTGTGGGTGATATAAGTCATACTGCCTACCAGCATGTCATACTTTGGTTCGGCGGTATTGTTGGATGAAGCGGCCCAGACCGACATTACGCGTACGCTTACGCAAGACCGGTTCTCCCGACGTGCTTTGCATAGAGGTGGCTTGTGGGTGACAGTTTCTTCAACTTTAGTTGAACCAAGTGTGGCTACGCCCGGTCCTTGCGAAGGTTAAAACGGAGTCAAATTGACAAACTATCGTTGTGGTTTTGATGCGTAGGTGAGATTGGTTCTTACTTAAGCCCGTAGCAGCCACGTAAAACTTGCAACAACAAAGTAGAGGACGTCTAACTTGTTTTTGCAGGGCATGTTGTGATGTGATATGGTCAAGACATGATGCTGAATTTTATTGTATGAGATGATCATGTTTTGTAACCGAGTTATCGGCAACCGTCAGGAGCCATATGGTTGTCGCTTTATTGTATGAAATGCAATCGCGATGTAATGCTTTACTTTATCACTAAACGATAGCGATAGTCGTGGAAGCACAAGCTTGGCGAGGTGACAACGATGCTACGATGGAGATCAAGGTGTCACGCCGGTGACAATGGTGATCACGACGGTGCTTCGAAGATGGAGATCACAAGCACAAGATGATCATGGCCATATCATATCACTTATATTGATTGCATGTGATGTTTATCCTTTATGCATCTTATCTTGCTTTGATTGACGGTAGCATTATAAGATGATCTCTCACTAATTATCAAGAAGTGTTCTCCCTGAGTATGCACCGTTGCGAAAGTTCTTCGTGCTGAGACACCACGTGATAATCGGGTGTGATAGATTCTACGTTCAAATACAACAGGTGCAAAACAGTTGCACACGCGGAATACTCAGGTTATACTTGACGAGCCAAGCATATACAGATATGGCCTCGGAACACGGAGACCGAAAGGTCGAGCGTGAATCATATAGGAGATATGATCAACATAATGATGTTCACCAATGAAACTACTCCATCTCACGTGATGATCGAACATGGTTTAGTTGATTTGGATCACGTAATCACTTAGAGGATTAGAGGGATGTCTATCTAAGTGGGAGTTCTTTAAGTAAATTAACTGAACTTAAATTTATCATGAAACTTAGTACCTGATAGTATCTTGCTTATGTATGTTTGATTGTAGATAGATGGCTCGTGCTGTTGTTCCGTTGAATTTTAATGCATTCCTTGAGAAAGCAAAGTTGAAAGATGATGGTAGCAATTACACGGACTGGGTCCGTAACTTGAGGATTATCCTCATTGCTGCACAGAAGAATTACGTCCTGGAAGCACCGCTGGGTGACAGGCCTGCTGCAGGAGCAACACCGGATGTTATGAACGTCTGGCAGAGCAAAGCTGATGACTACTCGATAGTTCAGTGTGCCATGCTTTACGGCTTAGAATCGGGACTTCAACGACGTTTTGAACGTCATGGAGCATATGAGATGTTCCAGGAGTTGAAGTTAATATTTCAAGCAAATGCCCGGATTGAGAGATATGAAGTCTCCAATAAGTTCTATAGCTGCAAGATGGAGGAGAACAGTTCTGTTAGTGAGCATATACTCAAAATGTCTGGGTATAATAATCACTTGATTCAATTGGGAGTTAATCTTCCAGATGATTGCGTCATTGACAGAATTCTCCAATCACTGCCACCAAGCTACAAGAGCTTCGTGATGAACTATAATATGCAAGGGATGAACAAGACTATTCCCGAGCTCTTCGCAATGCTAAAAGCTGCGGAGGTAGAAATCAAGAAGGAGCATCAAGTGTTGATGGTCAACAAGACCACTAGTTTCAAGAAAAAGGGCAAAGGGAAGAAGAAGGGGAACTTCAAAAAGAACGGCAAGCAAGTTGCTACTCAAGAGAAGAAACCCAAACCTGGACCTAAGCCTGAAACTGAGTGCTTCTACTGCAAGCAGACTGGTCACTGGAAGCGGAACTGCCCCAAGTATTTGGCGGATAAGAAGGATGGCAAGGTGAACAAAGGTATATGTGATATACATGTTATTGATGTGTACCTTACCAATACTCGTAGTAGCACCTGGGTATTTGATACTGGTTCTGTTGCTAATATTTGCAACTCGAAACAGGGACTACGGATTAAGCGAAGATTGGCTAAGGACGAGGTGACGATGTGCGTGGGAAACGGTTCCAAAGTCGATGTGATCGCGGTCGGCACGCTACCTCTACATATACCTTCGGGATTAGCATTAGACCTAAATAATTGTTATTTGGTGCCAGCGTTGAGCATGAACATTATATCTGGATCTTGTTTAATGCGAGACGGTTATTCATTTAAATCAGAGAATAATGGTTGTTCTATTTATATGAGTAATATCTTTTATGGTCATGCACCCTTGAAGAGTGGTCTATTCTTATTGAATCTCGAGAGTAGTGATACACATATTCATAATGTTGAAGCCAAAAGATGCAGAGTTGATAATGATAGTGCAACTTATTTGTGGCACTGCCGTTTAGGTCATATCGGTGTAAAGCGCATGAAGAAACTCCATACTGATGGGTTTTTGGAACCACTTGATTATGAATCGCTTGGTACTTGCGAACCGTGCCTCATGGGCAAGATGACTAAAACACCGTTCTCCGGTACTATGGAGAGAGCAACAGATTTGTTGGAAATCATACATACAGATGTATGTGGTCCGATGAATATTGAGGCTCGTGGCGGATATCATTATTTTCTCACCTTCACAGATGATTTGAGCAGATATGGGTATATCTACTTAATGAAACATAAGTCTGAAACATTTGAAAAGTTCAAAGAATTTCAGAGTGAAGTTGAAAATCATCGTAACAAGAAAATAAACTTTCTACGATCTGATCATGGAGGAGAATATTTGAGTTACGAGTTTGGTGTACATTTGAAAAATTGTGGAATAGTTTCGCAGCTCACGCCACCCGGAACACCACAGCGTAATGGTGTGTCCGAACGTCGTAATCGTACTTTACTAGATATGGTGCGATCTATGATGTATCTTACTGATTTACCGCTATCGTTTTGGGGATACGCTCTAGAGACGGCCGCATTCATGTTAAATAGGGCACCATCAAAATCCGTTGAGACGACGCCTTATGAACTGTGGTTTGGCAAGAAACCAAAGTTGTCGTTTCTAAAAGTTTGGGGCTGCGATGCTTATGTGAAAAAGCTTCAACCTGATAAGCTCGAACCCAAATCGGAGAAATGTGTCTTCATATGATATCCAAAGGAAACTATTGGATACACCTTCTATCACAGATCCGAAGGCAGGACTTGTGTTGCTAAATTCGGAAACTTTCTGGAGAAGGAGTTTCTCTCGAAAGAAGTGAGTGGGAGGAAAGTAGAACTTGACGAGGTAACTGTACCTACTCCCTTATTGGAAGGTAGTACATCACAGAAAACTGTTTCTGCGACACCTACACCAGTTAGCGAGGAAGCTAATGATAATGATCATGAAACTTCAGAACAAGATACTACTGAACCTCGTAGATCAACCAGAGTAAGATCCGCGCCAGAGTGGTATGGTAATCTTGTTCTGGAAGTCATGCTACTAGATCATGATGAACCTACGAACTATGAAGAAGCGATGGTGAGCCCAGATTCCGCAAAGTGGCTTGAAGCCATGAAATCTGAGATGGGATCCATGTATGAGAACAAAGTATGGACTTTGGTTGACTTTCCCGATGATCGGCAAGCAATTGAGAATAAATGGATCTTCAAGAAGAAGACTGCCACTGACGGTAATATTACTGTCTACAAAGCTCGACTTGTCGCGAAAGGTTTTCGGCAAGTTCAAGGGATTGACTACGATGAGACCTTCTCACCCGTAGCGATGCTTAAGTCTGTCCGAATCATGTTAGCAATTACCGCATTTTATGATTATGAAATTTGGCAGATGGATGTCAAAACTGCATTCCTGAATGGATTTCTGGAAGAAGAGTTGTATATGATGCAACCAGAAGGTTTTGTCGATCCAAAGGGAGCTAACAAAGTGTGCAAGCTCCAGCGATCCATTTATGGACTGGTGCAAGCCTCTCGGAGTTGGAATAAACGTTTTGATAGTGTGATCAAAGCATTTGGTTTTATACAGACTTTTGGAGAAGCCTGTATTTACAAGAAAGTGAGTGGGAGCTCTGTAGCATTTCTGATATTATATGTGGATGACATATTACTAATTGGAAATGATGTAGAATTTCTGGATAGCATAAAGGGATACTTGAATAAAAGTTTTTCAATGAAAGACCTCGGTGAAGCTGCTTACATATTAGGCATTAAGATCTATAGAGATAGATTAAGACGCTTAATTGGACTTTCACAAACCACATACCTTGACAAAGTTTTGAAGAAGTTCAAAATGGATCAAGCAAAGAAAGGGTTCTTGCCTGTGTTACAAGGTGTGAAGTTGAGTCAGACTCAATGCCCGACCACTGCAGAAGATAGAGAGAATATGAAAGATGTTCCCTATGCATCAGCCATAGGATCTATCATGTATGCAATGCTGTGTACCAGACCTGCTGTGTGCCTTGCTATAAGTCTAGCAGGGAGGTACCAAAGTAATCTAGGAGTGGATCACTGGACAGCGGTCAAGAACATCCTGAAATACCTGAAAAGGACTAAGGATGTGTTTCTCATATATGGAGGTGACAAAGAGCTCATGGTAAAAGGTTACGTTGATGCAAGCTTTGACATTGATCCGGACGATTCTAAATCGCAAACCGGATACGTGTTTACATTAAACGGTGGAGCTGTCAGTTGGTGCAGTTCTAAACAAAGCGTCGTAGCGGGATCTACATGTGAAGCGGAGTACATAGCTGCTTCGGAAGCAGCAAATGAAGGAGTCTAGATGAAGGAGTTCATATCCGATCTAGGTGTCATACCTAGTGCATCGGGTCCAATGAAAATCTTTTGTGACAATACTGGTGCAATTGCCTTGGCAAAGGAATCCAGATTTCACAAGAGAACCAAGCACATCAAGAGATGCTTCAATTCCATCCGGGATCTAGTCCAGGTGGGAGACATAGAGATTTGCAAGATACATACGGATCTGAATGTGGCAGGCCCGTTGACTAAGCCTCTTCCACGAACAAAACATGATCAGCACCAAGACTCCAAGGGTGTTAGAATCATTACTGTGTAATCTAGATTATTGACTCTAGTGCAAGTGGGAGACTGAAGGAAATATGCCCTAGAGGCAATAATAAAGTTATTATTTATTTCCTTAAATCATGATAAATGTTTATTATTCATGCTAGAATTGTATTAACCGGAAACATAATACATGTGTGAATACATAGACAAACAAAGTGTCACTAGTATGCCTCTACTTGACTAGCTCGTTAATCAAAGATGGTTATGTTTCCTAACCATGAACAATGAGTTGTTATTTGATTAACGGGATCACATCATTAAGAGAATGATCTGATTGACATGACCCATTCCATTAGCTTAGCACCCGATCGTTTAGTATGTTGCTATTGCTTTCTTCATGACTTATACATGTTCCTATAACTATGAGATTATGCAACTCCCGTTTACCGGAGGAACACTTTGGGTACTACCAAACGTCACAATGTAACTGGGTGATTATAAAGGAGTACTACAGGTGTCTCCAAAGGTACATGTTGGGTTGGCGTATTTCGAGATTAGGTTTTGTCACTCCGATTGTCGGAGAGGTATCTCTGGGCCCTCTCGGTAATGCACATCACTTAAGCCTTGCAAGCATTGCAACTAAATGAGTTAGTTGCGGGATGATGTATTACAGAACGAGTAAAGAGACTTGCCGGCAACGAGATTGAACTAGGTATTGGAATACCGACGATCGAATCTCGGGCAAGTAACATACCGATGACAAAGGGAACGACGTATGTTGTTATGCGGTCTGACCGATAAAGATCTTCGTAGAATATGTAGGAGCCAATATGGACATCCAGGTCCCGCTATTGGTTATTTACCGGAGACGTGTCTCGGTCATGTCTACATTGTTCTCGAACCCGTAGGGTCCGCACGCTTAAGGTAACGATGACAGTTATATTATGAGTTTATGCATTTTGATGTACCGAAGGTTGTTCGGAGTCCCGGATGTGATCACGGACATGACGAGGAGTCTCTAAATGGTCGAGACATAAAGATTGATATATTGGAAGCCTATGTTTGGATATCGGAAGTGTTCCGGGTGAAATCGGGATTTTACCGGAGTACCGGGAGGTTACCGGAACCCCCCGGGAGCTAAATGGGCCATGATGGGCCTTAGTGGAAAAGAGAAAAGGCAGCCCTACATGGGCCGCGCGCCCCTCCCCTCCCTTGGTCCGAATAGGACAAGGAGAGGGGGTCGGCCCCTCTCTCTCTCTCTCTCTTTTCCCCCCTCCGTGAATCCTATTCCAACTAGGATTGGGGGGGGGGAATCCTACTCCCAGAGGGAGTAGGACTCTCCTGGCGCGCCCTCCTTGGCCGGCCAGCCTCCCCCTTTAGTCCTTTATATATGGAGGCAGGGGCACCCCAGAAACACACAAGTTGATCCACGTGATCTTTTCCTTAGCCGTGTGCGGTGCCCCCAGCCACCATAGTCCTCGATAATATTGTAGCGGAGTTTAGGCGAAGCCCTGCTACTGTAGTGCATCAAGATCGTCACCACGCCGTCGTTCTGATGGAACTCTTCCCCGACACTTTGCTAGATCGTCATCGAGCTGAACGTGTGCTAGAACTCGGAGGTGCTGTAGTTTCGGTGTTTGATCGGTCGGATCGTGAAGACGTACGACTACATCAACCAAACGCTTCCGTTGTCGATCTACTAGGTATGTAGATCACACTCCCCCCCTCGTTGCTATGCATCACATGATCTTGCGTGTGCGTAGGAAAATTTTGAAATTACTACGTTACCCAACAATTCCCGCGTGGTGGTCAGTGCGAAAAGGCCATAGGGCTACTCGAATCAAATATCCAAACCGTTAGTGTGTTGGTAGTGCGGTCATGAGCAGAGACTCACGAAAGATGTGACCCCGTCGCCCCGTCTCGAGGACTTGCGACAAGGGCTAAGAATGCCCGGCCACACCTCATATTCAACTCTCGGGTGACCTCTAGATCAACCCGTCTCCACATCACTCGCGGGTACCCCTCAGGGTCGACCCGCCTTACCAAGTAACAGTTGTAAAGTCCAAGTATCCGTGTGTCCAAACATCAAGGGGAAACTCCGAGGAACCACCCTCGGTGGATTCCACTCGATGTAATCATCAAGATGAACATAGGAGGAACCACCCTCTAGGTTCACACTTGAGGGGTTGCACGACAGAGCCGTATCGGAAGTGGTTAAGGAGGAACCACCCTCGATGACCACGACCAAATAGCTACCCTATAGGATTAACATCAGAAGAGCTGATGAGTTGTCACCCTCGGCACTCAATAGTAACTCTGCAGAATCGTACAACTAAGGGGAGGTGATGTGCTGTGTCGGGGCCTAGACGTCGATCATGTTGATAGAGTCATCGAACATAAAGCGGGGCAACTGGGACAAGGTGGGGGTCACTGATGGATCTCTAACCAACCTATACTAAGCAGTTTAGAATAAGCAGGTAAGGTATGAAAGCAGGTAACAAAAACAGGCTATGCATCAGAGTAGGACCATACAGAAAGCAGTAGCAGTTCTAATGCAAGCATGAGAGGGAAAGAAATGGGCGATATCGGAATGCTCAAGGGGGTTTGCTTGCCTGGAAGATCTGCTAAAAAGGAAGAAGTGTCATCGTTGACGTAGTCGATCATAGGGGCGGCATCGGTTGAAGGAAATATGCCCTAGAGGCAATAATAAAGTTATTATTTATTTCCTTATATCATGATAAATGTTATTATTCATGCTAGAATTGTATTAACCGGAAACATAATACATGTGTGAATACATAGACAAATAGTATGTCACTAGTATGCCTCTACTTGACTAGCTCGTTGATCAGAGATGGTTAAGTTTCCTAACCATAGACAAAGAGTTGTCATTTTGATTAATGAGATCACATTATTAGGAGAATGATGTGATTGACTTGACCCATTCCGTTAGCTTAGCACACGATCGTTTAGTATGTTGCTATTGCTTTCTTCATGACTTATACATGTTCCTATGACTATGAGATTATGCAACTCCCGTTTACCGGAGGAACACTTTGTGTGCTACCAAACGTCACAACGTAACTGGGTGATTATAAAGGTGCTCTATAGGTGTCTCCGAAGGTACTTGTTGAGTTGGCGTATTTCGAGATTAGGTTTTGTCACTCCGATTATAGGAGAGGTATCTCTGGCCCTCTCGGTAATGCACATCACTTAAGCCTTGCAAGCATTGCAACTAATGAGTTAGTTACGGGATGATGTATTACAGAACGAGTAAAGATACTTGCCCGTAACGAGATTGAAACTAGGTATTGAGATACCGACGATCGAATTTCAGGCAAGTAACATACCGATGACAAAGGGAACAACGTATGTTGTTATGCGGTCTGACCGATGAAGATCTTCGTAGAATATGTAGGAACCAATATGAGCATCCAGGTTCCGCTATTGGTTATTGACCGGAGATGTGTCTCGGTCATG
This sequence comes from Triticum urartu, assembly GCF_056163025.1. Classification (NCBI taxonomy): domain Eukaryota; kingdom Viridiplantae; phylum Streptophyta; class Magnoliopsida; order Poales; family Poaceae; genus Triticum; species Triticum urartu. The sequence goes on along the minus strand of NC_141878.1, from coordinate 538,574,711 downwards.
CCTACATAGTTCTCGAACCCGTAGGGTCCGCACGCTTAACGTTTCGATGACAGTTATATTATGAGTTTATATGTTTTGATGTACTGAAGGTTGTTCGGAGTACCGGATATGATCACGGACATGAGGAGGAGTCTCGAAATGGTCGAGACATGAATATTGATATATTGGAAGCCTATGTTTGCATATCGAAAGTGTTCCGGGTGAAATCGGGATTTTACCGCAGTACGGGGAGGTTACCGGAACCCCCCGGGAGGTTAATGGGCCTTAGTGTGCCTTTACGGAGAAGGGGAGAGGCGGCCAGGGCTGGGCCATGCGCCCCTCCCCCCTAGTCCGAATAGGACAAGGAGAGGGGGGCGGGGCCCCTCTTCCTTCCTCTCTCCCTCCTCTTTCCCCCTCCCAAGTCCTAATCCAACTAGGAAAGGGGGGAGTCCTACTCCCGGTGGGAGTAGGACTCCTCCTGGCGCGCCCTCTCTCCTGGCTGGCCGCACCCCCCTGCTCCTTTATATACAGGGGCAGGGGGTACCCTAGAGACACAACAATTGATCGTTTGATCTTTTAGCTGTGTGCAGTGCCGCCTCCACCATAGTCCACCTCGATAATACTGTAGCGGTGCTTAGGCGAAGCCCTACGTCTGTAGAACATCATCATCGTCACCACGCCATCGTGCTGACAAAACTCTCCCTCAACACTCGGCTGGATCGGAGTTCGAGGGACATCATCGGGCTGAACGTGTGCTGAACTCGGAGGTGTGCTACCTCTTTTAGCACTACATTGGTTTTCCCCGAAGAGGAAGGGATGATGCAGAAAAGTAGCGTAAGTATTTCCCTCGGTTTTTGAGAACCAAGGTATCAATCCAGTAGGAGGCTACGTACGAGTCCCTCGCACCTGCACAAAACAAATAAATCCTCGCAACCAACACAAATAGGGGATGTCAATCCCTATAGGGCCACTTACGAGAGTGAGATCTGATAGATATGATAAGATAATATTTTTGGTATTTTTATGATAAAGATGCAACGTAAAATAAAGGCAAAGTAAATAGCAAAACAAATAACTAAGTAGTAGGAGATTGATATGATAAAGATAGACACAGGGGCCATAGGTTTCACTAGTGGCTTCTCTCAAGAGCATAAGTATTCTACGGTGGGTGAACAAATTACTGTTGAGCAATTGACAGAATTGAGCATAGTTATAAGAATATCTAGGTATGATCAAGTATATAGGCATCACGTCCGAGACAAGTAGACCGACTCCTGCCTGCATCTACTACTATTACTCCACTCATCGACCGCTATCCAGCATGCATCTAGAGTATTAAGTAAAAACAAAGTAACGCCTTAAGCAAGATGACATGATGTAGAGGGATAGACTCATGCAATATGAAGAAAACCCCATCTTGTTATCCTCGATGGCAACAATACAATACATGCCTTGCTGCCCTTACTGTCACCGGGAAAGGACACCACAATTTTGAACCCAAAGCTAAGCACTTCTCCCATTGCAAGGAAGATCAATCTAGTAGGCCAAACCAAACTGATAATTCGAAGAGACTTGCAAAGATAACCAATCATACATAAAAAGATTCAGAGAAGATTCAAATATTATTCATAGATAGACTTGATCATAAACCCACAATTCATCGATCTCAACAAACAGACCGCAAAAAGAAGATTACATCGAATAGATCTCCACAAGAGAGGGGGAGAACATTGTATTGAGATCCAAAAAGACAGAAGAAGCCATCTAGCTACTAACTATGGACCCGTAGGTCTGAAGTAAACTACTCACACTTCATCGGAGAGGCTATGGTGTTGATGTAGAAGCCCTCCGTGATCGATGCCCCCTCCGGCGGAGCTCCGGAACAGGCCCCAAGATGGGATCTCGTGGATACAGAAAGTTACGGCAGTGGAATTAGGGTTTTGGCTCCTTATCTGATCGTTTGGGTGTACGTGGGTATATATAGGAGGAAGAAGTACGTCGGTGGAGCAACAGGGGGCCCACGAGGGTGGAGGGCGCGCCTGGAGGTAGGCGCTCCCCCCTACCTCGTGGCCTCCTGTTATGTGGCTTGACGTAGGGTCCAAGTCTCCTGAGTTGTATTCGATGAGAAAATCACGTTCCCGAAGGTTTCATTCCGTTTGGACTTTGTTTGATATTCCTTTTCTTTGAAACCCTAAAACAGGCAAAAAACAGCAATTCTGGGCTGGGCCTCCGGTTAATAGGTTAGTCACAAATATAATATAAAAGTGGATAATAAAGCCCAATAATGTCCAAAACTGTAGATAATATAGCATGGAGCAATCAAAAATTATGGATACGTTGGAGATGTATCAAGCATCCCCAAGCTTAATTCCTGCTCGTCCTCGAGTAGGTAAATGATAAAAACAGAATTTTTGATGCGGAGTGCTACTTGGCATAATTTTAATGTAATCCTTCTTAATTATGGTATGAATATTCAGATCTGAAAGATTCAAGACAAAAGTTCATATTAACATAGAAAATAATAATACTTCAAGCATACTAACAAAGCAATTATGTCTTATCAAAATAACATGGCTAAAGAAAGTTATCCCTACAAAATCATATAGTCTGGCTATGCTCTATCTTCACCACACAAAATATTTAAATCGTGCACAACCCCGATGACAAGCCAAACATTGTTTCATACTTTTGACATTCTCAAAACTTTCTCAATTTTCACGCAATACATGAGCGTGAGCCATGGATATATCACTATAGGTGGAATAGAGTGGTGGTTGTGGAGAAGACAAAAAGGAGAAGATAGTCTCACATCAACTAGGCGTATCAACGGGCTATGGAGATGCCCATGAATAGATATCAATGTGAGTGAGTAGGGATTGCCATGCAACGGATGCACTAGAGCTATAAGTATATGAAAGCTCAAAAAGAAACTAAGTGGGTGTGCATCCAACTTGCTTGCTCATGAAGACCTAGGGCAATTTGAGGAAGCCCATCATTGGAATATACAAGCCAAGTTCTATAATGAAAGATATCCACTAGTATATGAAGGTGATAACATGAGAGACTCTCACTACGAAGATCATGGTGCTACTTTGAAGCACAAGTGTGGTAAAAGGATAGTAACATTGTCCCTTCTCTCTTTTTCTCTCATTTTTTTATTTGGGCCTTTTCTCCCTTTTTTTATGGCATCTTTTCTTTCTCTTTTTTTTATTTGGGCTTCTTTGGCCTCTTTTATTTATTTTTTGTCTGGAGTCTCATACTGACATGTGGGGGAATCATAGTCTCCATCATCCTTTCCTCACTGGGACAATGCTCTAATAATGATGATCATCACACTTTTATTTTTCTTACAACTCAACAATTACAACTCGATACTTAGAACAAAATATGACTCTATGTGAATGCCTCCGGCGGTGTACCGGGATATGCAATGATGCATGAGTGACATGTATGAAAGAATTATGAATGGTGGCTTTGCCACAAATACGATGTCAACTACATGATCATGCTAAGCAATATGACAATGATGGAGTGTGTCATAAACGGAACGGTGGAAAGCTGCATGGCAATATATCTCGGAATGGCTATGGAAATGCCATAATATATAGGTATGGTGGCTGTTTTGAGGAACATATATGGTAGGTGTATGATACCGGCGAAAGGTGCACGGTATTAGAGAGGCTAGCAAAGGTGGAAGGGTGAGAGTGTGTATAATCCATGGACTCAACATTAGTCATAAAGAACTCATATACTTATTGGTAAAATCTACAAGTTATCAAAGCAAAGTATTACATGCATGCTTCTAGGGGATAGATTGGTAGGAAAAGACCATCGCTCATCCCCAACCGCCACTCATAAGGAAGACAAACAATAAATAAATCATGCTCCGACTTCATCACATAACGGTTCACCATACGTGCATGCTACGGGAATCACAAAATTCAACACAAGTATTTCTCAAATTCACAACTACTCAACTAGCATGACTTTAATATCACCACCTCCATATCTCAAAACAATTATCAAGTATCAAACTTATCATAGTATTCAACACACTCATGAGAAAGTTTTATTATTAATCTTGCATACCAAGCATATTAGGATTTTAAGCAAATTACCATGCTATTTAAGACTCTCAAAATAATCTAAGTGAAGCATGAGAGATCAATAGTTTCTATAAAACAAATCCACCACCATGCTCTAAAAGATATAAGTGAAGCACTAGAGCAAAATTATATAACTAAAAAGATATAAGCGAAGCACATAGAGTATTCTAACAAATTCCAAATCATGCATGGCTCTCTCAAAAGGTGTGTACAGCAAGGATTATTGTGGTAAACTAACAAGCAAAGACTCAAATAATACAAGATGCTCCAAGCAAAACATATATCATGTGGTAAATAAAAATATAGCTCGAAGTAAAGTTACCGATAGAAGTAGACGAAAGAGGGGATGCCTTCCGGGGCATCCCCAAGCTTGACTTTTAGGTGTCCTTAGATTATCTTGGGGGTTCCATGGGCATACCCAAGCTTAGGCTCTTGCCACTCCTTGTTCCATAATCCATCAAATCTTTACCCAAAACTTGAAAACTTCACAACACAAAACTTAAAGTAGAAAATCTCGTGAGCTCCGTTAGCGAAAGAAAACAAAATACCACTTCAAGGTACTGTAATTAATTCATTATTTATTTATATGGGTGTTATACCTACTGTATTCCAACTTCTATATGGTTTATAAACTATTTTACTAGCCATAGATTCATCAAAATAAGCAAACAACACACGAAAAACAGAATCTGTCAAAAACAGAACAGTCTGTAGTAATCTGTAGATAGCGCAAGATCTGGAACCCCAAAAATTCTAAAATAAATTGCTGGACGTGAGGAATTTATCTATTAATCATATGAAAAAATAATTAACTAAATATCACTCTCCAAATAAAAATTACAGCAGTTCTCATGAGCGCTAAAGTTTCTGTTTTTTACAGCAAGTTCAACAAGACTTTCCCCAAGTCTTCCCAACGGTTCTACTTGGCACAAACACTAATTAAACAAAAAACACAACCAAAACAGAGGCTATATAATTTATTTATTGCTAAATAGGAGCAAAAATCAAGGAATAAAAATAAAAATGGGTTTCCTCCCAACAAGCGCTATCGTTTAACGCCCCTAACTAGGCATAACAATCACGAATAGATCTAGGTATTGCCATCTTTGGTAGGCAATCCATAAGTGGCTCTCATAATAGATTCATAAGGTAATTTAATTTTCTTTCTAGGAAAGTGTTCCATGCCTTTCCTTAATGGAAATTGGAATCTAATATTTCCTTCCTTCATATCAATAATTACACCAATCGTTCTAAGGAAAGGTCTACCAAGAATAATAGGACATGAAGGATTGCAATCTATGTCAAGAACAATTAAATCTATGGGCACATAATTCCTATTTGCAACAATAAGAACATCATTAATTCTTCCCATAGGTTTCTTAATAGTGGAATCCGCAAGGTGCAAGTTTAGAGAGCAATTATCAAAATCACGGAAACCTAACAAATCACACAAAGTCTTTGGAATCGTGGAAACACTAGCAACCAAATCACATAAAGCATAGCATTCATGATATTTAATTTTAATTTTAATAGTTGGTTCCCACTCATCATAAAGTTTTCTAGGGATATAAACTTCCAATTCAAGTTTTTCTTCATAAGATTGCATCAAGGCATCAACGATATGTTTAGTAAACGCTTTATTTAACTATAAGCATGAGGAGAATTTAGCACGGATTGCAAAAAGGAAATACAATCAATCAAAGAGCAATTTTCATAGTTAAATTCCTTGAAATCCATAATAGTGGGTTTAGCAACATCTAGGGTTTTAATTTCTTTAATCCCACTTTTATCAAATTTAGCATCAAGATCAAAAGATTCAGAATTCTTGGAACGCCTACTAGGTAAAGGTGGATCATATTCAGTCCCATAATTATCAAGATTCATATTGCAAAACAAAGATTTAATAGGGGACACATCAATAACTTTTAGATCTTCATCATTATTTTCATAGGAACTAATAGAACACGCTTTTATAAAGGCATCTTTCTTAGCACGCATCCTAGCGGTTCTTTCTTTGCACTCATCAATGGAAATTCTCATGGCTTTGAGAGACTCATTGATATCATGCTTAGGTGGAATAGATCTAAGTTTCAAAGAATCAACATCAAGAGCAATTCTATCAACGTTCCTAGCCAAATCATCAATCTTAAGCAATTTTTCTTCAATCATAGCATTAAAATTCTTTTGCAAAGTAATAAATTCTTTAATATTAGAATCAAAATCAGAGGGCATCTTGTTATAATTTCCATAAGAATTGTTGTAGGAATTACCATAATTATTAGAGGGATTACTAGGATAAGGCCTAGGGTTGAAATTTCCTCTATACACGTTATTACCAAAATTGTTCCTACCAACAAAATTTACATCCATAGATTCATTATTATTCTCAATCAAAGTAGACAAGGGCATATCATTAGGATCAGAAGAAACACTCTTATTAGCAAATAATTTCATAAGTTCATCCATCTTTCCACTCAAAACATTAATTTCTTCTATCACATGCACCTTTTTATTAGTAGATCTTTCAGTATGCCATTGAGAATAATTAACCATAATATTATCTAGGAGTTTAGTAGCTTCTCCTAAAGTGATTTCCATAAAAGTGCCTCCCACGGCCGAATCTAAAAGATTTCTAGAAGCAAAATTCAATCTGGCATAAAAGTTTTGTATAATCATCCACAAATTTAAACCATGAGTAGGGCAATTACATATCATTAATTTCATTCTCTCCCAAGCTTGTGCAACATGTTCATGATCAAGTTGCTTAAAATTCATAATATCGTTTCTAAGAGAGATGATCTTAGCGAGAGGAAAATACTTAGAGATAAAAGCATATTTGCACTTATTCCATGAATCAATACTATTTTTAGGCAAAGACGAAAACCAAGCTTTAGCACGATCTCTAAGCGACAAAGGAAATAGCTTTAATTTAACAATATAATTATCCACATATTTCTTCTTTTGCATGTCACACAAATCAACGAAGCTATTTAGATGGGTAGCGGGATCTTCACTAGGAAGGCCGGAGAACGGATCTTTCATAACAAGATTCAGCAAAGCAGCATTAATTTCACAAGATTCGGCATCGGTAAGAGGAGAAATCGGAGTGCTAATAAAATCATTGGTGTTGGTATTGGTGAAGTCACACAATTTAGTATTATCTTGAGCCATCGTGACAAGCAAGCAAACTAACACACAAGCAAGCAAAAAGCAAGCGGACAAAAAGAGGCAAATAGAGGGAGGGTAGAGAGAGAGAGAGCAAATAAAACGGCAAGGGTGAAGTGGGGGGAGAGGAAAACGAGAGGCAAATGACAAATAATGTAATGCGGGAGATAAGGGTATGTGATGGGTACTTGGTATGTTGACTTTTGTGTAGACCTCCCCGACAACGGTGCCAGAAATCCTTCTTGCTACCTCTTTTAGCACTGCGTTGGTTTTCCCCGAAGAGGAAGGGATGATGCAGCAAAGTAGCGTAAGTAGTTCCCTCAGTTTTTGAGAACCAAGGTATCAATCCAGTAGGAGGCTACGCGCGAGTCCCTCGCACCTGCACAAAACAAATAAATCCTCGCAACCAACACAAATAGGGGATGTCAATCCCTATAGGGCCACTTACGAGAGTGAGATCTGATAGATATGATAAGATAATGTTTTTGGTATTTTTATGATAAAGATGCAACGTAAAATAAAGACAAAGTAAATAGCAAAACAAATAACTAAGTAGTAGGAGATTGATATGATAAAGATAGACCCAGGGGCCATAGGTTTCACTAGTGGCTTCTCTCAAGAGCATAAGTATTCTACGGTGGGTGAACAAATTACTGTTGAGCAATTGACAGAATTGAGCATAGTTATAAGAATATCTAGGTATGATCAAGTATATAGGCATCACGTCCGAGACAAGTAGACCGACTCCTGCCTGCATCTACTACTATTACTCCACTCATCGACCGCTATCCAGCATGCATCTAGAGTATTAAGTAAAAACAAAGTAACGCCTTAAGCAAGATGACATGATGTAGAGGGATAGACTCATGCAATATGAAGAAAACCCCATCTTGTTATCCTCGATGGCAACAATACAATATGTGCCCTGCTGCCCTTACTGTCACCGGGAAAGGACACCGCAAGATTGAACCCAAAGCTAAGCACTTCTCCCATTGCAAGAAAGATCAATCTAGTAGGCCAAACCTAACTGATAATTCGAAGAGACTTGTAAAGATAACCAATCATACATAAAAGAATTCAGAGAAGATTCAAATATTATTCATAGATAGACTTGATCATAAACCCACAATTCAAACACACCGCAAAAAGAAGATTACATCGAATAGATCTCCACAAGAGAGGGGGAGAACATTGTATTGAGATCCAAAAAGAGACAAGAAGCCATCTAGCTACTAACTATGGACTCGTAGGTCTAAAGTAAACTACTCACACTTCATCGGAGAGGCTATGGTGTTGATGTATAAGCCCTCCGTGATCGATGCCCCCTCCGGCGGAGCTCCGGAACAGGCCCCAAGATGGGATCTCGTGGATATAGAAAGTTATGGCGGTGGACTTAGGGTTTTGGCTCCGTATCTGATCGTTTGGGGGTACGTGGGTATATATAGGAGGAAGTACGTTGGTGGAGCAACAGGGGGCCCACGAGGGTGGAGGGCGCACCTGGGGGGTGGGCGCGCCCGCCTACCTCGTGGCCTCCTATTACGTGGCTTGACATAGGGTCCAAGTCTCCTGAGTTGTATTCGATGAGAAAATCACGTTCCCGAAGGTTTCATTCCGTTTGGACTCCGTTTGATATTCCATTTCTTCAAAACCCTAAAACAGGCAAAAAACAGCAATTCTGGGCTGGGCCTCCGATTAATAGGTTAGTCCCATATATAATATAAAAGTGGATAATAAAGCCCAATAATGTCCAAAACAGTAGATAATATAGCATGGAGCAATAAAAAATTATGGATACGTTGGAGACGTATCAAGGTGCCGTACGTTCGGTACTTGATCGTTCGGATCGTGAAGACGTATGACTACATCAACCACGTTGTGCTAACGCTTCCGCTTTCGGTCTACGAGGGTACGTGGACAACACTCTCCCCTCTCATTGCTATGCATCACCATTATCTTGCGTGTGCGTAGGATTTTTTTTGAAATTACTACGTTCCCCAACAGTGGCATCCGAGCCAGGTTTTATGCGTAGATGTCATATGCATGAGTAGAACACAACTGAGTTGTGGGCGATATAAGTCATACTGCTTACCAGCATGTCATACTTTGGTTCGGCGGTGTTGTTGGATGAAGCGGCCCGGACCGACATTACGCGTACGCTTACGCGAGACTGGTTCTACCGACGTGCTTTTCACACAGGTGGCTGGCGGGTGTCAGTTTCTCCAACTTTAGTTGAACCGAGTGTGGCTATGCCCGGTCCTTGCGAAGGTTAAAACAACACCAACTTGACAAACTATCATTGTGGTTTTGATGCGTGGGTAAGAACGGTTCTTGCTAAGCCCGTAGCAGCCACGTAAAATTTGCAACAACAAAGTAGAGGATGTCTAACTTGTTTTTGCATGGCATGTTGTGATGTGATATGGTAAGACATGATGCTAAATTTTATTGTATGAGATGATCATGTTTTGTAACCGAGTTATCGGCAACTGGCAGGAGCCATATGGTTGTCGCTTTATTTTATGCAATGCAATCCCCCTGTAATGCTTTACTTTATCACTAAGCGGTAGCGATAATTGAGGAAGCATAAGATTGGCGAGACGACAACGATGCTACGATGGAGATCAAGGTGTCACGCCGGTGACGATGGTGATCATGACGGTGCTTCGGAGATGGAGATCACAAGCACAAGATGATGATGGCCATATCATATCACTTATATTGATTGCATGTGATATTTATCTTTTATGCATCTTATCTTGCTTTGATTAACGGTAGCATTATAAGATGATCCCTCACTAAATTATCAAAGTATAAAGTGTTCTCCCTGAGTATGCATCATTGCGAAAGTTCTTCGTGCTGAGACACCACGTGATGATCGGGTGTGATAGGCTCTACGTTCAAATACAACGGGTGCAAAACAGTTGCACACGCGGAATACTCAGGTTAAACTTGACGAGCCTAGCATATAACAGATATGGCCTCGGAACATGGAGACCGAAAGGTCGAGCGTGAATCATATAGTAGATATGATCAACATAGTGATGTTCACCGTTGAAACTACTCCATCTCACGTGATGATCGGACATGGTTTAGTTGATATGGATCACGTAATCACTTAGAGGATTAGAGGGATGTCTATCTAAGTGGGAGTTCTTAAGTAATATGATTAATTGAACTTAAATTTATCATGAACTTAGTACCTGATAGTATCTTGTTTGTCTATGTTGATTGTAGATAGATGGCCTGTGTTGTTGTTCCATTGAATTTTAATGCGTTCCTTGAGAAAGAAAAGTTGAAAGATGATGGTAGCAATTACACGGACTGGGTCTGTAACTTGAGGATTATCCTCATTGCTGCTCAGAAGAATTACATCCTGGAAGCACCGCTGAGTGCCAGGCCTGCTGCTGATGCAACTGACGACGTTAAGAACGTCTGGTAGAGCAAAGCTGATGACTACTCAATAGTTCAATGTGCCATGCTTTACGGCTTAGAACCGGGACTTCAACGATGTTTTGAACATCATGGGGCATATGAGATGTTCTAAGAGTTGAAGTTAATATTTCAAGCAAATGCCCGGATTGAGAGATATGAAGTCTCCAATAAGTTCTACAGCTGCAAGATGGAGGAGAATAGTTCTGTCAGTAAGCATATACTCAAGATGTCTGGGTACTGCAATCACTTGATTCAACTGGGAGTTAATCTTCCGGATGATAGAGTCATTGACAGAATTCTCCAATCACTGTCACCAAGCTACAAGAGATTCGTGATGAACTATAATATGCAAGGGATGGATATGACAATTCTCGAGCTCTTCGCAATGCTAAAGGCAGCGGAGGTAGAAATCAAGAAGGAGCATCAAGTGTTGATGGTCAATAAGACCACCAGTTTCAAGAAAAAGGGCAAAGGGAAGAAGAAGAGGAACTTCAAAAAGAACAGCAAGCAAGTTGCTGCTCAGGAGAAGAAACCCAAGTCTGGACCTAAGCCTGAGACTGAGTGCTTCTACTGCAAGCAGACTGGTCACTGGAAGCGGAACTGCCCCAAGTATTTGGCGGATAAGAAGGATGGCAAGGTGAACAAAGGTATATGTGATATACATGTTATTGATGTGTACCTTACTAGAGCTCACAGTAGCACCTGGGTATTTGATACTGGTTCTGTTGCTAATATTTGCAACTCGAAACAGGGACTACAGATTAAGCGAACACTGGCGAAGGACGAGGTGATGATGCGCGTGGGAAATGGTTCCAAAGTCGATGTGATCGCGGTCGGCACGCTACCTCTACATCTACCATCGGGATTAGTATTAGACCTAAATAATTGTTATTTGGTGCCAGCGTTAAGCATGACCATTATATCTGGATCTTGTTTGATGCGAGACGGTTATTCATTTAAATCATAGAATAATGGTTGTTCTATTTATATGAGTAATATCTTTTATGGTCATGCACCCTTGAAGAGTGGTCTATTTTTGATGAATCTCGATAGTAATGATACACATATTCATAATGTTGAAGCCAAAAGATGCAGAGTTGATAATGATAGTGCAACTTATTTGTGGCACTGCCGTTTAGGTCATATCGGTGTAAAGCGCATAAATAAACTCCATACTGATGGACTGTTGGAACCACTTGATTATGAATCACTTGGTACTTGCGAACCGCGCCTCATGGGCAAGATGACTAAAACGCCGTTCTCCGGTACTATGGAGAGAGCAACAGATTTGTTGGAGATCATACATACAGATGTATGTGGTCCGATGAATGTTGAGGCTCGTGGCGGATATCGTTATTTTCTCACCTTCATAGATGATTTAAGCAGACATGGGTATATCGACTTAATGAAACATAAGTCTGAAACATTTGAAAAGTTCAAAGAATTTCAGAGTGAAGTTGAAAATCATCGTAACAAGAAAATAAAGTTTCTACGATCTGATCGTGGAGGAGAATATTTGAGTTATGAGTTTGATCTTTGTTTGAAACAATGCGGAATAGTTTCGCAACTCACGCCACCCGGAACACCACAACGTAATGGTGTGTCCAAACGTCGTAATCGTACTTTACTAGATATGGTGCGATCTATGATGTCTCTTATTGATTTACCGCTATCGTTTTGGGGTTATACTTTAGAGACGGCTGCATTCACGTTAAATAGGGCACCATTGAAATCTATTGAGATGACGCCTTATGAACTCTGGTTTGGTAAGAAACCAAAGTTGTCGTTTCTGAAAGTTTGGGGCTGCAATGCTTATGTGAAAAAGCTTCAACCTGATAAGCTCGAACCCAAATCAGAGAAATGTGTCTTCATAGGATACCCAAAGGAGACTGTTGGGTACACCTTCTATCACAGATCCGAAGGCAAGACTTTTGTTGCTAAATTCAGAGTTTTTCTAGAGAAGGAGTTTCTCTCGAAAGAAGTGAGTGGGAGGAAAGTAGAACATGATGAGGTAACTGTACCTGCTCCCTTATTGGAAAGTAGTTCATCACAGAAACCGGTTTCTGCGACACCTACACCAATTAGTGAGGAAGTTAATGATGATGATCATGAAACTTTAGATCAAGTTGTTACTGAACCTCATAGGTCAACCAGAGTAAGATCCACACCAGAGTGGTACGGCAATCCTGTTCTGGAAGTTATGTTACTAGACCATGACGAACCTACGAACTATGAAGAAGCGATGGTGAGCCCAGATTCCGCAAAATGGCTTGAGGCCATGAAATCTGAGATGGGATCCATGTATGAGAACAGAGTGTGGACTTTGGTTGACTTGCCCGGTGATCAGCAAGCAATTGAGAATAAATGGATCCTCAAGAAGAAGACTGACGCTGATGGTAATATTACTGTCTATAAAGCTCGACTTGTTGCAAAAGGTTTTCGACAAGTTCAAGGGATTGACTACGATGAGACCTTCTCACCCGTAGCGATGCTTAAGTCTGTCCGAATCATGTTAGAAATTGCCGCATTTTATGATTATGAAATTTGGCAAATGGATGTCAAAAATGCATTCCTGAATGGTTTTCTGGAAGAAGAGTTGTATATGATGCAACCAGAAGGTTTTGTCGATCCAAAGGGAGCTAACAAAGTGTGCAAGCTCCAGCGATCCATTTATGGAATGGTGCAAGCCTCTCGGAGTTGGAATAAACGCTTTGATAGTGTGATCAAAGCATTTGGTTTTGTACAGACTTTTGGAGAAGCCTGTATTTACAAGAAAGTGAGTGGGAGCTCTATGGCATTTCTAATATTATGTGGATGACATATTGTTGATTGGAAATGATATAGAATTTCTGGATAGCATAAAGGGATACATGAATAAGAGTTTTTCAATGAAAGACCTCGGTGAAGCTGCTTATATATTGGGCATCAAGATCTATAGAGATAGATCAAAATGCTTAATTGGACTTTCACAAAGCACATACCTTGACAAAGTTTTGAAGAAGTTCAAAATGGATCAAGCAAAGAAAGGGTTCTTGCCTGTGTTACATGGTGTGAAGTTGAGTAAGACTCAATGCCCGACCACTGCAGAAGATAGAGAGAAAATGAAAGATGTTCCCTATGCTTCAGCCATAGGCTCTATCATGTATGCAATGTTGTGTACCAGACTTGATGTGTGCCTTGCTATAAGTCTAGCAGGGAGGTACCAAAGTAATCCAGGAGTGGATCACTGGACAGCGGTCAAGAACATCCTGAAATACCTGAAAAGGACTAAGGATATGTTTCTCGTTTATGGAGGTGACAAAGAGCTCGTCGTAAACGGTTACGTTGATGCAAGCTTTGACACTGATCCGGACGATTCTAAATCGCAAACCGAATACGTGTTTACATTGAACGGTGGAGCTGTCAGTTGGTGCAGTTCTAAACAAAGCATTGTGGCAGGATCTACGTGTGAAGCGGAGTACATAGCTGCTTTGGAAGTAGCAAATGAAGGAGTCTGGATGAAGGAGTTCATATCCGATCTAGGTGTCATACCTAGTGCATCGGGTCCAATGAAAATCTTTTGTGACAATACTGGTGCAATTGCCTTGGCGAAGGAATCCAGATTTCACAAGAGAACCAAGCACATCAAGAGATGCTTCAATTCCATACGGGATTTAGTCCAGGTGGGAGACATAGAAATTTGCAAGATACATATGGATCTAAATGTTGCAGACCCGTTGACTAAGCCTCTTCCACGAGCAAAATTGTTGGGGAACGTAGTAATTTCAAAAAAATTCCTACGCACACGCAAGATCATGGTGATGCATAGCAACGAGAGGGCAGAGTGTGATCTACGTACCCTGGTAGACCGACAGCGGAAGCGTTAGCACAACGCGGTTGATGTAGTTGTACGTCTTCACGGCCCGACCGATCAAGCACCGAAACTACGGCACCTCCGAGTTTTAGCACACGTTCAGCTCGATGACGATCCCCGGACTCCGATCCAGCAAAGTGTCGGGGAAGAGTTCCGTCAGCACGACAGCGTGGTGACGATCTTGATGTACTACCGTCGCAGGGCTTCGCCTAAGCACCGTTACAATATTATCGAGGATTATGGAGGAAGGGGCACCGCACACGGCTAAGAATATGATCACGTGGATCAACTTGTGTGTCTAGGGGTGCCCCTGCCCCCGTATATAAAGGAGCAGGGGAAGGTGCGGCCGGCCAGGAGGAGGGCACGCCAGGAGGAGTCCTACTCCCACCGGGAGTAGGATTCCCCCCTTTCCTAGTTGGAATAGGATTCGGGAGGGGGAAAGAGGAGAGAGAGAAGGAAGGGGGGGCGCCGCCCCCCTCTCCTTGTCCTATTCGGACTAGGGGGGGAGGGGCGCGCGGCCCAGCCCTGGCCACCTCTCCTCTCTTCCACTAAAGCCCACTAAGGCCCATATACCTCCCGGGGGGTTCCGGTAACCTCCCGGTACTCCGGTAAAATCCCGATTTCACCCGGAACACTTCCGATATCTAAATATAGGCTTCCAATATATCAATCTTTATGTCTCGACCATTTCGAGACTCCTCGTCATGTCCGTGATCACATCCAGGACTCCGAACAAACTTCGGTACATCAAAATGCATAAACTCATAATATAACTGTCATCAAAACCTTAAGCGTGCGGACCCTATGGGTTCGAGAACAATGTAGACATGACCGAGACACGTCTCTGGTCAATAACCAATAGCAGAACCTGGATGCTCATATTGGCTCCCACATATTCTACGAAGATCTTTATCGGTCAGACCGCATAACAACATACGTTGTTCCCTTTGTCATCGGTATGTTACTTGCCCGAGATTCGATCGTCGGTATCTCAATACCTAGTTCAATCTTGTTACCGGCAAGTCTCTTTACTCGTTACGTAATACATCATCTCGCAACTAACTCATTAGTTGCAATGCTTGCAAGGCTTATGTGATGTGCATTACCGAGAGGGCCCAGAGATACCTCTCCGACAATCGGAGTGACAAATCCTAATCTCGAAATACGCCAACCCAACATGTACCTTTGGAGACACCTGTAGAGCTCCTTTATAATCACCCATTTACATTGTGACGTTTGGTAGCACACAAAGTGTTCCTCCGGTAAACGGGAGTTGCATAATCTCATAGTCATAGGAACATGTATAAGTCATGAAGAAAGCAATAGCAACATACTAAACGATCGAGTGCTAAGCTAACGGAATGGGTCAAGTCAATCACATCATTCTCCTAATGATGTGATCCCGTTAATCAAATAACAACTCTTTGTCGTTGGTTAGGAAACATAACCATCTTTGATTAACGAGCTAGTCAAGTAGAGGCATACTAGTGACACTCTGTTTGTCTATGTATTCACACATGTATTATGTTTCCGGTTAATACAATTCTAGCATGAATAATAAACATTTATCATGAAA
This sequence comes from Triticum urartu, assembly GCF_056163025.1. Lineage (NCBI taxonomy): Eukaryota > Viridiplantae > Streptophyta > Magnoliopsida > Poales > Poaceae > Triticum > Triticum urartu. The sequence goes on along the minus strand of NC_141878.1, from coordinate 538,558,603 downwards.
TAAGGAAATAAATAATAACTTTATTATTGCCTCTAGGGCATATTTCCTTCAAAAACATGATCAGCACCAAGGCTCCATGGGTGTTAGAATCATTACTGTGTAATCTAGATTATTGACTCTAGTGCAAGTGGGAGACTGAAGGAAATATGCCCTAGAGGCAATAATAAAGTTATTGTTTATTTCCTTATATAATGATAAATGTTTATTATTCATGCTAGAATTGTATTAAGCGGAAACATAATACATGTGTGAATACATAGACAAACAGTATGTCACTAGTATGCCTCTACTTGACTAGCTTGTTGATCAGAGATGGTTAAGTTTCCTAACCATAGACAAAGAGTTGTCATTTTGATTAATGAGATCACATCATTAGGAGAATGATGTGATTGACTTGACCCATTTCATTAGCTTAGCACACGATCGTTTAGTATGTTGCTATTGCTTTCTTCATGACTTATACATGTTCCTATGACTATGAGATTATGCAACTCCCGTTTACCGGAGGAACACTTTGTGAGCTACCAAACGTCACAACGTAACTGGGTGATTATAAAGGTGCTCTACAGGCGTCTCCGAAGGTACTTGTTGAGTTGGCGTATTTTGAGATTAGGATTTGTCACTCCGATTGTCGGAGAGGTATCTCTGGGCCCTCTCGGTAATGCACATCACTTAAGCCTTGCAAGCATTGCAACTAATGAGTTAGTACGGGATAATGTATTACGGAACGAGTAAACAGACTTGCCGGTAACGAGATTGAAACTAGGTATTGAGATACCGATGATCGAATCTCAGGCAAGTAACATACCGAAGACAAAGGGCACAATGTATGTTGTTATGCGGTCTGACCGATAAAGATCTTCGTAGAATATGTGGGAACCAATATGAGCATCCAGGTTCCGCTATTGGTTATTGACTGGAGACGTGTCTCGGTCATGTCTACATAGTTCTCAAACCCGTAGGGTCCGCACGCTTAACGTTTCGATGACAGTTATATTATGAGTTTATATGTTTTGATGTACCGAAGGTTGTTCGGAGTCCCGGATATGATCACGGACATGACGAGGAGTCTTGAAATGGTCGAGACATGAAGATTGATATATTGGAAGCCTATGTTTGGATATCATAAGTGTTCCGGGTGAAATCGGGATTTTACCAGAGTACCGGGAGGTTACCGGAACCCACCGGGAGGTTAATGGGCCTTAGTGGGCCTTTACGAAGAAGAGGAGAGGCGGCCAGGGCTGGGCCGCGCGCCCCTCCCCCTAGTTCGAATAGGACAAGGAGAGGGGGGCGGCGCCCCCCTTCCTTCCTCTCTCCCTCCTCTTTCCCCCTCCCAAGTCCTAATCCAACTAGGAAAGGGGGGGAGTCCTACTCCCGGTGGGAGTAGGACTCCTCCTGGCGCACCCTCTCTCCTGGCCGGCCGCACCCACCCTTGATCCTTTATATACAGGGGCAGGGGGCACCCTAGAGACACAACAATTGATCGTTTGATCTTTTAGCCGTGTGTGGTGCCCCCCTCCACCATAGTCCACCTCGATAATATTGTAGCGCTGCTTAGGCGAAGCCCTGCGTCGGTAGAACATCATCATTGTCACCATGCCGTCGTGCTGACAAAACTCTCCCTCAACACTCGGCTGGATCGGAGTTTGAGGGACGTCATCGGGCTGAACGTGTGCTGAACTCGGAGGTGTTGTACGTTCGGTACTTGATCGGTCGGATCGTGAAGATGTACGAATACATCAACCATGTTGTGCTAACGCTTCCGCTTTCGGTCTACGAGGGTACGTGGACAACACTCTCCCCTCTTGTTGCTATGCATCACCACGATCTTGCGTGTGTGTAGGAATTTTTTTGAAATTACTACGTTCCCCAACATCGGTCTCGGGGTCTACCGAAGAGAAGGGGGGAAGAAACAATAAATATAAAGCAAACATAGCATCACAAAGCATAACATGGCAATATGCTGTGCCGGGTGTGACCTAACGTATGGCTACACGATATAGGTGAAGGAGGAATTCAACCAGGAATGTTTTCCCGGTTCCAGACCTGTGTCAGATAGATGACCGGAGGGGGAATGTTCCATGTTCAGCTAGTTAAAGGCATCTGACAGGTAAACGAACCGCGTATTCGGATTCGTCATGTTGTTCTGAGCAACTTTCATATATAAAAAATTTTCATCCCAATTACAGATTATTTTATATGAATTTATTAAAGATTTAACAATATTATGAAAATCCCTGAAATTCTGCTAAGTCTAAGAATTCGCCACTTTTAAACATCACTTAGCTGTTTTTGAAAAGCTACAACTATTGTTCTGTACATCTTATGATTTTGTGCCTTATATCAATTGTGAGCATTTCTCTGCGATCTACATGTTAGTATCCCTTTCATCCATATTAGAGTTCATTTGCTTGATCATCAACGGCTCTAAAGTAGCTATGAAAATAAAGTTGTTTTCGGTTTTTCTGTTAACAGAACATTGAACTTTGTGATTTTCATAGGAATTAATCCACGCATCGAAAGGATTTGGTCTAGTGGGATAAAATGAAGTTTGTCAACTATACTTTCTACTCATATTTGTTTTTGGCATGTGGTATTTTTGATATAAAGATGCAAAGTAAAAAGTAAAAGCAAAGTAAATAGCAAAACAATATAAAAGTGATGGAGATTGATATGATGAGAATAGACCCGGGGGCCATAGGTTTCACTAGTGGCTTCTCTCAAGAGCATAAGTATTCTAGTGGGTGAACAAATTACTATTGAGCAATTGATAGAATTGAGCATAATTATGAGAATATCTAGGCATGATCATGTATATAGGCATCACATCCGTGACAAGTAGATCGAAACGATTCTGCATCTACTACTATTACTCCACTCATCGACCGCTATCCAACATGCATCTAGAGTATTAAGTTAAAAACAGAGTGACGCCTTAAGCAAGATGACATGATGTAGAGAGATAAATTCATGCAATATGAAATAAACCCCATCTTGTTATCCTCGATGGCAACGATACAATACGTGCCTTGCTGCCCCTTCTGTCACTGGGTAAGGACACCGCAAGATCGAACCCAAAGCTAAGCACTTCTCCCATGGCAAGAACTACCAATTTAGTTGGCCAAACTAAACGGATAATTCGAAGAGACTTGCAAAGATAACCAATCATGCATAAAAGAATTCAGAGAAGATTCAAATATTATTCATAGATAGACTTGATCATAAACCCACAATTCATCGGTCTCAACAAACACAACGCAAAAAGAAGATTACATCGAATAGATCTCCACAAGAGAGGGGGAGAACTTTGTATTGAGATTCAAAGAGAGAGAAGAAGCCATCTAGCTACTCACTATGGACCCAAAGATCTGAGGTAAACTACTCACACTTCATCGGAGGGGCTAGGATGATGTAGAAGCCCTCCGTGATGACGGCCCTCTTCCGGTGGAGCTCCGGAACAGGCCCCAAGATGGGATCTCGTGGATACAGAAAGTTGCGGCGATGGAATTATGGTTTTGTCTCCTGTTCTGGTCGTTTGGGGGTACGTGTGTATATATAGGAGGAAGGAGTACATCGGTGGAGCACCGAGGGGCCCATGAGGCAGGGGGCGCACCCTAGGGGGGCGCCCCCCACCCTCGTGACCACCTCTTTGATCCCTTGCAGTAGGGTCCAAGTCTCCTGGATCACGTTCGGTGAGAAAATCACGTTTCCGAAGATTTTATTCCGTTTGGACTCCGTTTGATATTCCGTTTATCCGAAACACTGAGATAGGCAAAAACAACAATTCTGGGTTGGGCCTCCGGTTAATAGGTTAGTCCCAAAAATAATATAAAAGTGGAAAATAAAGGCCAATATAGTCCAAAACAGTAGATAATATAGCATGGAGCAATCAAAAATTATAGATACGTTGGAGACGTATCAGCCTGTTAGTAGTTGTTTTGCTGCAGTTTAGGTGTTGTCTAGAGGGTTAGTCAATGTGATATTTGTAAATCTAACCATAGTAGCAACTCCAGTAGTTAGTAGTAATAGTAGGTTCAGTAGAGCAGTAGCGTAGTAGTAGGATGCAGCAGCAGGTGCATCAGCGGGTAGCAGCGCTGCGGGTAGCAGTAGGCGATGGCGAGGCCACGCACGGGCAGCGGGCAAGGGCGCGTCGGGCGCGGCTGCGGCGGCCGTGCGCAGCAGCAACAACAGTAGTGAACAGCGCGGCGGCGATCAGCGGCAGGGGGAGGCGCTGCATGCGAACGAGCAGCAGCAGGTCAGCAAGGCGGTAGAGAAAGCAGCAGTGGCAGTAGAAGGAAGAAGCAATAGTGGAGCGGGAGCAGCAAAGTGTTAGGTTTAATCTTGATTCATGTATCCGCGTATTTAGTTTTACTATGTGCATGTAGCTTAGACAGTAGTAGGGTGATGTAGGCCGGTGAAGCTTTGGTTGTGCACGAAGAAGGCGAGATGCCGGGCGGCCGTGTGATGCGGCGAGCATGGTGAGATGCTCATGATGCTCTGAGGTACGGCACGGTCGCGAGAAGCTGCAAGACGTGTCGAAGACTGGAGCGTGATGGACTGCATCAAGTTGAGTCGGGTGAACCGGCAGGTCGTTCGGTTTGTAGGGTCCTAGCCGATAGAATGGTTGGGTAAGTAGTTTGTGCATGCATGTAGTTGGAGTTGTCAGAGGTAGTGGCCGAGCCGTATGGATCATGGAGAGAGTTTAGGAATTAGTTAGTGCATGGTTAGTGGGTTAGCAGCCGAGTGTGGCGGCTGGCCCGTGCATGCGTGGGTTTGTGTTGTTAGTGGCCAGGCATGGCAGCTGGGGTAGTGCGTGCGTGAGGTCATTCTCCTGTGTGTGTATATATTTTTTGTTTTGAGTGAATGAGAAGAGGAGAGGCCCTGAGGGCTGGCAAAACAATGTAGCGTAAGTGTGTCTCACCGGGAGGAAGAGGCAAAGCTAGTTTCTCTCTGGTGAGGTATGCGTGCGTGTGTGTGCAGAGTTCCTCACAACGGTGTGTTCTTGTGTTGTGAGAAAACATGAGAGAGAGAAGAGAGACTAGTGTAAGTTGTGAGACTCAGCCGAGAGATAGAAGAAGATGGCACTGCGAGAGGCGGCACCAACATTTGGCATCAGAGCGATCCACGGAGACGGTGGCACGGTGGACTCCATGCGAGGTGGAGGTCATCGGCGGCGCGATGCCGCTGATGGCCGGCTGCGGTGCGATGCCGCTAGACGGAGATGGCGGCGCGAAGCTGCCACAAGAAGACAATGGTGTGACACCGTTGGGAGGTACGGCGGCGGGAAGCCGTCATGAGGATCGGTGTCAAGCTCGTCGACGGTGCTATCTAGGGTGGTGTGATGCCATCAACAAGATGGGTCGTTGCGACAGCGTGGTGATCGGCGTTGCGAAGGCTTCGTCCATATCATGAGGTGGCCGCTGCGTGCGGCAGGACGATGTGGTGATGGGCGCTGCGACAACGTCGACCACGACAAGATGGTGCATGGTGGTGTTCGGCGCTGCGACGGCGTCGACCACGACAAGATGGTGCACTGGGTGTCCGGCGCTGCGATGGCGTCGTCCTCGGCAAGGATAAATTGCTACATGCTGCAAGTGGAGGCGGGTGATCCGCATTGGAGATTGGAAAATCAAGATTACGGGAAAAAATGTTAGGTTTAATCTTGATTCATGTATCCGCGTATTTAGTTTTACTATGTGCATGTAGTTTAGACGGTAGTAGGGTGATGTAGGCTGGTGAAGCTTTGGTTGTGCATGAAGAAGGCGAGATGTCGGGCGGCCGTGCAATGCGGCAAGCATGGCAAGATGCTCACGATGCTCTGAGATACGGCACAGTCGCGAGAAGTGCCAAGACGTGCCGAAGACTGGAGCGTGATGGACTGCATCAAGTTGAGTCGGGTGAACCGGTAGGTCATTCGGTTTGTTGGGTACTAGTCGATAGAATGGTTGGGTAAGTAGTTTGTGCATGCATGTAGTTGGAGTGGTCAAAGATGGTGGCCGAGCCGTATGGATCCTGGAGAGAATTTAGGAATTAGTTAGTGCATGGTTAGTGGGTTAGCAGCCGAGTGTGGCGGCTGGCCCGTGCATGCGTGGGTTTGTGCTGTTAGTGGCCAGGCATGGCAGCTGGGGTAGTGCGTGTGTGAGGTCATTCTCCTGTGTGTATATATTTTGTTTTGAGTGAATGAGAAGAGTATAGGCCCTGAGGGCTGGCAAAACAATGTAGCGTAAGTGTGTCTCACCGGGAGGAAGAGGCAAAGCTAGTTTGTCTCTGGCGAGGTATGCGTGCGTGTGTGTGCAGAGTTCCTCACCACGGTGTGTTCTTGTGTTGTGAGAAAACATGAGAGAGATAAGAGAGAGTAGTGTAAGTTGTGAGACTCAGCCGAGAGATAGAAGAAGATGGCGCTGCGAGAGGCGGCGCCAACATTTGGCATCAGAGTGATCCACGGAGACGGCGGCGCGGTGGACTCCATGCGAGGTGGAGGTCGTCGGCGGCGCGATGCCGCTGATGGCCGGCTGTGGTGCAATGCCGCTAGACGGATATGACGGCTCGAAGCTGCCACAAGAAGACAACGGTGTGACGCCATTGGGAGGTACGGCGGTGCGAAGCCTTCATGAGGATCGGCGTCAAGCTCGTCGACGGTGCTATCTAGGGTGGTGTGATGCCATCAGCAAGATGAGTCATTGTAACGGCGTGGTGATCGACGTTGAGAAGGCGTCGTCCACATCATGAGGTGGCCGCTGCGTGCGGCAGGACGATGTGGTGATGGGCGCTGTGACGGCGTCGACCACGACAAGATGGTGCATGATGGTGTCCGGCGCTGCGACGGCGTCGACCACGACAAGATGGTGCACGGGGTGTCCGGCGCTGCGATGGCGTCGTCGGCGACAAGGATAAATTGCAACATGCTGCATGTGGAGGTGGGTGATCCGCATCGGAGATTGGAAAATCAAGATTACGGGGGAAAATGTTAGGTTTAATATTGATTCATGTATCCGCGTATTTAGTTTTACTATGTGCATGTAGTTTAGACGGTAGTAGGGTGATGTAGGCCGGTGAAGCTTTGGTTGTGCACGAACAAGGCGAGATGCCGGGCGGCCGTTTGATGTGGCGAGCATGGCGAGATGCTCATGATGCTCTGAGGTTTGGCACGGCCGCGAGAAGCGGCAAGACGTGCCGAAGACTGGAGCGTGATGGACTGCATCAAGTTGAGTCGGGTGAACCGGCAGGTCGTTCGGTTTGTTGGGTCCTAGCCGATAGAATGGTTGGGTAAGTAGTTTGTGCATGCATGTAGTTGGAGTGGTCAGAGATGGTGGCCGGGCCGTATGGATCATGGAGAGAGTTTAGGAATTAGTTAGTGCATGGTTAGTGGGTTAGCAGCCGAGTGTGGCGGCTGGCCCGTGCATGCGTGGGTTTGTGCTGTTAGTGGCCAGGCATGGCAGCTCGGGTAGTGTGTGCATGAGGTCATTCTCCTGTGTGTATATATATTTTGTTTTGAGTGAATGAGAAGAGCAGAGGCCCTGAGGCCTGGCAAAACAATGTAGCGTAAGTGTGTCTCACCAGGAGGAAGAGGCAAAGCTAGTTTCTCTCTGGTGAGGTATGCGTGCGTGTGTGTGCCGAGTTCCTCACCACGGTGTGTTCTTGTGTTGTGAGAAAACATGAGAGGGAGAGATTACGAGATAGAAGAAGATGGCGCTGGGAGAGGCGGCGCCAACACAAAGCAGCCAGTGTTGGGGAACGTAGCAGAATTTTAAAATTTTCTATGCATCACCAAGATCAATCTATGGAGTCATCTAGCAACGAGGGAGAAAGTAGTGCATCTACATACCCTTGTAGATCGCGCGCGGAAGCGTTCAAGAGAACGGGGTTGATGGAGTCGTACTCGTCGTGATCTAAAATCACCGATGACCTAGCGCCGAACGGACGGCACCTCCGCGTTCAACACACGTACGGTTGGGAAGACGTCTCCTCCAACCTGATCCAACAAGGGGAAATGAGAGGTTGATGAAGATCCAGCAGCACGACGGCGTGGTGGTGGAAGCAACGGTGATCTCGGCAGGGCTTCGCCAAGCACAGGGAGATGGAGGAGTGTCACGGGAGGGAGAGGGACAGGCCAGGGGCTAGGGTGTGGCTGCCCTCCCTCCCCCCACAATTTATAGGACCCCTAGGGGGGCGCCAGCCCTAGGAGATGCCATCTCCAAGGGGGGCGGCGGCCAAGGGGGGTGGAGTGCCCCCCAAGCCAAGTGGGGCGCCCCCACCCCTAGGGTTTCCAACCCTAGGCGCAGGGGAGGCCCATGGGGGGCGCACCAGCCCACTAGGGGCTGGTTCCCCTCCCACTTCAGCCCATGGGGCCCTCCGGGATAGGTGGCTCCACCCGGTGGACCCCCGGGACCCTTCCGGTGGTCCCGGTACAATACCGATTACCCCCGAAACTTTCCCGATGGCCGAAACTTGACTTCCTATATATAAATCTTCACCTCCAGACCATTCCGGAACTCCTCGTGACATCCGGGATCTCATCCGGGACTCCGAACAACTTTTGGGTTACCGTATACTAATATCTCAACAACCCTAGCATCACCGAACCTTAAGTGTGTAGACCCTACGGGTTCGGGAGACACGTAGACATGACCGTGACGACTCTCCGGTCAATAACCAACAGCGGGATCTGGATACCCATGTTGGCTCCCACATGCTCCTCAATGATCTCATCGGATGAACCACGATGTCGAGGATTCAATCAATCCGTATAGAATTCCCTTTGTCAATCGGTACGTTACTTGCCCGAGACTCGATCGTCGGTATCCCAATACCTTGTTCAATCTCGTTACCGGCAAGTCACTTTACTCGTACCGTAATGCATGATCCCGTGATCAACCACTTGGTCACATTGAGATCATTATGATGATGCATTACCGAGTGGGCCCAGAGATACCTCTCCGTCATACGGAGTGACAAATCCTAGTCTCGATTCGTGCCAACCCAACATACACTTTCGGAGATACCTGTAGTGTACCTTTATAGTCACCCAGTTACGTTGTGACGTTTGGCACACCCAAAGCACTCCTACGGTATCCGGGAGTTGCACAATCTCATGGTCTAAGGAAATGATACTTGACATTCGGAAAAGCTACAGCAAACGAACTACACGATCTTTGAGCTATGCTTAGGATTGGGTCTTGTCCATCACATCATTCTCCTAATGATGTGATCCCGTTATCAATGACATCCAATGTCCATAGTCAGGAAACCATGACTATCTTTTGATCAACGAGCTAGTCAACTAGAGCCTCACTAGGGACGTGCTGTGGTCTATGTATTCACACATGTATTACGATTTTCGGATAACACAACTATAGCATGAACAATAGACAATTATCATGAACAAAGAAATATAATAATAACCATTTTATTATTGCCTCTAGGGCACATTTCCAACAGCCAGGCACAAGGGCGCGCGGGCGCACGCACATACACGGGCGATACAGCGGCGAGGGGAAGCGGGCGTGATACGTATCCGTTGTATCTACTTTTCCAAACACTTTTGCCCTTGTTTTGGACTCTAACTTGTATGATTTGAATGGAACTAACCCGGACTGACGCTGTTTTCAGTAGAATTGCCATGATGTTGTTTTATGTGCAGAAAACAAAAGTTCTCGGAATGACCTGAAACTCCACGGAATATCTTACAATAAATAATAAAAAATCCTCGCCAAAGATGAAGACCAGGGGGCCACACCCTTTCCACGAGGGTGGGGGGCGCGCCCCCCTACCTCGTGGGCCCCCTGGAGACCTCCCGACTCCAATTCCAACTCTATATATCTGCTTTCAGGGAGAAAAAAAATAGGAGAGAAGAAATCATCGCATTTTACGATATGGAGCCGCCGCCAAGCCCTAAAACCTCTCTGGAGGGCTGATCTGGAGTCCGTTCGGGGCTCCGGAGAGGGGGATTCGTCGCCGTCATCATCATCAACCATCCTCCATCACCAATTTCATGATGCTCACCGCCGTGCGTGAGTAATTCCATCGTAAGCTTGCTGGACGGTGATGGGTTGGATGAGATTTATCATGTAATTGAGTTAGTTTTGTTAGGGTTTGATCCCTAGTATCCACTATGTTCTGAGATTGATGTTGCTATGACTTTGCTATGCTTAATGCTTGTCACTAGGGCCCGAGTGCCATGATTTCATATCTGAACCTATTATGTTTTCATCAATATATGAGAGTTCTTGATCCTATCTTGCAAGTCTATAGTCACCTATTATGTGTTATGATCCGTTAACCCCGAAGTGACAATAATCGGGATACTTACCGGTGATGACCGTAGTTTGAGGAGTTCATGTATTCACTATGTGCTAATGCTTTGTTCCGGTTCTCTATTAAAAGGAGGCCTTAATATCCCTTAGTTTCCATTAGGACCCCGCTGCCATGGGAGGGTAGGACAAAAGATGTCATGCAAGTTCTTTTCCATAAGCACGTATGACTATATTCGGAATACATGCCTACATTACATTGACGAATTGGAGCTAGTTCTGTGTCAGCCTATGTTATGACTGTTACATGATGAACCACATCCGGCATAATTATCCATCACTGATCCGATGCCTACGAGCTTTCCATATACTGGTTTACACTTATTTACTTTCCCGTTGCTATTGTTACAATCACTACAAAATACCCAAAAACACTACTTTGCTTTCGTTACTCTTTTGTTACCGTTACCATCACTATCATATTACTTTGCTACTAAACACTTTGTTGCAGATACTAAGTTTCCAGGTGTGGTTTAATTGACAACTCAACTGCTAATACTTGAGAATATTCTTTGGCTCCCCTTGTGTCGAATCAATAAATTTGGGTTGAATACTCTACCCTCGAAAGCTGTTGCGATCCCCTATACTTGTGGGTTATCAAGACTAATTTCTGGCGCCGTTGTCGAGGAGCATAACTCTATTCTTTGTGTCACTTGGGATTTATATCTGCTGGACACTATGAAGAATTTGAAAGACGCTAAGACAACAATTCATCCCTCAACTACGAGGGGAGGTAAGGAACTGTCATCTAGCTCTGCACTTGATTCACTTTCTGTTATGAGTAAGCTTGCGACACCTAAACCTGCTTCTGCTATTCGTTCTGATATGTCGCATGTTATTGATGATGCCACTTCTGCTATACATGATACTTATGATGAAACCACTTCTATGCTTGATACTACTATGCCACTTAGTGATTTTCTCGAGGAACAACTTGCTAGGGCTAGAGAGATTGAAAATATTGAATCTGATTATGATGATGAAAGTGATGATGAAGAATCACTTGTTATTCCTGAGGGTTATTTATTTTATCAAGAAGTTTCTTTAGCTATTTTAGCTTGCAAAGATAGATATGAACTCAAAAGGTTATTAGCTAAATGGAATAAGAAATCTCTAAATGCTAGGATGAGACTTGACCCTGCTTTTGCTACCTCACCTATCTGTGTTACTGATAAGGATTATGAATTCTCTGTTGATCCTGATATAATTACTTTAGTTGAATCTGATCCTTTTCATGGCTATGAATCTAAAACTGTTGTGGCACATCTTACTAAATTAAATGATATAGCCACCCTGTTCACTAATGATGAGAGATCTCGCTACTTTTATATCCTTAAAATATTTCCGTTCTCATTAAAGGGTGATGCTAAGATATGGTTTAATTCTCTTGATCCTGGTTGTGTGCGTAGTCCCCAGGATATGATTTACTACTTCTCTGCTAAATATTTCCCTGCTCATAAGAAACAAGCTGCTTTAAAGGAAATATATACAACTTTGTGCAAATCAAAGAAGAGAGTCTCCCACAAGCTTGGGGGAGGCTTCTCAAGTTACTTAATGCTTTGCCTGATCATCCTCTTAATAAAAATGAAATACTTGATATCTTTTATAATGGACTAACCGATGCTTCCAGAGATTACCTGGATAGTTGTGCTGCTTCTCTTTTCAGGGAAAGAACACCGGATGAAGCTGAAATCTTATTGAATAATATGTTGACAAATGAAAATAATTGGGCACCTCCTGAGCCAGCTCCTGCTCCAATTAATGATCCTATTCCTAAACCAACTCCGAAGAAGAGAGGTGTTCTACTTCTCAGTCCCGAAGATATGCAAGAGGCAAAGAAATCTATGAAATAAAAAGGTATTAAAGTTGAAGATGTTAAGAATTTACCTCCTATTGAAAAAATACATGGTCGTAATTTACCGCCTGCCGAAGAAACATATGATCTTGATCCTTTACTTATTGAAGAACCTCCAGACCTCGATAACCCGACACATGTAGTAAAGGTAAATTCTGTCTATAGATATGATAAAGCTGAAATCCCTCCTGCTAAAATTGCTAGTCAATGCTTGGATGAATTTGATAATTTTATGTTTAAGCAAGAAAACTTCAATGCTTATTTTGGTAGACAATTAAAACAAGATGCTGATTTGATTAAATACTTGGGTGATTATATGGCTAATATTAGAGGTGAACTTAAACTTGTTAGTAAACATGCTTCCATGGTTACCACTCAAGTAGAACAAGTACTTAAAGCTCAAAAAGAATTGCTCAATGAGATGAATAGTAAGAAAAATAATTATGCTATTAAAGTGGCTACTAGAACTGGTAGAATGACTCAGGAACCTTTGTATCCTGAAGGCCACCCTAAGAGAATTGAGCAAGATTCTCAGAGAAATAATATTGATGCACCTAGTTCTTCTAAAAGGAAGAAAAAGAAAAATGATAGAACTGTGCAAACTTCTAGTGAACCTATTGCTCTACCACCTGATAATCCAAATGATATCTCTATGTCTGATGCTGAAACACAATCTGGCAATGAACATGAACCTAATGAAAATGTTAATGATGATGTTCATAATGATGCTCAACCTAGTAATGATAATGATGTAGAAATTGAACCTGCTGTTGATCTTGATAACCCACAATCAAAGAATCAATGTTATGATAAGAAAGACTTTGTTGCTAGGAAACATGGTAAAGAAAGAGAGCCTTGGGTTCAAAAACCCATGCCTTTTTCTCCCAAACCATCCAAGAAAAAGGATGATGAGGATTTTGAGCGCTTTGCTCAAATGATTAGACCTATCTTTTTGCGTATGCGATTAACTGATATGCTCAAAATGAATCCTTATGCTAAGTACATGAAAGATATTGTTACAAATAAAAGAAAGATACCAGAAGCTGAAATTTCCACCATGCTTGCTAATTATACTTTTAAGGGTGGAATACCAAAGAAACTTGGAGATCCAGGAGTACCCACTATATCATGCTCCATTAAAAGAAACTATGTTAAAACTGCTTTATGTGATCTTGGAGCCGGTGTTAGTGTTATGCCTCTCTCTTTATATCGTAGACTTGACTTGAATAAGTTGACACCTACTGAAATATCTTTGCAAATGACTGATAAATCAACTGCTATACCTGTCGGTATTTGTGAGGATGTGCCTGTTGTAGTTGCAAACGTTACTATTTTAACGGACTTTGTTATTCTTGATATTCCCGAGGACGGTAGTATGTCTATTATTCTTGGAAGACCTTTTCTTAATACTGCAGGGGCTGTTATTGATTGCACTAAAGGCAATGTCACTTTTCATGTTAATGGTAATGAGCATACGGTACACTTTCCGAGGAAACAACCTCAAGTTCATAGTATCAATTCTATCGAAAAAATTCCATCGATTATATTTGGAGGTTTTGAATTTCCTCTTCCTACTGTCAAGAAGAAATATGATATTCTTATTATTGGGGATGTGCATATCCCCGTTGAGGTAACCTAGTGTTATTCAAAATTTCTTCGGTTTCATGTTAATCGGAATGAGTTTGGTAACAAGACTTGATCAACCTTGTTAGTGGATTCCTTTTGATGAGCATGAGATGGATGAAACTAGAAGCACAACCTTCTGTACCCTCTCTATACTTTCTGTTATTTAGTTGAATTAAAGTAAAAATAAATAATTTTATGTCTGTTATCCGATTATCCGTGCAATATAAAAATATCTCGAAAATAAAAGTTCTCCAAATGCCCTAAAAAATAAATATGATTTTTTCTAGAATATTTGAGGATTTATGGTGCAAAGAACACACCAGGGGGGCCAGCCACCTTGCCACGAGGGTGGAGGGCGCGCCCACCCCTCTAGGGCGCGCCCCCCTGCCTCGTGGGCCACGGTGGCCCTCCTCCACTTATTCTTGCACCCATCCTCTTCTTCTTCCCACAAACACGAAAAACCAACTCAAGCCCGAGTCCAAGCTCGTTTTGCTGCCATTTTCGATCTCCTTGCTCAAAGCACCTCTCACAAAACTGCTTGGGGAAATTGTTCCTTGGTATGTGACTCCTCCATTGGTCCAATTAGTTTTTGTTCTAGTGATTTATTCATTGAAGAATTTTGCTGCTTAGGTGACCCTGTTCTTGAGCTTGCATGTCAAATTTATATGGTCAAAAGTAGTTTTGATGCATGATATAGGCCCTAGGCACTTGTAGGAGTGGTTGCTATCAATATTATTGAGTTTGGTTTACTTTTATTTTGAAGTTACTAAAAAAATTCAGAATTTTTCAGAGGAAGAAAAATGCTTAGGAAGATGTTCCAAGGTGGTTCTTCAAAGAAGTAAGGACCCAGGCTTGCAATGCGTGATGCTGACGAAGAGCCACCAAGAGACGCTCCAGTGCGTCCTTATTTAGTGGCCTTCTGAAAATTTTATGGATTGAGCGGGAATAAAAGAAGAATTCAACACATATTTGCGTAACGCTGATCTTGTGAGCTTCGAGGAAGAGAAGTGCAGTCAGTATCATAATCTCACTAGTTCCATTGTGAGAAGGTTTGAATTTTCCACTTCACGTAATTCTCCAACTGTCCTGTTTGATCTTTATGATAAATATTATATCATGGACTTAGAGGATTTTACCACTGCATGCAAACTTCCACAATGGGTTAGTATAAGGGATCCTCGTAAATCTGAATTTAGGGATTTTCTTGCTAATATAACTGTGGGAGAATCTAGAGATATTACACAAGCTACCATAGGGAGCATCCACTTTCCTGCTATACATTATTTTGCTCTCTTCATAGGTAGATGCAAAAATGGTAAAGATGAGGCATGTCATGTGTGTGTCCCTGACCTCGGTATTCTTAGGAGTGATGTGCTAGGAGACAAATCATATAATTTGGGAGCCATTGTTGCACGTAGGTTGCATCTTAATAGACGTAATGGAGATTTCTTTGGTGGAATTTATGCAACCCACGTAGCTAATTTTCTTGGTATAGATGTGCGCGAAGATCATATTGAATTACCTCCTGCCTATCTAGATTTTAATGCTATGGTTTCTCACCATTTTGTTGAGAGGAACGAATCACCTCTCCATTATCGACTAATCTTTAACAGATGACGTGTTGTCCGTATTACTCTCCCTGCTCCTGCTTTCTTTGATTATCAGGTAAAAGGAGGATATACTATTAACAGAGAGGAGGCAGATGAGTGCGAGAGGAGAGCGGAGGCCGCTCATCGCCACACTGTAGCTCAGGAGGCGATAGCCGCTGCATCACAGTACGACCCCAACAACTATTATTATGGATATCAGCCAGGCCAGCCGTGGCCATAGACCAACTTAGGCCAAAAGCCTAAGCTTGGGGGAGTACGTATTTCTCACCGACATTACATTTATGTTCACACACACTCATTGCTAGATGTCGGTGTTCATACTTTTTCATTGTGTCATCCATGCTAGTTTATTTCCTTTTATGCTTTCTTCTTGTGTGTTTAATAAACCTTAAGAAAAACCAAAAAAATTAGTTGTAGCTTTTAATTAATTTACTTTCCATGCTTGTAGTAGTAATTAAAAAAAGAAAATCCAAAAAGATTTCATGTTCTTCTTTTGCTTGTTGGGAGCTTTCCCGTGTAAATAGTTTTATTTCTTTTCTTTTCTTTGGGGTCAGTAGGAGAAGATCATGATTAAATTGTTGAAGTGGCTCTTATATGCTTTATTGTTGATTTAACCAAGAGCCCATATTGCTTTGTCTTCTCCTGTTTATTGAATGCTCGCAGATTCCAGCTTAGTCCAATGCGCGTGCACTCTTATTATTATTCACATCTTTCGGTCGTGCAAGTGAAAGGCAATGATGATGACATATGATGGACTGACTAAGATGAGAAAAGCTAGTACGAACTCGACCACTTTTGTTTTTGTAAATATGATGAGTTCATCGTTCTTGATTCAGCTTGTTATGAATAAACATGTTTGCAATGACAATTACAGATCATAGTTGCTTGTGCCATTCTTGATTAGCTATGAGTTATATATAATGGTTTACCTTGCGTGCCAGCATGCTATTGAGATGGTTATGATGTGGTATGATGGGGTGGTATCCTCCTTTGAATGATTTAAATGACTTGACTTGGCACATGTTCACGCATGTAGTTGAAACAAATCAACATAGCCTTCACGATATTTATGTCATGGTAGATTATATCCTACTCATGCTTGCATCCAATGTTTATTAATTTTAATGCATGTACATGGCTGTTGTAGCTCTCTAGTTGGTCGCTTCCCAGTCTTTTGCTAGCCTTCACCTGTACTAAGCGAGAATACTGCTTGTGCATCCAATCCCTTAAACCCCAAAGTTATTCCAGATGAGTCCACTATACCTTCCTATATGCGGTATCTACCTGCCATTCCAAGTAAATTTGTATGTGCCAAACTCTAAACCTTCAAATAATCATCCTGTTTTGTATGCTCGAATAGCTCATATATCAACTAGGGTTGCCTGTATCTTCCATGTTAGGCGGGTTATTCTCAAGAGGAGTGGACTCCGCTCCTCGCTCACGAGAAAATGGCTGGTCACCAGGATGCCTAGTCCCATGCTTTATGCAAACTAAATCAACAATAATTGCAAAACAAAACTCCCCCTAGGACCTGATGTATGTTGGAGGCACTGGTTGTTTCGAGCAAGCCATGGATTGATGTTTGTTGGTGGAGGGGGAGTATAAACTTTACCATTCTGTTTGGGAACCGCCTATAATGTGTGTAGCATGGAAGATATCGCCATCTCTTGGTTGTTATGTTGACAATGAAAGTATACCGCTCAAAATATTACTCACCTCTATTTCAAAACCGAGCTCTGGCAACTCTACAAATCCCTGCTTCCCTCTGTGAAGGGCCTATCTATTTATTTTTATATTGAGTCATCATCCTCTTATTAAAAGCACCAGTTGGAGAGCACCGCTGTCATTTGCATTCATTACTGTTAATTTATATTAGGTGTGACTATGATTGCATCTATTTTACCATGAATTACAATGTCTAGTCAGTTCTTGATCTTTAAAGGTGCTCTGCATTTATGTTTTGCGGTCTCAGAAAGGGCTAGCGAGATACCATCTTGTTATATCATATTATGATTGTTTTGAGAAAGTGTTGTCATCTGAGATTTATTATTATGGCTTGCTAGTTGATTATGCTATTGATATGGGTAATCATGAGACCTGAGAATTGTTGCAAATATGGTTAGTTATAATCTTTGCTGAAAACTTGAATGCTAGCTTGACATATTTACAACAACAAGAGCAAACAGAGTTTGTAAAAGTTTTTCTTTATTTCTTTCAGTTTGTCAACTGAATTGCTTGAGGACAAGCAAGGGTTTAAGCTTGGAGGAGTTGATACGTCTCCGTCGTATCTACTTTTCCAAACACTTTTGCCTTTGTTTTGGACTCTAACTTGTATGATTTGAATGGAACTAACCCGGACTGACGCTGTTTTCAGCAGAATTGCCATGATGTTGTTTTATGTGCAGAAAACAAAAGTTCTCGGAATGACCTGAAACTCCACGGAATATCTTACAATAAATAATAAAAAAATTCACCAAAGATGAAGACCAGGGGGCCCACACCCTTTCCACGAGGATGGGGGCGCGCCCCCTGGAGACCTCCCGACTCCAATTCCAACTCTATATATCTGCTTTCAGGGAGAAAAAAAATAGGAGAGAAGAAATCATCGCATTTTACGATATGGAGCCGCCGCCAAGCCCTAAAACCTCTCTGGAGGGCTGATCTGGAGTCCGTTCGGGGCTCCGGAGAGGGGGATTCGTCGCCGTCATCATCATCAACCATCCTCCATCACCAATTTCATGATGCTCACCGCCGTGCGTGAGTAATTCCATCGTAAGCTTGCTGGACGGTGATGGGTTGGATGAGATTTATCATGTAATTGAGTTAGTTTTGTTAGGGTTTGATCCCTAGTATCCACTATGTTCTGAGATTGATGTTGCTATGACTTTGCTATGCTTAATGCTTGTCACTAGGGCCCGAGTGCCATGATTTCATATCTGAACCTATTATGTTTTCATCAATATATGAGAGTTCTTGATCCTATCTTGCAAGTCTATAGTCACCTATTATGTGTTATGATCCGTTAACCCCGAAGTGACAATAATCGGGATACTTACCGGTGATGACCGTAGTTTGAGGAGTTCATGTATTCACTATGTGCTAATGCTTTGTTCCGGTTCTCTATTAAAAGGAGGCCTTAATATCCCTTAGTTTCCATTAGGACCCCGCTGCCACGGGAGGGTAGGACAAAAGATGTCATGCAAGTTCTTTTCCATAAGCACGTATGACTATATTCGGAATACATGCCTACATTATATTGACGAATTGGAGCTAGTTCTGTGTCAGCCTATGTTATGACTGTTACATGATGAACCACATCCGGCATAATTATCCATCACTAATCCGATGCCTACGAGCTTTCCATATACTGGTTTACGCTTATTTACTTTCCCGTTGCTATTGTTACAATCACTACAAAATACCCAAAAATATTACTTTACTTTCGTTACTCTTTTGTTACCGTTAACATCACTATCATATTACTTTGCCACTAAATACTTTGCTGCAGATACTAAGTTTCCAGGTGTGGTTGAATTGACAACTCAGCTGCTAATACTTGAGAATATTCTTTGACTCCCCTTGTGTCGAATCAATAAATTTGGGTTGACTACTCTACCCTCGAAAGCTGTTGCGATCCCCTATACTTGTGGGTTATCAGGGCGCGGGAAACGACGGGCGCGTCGGTGGCGGCGGCCTTGGGCATCAGCAGCAGCAGTTGTACTAACAACAGGCGGCAGCGAGCCTGGCAGGGGCGGCCTTGGTCTGCAGGTGGCGCGCGCGTAAGTACGGCGGACAGGGGCGCGGCGGACGCGGTCGGGGAAGGCGCGGGCCGGCGGGGGCGCGGAGAGCACAACCCCGACGCGGCGAGGGCGTACGGGGCAAGCGCGTGAGGGAGGCTGTGGTCGCGCGGGACCGGCAGCGTGGGGAGCATAGCTCCGTCCATGGCGGCTGCGAGAGTATACGGGGAGGCGACCAGCGCTGGTACGGTGAGGTATGACAAGGCGGAGGAGGGACGGAACCTCACCAACGTTGCTGAGAAGGCCCGGGGAGGACTTGCCAGAGCGGACGACGGCGACGAGCCTGGCGTCCAGAGGAAGAAGTGGTCGGGGCTGTGTTGCGGGACCGTCCCGGCTCGCGTGGCTTGGCGTAGGAGTCGAGGAAGCCGAAGCGGAGCCCCTGGCGCAGTCCTAGGCAAAGGGGGGGGGCGGATAGCGCGTAGACGGCGACGGCCATGGCGGCGGTGTCCAGCGAGGAGAGCGAGTGGGAGGGAGAGGAGAATGAAACTAGGGTTTCTCTATGGAGGAAGAGGGGCCCTTATCCATCTCCACGTGCAACGGGGTGGCCGGCGTGTGTCCATCCTGGCCACGGACGCGGCTCGTGCATCCAGCGCGACCATGGTGAATAGTGAGGAAGAACACAGGGGTAAGTTGGGCTGGGCCTCCCTGTAGCAGGTGGGCCAAAGTGCACGTGAGTGCTTTAGTTTTTTTTAACCCTTGTCTCTTTTTGTTTTCTATAATTACTTATGTTTTCCACTTTGTTTAGTTAGTAAAATATTTTTGTTGCACATGAAACCTCACACATAAATTACACACACTATTCCTAGACCACACACAAAGCTTCACAATTTTTGAAAAGGCATAAGTAATTGTTTTATTTTTGAAAAGGCCAAAATATTTGCTGATGGACCATTTATTATATTACTAGGGATTTATCTATGAGCCAAATGAAGTTGGTTTCAATATGACAATTGATCATAGGAATTTATATAATAATGCAACATTTTAGTTTTACTGATTGAACAAACAATTTATTTGACATATTTTAAATTTGAAAATGGCTTTGATTTTGTTAAGTGACAATTAGCTTAGTAAAGCATGGTGACAAGGAATCATTAGGGTGAGATTCAGGGCCGTCTCCAGGAATTTGGGGCCCCGGTACAAAATGCAAAACGAGGCCCTACTTTTTTTTACAAATCATATAACTAAAATATTAATATAATTAAATCATACTCTCACTTAATTATATATATAGCTAAAATAGTAAAGTTAGTACTAAAAATAAAATAAAAAAACAGACCTGATGTTCTACTGAAAATCATCACCCGACTGGTCTATGTATCCATTCTTCACCGCTGTGAATTGTGATGCGATAGACGAGATTCAGTGAAAAATTCTTCTACATCACATCGCCAACAACAGGTCAAGTAGCTGCCGGGAAAGTTATAGAAACAATCAAACCACTGAGCCAATAAACAATAGACTACATAGAGATAGAAAAATTAAAAAGCCTAAAAGCCAGTACGTGCGTGGATCACAAATTCACAGTTGATCTGCTGGCTCGTGGTAGTGGTATATACGCGAATCACAAAATTCTAGTGATCCCTTGTGTGTTTGCTTCTGTAATACTGTTAGTAGACGCGTGGATCACAAAACATTGTCAGAACTCACTAGATGAGGAGGCGGAGAGCTTCTCGTCCATGACTCTTCTAACAGCCTGTCCAAGCAATCGGCGACTCGGATGAATGGCCTAATGAGTCACAAATTCATGTCACGGGGACTCGGAACGGACGAATGGAGGAAACAGGTCATGCGGGTAGATCTACAGCGGCAGACGAAGACATAGAACAGGGCAGATGGGCAGGCGGCGCGTAGATGAAACGTCGACGTGACGGCTGGGAGACTAGTACCTGCGTCTGGACAACTAGTGAATAATGGTGGAAGAGCGGACAGGCCTTTTTCACTCGTGCGATCCCTGATGGCCTGGCCTGCTACTTCTGTATAACGTATTTAAATGACCCAACGATTTGGGGGCCCTGTGCATGTGCACAGCTCGCACATGCCTCTGGACGGGCCTGGTGAGATTACTGTAGCATGACACTGGGGGTGTTACACAAGCGAAAGCAGCAACTAATATGTGGTCAATAGGGGCTGGGGCGCCACCTGGTGGCGCCACCTAGGCGGCATGTGCGCAACCTAGGCGGCATGTGCGCACTTATCTTGTTTCAACATATTTAGCTATCATGTTTGGTCCTTAATCTCACTCATATATATCAATATGGGCATATATGCTATAACATTAGGATCTATTAGTTGCACATCGATCAAACATACATATATTATGTTATTTGAGTTCAGAACCCTCATAGGCAGTGGTACATCTATTAAGGATATGACGACTCAACCATGGAGCATAATCGGCCGAGAAGAAAAAAAGCGAAGACAAGCTGACAAAAAGTGCTTCAGTTTGACTGATGAAAGAGACGTCATGAGGCCACGACTAAGGAACCAAATAAAAAGAACACCTTTGAGAGTCCTCCAGAGGCTTGGCATCATCCATTTCCACATCAGAATCAGCATGATGCCTCTCATTGGAATTCTTTTGGTCTTCATCAGAATTAGCCAATATATGATGACTGTTAGCATGCTACTTCTGAAACCACAACTACAGCCAATAAGCATCAGTGATCACATTTAAAGCTAATACCAACATACCAATCTTTTTCCCACATAGGCAGTATGTTATCTTTGCCTCTTTTAAATGCTGAAGCAAACCAGGTGATTTCAATTCTCTATGAATTAAATGCTTACAGAAAATAAGAATGCCATTCTAAACACAACTGCTTGGAGATGATTAAGAATAGATGGCAAGAATATGGGCCAGCGCATTACAAACAGACAGGACATGCGTAGTACATTATAGAACGGAGAAATTACAACAATGAAAAATGGACATGATGAGATATCCAAATACAACAAACTGGATCCACATAAATGTGTAATACCTGAAGAAACAGAATACCTTTGTATCTTCATCAAGGAACCAATCATCGTGCCGCAATGTCCAGTGCATAGCATCCAATTAATATCCTGTTCTTGTTATGTGGATTCCAGGGGATACATGATAAGAATACATTTATTTTCTATATATAGTTTGATGGTTTAATGTAGCCAGACTTAAGAAGGTGAAACTTAATTACATCAGAGCAGTCTTTCCTAAGAAGTGTCATTTGAATCCTACCAAACCAAGCCATAAAAACGTCGCCTCCCCCGTATAATGTATCACATGCATCTGCAGCTCGAGTGTTTAACTACAGCAGTGCTTTTGCTTTTTCCTTCGCCGCTATCGCCCGATCGATCAGCGTTCAAACGCATTTCTTAGGGACCCCAAAGACCAGCCAACCTTCCAAAAACACTATGAATCCTATCTTTATAGGATTACATAAAGTGCAGGATACCATGAGTACACTACACACTCGATCACTCAACATAAAACTGAGTGAAACAAGTCATGACGGCATGTAAGAAATCCACTAAAAAAGGATCATACCATCATGTAGCCAAAACGGATGAGAAAATCACATATTTGCTACTTTCAATATCGGGCTTCTCAAAATTGCCATTTTCAAGATTGGCTTCGTAAAATTGCCACTCATGACATTGACTCCTTGATTGTCATGCCATTTGCCTCCTTTTATTGATTTCTTTCTTCTTTCCTCATTTATAGGCATTAGAAAAGACCAAACTACCCCTGATGCTAAGTACACGTGCTAAGTATTTGTATCTGGCTATCGATCTAAGTTTGACAGGGTGAAAGGAGCCACAAAAATTTCTCGTCGCCAGACAGAGCGCCCGCTGACGCCTCCAGTCGCCGCTCGTGCCACTCAGCCGCACACTGCTCGTTCCACCAGACCACCATCTGTGGGCACCACTCACGCCGCCCGTCCTGGTCGTTGTTCAGTCACTTGGCATAAGGAGGAGGTAGGGCATGACACGGGAGGATGGGAGGACGAGAGGGAGGTGGTCGTGGAGGAGCTGCCGTCGGCCGGCAAGAGTTCTCTGGACGACTGCCTGGGGCAGACTTTGTGGTGTTTATGCCGCCGCCGCTGTACCGAACGATCCACGGCGCGTGGCCTGCAGGCAATCGGCAGCGCATGACGTCCAGCCGGTGGCAAGAGGCATCCAGGGGATCGGCGGCGTCAGAACCGCCGAAGCATGGCATCCAGTCAACTGACGGTATGGCACACGCGATATTATCAGCATGCAGCGCCCGCTTTGATGGTTCAGGTGCTGATTCGATGCCAGATGTGTGTACGTGTAGATAGCCACAGGGGTAAGTTAGTCTTTGACTAGCCCGATAATGTGAAAAAAATAATTAAAATGAATAAAAGTGGAGCTAATGGCATACTAATCAAGGACTCCACGACTTAAGTGGCATTTATGCGAATCAATTCTCCAAAGTGGCAAATCTGCGAAGCCCCATGAACAAAGTGGAAAAAATCCAAATGTCTCCAAAAGGAGGGATTGATCACCCTTCTCAGACATGATAATTACTTACAAATTATACAATTGTAGTTGGAAAGCAACCTCACTTTTAAGATTCCAGTAGCTGGAAGTTAAAGAGCAATGATTATAGTAGATCATAATAGTTAAACTTGACTGACTTTATACACTACTTTAGTTGTAAACTACTTTTCTTCAACAAACAGTTATAAAGTTGCCACGACAAGAGAATATGAGAGGAAGCTGCACCTCACTCAAATCGATTCTGAACTACTTACGCTCATCAATGCATTTATTCTTGAACTTATTGTACCTTCATAAACAAAGAAAAATGGCATCACCATGTCAAGCTTAGGATGAAACAAAGGAATGGATGGCATTGATATCTAATCATTTGAAGGAAATTAGAACTTGCAAGCATACCACAAGTTGTTTAGAAATGAACCTTTGTTGCTGGAATTCTTTTTTCTCTAGAAATTGATGGCTTGGGTGCTCAAATGGTGGCAAAGATTTAGGCACTTATCCAATAGGCAAGCTCCCAGTAGGATATGTGTGAGGAGATAAGCTCATCTCTGAACTTTTATAGGTACTGAACAACAACAAATAGTCATTCGGGTAACCACAAAATGAGATAAACTAAGGGCATGGTTTACTGAAAGAAACTCCCATCGATTATATATCTAACCTGTAATTTTCTGGAAGGTGGCCGGCAGCAGCTTACTTGGGCTCGCTTTGCCGCCCTGGGCCTTGTCCCCGACGGCTTCCTCATCGTCGCGGCACTGCCCCTCCTAGCCGACTTCAGCACCACCTGGAAACCACCAGAAAACAGTTGTCATCATGTCAGTAGGTGACTACAATACAAAAAAAAATCTCTCACAAGAAAGCTTGAATGATGATGTAATCAGCCAAGCATACAACACTCAATAGATTGACAAGCAAAACAAATTCCATGAGAAGAACAGTGACTGCTTTAGAAGTTCAAGCTGAAACTCTATCGACGCAAATAAAAGTTTAATGAAGAAGTCAGTATAGATGTCTACAAATAGCATACTCAAAGTTGATTGGTTGCTACTCCTTACCAGCATCTTTAATGCAAAGGAATATGTGATCTACAATAAAGGATATGAAGGAAGATCCTGCTGCTTCTGTATGCTGTTCAAAATAGGTGAAGACGACAAAATTCAGCAAACTACCATGTCAATCAGTCAACAAAACAGCAGATACACTACCATGTCAAAACCACATATTCTGTGAATAAGACAAGACGCTCACCGAAATACTGCACCCTGGCTATGGTCTCAAGCACGAAGAACTTGGCATAGTCACGGTCATGGTACAACGCATCGAGTATCAGGATGACCGTATCCTATGGACATACCAAGATGTAAGATAACCACATGCTCAGCTCGACACCAAAGAACTTGGAAGTGGATCGTTGAATTAGCCAAAGTAGTAATGATATGGCAACACCAATTTTGATAATGACTATGCAGACTGAAATGACAGCAGCATAGAACATTGGTATCGCTATTCGATATCTCATAAGATATATAGCATGGTATTTGGGGGGGGGGGGGGGGGGGAGGATTTAACAGAATGGGAATGTGTCAAAAAATAAAGAGTATATATGATACACTTAAGTTCATCTTCAGAATATATATATATCAGTACATAGTATCATTTGAATCCGGAAGAACTAATGCACATTTATACACCTCTGAATCCGGCAGAACTAATACAACAACAGTACATAGTACCTCTGTAGTTTCCATGCCAAATTTTGGGTGATATCAGACAATGAAAAGGCAAGATCATGAGAACAACATCAGTTTGAAAGACATTATAATTCCTCCTGGTAACAAATACTCCTTCATCTACTCAATTGTAGATACCTGGGAGTAACAAAACTGTACTTGCCAATAATGTTTTATTTGTGCTTCCCAAGCACCAACTCCTAAACTGAACACACAAAACTGTGAGCACATCTGCAATTTGTAGGAGAGAAAGGTGCAACGCTCAAAAAAACTGTCAAACTAACAGATCCATCAAGCAATTACGCACTTCTTACATCTATTATGGGCAATCTCAGAGTTTTGGGTAGACTTCGCAAACTGACAATTATGCAGGATTGAACTTTAACCTGGACACATAGGCCGAAGACATCAGCAAATCGACCAACCAAAACTTAGAAGCAACCATGACAAATTATGGTTCCACCCTACAAGCTGCAACCCAATAGAATGATCTGAAAAGCAAGCTAAGCAAAAGACATCCATACTACTTCCTGAATAGTGGGAACAATGAAAGGGATAAGGCCCAATAGAGAAAATATCATATTTCAGGACACCTATCTTGCCTGTTCGATTCAAGGGTAGGTGTAAGAAGAAGGGGATGGCGCCCGACAGAAGCCGCGGCCGGGGTGTCGCCGGTCTGGCCAAGCTGTCTTCCTACCTGATCCCCGCCTCCTACCCCTGTACACGACCTTCTCCACTCCTCTCTTGTCTTCTTCCACAGATTGACCACCCCGAGTGCAACTTGACCGGCGGCACGGGCGGGCTAGACCTCTTATATGGCGAGGCTGACGCCGTCGAGGGACAGGTGGCGCGGGCCCATGGAGATATCTTCCCGGCGTGTGGAGCCCGTCCGGCGATACTTCTGAAGATGCCGCCGCCACGACCACCCCGAGCCTCATGCGCCGGACGCCCGTCTAGTCGAGGACTCGGCTAGGAGGAGAGAAGCGGGGAGGAGAAAGAGAAGGAGAAGCGGTTGAGCCAGCGGCAAAGGGACCCGGGAGAGGAGGAGGCGAGCGGAGATGGGATTGGCGGCGTGGGGAGGAAGCGTGTTGTGCGGAGCTGCCTTCGTTGGGAAGGAAACATCCTGATGGGTGGAGGTGGCGCGTGGGGCTCGATGAGCTTTTCCGTTCCCACACTTTGTTTCTTTTTTATCTCGGCACAGTAAAAACGATCGACGTGGCCATCACCAGCGATCGGCTTTGCGCGACTGTTAATTGGTTTTATTGTCAACCCATGTGCGAGCGCTCGGCTGCGCGCTCGGGTGCGGATGTAGGAAAGTACTAATAGGGGTTACCCCTTGGCTGGGTGTTCCAGCGGGAAGTTTGCACGACACAGGAGTGCTCTAGTAACGCCACGTGGTGCGCCTAAGCACACAATCTGTCACTCGTTGGTCGCCTCCCCCACATGGCATTTTTGGAGGGTTTTGTTTTATTTTTGTGGTTTTTTGTCATTGTTTTTTATTTTTTATTTCCTTTTTTAGATTTTGAGTGTTTTTTTCTGTTAGAAGCGTCGGTGTATTGTGCATCTAGTGCTTCACACCCACGGAAAGCACATGTGTGTTTGACAAGTGGAGCACAGTTGTGCTTTCTCGCGAAGCACTGTTTAGTTTGCATTGGGAGCATAGTTCAGTTTATGTTGGGAGCACAATTATGCTTCACCCGATAAAGGTACAATCTAATTTACTTGGGAGCACAGTTTTACCTCTCGTCCACTGACTTCTTGTCCACCAGAGCACAAGTTATGCTAGCTGAGAGCACATTTTAGTTCACACTGAAGCACAAGTTACTACTAGTTAAGAGAACAAATTTTTTCAAAAAAATAAATTCCGATACCTATCAAGATGGGATCTAGTTTTCAAGATATTGCCACAAGAGACTCAAAGATGAAAACCTCATGATTCAGACGCATGGTTGAAGATGTAAATCCTTTAAAAAAATGAATCTACAAAAAAACAGTCAACCTACCATCCTCATGCGCGGGGTGAGGAAAACCCAACAACAATCTATGGTTGAGACAAATCAAGCCCAAGCAATGCGCCATTTGTCACCACCAAAGAAGGATGATGTAACCTTTACAATAGATAACCATTAATCACGATGAAATATACCACCGCTAAACAAACTTTGGGGTGAGCAAGCGAGAGAGCTATATCATGTTTATAGCGAGACATATGTTTCTTTCACCTAAAACATTTTTCGGTCGCTCTGGTACTGGGCCGGCCGAGTACTATAGCACCAATTATTGAATGCGTTCACTGTTTTGCATCACTTTCTTGTGGTTTTTTTATACATTTTTATCTTTGGTTTTCTTTGTTTTTTTATCAGCTCTTTGGTTTTCTTTGTTTTTTTATCAGCTCTTTTAGTTTTCACATGATTTCATTGTTTTGTATTGGTTTCCTCGGATACTTTTTTTCCTTTTGTTTGGTTTTATTAGTTTCTTTCATGTTTTTCTTTTCTTTTATTATTTTCAATATATTTCACTGTTTTGCATGGTTTTTCATATTTTCTTTTTGGCTCTTCTTTTTCTCTTTGGTTTTCTTTGCTTTTTTTCAATTTTCTGTGGTTTTTTTATCTTTTTCATACACATTGTATATTTTTGTATACAACAGGAATATTTTTTAACACAACTTTATCCTTTTTAAAATAGATTATTAACATTTTATTAAAATACATATGTGTTGGGGTCTACTCTTTTCTGGGAAATCTCCATTCCTGGTGCTATATGGACACAAGCCTCAGCATTGGGGGTATCATTTGGTGTGTTGGTGATGGATCGCTAATCAAAACCTGGAGAGATGCTTGGGTCCCAAGAGGCCACAACCTTCGCCCAGTCACGCCGAAAGGTAATTGCCGCCTCCATTGGGTGGCAGATTTTCTAGATGAGCATGGTGCATGGAACGAGCAACTTTTACGGGAACACTTCTGGGATCTGGATGTCTGTGAGATTCTGAAGATCCGCACCTCACCGAGAAACAGACAAGATTTCCTAGCTTGGTTCCCAGAGAGGAGTGGAGAGTTCACGGTCCGGAGTGCATATCGCTTGGCGACGTTAGGCGTGGCCCCTGAGACGGTGGGTGCGTCGAGTGTCCACCCCTCAGGAGAGCGACCTGTTTGGAGATGCATATGGAATGCGAGAGTGCCACTTAAAATGAGAATCTTGGCATGGAAGGTGGTCTCCGGGGCTCTGGCTACTAATGCATGCAAGAAATATCGTCATGTATCCACGAGAGACTCTTGCTCACTATGCGCGAAGGAAAAGGATACCAGCTTGGTGGTGCGCCACTCTGTTTACTTGGACAGCCAAGTTATTGGTAGCCGCCCGCCACACGAAAATACGGATCTTCTGAGGAACATTGGCCTTCCGGATGATGTCCCAAATTTTCCTCTCCCCCCCATGTTGCATCGCTGTATTGCCCCTCGTCTTTTTTTTTCCTTTAGCATGAGTACAAGCTTGTATGCGCTTTTAACTGAGAACATCCCCGTCTTCTCAAAGTGGCTTACATGATTCGATTGCCTGAATCTTCCTTAATCCATCCTATGCTCCAAGTTTCACAACTTTGCTCATAATTATTAAATTCATGCTCCAGTCAACTCATCCACGAATTGATGGAGAGATGCCGGCAATATATTTCAACACCTCTTCTCTCGTCTAGGCTTATTTTGTCCTTGGACGTGGGATTTATGTAGGCCGCATAATCTTTTTTTAATATTATGTTGACAGGATCTTGAACTCAAGACCTCCTAACTTTGATATCATATTGAATTCATGCTCCAGTCAACTCATCTAAAAGTTTGAACTGGTGAAGAGACGGACAATATATTTCACCAATAATAAGACACTGCCTACTCCCATCTTGGCTCTCAACCTTGCCTCCCGTTCTGCTTTCTTCCATTTCCGCACACGTGTGGATGCCCGGTTGTAATCCAAACTGTAGCTACTCTGTATTCCCTTAAGCAATACACCTGAGAATGAAAGATTCGTAGTAGTTAACTAAAATCAGAATCAAAATAGTTTCACTGATCCGAGAACCTAAACCTAACAACTGGATTTAATGATGATACGGAACAAACTTTACTTTTTTTGCGGGTCTTTTTTTTTGAGGGTCCGGAACAAACTTTATTGTCCCAGCAAGCACCCGTGTAGGGAGATAGATGAAGAGTGGCCGGAAACTAAAGGATTCTTCTGCTTTGGTTATCACACTTAGTCACTCTCACTCAAAGTTAGGCTAGTCATAGTGGAGGTAACTTAGGTAGTAATTTAACACACTCCAAGATAATTTTGCTTATGTGACAAGTATTTAATGAGGAGAGGGGTGTTTGGAGTAACATAATATGTTACTGTAACATAGCGCTTTCCGAGGTAAAATGAGTCTATAAGGCAATAAATGAAACAATCTATGACACTACTACTAAGATACTTTGCACTATGAAGGTAGTAACTTAGACTAGTATCATATGCATGACACTAGTATAAGTTACTCCCCACTATGACCAGCCTTAGGCAAGATGCTCATAGTGGTTGTACTGATGGCACTCAAAGTCAGGCAAGATGTCAATAGTGGTTGTACTAATGGCACGTACAGTGTGGTTATTACTCAGTCGTGCGGAAATTAAAGAGCATATAGCTTACGGATGCACCTGTTGGGAGATGAGGCTAGTCAGGCTAGTCATAGTGGGAGTAACTTAGCTAGTAACATAGCGCACTTCAAAAAAATTCTGCTTATATGGCAAGTAATTAATGAGAGGTGATAACATAATATGTTACTGTAACATAACGCTTTCCAAGACAAGATGAGTCTAAGAGCTAATAAATGAAGCCATCTATGATACTACTATTATATTACTTTGCATTATGAAGGTGGTAACTCAGACTAGTATCATATGCATGACACTAGTCTAAGTTACTCCCCACTATGACCAGCCTGATAGCACGGGATACATACAACCGGTTTGGATGGCGGTCCAACACTAGAATTGCTGTATAGGCATTTAGTCTGATTTTTACAGGTTGTGGACTTGTTTATCTTTTTTTAACTCTTTTCGAGATTTTGTACTGCACTACTTACTTGTTGTGCAAACTTCATTTAATAATAGGACCCTGATATTTGGCACAAGTGTGTCACATCGCTAATACAACCACACACACATCATTCCTTCATTTTAATTTCTTGTATTAGGATGAATCACTCTTTTGCATACATTTTTTCTCGAATTGTGTGCACACACTAGAGGACAAAAAATCTGATCTCATCCTAGATTCTCCTTATCTCGAAAATTCAAAATGTTTTTAGCTCAAAACCATTGGTCCAATGCAAAAATCATTTTCACATAAAAGATTCGTCGTGATGAGATCTTCAAAACTAGATCCCATGTTGGTATGTTTCGACGACTTTTTTTGGTCAAAAAGTTGACACGCCTCGGCCACATAATTTACCACACAGGTGGTATGTAACTTACCGTGCTATTTCCACATAAGTTACCGGAAGCATCAAAATTGCTTTCCAACCCTTTGCACATGCATATGCATTTATGCACTAGAGGACAAAAAAGTTGATGTCATCCTAAATTCTTCTTATTTTGAAAATTCAAATGTTTTGTAGCTCAAGCCATTGATCCGATGCAAAAATCATTTTCATGTAAAAGATTCGTCGCGACAAGATCTTTCAACGAGATCCCATGTTAATGTGTTTCGATGACTTTTTTCGTGTCAAAAGTTACCATGTGTGAGCTACATAAATTACATTTTCACATAAGTTATCGGAGTATTTTTTTTCAACAAGCTTTTATTCTCTTTGGTCAAAGTTACTGTGATGTTTGTATGTAAGTTACTGGGTATGTGGTTCGTATATTATCGTGCGATTGTTCACATAAATAACCGGGGGCTATGTTTTTGAACAATTTTTCCCTCCTCGGCCAAAGTTATTGCGGTGTTTGTACGGAAGTAATCGGGTATGCAGTTCACATATTACAGTACTATTTTCACATAAGTTACTAGGGTATGTTTTTTAAAAAACAATCATGCTTGGTGAAACTTATGATGTATTCATATGTAAGTTATCGTGTATATATATGGTTTGTGTATTACCATGCTAATTTTTGTTGGGAAACACAGTAATTTTCAAAAAAAAATCTACGCACACGCAAGATCATGGTGATGCATAGCAACGAGAGGGGAGAGTATCGTCTACATACCCTTGTACGGAAGCGTTATGAAAACATGGTTGATGTACTAGTACGTCTTCACGATCGACCGATCTAGTACCGAAGACACGACACATTCGCGATCTGCACACGTTCAGCTCGGTGACGTCCCGCAAACTCATGATCCAGTAGAGCTTCGTGGGAGAGTTTCGTCAGCACGACGGCGTGTTGACGGTGATGATGTTGCTATCGGAACATGGCTTCGCCTAAGCACCACTATGATATAACCGAAGTGGATTATATATGGTGGAGGGGGGCACCGCACACGGCTAAAGATCAATGATCAACTTGTGTGTCCATGGGGTGCCCCCCTCCCTCGTATATAAAGGAGTGGAGGAGGGGGAGGGCCGACCCTCTCTATGGCGCGCCCTAGGGGAGTCCTACTCCCTCCGGGAGTAGGATCCCCTCCCTTCCAAGTAGGAGTAGGAGAGGAAGGAAAGGGGGCCCGACCCCCTTCCCAATTCGGATTGGGCTTGGGGGCGCGCCTCCCTCTTTTCTCTTCCCTCTCCTCTATTCCACTAAAGCCCAATAAGGCCCATATACTCCCTGAGGGGTTCCGGTAACCTACCGGTACTTCGAAAAAATGCCCGAACCACTCGGAACCATTCCGATGTCCAAATATAGGTTTCCAATATATCGATCTTTATGTCTCGACCATTTCGAGACTCCTCGTCATATCCGTGATCAAATTCGGGACTCCGAACTACCTTCAGTACATCAAAACACATAATCTCGTAATACCGATCGTCACCGAATGTTAAGCGTGCGGACCCTACGGGTTCGAGAACTATGTAGACATGACCGAGATTCATCTCCGGTCAATAACCAACAGCGGAACCTGGATGCTCATATTGGTTCCTACATATTCTACGAAGATCTTTATCGGTCAAACCACATAACGGTATATGTTGTTCCCTTTGTCATCGGTATGTTACTTGCCTGAGATTCGATCGTCGGTATCTCAATACCTAGTTCAATTTCGTTACCAGCAAGTCTCTTTACTCGTTCCGTAATGCTACATCTCGTAACTAACTCATTAGCTACATTGCTTGCAAGGCTTATAGTGATGTACATTACTGAGAGGGCCTAGAGATACCTCTCCGACAATCGGAGTGACAAATCCTAATTTTGATCCATGCCAACTCAACAAACACCATCGGAGATACCTGTAGAGCACCTTTATAATCACCCAGTTACGTTGTGACGTTTGGTAGCACACAAAGTGTTCCTCCGGTATTCGGGAGTTGCATGATCTCATAGTCATAGGAACATGTATAGTTATGGAGAAAGCAATAGCAACAAACTAAACAATCATCGTGCTAAGCTAACGGATGGGTCAAGTTAATCACATCATTCTCTAATGATGTGATCCCGTTAATCAAATGACAACTCATGTCTATGATTAGGAAACATAACCATCATTGATTCAACGAGCTAGTCAAGTAGAGGCAAACTAGTGACACTCTGTTTGTCTATGTATTTACACATGTAGTAAGTTTCCGGTTAATACAATTCTAGCATAAGCTAACGGATGGGTCAAGTCAATCACATCATTCTCTAATGATGTGATCCCGTTAATCAAATGACAACTCATGTCTATGTTTAGGTAACATAACCATCATTGATTCAACGAGCTAGTCAAGTAGAGGCAAACTAGTGACACTCTATTTGTCTATGTATTCACACATGTACTAAGTTTCCGGTTAATACAATTCTAGCATGAATAATAAACATTTATAATGATATAAGAAAATATAAATAACAACTCTATTATTGCCTTTAAGGCATATTTCCTTCAATTTTCACATAAGTTACCATAGTATGTTTTGAAAAACTATTTTTTTCCAGGGTTATGTTTTCAACAATTTTTTTAGGTGAAAAATTACCACGGTGTTTCTATGTAAATTATCAAGTATCCGGAGTGTATCTTATCGTACTGCCTGGGCCTCAGCCCGTCAATGCTCAAATCATGCACTTTCCCTTGTCTTTGCAAGGCTATCTTCAACGTGTATGCTCTCTATACCTCTCGCTTTCAATACACGAGAAAATAATTGCAAGGCTGTTAGCAATGTGCTTGGTCTTCTAGATGAAGAGTGCTTTCTCTCTGCTCATGAGAACGTCTCCGGCAAGTTGTCATCAAAATCCTTCATCATATAATTAGAGAAAAGGCCAACTACTGGCTGCAGCGTGGCAAGGTGCGAACTACACTAGAAGGAGACGAAAAATCTTGCTACTTTCATGCCTTTGCCTCAGCCCGGCTGAGACGCAATGAAATCACTGCCTTATAGTAGACGGAGTAGATTTTTTCTCACATGATGTGAAAATTTCAATCCTAACCAATTTCTACTCAAACTTACAACGGCCCTCTTTCACCCCTTCCTGAGACTTATCTCTGCAAAACCTATACCAATCACAAATTCCATATCTAAGATCTCTAGATGACCCCTTCCTGGACAAGGAAATATTTGATGCCTTCTTCTCCATATACGTGATTGCTAACCCCGCCAACTGGCTTTGGGCTTGGTTTCCATAGAAGCTTTTGGCCCTTGTTAAAAGAGAATTTGCAAGATTTTTCTCGAATTCTACCACAACCGTGCAGGCATTTCCTGCCTTAACAGGGTGACTATCATTGTAATCCAAAAATAATCAGATGCCACAACACCCGGTGCCTTTTGACCCATCTCGCTTCAAAATTGCCCCATAAAGGGCTAGCGAAGCTCCTGACCTTATGTCTAAAACATTTCAATGCCGCTCTTAGTTCATGCCGACCAGACAGGCTTCCTCTCAGGTAGAAACATGTCGGAAGAATTTCTCTACGTGGCTGGCTGACATCCTACATTGTGCACGCACAAACGCACCCAGTATGATTTTTTTTTTGTATTGTCACATCTTACAACACTTGTTTGTCAGTTTCTACCCGCACAAAACCAGTATGAAATCCAGTGAAAGCATGGAAATATTATTTTATTTTATCATCAGATACACATAAAGATGGCAATGAGGCCTCGAAACCGTGTCCCTGCGGGATTTTACCATATTAGGGGGCGGGGATGGGCATGTTTCGATCGCCCCAGGGATGCTCATGGGTAACATTTAAAACCCGCCAAGTTTCGCAGGTGCAAACCAGTTCCAACACTACCCACACCTGAAACCTGCCAAACCCGTGAAACATATGACATGTGGTCCCTAGAATAGACCAGGGTTGGCCAAAAGCCCATCATCCCGCTTCTGTGCACCCCAAAAATCTCAAACTCACGCACCCGTCTGCTTACCTCCTGGTGCCGCCTTTCAAATGTGGCAATTGTTTTTTATGACCGCTCAAGAAGATGGTTCCCCATGGGTTTGAAAAATCCAACGAGGACAGAGATGGGCAAAAACCTATCCTCGCACGTAGTTCACGGACGGGGACGGGCTTGGGTTTCTCTCACGGGGATGGGGATGGGCAAGCAAAACCCGACGGAATTCGTCTCCGTTGCCATCTTGGGATACACATGATAGAATGCAGTTGCACTTCCAACTTTGCAGGAACTCCAGAAAACTACAATCACACACTCACAATTAGCAAATTTCTTTCTCTAACAAATTTCTGAGCAGTTGGGGCTATGATTGCCTAGGTCGATCATGCGACACTCTGGCTTGCTTGCGGGCGGTGAATGTCGAGGCGACGACCCCGGAAGGCGGTGAGGGTTGGTTGTGCATGGCACACCAGCTTGGCTGATACCGGGGTGGCGGCCCCGTGTTGTGTCGGCCGCCTTGGTGTTGGGTGGTTTGAACGACACGGTGTTCTTGTGGCACGCTATCTTCACCTTCAATGTTGGGGTGGCCTTGACCTACTCACCCATAGTGGTCTGGTTTCTCTCTCCTTCATTCACCAACAGTGGGGTTCTGCAGTGTGGTGGTGTCATACCCCTTTGGATTCATTTGGTGTGATGGCAAGTTTGGGGTTGCATGTGTCTTGGTTGCCTTGCTCCAGCAGCCGGTGGGGGACTTTCTACCCTTTGTATCCCATTCTTGTCTAGTTTTCTCTAAGAATTAACATGTAAAAATATAATTAAGAGATAAAGAAAGTTAACACTGTGTATTGGTTGGGATGTGCCAAGCCGGACAGTAGTGCAACATCTGGGTGACACGTGAGAGACCAAATGGCAAGCCAATCTGATGAACCCTCCCACAAAAAATAAATTTCATGTAATTGTGGGCACATAACCCATGTACCATATATTAAACTAGTAAAAACATATATTACATTTGAACTTAGTCCAAAGGCCGAGAAGGCATGAGTTGCGACACTGGGCTGCCTCCTCTATTATACCTCGCCTCCGCCACTATTGTACCATCGTATTCAGGGAATCCATGGTGAGGATAGCTGTCATCATTCTCTTCTTATTCATTCTCTTTCATTAGAACCCCTCTTTCTTCGTGCTTGGTCCAACAGTTATAGCCGGGCATGAAACCGGACGTAAATAGGTGTATGTGAATGGTTCTTGAGTTAGAGTGATTGTGATCATTCTTACAGACAACACATGGACATCACGTAAAACCATCCGCCCGCTTGTTTGCCTTAGCCGCAACCAGAAAAGTATGCACGCTATTAATGAACTGGGTAGAGCATCGGTCATCCTACATCCATTGCCGGCTCATCTTCACTACACAACACCAAAAAGACCAAATTAATACAAGTTCATACATAAAGTTCACAGACACTTATTCTCATAAAACAACATACAAACTCTCTAGCTAAAGCATTTAAATGCAACAATAAATGTGATCAAGATCGCAACTAAGGTAACAATTGATCCAATGGCATAGTGATACCAAGCCTGTTTATTAACGGCATATTTTCTAACCTTTCTAATCTTCAAGCGCATCGCATCCATCTTGATCTTGTGATCATCGAGGACATCGGCAACATACAACTCCAGTTTCATCTTCTCTTCTTCAATTCTTTTCAATTTTTCTTTCGAATACTCATTTTCTTTTTCAACTAAATTTAACTTCTCGACAAGTCGGTCAGTTGCAATTTCCGATTCACATACCTCCTAGATAAAAAAAAATATCTATGTCAACTTGATGGGCATAATTGTCATAAGCACAAAATGCAATAAATAGTTATAAAAGAGAATATACCACATCTGAATCATAAACCGGACGAGGGCCGACGGGGACGGATATCAAAACCATGCCACTATGTATAACAAACAACGTACGAGTAACAAAATTATACAAGTAACTATCTAAATCACGCAAACATGTTTTTTTTTATAAAAAGGATAAGAACAAGAGGTTCACCAAGGTGACGTCGGCGACGGGACGGTGCGGGCGATCGACGGTGGTTAGGACGGGGACGGGAAGACACTAAGTAAACCACACCTGCATATGCAAACTAAGAAGTTAAATTGAGCTCAAATTGCATATAAATCAAATAAACTTCCACATATAATTACTCCCAAACCAAAACCCACAAATCACTATACTTATATCACTATACTTATAGAGCATTGCAAGAACTAATCTAGCAATGAGAGATAAAAGGACAAAGTTGCTAACCTTTGTAAACACTTGGATGGATGGGGTGCTTTCAAATCTTGACAAATTTTGGTAAAAATGGAGTATAAGCTCGAGCAAGAGGGGAAGAACAGAGAGGAGAGGAAAAGGGGAAATGGGCTCGGGCTGGACGAAGGGTTTATATAGGGGCATCTTTAGTCCTGGTTGGTTATACAGACCGGGACTAAAGGTGTACCTCTAGTCCCGGTTTGTGATACAAACGGGGACTAAAGAGGCCCGCGCGGGCCAGCCTGCCACCACCCCTTTAGTCCTAGTTTGTGGCACAAACCGGGACTAAAGGTACGCCACGAACCGGGACTAATAACGCCCGTGCCCTAGCCATTGGAACAAGGACTAATGATCACATTATTACCGGGCCGTAATCGAACAGGGACTAATGAGGCGAATGTAAGGTCGTTTTTCTACTAGTGCCTTTTGGTTCATTAGGTGTGACGATGAGCTTGGGGTTGCATGTGTCTTGGTTCCCTCGCTCCAGCAGCTGCCGGGGGACTTTCTACCCTTTGTATGCTGTTCTTGTCCGGTTTTCGCTAATAATCTGAAAAACTCTCTTCCTCTCCTGTCGATTTCTTGGAAAAAGAAACTCGTCTATACTATGCATATCTCTACGACAAGTAGTACATTTCCCTACTACCCATACATATATACTAGAAGGGTTGGGTGTGCTTTGCCGCACTATTGAATTTGTTGGGATTCTTAAATTTCTTTATTCACTCTATTTCAAAATATGTGGTGTATTACTTTTTTAAAAAAGTCTAACATTTTTAAGTTTTATCAAATTTATAGAGAAATGTATCAAAATTCATAATATCAAATCGGTGATATTAGCTTCATTATTAATGAATTTTCATTTTTTTGTTTAATACTGTGTATGTCAATTTTTTTGGCTCTGAACTTGGTCAAAGTTAAAGAAATTTGACTTTCCAAAAAATCAATAACCCTTATATTTTGAAATTGATGGAATATTTAGTTTGGTCGGTGGGGGAGACGACGGAGTGTGTTTTATGTTTATTTATAATATGGTTATTTGGTGGGCCTTCCACAGTGTGATTATGTGCTATCCGCTAATCAACCCATATTTATGTGGGAATATTTTTCATCAGTGGTAGCATGTACTGTATTCGTGCTATAGTATCACATGGTGGCGGTTTTTTCTAGGTGATGGGAGTCTGCGAGGGGTTGATATGCTTTTATAGGACGGTTGCTGCTGATTACTTTGAAAAATCGTTAGCCCAATCAAAATCGTAAATCAAATCCAAAATTAAATACCTCAATCGAATGAAAGAGTTCTAAAATTAGGGAACATAAAGAATTAAAATAATTAAATGAGAAAGCTCCATGAGAAATCGTTGACCCAATCAAAATTGGGTGACCCAAATGTAAATTATCGCCTCAATTAATTATGAAGATTTAAAAATTAGAAAGCGTAGTATATTGTAAAAAAATGAAAGAGTTTTGAAAAATTGTTGACTCGGTCAAAATTGGATGACCAAATCCTAATTGGAGACCTCAATTGATTGTGAGGCCTCCAATCCTAGACAGCTTAGTGAAGTATATTGTTTTCTATCACAGTAGCTACAGATGCATTAGCACTAAAAGTAAGAAAAGGCAATCTCGGAAATATAACACAGGGATTTATCCTAGCTCACCAGATGGTATTTTCTAATTCCATCGTCCTTTCACCATAACTCGTTAGTATTACGTGTCGATGCATCATGTGCCCCACGGACGCAAAGCGTATCACCTTAGGGGATTTTGCTAGTATATACTCCCTTCATTCCATAATGTAGTGTCTATAGATTTTCATGAAAGTCAAACTTTGCCAACTTTAACTAAGTGTATAGAGAAAACTGTCTACATATACAATACCAAATATTTATATTCTAAAAATATAACTCATGATGTATTCAATGATGTGCATTTGGTATTCTAGATGTACCTACTTTTCTCAATAAATATGGTTAAAGTTTGTAATGTTTGACTTTTGCAAAAATCTATAGGCACTACATTATGAAACGGAGGGAGTATAATACATTGTGATCTAGGCAGTACGTCAGAATTATGATTCTACCCAAAATCATCCCAATCGAAATGGTTTCAGTGACCGGTTAACCTAAACCTAACAACTAGAGTAATTTATTGTCCCAACAAAAAAATCTGTGTAGCTAGTGACTAGTGAGAGATGAAGAGTAAACAGAAACTTTACACCCCTTCAGCTTTGGTTATCACGCTTGATTAGTCACTCTCCCTCAACGTCAAGCTAGGAGCGGTTAGTGGTTGTGCAGATGGTAGGAAGTAATTAAGTCACAAAGAAAGCTGAGAGCTGAGCTCGATCGAGAACATCATTTCCAAACTTTGAATATTAATTGGCACAACTAAAACAAGCTAGGAGCGGCTAGTTGTTTGTTGCTATATAGAACCCTTGTTCCGTCTAATAGTATGCAGTACATGCGTGCGACTCTCGCCCTTCCTCACGTGGAGCAGTTCACGATGGCATACTACCACTTCGGCCTATGCCTCTTCTGGGCTCTCCTCTACCACGCCGTCCTACGCGCTCTTTCTGCCGCCGCCAAGCAGCCCCGGCCGAGGCTGCCACCCGGTCCGTGGCAGCTTCCGATCATCGGCAGCCTGCACCACCTGTTGCGCGGGCTCCCACACCGCACCATCCGCGATCTCTCCCTCCGGCATGGCCCGCTCATGCAGCTCCGGGTGTGCGAGCGCGTGGCCATCGTCGTCTCCTCCGCCGAGGCCGTGAGGGAGATATACAAGGGCAACGAGGCCAACTTCTCGGAGCGGCTCAGCAGCCCGGGCATCGACGAGCTCTCAAGGCATGGCCAGGGGATTATCTTCGCGCCATACGGCGACCACTGGCGCTTGCTTCGCCGGATCCTCATGACGGAGCTGCTCAGCGCGCGGCGCGTCGAGGCGTTCCGGCGGATCCGCGAGGAGGAGGCGGCTCGCCTCGTCTCGTCGCTTCAGGCGATGTCCGATGGCCG
Organism: Triticum urartu; assembly: GCF_056163025.1. Taxonomy (NCBI): domain Eukaryota; kingdom Viridiplantae; phylum Streptophyta; class Magnoliopsida; order Poales; family Poaceae; genus Triticum; species Triticum urartu. The sequence goes on along the minus strand of NC_141878.1, from coordinate 538,518,372 downwards.
GCTAGTGAACATCGACGAGCGGCTCGACGAGTTCATGACAGACTCGGCTGTGCGCGCCATCTTCGGTGACAAGCTGCCGGACAGAGTCGCGTTCATGAAGAACGTTAAGCAAGGAGTGGACCTGTCGTCGCTGTTCGACCTCCGGGACCTCTTCCCTTCGTCGCGGCTAGTTCGGCTGCTGCCGCGCAATGGTGGCAAGGCGGAGCGGCACCGTCAAGAGATGTTCCGGCTCATGGACAACATACTTAGGAGTCACGAGGAGAGAAGGGCAGCCAGAGATGGAGACGACGAACAGGACATGGTCGATGTGTTGCTGAGGATCCAGAAAGAAGGCAATATGCGAGTTTCCCTAACCGACGGAGTCATAAGGGCACTGCTCATAGTAAGCTCTCTCGGTCTTGAAACTCCAAGCTTTCAATTACTCTCTAATATAAGGTGCATCTATTTTCATAAAAGTTAAATTGTAGCATATATGTTTGACCAAGATTATAATATAAATATCAATATCTACAATATAAAAATATGAAAACACTTTCCATGATGAATCTAGTGATCATACAAATTTAGTATTGTACATACTGATATTTGTTTTCTAAAAATTAGCCAGACATGAGCGCATTTGACTTCAAAAAAAATTAATACACCTCAACGTTTTGGTTGAATGGAGGAAGTAGTTGTCTAGCACTTTAAAACATGTTGCTTCTTCCACAAAGTCACTATTTTTTTGTTTTTTTGCGGGTCAACAAGTGTATATGTTAATTAAGCAAATAGTGCTACACTATTTGGTATTAATCAGTGATGGAGATTAAAAGATACCCCATTCGCATGATAGAGTATCATGGTTTAGTTAAAATTCTAATGAATTCATTAAGGCGAATAGTAGGAATTTGGGGCAGTCACCGCACACTCCTACTTGAGCGATTACAGCCGTTAAATCTGGCGTCGCCGTTTCGTCGCCATCCCCCCCCCCCCCCACCCTCCCCCACTCCAGCGGGCGGGACCGCCTCCCCGTGCGTCCTTCCGCATCTGTCTTCCCATGCGTCCTCCCGCCTCTGCCTTCGCATCCGGCTGCGACTACATCGCCCCTGCTTGCTTGTAGCTCCTGTGGACACCTTCTCGCCATCGACACCGTCGTGCCCGGGCACAGCGCCTCAATATCGGTTCCAGCTCTACTTCGGCTGGTTGTAGCAAAAACAATTGCTGGTTCCAGCTAAAAATCAATGCAACAAAAACATAGCGCCCATTCATCGCCGCACCTAATGCCATCGTCGCCTACTGCAGCAAAAATCAAAAGAGGTTCCAGCAGAAAAAAAATATATTAAAAAATCATGGCGGTGGCGGCATCATCATCCTCCCAATATGCAGAAAAATCGAAAAAATGTTCTAGCAAGAAAAATGCAGCAAAAAAGTCATGGTGGGGACCTCTATCGCCACCCACTACCATCCTCGCCTACTGCAGCAAAGTCAAATGTTGGTTCCAGCAAAAAAAAGTGGTACCAGCAAAAATTTGATGTAACAAAAAATCATGCATGGCGGCAACGGCACCACCATCCTCTCAATTTGCAGCAAAATCAAAGAAGATTCCAGAAAAAAATAGAAGTGATTCGACGGAAAAAATATTGATGTGGCAAAAAATAATGGCGGCCACCGTCGTCGTTGCCCACCACCATCCTCGCCAGTTGAAGCGAATCCGCCGGTCGGTCCCCAGCACCGCACCTTATCGGCACGACAAGCCATGACCTCCCCCCTTGCCGCACGCGGTGGTTGGTGCCTCGTGAAGTATCGCCCATTTGCAGGGGAGGTTGACGCGGGGTGGAGGACGGGTAGGTTGGTACGGGATTGACGACGGTCATCGTTGGTAAAAAAATTATTTAGGAAGCCGCCGCAGGGGAAGAAGATGCGTGAGGGGGAGAAGAAAAGACTTAGCGGTAGAATGAATGGCTAGGAGCGCTTCGTGTGACAGGATAAGAGAGACTTATGGGTGTTTGTTTCTAGTGACTTTTTGGTGTAGGAACTAGAAAAAGTCTCTCTTAGAGACTTTTTAACCAAACATGAGGAACTACTAATAAGGACTAAAAGTTGCTTTGTAGAACTAAATGAAGAAGACTCTCAAGCAGAGTCTTTTTTGTGACTTTTTGGGACTTTTCCAACAATGCTCCTCCATGCACCCATTGACCCGCCGTCCCATGGTGTTGTTTGGTTGTTATTTTTCTGTGTACTAAAGGTAACATGATCATTTAATAACCTTTAGGAAGGGACTAAGGACTTTTTAGTCCCTGAAAACAAACAAGAAGAGATTTTTTAGAGATTAGGGACTTTTTAGTTGGGACTGAAAAAGTCATTTATAAATCAAACAGGCCTTTAAGCCGCGGTGCGTGGGCCCGTTGCCAGCATGGACGTGACCGGCGGAGTCTTATCCAGTCGACCGGTTTTAAACGTTTCCCATCCATTAATCAGATTTGGTACTCGCATTTCATTCTCCCCAGCAGATTTTTGCCCCGCGCGATCAAGTACGCCCGACGACAAGGACAACCAATCAACGCTAACTTTTGCTCGTGGATTACTGCTAGCGGATGTTTTGGACAGCGGCAACATGCACGTCAGGTGACCACTGGATGAAGAGCTTAGGTGCTCCCGGAGCAGCAGATATTCTCCCCGACTCCCCGTACACGATCCCTGATCGATCCGCCGTTGGCCGGTGCCTTTGGTTCAAGCACCTCACGTTGATGGATTCGAGCCGGTGTTTTTCTAAGCACGGACAGATCGACCCTGAGCAGAGCAAAGCTTGGACTATGCTGGTTGTGTTCATGACGAGCAGTACGGATAGGGAAGAGGAGCGAGCAGTATAATTTATTTTTTCCGCGGAGAGACGAGCTTCAAAAAACACAAAGTTACCCTTTTAATTTTTAATTTTTTTAAGGGGATATACCGAAGCGGAACCCTAATAACAAAACTGCCTTCGCTCCAAAATATTAGGCGTAGTTTGAATCTCTTTCTTTCATCAATTCTTACTACAATAATATTTTACTTTTTAACCGTTGACTAAATATTGTACGTGAGATTTACAGTTAAAGCATGAATTTGAATAGTCAAACGGCACTTAGTATCTACTAAAGGAAAAGGGGAAATGGGACTAATAAAGCTGATTATGACTAAACCTTATGCAACTTGTGTGACTATCATTTTCGCAGGATGTCTTCGGTGCAGCACTTGACACCTCAATTACTACTTTGCAATGGGCGATGGTTGAACTGATGGCGAACCCAAGCGTGATGCAGAGGGTGCAATCTGAGATAGACTGTGTCCTCGCCGGACAAGCCGCGGTACAAGAGGCTTCCCTAAAAGGCATGCAATACCTGAGGGCAATTATTAAAGAGACCTTGCGACTGCATCCTCCTGCTCCTTTCTTTCCTAGATTGTGCATGCAAGACTATAAGATTCAAGGATACAATGTACCACAGGGAGCGATTCTGCTAACCAACATATGGGCAATCTCTAGGGACCCAAAGTATTGGGATGAGCCACAGAAGTTCATGCCAGAGAGGTTCGAAGGCGTGGGTGTTGCTGACTTTAGAGGTGCGGACTTCGAGTTCACTCCTTTCGGTGTTGGGCGGAGGATTTGCCCTGGGATCAACTTTGCGTATGCGGACATTGAGATTGCGTTGGCTAGCCTTCTTTACCATTTTGACTGGGAGCTGCCTCCCAGAGTTGACCCAAGGAAAATAGACATGACAGAGGTGTTTGGAGCAACTGTTCGAAGGAAGGCCGAACTATTTTTGTGCCCCATTCGTCGTGTCCCCCTCTATAGATGAATAACATTTGTTGAACCACATCATCTTTAATGTAAGCAGCTCGCATATATGTACCTTATGTAATCGTAATCTGTATTTCTATAAAGTACAGTTCAATGTACACATTTAAGAAAAATAACATGTGGTGTTTTATAATAAACCCTACCCACCTTGTAGTTTTGTGTGGCAAAATATCTTTCATAATGTCTTACTTGTGGAATAATTGTAGATATTATCTATGACAAAGGTTATCATCAATAATGGTCAAAATATTTGTTCTAGTGTACTCCCTAACACATCTACCATAGGTGATATTTTTTAAGGACACTCTTTATTGATCTCTCAATGCCTGCATCAATATAATGGACAAAACCCATCAAATACACATTTATAACCTTTAGTAAAAAAAGAGGTGAACTCTTCTTTTGTTCATTTCTTAGTTGAGAGGTTCATTTTTGTCGGGAAATTCACTTTTTGTATGGAAGTTCATCCAAGGTCTTGGTCACTACTTGGTAAATTCGGTTACCGTCGAGTAACTGCGCTTCTCAATCCCCCATAGTAAATATAGTTACCAAGGGAAAATATGTGTTTTTCTGAAAATGTTGAATCCAAACACTCCATTGTTAAATGGCTTGACATATCTATGTAACATCACACCACAAGCAAAGGTGCAGTGGTAAATTGGTGCGCTGCTCCCCTAGAGGTCAAAGGTTATGCTTTGAGTGCACACAATTTTTTTGTTATTTGTTAGATGCACCGGTTGAATGGCAACATTTTGTTGGCGGCGTGGGTCGAACCGGCGACTTGGAAGAACAGAATGGATGCTGAAGTCTAGATAATGTGTGAGTAGCAATCTCTAGTCCTAAAGAGAGAGTTGATAGTCTGGTATTCCGGTTTATTTTTATCCGTTTTTTTGTCTCACCTCCCATCACCCCTCCCACTGGTTTTTATCTCTTTACAAATCTCTACTCAGGGTATCTTCAACGCTGACCCGCAAATTTTCTCCGGTATCTGTCCGCCGACTAGGGGACCAGTTCACGAAAACTGATAGCGGAGGCCACCATCCAATGTTGTATACATACATTTCAACCATTATTTGAACTAATTGGACGAAATTCATGCAAACGCGTCTGATTTCATATAAAGTGGAGAAAATTCATTACATTTTGGACAATTTTTAACTAAAAGGGCCATTTGCAATACTGTCCCTAACTCAAACCACCTACTCAGATTTGCCTCTAATTTCGAAGCCTGCTCATATTTGCCCCTCTGCCGTTAGGTAATCTTACAGAAATGCCCTTCGGTGTCGTTTTCGTTAGGTCAAAGGCCTTTGACCGTCTACGGACGTTTCCCGGACATTTTGCCCCTGCCTCCATGTGTCACTTACATGCGGGCCCATTCTAAAAGAATAAACTCTTTCTCTCACCCCCCTCTTTCACACACACTTACATGTGCCCCCCTGATGAAGCTATGTACCTAGGGTAGGGTCATGGACCTGTCCAAACTGCCCTACCCAAGGACATCTCTAGAAGAAATCACCTTTCAATCGACTTGGAAGTGTTCCACTCGACAGACTCGGAGACACTCGACCAAGAAGCGATCACTCGACCAAGACCAAACCACTCGACGGCCAGGAGACCTAAAGGCACTCCGCACGCTAACGGTCGGTTATTAAGTAGCTTTTATGATCATCATAGCACTTTATTAAGGGCGTTACCAATAACGCCCGACCTCAATGTATTTAAAACCCTGCATAACCGAGGGCCAGAGGGGTCCGGCGAACTCTATATAAGCCACCCCCCTCCTCAGTGTAAAGGGTTCGCACCCCTGTAAACCATACACGCATAATCCAGTCGACCGCCTCCGGGCTCCGAGACGTAGGGCTATTACTTCCTCTGAGAAGGGCCTGAACTCGTAAACCTCGTGTGCTTACAACTTCTCCATAGCTAAGATCTTGCCTCTCCATACTTACCCCCCTACATTACTGTCAGACTTAGAACCACGACAGTTGGCGCCCACCGTGGGGCAGGTGTTTTAGCGATTTGTTGGAGGAGTTGCGATCTTTTCCGATCCAAATCATCATGGTTTCCGGTGGAGTTTTGGTGGAGGGCCGCGAGATCCGTCTCAGCGCGCTCACGTTCATCGCCGACGACTCCGCTTGGCTTCAGGAGGCTCCGCTCGACGCGGACGCGCTCCCTGTCCGCGGGGCGACGCACTTTCGCGCATGCGTCCGCGGCATCCTTTTGCGGCAACCCTCGACCCCCTACCGGTCGGCTCCTGTGTTGTCCTCCCTCCCTGTTTCCCGCCGGCGCAAGCGCTCCGGTCGGTCGAGACTTCAGCGGTGGGTGAGACACGCTGTGGCACGCCAGTCGGCCACCCCTCAAGTCGCGGTGATCGAGCCCGATGAATCCCTCTACGGCCTGTTCGATCTGTCGACTGGCTCCGCAGAGACCGCATCCGAGTGCGACAGCAGCGATCCGGCGGTGGAGGTTCTGATGGTCGATGGACCGCCCAGTCCTCCCGGTTTTCCCCGCACCGACGGAGGCGCAGGTGGAGGCGACCCGTCACGTCCCCATGAGGAATATCTCCCCGAGCCTCTCACGTCGCTGCAGAGAGAAGAACTTCGTCGCCGGAACATGGATGCACTGCACACTCCTATCGTTGGAGAAGCCCCCGAGGCTTGTGCCTTGGAGGACGCGCGCCTGGAAAACTTGGCCGAGCGCACTCGACTGGAGAACCTCCAGCGAGCACTCGACGAGCGTGCGCGACAATGGGTTCCAGAATCCAGTCGGCGTCAGCTCTTTCCGCCCCCGCATGTATATTGAACTCCGATTCAGAATTTAGCAACTGCAGCCCGTATAGCAGAATCGATTCAGCCTTCCCAGTCGGAGGCTGGCAGAGGCTTGCTGCAGATCAAAGCGTTACTCTGGTCAGAAGGAGACCAGAATTCCGCTGTCTCTCAGTCGCGGAACAGGATTCATAGCAGATCCGTTGCTGCAGACACAATCTAGTCGACTCATAGCCCAAGATCGCCCCCGAGGCGTGAGGGACGTGGGGACCGGCGTAATCAGTACGGGAACCATGAGCAATATGATCACCGTTTCGATCGTGACGATCGACGTCGAGTGCCCACCCCTCCCCCGAGGAGCGGGTCGTATGCGCCTCGACAGCAGGATGACAGGCGCCCTCGTAGTGTTGGGCGAAGGATTCCAGTCGACTCCAGGGAGCCAGGCTTTGATGCGAGATCCATTCTCGTTCAAGGTTTGGTCGACAGGAACAGAGCTCACCGAGAAGGTCATGACAGAGATGCACCTACCAGCAGCAGAGCACATGTTTCAGGGCCAGAGTGCTTTAGTAGAGCCATCAGGGCCGCTGTGATTCCTCCCAACTTTAGGTTGGCGACTGGAGTCAGTAAGTTCACTGGTGAGTCCAAGCCCGATACTTGGCTTGAAGACTACCGAGTGGCCGTTCAGATTGGCGACGGCAATGATGAAGTGGCCATGAAGCACCTGCCTCTCATGTTGGAGGGCTCGGCCAGAGCGTGGCTGAACCAGTTAGCCCCCAGCAGCATTTACACTTGGGAAGATCTCGCCCGAGTGTTTGTCACCACATTTGAAGGAACATGCAAGCGACCGGCAGGGCTGACTAAACTGCGGTCTTGCGTGCAGAAGCCGAATGAAACTTTGAGGGATTACATCCAGAGATGGATCATGTTACATCACATGGTAGAGAATGTGCCTGACCACCAAGCAGTCTGTGCCTTCAAAGAAGGCGTCAAGTACACAGAACTGAATCTGAAATTCGGTCGGACCGGAGATATGTCTCTGAATCGGATGATGGAGATTGCCACCAAGTACGCTAATGGTGAAGATGAAGATCGACTCAGGAGTGGCAAGCTCAAGTCAGTCGCTTAAGAAACCGGAGGAAATTCCAATCGGAAACAGAAGCGGAAAGCCGAGCCAGCTGCTCCTGGGGAAGCCTTGGCTGTAACCCAAGGAAAGTTTAAAGGGAAACCCAAAGGACCTTGGAACCCCAAGAAAGTTAAAGACCAGGACGGAAATGATGTGTTGGATTTGCCATGTCTCGTCCACACCAAGAAAGATGAAGAGGGTAATTTCATTTACCCGAAACATACCACTCGACAGTGCCGACTCTTGATCCAGCAGTTCCAGGGCAAGCAGCCCAAGGATAAGGAAAAGGAGTCGGACAAAGTTGAGGACAAGGAAGATAGTGATGATGGATACCCCCAGGTCAATTCCACCCTGATGATTTTTGCTGATGTTGAAAGCAAAAGTCGACTGAAAGTTATCAACCGAGAGGTGAATATGGTTGCTCCAGCGACACCCAGTTATCTGAAGTGGTCTCAGACTGCCATAATATTCGACCGGTCCGATCACCCAACGCACATCGCCACCCCTGGGAGGCAAGCTTTGGTGGTCGACCCAGTTGTTGAAGGCACTCGACTGACCAAAGTCTTGATGGATGGTGGCAGTGGTTTGAACATATTATATGCTGAGACATTGAAAGGGATGGGCATTCCGATGTCCAGACTTAGTACCAGCAACATGAGTTTCCATGGAGTCATTCCTGGGAAGAAGGCTGAATCACTCGCCAGATTGCTCTTGATGTGGTTTTCGGTGATTCCAAGAATTACCGCAAAGAAAAGTTGACGTTTGAAGTTGTAGACTTCCAGAGTGCCTATCACGCTATTTTGGGCAGGCCGACTTATGCACGCTTCATGGCCCGACCATGTTATGTGTATCTCAAACTGAAGATGCCTGGCCCCAAAGGTGTGATCACTATTACGGGCAATCGGAAGAAAGCAGAAGAATGTTTTCAGAAAGGTTCAAAGATCACTGATGCTCAGATGGCAGTGGTGGAGCTGCAGGAATACCAGAAGACTGTAGACCCGAGTGATTTGTTGCGAGCCAAGAAGCCCGCTACAGAATCAGCTTTTCAGTCGTCTGGCGAAACGAAGACAACTCACATCCACCCGACCGATCCCAGCGCTGCTCCAACTCATATCTCAACAACACTCGACTCCAAATAGGAAGAAGCGCTCATCCAGTTCCTCCGTGAGAACTGGGACATTTTTGCATGGAAGCCTTCTGACATGCCGGGTGTTCCCAGGGAGCTGGCTGAGCACCGCCTAAGAGTCGACTCAAAAGTAAAACCTGTCAAGGAACATCTCCGACGGTCCGCCATCCAGAAGAGAAAGTCTATTGGCGAAGAGGTGGCTCGGCTCTTAGCAGCGGAGTTCATCCGAGAAATCTACCACTTCGAGTGGCTCGCCAACGTTGTCATGGCCCCCAAGAAGGACAAGTCACTTCGCATGTGCATTGACTTTAAACATATCAATCGGGCCTGCCCGAAAGATCATTTTCCTCTCCCCCGCATCGATCAGATAGTCGATTCAACTGCGGGATGTGAGCGACTGTCTTTTTTAGATGCCTATTCCGGGTACCATCAGATCCGTCTGTATGGACCTGACGAGATCAATACAACTTTCATCACTCCATTCGGGTGCTTCTGTTATGTTACCATGCCGTTCGGCCTCAAGAATGCCGGAGCCACATTCATGAGGATGATTCAGAAGTGTTTGCTCACTCAAATCAGTTGGAATGTGGAAGCATACATGGATGACATTGTGGTCAAGTCACGGAAGGGTTTCGACCTGCTGGCTGACCTTGCTGAAACCTTTGCCAACCTCAGGAGGTATGTTATCAAGCTTAATCCATCAAAGTGCACATTCGGAATTCCTGGCGGAAAATTACTCGGTTTTCTCATTTCCGAGCGGGGAATCGACGCCAATCCAGAAAAAGTCGGTACTATACTCTGAATGAAAAGTCCTGTGCGAGTGCACGACGTCCAGAAGCTTACTGGTTGCTTGGCCGCTTTAAGTCGATTCATATCTCGTCTCAGTGAAAAGGCATTGCCTCTTTACCGATTGATGAAGAAGTCCGACAAGTTCGAGTGGACTCTCTAAGCGGATGCAGCGTTTGCAGAGCTCAAAGCTCTGCTCTCCACCCAGCCAGTGCTTGCTGCCCCAATTAGCAAGGAGCCTTTGCTGCTTTACATCGCAGCCACGGGACAAGTCGTCAGTACGGTACTTACGGTCGAGCGGGAAGAAGAAGGAAAAGCCTTCAAAGTTCAGCGCCCAGTATATTATATTTCTGAAGTTTTGACCCCGTCGAAGCAAAGATATCCTCATTATCAGAAGCTTGTATATGGGATTTATATGACCACAAAGAAAGTTGCTCACTACTTCTCTGATCATTCCATTACAGTCGTCAGCGACGCTCCGTTGTCAGAGATCCTGCATAACAGAGATGCAACTGGTCGAGTGGAAAAATGGGCGATTGAACTCCTTCCTCTAGATATCAAGTTCGAGGCAAAGAAAGCTATCAAGTCCCAGGCAATAGCAGATTTCGTCGCCGAGTGGATTGAACAGCAACTGCCGACTCAGGTTCACTCGGAGCATTGGACCATGTTCTTCGACGGTTCCAAAATGCTGAATGGTTCCGGTGCCGGGGTGGTGTTGGTCTCCCCCCGAGGAGATAAGCTCAGATATGTTCTTCAAATCCACTTTGATTCCTCCAATAACGAGGCGGAATATGAAGCACTTTTATATGGGTTGCGCATGGCCATTTCACTCGGCGTCCGTCGCCTCATGATCTATGGCGACTCAGATTTGGTGGTTAATCAGGTGATGAAGGGATTGGACGTCAGAAGTCCAGCCATGACTGGTTATTGCAATGCAGTGAGAAAGCTGGAGAAGAAATTCGAGGGGTTAGAGCTTCACCACATACCCCGACTGAAAAATCAAGCAGCTGATGATTTGGAAAAAATAGGTTCCAAAAGAGAAGCCATTCCCAGCAATGTGTTTTTGGAACACATCCACACACCATCAGTTCAGGAGGATCCCTTCACTGAAGAGGCCCCACAGCCAAAAAGTGCCACGGATCCGACTGAAGTTGAAGTTCCAGCTGTGGTCGACCTGATCATGGAAGTCTTGGTCATCACTTCCGACTGGACAGTACCGTACATCGCGTACATCCTAAGGAAAGAACTCCTATAGGACAAAGAAGAGGCTCGACAGATCGTCCGTCGATCCAAGGCCTTTACAGTCATAAAGGGACAGTTGTATAGAGAAAGCGTGACTGGAGTCAGTCAGAAGTGTATAACACCAGAAGAAGGTCAGATGATCCTTGATGATATCCACTCGGGGACCTGTGGTCATCATGCGTCCTCTCGGACCATTGTGGCTAAAGCATACCGAGCGGGATTTTACTGGCCAAGGGCCAATGAAATGGCAAAAGAGATAGTCGACAAATGTGAAGGATGTCAGTATTACTCCAATATGTCGCACAAGCCCGCGTCAGCTCTGAAAACCATTCCACTCGTCTAGCCCTTCGCTGTTTGGGGGCTGGACATGGTTGGACCACTGAAAACGGGCAGGAGCGGCTTCACTCATGTGCTAGTAGCAGTCGACAAGTTCACCAAATGGATTGAAGCTAAGCCTATCAAGAATCTTGATGCTTGCACTGCTATCAGTTTCATCAGAGAGTTGATATTCAGATATGGAGTTCTGCACAACATCATCACTGATAATGGGTCAAACTTCGACTCCGACAAATTCAGGGCCTTTTGCGCCTCTCAGGGCACACGAGTCGACTATGCTTCGATCGCCCACCCTCAGTCGAATGGACAGGCGGAAAGAGCAAACGGCCTAATTCTCAAAGGACTGAAACCTCGATTGATGCGCGATCTCAAGCACGCAGTAGGTGCATGGGTTGACGAGCTTCCATCAGTTCTTTGGGGATTGAGGACGACCCCGAACCGAATGACCGGAAGAACCCCATTCTTTCTGGTCTACGGAGCCGAAGCAGTATTGCCGAGTGACATGCTTCACAACGCCCCTCGAGTCGAGCTCTACTCCGAAGAAGAAGCAGAACAAGCCCGGCAGGACGCAGTCGACCTCCTGGTAGAAGAAAGAGAAATGGCCATGATCTGATTGACCATCTATCAGCAAGACTTTCGTCGATTCCATGCCAGAAATGTGAAGAGTCGAGCCTTCCAAGAAGGAGACTTAGTCCTCCGAGTGGATCAGCAGAAACCACACAAACTCGCTCCTACTTGGGAAGGCCCCTTCATAGTCAGCAGAGTCCTCCACAATGGAGCGTATCACCTCTATAATGTCGATCGCCAGATTGATGAGCCACGAGCCTGGAATGCGGAGCTACTCCGCCCCTTTTATACTTGAATTCTCACTTGGATGAGATGTAATAAGAAAAAAAACTCCTGTAGTTTATTTATCAAAGACAAGAGCGTTATAATTTTCCCAGTGATTGTTACTGTTTTTGTTTGCGTAAGAAATCCCCCAGTGGGTGGCTTAGCTGCGAATCCGCTTCGCCTAAGTTTGTAAAAATAATTTCCTACCGAGTGGTGAGCCAGCCTCCCACTCGGGGGCTTAGCTGCGAACCCGTTTCGCCTAAGTATTTAAAAATCCTACCGAGTGGAGAGCAATCCTCCCACTCGGGGGCTTAGCTGCAGTCCAGTACTCGCCTAAGTTTTCTCACTCGGAGACTTAGCTGCAGTCTGGCACTCGCCTAAATTTGCAAAAATCCTACCGAGTGGAGAGCAATCCTCTCACTCGGGGGCTTAGCTGCAGTCCAGTACTCGCCTAAGTTTTCTCACTCGGAGACTTAGCTGCAGTCCGGCACTCGCCTAAGTTTGAAAAAATCCTACCGAGTGGAGAGCAATCCTCCCGCTCGGGGGCTTAGCTGCAGTCCAGTACTCGCCTAAGTTTTCTCACTCGGAAACTTAGCTGCAGTCCGGCACTCGCCTAAGTTTGAAAAATCCTACCGAGTGGAGAGCAATCCTCCCACTCGGGGGCTTAGCTGCAGTCCAGTACTCGCCTAAGTTTTCTCACTTGGAGACTTAGCTGCAGTCCGGCACTCGCCTAAGTTTGAAAAACCCTACCGAGTGGAGAGCAATCCTCCCACTCGGGGGCTTAGCTGCAGTCCAGTACTCGCCTAAGTTTTCTCACTCGGAGACTTAGCTGCAGTCCGGCACTCGCCTAAGTTTGAAAAACCCTACCGAGTGGAGAGAAATCCTCCCACTCGGGGGCTTAGCTGCAGTCCAGTACTCGCCTAAGTTCTCTCACTTGGAGACTTAGCTGCAGTCCGGCACTCGCCTAAGTTTGAAAAATCCTACCGAGTGGAGAGCAATCCTCCCACTCGGGGGCTTAGCTGTAGTCCAGTACTCGCCTAAGTTTTCTCACTCAGAGACTTAGCTGCAGTCCGGCACTCGCCTAAGTTTGAAAAATCCTACCGAGTGGAGAGCAATCCTCCCACTCGGGGGCTTAGCTGTAGTCCAGTACTCGCCTAAGTATCTGAAAATCCTACCGAGTGGTGAACGACCCTCCCACTCGGGGGCTTAGCTGCAGTCCAAGTACTCGCCTAAGTACAAGACACATCCCACCCTGCAGTGACGAGGTGCAGGTCGACTGTCACCTTCTCCTTGGGAGCTTCGCCACAAATACAACGTGCGCTCCATCCCGCTCTGCAGTAACAAGGTGCAGGTTGACTGCCACCTTCTCCTTGGGAGCTTCGCCTCAAATACAACGTGCGCTCCATCCCGCTCTGCAGTAACAAGGTGCAGGTCGACTGCCACCTCCTCCTTGGGGAGCTTTGCCACAAATACAACGAGCGCTCCATCGCCGACCCGCAAGGACGATGAGGTGCAGGTCGACTGCTACCTTCTCCTTCGGAGCTGTGCCATAAATACAAAAGTTGTCTCGAATGAAGAACGATTTCCACTCGACGGGGGATTCATGAAGATATTCAACGATAAACCAAGTTCAGATAAATCCTAAAGGTTCCGGACCATAGATCGAAGTGCTCGGGCATTCAGCCCGAAAGAGTTTAACGGTTACAAAAACCACTCGGCATTCCGAGGCAAATTTAAGGTGAGGCATAAAAGTTTGTTCACTCCGCAGGAGGAGGGCTGGCAGGCTCGACGAACTCGTCTAGGTCAACGCCGTCGGTGATCCGAGTGGCTGCAGCGATGAAAGTCTTCATAAAAGATCGGAAGTCATGCTTCTGGGTGTTGGCGACCTTGATTGCTGCCAGCTTATCTTGTCGCACCTCCTTGCAATGGACGCGAACCAAAGACAGAGCCACATCAGCGCCACACCGGGCGGAAGACTTCTTCCACTCCTGCACTCGGTCAGGGATTTCGTTAAGTCGAGTCATCAAGGACTCAAGATCATTTTGGAGTGTGGCCTCTGGCCAAAGTGCCGGTTCGATCCGTGACATGGCGACCTTCAGTCGAATCAAGTAGTCCACGACACCATCGATGCGGGATTCCAGTCGGAGCAGATTCATGGCAGTTTCATCTTTCACGGGAGAATTGATTGGATCCAAACCTGGTTCGATCCGCCCAGTCTCCTCCTCGAAGTTCTGGCAAAACTCTGCATTCACAATCCAAGGATAAGTCAATTTTCATACGCTGAGTCGACACAAAAAAAATCAGTCGGAACAAAATGTGCACCTTCAAGCTTGATGAACAACTTCTTGGCAAGGCTCCTCAGATAACTCTCCAGTTCGTCCCTCCTACGAGCGATGCCTTCCATCTTATCGCACAGGTTGAGGTTCTCCTTCTTCCAGCGCGAGCACTCCTTGTTGGCTTCGTTCAGAGCAGATTTCAGCTTGGTATTCTCTTCTTCCAACTGGCCGACCGAAGCCAGTTTCTGTTCAGCCAGAATGGTTCTGTCGTCAGCTTCCTTTCGAGCAGTAGCCAAATCCTGATCCTTCTTCGTCAGAGCTTCTCTCAGTTTTTCTGCAAAGAAATGATGCTTGATTCAGAAAGAGCGGAAGGGTACTCAAGCCTAAGAAGGACCAGTCGACAAACTCGTCTTACCAGTGGCGCCGTCCTTGACCTTTTGCAGCTCTGTCTTGGCCAGCTCCAAGTCAAGGTTCAGTTGGATCTGCTGTCTCTCCAAGTCAGCAAAGAGAGCTCCAAGATCACAAGATTTCTGAAATCAAAGAGGAGAAGTTATTTTACAATGAAAAACGACAAAGACAATAAGTACTAAGACTACGGTCGACTGCCCGCAGTCCACCATAGTCTCGGGGACTACACCCAGTGGGTGCACTTTGCGTGCCCCACCGGTTCTGATCCCACTCGAACGGCCCGCCGGAGTCGAGTGCAGGGAGTAAAAAAAAGTGGAGAGAAAGTAGAACTCAGATCACAGTAGACTGCCAGCAGTCGACCGCGGTCTCGGGGACTACACCCAGTGGGTGCACTTGGCGTGCCCCCACCGGTTCTGATCCCACTCGACCAGATCGAGTGGAAGAGACAAACTACCAGTTCGGTTTACACTCAAAGACTACAGTCGACTGCCAGTAGTCCACCGTAGTCTCGGGGACTACACCCAGTGGGTGCACTCAGCATGCCCCCACTAGTTCAAAATTCAATCAACGCACCCAGTGGGTGTACAGATGCAAAGATTTTCGGAAAGAGTCTTCAGATAGCATATCCTAACAGAACAAGCGGCGACCAACTAACCTGAACGTTGCTCTAGAGAGCCGAGCTGGCATCGTAGGCGGCCTGGCTGGCGTCCCGCACCATCTTCATCTTCTCCATCATAATGCCCGCCTGGCGTATGGCTTCCTTGGCAGCATTCACTTCGTCCTCTGGGACATGATGGGTCGCAAAAACTGAAGGCGGGTCAACAGGGGCCTAAGCAGTCGACGAGGAAGGCAAGGCACTCGACAATGGCACGACGAAGGTAACAGAACCCCGATTGGCATCACCAGCGTCCTGAACGACTGACTCCGCCCTCGGCGTCGATTATGGCACCTCGCTCGCAGGAGCTTGCCTATTTTTCCTCGTCAAAGGCCTCTCGGGCTCTTCATCATCATCAAGGAGGTCAATAATGTTAGGAGCTGTTCAAAGTTCAATCGACAAAATCGCATCACCCAATGGTACACATTGCAGTTGAATCGACCAAAATAAAGACAGAATGGCAGAAATCATACCCAGATTAGAAGTGACCGCATCCTCCATCACCTCATCATCGTCCCTGTAAGCTGATGTCCCGGAAGTAGCAGCACTGCCAGCTCCAAAGTTCGTCCGGTTAAAACAAGAAAAACAAACAGCACAGGGCATCGAGTGAAGATAAAAGGAGACACTCACGCAGAAGCGACGGGGATGTCAATCTTAATCTTCGGCAACGCCTTCCGAAGCTTCAGCTCTACGACTTTGGGGTGCTTTGATGCTTTTTCAATCGGAGTTGGCGAAGAGGTCCGAGGATGCTTTGAAGACTGGCCAGCTTGAGCAATCGCCTTTTCACGGGCGCTTGGTCGTTCTTGGTCAAGTTTGGACCGCCTCTCCCTGCGAGGAGGCGACTTGACTTCTTCTTCATCACTTGGATCGTTGCTTTCTTCGTCCCCTCCACCGTCAGAATCCCATTCGCCACTGTTGCCGCCGCTCGCATCTCCTTCCAGGTCCTGCTCCTGCTCTCCGTTGGGCATTGAATACATTTCAATAATGGCCTGAAAGAAAGCAGGGAGAACAAAGTCAGTCGACTCAGTATAGGCAGCTGCGCGAGTGAATTCAGAATACAAACAAAGGCTCAGAATCGGACCTTCTCTGGTACATGAGACTGGTCGAATGGAGGAACTCTCCTGGATCCCCTGGGGTTGTCCTTGTTTCCGGTCATGCCCGACAGCCACTTCTCCAGTGTGTCGTCATTGACCTCCTCTGGGTGAATCCTAGTGGAGTCTTCAAGACCCGAATACATCCACATCGGATGGTCTCGTGCTTGAAGAGGCTGGATGCGCCGCTGAAGGAAGACCTCCAAGAGATCCATACCGGTGACCCCGTCACGGATAAGCTGGACCACTCGCTCTACCAGCACCCTCACCTGCGCCTTCTCCTCCGGGAGCACCTTCAAAGGGGAGGGTTTCCTCACTCGGTCCATGGTGAAAGGAGGGAGGCCAGTCGACTGCCCTGGCGTCGACTGGTCTTTGTAGTAAAACCAGGTCAACTGCCATCCGCGAATTGAGTCAGGAAGAATCATGGCCGGAAAGGAACTTTTCCCTCTCATCTGAACACCAAGATCCCCACACATCTGAATCACTTGAGTCCTCTCGTCACTCGGATTGGCCTTTTTCACTGTCTGGGAGCGACAAGTGAAAATGTGCTTGAAAAGGCCCCAGTGAGGCCGACAACCTAGGAAATTCTCACACAAAGAAACGAAAGCGGCGAGATAAACGATTGTGTTGGGAGTGAAGTGGTGGAGTTGTGCCCCAAAGAAGTTCAGAAATCCCCGAAAGAAAGGGTGAGGAGGCAAGGAAAATCTACGGTCGACGTGGGTGGCAAGGAGAACGCGCTCACCCTCCCGAGGTTGCGGCTCGGATTCCTTCCCCGGAAGCCGCGCCGATTCATAGGGGATCAGCCCTCCTTCGGCTAGGTCGTCGAGGTCTTCTTGGGTGATCGTTGAGCGGATCCAGTCGCCCTGGATCCAGCCCTTTGGCAGGCCGGTTCGCGAGGAGGATCCGCCCCGACTGGTCGCCTTCCCCTTCGACCTCGCCGTCGCCTTCTTTGCCTGCTCCAGAGCCGCCGTTTTCTCCTTCCCCATCATCGTCGGCGAGACACGTACCGAGCGGTGGCGCTGGGGCGAGAGCGAGCGCGGCGAGGGAGCGTGAAGAGGAGAAGAGATAATGGGGACGCACTGTTCGAGAGACCCCGGTCCGACGCCTTATATGAGGCCGCTTCTGAGTGGCTGACTGGTAGGCCCGGGCGGCCTTATCAAATCCCGTAACAATCGCACGTGCGATACGTGGCGAAAAAGGTGGCGCAGGAATCGAGGCGGCTCCGCTCTATCCCATCCGATTACTGCGGCCTCCCCCGTCCCGTGCGCTTCCCAAAATTCAGATGCCGCGAAATCTGCGGGCAGCAGAACAACTTGTCAGACCGAAGATCTCCTCCGCACCGTCACTCGGAGCCTTTCAAGTAAAGAAACTCACTCGACAAAAAACTAAGAATGGATCAAGGCGACTAAAAAGGAAGTTGCTGTCATCACTCAGGTTCATTGATCCGAAACCAGATATGCTCATGGCATGAAAAATGAGTCGGGGAAATTCTCAACTCCTTCCCCACTCAAACCTCGATCCATTCGGGGGCTAATGATGAAGCTATGTACCTAGGGTAGGGTCATGGACCTGTCCAAACTGCCCTACCCAAGGACATCTCTAGAAGAAATCACCTTTCAATCGACTTGGAAGTGTTCCACTCGACAGACTCGGAGACACTCGACCAAGAAGCGATCACTCGACCAAGACCAAACCACTCGACGGCCAGGAGACCTAAAGGCACTCCGCACGCTAACGGTCGGTTATTAAGTAACTTTTATGATCATCATAACACTTTATTAAGGGTGTTACCAGTAACGCCCGACCTCAATGTATTTAAAACCCTGCATAACTGAGGGCCAGAGGGGTCCGGCGAACTCTATATAAGCCACCCCCTCCTCAGTGTAAAGGGTTCGCACCCCTGTAAACCATACACGCATAATCCAGTTGACCGCCTCCGGGCTCCGAGACGTAGGGCTATTACTTCCTCCAAGAAGGGCCTGAACTCGTAAACCTCGTGTGCTTACAACTTCTCCATAGCTAAGATGTTGCCTCTCCATACTTACCCCCCTACATTACTGTCAGACTTAGAACCACGACACCCCCCCAAAAGAAATCTTATTCCCCCCCCACTCTTTCTCTGTGTCTATCACCTCCAGCATGCACCAAACCGGCGGCGGCTAGCAGCAGGCTCACCGTGCAGCCGCCAGCAGCAGACCAAGGGGACGTGCATGAGGTGGTCTGTGGGACGATGTGGAGGTGATGGTCGAGGAGGATGGAATTGATGGTTGTTTTGAGTTGAGGTGGCTCTCCTCTCCTTCCCTCCCTCCCCCTCCCCACTCTCCCTCTCCCCGTGTGGCCCCGCTCCCTATTGGCCTTGCTCCGGCGATCTCTTCACCCACCGTGTCACCCCTCTCCTCCCCCTTCCCCTCCTCGTCGTCGCTGCGCCCATCAGCGGCCTCGGCGCCGCCTTTCGGATCTCGGTTCTGGGCTCTCAGCGATGATGGATATGAATCCTTTGATGGGGAGGCCGCTCCTTCTCTGGCACCTCCGTTGCCTACGCTGGCTTCCAAGGGTTCGTCTCGCCCTCGCAAGTTTGCCCCTAGGGGCAAGGGCCGACCAGTGGCGTCGCTGGAGGGGCCCTCTAGCTGGCACCGTGTGTCTCGCCGTCGTTGGAAATCTGGTAAGTTCTCTACTCCCTCTGCGGCCACGAGTATCCTTGGTGCAACGCCGTCCGTGGTGAGGACGATGGCCGATAGCGTGTACTCCCCTGGCTTGTGCGGTTCCCTGGCCCCCCTTCTTCTCCGTCTGGGGCGTCGTCGCCGGTGCTCCTTGGCTCGTACCAGACTCACGTTGCTCAGAAGGAGAGTCGCCAGCGCGACAAGCAGATTTTGAGGAAGCTTGGTGAGCACGTCCCGAGCGGGTCAAAGAAGAAGATCACTCCTGAGGCTGCCTGGATGACGAAGCAGGGCTATCAGTGGACTGAGTCGGAGGGGGAGTCCATTCCTGTTGCCGAGACATATGAGGAGATTGTTGGGTGATCACTGCAGTGGGAGCTACCACCTGTGTCTTAGGTGTCCTCTCTGCCTTTTTGGTGTCTCGATGCCAAAGGGGGAGAGTGTGTGTAGGATTTGCGAGTTCTTTGTTGTCTCTTTGCTTTTGTGTTTCATTGAACCTTCATTGCTTTAGTTTGGTTTATTTGCATGTGAGACCAGGAGGCTTATTCTATCATATGGTGTGAGACATATGCCCTCAAGCTTATCCTTTATTGTCTAATATGTTTAGTAGCTTGTGAGCTTACTTTATCTTGTGCCCTTTACTTCATTCTCACTTACTATACCTTGCCTCCATGCTTAGTGTCACTTATATTGTTGCAAGGATTGCCCTGTCTATAAAATATAGGGGAGTGTTGATCCTAGTGTGTGTGTGTGTTGTGCAGTCCAAAGCATATCTATAGAGTGCACACATCTAGAGGGAGCCCGTCTATATTTTATAGATTTTGGGTTTGCTTATGTTCATTTTATATCCCTTTGTGCAAATCCCGTATTGTCATCAATCCACCAAAAATGGGGAGATTCAAAGGGCATATTTCACCCTATGTGGTTTTGGTGATTGATGACAGTGCTTTTGTGAACTAATCCTGTGCGTTGGGCATTTCACATATCTCATGTCTAGGCACAAGACGATTCGGTGCCCCTCGGAGCCTATCAAAGACGTTGGTTCTCTATGTTTCTTTTGGTGGTTTTGAGTCGTAGGAAAGCTGTACTGTTAAGAGGGGGTCCACTTCGGAAAGTTTAGGGTGGAATCTACACGCACACATTTGTTCCTTTGCACCACCTTTCCTTTGCTTCGATGGAGCACCATCCATTTATTCTTGTCTCTGCAATATGAAGGCTGCCAAGAGCTATAGTATCTATGGCGTGCGGTAGTACTGCTCAAGGGAGCAGTAGTATCGCAGGGGTTCGTGGTAGTACCGCTCAGGCAAGCTGTAGTACCACACCAAGCGGTACCGCTCTTCGCGAGTGGTACTACAGCTGCCTGTAGCCCAGACACTGGCGCATGCGGAAGTAGGCGCGGAAGTAATTTTTTACTTCCACCCCCACGCGGTAGTACCGCTCCCTGTGAGCGGTAGTACCGTGCCGGATTTTTGCACAGCCCTAAACTCTACAGAAGTAGCTACGGAAGTAATTTATTAATTCTGTGCATTTTCCAGTGCCAGTAGATCGAGCCCCTGCCTTGCGGTAGTACCGCTCCAGCGGTTCTACCGCTCGTTGCCATGTGCAACAGGGCCTCGCCTGGTCACTACCGCGCAAGCGGTAGTACCGCGATCCGTTGCGGTAGTACCGCGGCTTTGTGCAGTAGTACCGCACAATGCGGGCTGGGTGAGGGGGGTAACGGTTGGATCTTTTCCCCCACTATATAAAGGGGGTCTTCTTCCCCAAGAAGACTACCTCTTCCCTCCCCAAGCTCCATTGTTGCTCAAAGCTTCATTTTGGCCCGATCTCTCCCCCTAGCCAATCGAACTTGTTGATTTTCTAGGGATTGGTTGAGAAGGCCCCGATCTACACTTCCACCAAGAGAAATTTGACTCCCCCACTAATCCCTTGTGGATCATATTACTCTTGGGTGTTTGAGCATCCTAGACGGTTGAGGTCACCGCGGAGCCATATTCCATTGTGGTGAAGCATCTTGGTGTCGTTGGGAGCCTCCAATTAAGTTGTGGAGATAGCCCCAACCTTGTTTGTAAAGGTTCGGTCGACGCCTCCAAGGGCACCAATAGTGGAATCACGACATCTCGCATTGTGTGAAGGCATGACGAGAATACGGTGGCCCTAGTGGCTTCTTGGGGAGCATTGTGCCTCCACACCGCTCCAACGGAGACGTACTTCCTCTCAAAGGGACGGAACTTCGGTAACACATCCTCGTCTCCACCGGCTCCACTCTTGGTTATCTCTTACCTTTATTTGTGCAAGCTTATATTGTGTTGTATCCCTTGCTTGCTTGTGTGCTTGTTGTTGTTGCATCATATAGGTTGCTCACCTAGTTGCATATCTAGACAACCTACTTTGATGCTAAGTTTAATTTGGTAAAGAAAAGCTAAAAATTGTTAGTTGCCTATTCACCCCCCTCTAGTCGACCATATCGATCCTTTCACACTTGACACCACAACTACTATTCTACACTGGGCTATGGCTGAACTAATGGCAAACCCAAGGGTCATGCAGCGGGTGCAATCTGAGGCAAATTATGTTCTCACAAGAAATGCCACGGTAGAAGAGGCCTCACTAAAGAGCATGCAATACCTCAAGGTGGTTATTAAAGAGACCTTGTGGCTACACCCTCCTGCCTCGCTCTTCCCTAGAGTGTGTGTGCAAGACTGCAAGATTCAAGGATATAACGTACCATAGGGGGCTACTGTGCTAACCAACACATGGGCAATCTCTAGGGACCCAAAGTATTGGAACGAGCCACAAAAATTCATGCCAGAGAGATTTGAAGGCGATGGTGTTGTCGACTTCAGAGGTTTGGACTTTGAGTTCACTCCTTTTTGTGTTGGGCGGAGGATTTGCCCTAGGATTGATTTTGCGTATGCAAATCTTGGGATTGCATTGGCTAGCCTAATTTACCATTTGGACTGGGAGCTTCCTCCCAGAGTGGACCCAAGGGAAATAGACATGACAGAGGTGTTTGGAGCAATTGTTCGAAGGAAGGCTGAGCTATTCCTACGTCCCATTCCTCATGTCCCCCTCTAGATGAATAACATTTGCAAAACCACATACTCTTTAATATAAGTAGCTCACATATATGTACCTTATGTAATCATAATGTACATTTCTATAAAGTACTATTTGTTATGCACATTTAAGAAAAGTAATATGTAATCTTTTACAAGAATACCCCTACACACTTTGTAGTTTTGTGTGGCAAAATGGCTTTCATAATGTCTTACTCCTGGAATAATTGTAGACATTTGCTCTGGTCTACAATTCCCTTATCTATGACAAAGGTTATTGTCAATAATGGTTAAAATATTGGTTCTAGTGTACTCCCTAAGAGCATGGTTAATAGTATAGCCAGCTGTTGGCTATATGATCTTGCCATGTCATCTATAGCCAACCTTAGACCATCTCCAGGCGCGCCCCCAACATGCCCCCCAGGCGTTTTTTGCCGCCGGCGCCCAAAAAACGGCCCAGTCGTGCCCCAGGAGCCCGTTTTTCGCCGGTTTGGGCCGAAACTGGCGCCGGCGGACCCAGGCTGAACCTGGTGCGTTGGGGTCGCCTAGGGGCACTGGGAACACATTTTTGGTGCTAACGGGGATGGGCCCGCCGAGTCAGTGAGACGCCGCTTCGTCGTCCTCATCGCCTCGGTTCCCACAGGAATCAATGCCAAGGCTGCGCGCCGATCAGCCTCCATTGATGCCTCACGGGCGACGCAGTGAAAGTGCCACGGATGCGCGTCCCGCCCGCTCCCGCCACACGTTTCCCGGCATGCAGGCTCTCGCCACCCCACTTCGCCTATAAAAGTTGATCTCCCCGCTGGTGAATGCCACAATCGCCACACCTCGCCTCGTATCGCCACACAAAGCAAAACCTCCACCTCTTCCCGCCGACGAGCAATGGCTGAGAGGTACCCCGGCGACGCCACGACGGCGAACGGCTTCGGCCGTCGCCATCTCCATGAGGAGGAGGCGCACCTCCTTTACGAGGCCTACTATCCAGCGCCCCCAGACATGCGTGTGCCGGTGTCGTGGAAGTTGAGCGCTGGCAGCGTCCCGGTGCCACCGATGCCCGAAGGGGCTGCACAGCAGGCCGAGATCGCCCACATCCGCTCGTTGCTGACCGAGGAGCAGTGGAACAAACCGAGGTACGCCACTGACAGCCACATGTTGTGGACGATGTACTTCGAGCGCCGCCGCGAAGACCAGATCGCCTCCGCCAACGGCATCATCCCCCGCGGACACCTCAACGCCGACGGGCGGCGTGAGTGGTGGGGCATGCCCGGCCGCACCCTCGAGGCCGTCCTTGACCACAACGAGACCGGCAACACGCCGCGCCTCGAGTACCCGCCGCGTCCTTTATTCTCTCGCCGCCGTGGCAGCTCCTGGACACCGCGGTGAATGGAGCCAGGGATCTCCTCATCGTCGGGCTCCGGCTCGCTGGCGCTACGCCCCTTCAAGGCGGAGCCGGAGGAGACACTGCTTTGGTGCCGCACCCGCAGTGACGCCCTCGTCATCAACGAGGGCGGTCGCCCGTCCCCGCGCTCCCTCCGCCTGATCCGGCCGAAGCCGGAGCCGGGGCTGCTCCCCGTGAAGCCGGAGCACGCGAACATGGTGGCCCCCGACGATGAGGCCGCCCTCAAGTGGGCGAGTGATAACCCACAAGTATAGGGGATCAATTGTAGCCTCTTTCGATAAGTAAGAGTGTCGAACCCAACGAGGAGCTAAAGGTAGAACACATATTCCCTCAAGTTCTATCGACCACCGATACAACTATACACATGCTTAACGTTCGCTTTACCTAGAACAAGTATGAAACTAGAAGTACTTTGTAGGTGTAATGGGATAGGTTTGCAAGAATATAAAGAGCACGTAAATAAAAACTAGGGGCTGTTTTAGGTAAAGAAGCAATAAAGTTAGTATAGCGAGTGTGGAAAAATGGTGGTAGGAGTTGCGAAATTGTCCCTAAGGAATTGACTACTCTACTAGACCGATAGTAAGTTTTTATGTGGGAGAGGCCACTGCTAGCATGTCATCCCTGACTTGGAATTCTATGCACTTATGATTGGAACTATTAGCAAGCATCCGCAAGTACTAACGTTCATTAAGGTAAAACCCAACGATAGCATTAAGATATATTGGTCCCCCTTCAATCCTGTATACATCAATTTCTATGCTAAGTTGAAGCTTCTGTCACTCTTGCCCTCCAATACATAGTCCTATCAACATACAACTGACCCTATGGTGTGATCCACGCGCGCGCTCATATGATGGGCACCAAAGGACAACAACATAACCACAAGCAAATTAAACCAATCATAGAAATTCACCAATTGTCGATAGGACAACGAAAATGTACTCAAACATCATAGGATGGCAACACATCATTGGATAATAATATGAAGCATAAAGCACCATGTTCAAGTAGAGGGTACATCGGGTTGCAGGAGAGTGGACCGCTTTAGATAGATGGGGGAAGGTGATGAAGATGTTGGTCTAGATCGCCGTCACACGATGATGGCCCCGGCGGCGTTCCGGCGCCACCGGAAGAGAAGGGGAGAGGGCCCCCTTCTTATTCTTCTTCCTTGACCTTCTCCCTATATGGGAGAAGGGTTTCCCCTCTGGTCCATGGCCTCCATGGCGGCGGAGCGGCGAAAGCCCCTCCGAGATTGGATCTGTCTCTTTGTCTCTCTCTGTTCCTGCGTTCCAGATTCTGCCCTTTCACCGTTTCTTATATTCCCGAAGATCCATAACTCCGATTGCGCTGAAATTTGGACACAATTTTTATCCGGATTTTAGCTTTCTTGCAGCGAAAGAAGGGCATCAACCGCCTTACGGGGTGGCCACGAGGGCCTAGGGCGCGCCTGGCCCCCTGCGGCGCGCCCCCTGCCTCGTAGCCCCCTCGAGCATCGTCTCGCGTTGATTTTTATTCCCAAAAATCACATATATTCCAAAAAAAAATCTCCGTCAGTTTTTATCCCATTTGGACTCCGTTTGATATGGATTTATTGCGAAACAAAAAACATGCAACAAACAGGAACTGGCACAGGGCACTGGATCAATATGTTAGTCCCAAAAATAGTATAAAAAGTTGCGAAAAGTATATGAAAGTTGTAGAATATTGGCATGGAACAATAAAAAATTATAGATACGATGGAGACGTATCAGCATCTCCAAGCTTAATTCCTGCTCGTCCTTGAGTAGGTAAATGATAAAATAGATAATTTTTGATGTGGAATGCTACCTAGCATAATCTTGATCATGTAATCTAATCATGGCATGAATATTAAGACATGAGTGATTCAAAGCAATAGTCTATCATTTGACATTAAGACAATAATACTTCAAGCATACTAATAAAGCAATCATATCTTTTCAAAATAACATGGCCAAAGAAAGTTATCCCTACAAAATCATATGGTCTGGCTATGCTCCATCTTCACCACACAAAACATTCAAATCATGCACAACCCCGATGACAAGCCAAGCAATTGTTTCATACTTTTGACATTCTCAAACCTTTTCAACTTTCACGCAATACATGAGCGTGATCCATGGACATAGCACTATAGGTGGAATAGAATATGATGATGGAGGTTGTGTGGAGAAGACAAAAAAGGAGAAAGTCTCACATCGACGCGGCTAATCAACGGGCTATGGAGATGCCCATCAATTGATGTCAATGCAAGGAGTAGGGATTGCCATGCAACGGATGCACTAGAGCTATAAGTGTATGAAAGCTCAAACTGAACTAAGTGGGTGTGCATCCAACTTGCTTGCTCATGAAGACCTAGGGCATTTGAGGAAGCCCATCGTTGGAATACACAAGCCAAGTTCTATAATGAAAATCCCACTAGTATATGAAAGTGATAACTCAAGAGACTCTTTATATGATGAACATGGTGCTACTTTGAAGCACAAGTGTGGAAAAAGGATAATAGCATTGTCCCTTCTTTTTTGGGGGGCCTTCCTTTTTTTGGCCTTTCTCCTTTTTTATTTGGACTTTCTCTTTTTTGGGGGGGACAATGCTCTAATAATGATGATCATCACACTTTTATTTACTTACAACTCGATACTAGAAAAAGATATGACTCTATATGAATGCCTTTGGCAGTGTACCGAGATGTGCAATGATCTAGCATAGCAATGACATCAAAAAACGGACAAGCCATGAAAACATCATGCTAGCTATCTTATGATCATGCAAAGCAATATGACAATAAATGCTCAAGTCGTGTATATGATGATGATGGAAGTTGCATGGCAATATATCTCGGAATGGCTATGGAAATGCCATAATAGGTAGGTATGGTGGCTATTTTGAGGAAGATATAAGGAGGCTTATGTGTGATAGAGCGTATCGTATCACGGGGTTTGGATGCACCGGCGAAGTTTGCACCAACTCTCGAGGTGAGAAAGGGCAATGCACGGTACTGAAGAGGTTAGCAATGATGGAAGGGTGAGAGTGCGTATAATCCTTGGACTCAACATTAGTCATAAAGAACTCACATACTTATTGCAAAAATCTATTAGTCATCGAAACAAAGTACTACGCGCATGCTCCTAGGGGGATAGATTGGTAGGAAAAGACCATCACTCATCCCCGACCGCCACTCATAAGGAGGACAATCAATAAATACCTCATGCTCCAACTTCGTTACATAACGGTTCACCATACGTGCATGCTACGAGAATCACAAACTTCAACACAAGTATTTATACAATCCACAACAACCCACTAGCATGAATCTAATATCACCATCTTTATATCGCAAAACTATTGCATGGAATCAAACATATCATATTCATGAACTACAAGTTTTTATGTAGGATTTTATGACTAACATGTGAATGACCAATTCATGTCACCTCTCTAAATAGATATAAGTGAAGCAAGAGAGTTTAATTCTTTCTACAAAAGATACGCCCACGCTCTAACAAATATAAGTGAAGCAAAAGAGCATTCTACAAATGGTGGTTTTCTATGTGAAGAGAAACAGGCAATCCAAACTTCAAAAGATATAAGTGAAGCACATGAAGCATTCTATAAACCATACTCAAAAGATATAAGTGAAGTGTAATGAGCATTATATAAATCAACCAAGGACTATCTCATAACAGCATGATGCATCAAAGAAAAGTGAAAACTAAATGCAAAAGACGCTCCAAGATTTACGCATATCATGTGACGAATAAAAATATAGCTCCAAGTAAAGTTACCGATGATTGTTAGAAGAAAGAGGGGATGCCTTCCGGAGCATCCCCAAGCTTGGTTGCTTGGGAGTCCTTGAATATTTCCTTGGGGTGCCTCAGGCATCCCAAAGCTTAGGCTCTTGCCACTCCTTATTCCTTCATCCATCGTGATCTTTCCCAAAACTTGAGAACTTCAATCACACAAAACTTAACAGAAAGTTCGGTAAGATCCGTTAGTATAATAAAGAAAATCACTAATCTAAGTACTGTTGCAAACCAATTAATATTTTGTTTTTGCATTGTATCTACTGTAATATAACTTTTCCATGGCTTAGTCCACTGATAGACATTGATAGTTTCATCAAAACAAGCAAACTATCCATCAAAAACAGAATCTGTCTTAAACAGGACAGTCTGTAATAATCTTAAAATTCACCATACCTCTGGTACTCCAACAATTCTGCAAATATTAGGAAAAATAAAAAAATTGTATTGAAAGACAGTGCAAGAAGTTTCAGATACGTTTGACGTTCTAATAAAAAATGTAAAATCGCGCACTACAGCCAAAGTTTCTGTTCTGCACCGCACAAACCAACAAGCAATGTAAACACCCTAAAGGCAAATCTTGGCACATTATTTTTATAATAGAATGGGATTGTACAAGGGGATAATTATTTTTTTTTAAAATTTTCTATAATCAAGATTCACAAAGTTTCCATGAGCATGAACAAAGTTCAAGGAGCTCCCCCACTTCAACAATGCTTGTCTCTCTCACTTTCACTTTCCTTTTTGAAAAGTTTTGGGTTCCCCTCTTTATTTTTTTGTTTTTAAACTATATAAAAGCACTCAACAGAATTGACTCTCTAAAACTTCCGGGTTGTCTCCTTGGCAACGCTTTCTTTAAAGCCATTAAGCTAGGCATAAGGTGCTCAATTAATGAATCCACCTGAATCCCAAGGTATATCAAAGCCAATTTTAATTAACAATGATTTGTGATTTAGTAGTGAGAACAAAGCAACATATATCATATAATGACGAAGTCTAACTCTCTTCCTATGCATCGGCATGCCATAAAGAACAATTCATGCACACATAGTAAAGGCCAATGCATAGTATAAAATAGTTTCTTGCAATTTTATCATATTGGAAACATGGAGAGGCGGAGCTGTAGTTCCTCTCTCATAATAATTACAAGTAGGAGCAGCAAGCACATGCATATTATATATATCGAAATCATCATTTGTAGTAGTGAAACGCAACCCATCAATATAATCCTTAATAAGGGCAAACTTCTCTGATATGTGTAGTCGGGAGAATTCAAATAGATAATAGGACTATCATGCGTGGGTGCAATAGCAACAATTTCATGTTTAACATAAGGAACTATAGCAAGTTCATCTCCATAAGCATAATTCATATTGGCATCTTGGCCACAAGAATAGCAAGCATCATCAAAAAGGGATATTTCAAAAGAATCAACGGGATCATAACAATCATCAGTGCAATCATCCTTCGGTAAGCACGAAGGGAAATTAAACAATGTATGAGTTGAAGAGTTACTCTCATTAGAAGGTGGGCATGGGTAGCTAATCCGCTCTTCCTCCTTTTGTTCTTCGCTCTCCTCATCATCTTTTTCATCCAATGAGCTCACAGTTTCATCAATTTCTTCTTCCATAGACTCCTGCAAAATATTAGTCTCTTCACGGACAGCGGAGACTTTCTCAATAAATTCATCAATATCATAATTGTATTGATAATTCTCATAGCAATATTTAAGGATAGCTAAATTTTCAGGTCTATAAACTAAATCATCAAAATCTTCAAACTCTTTAAACAAAGATTCAATTTCATAAGCACCCATTAAAGCAACCAATTCTTCTATTTGTTCCACATCATAATAATCATATATACCATTAGCATAAGAATCCAAGGTTTCATCATCATTAAATTCACATGAAAAGGGAAGGTGTGGAGCCTTCATCCTAGAGCAACAAGTATAATCATATCTCAAGCATAGTTGCCGAGCATACCAATGCAACATATAAATTTGATCCCATAATAGTTTCCCTTTTTGAGTCAAGCGATAATCCCTAAAGTATTCACGTTGATCCAACGTTACTCCCATTATAAAGTTGAATGGGGTTTTCTCAGGATTATCAAAGTAGCACATAATATCTTTCACATAATGAGCATAGAGGGTTTTAGGAGGTTCCCCATCTCCATGAGTAGCAAGTAAACCTAATTTTTTTGGTATTTCATGTTCCATATCCATAACTAAAGATAGAGAACAACTTAGAAAATCAAATAAAAATTACTTAGTGATAAAGCAAACAAGCACACACGAGAATATTCACCCCACGCTATAACTCCCCGGCAACGGCGCCATAAAAAGGTCTTGATAACCCACAAGTATAGGGGATCAATTGTAGCCTCTTTCGATAAGTAAGAGTGTCGAACCCAACGAGGAGCTAAAGGTAGAACAAATATTCCCTCAAGTTCTATTAACCACCGATACAACTCTACGCACGCTTAACGTTCGCTTTACCTAAAACAAGTATGAAACTAGAAGTACTTTGTAGGTGTAACGGGATAGGTTTGCAAGAATATAAAGATCACGTAAATAAAAACTAGGGGCTGTTTTAGGTAAAGAAGCAATAAAGTTAGTATAGCGAGTGTGGAAAAATGGTGGTAGGAGTTGCGAAATTCTCCCTAAGCAATTGACAACTTAACTAGACCGATAGCAAGTTTTATGTGGGAGAGGCCACTACTAGCATGTCATCCCTAACTTGGAATTCTATGCACTTACGATTGGAACTATTAGCAAGCATCCGCAACTACTAACGTTCATTAAGGTAAAAACCCAACCATAGCATTAAGATATATTTGTCCCCCTTCAATCCCGTATGCATTAATTTCTATGCTAGGTTGAAGCTTCTTTCACTCTTGCCCTCCAATACATAGTCCTATCAACATACAACTAACCCTATGGTGTGATTGATGACCCACAAGTATAGGGGATCTATCGTAGTCCTTTTGATAAGTAAGAGTGTCGAACCCAACGAGGAGCAGAAGAAAATGATAAGCGGTTTTCAGCAAGGTATTCTCTGCAAGTACTGAAATAAGTGGTAATAGATAGTTTTGTGATAAGGTAAATTGTAACGAGCAACAAGTAACAAAAGTAAATAAAGTGCAGCAAGGTGGCCCAATCCTTTTTTTAGCAAAGGACAAGCCGGAACAAACTCTTATAATAGGAAAAGCGCTCCCGAGGACACATGGGAATATCGTCAAGCTAGTTTTCATCACGTTCATATGATTCGCGTTCGATACTTTGATAATTTGATATGTGGGTGGACCGGTGCTTGGGTGCTGTTCTTACTTGAACAAGCATCCCACTTATGATTAACCTCTATTGCAAGCATCCGCAACTACAACAAAAGTATTAAGGTAAACCTAACCATAGCATGAAACATGTGGATCCAAATCAGCCCCTTACGAAGCAACACATAAACTAGGGTTTAAGCTTCTGTCACTCTAGCAACCCATCATCTACTTATTACTTCCCAATGCCTTCCTCTAGGCCCAAATAATGGTGAAGTGTTATGTAGTCGACGTTCACATAACACCACTAGAGGCTAGACAACATACATCTTATCAAAATATCAAACGAATACCAAATTCACATGACTACTAATAGCAAGACTTCTCCCTTGTCCTCAGGAACAAACGTAATTACTCACAAAGCATATTCATGTTCATAATCAAAGGGGTAATAATATGCATATAGGATTTGAACATATGATCTTCCACCAAATAAACCAACTAGCAACAACTACAAGGAGTAATCAACACTACTAGCAACCTACTAGCACCAATCCCGTACTTTGAGACAAGAATTGGATACAAGAGATGAACTAGGGTTTGGAGATGAGATGGTGCTGGTGAAAATGTTGATGGAGATTACCCTCTCCCGATGAGAGGAGCATTGGTGATGACGATGGTGATGATTTCCCCCTCCCGGAGGGAAGTATCCCCGACAGAACAGCTCTGCCGGAGCTCTAAATTAGTTCCGCCAAGGTTCCGCCTCGTGGCAGCGGAGTCTTGTCCTGAAAAGTTCCCTCTGATTTTTTTCTCATCGAAAGACTTCATATAGCAGAAGATGGACGTCTGAGAGCCACCAGGGGGCCCACGAGGTAGGGGGGCGCGCCCTAGCGGGGGGGGGGGGGGGGGCGCCCCCACCCTCGTGAGCAGGGTGTGGGCCCCCTGGCCTTCATCTTTGGCGAGGATTTTTCTTTATTTATTTTAAGATGTTCCGTGGAGTTTCAGGACTTTTGGAGTTGCGCAGAATAGGTCTCTAATATTTGCTCCTTTTCCAGCCCAGAATTCCAGCTGCCGGCATTCTCCCTCCTTATGTAAACCTTGTAAAATAAGAGAGAATAGCCATAAGTATTGTGACATAAAGTGAAATAACAGTCCATAATGCAGTAAATATCGATATAAAAGCATGATGCAAAATGGACGTATCAACTCCCCCAAGCTTAGACCTCGCTCGTCCTCAAGCGAAAAGCCGATAACAATAAATATGTCCTCATGTTTAGAGGTAGAGGCGTCGATAAAAATAAAATACGGACATGAAGGCATCATGATTATTCTCATAACAACAACATATATAGATTTTGTCATATGATTACTTATGTTCAAGTGATGATCTATTCACAATGCAAAAGTATAAATCATAAACCTTATTGGGCACCGACAAACTATAATCTCAGTCATTGAAGCAATTGCAATTTATCATAACATCGGAAAGAGTCTATGTCAGAGCTAAAAAGAAAGTCCACATACTCAACTATCATTTAGTCCTCCATAATTGCTAACACTCACGCAATACTTGTGGTTACGGGGTTTTAATCGGACACAGAGAAAGATAGGGGCTTATAGTTTTGCCCCACAACCTTTTACCTCAGGGGTAATGTCAACAATAATAATTCATGCTCCCCTACTTCCAATTAGATATATATATATATATATATATATATATATATCATGTTCTTTCCAACATGCTGAGCTTGCCAAAGGATAAAATGAAAAGGGAAAGGTGAAGATCACCGTGACTCTTGCATAAGGTAGAAGATAATAATAAAGGATAGGCCCTTCGCAGAGGGAAGCAGAGGTTGCCATGCGCTTTTATAGTTGGATGCACAAAATCTCAATGCGAAAGAACGTCACTTTATATTGCCCCTTGTGATATGAACCTTTATTATGCAGTCCATCACTTTTATTACTTCCACATCACAAGATCGTATAAAGCTTATTTCTCCCACACCAATCAATCATACATATTTAGAGCATTTTTTATTGTTTGCCCCGATGACAACTTACTTGAAGGATCTTACTCAATCCATAGGTAGATATGATGGACTCTCATGGCAAAACTGGTTTAAGGGTATTTGGAAGCACAAGTAGTATTTCTACTTGGTGCTGAGAATTTGGCTAGCATGAGGGGGAAAGGCAAGCTCAACAAGTTAGAGGATCCATGACAACATACTTTATCTCAGATATAAGAAAGACATAACTCATTACGTTGTCTGCCTTGTCCAACATCAACCCTTTAGCATGTCATATTTTAATGAGTGCTCCCAATCATAAAAGATGTCAATGATAATATATCTATATGTGAAAACCTCTCTTTCCTTATTACTTCCTATTAATTGCAACAATGACCAAAGCTATGTCTGCCAACTCCCAACAACTTTTAATCATCATACTCTTTCTATGTGAAGTCATTACTCTCAATAAGATCAATATGAACTTTTTGTTTCTTTTTATTCTTTTTCTCTTTTCTTTTATTCACCCAAGATCATGGCAAAATAATCAAGCCCTTGACTCAACACTAATGTTTACTATATATAGCTCACGGACTCAATTACATTGAGAGATCAAAAAGCAAAACTCAAAACTAGCTCATGCCATAAACTTTATTCTACTAGATCAAGATACTACTAATAGGATCGAACTAAGAAAAACAATAAAGATAGGAGTTGTGATGGTGATACGATACCGGGGCACCTCCCCCAAGCTTGGTAGTTGCCAAGGGGAGTGCCCATACCCATGTGATTACATCTCCTTTGTCGGTGAAGAAGGTGGAGGTGTTGTAGATGATGCGGGCCTTGCGTCCATCTTCCAAGGCATAGGTTCTCCATCATAGAAAGATGATCGAGTCTCCGGGATCCTCAAATATGCAGCCAAACTCATCCTTTTGAATCTATATTCATACTCACAGTTTTGGTTTTGCAGGTCATAGATTTGGGCTTGGAGGTGCTCGATCTTCTCATGAAGCTTGAAGATGGCCTCCCCGATGTTATCAGCATCCAACTTGTGGTTGCTAGCGAACTCCGCGATCATCATGTGGTTGGAGTTGAGTCCACGTTCCACCATCCCTTGGCACTTGAAAACTTGTTGCTCCACTGCTTCGAGCCTCATCTCCACGCTTCCGGTCCCCTTTGGTCCCTCTTCATCGCGGATGTGCAGCAACCCATCACGCAACTCAATGGTTTGAGGGTGTCGCAGCACCTTCGCGAGGTAAGGGTTGATGACCTTCTCGAAGAACTTGTCCTTGGAGGCGCTTGGGGCCGTCATGATAACCTAGATCTGTCAGAAAAACAGCTCGAAAAAGAACAGAGGAGATTTGCGTGATACAGGAGTCAAAACCTTCAGGAGGTTATATAATGATTTTTTACCGACCAAAATATGTATCGTGCAAGAAAACAGAGTCCGGAAGGCACACGAGGTGCTCATGAGGTAGGGGGCGCGCCCACCACCCTCGTGGGGCCCTCGTGTCCTTCCCGGACCGCTACTTATTTTTCTATTTTTCTAAATATTCCAAAACGGAGAGATATTGCCTTAAAAATTGTTTTGGAGTCGGTTTACTTACCGTACCACATACCTATTCCTTTTCGGAGTCTGAAACGTTCCGGAAAGTGTCCCTTATGTATTCCTCCGGGGTTACGGTTTTGATAATATTGGTTTCAACATTTACAGGATTACCTAAGATATAATGTTTGATTCTTTAACCGTTTACCACCTTCGGATTTGTGCCCTCGAAGTTGTTGATTTTTATGGCACCGAAACGATAGACCTCTTCGATAACATAGGGGCCTTCCCATTTAGAGAGAAGTTTTCTTGCAAAAAATCTTAAACGAGAGTTGTATAGCAATACATAATCACCTACATTAAACTCACGCTTTTGTATCCTTTTGTCATGCCATCTTTTAACTTTTTCTTTAAACAACTTGGCATTTTCATAAGCTTGGGTTCTCCATTCATCAAGTGAGCTAATATCAAATAACCTCTTCTCACCGGCAAGTTTAAAATCATAGTTGAGCTCTTTAATAGCCCAATATGCCTTATGTTCTAGTTCGAGAGGTAAGTGACATGCTTTTCCATAAACCATTTTATACGGAGACATACCCATAGGATTTTTGTATGCAGTTCTATAAGCCCACAATGCATCATCAAGTTTTTTGGACCAATTCTTTCTAGACCTATTAAAAGTCTTTTGCAAAATTAATTTGATCTCTCTATTGCTCAACTCTACTTGACCACTAGACCGAGGGTGATAAGGAGATGCAATTCTATGATTAACATCATATTTAGCAAGCATTTTACGGAAAGCACCATGAATAAAGTGTGAACCACCATCAGTCATTAAATATCTAGGGACTCCAAACCTCGGAAAAATAACTTCTTTAAGCATTTTAATAGAAGTGTTATGATCAGCACTACCAGTTGGAATAGCTTCTACCCACTTAGTAACGTAATCAACAGCAACTAAAATATGTGTATATCCATTAGAGGCAGGAAAAGGTCCCATATAATCAAAGCCCCAAACATCAAATGGTTCAATAACAAGAGAATAATTCATAGGCATTTCTTGACGTCTACTAATATTACCAATTCTTTGACATTCATCACAAGACAAGACAAACTTACGGGCATCCTTGAAGAGAGTAGGCCAATAAAAACCAGATTGCAATACCTTATGTGCAGTTCTATCTCCAGCGTGGTGTCCTCCATAAGCCTCGGAGTGACACTTGCGTAGGATCTGTTCCTGTTCATGCTCAGGTACACAACGTCTAATAACACCATCTACTCCTTCTTTATAAAGATGTGAGTCATCCCAAAAGTAATGCCTCAAGTCATAGAAAAACTTTTTCTTTTGCTGGTATGTGAAGCTAGGTGGTATAAACTTAGAAACAATATAATTAGCATAATCAGCATACCATCACTACTAGAAATCCCCATATTTTCGACGGTGAAATATAATAGCCGACGGGCCGTCGGTTATTAGAGTAATAGCCGACGGTAGTTCCAATGGCTGACTGTTATTGCCAACTCACAAGTATTACTACCAATAGCCGATGGTATACTAGATTGCCCAACGGTAAACATCCAACTCTCGGATATCCAATTAAACGCCCGACGGTTCATTATAATGTCCGACGGTTTTTGCTACACTCTCGGGGATTACATGTAATGCCCGATGGTGAAATTTAATAGCCGAAGGTGAAAGATAAAACTCTCACCTATTAGTGCAAATGGCCGATGGTACATATGTGACTCTCAGTTATTTGGAAAATACCCAACGGGGGATAGCCATAACCGACGGTTAACTTTCACTCTCAGTGATATGCTTCAATGGATGGCGTCAATAAACATGTGGAATGACCAATACTAATTATATTCCAGATAATTCAAGATGATACATTTCTCTATAAGTATTAACCAATAGCTAGTATTCTAGAGTGTCTACTCACAGGCTATGTATTCGCGCATAAGCTGATTTTATATACGGAAGTATGTACAAATTTCACACTTTTAATTGTTGACTTGCAAGTTCCATTGAGAAGTTTTATCTTTATATCGGTAATTTATTACTCCGGTTGTAGATTCTGCAGGTTGGAGGGGCGTTGGGTGCAGGCTCTACGTCGGGGGAAACCCTTGACCAGTGAGGCCGGCCAAGATGTTGGCGACTCCCATGGCGTTGTTTTCCTTCTTGTGGGTAACATCGAGACCTACACCCGGCCCTCCGCCTCTTGGCCGCAGGCGAAAGCCCCAAATCTCCGGATTGGGCGATGGCGGCGCATCGGCGTTGCTTTCTTCTTGAAGGTGCCACCTTGAAAGCTCTTCGTGGTCAGGGCTCAGTGTGGTGGTGGTCTGCTGGTCTTCAATAGTGTCCATGCTCGGCAGCTGCGGTGGGTGTTTGGGTCTTGGCCGGAGACGGTGGCGATGTATGAGTTTCCTTTAGGGGTGAGCTCGCCACGGCTGTTGTCCTATCCTCGGCAACTGGTTGGCCTGTCCATTCGTGCTCGGGGGTGAGTTGCTCTGCCTGCCGATGGGACGGCGTCCTTCGATCCAGGACGAGAGGGCAGGGGTGCCCTCTTCGGAGGCAGCGGCGGGACAACAAGTTTAACCTTGGGTGGGAGAGTGTGGCTTTCGTCCAGCGGTGAATAGCTCCCTTGTCGCAGTCGTTGATAACATGATCTGAGGCCGTCATTGTTCCGTGGAGTTGTGTATCCCGTTGATTCATTTTGCGTTTCTTGTTGTATGGCTAGTTGTAATTTGTGGTTTCCTTTATATATAAAGCGAGGCGAAAGCCTTTTTCGGTATAGCACACACATTCAACTATAACTTTATATATGCATACCAATATACTTCCTTCGTCTCAAAATAAGTGTCTTAAAATTAGTACAAAGTTGAGACACTTATTTTGAGACGGAGGAAGTATTATTAAATAGAGCTGCTATAACATATAAAGTAGTGATCTAAACACTTTTATATTTCTTTACAGAAGCAGTAAAATTTACGTACAACGATTCATGTCGAATATAGATTAATTCCATGATTTGGGTCATTTTTTTCTAGCTGATTTGGGTCCAACACACGTGACTATAGCATCTGCCAATCGTACAAAGATCGGGCAGGGTAATTTCCATCATGGAATTAATTTTTATAAACCTCGCAAAAAAGGAATTAATTTTTATAGAAAATCTAAAAATAATTACTGTACTTCTGACATACTCCGTCCAATATTTCCCGCTTGATAACAACTTTTATCGTACGTGGCCACGTCCTCCCATCTCTCACCCCCTTTTCCCTCTGATGAAACCTCCCACGCCGCTCCTTCTCTTTCCCCCATCCCCGCCAGTCCGCCACCACGCGCCAATCCCGCCGTCGCCCGTCGATCCGGCGCGCACTTCCACCCTCGTCTCTCTCCCTGGTCCAGCAACGTCACCCAGCCCCTTAGCTTTTCCTCCCGACGCCAAAATGTCCTTTTGACTCCCGTCTCCATCTTGTTGGCCCGCAGATCTGGCAGCCCTCGGCCACGACGCCGCGAGCTCTGGCCGGCTTAACCTCGTCGCCCCCATCCAATAGGTGCTCGACGCCGCTCCTCGGGACCGCGGAGGTCTTTTTCATGGGCTCTTTCTCCCTTCACCTCCTACGCCATGTATCGGCCCCTTCCTGAAGCTCCTCCTCATCCGTGTGCCCCCCTGATGTCACCGAGTGGACCACGCCCACTCCCGCCTCCGCCCGCCTGTACCAGGTCCGGTCGCCTCTTCCTTTGGGCTTTGCGCAATTTGTCGAGCAGGTCATATATGTGGCGTGTGTACGTGTGCTTTTGTAATGGATGGTGGGATTGTGTTCTGGTGGTTGGGGTGCAGGATTTGCTCTTGTTGTTCAAGTTGAATAGCGGGGAGATGGAGGAGATGGTGCCATGAAGGGCTAGTGTGGTGGTGAGGTTCAGGTTCTATAACGAGGCCATGGTTGTTTGCATGTCTGTTTAGTTTTTTTTTCTTTTGTATGGTTGTTGAAAAACAAAGCTGCGCCTATTAGTTTGGAAAATAAAGTCAAGCCTACGTGTTGAAAAATAGTTTGATTAACTAGCAAGTGGCCATTTGCGCCGGTGAGTTGAGCTGGCTAGCTTGTGTTGATGCATGCATGTTTGGTCAAGGCTAGCTAGTTGCAGCAGTTGGGAATCCTATATACCTAAGAAGTTCATCCCCACTACTATATTTATCTTGCCATGCAGCCTAGCCACCTCATCACCCATGCCACATCATTAATTATTGGAAAACATTTACTTTAGATAGTACGTACATTCCTAGTTCTTTTTCCTTCAGTTTTGGTTCGTAGATGTAATTGTAAGTTTTGTAATCTCGTTTTTGCTTTTCTTCTCAGTATTTTGTAGTTTTGTAACATTTAACTTGTATGCCTAAGGCTGAAGCAGCCACTGACACGTTAACATCATGTCCCGTCTGTTCTTTCTCAAAGATGTAGAGCAGGGGTTCTTGTAGTTTGATAAATACAGGCCACATCAGATTCTGAAGGCGGCTTTGAAAGGGGGTGAGATGATGCTCGTCAAGACTAACTGAAAAGGTTAGTCCATTATGTCTTACCCATTTAGTTATGCGCCAATTTAGTTCTGGACAACATGAGCATGCTGCGGATAACATGCTTTGAGACATGCTCTTTTTATTTGAGCCTGATTTCTTAGCTTACCTCATTGCCTACGTGGTACTGTTGTACTATATATGATGTATGCACCTGATTATGCCCTATTTTCCCAGATGTGGCTCATAACTGAGATATCTATCTATTAAATCCATCTTAATTAAGGTGCGATGGCACAATTTGGTTGAACTCATATAGGAAAAGATGTTGCTATAATCAATTACAGTAAAATCATTTGCACAGAGAAAAATATTTCAACATTAGACAATATGATCTGGCATGTTTGACCCTTGTCAGGCGTCCTCCTTTCTAGCTTTTGTTTTTCCCTGTACTAGCTTTGCCTCTTTTGGTCTTCAGCTTTCCAGACCTTGATGCTTTTGAGAATGTCCAGCAAACTTGGTTTCATTTTAGTAATGGAACCATGGAGGCGCCTCTCTGTTTATCTAAAAAAGTGGACAGTATTGAATTTTTTTTGGAAGTGCATATAGAAATAATGGTAGCTTAACATGAAGAATGATTGTGACCTGTCATACGAAACATAAGAAGTTGCTTAATTTCGTATGCACAATATAACCTAAACTATTGTTGGTGGAGATTAGTGTTCTACTACTATTTAATTTGTTTGAATGAAAAACTATATTTATATCTTTCTTTACATGACATTCTTAATCTGTTTTTTGTGTTTATTGTATGCCCAAACTAGCCAATAGTGTTATGCTAGTGTACTGCTTCTGTTGTGTCATCAGACTGCAAAATGTAAGCGCTAGTATATATACTTCAGTGGGGTTGCAGATGTCTGTTGTACATTTGTACTTGGTTATCATTTTACAACTTCAACAAGCCAATGAATCGATTATCGACACGACATATGTGTCTTTCAGATAAGTTTTTTTACCTGTATCACATGGTCATCTTGGTGTAACCATAGTACATGCGGGTTCTGGACATAGGATTGTTACAGTTAATTAAAAAATGTCATGTGGTTCGAATTATATTAATGTTACAAGTAATTTGAAAAGCATGATGTGTTCTGAACTGTTGCAAACTTATAATGAAATTGACATTAGTGCAGTTTATTGGTATATTCCTTTTGTACACAGAGCAATGTGTAGTACTCAGTCTATTATTTGGAGTTGCGTTCCTGCTGATTCATGTAACCCTGAAAATTGCATGTGAAGGACCAAAAGGTGAGTACGTAGTCATACTGTTAGATATCTAACCAGTCAATTAGAACATCTAAGTTCCTTTTTTTTGTATCCTCAATTAAATTTCAACTATAGTATGTCATTTTCATCTCCCTTACATCTAGTCTAATCATTTGTTAGGAATGGGAGACAGTGCTGAAGAATCGTGATCTATGGCAAGGGTGATGATGTCTATGGCGATGATTGTTATGATCTATTTGGTGATGAGCATTATGATCCATATGGTGATGAAGGGTGACGAGTCTAGTGATCTTTCTTCAAGACGTTCAACAAAGTGAAATCATGGGGTTTTGGTCAATCTAGCTTATGCATAATGCTTGGACCATTATATCTTAGTTAATTTTTTTTGCATTTTACACTTCCTAGATTGTTCATCATGATCAATGTAATTCTGATGCAACTCTTCTGATATTTTGAAAGTTGTGCTATATACAATGTTACTTGGTCATGTGTGGGCTGTGCAATTCTGTGATATATTTGAAATGAAAAGCAATCCTGACTAATGGCCTACCATGCAACGAACATCTGAGCTACACAATATGCCATCTTCTCAGTGTTCTTATATATATTGAAAGCTGTGCTATATATACTGAGGGTGTTCGTCGGCCTCTCAACTATAGGAATAAATGAAGGGGTGTATGCAAAACCAGCGATTATAATAGCTGACAGTTTGGTTCTCCTCTTAGTTATAATGAACCCCGATGGGCCAAATATGCCGTCACCTATTACAAAAGCCGAGGGGAATTGATAACTGTCAGGAAATAAATTCCCGACGGGAAACCGTCAGATATGAGCATCATCGAGTTTTGGGGAGCTGGCTCGCGACCAAAATATGACCGATGGCTCACCGTCAGC
Organism: Triticum urartu; assembly: GCF_056163025.1. Classification (NCBI taxonomy): domain Eukaryota; kingdom Viridiplantae; phylum Streptophyta; class Magnoliopsida; order Poales; family Poaceae; genus Triticum; species Triticum urartu. The sequence continues at coordinate 538,477,463 of NC_141878.1, read as the reverse complement.
CAAATACCGTGGAAAAATGTATTACCCTATGGTACCGTCGGCTATTATTGTAATGGCCGACCAAGCATAGGCGACGGGAGATTGCCGACGGTGTACCGTCGGTTATAAAGAAAGATGACGGTGAAGGAAAATATCCGACGGTAATTTGACCCTCGGTTATAATCGGAAATCTAGTAGTGCATGGAGTACTACGGGAAGTACTTATAACATTTAATTGTTCATCCGGAAAGCTATCATTAAGGTAGTGGGTCATCAAGAACATTTTCTAACCTAGACAAGTTGTCTGCAACGGGGTTCTCAGTTTCCTTTCTATCAACAATATGCAAATCAAATTCTTGTAGCAAGAGAACCCATCTAATAAGTCTAGGTTTAGCATCTTTCTTTTCCATAAGGTATTTAATAGGAGCATGATCAGTGTGAATAGTTACTTTGGAATCAACAATATAAGGTCTGAACTTATCACAAGCAAATACAACTGCTAAAAGCTCTTTTTCAGTAGTAGCATAATTTCTTTGAGCATTGTCTAGAGTCTTACTAGCATAATGAATAACATTTAATTTCTTATCAACTCTTTGCCCTAGAACAGCACCTACAGCATAATGACTAGCATCACACATAATTTCAAAGGGTAAATTCCAATCAGGTGGCTGAACAACAGGTGCAGAGACTAATGCTTTCTTAAGTATTTCAAATGCTTCTACACAATCATCATTAAAGACAAATGGTATATCTTTTTGCAATAAATTAGTCAGAGGCCGAGAAAATTTTGAGAAGTCCTTAATGAACCTCCTATAAAATCCAGCGTGACCAAGGAAACTTCTTATACCTTTGATGTCCTTGGGACATGGCATCTTTTCAATAGCATCAACCTTGGCTTTATCAACTTCAATACCTCTTTTAGAAACTTTGTGCCCCAAGACAATACCTTCATTAACCATAAGTGGCACTTTTCCCAATTCAAGACAAGATTATTTTCTCACATCTCTGCAAAACTCGATCAAGATTGCTCAAGCAATCATCATAAGAGGAACCATAGACGGAAAAGTCGTCCGTGAAAACCTCACAAATCTTTTCACAAAAGTCAGAGAATATAGCCATCATGCATCTTTGAAAGGTAGCAGTTGCATTACATAAACCAAAAGGCATACATCTATAAGCAAAAGTACCAAAATGGCATGTAAAAGTAGTCTTTGATTGATCTCTAGCCGACACAGGTATTTGAGAGAAACCAGAATTACCGTCTAGAAAGCAATAGTGTGTATGTTTGCATAATCTTTCTAGCATTTGATCAATAAAAGGTAAGGGGTAATGATCTTTCTTAGTAGCTTTATTTAATTTGCGGAAATCAATTACCATCCTATAACCTGTAATAATTGTTTGTGGAATCAATTCGTCTTTATCATCAGGAACAACAGTAATACCTCCCTTCTTAGGGACACAATGGACAGGACTTACCCACTGACTATCAGCAACGGGGTAGATTATACCTGCCTCCAGAAGCTTGAGTATTTGTTTTCTTACTACTTCTTTCATTTTAGGATTCAGACGTCGTTGAGGATCACGAACTGGTTTGGCGTTCGCCTCCAAATTTATTTTATGTTGACATAGAGTGGGACTAATGCCCTTAAGATCATCAAGAGTATATCCAATAGCAGCACGGTGCTTCTTCAGAGTTTTCAACAATCTTTCTTCTTCATGCTCTGAAAGGTTAGCACTAATAATAACAGGATATATCTTCTTTTCATCAAGATAAGTATATTTAAGATTATCAGGCAACGGTTTAAGCTCAAACACGGGATCACCCTTGGGTGGAGGAGGATCCCCTAAAATTTCAACAGGCAAGTTGTGTTGTAGAATAGGTTCCTGTTTAAAGAATACTTCATCTATTTCCCTTCTTTCATTCATGAACATATCATTTTCATGGTCTAGCAAATAGTGTTCTAAAGGATCACTAGGAGGTACGGCAATAGAAGCAAGACCAATAATTTCATCCTTACCAGGTAATTCTTCCTCATGATGTTGTTTACTAAATTTAGAGAAATTAAACTCACGAACCATATCATCCAAGCCAATAGTAACACCATTCTTTTCGCAATCTATCCGAGCATTAACAGTGTTCAAGAAGGGTCTACCAAATATAATGGGACAAAAGCTATCTTGCGGAGAAGTAAGAACAAGAAAATCAGCAGGATATTTAGTTTTCCCACACAAGACTTGAACATCTCTAACAATTCCAATTGGTGAAATAGTATATCTATTGGCAAGTTTAATTGTGACATCAATACCTTCTAACTCAGCAGGTGCAATTTCATTCTTAATTTCTTCGTATAAAGTATGCGGTATAACACTAGCACTCGCACCCATATCACATAAGCCATGATAACAATGATCTCCTATTTTAACAGAAATAATAGGCACGCCTACCACAGGTCTATGTTTATCTTTAGCACAAGGTCTAGCAATTCTAGCAGTTTCACCTTCGAACTGAATAACATGCCCATCAATATTATCAGACAAGAGATCTTTAACAATAGCAATATTAGGTTCTACTTTAACTTGCTCAGGAGGTGTATAAGTTCTAATATTGCTTTTACGAACAACAGTTGAAGCTTTAGCATGATCCTTTATTCTAACAGGGAAAGGTGGTTTCTCAACATAAGAAGTAGGAACAATAGGATCATTATAAGTGACAGTCTTTTCTTCAACTGTAATAGGTGCAACTACTTTTACTTCTATGGGAGGATGATATTTAAACCACTTCTCCTTAGGGAGATCAACATAAGTAGCAAAAGATTCACAGAAAGAAGCTACTATCTCAGAGTAAAGTCCATATTTAGTGCTAAACTTACGGAAAATATCGGTGTCCATAAAAGATTTAACACAATCAACTTAGGTGTCATACCTGACTCCTTACCTTCATCGAGGTCCCAATCTTCAGAGTTGCGTTTAATTCTACCCAATAAATTCCATCTGAATTCAATAGTCTTCATCATAAAAGAGCCAGCACAAGAAGTATCGATCATGGTTTGATTATTATGAGAAAGTCGAGCATAAAAACTTTGCATAATTATTTCTCTCGAGAGCTCATGATTGGGGCATGAATATAACATTGATTTAAGCCTCCCCCAAGCTTGAGCGATGCTTTCTCCTTCGCGAGGCCAGAAATTATATACATAATTGCGATCACGATGAACGAGATGCATAGGGTAATACTTTTGATAAAATTCCAACTTCAATCTTTTATAGTTCCATGATCTCATATCATCACATAGCCTATACCATATCAATGCGTCTCCCTTAAAAGATAAAGGGAAGACCTTCTTAGCAACATCATCGGGTATACCTGCAAGCTTAAATAATCCACAAACTTCATCCACATATATTAAGTGCTCATCAGGATGCTTTGTTCCATCTCCTGTAAAAGGGTTAGCTAGTAGTTTTTCCATCATACCCGAAGGAAATTCAAAAGGAGTTTCATTTTCAATAGGTTCAGTAGGTTGAGGAGCAACTCTTTGCTCTACTGGACGGGGTGAAGATACCCCGAACAAGCCCCTCAGAGAATTACTTTCCATAGTAACAAGTGATAGTAAATTTCAGCATGCTATATAAATTTTTCCTTACCAAATTCCACCTACCAAAGACGCTACACTCCCCGGCAACAGCGCCAGAAAAGAGTCTTGATGACCCACAAGTATAGGGGATCTATCATAGTCCTTTCGATAAGTAAGAGTGTCAAACCCAACGAGGAGAAGAAGGAAATGATAAGTGGTTTTCAGCAAGGTATTCTCTGCAAGTACTGAAATAAGTGGTAACAGATAGTTTTGTGATAAGGTAAATTGTAACGAGCAACAAGTAACAAAAGTAAATAAAGTGCAGCAAGGTGGCCCAATCCTTTTTTAGCAAAGTACAAGCCGGAACAAACTCTTATAATAGGAAAAGCGCTCCCGAGGACACATGGGAATATCGTCAAGCTAGTTTTCATCACGTTCATATGATTCGTGTTCGATACTTTGATAATTTGATATGTGGGTGGACCGGTGCTTGGGTGCTGTTCTGAATTGAACAAGCATCCCACTTATGATTAACCTCTATTGCAAGCATCCGCAACTACAACAAAAGTATTAAGGTAAACCTAACCATAGCATGAAACATGTGGATCCAAATCAACCCCTTACGAAGCAACGCATAAACTAGGGTTTAAGCTTCTGTCACTCTAGCAACCCATCATCTACTTATTACTTCCCAATGCCTTCCTCTAGGCCCAAATAATGGTGAAGTGTTATGTAGTCGATGTTCACATAACACCACTAGAGGCTAGACAACATACATCTTATCAAAATATCAAACGAATACCAAATTCACATGACTACTAATAGCAAGACTTCTCCCTTGTCCTCAGGAACAAACGTAATTACTCACAAAGCATATTCATGTTCATAACCAGAGGGGTAATAATATGCATATAGGATCTGAACATATGATCTTCCACCAAATAAACCAACTAGCATCAACTACAAGGAGTAATCAACACTACTAGCAACCTACTAGCACCAATCCCGGACTTTGAGACAAGAATTGGATACAAGAGATGAACTAGGGTTTGGAGATGAGATGGAGCTGGTGAAGATGTTGATGGAGATTGCCCTCTCCCGATGAGAGGAGCATTGGTGATGACGATGGTGATGATTTCCCCCTCCCGGACGGAAGTATCCCCGGCAGAACAGCTCTGCCGGAGCTCTAGATTAGTTCCGCCAAGGTTCCGCCTTGTGGCGGCGGAGTCTCGTCCCGAAAAGTTCCCTCTAATTTTTTTCTCATCAAAAGACTTCATATAGCAGAAGATGGACGTCTGAGAGCCACCAGGGGGCCCACGAGGTAGGGGGGCGCGCCCTAGTGGGGGGCGCCCCCACCCTCGTGAGCAGGGTGTGGGCCCCCTGGCCTTCATCTTTGGCGAGGATTTTTCTTTATTTATTTTAAGATGTTCCGTGGAGTTTCAGAACTTTTGGAGTTGCGCAGAATAGGTCTCTAATATTTGCTCCTTTTCCAGCCCAGAATTCCAGCTGCCGGCATTCTCCCTCCTTATGTAAACCTTGTAAAATAAGAGAGAATAGCCATAAGTATTGTGACATAAAGTGAAATAACAGTCCGTAATGCAGTAAATATCAATATAAAAGCATGATGCAAAATGGACGTATCAGTGATCCACGTGCACGCTCATATGATGGGCACAAAGGACAACAACATAATGATGTCTACTACACAACCTTCTTCTTATAGACGTTGTTGGGCCTCCAAGTGCAGAGGTTTGTAGGACAGTAGCAAATTTCCCTCAAGTGGATGACCTAAGGTTTATCAATCTGTAGGAGGCGTAGGATGAAGATGGTCTCTCTCAAGCAACCCTGCAACCAAATAACAAAGAGTCTTTTGTGTCCCCAACACACCCAATACAATGGTAAATTGTATAGGTGCACTAGTTCGGCGAAGAGATGGTGAAACAAGTGGTATATGGATAGTAGATAAAGGTATTTGTAATCTGAAATTATAAAAACAGCAAGGTAACTAATGATAAAAGTGAGCGTAAACGGTATTGCAATGATAGGAAATAAGGGCTAGGGTTCATACTTTCGCTAGTGTAAGTTCCCTCAACAATACTAACATAATTGGATCACATAACTATCCCTCAACATGCAACAAAGAGTCACTCCAAAGTCACTAATAGCGGAGAACAAACGAAGAGATTATGGTAGGGTACGAAACCACCTCAAAGTTATTCTTTCCAATCAATCCGTTGCGCTATTCCTATAAGTGTCACAAACAGCCCTAGAGTTCGTACTAGAATAACACCTTAAGACACAAATCAACCAAAACCCTAATGTCTCCTAGATACTCCAATGTCACCTCAAGTATCCGTGGGTATGATTATACGATATGCATCACACAATCTCAGATTCATCTATTCAACCAACACACAGAACCTCACAGAGTGCCCCAAAGTTTCTACCGGAGAATCACGACGAAAACGTGTGCCAACCCCTATGCATAGGTTCATGGGCGGAACCCGCAAGTTGATCGCCAAAACATACATCAAGTGAATCACGTGATATCCCATTGTCACCATAGATATTCATGACAAGACATACATCAAGTGTTCTCAAATCTTTAAAGACTCAATCCGATAGGATAACTTCAAAGGGGAAACTCAATTCACTACAAGAGAGTAGAGGGAGAGGAGAAACATAAGATCCAACTATAATAACAAAGCTCGTGATACATAAAGATTGTGCCAAATCAAGAACATGAGAGAGAGAGATCAAACACATAGCTACTGGTACATACCCTCAGCCCCGAGGGAGAACTACTCCCTCCTCGTCATGGAGAGCACCGGGATGATGAAGATGGCCACCGGAGAGGGATTGTGTAACACCCTCGACGCGACTATATCTCCCACGTGTCGAGGCACGACTTAGAGGCATAATCGCATTGAAGGCATATGTCGCAAGTTAGGCAATCTTCACAACATCCCATGTAATAAGAATAATAAAGGGGAGTTAACATAGTTGGCTTACACTCGCCACGTCAATCAAGTACATAAATAACATTACATCATCCAAACACTCATGGCCCGACTACGGTGCCAAAATAAAAGAGAACCCAACATGCGACACGGTCCCAATCACCCCCAACTGGGCACCACTACTGATCATCGGGAATGGAAACATAGTAACGTTGAGAGTCTTCGTCGAACTCCCACTTGAGCTCAAGTGCGTCTCCTGGAGTGGAATCATCAGGCCCTACATCTGGTGTAATAGTAATCTATGAGCCACAGGGACTCAGCAATCTCGCACCCTCGCGATCAAGACTATTCAAGCTTATAGGTATGGCAAGGTAAAAATATGTGGAACTGCAGCAAGCGACTAGCAAGTATGGTGGCTAACTTATTCGCAAAAGAGAGCGAGAAGAGGAGGCAAAGCGCGAGCGAGAAACTAGAGAGCAACCTGCGCAAACATTACTCCAACACCGTGTCCACTTCCCGGACTCCGCCGAGAAGAGGCCATCACGGTAACACACTCAGTTGATTCATTTTAATTAAGTTAAGGTTCAAGTTATCTACAACCGGACATTAACAAATTCCCATCTGCCCATAACCGCGGGCACGGCTTTCGAAAGTTCAAATCCCTGCAGGGGAGTCCCAACTTAGCCCATGACAAGCTCTCACGGTCAATGAAGGAATAGACCTCCTCCCAAGACGTTCCGATCAGACTCGGTATCTCGGTTCTTCAAGACACTTCGACAGGTTAAAATAAGACCAGCAACACCACCCAAATGTGCCGACAAATCCCGATAGGAGCTGCACATATCTCTTTCTCAGGGCACACTCAGATAGGTCCAGCTACGAGTAAAACCAACCCTCGAGTTTCCCCGAGGTGGCCCCGCAGGCTGCGCGGTTCGGACCAACACTCAGAGGGAGCACTGGCCCGGGGGGGGGGTTAAAATAAAGATGACCCTTGAGTCTGCAGAACCCAAGGGAAAGAAAAGGCTAGGTGGAAAATGGTAAAACCAAGGTTGGGCATTGCTGAAAAAGCTTTAATCAAGGCGAACTATCAAGGGGTTCCCATTATAACCCAACCGCGTAAGGAACGCAAAATCCGGGAACATAACACCGATATGACGGAAACTAGGGCGGCAAGAGTGGAACAAAACACTAGGCGAGAGGCCGAGCCTTCCACCCTTTACCAAGTATATAGATGCATTAAGATAACATAGCAATATAATGATATCCCAACAAGTAAATAAATGTTCCCACAAGGAACGGCCTTCAATCTTCACCTGCAACTAGCAACGCTATAAGAGGGGCTGAGCAAAGCGGTAACACAGCCAATCAACGGTTTGCTAGGACAAGGTGGGTTAGAGGTTTGACCTGGCAATATGGTAGTCTTGAAAACAAGTGGTAGGCATCGTAGCAATGGCATAGCAAAAGAGCGAGCAAACTAGCATAGCAAAGATAGTAGTGATTTCGAGGGTATGATCATCTTGCCTGCACAGTTGTCAGAGTTGACTGGATCCTCGAAAGCAAACTCAAGGGGCTCCTCGTTAGTGAATTCGTATCCCGGCTCTACCCAAACAAGACAAACAAGCAATAAGGATACAATCAACCACGTGCAAGGATCAAGCAATATGATGCAATGATGATATGCTATGCGGGATGCGATGCAGGATGCAAAATGCAAGATATGACAGGGAAAGCATGAACCTGCCCTCAACTTGGAAATCCAAGTGTGCCAATGGAAAGATGAGATGAAATCGCTTTAAAACGATATAAAGATCGCCGGAATCGGAGCTACGGTTTGGAAAAGGCAAGCGATTCAAAATTGGCACTGGTCTGCGATTTACAGCAAGTAGCCAACTAAATGCAATGAGATGAACCTGCTACAGCACCCAAACATGACAACAAAATACATGGCAGGGATGCATACAAGATGATTAACAAAAGTCTAGCACTGAGCTACGGCCAAATCATCCATTAACAGATTCAAACAAGCATGGCAAAAATGCATATGACAAACAGATCTCAGACTTAGTGAAATTAACACTTGTCTGGAATTTCAGATCAGGTAGCCCTCTCCGGAGCAACAAAACTACATGCTACAGGATCTGAACATGGCAAAGTAAAGCATGGAATGGAGATACTCAAAGAGCTTAACAAAAGTCCCTTAGTGACCTTGAGCCAAAAGGGATCAGAAAATACAATTGCGAGCATGTGAACATGGCAAAAACATAATCAGTTTTCAGACTTAGTGAAAAACTGACACATGCTGAAACATAACTCAAGTAGGCATGTTTACGAGCTCGATGCACTCACTATGGTGCAAGTCGCGGCAATACAAGCATACACCCATCAAGAAGGCACAAAATGTAAGCTAGACATGGCAAGAACAATAGCATAGCATGCATGGATCAACTACAACATCATCGGCAAAATTGCAAACAAGTTGACAATCTGCCCAGATTCACGAAGTAGCAAAAGTAGAGCTCGATTGACTCAAGCTAGGGTGCTCCATAATTGCAAACAAAGACATGGATGGATAGAGTACTACAATATTAACAAAACATCCTTACTGATCATCCTCAAAAGAGGCACGGATCACTAGGAAACAACATGAACATATGGCAACATGAGCAAAACAGATCCAGGACTTTGTGAAATTACTAAGTCCCTGAAAACAGAATTAGCAAGTGCACCACTTTGCAAGCTTGCACAAGTCACCACACACATCACAAAAATACATGGGTTGCACCTCTGAAAAGATAAAAACACCCTTAACAAAACATATGTAGAGCGTCAGGGCATATCATGCACACATTAATCATGGCAAAAATGACAAAAAGCTAAACGGAGTAGCAAATCTGACAATTAACTCAAGTAGCCCCCCTTCTAACCATATTTCGGGCATCAAGATGAGCTCAAATGAAAATGATGCAATGGAATGAAATGATGTAATCTCTGAGATGAACATTTTGATATGCTATATGCATGAATCGGAGCTACGGATGCAAAGTTACGCGGTCATGAACATGGCAACTTGGATCTGGAATTCTGGGACTTAGAGAAAAAAAACAACCTCCAGGGTTACTGTTCACCCCGATCCAGGATCGCACGCCTCCCGAGGTGGCTCCGGCGATGTTGGTTTGCTCCGGCGAGGAGGAAGGAGAGGCGAGGCCGGCCGGAGGAGGAGGAACGGCGGAGAGGCGGCGGTCGCGGCGAGGCGGCGCGGCGCGGCAGCCGGGGCGACAAGGAGCTCCGGGCGGCGATGGCGCGCGGCGGCGGCGCGACGCCGGCGCGGTGGCGGCGGGGAGGCGGCGAGTGGCGCGGGAGGAAGGAGGAGGCGGCGGGCGGCTCGCGGGGCGGCTGGGCCTGGAGGGCCTGCCCCGGGCCCGAGCGGGCTGTGGCGGCGGCGGTGGAACGGCGGCCACGTGGCGCGCGCCTATTGGCTGGGGCACGGCGGCGGGATTCGTCCGACGGTGGCGGACATGTCCGGTGCGCGCGAGAGGATTTTAGGGTTTCGGGGGAAGGAGGAGATTCGAATTTCGGGGGGGGGGGACTTTAAATAGGCATAGAGGGAGCTAGGAGAGTCCAAATGAGGTGCGGTTTTCGGCCACGCGATCGTGATCGAACGATCTAGATGATGGAGAAGACTTAGGTGGGTTTTGGGCCAAATTGGAGGGGTGTTGGGCTGCAACACACACGAGGCCTTTTCGGTCCCTCGGTTAACCGTTGGAGTATCAAACAAAGCCCAAATGATACGAAACTTGACAGGCGGTCTACCGGTAGTAAACCAAGGCCGCTTGGAAAGTCTCAGTCCAATCCGGAAATGTTTAATCCCCACACACGAAAGAAAGATAGAATTGACCACCGGAGGAGAACGAAGCGCCGGAATGCAAAACGGACAACGGGGAAGATGCTCGAACGCATGAGACGAACATGTATGCAAATGCAATGCACATGATGACATGATATGAGATGCATGACAATGATAACAACACATGGAGAAAAAGATCCGAACCTGAGAAAATAAAATAACTTAATGCTGGAAACCGCAAGAGTTGGAGTACAAATTGGGAAAGTTACATCCGGGGTGTTACAACACTCCACCACTACGAAAGGATCTCGTCCCGAGATCTAGGACTGAAAGAACGCCGGGTACTCAGAACGGAGGTGATCCTCGCGTTCCCAGGTAGCTTAATGGTCGGAATGGTGTGACCACTTGACTTTGAGAAATTTGATTGACTTGTTGCGAGTCTTGCGTTCAGTCTCTTCAAGAATAGCAACTGGGTGCTCATGATAAGAGAGATCTTCTTGGAGCTCAATGTCCTCGAAGTTGACAGTGCGGTCAGGAGTCTTGAAGCACTTTCGAAGCTGAGACACATGGAACACGTCATGAACATTTGCAAAGTTTGAAGGAAGCTCGAGTTGATAGGCGAGGTCGCCTCTCTTGTTGGTAATCTTGAATGTCCCACGTATCTAGGGGAAAGCTTCCCTTTGATACCGAAGCGACGAGTACCTTTCAAAGGAGAGACGCGGAGGTAAACATGATCTCCGATCTCGAAAGCCAAATCACGGTGCTTACTATCATAGTAGCTCTTCTGGCGGGATTGGGCTGCTTTGAGGTTATCACGAATGGCTTTGCACATTTCCTCAGCCTCTGTGATTAAGTCATTACCCAAAAGCTAACGTTCACCGGTTTTAGACCAGTTGAGAGGGGTACGGCACTTCCTGCCATAGAGAATTTCAAATGGGGCTTTGCCCGAACTTGCTTGAAAACTGTTGTTGTAGGAGAATTCAGCATAAGGAAGACAATCCTCCCACTTCATGCCGAAGGAGATCACACAAGCCCTGAGCATATCTTCAAGAATTTGGTTGACACGCTCGACTTGACCGCTAGTTTGAGGATGGAAAGCTATGCTGAAGCGGATGTTCATGCCCATGGCCTTCTGAAAAGAATCCCAAAACTTCAAGGTAAAGATACTGCCACGGTCTGAAGAGATCACTTGTGGAATACCGTGCAGAGAGACAATACGAGAGGTATAGAGTTCCGCCAATTGAGCTGCAGTGATCGACTCTTTGATAGGCAGAAAATGAGCCACTTTGGTGAGTTTGTTGATGACAACGAATATAGCATCATTGCCACGCTTGGACTTTGGAAACCCAGTCACGAAGTCCATTTCAATGTGGTCAAACTTCCATTCTGGAATGGCAAGAGGTTGGAGGAGACCTGCTGGCCTTTGGTGTTCTGCCTTCACTCTTCTGCAGACATCACATTCATTCACGAATTGAGCAATCTCGCGCTTCATTCGAGTCCACCAATAAGCTTGCTTGAGGTCCTGATACATCTTCGTGCTCCCAGGGTGGATGGAGAGGAGATAATTGTCAGCCTCGTTCATGATCACTATACGAAGGTCACCTTTGGGTACAACAATACAATCCTCGAAGAAGAGAGTGTCCTTGTCATCAAGGCGGTAGCACTTGTACTTGGACTGACTCTTGGCAATCCCAATCTTCACCTTTTTCACCATAGCATCAAGAAGCTGGGCTTGGCGAATCTGGTCTTCCAAGGTAGGAGAGACTTGAAGGTTGGCGAGGAAACCTTGAGGAACAATTTGCAGATTAAGTTTGTAGAAAGCTTCACAAAGCTCGGGTTGATAAGGCTTGAGAATAAGACTGTTGCAGTAAGCTTTCCTGCTCAAAGAGTCAGCAATCACATTGGCCTTGCCTGGAGTATACTCAATACTCAGATTATACTCTTGAATCATTTCGACCCATCGAGTTTGCCTGAGGTTGAGATTAGGCTGAGTGAAGATGTACTTGAGACTCTTGTGATCAGTGAAAATGTCCACTTTTCTTCCCAATAGAAGATGTCTCCAAGTCAAAAGAGCATGCACAACTGCCGCCAACTCGAGATCATGAGTGGGGTAGTTCTTCTCATTAGGCTTCAACTGGCGAGAGGTGTAAGCAACAACTTTCTTCTCTTGCATCAAAACTGCGCCAAGACCTTGGAGAGAGGCATCACAAAAGACCTCGTACGGCTTGGATTCATCAGGCGGAGTGAGAACTGGAGCAGTGATCAATTTCTCTTTCAAAGTGTTGAAAGCAATGTCACACTCCGGAGACCAAACGTACTTGACGTGCTTCTGGAGAAGATTTGAGACAGGCTTCGCGATCTTAGAAAAGTTTTCAACGAATCTTCGGCAATAGCTTGCGAGACCGAGAAAACTGCGGAGTTGCTTCACGTTCTGAGGAGGTTCCCAATTCAGAATTGCAGACACCTTCTCAGGATTCACGGCAATGCCCTTGGCAGAGATGATATGCCCAAGATAAAGAACCTCATCGAGCCAAAATTCACACTTGGAGAACTTGGCGTAGAACTGATGTTCTCTGAGCTTTTCAAGAACCAAACACAAGTGCTTGGCATGATCTTCCTTGTTCTTCGAGAAAACCAGAATGTCGTCGAGATAGACCAAAACGAAGTCATTGGTGTAGGCATTGAAGATGAAGTTCATCATGCGAGAGAACGTCGGAGGAGCGTTGACGAGGCCAAAAGACATGACAGTGTATTCATATGAACCAAAGCTTGTCCTGAAAGCCGTCTTGGGAATATCTTGCTCACGGATTCGAATCTGATGATAGCCCATACGGAGATCAAGCTTGGAGAATACTTGGGCACCTTTAAGTTGTTCGAACAACTCATTGATGTTGGGAAGTGGGTATTTGTTCTTGATGGTCTTCTTGTTCAATGGACGGTAATCAACACAAAGTCGGTCCGTTCCATCCTTCTTCTTCACAAAAAGAACACCACAACCCCACGGAGAAGAACTAGGCCGGATGAGACCCATTTTCTCTTGAATATCGAGTTGCTTCTTCAGCTCCTTCAACTCTTCAGGTCCGAGCTTGTAAGGACGTTTGCACACAGGTTCCGTGCCGGGCTCAAGATCAATAACGAATTCAACTGGCCGGTGCGGAGGCATTCCTGGAAGCTCTTCTGGAAAGACGTCTTGATATTCGCAAACGACTGGAATTTGCGAGATAGCATCTAGTTCACCCTTCTCATTGAGAGAAAACAGACGGATGGTATCATCACGAGCGGCAAAGACAATTACATCCTCAGACGAATGAGTCAATTGAATCTGCCTGGCTGCACAATCAAGCTGAGCCTTGTGCTTAGAAAGCCAATCCATTCCGAGAATAAGATCAATATCCGAGTTACCAAGAACCATAGGGGGAGAAAGGAACTTGTAGTCGCCCAATGTGATAGTAACATCTGGCACCTCCAGACTTGCACTCAAACGTTTGCCAGGAGAAACGATATCCATTTGTTTACCCAAATGAGAAGAAACGAACTCATGCTTGGTAAAAAATGGCTTTGACATGAAACAATGAGATGCACCAGTGTCAAAATGAACTTTTGCAGGAATATCATTAACATGAAGGTTACCCATGATGACATATGACGAGTCCTCTGCCTGAGCTGCATTCATCAAGTTGACCTTGGCGTGCTTGGGGTTATGCTTGACCATAGCTGTACTTGCCGATCTGATAGGAGGAGGAGGAAGACGCCTCTGGTTGAGACACTTGTTGGCATAGTGACCCTTCTGTTGGCACTTGTTGCACGTGACCTATGAAAGCGGACGGTGGTACGGAGCACTCGATCTTGGAGTTTGAGACGAAGTCTTGTTCTGGAAGCCAGGGTTGGGTGGGTGGGAAGAACCACTGCCACCTTTGCTCTTCTGCTGATACGGCTGACGGAACGGAGGAGGAGGAAGCCAATACTTTTGCTGCTTGGCCACTTGAGTAGAGGAAGAAGGAGTAACATCTCTGGCTCGCTTCTTGGAAGCATCACACCTCAACTGAGCAGCCTCTTGCTTCAGTGCCATGTTGTAGAACTCATCGTATCTCAAGGGCTCAAAGAGAACAAGAGCTAGCTGAATTTCTTCTCCGAGACCACCCCTGAACTGATATATCAAGCTCTTCTCATCAGGGACGTCCTGCTTGGCAAAGTGGGCGAGCTTCTGGAACAACTTGTTGTAGTCATAGACAGACAAAGAGCCTTGCTTCAGGTTGCGGAATTCCTCACGCTTGCTTTCAATCACGCTTTGAGGAATATGATGAGCTCGGAAATCTCGACGGAAATCATCCCAAGTGATAACACGTCCACCTCGGGAATCCTTGTACTGCTGGAACCATTCTGCAGCTTGATCTTTGAGTTGGAAGGAAGCGAACTTAACAAAGTCCTTAGGCCTGACGTTACTGCACTCGAAATACTTGCACAGATCCACAAGCCAATCGTCAGCATCGGTTGCCTCAACACAATTGCTGAAAGTCTTTGGCCCGTTAGCAAGGAACTAGTTGAGTGAAGCAAAGTGATTCTGATTGCTGCCTTGGTTCCCTTGGTTGCCTTGATTGCGCTCTTGAAGAATTTGCATGATCAACTGTGTGTTTGCATTGGTTGCGGCCATCACAGCTTGCCATGCCTCCGGAGGAGGTGGAGGTGGTGGCGGATCAGGATTCGGAGTCATGCGCGTTGGAGGAGCCATCCTGAAGAGGTTGACCACCATTAGCACATTGACAAATAAATATTGAAGCTGAATCCAACGGAATGAAAATTGCAACATATAGTCTTCACATCCGAACAGAATGAACGAATGCATTCCTCTTGAAATGGTCACATATCCATAAATTGAGAAGCCACGTAGAATTAAGGTAGAGAAATAAATCAACAAGGTACGGATCTAGAACGAATAATCGGTAAGAAATCCCAATCTCAAACCAATATCCGTGGAAGAAGAACTAGAGCTACTAGAATTCCCACCTATGAAACTCCCTAACCTTTCCGGTTATGCAATCAGGTGTTGGGGATACAGGGGAAGCATAATATCTCACCCAAATCTAGCAAATCCTACATCTAGCTGTATCCATCCTTCAACACATAACCAAGAAACCTTCGGAAACCATCTACCTCAACCTTCGAAAAGCATCCGTTATACGAGTTATGGCGATACTCCTGAACTCCCGCCCCAGTACTGGGTGGCGTCGAGGTTATCTCACCAACGAACTACATAAAAGAGATTCTCGATGTCGGTGTACTAAACTCAGGTATTCCAGAACTGCAACGATAAAATTATGATGACAACACCTCAGAGCTCAACTCCCCGGGACACTTCCACAAAACCCCTGACAGGAGGCACCAAGACAATGTTCTCATCATAAAACCATCGGAACGATTCCAAGATACCCACGTGATCCTAAATTTTTTTTAGTGAAATTTGAGAAGAGAAGAGTCAAAACTCTACGTCAGGATGCCTTACCAGAGCGATGAGGAGACTGGGAAGTAAAAAGAATTCCTAAACTCTCCGATATATAGTTCCTAGATGACTCAAAACATTTTTCTAGACACAACTCGGCCGCTAAAAATGATCAAGCAATGGGGCTCCTAAGGTCGGGGAAGGCTCTGATTACCAACTTGTAACACCCTCGATGCGACTATATCTCCCACGTGTCGAGGCACGACTTAGAGGCATAATCGCATTGAAGGCATATGTCGCAAGTTAGGCAATCTTCACAACATCCCATGTAATAAGAATAATAAAGGGGAGTTAACATAGTTGGCTTACACTCGCCACGTCAATCAAGTACATAAATAACATTACATCATCCAAACACTCATGGCCCGACTACGGCGCCAAAATAAAAGAGAACCCAACATGCGACACGGTCCCAATCACCCCCAACTAGGCACCACTACTGATCATCGGGAAAGGAAACATAGTAACATTGAGAGTCTTCGTCGAACTCCCACTTGAGCTCAACATGCGTCTCCTGGAGCGGAATCATCAGGCCCTGCATCTGGTGTAATAGTAATCTGTGAGCCACAGGGACTCAGCAATCTCGCACCCTCGCGATCAAGACTATTCAAGCTTATAGGTATGGCAAGGTAAAAATATGTGGAACTGCAGCAAGCGACTAGCAAGTATGGTGGCTAACTTATTCGCAAAAGAGAGCGAGAAGAGGAGGCAAAGCGCGAGCGAGAAACTAGAGAGCAACCTGCGCAAACATTACTCCAACACCGTGTCCACTTCCCGGACTCCGCCGAGAAGAGGCCATCACGGTAACACACTCAGTTGATTCATTTTAATTAAGTTAAGGTTCAAGTTATCTACAACCGGACATTAACAAATTCCCAACTGCCCATAACCGCGGGCACGGCTTTCGAAAGTTCAAATCCCTGCAGGGGAGTCCCAACTTAGCCCATGACAAGCTCTCACGGTCAATGAAGGAATAGACCTCCTCCCAAGACGTTCCCACAAGGAACGGCCTTCAATCTTCACCTGCAACTAGCAACGCTATAAGAGGGGCTGAGCAAAGCGGTAACATAGCCAATCAACGGTTTGCTAGGACAAGGTGGGTTAGAGGTTTGACATGGCAATATGGTAGGCTTGAAAACAAGTGGTAGGCATCGTAGCAATGGCATAGCAAAAGAGCGAGCAAACTAGCATAGCAAAGATAGTAGTGATTTCGAGGGTATGATCATCTTGCCTGCACAGTTGTCAGAGTTGACTGGATCCTCGAAAGCAAACTCAAGGGGCTCCTCGTTAGCGAACTCGTCTCCCGGCTCTACCCAAACAAGACAAACAAGCAACAAGGATACAATCAACCACGTGCAAGGATCAAGCAATATGATGCAATGATGATATGCTATGCGGGATGCGATGCGGGATGCAAAAAATGAAGATATGACAGGGAAAGCATGAACCTGGCCTCAACTTGGAAATCCAAGTGTGCCACTGGAAAGATGAGATGAAATTGCTTGAAAACGATATAAAGATCGCCGGAATCGGAGTTACGGTTTGGAAAAGGCAAGCGATTCAAAATTGGCTCCGGTCTGCGATTTACAGCAAGTAGCCAACTAAATGCAATGAGATGAACCTGCTACAGCACCCAAACATGACAACAAAATACATGGCAGGGATGCATACAAGATGCTTAACAAAAGTTTAGCACTGAGCTACAGCCAAATCATCCATTAACAGGTTCAAACAAGCATGGCAAAAATGCATATGACAAACAGATCTCGGACTTCGTGAAATTAACACTTGTCTGGAATTTCAGATCAGGTAGCCCTCTTCGGAGCAACAAAACTACATGCTACAGGATCTGAACATGGAAAAGTAAAGCATGGTATGGAGCTACTCAAAGAGCTTAACAAAAGTCCCTTAGTGACCTTGAGCCAAAAGGGATCAGAAAATACAATTGCAAGCATGTGAACATGGCAAAAACATAATCAGTTTTCAGACTTCGTGAAAAACTGACACATGCTGAAACATAACTCAAGTAGGCATGTTTACAAGCTCGATGCACTCACTATGGTGCAAGTCATGGCAAGACAATCATACACCCATCAAGAAGGAACAAAATGCAAGTTAGACATGGCAAGAATAATAGCATAGCATGCACGGATCAACTACAACATCATCGGCAAAATTGCAAACAAGTTGACAATCTGCCCAGATTCATGAAGTAGCAAAAGTAGAGCTCGATTGACTCAAGCTAGGGTGCTCCATAATTGCAAACAAAGACATGGATGGATAGAATACTACAATATTAACAAAACATCCTTACTGATAATCCTCAAAAGAGGCACGGATCACTAGGAAACAACATGAACATATGGCAACATGAGCTAAACAGATCCAGGACTTTTTGAAATTACTAAATCCCTGAAAACAGAATTAGCAAGTGCACCACTTTGCAAGCTTGCACAAGTCACCACACACATCACAAAAATACATGGGTTGCACCTCTGGAAAGATGACAACACCCTTAACAAAACATATGTAGAGCATCAGGGCATATCATGCACACATTAATCATGGCAAAAATGACAAAAAGCTAAACGGAGTAGCAGATCTGACAATTAACTCAAGTAGCCCCCTTCTAACCGCATTTCGGGCATCAATATGAGCTCAAATGAAAATGATGCGATGGAATGAAATGATGTACACTCTGAGATGAACATTTTGATATGCTATATGCATGAATCGGAGCTACGGATGCAAAGTTACGCGGTCATGAGCATGGCAACTTGGATCTGGAATTCTGGGACAGAGAAAAAAACAACCTCTAGGGTTACTGTTCACCCCAATCCAGATCTGGATCGCACGCCTCCCGAGGTGGCTCCGGCGATGTCGGTTTGCTCCGGCGAGGAGGAAGGAGAGGCGAGGCCAGCCGGAGGAGGAGGAACGGCGGAGAGGCGGCGGTCGCGGCGAGGCGGCGCGGGCGCGGCGGCCGAGGCGGCGCGGTGCGGCAGCCGGGGCGACGAGGAGCTCCGGGCGGCGGCGGCGCGCAGCGCCGGCGCGGTGGCGGCGGGGAGGCGGCAAGCGGCGCGGGAGGAAGGAGGAGGCGGCGGGCGGCTCGCGGGGCGGCTGGGCTTGGAGGGCCTGCCCCGGGCCCGAGCGGGCTGTGGCGGCGGCGGTGGAACGGCGGCCACGGGGCGCGCGCCTATTGGCTGGGGCACGACGGCGGGATTTGTCCGGCGGTGGCGGACTTGTCCGGTGCGCGCGAGAGGATTTTAGGGTTTCGGGGGAAGGAGGAGATCCGAATTTCGGGGGGGGGGACTTTAAATAGGCATAGAGGGAGCTAGGAGAGTCCAAATGAGGTGCGGTTTTCCACGCGATCGTGATCGAATGATCTAGATGATGGAGAAGACTTAGGTGGGTTTTGGGCCAAATTGGAGGGGTGTTGGGCTGCAACACACACGAGGCCTTTTCGGTCCCTCGGTTAACCGTTGGAGTATCAAACGAAGCCCAAATGATACGAAACTTGACAGGCGGTCTACCGGTAGTAAAGCTAGGCCGCTTGGCAAGTCTCGGTCCAATCCGGAAATGTTTAATCCCCACACACGAAAGAAAGATAGAATTGACCACCGGAGGAGAATGAAGCGCCGGAATGCAAAACGGACAACGGGGAAGATGCTCGAACGCATGAGACGAACACGTATGCAAATGCAATGCACATGATGACATGATATGAGATGCATGAAAACGATAACAACACACGGAGACAAAGACCCGAACCCGAGAAAATAAAATAACTTAACACCGGAAACGGCAAGAGTTGGAGTACAAATTGGGAAAGGTACATCCGGGGTGTTACAGATTGCCCCCTCCAGCAGGGTGCCGGAACGGGTCTAGATTAGCTTTCGGTGGCTACGGAGGCTTCTGGCGGCGGAACTCCCGATCTATTGTGCTCACGGACATTTTTAGGGTATATGGAGATATATAGGCGGAAGAAGTACATCAGGGGGACCACGAGGGGCTCACGAGGGTGGAGGGCGCGCCCCCTGCCTCGTGACCTCCTCGCAGATCCCCCGACGTGCACTCCAAGTCTTCTGGGCTTATTTCCTTCCAAAAATGAGTTCCATGAAGTTTCAGGTCAATTGGACTCCGTTTGATTTTCCTTTTCTTCAAAACCCTAAAACAGGGTAAAAACAGAAACTGGCACTGGGCTCTGGGTTAATAGGTTAGTCCCAAAAATGATATAAAAGTGTATAATAAAGCCCGTAAACATTCAAAACAGTAGATAATATAGCATGGAGCAATCAAAAATTATAGATACGTTGGAGACGTATCAGCATCCCCAAGCTTAATTCCTGCTCATCCTTGAGTAGGTAAATGATAAAAACAGAATTTTTGATGCAGAGTGCTACTTGGCATAATTTTAATGTAATTCTTCTTAATTGTGGAATGAATATTCAGATCCATAAGATTCAAGATAAAAGTTCATATTGACATAAAAATAATAATACTTCAAGCATACAAACTAAGCAATCATGTCTTCTCAAAATAACATGGCCAAAGAAAGCTATCCCTACAAAATCATATAGTCTGGCTATGCTCCATCTTCACCACAGAAAAATATTTAAATCATGCACAACCCCGATGACAAGCCAAGCAATTGTTCCATACTTTTGATGTTCTCAAACGTTTTCAATCTTCACGCAATACATGAGCGTGAGCCATGGACATAGCACTATAGGTGGAATAGAATGGTGGTTGTGGAGAAGACAAAAAGGAGAATATAGTCTCACATCAACTAGGCGTATCAACGGGCTATGGAGATGCCCATCAATAGATATCAATGTGAGTGAGTAGGGATTGCCATGTAACGGATGCACTAGAGCTATAAGTGTATGAAAGCTCAACAAAAGAACTAAGTGGGTGTGCATCCAACTTGCATGCTCACGAAGACCTAGGGCAATTTTGAGGAAGCCCATCATTGGAATATACAAGCCAAGTGTTGGAAATATGCCCTAGGGGCAATAATAAATTGGTTATTATTATATTTCCTTGTTCATGATAATCGTTTATTATCCATGCTAGAATTGTATTGATAGGAAACTCAGATACATGTGTGGATACATAGACAACACCATGTCCCTAGTAAGCCTCTAGTTGACTAGCTCGTTGATCAACAGATGGTCATGGTTTCCTGGCTATGGACATTGGATGTCGTTGATAACGGGATCACATCATTAGGAGAATGATGTGATGGACAAGACCCAATCCTAAGCCTAGCACAAGATCGTGTAGTTCGTATGCTAAAGCTTTTCTAATGTCAAGTATCATTTCCTTAGACCATGAGATTGTGCAACTCCCGGATACCGTAGGAGTGCTTTGGGTGTGCCAAACGTCACAATGTAACTGGGTGGCTATAAAGGTACACTACAGGTATCTCCGAAAGTGTCTGTTGGGTTGGCACGAATCGAGACTGGGATTTGTCACTCCGTGTAACGGAGAGGTATCTCTAGGCCCACTCAGTAGGACATCATCATAATGTGCACAATGTGACCAAGGAGTTGATCACGGGATGATGTGTTACGAAACGAGTAAAGAGACTTGCCAGTAACGAGATTGAACAAGGTATCGGGATACCGACGATCGAATCTCGGGCAAGTATCGTACTGATAGACAAAGGGAATTGTATACGGGATTGATTGAATCCTTGACATCGTGGTTCATCCGATGAGATCATCGTGGAGCATGTGGGAACCAACATGGGTATCTAGATCCCGTTGTTGGTTATTGGCCAGAGAGTTGTCTCGGCCATGTCTGCATGACTCCCGAACCCGTAGGGTCTACACACTTAAGGTTCGATGACGCTAGGGTTATAGGGAAAGTATGTACGTGGTTACCGAATGTTGTTCGGAGTCCCGGATGAGATCCCGGACGTCACGAGGAGTTCCGGAATGGTCTGAAGGTAAAGATTTATATATGGGAAGTCCCGTTTTGGTCACCGGAAAAGTTTCGGGTGCTATCGGTAACGTACCGGGACCACCGGGAGGGTCCCGGGGGTCCACCAGGTGGGGCCACCAGCCCCGGAGGCCTACATGGGCCAATAGTGGGAAGGGACCAGCCCCTAGGTGGGCTGGGGCGCCTCCCACCAAGGCCCAAGGCGCCTCCAAGAGGGGAAGGGGGCAAACCCTAGGGCAGATGGGCCCTAAGGCCCACCCTAGGTGCGCCTCCCCCTCTCCCCCTTGTGGCCGCCACCCTAGATGGGATCTAGGTCTGCCGCACCCCTTGGGGTGGGAACCCTAGAGGGGGCGCAGCCCCCTCCCCTCCCCCTATATATACTTGAGGTATGGGGGCTGCCCAACACACGATTTGATCTCTCTCTTGGCGCAGCCCTACCTCTCTCCCTCCTCGTCTCTCGTAGTGCTTGGCGAAGCCCTGCTAGAGTTCCGCGCTCCTCCACCTCCACCATGCCGTCATGCTGCTGCTGGACGGAGTCTTCCCCAACCTCTCCTTCTCCCCTTGCTGGATAAAGGCGTGGGAGACGTCACCGGGCTGCACGTGTGTTGAACGTGGAGGCGCCGTTGTTCGGCGCTTAGATCGGAATCAACCACGATCTGAATCACTGCGAGTACGACTCCTTCATCCGCGTTCTTGCAACGCTTCCGCTTAGCGATCTACTTGGGTATGTAGATGCACTCCCCTTCCCCTCGTTGCTAGATTACTCCATAGATTGATCTTGGTGATGCGTAGAAAATTTTAAATTTTTGCTACGAACCCCAACAGTGGCATCATGAGCTAGGTCTATGCGTAGTTTCTATGCACGAGTAGAACACAAGTTGTTTTGGGCGTCGATTTTGTCAATTTACTTGCCGTTACTAGTCTTATCTTGATTCGGCGGCATCGTGGGATGAAGCGGCCCGGACCGACCTTACACGTACTCTTACGTGAGACTGGTTCCACCGACTGACATGCACTAGTTGCATAAGGTGGATAGCGGGTGTCTGTCTCTCCCACTTTAGTCGGATCGGATTCGATGAAAAGGGTCCTTATGAAGGGTAAATAGAAATTGGCATATCACGTTGTGGTTTTGGCGTAGGTAAGAAACGTTCTTGCTAGAAACCTATAGCAGCCACGTAAAAACTTGCAACAACAATTAGAGGACGTCTAACTTGTTTTTGCAGCATGTGCCGTGTGATGTGATATGGCCAAAAGGATGTGATGAATGATATATGTGATGTATGAGATTGATCATGTTCTTGTAATAGGAATCACGACTTGCATGTCGATGAGTATGACAACCGGCAGGAGCCATAGGAGTTGTCTTAATTTATTTATGACCTGCGTGTCAACTTAAACGTCATGTAATTACTTTACTTTATTGCTAAAGCGTTAGCCATAGTAGTAGAAGTAATAGATGACGAGACAACTTCGAGAAGACACGATGATGGAGATCATGGTGTCATGCCGGTGACAACGATGATCATGGATCCCCGAAGATGGAGATCAAAAGGAGCAAATGATATTGGCCATATCATGTCACTATTTGATTGCATGTGATGTTTATCATGTTTTACATCTTATTTGCTTAGAACGACGGTAGATTAAATAAGATGATCCCTCGTAATAATTTCAAGAAAGTGTTCCCCCTAAATGTGCACCGTTGCGAAGGTTCGTTGTTTCGAAGCACCACGTGATGATCAGGTGTGATAGATTCTAACGTTCGAATACAACGGGTGTAAGCCAGATTTACACACGCAATACACTTAGGTTGACTTGACGAGCCTAGCATGTACAGACATGGCCTCAGAACACGGAAGACCGAAAGGTCGAGCATGAGTCGTATAGAAGATACGATCAACATGAAGATGTTCACCGATGTTGACTAGTCCGTCTCACGTGATGATCGGACACGGCCTAGTTGACTCGGATCATGTTTCACTTATATGACTAGAGGGATGTCTGTCTGAGTGGGAGTTCATTAAATAATTTAATTAGATGAACTCAATTATCATGAACATAGTCTAAATTGTCTTTGCAAATATGTTGTAGATAAATAGCTCACGTTGTAGCTCCCTGTTTCAATACGGTCCTAGAGAAAGACTAAGTTGAAAGATATTGTAAGCAATGATGCGGACTGGGTCCGTAGTCCGAGGAGTGTCCTCACTGCTACACAGAAGGCTTACGTCTTTGATGCATCGCTCGATGTGCAAACCCCTACAACGTCGTCTGTGGATGTTGTGAACACCTGATAGACACATCCCGATGACTACTTAATAGTTTAGTGCATCATACTTTACGGCTTAAAATCGGGATTCCAATGACGTTTTGAACGCCATAAGACATATGAGATGTTCCAAGAGCTGAAATTGGGATTTCAGGCTCATGCCCGTGTTGAAAGGTATGAGACATCTGACAAGTTCTTTTGCCAACAAGATGGAGGAGAATAGCTCGACTAGTGAGCATGTGCTCAGAATGTCTGGGTGCTACAATCACTTAAATCAAGTGGGAGTTAAACTTCCAGATAAGATAGTGATTGATAGAGTTCTCTAGTCACTATCACTAAGCTACTAGATCTTCGTGATGAACTATGACATGCAAGGGATGGAGTTGATCCCGGAGCTGTTCGCGGTGCTTAAGACCGCAAAAGGTAGAAATCAAGAAGGAGCATCAAGTGTTGATGGTTTAACAAGACCACTGGTTTCAAGAAGGGCAAGGGCTAGAAGGGAAACTTCATGGATGGCAAACCAGTTGCCGCTCCAGTCAAGGAACCCAAGGTTGAACCCAAACC
This sequence comes from Triticum urartu, assembly GCF_056163025.1. NCBI lineage: Eukaryota > Viridiplantae > Streptophyta > Magnoliopsida > Poales > Poaceae > Triticum > Triticum urartu. The sequence goes on along the minus strand of NC_141878.1, from coordinate 538,452,838 downwards.
CGAGAATAAGTGCTTCTATTGTAAGGGGAACGGTCACTGGTAGCGGAATTACCCCAAATGCATGGTAGATAAGAAGGATGGAAACTTCAACAAAGTATATACGTGTTATTAATGTGTACCTCACTAGTACTCCTGGTAGCACCTGGGTATTGGATACCGGTTCAGTTGCTATTATTGGTGACTTGAAGCAAAAGCTATGGACTAAACGGAGACTGGCTAAGGGCGAGGTGACGATGTGTGTTGGAAGTGTTTCCAAAGTTGATAAGATCACCATCGCACGCTCCATATGCCTTCGGGATTAGTATTGAACCTAGATAAATGTTATCAGGTGTCTACGTTGAGCATGAATATGATTAGATCATGTTCATTGCAATACGATTATTCATTTAAGTTAGAGAATAATGGTTATTCTGTTTACATGAATAATACCTTTATGGTCATGCACTCAATGGTTTATTGAATCTCGATCATAATAATACACACGATAATAATATTAACGCCAAAAGATGAAGAGTTAATAATGATAGTACCACTTTCTTGTGGCACTGCCGCTTAGGTCATTTTGGCATAAAATGCATGAAGAAACTCCATGCTGATGGATGTTTAGAGTCACTTGATTTTGAATCGCTTGACACATGCGAGCCATGCCTCATGGGCAGGATGACTAAGACCCCGTTTTCAGGTACAATGAAACGGGCAAGTGACTTGTTGGAAATCATACATGCTGATGCGTGTGATCCAATGAGAATTGAAGCGTGCAGTGGATATCACTATTTTCTCATTTTCACTGACGATTTGAGTAGATATAGGTATATTTACTTAATGAAGCACAAGTCTGAAACATTTGAAAAGTTCAAGCGGTTTCAGAAGTAAAGTTAAGAACCATCATAACAAGAAGATCAAATTCCTACGATCTGATCGATGAGAATTTCTGATTTATGAGTTTGGCAATCACTTAAGACATTGTGGAATTGTGTCACAGTTGAAGCCACCTGGAACACTACAGTTGTAATGGTGTGTCCAGACGTCGTAATCGAACCTTATGAGATATGGTGCGATCTATGATGTCTCTTACCGATCTACCGTTTTCATTTTGAGGTTATGCATTAGAGACAGCTACATTCACTTTAGATAGGACACCATCTAAGTCCGTTGAGACGACGTCGTAAGAATATGGTTTGTCAAGAAACCAAAGTTGTCGTTTCTTAATGTTTGGGGCTGCGATGCTTAAGGCTTCAGCCGAAGAAGCTCGAACCCAAAGCGGACAAACACATCTTCATAGGATACCCAAAGGTGAAAGTTGGGTATACCTTCCATCTCAAATCCGAGGGCAAATTGTTTGTCGCTAAGAACGGGTCCTTTCTCGAGAAGGAGTTTCTCTCGAAAGAATTGAGTGGGAGGAAGATAGAACTTGATGAGGTTGTCGAACCTTTACTTCAACCAGAGAGTGATGCAACACAGAAAGATGTTTTCTGTGGCACCTACGTCTGTTGAATAGGAAGTTAATGATAGTGATCATGAAGCTTCAGATCAAGTTGCTATTGAACCTCGTAGGTTGACAAGGATATGTACTACTCCTGAGTGGTACGGTAATCCTGTCTTAGATATCATGTTGTTAGACAACAATGAACCTACAAGCTATGGAGAAGCGATGGTGGGCCCGTATTCTGACAAATGGTTAGAAGCCATGAAAGACGAGATAGGATCCATGTATCAGAACAAAGTATGGACTTTGGTGGACTTGCCCGATGATCGCAAGCTATTGAGAATAAATGGATCTTTAAGAAGAAGACAGACGTGGGCGGTAATGTTACCGTCTATGAAGCTCGACTTGTGGGAAAGAGTCTTTTCACAAGTTCAAGGAGTTGACTACGATGAGAATTTCTCACCCGTAGCGATGCTTAAGTCTGTCGGCATCATGTTAGCATTAGCTGTATTTTTCGATTATGAAATTTGACAGATGGATGTCAAAACGAGTTTTCTTACCAGTTTTCATAAGAAAAAGTTGTATGTGATACAATAAAAGGTTTTGTCGATCCTAAGGATGCTAAAAAGGTATGCTGGCTCCAGCAATCCTTCTATGGACTAGAGCAAGCGTCTCGGAGTCGGAATATATGCTTTGATGGAGTGATCAAAGCTTTTAGGTTTATACAATGTTTGCTAGAAACTTGTATTTACAAGAAAGTGAGTGGGAGCACTACAACATTTGTGATAAGTATATGTGGATGACATAATGTTGATTCGAAATGATGTAGAATTTCTGGAAAGCATAAACGGTTGTTTGAAGAGTGTTTTTCAAAGGAAGACCTGGATAAAGCTGCTTACATATTGGGCATCAAGATCTATACTTTCAAAGAACGCACACCTTGACATGTTTTTGAAGGAGTTCAAAATAGATCAGTCAAAGAAGGGGTTCTTGCCTGAGTTGTAAGGTGTGAAGTTGAGAAAGACTCGAAGATTGACCACGGCAGAAGAAAGAGGAAGGACGAAGGTCTTCCCCTATGCTTTTGTCATAGGCTCTATACAGTATGCCATGCTGAGTACCGCACCAGATGTGTGCCTTGCCACATGTCTGGCAAGAGGGTACAGAGGTGATCTAGGAGTGGATCACCAGATAGCGGTCAAAATTATCCTTAGAGGAATAAGGAAATGTTTCTCGGTTATGGAGGTGATAAAGAGTTTGACATAAAGAGTTACGTCGATGCAAGCTTGAAACCTATCCGGATAGCTCTGAGTAGAGATACCGGATACGTATAATGGAGCAACAATTTGGAATAGCTCCAAGTGGAACATGGTAGCAGCATCTGCGATATGACATAAAGTTTTGTGAAATACATAGGGATCTGAATATGGTAGACCCGTTGACTACAACCTCTCTCACAAGCATAACATGATCAAACCCAGAACTCATTGAGTGTTAATCACATAGTGATGTGAACTAGATTAGTGACTCTAGTAAATTCTTTGGATGTTGGTCACATGGCGATGTAACCTATGAGTGTTAATCACATGGCGATGTGAACTAGATTATTGACTCTAGTGCAAGTGGGAGATTGTTGGAAATATGCCCTAGAGGCAATAATAAATTGGTTATTATTATATTTCCTTGTTCATGATAATCGTTTATTATCCATGCTAGAATTGTATTGATAGGAAACTCAGATACATGTGTGGATACATAGACAACACCATGTCCCTAGTAAGCCTCTAGTTGACTAGCTCATTGATCAATAGATGGTTACGGTTTCCTAACCATGGACATTGGATGTCGTTGATAACGGGATCACATCATTAGGAGAATGATGTGATGGATAAGACTCAATCCTAAGCCTAGCACAAGATCGTGTAGTTCGTATGCTAAAGCTTTTCTAATGTCAAGTATCATTTCCTTAGACCTTGAGATTGTGCAACTCCCGAATACCGTCGGAGTGCTTTGGGTGTGCCAAACGTCACAACGTAACTGGGTGGCTATAAAGGTGCACTATGGGTATCTCCGAAAGTGTCTGTTGGGTTGGCACGAATCGAGACTGGGATTTGTCACTCCGTGTAACGGAGAGGTATCTCTGGGCCCACTCGGTAGGACATCATCATAATGTGCACAATGTGACCAAGGAGTTGATCACGGGATGATGTGTTACGGAATGATTAAAGAGACTTGCCAGTAACGAGATTGAACAAGGTATCGGGATACCGACGATCGAATCTCGGGCAAGTATCGTACTGATAGACAAAGGGAATTGTATACGGGATTGATTGAATCCTTGACATCGTGGTTCATCCGATGAGATCATCGTGGAGCATGTGGGAACCAACATGGGTATCTAGATCCCGTTGTTGGTTATTGGCCAGAGAGTTGTCTCGGCCATGTCTGCATGACTCCCGAACCCGTAGGGTCTACACACTTAAGGTTCGATGACGCTAGGGTTATAGGGAAAGTATGTACGTGGTTACCGAATGTTGTTCGGAGTCCCGGATGAGATCCCGGACGTCACGAGGAGTTCCGGAATGGTCTGAAGGTAAAGATTTATATATGGGAAGTCCCGTTTTGGTCACCGGAAAAGTTTCGGGTGCTATCGGTAACGTACCGGGACCACCGGGAGGGTCCCGGGGGTCCACCAGGTGGGGCCACCAGCCCCGGAGGCCTACATGGGCCAATAGTGGGAAGGGACCAGCCCCTAGGTGGGCTGGGGCGCCTCCCACCAAGGCCCAAGGCGCCTCCAAGAGGGGAAGGGGGCAAACCCTAGGGCAGATGGGCCCTAAGGCCCACCCTAGGTGCGCCTCCCCCTCTCCCCCTTGTGGCCGCCACCCTAGATGGGATCTAGGTCTGCCGCACCCCTTGGGGTGGGAACCCTAGAGGGGGCGCAGCCCCCTCCCCTCCCCCTATATATACTTGAGGTATGGGGGCTGCCCAACACACGATTTGATCTCTCTCTTGGCGCAGCCCTACCTCTCTCCCTCCTCGTCTCTCGTAGTGCTTGGCGAAGCCCTGCTAGAGTTCCGCGCTCCTCCACCTCCACCATGCCGTCATGCTGCTGCTGGACGGAGTCTTCCCCAACCTCTCCTTCTCCCCTTGATGGATAAAGGCGTGGGAGACGTCACCGGGCTGCACGTGTGTTGAACGTGGAGGCGCCGTTGTTCGGCGCTTAGATCGGAATCAACCACGATCTGAATCACTGCGAGTACGACTCCTTCATCCGCGTTCTTGCAACGCTTCCGCTTAGCGATCTACTAGGGTATGTAGATGCACTCCCCTTCCCCTCGTTGCTAGATTACTCCATAGATTGATCTTGGTGATGCGTAGAAAATTTTAAATTTCTGCTACGATCCCCAGCACCAAGTTCTATAATGTAAAATTCCCACTAGTATATGAAAGTGACAACATAGGAGACTCTCTATCATGAAGATCATGGTGCTACTTTGAAGCACAAGTGTGGTAAAAGGATAGTAGCATTGCCCCTTCTCTCTTTTTCTCTCATTTTTTTATTTTTTATTTTTTTATTTAGGCCTTCTCTTTTTTTATGGCCTCTTTTCTTTCTCTTTTTTTATTTGGGATTCTTTGGCCTCTTTTATTTATTTTTCGTCCGGAGTCTCATCCCGACTTGTGGGGGAATCATAGTCTCCATCATCCTTTCCTCACTGGGACAATGCTCTAATAATGATAATCTTCACACTTTTATTTTCTTACAACTCAAGATTTACAACTCGATACTTAAGACAAGATATGACTCTATATGAATGCCTCCGGCGGTGTACGGGGATGTGCAATGATGCATGAGTGACATGTATGAAAGAATTATGAACGGTGGCTTTGCCACAAATACAATGTCAACTACATGATCATGCTAAGCAATATGACAACGATGAAGCGTGTCATAATAAACAGAACGATGGAAAGTTGCATGGCAATATATCTTGGAATGGCTATGGAAATGCCATAATAGGTAGGTACGGTGGCTGTTTTGAGGAAGGTATATGGAGGGTTTATGGTACCGGCGAAAGTTGTGCGGTACTAGAGAGGCTAGCAAGCGTGGAAGGGTGAGAGTGCGTATAATCCATGGACTCAACATTAGTCATAAAGAACTCATTTACTTATTGCAAAAATCTACAAGTTATCAAAGCAAAGTATTATACGCATGCTCCTAGGGGGATAGATTGGTAGGAAAAAAACCATCGCTCGTCCCCGACCGCCACTCATAAGGAAGACAATCAATAAATAAATCATGCTCCGACTTCATCACATAACGGTTCACCATACGTGCATGCTACGGGAATCACAAACTTCAACACAAGTATTTCTCAAATTCATAACCACTCAATTAGCATGACTCTAATATTACCATCCTCATATCTCAAAACAATCATCAAGTATCAAACTTCTCTTAGTATTCAACACACTCATAAGAGAATTTTATTATTCTTGAATACCTAGCATATTAGGATTTTAAGCAAATTACCATGCTATTTAAGACTCTAAAAATAATCTAAGTGAAGCATGAGAGTTCATATATTTCTTCAAAATAAAACTACCACCATGCTCTAAAAGATATAAGTGAAGCACTAGAGCAAATGACAAACTACTCCGAAAGATATAAGTGAAGATCAATGAGTAGTCGAATAATTGTGCAACTATGTGAAGACTCTCCCATTCAATAATTTCAGACCTTTATACTTTATTGAAACAGCAAGCAAAACTAAATAAAATGACATCTAATAATAGCATACATCATGCGAAGAAGCAAAAACTTAGGATCTACCGATACTAACCGATAGTTTGTTGAAGAAGAAAGGTAGGATGCCAACCGGGGCATCCCCAAGCTTAGACGCTTGAGACTTCTTGAAATATTATCTTGGGGTGCCTTGGGAATCCCCAAGCTTGAGATTTTGTGTCTCCTTAATTCCTCTCATATCACGGTCTCCCTAAATCTCAAAAGCTTCATCCACACAAAACTCAACAAGGACTCGTGAGATAAGTTAGTATAAACCATTGCAAAAACCTTATCATACTCTACTGTAGCAAATCACTAAAATTATTATTCAACATTGCATACTAAATGCCTCTGCATATTTAATAGTCCTATCCTCAAATAGAATCATTAAAGAAGCAAACATATGCAAACAATGCAAACATAACAGCAATCTGCCTAAACAGGATAGTCTGTTAAAGAATGCTGCAACATCCATACTTCCCTAATTCCAAAAATTATGAAAGAAAATTCCCACTGTAGTAAATTTATCAGAGATTAATATGCAAAAGGTTTAAACATTTTATCACATTCTGACTTTTCTAGGGAATTATTGCAACAGCGGTAAACTTTCTGTTTTCAAACAGCAACATGTATACTTGTAACATAGGCATAGTAAAGGCTATCAATGCCACTTTTATTGAAATAAAAGATGCAAAACATTGTTCTAAATAAGATCAAGAAAATCTTAAAAAAATAAATTGACGCTCCGAGCAAAACACATATCATGTGGTAAATAAAAATATAGCTCCAAGTAAAGTTACCAATGAACGAAGACGAAAGAGGGGATGCCTTCCGGGGCATCCCCAAGCTTAGGATCTTGGTTGTCCTTGAATATTACCTTGGGGTGCCTTGGGAATCCCCAATCTTAGGCTCTTGCCACTCCTTATTCCATAGTCCATCGAATCTTTACGCAAAACTTGAAAACTTCACAACACAAAACTTAACAGAAAACTCGTAAGCTCCGTTAGTATAAGAAAATAAATCACCACTTCAAGGTACTGTAATGAACTCATTCTTTATTTATATTGGTGTTAAACCTACTGTATTACAACTTCTCTATGGTTTATAAACTATTTTACTAGCCATAGATTCATCAAAATAAGTAAACAACACATGAAAAACAGAATCTGTCAAAAACAGAACAGTCTGTAGTAATCTGGATCAAACGTATACTTATGGAACTCATAAAATTCTCAAATAAATTTCTGGACCTGAGGAATTTATATATTAATCATCTTAAAAAAGAATTAACTAAATATAACTCTCCAATAAAAAATGGCATCAATTCTCGCGAGCGCTAAAGTTTCTGTTTTTTACAGCATGATCACAAAGACTTCCCCCAAGTCTTCCCAAAGGTTCTACTTGGCACAAACACTAATTAAAAGCATAAAACCACATCTAAACAGAGCCTAGATGAATTATTTATTACCAAACAGGAACAAAAAGCATGGAATTAAAGTAAAATTGGGTTGCCTCCCAACAAGCGCTATCGTTTGACGCCCCTAGCTAGGCATGATGATTTCAATGATGCTCACATAAAGGATAAGAATTGAAACATAAAGAGAGCATCATGAAGAATATGACTAGCACATTTAAGTCTAACATGCTTCCTATGCATAGGGATTTTGTGAGCAAACAACTTGTGGGAACAAGAATCAACTTGCATAGGAAGGTAAAACAAGCATAACTTCAAAACTTTAAGCACATAGAGAGGAAACTTGATATTATTGCAATTCCTACAAGCATATATTCCTCCCTCATAATAATTTTCAGTAGCATCATGAATTAATTCAACAATATAACCACCACCTAAAGCATTCTTTTCATGATCTACAAGCATAGAAAATTTACTACTCCCCACATAGGCAAATTTTGTTATCATGAATAATAGTGGGAGAAAACTCAACAAAATAACTATCATGTGATTGAAAATTAAGATCAAGATGACAAGTTTCATGGTTATCATTATTCTTTAAAGCATACGTGTCACCACAATGATCATCATAGATAGGAGGCATGCTTTCATCATAATAAATTTGCTCATCAAAACTTGGGGGACAAAAATTATCATCTTCATCAAACATAGCTTCCCCAAGCTTGTGGCTTTGCATATCATTAGCATCATGGATATTCAAGGAATTCATACTAACAACATTGAAATCATGCTCATCATTCAAATATTTAGTGCCAAACATTTTATAGATTTCTTCTTCTAGCACTTGAGCACAATTATCCTTTCCATCATACTCACGAAAGATATTAAAAAGGTGAAGCGTATGAGACAAACTCAATTCCATTTTTTATAGTTTTCTTTTATAAACTAAACTAGTGATAAAGCAAGAAACTAAAAGACTCGATTGCAAGATCTAAAGATATACCTTCAAGCACTCACCTCCCCGGCAACGGTGCCAGAAAAGAGCTTGATGTCTACTACACAACCTTCTTCTTGTAGACGTTGTTGGGCCTCCAAGTGCAGAGGTTTGTAGGACAGTAGAAAATTTCCCTCAAGTGGATGACCTAAGGTTTATCAATCCATAGGAGGTGTAGGATGAAGATGGTCTCTCTCAAGCAACCCTGCAACCAAATAACAAAGAGTCTTTTGTGTCCCCAACACACCCAATACAATGGTAAATTGTATAGGTGCACTAGTTCGGCGAAGAGATGGTGAAACAAGTGGTATATGGAGAGTAGATAAAGGTATTTGTAATCTGAAATTATAAAAACAGCAAGGTAACTAATGATAAAAGTGAGCGTTAATGGTATTGCAATGATAGGAAATAAGGCCTAGGGTTCATACTTTCGCTAGTGTAAGTTCCCTCACCAATACTAACATAATTGGATCACATAACTATCCCTCAACATGCAACAAAGAGTCACTCCAAAGTCACTAATAGCGGAGAACGAACGAAGAGATTATAGTAGGGTACGAAACCACCTCAAAGTTATTCTTTCCAATCAATCCGTTGGGCTATTCCTATAAGTGTCACAAACAGCCCTAGAGTTCGTACTAGAATAACACCTTAAGACACAAATCAACCAAAACCCTAATGTCACCTAGATACTCCAATGTCACCTCAAGTATCTGTGGGTATGATTATACGATATGCATCACACAATCTCAGATTCATCTATTCAACCAACACATAGAACCTCAAAGAGTGCCCCAAAGTTTCTACCAGAGAATCATGACGAAAACATGTGCCAACCCCTATGCATAGGTTCATGGGCGGAACCCGCAAGTTGATCACCAAAAAATACATCAAGTGAATCACATGATATCCCATTGTCACCAAAGATATCCATGGCAAGACATACATCAAGTGTTCTCAAATCTTTAAAGACTCAATCCGATAGGATAACTTCAAAGAGGAAACTCAATTCATTACAAGAGAGTAGAGGGGGAGGAGAAACATAAGATCCAACTATAATAGCAAAGCTCGCTGTCGGTGTCAAAACCGGCGAATCTCGGGTAGGGGGTCCCGAACTGTGCGTCTTGGCCGGATGGTAACAGGAGGTAGGGGACACGATGTTTTACCCATGTTCGGGACCTCTTGATGGAGGTAAAACCCTACGTCCTGCTTTATTAATATTGATGATATGGGTAGTACAAGAGTAGATCTACCACGAGATCAGAGAGGCTAAACCCTAGAAGCTAGCCTATGGTATGATTGTTTGTTATGGTTGTTGTCCTACGGACTAAAACCCTTCGGTTTATATAGACACCGGAGAGGGTTAGGGTTACACAAGGTCGGTTACAAAGGAGGAGATATCCATATCCGTATTGCCTAGCTTGCCTTCCACGCCAAGTAGAGTCCCATCCGGACACGAGACGAAGTCTTCAATATTGTATCTTCATAGTCTAACAGTCCGGCCAATGGAGATAATCCGGCTGTCCGGAAACCCCCTAATCCAGGACTCCCTCAGTAGCCCCTGAACCAGGCTTCAATGACGATGAGTCCGGCGCGCAGTATTGTCTTCGGCATTGCAAGGCGGGTTCCTCTTCAAATTCTGTGTACCTGTCGAAATAGTGTCCGGTCTCTTGTGAATGTTGCACTCCTTGGCTTCCATGCCCAATAATGGCCACTTTCCATGTGTCGAGCGAATGTGAAGAGCCAGGGTGTTTTCGCATTTACCCCCTAGCTGTGTAAATGAGCCGCCTATTTAAAAAGATGAGGATTCAGATCCAAATCACACCATCCTCCCTTGGCGAGCCTTCATCGGAGCGCGCCCGACAGAGATCCATTCCATCATGGCCGGTCGACGCAGCTCCTCCTCTCGCTCCCCTAGCTCCAAGCCTGGAGATTGGGAGAGATGTTCCGTCCTGCACAGCAAATTAGTGATGCTTCAGACCAAGGGATTTCTTCCCCCAGCGTACCTGGTCCCGGTTCGAGCCGGGCTTGCCACCTATAATGGCGGAGATCAAGCGGAGAGCCTTCCCAATCCCTCCAAGGGAGAGCGGGTATGCCTTGTCCCTTATTTGGTAAGAGGGCTCGAATTCCCAATTCATCCGTTTCTCCGGGGCCTCCTAGAGTTCTACGGCCTCCAGTTGCACAACCTTACGCCTGCCTCCATGCTTCATATCGCGGGATTCGTAGCCCTTTGCGAGTTGTTTTTGGGCTGTGAGGCTCATTTCGCTCTGTGGAAAAAGCTGTTCTGCCTTGTGCCCCATTCTCAGAAGGGGTCAATATATCAAGTGGGCAGAGCCGAAGTGTGGCGTGTTGCCGGGACCGGATACCTGTCCGGAACCCCAAAGAAGACGTCCGAAGACTGGCCTTCAGAATGGTTTTATATAGAAGATGTCCCCCTCCCGGATCCTATTCGGATCAGCCTTCCTGAGTTCGACAACGCCCCTTTGAAGAAGCGCCGGAGCTGGCGTCCACGGAGCTCCCTGGAGGAAGATGACGGGGAAATTCTTTACCTAATGAGCTGGATAAGTTTTTTAGCTCGATCCGGATTGACCATGATCGTGGTCATGGCCATATGTATCATGCGGGGGGTGCAGCCGCTTCAGTATAGAGGCCACCCCATGTGGGATTTCAACGGGGAGGATGACACCACCCGCCACGGCCGCAAAGGGCCAGGATCGGCTGCTGATCTAATAAAGATCTTATCCACTTTGTACAAGGGAGAAGAGGAGGAATTCCTTCGTGTCAACCTGCAGGGCGGATTTTCTATGTACAATCCTCCAAGCTGGGTAAGCGGAGACTTTTTACCGCCTATCCATTTCGTATTCCCGTAGTTAAGTATTCATTCTAGCGATTTCATCGCAGGAGCTGCGCCAGGCTGTAAAGGAGATAAACAACCCTCCTCCACAACCCGAGGACCCTGGACGGTCCCTTGACCCGGCCTCCCAGGAGGATCCGGACATATCTGTGGAGCTGATTGATGGGGTATTTTACCAATCGAGTAATGACAATGCTTTGGTGGCCATTACGGCCGATTACCCTAGGGTAGTTCCAGCCTCACAGGTGACTGAGACCGAAGTCCCAGCACTTAAAAAAGGGATCCGTCCTTGCGCTTTTTTGATTGCCGTATAATAGCCGTGTTTTGCAGGGGAGGTCCTCGGGGCAGAAGGCCGAGCCTGTGGCAACTAGCCAACAAGGGGCCGCGAGGCCAGGCGGGCTGAAAAGGCCCGTAGTCCGGATTGAGACACCGGCGCAGCGGTACGGCGCATCATCTTTATTGCAAGCCATTATTCTCAGAGGCATACTAACGCCCATGCCTTCTTTCAGGAAAAAGAGCACTCGCCGGACTATACCCGGAGAGGCTACCAATCGCGCCTCCACCAGCCAGGCTCCAAGGCCGGATTCAGAGGCGGGGACGAATACGAGGCGTGCGCCAGGCGCTCCTCCGACGGAGGATGCGGACAAACTGTCCGCCACCAATTCCGAGGTGGGAAGTGCCATGAACCACAGGCATCACCGGACTGTTCTTCGTGACGCTTGTTTCTCCCAAGAGGCATTGGATGCCTTCAACTCGGGAGACGCGCACCTCCGTGCCGCTCAAAATGGTCTAGCCAGAGCCACGGAGCAGTATGTAAAAGACATACGGGTGAGAAAATTTGATGATTATATATATCAATAGCCCCTGAGACTTGAAACAGTTAGGATAACTGATTTAAGGATCATTTGTTATGCAGGTTCTTACAGAAAAGAATACTCAACTGTCCCAGGAGCTGGGAGAGTGCAAAGCCCAACTTCAGGCCGCACTGGCCGCAGCAGGGGAGCCCAAAGAGACCCCCTCTGGTAACACATCCTTCAAATGATAAGTATCATATTAGAATGCGGCGTATATGCAGATCTGACGATAAAATTGCAGATGATGCTGGAATAAATCCGGATAAGCAACAGCTCATATGCCAGCTGAAGGCCGGTGAGAGCGTGCTTACGAGGGTGAGGCAGGAGAAGAATGATCTCCTAGATGCCAACACCAAGCTGGGCGTGGAACTGAAAGATGTTCGTGCCCAGCTGTCGGACTCTGTTAAGGAGAATCGGCGGCTTTGACGCAGCATATTTAGTAAGTGCTTGAATGAACTTTGAAAAAGAGTTTGGCGAGGTAGCTGGCTGACAGAGTTATGTCTGTAGGTATGCTAACAGGTCGTCCTGCCGAGGAAATGCCCGGTTCGACAGGTGACCTTCTTCCTGAGCTCGCACAGCTGCACAAACGAGTTCGGCAGGTGATGCAAGGCGTCGCCCAGGCCTTGTGGCCATCCGTCTCCATACCCGAAGGCCTAGGAGAGCTTGCAGAAAAGCTAAAGGGAGCGCGGCGACGCTTCCGATTATGGAAGATATCGGCCTGCCGTCAGGGCACCAGGGAAGCCTGGGCGATGGTGAAGACACGGTACACGAAGGCTGACCCGAACCACATGGCCGAAGTCGGACCTGTGGGGCCCGATGGGAAGGAGATCCCTGTGAGCTTAGTGTACGGCCAAGTAGAATTGGCCACAAAGTATTCCCAACAGGACTGTAGACTAGACAGCCTGTTGGATGGTATTGAAGAGGAATTCAACCAGTCAAATTGACTATGTAATTTTAAAGTGACATGTATAATGCCTTCTAGCCGGATTGTAGATCGTTTGTCATGGCGGACCTTTTCGCTTCAACCTTGGGACCCGACAGTCCGGAGTGTATCTGAATACCCTCTCGGTTATGTAAGAACCGGGGCATGTGTGGAGACCAGGCGTAGGGGTCATTAGTGCTTTATCAGACAAGTGCCCAACTAGTTATGTTATATTACATGGGTAGTAAGAAACATCTTCCAGGGAGAATAGTTCTGTTAAGGGTTCCTTTCCCTAGGTAAGCATGCCCTAAAGTGCATGTCCGGACTGTGACAAGAAGCGCAGAAAAAGCATCTGGGGGCAGATATGGATAATAAATAAAAGTCATCTTTTGTTCACTGACCGAATATTCCCTTAAGAATGCTAGCTTTCGGCTTCACCTAGGCTGAGGTACACGTCTGGCTGACCCGGCGGTAACAATCGCAGAGGTGCTCCCGTTATGCCCTAGCCGAATTAACGGGAACGTAGGGCATAAATACAAGAGCCAGGCAACCCAGCTTGGCCAAAACTTAAGTCATATCGATGCATATAATGGTGAAAAAAGTTACATGCGGAAGTATAACACATGTGTTGGGTGTGAGGCCCAGGTAAATATTTTAAGCTTCTGTGAAAGAAGCCCCCAGGTATGAAGAGTGCGGCTAGCGCATCTGTAATGTATGAGTGAGGCACAAGGTGACCCTTGAAGGCCTAGAGAAATAAAAGAAAGAAAGGGAAACAAGACAGATGATGCATATGCAGAAAATGGACAAAGGGAGGGGACAAACATAAAGTCCGGTGCTAGGCGTAGAATCTTTGGAGCCTGGCTGCGTTCCATGGGTTCGGCTCGAGTCGACTAGTAGATGCATCCCGCAGTCGGTACGCTCCACCGGTCAGAACTTGGTCGCTAACGAAGGGACTGAGGGAGTCCTGGATTAGGGGGTGTTCGGATAGCCGGACTATACCTTCAGCCGGACTCGTGGGCTATGAAGATACAATATTGAAGACTTTGTCCCATGTCCGGGAGGGACCTTCCTTGGCGTGGAAGGAAAGCTTGGCGATACGGATATGCAGATCTCCTACCATTGTAACCGACTCTATGTAACCCTAACCCTATCCGGTGTCTATATAAACTGGAGGGTTTTAGTCCGTAAGACAAGATACACAACAGCAATCAAACCATAGGCTAGCTTCTAGGGTTTAGCCTCTCCGATCTTGTGGTAGATCTACTCTTGTACTACCCATATCATCAATATTAATCAAGCAGGACGCGGGGTTTTACCTCCATTGAGAGGGCCCGAACCTAGGTAAAACTTCGTGTCCCTTGCCTCCTGTTACCATCCGGCCTAGACGCACAGTTCGGGACCCCCTACCCGAGATCCGCCGGTTTTGACACTGACATTGGTGCTTTCATTGAGAGTTCCTCTATGTCATCGCCGTCAGGCTTGATGGCTCCTACGATCATCGATAGTGATGCGGTCCAGGGTGAAATTTGTCTCCCCGGACAGATCTCTGTCTTCGGCGGCTTTGCACTGCGGGCCAATTCACTTGGCTATCTGGAGCCGATCGAAAGCTATGCCCCTGGCCGTCAGGTCAGATTTGGAAGTTTAAACTACAAGGCTGACATCCACGGGGACTTGATCTTCGACGGATTCGAGCCACTGCCGAGCGTGCCGCGCTGCCACGATGAGCATGATCTAGCTCTGCCGCCTAACAGTGCCCTGAAGGCCGCACCCGCATCGGCTTCGACCCTTAATTCAGAGCCAACTGCGCCGATCGAGGATGGGTGGTTGGACGGCGCCTCGGGGGCTGTGATCCTAATGGTGATCGAGCCGAACACCAGCCCCACACTCCGCGAGACTCGTGATTCCAAGGAGCCGGACTCCTCTCCGGACTCCGAACCCTCCGCGCCCCTGCTGATCGAATCCGATTAGGCGCCGATCATGGAGTTTACTGCCGCGGACATCTTTCAGCACTCGCCTTTCGGCGATATTCTGAAGACACTGAAGTCTCTCTCTTTATCAGGAGAGCCCTGGCCGGACTACGGTCAGCAAGGTTGGGATTCGGACGATGAAGAAATTCAAAGCCCACCCGCCACCCACTTTGTAGCAACTGTCGACGACTTAACCGACATGCTCGACTTCGACTCCGAAGACATCGACGGTATGGACACCGATGAAGGAGATGATGAAGAACCAGCGCCTATTGGGCCCTGGAACGCCACCTCGTCATATGACGTATACATGGTGGACGCACCAAAAGATGACGACGAGGAGCGGGAGGACGCACCGAAGGTTTGTTCCCTCGAAAAGCAGTCAAAGAGGCGACGCAAGCGCTGCCCCAAATCCTGCCTCGACAGAAATAGCGATCACGCAGACCCAGCGCTGGAGCAGGGCGAACCGCTGCCGGACAACGGCAATCCGGATAATTAAACCAAACAAACAAATCCTATCAAGGATAATGGTCCGGACGACGTAACGCCGGACAGGCACCCGGAGCAGCAGACTGCCCGTAAAAGGCTTGTTGCCACCGCAAGGAGTCTGAAAAAGCAGAAGCAAAGGCTCAACGCTGCGCAAGACACAATCCACATCAGATGGAGCAAAATACTCAACACAGCAGCGGGGTACGGCGACAATCGCCCCTCCAAGAGCTATCCAAAGCGGAAGCTGCTACCCGAATTCGATGAGGGGGCATCAGACCCCCCACAACCAAATATCAAAGCAGCCACTTGGTCGGATAGACGACCCCTCTACCAACACAGAGCGGCATACAACGCCGCTCACAATACAATACGCGACCCATGCGAGGGCTCGCACCCAAAGGACGGCGCATCAAGATCCATCTATGGACCACGCAAGCGTGCCCCAGCATACAATGCAACACAACAAACATCCGAACAATGCGGTACACCCAGCTACAGGGGTGCCGCACACCCCCTATGTTTCACCGATGAGGTGCTGGACCATGAATTTCCAGAAGGATTCAAGCCCGTAAACATAGAGGCATACGACAGAACAATAGACCCTGGGGTCTGGATTGAGGACTACATCCTTCACATTCATATGGCTCGAGGAGATGATCTCCACGCCATCAAGTACTTACCCCTCAAGCTCAAAGGGCCAGCTCGTCACTGGCTCAAAGGCCTCCCCGAAAGCTCCATTGGAAGTTGGGAAGAGCTCGAAGACGCCTTTCGGGCCAATTTTCAAGGGACTTATGTCCGACCTCCGGATGCGGACGATTTGAGTCATATAACTCAACAGCCTGGAGAGTCAGCCCAAAAGCTTTGGAACAGGTTTCTTACTAAAAAGAACCAGATTGTCGACTGTCCGGACGCCGAAGCCTTGGCAGCTTTCAAGCATAGCGTCCGGGACGAATGGCTCGCCAGACACCTCGGCCAAAATAAGCCGAGAATGATGGCCGCATTAACAAACCTCATGACCCGCTTTTGCGCGGGTGAGGACAGCTGGCTAGCCAGATGTAGCACCAGCGACCCCAGTACATCTGAAGTTAGAGATGGAAATGGGAAATCACGGCGCAACAGCAATAACAAATGCCGGATTAAAGAAGACAGCACGAAGGGCACGACAGTAAATGCCGGATTCAAAATCTCTCGGCCAGGTCAAAAGCCGCCCCCTAAAGGCACCAGGGATGAACTGTCCAGCCTCAACAAAATTCTGGACCAAGTATGCCAGATCCGTAGTACCCCTGGTAAACCCGCTAATCATACCCATAGAGAATGTTGGGTCTTCAAGCAGTCCGGCAAGCTCAACGCCGTACACAAGGGGGAGGATACACCAAGTGAAGACGAGGACGAGCCCCCCAAGCAAGACACGCGGGAACAAAAGAAATTTCCACCAGAAGTCAAAACAGTAAACGTGTTACACGTGATCAAGGGAAAAAACAACGCGGCACTCCCAGGAAAATATACCCAAGTGCCTGTCACCGCGAAGTCCAGCCACTGGTCGTCTCAACCGATCACCTTCGACCATCGCAATTGCTCAGCAAGTATCCGACACACAGGATGGGCTGCCCTAGTATTAGACCCAGTAATTGGCGGATATCACTTCACACGAGTCTTGATGGACGGCGGTAGTAGCCTAAACCTAATATATCAGGATACAATCCGCGGAATGCGGTTAGACCCAACACAAATTCGCCATAGCAATACTACCTTTAAAGGAGTAACGCCAGGACCAGGGGCTCGTTGTACGGGCTCCCTCTTACTACAAGTTATATTCGGCTCCCCCGGTAACTTCCGTCGCGAGCATTTAACTTTCCACATCGCTCCGTCTCAAAGTGGCTATCAAGCACTGCTCGGACGCGAAGCTTTCGCTCGCTTTAATGCAATACCACACTACGCCTCCCTCACAGTCAAGATGCCCAGTCCACGTGGCAACATTACCGTGCACGGAAATATCAAGCGATCTCTGCGCGCCGAAGAGAGTGCGGCTGCCTTGGCAGCCGCACACTAAAGGCACCCGGACCAGTGAAAGCATCCAAATAGGTCATCAGACCTCAGAAACAACTAATCGAGTCCGGCGCCGCTATTTATACCAAATAAGGGGTCACACCCCTATTTGTCAATACAAGGGGCTCAACGCGCGCAGACAAGTGGCAATTTCTTATCATCTTGAATTATACATGGTTTCTTTAAAAACTATCTTTTTGCACGACAACTTTTTCACTCAAATTCCTCTCTTTTACAGACGATCACTGTGCTACACCCGTCCAGGATATGGCACAACGGAGACACAGGCGCAGACGTGCAGCAGGGACCTGCTCCAAGGATTCTTTTTAGATTAAGACCCTGCGTAAACCTTTTTTACTGTCTCTTGTTGACACATATCCACCGTTGAGAAGGATGCTGACGTCTTGGCATGTGGCCATGCCAGAACAATGCACGTACCTGGACACAAGGGGCTTAATACAAATGCCATTATTCAGGCCCGGTTTATACCACCAAGACCGAATACCTTAGGGAGTGTTCGGCATCGCGAGTTTGGCCCTATATGCATCAGCTCCGAATCATTGTCTTTGGTCAAATGTTGGGTTTGCCCAGCTCCTGTGTTTTGGTGCCTTACGTTCCGCTTTACCGGCTAAGGTAGCACCAGGAGAACTACTGCGATTGTGCCCTGGTTCATCCGGACGAGCACCTCAGTAGAAAAAGCCGAAAACTGACTATCATGATATAGCGTGAGACTGGTCAACCACTCGATGACCTATTGGAATGATAGAATTCCTCCGCCTTAACAAAGGGCCGCTTTCCGGCCAGGCATGTACGCACCCCGGGATCGGTAGAGTGCGGAGCCACCAGGGGCTATCTAGTAGCCCCACTGTCAAACTCCTATGGCTAAGTGAAAGTGCTAAAGCATTATAGTCTGGTTGCCTCGCTCGCTCCACTATCACCTCCTTAATAGGACCAAGACGTTGGGTTAAGTGTGAACGCGTGTTTTTGCGAGCACCTCCGCATTATATGCGTGGGGGTTGAAGCCGACGGCTGCAATCTTTCAGGTTATACACATGTATACATAAACGGCCGCCTAGGAGGCATCATATTACTTTCAGGCAAAAGTATAAAAATAGCCTTATAAAACTTTATAAAAGCATTTTCGCTTACAATAAGATTACATATCACTCAAACATAATATTTTTTGAGCACTGGGTCTCTATCAAATGAGCACCCTCAAGAACTTCTTCAAAGTAGTGCTCAGCAGCCATTCGGCCTACCGCCGAACCCCGCGCTGCAACAGTGGTGGCATCCATTTCCGCCCAGCATGCTTTAACACGGGCAAAGGCCATCCATGAGCCCTCTATGCAAGCCGACTTCTTCATCGCATTATTGCGCGGCACCACGTCAAGGAACTGCTGCACTACGCTGAAATAGCTGTTCGGTTTCGGCCTTTCCGGCCATAGCTGATCCATAACAGACCTCATGGCGCGCCCGGACAACCTATTCAGTTCGGCCCATTCGGCTAATTGGCCAGTCAATGAAAGTGGACGCTCAAGAGAATGGAATTGTGTCCAAAATAGCTGGTCCACTTCACGGTCCATTTGACCCTGGAAGTACTTGACCGCATCGGCAGCGCTCGCCGCCAAATCCATATACACATCCTCCGAACTCCACAGCCGATCCAGAGGGGCATACCGTGGATCTCCGAACTTCCTCCGCAACATAAATGATTTCCCAGCTACAATATCCCCGGCTTCTCGCAGCTCCTCCTTCTTGACCCTCATAGCAGAGCGGAGGTCCTTTTTCGTCGCAGCAGCCTTCTCAAGGTCCGATGCCTTCGCTTGGTTTTCCTTTTCAAGAACCCGACAATGGTCGGTGGAGGCTTTTAATTCTATGGCCATCTTGGCCATCTTGTCTTGGCTCTCGCCATGCGCGGCCTTCTCGGCTTGCAACTCTTCGGCCGCCTTCAAAGCAGCCGCATTACCCAACCTCGCTTGTTCCTTGGCTCGGGCAAGTTCTCCCCGCAAGGCTTCAACAGTGGCAGCTCCATCTGCGGTCACAACATATTAGAGATGTTGGCATCATGCTGCTCTTCCTATGTGGCGTTTACCAGATAATGACACTTACCCTGTGCCTCGTCAAGCCTTTTGTTAACAAGCTCGATGTCGGCGTCTGCCGCATCTAACTGCCGTTTTAAATAGGCAAACTTGCTAGTCCGGCTAGCCACCGGAGCTTCCATCACCTGCACATAGAGGCAGTATGATTATTACCTGGGAATATGATCCTCTATTCGTCGTTGTTTCCGACGACCACCACAGTCTCAGGGGCTACTATCTACACAGGGCACACCTAGCATGTGCAGGACTATTATACATTATTTTACGTACCTCAAAGCCTGTCAGTAGACTCATACAAGCTTTATGCAATCCTCTTTCGGCGGACAAGATTCTCTCCATCACTGTATTCATCAGCATACAGTGTTCATCTGAGATGGCCGCTCGCTCCACCAACTCCCTCAGAACATCCGATCGCGCACCAGACGGTGCCGGACTCTTTTGTCTGTTCTCTTCGGGAGCCGGACACTGGGAGCTTCGGGGGTCAATGGGATTATCTTCTGGCCTCACCGGATTCGGAGAGGCCCTCCGCGACGACACTTCGGGGTCGCCCGCTTCTAGAGCGGAGGAGTCCGGAGGAGGCGTTTCGCTCTCCATCATCTCTGGAAGAAGATCCCCCGAAGATGAACTCATTTGAGAGGGGCTATGGCCCGAACTGCAAAGATTTATGCAGTGGTTATTTTCTTAGAAGAAAAAGGTGGCATACCTGTACTATTAAAGTATTTCGAGTCACTTATGACTCGCTGGAGGATTGATCCCCCCGTGGACTTAGTGCGACAAAAGCACCCCCGAGGTAGGACCCTCCGTGGGAGACTTCTTCTCCCATTTGGAAGCTTCGGCTTCCGAATCCCCGGGCGCAGTCCTTTTCCTCCTCCGGTCGTCTTCCTTCATGGAGACGCTCGCTCCCTCGGTTAGAATGGGCGGTGTTGGGGGCCCGCGTCCGCCCATATTATCCTCCCCGGTATCTTCCTTCAAGGGCTCCGGGCAGGGTGCGACCTAGAGCATCTTTCCAAGTACCGGATTTTCCAAACCCTCAGGGAGGGGGGCCGAACACCGAATCAACTTCGCCTTTGTTTGCCAGTCTTGGTCAAAAAGCGAACTCTCAGAGATAACTTCCTAACAAATGGAAGGTAGTATGTTCGGCCGGAAGATTCCTTACCTGTTCGGCGGCGCGGTTACTGCTCAGGCCCACGTCCTCGGTGGTTTCCGGACACTCTACCTGAGGTCCGAAGAATGACTTGTACATCTCCTCGTGCGTCAGGCCGAGGAAATTTTGAATGACACGCGATCCTTCGGGATTGAACTCCCACAAGCGAAGGGGTCAGCGTTTGCAAGGCTGGACTTGACGAACCAGCATAACCTGTATTACCGCAACCAAACTGAAATATCCATTGAAGAGATCTCGAATGTGGCTTTGTAGTATAGGCACGTCCTTGGCTGGACCCCTGCTCAGACCTCTGCTGATCCATGACATCAGTTGTGGTGGAGGGCCCGAGCGGAAAACAGGGGCAGCCGCCCACTTGGCACTTCTAGGAGCCGTGATGTAGAACCACTCTTGTTGCCACAATTCAGACACCTCTGCTATGGAACCTTTGGTCCACGGAGCTCCCGTCATCTTGCGTATTGAGGCACCTCCACATGCCGCATGTTGCCCCTCGATCATCTTCGGCTTTACTTCAAAGGTCTTGAGCCATAGGCCAAAGTGAGGGGTAACCCGGAGGAAGGCCTCGCACACGACAATGAATGTCATGATATGAAGAAAGGAGTCCGGAGCTAGATCATGGAAGTCTAGCCCATAATAAAACATCAAACCCCTGACGAAAGGATTCAGAGCAAGGCCTAGACCTCGGAGGAAGTGGGAAACGAACACGACGTTTTCATTGGGTTCGGGGGTGGGGACGGCCTGCCCTCGGGGAGGCAGCCGATGCAAGATCTCGGCGGTCAGATATGTGACCTCCCTCAACATTTTGATGTCTCCCTCCGTGATGGAGGAAGGCACCCATCGGCCTTGAAGGCTAGATCCGGACATGACTGAAGGTTCGGAGCACCTGACCTGAACATTGGGCGTTTGAGCTTGAGGTGGGGGAAGGATTCGATTGAGCACGGGAGGGAAAAATAAAAGCCTTGTCCCTTTATAAAGAGGGAGAATATCAAGCGTCCTCTTCGTGTCCGTTTGGACTTGCCTATAATCCAGGAGTCCTAGAAGCGGTTGGGTTACCCACGCCCGTATTGAAGAGAATCCCGGAATAAGGGGACACGATCTCTACTTTAACAAGACGTGCCAAGGAAATCGCCTCGCATGACGCGCTGAGGTGGGATAATGAAACGACTCGGATAAAGGCTTGGCCGTGGGGTGTCACACTACGGAATACGTCAGCAGATTAGATTTGTGTAAATATTATTCTCTCTATGGCAATATGTGGAAACTTATTTTGTAGAGCCGGACACTATCTTTGTGTTCAAAATCTTCTATGAAGTACTCGGAGGAGGAACCCGCCTTGCAGTGCCGAAGACAATCTGCGCGCCAGACTCGTCGTCATTGAAGCCTGGTTCAGGGGCTACTGAGGGAGTCCTAGATTAGGGGGTGTTCGGATAGCCGGACTATACCTTCAGCCGGACTCCTGGGCTATGAAGATACAAGATTGAAGACTTCGTCCCGTGTCCAGGAGGGACCTTCCTTGGCGTGGAAGGCAAGCTTGGCGATACGGATATGCAGATCTCCTACCATTGTAACCGACTCTATGTAACCCTAACCCTATCCGGTGTCTATATAAACCGGAGGGTTTTAGTCCGTAAGACAAGATACACAATAGCAATCAAACCATTGGCTAGCTTCTAGGGTTTAGCCTCTCCGATCTTGTGGTAGATATACTCTTGTACTACCCATATCATCAATATTAATCAAGCAGGACGCGGGGTTTTACCTCCATTGAGAGGGCCCAAACCTAGGTAAAACTTCGTGTCCCTTGCCTCATGTTACCATCCGGCCTAGACGCACAGTTCGGGATCCCCTACCCGAGATCCACCGGTTTTGACACCGACAGGGACCTTCCCATTTGGGCCCGAGCTTGTTCTTTTTCTTATCCGGCAGCCGTAGAACTAGTTCACCAACGTTATAAGTTTTGGCCCGTACTTCTCTGCTTTGGTATCTGTGAGCCTGTTGATGGTAAAATGCGGAACGAGCTTTGGCTACATCGCGCTCTTCCTCCAAGGTGTCCAGACTATCCTGCCGATCGAGCTCGGCTTCTCTTTCTTTGTACATGCGCACTCGAGGTGAGTCATGAATTATGTCATAAGGCAGGACTGCTTATGCGCCGTACACCATAAAAAACGGTGTATATCCGGTACTACGATTCGGCGTGGTCCGCAGCCCCCAGAGTATGGAGTCGAGCTCCTCTACCCAGTGCGTGTCAGACTCCGTTAAGGAGCGCACTAATCTGGGTTTAATGCCGCTCATTATAAGACCGTTTGCTCGTTCAACTTGACCGTTGGTTTGTGGGTGATAGACTGAAGCATAATCGAGCTTGATGCCCATTTTGCTGCACCAGAGTTTTACCTCGTCGGCCGTGAAGTTCGTGCCATTATCAGTGATGATGCTGTGGGGGACGCTGTAACGGTGTACAACCCCGGATATGAAATCTATCACCGGTCCGAATTCGGCTGTTTTAACCGGTTTAGCCTCTATCCATTTGGTGAATTTATCCTCCATGACCAATAAGTATTTTTTCTTGTGGGTTCCCCTTTAAGGGGTCTAACCATGTCAAGCCCCCAGACCGCGAAGGGCCATGTAATGGGGATTGTTTGGAGGGCGGTGGGTGGCATGTGGCTTTGATTTGCAAAGAGCTGGCAACCGGCGCAACGTTGGACCAAGTCCTGTGCATCTGCCCGGGCCGTTGGCCAATCGAATCCTGTACGGAAGGCCTTGCTTACAAGAGCCCGGGCTGCGGCGTGATGACCGCCGAGTCCGGCGTGAATTTCTGCCAGAAGGTTCCGCCCTTCCTCTTCGGAGATGCACCTTTGAAGGACTCCGGTAGCGCTTTTTTTGTACAATTCTCCCTCATGGACCCTGTAGGCCTTGGATGGCCGCACTATGCAGCGTGCCTCATTTTGGTCCTCCGGAAGTTCCTGTCTAGTTAGGTAGGCCAGGAATGGTTCTGTCCACGGGGCAATAATGGCCATTATTTCGTGGGCTGATTGTGTTATTTCAATGGCGGAGCCTCCGATTGTGTTAGAGAGTTCGGTATCAGGTATTTTGGCCGGGTCCGGACTGTTGTTACCGGTGTACTCTTCCCATGCTACGGATGGCTTGAAAAGCCTTTCCAGAAATATGTTGGGAGGGACCGCGTCGCGTTTAGCACCGATGCGGGCGAGGATATCCGCCGCCTGATTGTTTTCCTGAGCCACATGGTGAAATTCGAGCCCCTTGAACCAAGCTGACATTTTTAGGACGGCATTGCGATAAGCTACCATTTTCGGATCCTTGGCATCAAAGTCTCCATTTATTTGGGATATCGTGAGGTTCGAATCCCCGCGCACGTCTGGGCGTTGAATGCCCATGGATACTGCCATCCGGAGACCATGTAGAAGGGCCTCATATTCGGCTGCATTGTTGGAGTCCGTATACATTATCTGTAGTACGTATTGGACGGTGTCTCCTGTTGGGGACGTCAAAATGACGCCAGCCCCCAGACCAGCCAACATTTTGGAGCCATCGAAGTGCATGATCCAGTTTGAATATGTGTCGTACTCTTTAGGGAGTTCGGCTTCCGTCCATTCAGCGACGAAGTCAGCCAAAACTTGCGACTTAATAGCTCGCCGTGGCTTGTAAGTTATGTCGAATGGGAGGAGCTCAATGGCCCATTTGGCTATCCGGGCCGTCGTGTCGCGGTTGTTTATAATATTGTTAAGTGGTACTTCCGAGGCTACCGTTATTGAACACTCTTGAAAGTAGTGTCGCAGCTTCCGGGATGCCATAAATACCGCGTACGCTATCTTTTGATAATGCAGGTACCGTGATTTGCATGGAGTAAGGATAGTGGACACATAGTAAACCGGCTTTTGAAGGGGGAATTTGTGTCCGTCCACCTCTCGTTCGACGACGAGCACTGCGCTTATGACTTGATGAGTTGTCGCAATGTATAATAGCATTGGTTCGCCAATGTTTGGCGCGGCCAGGACTGGGTTTGTTGCCAATATGGCTTTTATTTCGTTGAGTCCGGCCGTGGCGGCATCCGTCCACTCGAAGTGTTCGGTGTGCCGGAGGAGGCGATAAAGGGGTAATGCCTTTTCGCCCAAGCGGGAGATAAAGCGGCTTAGAGCCGCCATGCATCTAGTCAATTTTTGTATTTGTTTGAGGTCTGTTGGGGTAGCCAACTGTGACAACGCTCGGATTTTGGATGGATTAGCTTCAATACCTCTACTGGAGACAATGAATCCCAGGAGCTTTCCGGATGGTACGCCGAAAACGCATTTTTCCGGATTGAGCTTGATGTCATATGTTCGGAGGTTGTCAAATGTGAGCCTCAAGTCATCTACTAGAGTTTCGACATGCTTGGTTTTAACGACCACGTCATCTACGTATGCCTCCACTGCTTTGCCGATCTGGTTTGCCAAACATGTCTGAATCATGCGCTGATATGTTGCGTCGGCGTTTTTGAGCCCGAAGGGCATTGTGTTGAAGCAGAATGGACCGTATGGTGTGATGAATGCCGTTGCGGCTTGGTATGGCTCTGCCATTGTACTTTGATGGTAGCCGGAGTATGCATCGAGGAAACACAATGAATCATGTCCTACGGTAGCATCGATGATTTGATCGATGCGGGGGAGGGGGAAGGGATCCTTTGGGCAGGCCTTGTTAAGGTCCTTAAAATCGACGCACAAGCGCCAGGATTTGTCCTTCTTTGGTACCATCACCAGGTTTGCTAGCTAGTCCGGATGTTTTATGTCTCTGATGAATCCGGCCTCCAATAGCTTGGCTAGTTCTTATCCCATGGTTTGTCTCTTAGGTTCGGAGAAACGTCGAAGAGCCTGCTTGACTGGCTTGAATCCTTTTAGGATATTTAGGCTGTGCTCAGCCAGCCTGCGTGGGATTCCTGGCATGTCTGAAGGGTGCCAGGAAAAAATGTCCTAGTTCTCGCATAGGAACTCTCGCAGTGCGGCGTCGACATCAGGGTTTAATTGTGCCCCGATGGAAGTTGTTTTTGTAGGGTCCATTGGATGGACTTGGAATTTGACTATTTCATCCGCCGATTTAAAGGAGGTGGACTTGGATCTTTTATCGAGTATCACGTCGTCCCTATTCACCGTGGAGCGCAGCGCAGTTAGTTCCTCGGCCGCTAGGGCTTCAGATAGTGCCTCAAGGGACAGTGCAGCTGTCTTATTTTCGGCGCGGAGTGCTATGTCCAGATCACTAGCAAGAGTGATGATTCCGTTGGGCCCGGGCATTTTGAGCTTCATGTACCCGTAATGGGGTATGGCTTGGAAGATTGTAAACACCTCCCGCCCTAATAGAGTGTGGTATCCGCTGCTGAACGGGGCCACTTGGAATGTAATTTCTTCGGACCTGTAATTATCCTGCGTACCGAATACCACGTCTAGTGTGATTTTTACAGCACAGTGTGCTTCCCGACTGGGGACGATTCCTCTAAAGGTTGTGCTACTTTGCTCAATGCGGCTCCATTCTATTTCCATATTTTGAAGAGTTTCCTCATAGATGAGGTTTAATCTGCTGCCGCCGTCCATGAGTACCTTGGTGAGTCGAAAGCCGTCCACGATTGGACTGAGGACCAGTGCGGCTGGTGCTTGGGCTGTTCGTAATTTAGGTTCGTCACTGGCATTGAAGGTAATAGCTGTGTCTCTCCAAGGATTTATTTCTGCTATGTGGCAGATTTCGGCCATGCTGCGGAGTGTTCGCTTGCGTCTATTATTTGATGCGAAGGTCTCAAAGACCGTTAACATCATATTGTTGTCCACGGGATGGTGCTCTGTGGTCTTTGGGAGGAGCAGATCCTCGCCACTTTTGGCCACCTACCGGAGTATCTAACATGCTCTAAGGCTGTGCGTTGGTATTGCGTCCGCTGTACTATGAATTTTGCAGGGTCCGTTGAGCCATCCCTCCATACGGTTCCTTGCCCCATAGAGGGCTTTTGCTTCTTGGTAGTTAACCCAGGTGTATTGTGATAATGCACCCTTTTATTTCGGACTGGGTTTGTATTCTGGGCCGTATTATCCCAAAATTTTATTTCGGTTTTCCAGGCGCTTTCCATCGCACAGTACTTTCGTACTATGGACACCAAGTCGGCAAAGCGTGTAATTTCGCGACGACTTATGGCGTTGAGGATTCCCTTGTCCGTGCAATTATTGCAGAAGAATGAAATTGCGTCTTCCTCGCGGCAGTCCTTTATCCTATTCATGACCAGGAGGAATCTGGCCCAGTAATGGTGTACTGTTTCTTCGGGCTCTTGCCTAATTTGGGATAGATCGCGTATGTTTGGGTGGGTGGGTGGAATTGAATCCGAATCCTCACCCAATCTGAGACTCAGGGGCCATGGAGTTTCCGAACTCGGAAGTTTGGATTCTTGGATGTTTTCCGATAAATCTAGCCCGCTGCCTGATTCTAGGTTCAGGCCTTGAGTGATGTCCTCCCCTCCGTGGGTATCCGGCTTGGAGGGATCAGGAATCTGGACATAGCTAGTTCTTAAGATAGATGAAGGGTTGCCGCATTGTTCCTCCACCACTTCAATGTGATGGGTGACCTGGGGAGAGTTGATCTCTCTCAGATCGGGTTTAGGCCCAATCTGATCGTAGTCTGTAGTGACTCACAAGGCGGCGATGCGATCCAAGAGCTCGTTCACGGAAGAGAGCTCCATTGGATCTAACTACTCGGCGAGTTCCGAGTTGACGTGAAGATTGCTTTCGATGACCCGAGAAGTCATCGTCGTCGGCGCAGCGGCCGAACAGGCGGTCATAAGAAAACCACCTAGCCGGAGAGTTTGGCCGATAGCCAAAGCTCCCTCGGCAATAGTGCCGTCTTTAAGGATGAGACATCCTTCCTGGTGGTGACGGCACAACAGAACTCTCAATGAAAGCACCAATGTCGGTGTCAAAACCGGCGGATCTCGGGTAGGGGGTCCCGAACTGTGTGTCTAGGACGGATGGTAACATGAGGCAGGGGACACGATGTTTTACCCAGGTTCGGGCCCTCTTGATGGAGGTAAAACCCTATGTCCTGCTTGATTAATATTGATGATATGGGTGTTACAAGAGTAGATCTACCACGAGATCAGAGAGGCTAAACCCTAGAAGCTAGCCTATGGTATGATTGTCGTCCTACGGACTAAAACCCTTTGGTTTATATAGACACCGGAGAGGGTTAGGGTTAGACAAGGTCGGTTACAAAGGAGGAGATATCCATATCCGTACTGCCTAGCTTGCCTTCCACGCCAGGTAGAGTCCCATCCGGACACGAGACGAAGTCCTCAATCTTGTATCTTCATAGTCTAACAGTCCGGCCAATGGAGATAATCCGGCTGTCCGGAGCCCCCCTAATCCAGGACTCGCTCACTCGCGATACATCAAGATCGTGCCAAATCAAGAACACGAGAGAGAGAGAGAGAGAGAGAGAGATCAAACACATAGCTACTGGTACATACCCTCAGCCCCGAGGGAGAAGTACTCCCTACTCGTCATGGAGAGCACCGGGATGATGAAGATGGCCATCGGAGAGGGATTGCCCCCTCCGGCAGGGTGCCAGAACGGGTCTAGATTAGCTTTCGGTGGCTACGGAGGCTTCTGGCGGCGGAACTCCTGATCTATTGTGCTCACGGATATTTTTAGGGTATATGGAGATATATAGGTGGAAGAAGTACGTTAGGGGGGCCACGAGGGGCTCACGAGGGTGGAGGGCGCGCCCAGGGGGGTGGGCGCGCCCCCTGCCTCGTGACCTCCTCACAGATCCCCCAACATGCACTCCAAGTCTTCTGGGCTCATTTCCTTCCAAAAATGAGTTCCGTGAAGTTTTAGGTCAATTGGACTCCGTTTGATTTTCCTTTTCTTCGAAACCCTAAAACAGGGCAAAGACAGAAACTGGCACCGGGCTCTGGGTTAATAGGGTAGTCCCGAAAATGATATAAAAGTGTATAATAAAGCCCATAAACATTCAAAACAGTAGATAATATAGCATGGAGCAATCAAAAATTATAGATACGTTGGAGATGTATCACATAACCACAAGCAAATTAAACCAATCATAGCAATTCACCAATTATCGATAAGACAACGAAAATCTACTCAGACATCATAGGATGGCAACACATCATTGGATAATAATATGAAGCATAAAGCACCATGTTCAAGTAGAGGGTACAGTGGGTTGTGGGAGAGTGGACCGCTATAGATAGATGGGGGAAGGTGATGAAGATGTTGGTGAAGATGACGGAGGTGTTGGTGTGGATCGCCGTTACACGATGATGGCCCCGGCGGCGTTGCGCCGCCATCGGAAGAGAGGGGGAGAGGGCGCCCCTTCTTCTTCCTTGACCTTCTCCCTAGATGGGAGAAGGGTTTCCCCTCCGGTCCATGGCCTCCATGGCGGCGGAGGGGCGAGAGCCCCTCCAAGATTGGATCTGTCTCTCTGTCTCTCTCTGTTTGTGCGTTCCAGATTCCGACCTTTCACCGTTTCTTATATCCCCGGAGATCCATAACTCCGATTGGGCTAAAATTTGGACACGGTTTTTATCCGGATATTAGCTTTCTTGCGGCGATAGAAGGGCATCAACTTCCTTACGGGGTGTTCACGAGGGCCCAGGGCGCGCCCCCTGCCTCGTGGCCCCCTTGGGCATCGTCTCGCGTTGATTTTCTTCCCAAAAATCACATATATTACGAAAAAAATCTCTGTCAGTTTTTATCCCGTTTGGACTCCGTTTGATATGGATTTACTGCAAAACAAAAAACATGCAACAAACAGGAGCTGGCGCTGGGCACTGGATCAATATGTTAGTCCCAAAATAGTATAAAAAATTGCCAAAAGTATATGAAAGTTGTAGAATATTGGCATGGAACAATCAAAAATTATAGATACGACGGAGACGTATCAGCGAGGGAGGACTACATCCGCAAGCAGGTACTCCGCCAGCATCGGGCATACACGGAGCTCCAGGCCCGACGCCGTAGACGCGAGGACGGTGGCGTCATCGTCCTCGACAGCGACGAGGAGGGCAAGGTGATGTCGCTTGAAGCTACGTCGGTATTTCCCCAAAGAGGAAGGGATGATGCAGCACAGTGGTGGTAGGTATTTCCCTCATATATGAAACCAAGGTTATCGAACCAGTAGGAAAACGAAGCAACACAACGTAAATAACACCTGGACACAAATAACAAATACTCGCAACCCGACGTGTAAAAGGGGTTGTTAATCCCTTTAGGGTAACGGCGCCAGAAATTGGCAAGCGGACGTGAGAGAGTTGTAAATATTGATAGATCGAACGCCAAATAAAATAAATTGCAGCAAGGTATTTTTTTAGTAGATATGAAAATAAAAGGCAAATAAAATAGATCGCGAAGGCAAATAATATGAGAAAGAGACCCAGGGACCGTAGGTTTCACTAGTGGCTTCTCTCGCGAAAAATAGCAAAAGGTGGGTAAACAAATTACTATTGGGCAATCGATGGAACATCAAATACTCATGACGATATCCAGGCAATGATCATTATATAAGTATCACATCCAAGATTACTAGACAGACTCATGCCTGCATCTACTACTATTACTCCACACATCAACCGCTATCTAGCATGCATCTAGTGTATTATGTTCATGGAGAAACGGAGTAATGCAATAAGAATGATGACATGATGTAGACAAGATCTATCTATGTAGAGATCGACCCCATCCTTTTATCCTTAGTAGCAACTATACATACACGTCGGTTCCCCTTCTGTCACTGGGATCAAGCACCGTAAGATCAAACCCACTACAAAGCACCTCTTCCCATTGCAACATAAATAGATCAAGTAGGCCAAACAAAACCCAAATATCAGAGAAGAAATACGAGGCTATAAGCAATCATGCATATAAGAGATCAAGGAAACTCAAATAACTTTCATGGATATAAAAAGATAGATCTGATCATAAACTCAAAGTTCATCCGATCCCAACAAACACACTGCAAAAAGAGTTACATCATATGGATCTTCAAGAGACCACTGTATTGAGAATCAAACGAGAGATAGGAAGCCATCTAGCTACTAACTACGGACCCGAAGGTCTACAAAGAACTACTCACGCATCATCGGATTGGCACCAATGGAAGTGGTGAACCCCTCTGTGCTGGTGTCTAGATTAGATCTGGTGGTTCTGGACTCTGCGGCGGCTGGAATTTATTTTTGTTGAGTCCCCTAGGGTTTCTGGAATATTGGGGTATTTATAGAGCAATGAGGTGGTCCGGGGGGCACCCGAGGTGGGCACAACCCACCAGGGCGCGCCTGGGCCTCCTGGCGCACCCTGATGGGTTGTGCTCTCCTCGGAGAACCCACAGGCGTAGCCTTGGCCCATTAGGTGTCTTCTGGTCCATAAAAAATCTTCGTAAAGTTTCGTTGCATTTGGACTCCGTTTGGTATTGCTTTTCTGCAATGTAAAAAACATGCAAAAAACAGCAACTGGCACTTGAAACTATGTCAATAGGTTAGTACCAAAAAATGATATAAAATGACTATAAAATGATTATAAAACAGCCAAGATTGATAATATAATAGAATTGAATAATCAAAAATTATAGATACTTTGGAGACGTATCAACATCCCCAAGCATAACTCCTACCCATCCTTGAGTAGGTAAGTGATAAAAACAGAATTTTTGATGTGGAATGCCGCCTATCATGTCATATCATATTCTTTTTGTTATAGCATGGACATTTGGAATTTTATATTGTTCAAAGCAATAGTCTAATTTTGACATGATAACTTAAATACTCAAGCATATTGAGGGAGTCCTGGATTAGGGGGTCTCCGGACAGCCGGACTATCTCCATTGGCCGGACTGTTAGACTATGAAGATACAAGATTGAAGACTTCGTCTCGTGTCCGGATGGGACTCTACTTGGCGTGGAAGGCAAGCTAGGCAGTACGAATATGGATATCTCCTCCTTTGTAACCGACCTTGTGTAACCCTAACCCTCTCCGGTGTCTATATAAACCGAAGGGTTTTAGTCCGTAGGACGACAATCATACCATAGGCTAGCTTCTAGGGTTTAGCCTCTCTGATCTCGTGGTAGATCTACTCTTGTAACACCCATATCATCAATATTAATCAAGCAGGACGTAGGGTTTTACCTCCATCAAGAGGGCCCGAACCTGGGTAAAACATCGTGTCCCCTGCCTCCTGTTACCATCCGGCCTATACGCACAGTTCGGGACCCCCTACCCGAGATCCGCCGGTTTTGACACCGACATTGGTGCTTTCATTGAGAGTTCCTCTGTGTCGTCGCCGTTAGGCTTGATGGCTCCTACTATCATCGATTGCGATGCGGTCCAGGGTGAGACTTTTCTTCCCGTACAGATCTTCGTATTCGGCGGATTTGCACTGCGGGCTAATTCGCTTGGCCATCTGGAGCAGATTGAAAGCTACGCCCCTGGCCATCAGGTCAGATTTGGAAGTTTGAACTACACGGCCGACATCCGGGGGGACTTGATCTTCGACGGATTCGAGCCACAGCCGGGCGCGCCGCACTGTCGCGATGGGTATGACCTAGCTCTACTGCCGAACAGTACCCCAGAGGCCGCGCCCGCACCAGCTCTGACCCTTAGCTCGGAGCCAGCTGTGCCAATCGAGGACAGGTGGTTAGACACTGCCTCAGGGGCTACAGTTTCAACGGCGATCGAGCCAAACACCGGCATAATCCTCTGCGCAGCCCGTGACTCCAAGGTGCCGGACTCTTTTTCTGACTCCGAACCGCCCGCGCCCCTGCGAATCGAATCCGATTGGGCGCCGATCATGGAATTCACCGCCCCAGATATCTTTCAGCACTCGCCCTTCGGTGACATTCTGAGTTCACTAAGGTCTCTCTCTTTGTCAGGAGAGCCCTGGCCGGATTATGGCCAACAGGATTGGGATGCGGACGACGAAGAAATTCGACGCCCACCCACCACCCACTTCGTAGCCACTGTCGATGATTTAACCGACATGCTCGACTTCGACTCCAAAGACATCGATGGTATGGACGACGATGTAGGAAACGAACATGAACCAGCACCTATAGGGCACTGGAAAGCCACCTCGTCATATGACATATACATGGTGGATACACCCAATGAAGGCAATGGCGAAGAGATAGCGGAGGATGACCCCTCCAAGAAGCAACCCAAGCGCCGGCGTCAGCGGCGCCGCTCTAAGTCCCGCCAAAGAAAAAGTGGTGATACCGGCACAAGAGATAATAATAGTCCGGACAGTGCCGAAGACAACAACAATCTCCTCCAGCAAGATTTAGAGCAGGAGGATGAAGGAGCCAGCTCTCCTGAGAGAGCGGCAAATGGAGAGGAGGAGGATGACAATTACATCCCCTCCTCCGAAGACGAGGCAAGCCTCGGCGACGTTGAATTCGCCGTCCCAGAGGATCCCGTCGAACAAGAGCGCTTCAAGCGCCGGCTTATGGCCACGACAAATAGCCTAAAGAAAAAGTAGCAGCAGCTTCAAGCTGATCAAGATCTGCTAGCTGACAAATGGACTGAAGTCCTCGCGGCCGAGGAATATAAACTCGAGCGCCCCTCCAAGAGTTACCCAAGGCACAGGTTACTACCCCGACTGGAGGAAGAAGCGTATGACATGGCTGATCGGCCACCTCGTGGCCACGATAGAGAGGCATTCCAGCCAAAAGCTCAGCCTCCACCCCAACGCCATTCAAATAAAAAGGCATGGGGAGATACACTAGACCTGTGAGACATATTGGAGGACAAGGCAAAGCATTCAAGATCGATCTACGGATCACAAGGGTGCACCACTCTGCGAGACGACAAACGTCACGTCGGATACAGTAAAAGCAAATCCGGCCGGGTCGAACACAGCGGGCAAGACCCATTCGAGCTGCGTCGAGATATAGCCCAATACAGAGGCGCCACACACCCCTTATGCTTCACAGACGAAGTAATGGAACATCAATTCCCAGAAGGTTTCAAACCTGTAAACATTGAATCATATGACAGCACAATAGATCCCGCAGTATGGATTGAGGACTTCCTCCTCCACATCCACATGGCCCGCGGTGATGACTTACACGCCATCAAATACCTCCCACTAAAGCTCAAAGGACCAGCGCGGCATTGGCTTAACAGCTTGCCAGCGGACTCCATTAGCTGTTGGGAAGATCTGGAAGCCGCATTCCTTGACAACTTTTAGGGAACTTATGTCCGACCACCGAACGCCGATGATTTGAGCCACATAATTTAGCAGCCATAAGAGTCGGCAAGGCAATTCTGGACTCGGTTCCTTACAAATAAAAATCAAATCGTCGACTGTCCGGATGCGGAGGCCTTAGCGGCTTTCAAGCACAACATCTGAGACGAGTGGCTAGCCCGGCACCTTGGTCAGGAAAAGCCGAAATCTATGGCAGCTCTCACGACGCTCATGACCCGCTTTTGTGCGGGAGAAGACAGCTGGCTGGCTCGCAGTAATAACATATCAAAGAACCATGGTACCTCAGATACCAAGGACGACAATAGCAGGTCACGTCGCAACAAGCATAAGCGTCGCATTAACAGCGAAAATACTGAGGATACGGCAGTCAATGCCGGATTCAAAGGCTCTAAACCCGGTCAGCGGAAAAGGCCATTCAAACAAAGTACGCCGGGTCCGTCCAGCATGGACCGTATACTCGATCGCTCGTGTCAAATACACGGCACCCCAGACAAGCCAGCCAATCACACCAACAGGGATTGTTGGGTGTTCAAGCAGGCCAGCAAGTTAATTGCTGAAAACAAGGACAAGGGGCCGCATAGCGATGATGAGGAGGAACCCCGGTAGCCGCACACTGGAGGACAGAAGAGGTTTCCCCCGCAAGTGCGGACGGTGAACATGATATACGCAACCCACATCCCCAAGAGGGAGCAGAAGCGTGCGCTCAGGGACGTATATGCGTTGGAGCCAGTCTCCCCAAAGTTCAACCCTTGGTCCTCCTGCCCAATCACCTTCGATCGCAGGGACCACCCCACTAGTATCCGTCATGGCGGATTTGCCGCACTGGTCCTAGACCCAATCATCAACAGATTTCACCTCACTCGAGTCCTTATGGACGGTGGCAGCAGCCTGAACCTGCTTTATCAGGACACAGTGCACAAAATGGGTATAGACCCCTCAAGGATCAAACCCACAAAAACGACCTTTAAGGGCGTCATTCCAGGCGTAGAGGCACATTGCATAGGCTCAATTACACTGGAAGTGGTCTTCGGATCCCCGGTTAACTTCCG
Organism: Triticum urartu; assembly: GCF_056163025.1. NCBI lineage: Eukaryota > Viridiplantae > Streptophyta > Magnoliopsida > Poales > Poaceae > Triticum > Triticum urartu. Next base: position 538,417,546 of record NC_141878.1, on the reverse strand, counting down.
TAGCGAAGAGTTAACCTTCGATATAGTCTCGTTTCGCAGTGGTTATCACGCGCTGCTCGGGCGAACCACATTTGCTAGATTCAATGCGGTACCGCATTATGCATACCTCAAGCTCAAGATGCCAGGACCTCGTGGATTCGTTATAGTCAATGGAAACACAGAGCGCTCCCTCCGAACAGAGGAGCACACCGCGGCCCTCGCAGCAGAAGCGCAAAGCAACCTCTCAAGGCAACCAACCAGTTCGGCGTTTCAAAGCCCGGACACCTTCAAGCGCGCTCGGGGCAATCGGCAAATAGACCACCTGGCGCGATCTGAGCTCGCGTAGCAATACGACGGCCGCCCCAATCCCAGCCCAGCGGCGAAACTCGTGCCGCGCGTACATAATTACACATTAAAAATACCATGGGCACAGGTGGGGAGGGGGGCACAACTGCGGCACGCCCCAAGACGCGGCCTAAACCGCACTAGGGGCTTCCCGTTCGGTTATTTTTCTTTTTCTTTCAGGACCTTAATCTCTGGAAACACTGTCCGGCAGCACTATTGCCGAACACATGATGCAGCAACCAAGGAGGTAGATAGCTACGTTATACCACGGAATTCCCAGGTTGATTACAGTAACGAGCGAAATATTTGATTTCATATCATTCCTCGTCTTGCCCTTGGAAGGGACATAGTCCTACTCTTTGCTTATCGCACTATCTGCATCACTCTGCTTTAACGCATTTTTTCAATAAACAATGCATGACATTACGACTATTATTTCATTCTTGTTATATATATATATATATATATGTGTGTGTGTGTGTGTTCATTAATGACGCCTTGCAACCGTACACTCTGGTACGGCCAATACACCAGGGGCTTACGTACCCTACAATGCGGTGTGAAAAGTCCGAACACTTTCACAAGTGCGGCACCCCGAACTTATAGCATTATATGCATCAGCTCCGAATCATGTCTTTGGTCAAATGTTGGGTTTGCGCGGCTCCTATGTTTTGGTACCTTACGTTCCGCTCTATCGGCTAAGGTACCGCTAGGAGAACTACTATGATTGTGCCCCGGTTCTGCCGGGCTGAGCACCTCAGTAGAGAAAGCTAAAACTGACTGTCATGATAAGGCGAGAGACTGGTCGTTGTTCGGCGAGGTTTTTTTCGAGTCCCTAAAGACATATGCCGCTTAGGGCGAGGGGCTGGCCCAGTCCGGCTTACAAGCGTGTATCCCGCCCCGAATTCGGCCTTCCGAATACCAGGGGCTATGCCGAAATTTAAAATTATAGAATTCTATGGCTAAGTGAGAGTGATAAAGCATTATTAGTCTGGTTGCCTTGTTCGTTGTGCTGAGCACATCCCTCGAAGGACCCAAATATGGGAACAAGAGTGCTCAGGTTTATCCCGAACACCCCAGCACTCGTGGCATGGGGGCAGAAGCCGATGACTAGCCATCTCTCAGATTGGATAAACAGCCAAACAGAAGGTAATATTTTAAATTCAAACAAGCGTTGCATAGCGCATATGAAACAAGTTTTCATACATACAGGATAAAACGAGCAAGTCTCATTCAAATATTACATCTTTTGAACACTTCCGCGATAAGACGGGCACCCGGCAGAACACCCTCGTAGTACATCTCGGGGTGGCGGTGCTCCTTGCCCTCCGGCGGCCCCTCCTTGATCAGCTTCACGGCGTCTAGCTTGACCCACTGCATTTTTACACGGGCGAAAGCCCGGCGTGCACCTTCAATGCAGACGGATCGCTTGACGACCTCCAGCCATGGGCAGGCATCCACAAGCCGCCTCACCAGGCTGAAGAAGCTGTTCAGAAGGGTGCCGCCAGGCCACAGCCGGACTATAAAGCCCTTCATGGCCTGATCGGCCGCCTTATGTAGCTCGACCATCTGCTTCAGCTGGTCGCTCATCGGCACCGGATGTTCGGCCTCAGCATACTGAGACCAGAACAGCTTCTCCGTCGAGCTTCCGTCCTCGGCCTGGTAAAATTGTGCGGCATCGGACACACTGCGGGGCAAATCTACGAATGCTCCTGAAGTGCTCCGGATCCGGGTAAGTAATCGGTGATTTAGTTTTACATGCTTGCTTTGCATATAGAAAGCCTTACCCGCCGCTATCTTCTTCATCGCGTCGATCTCTTGGAGGGCCTTCTGGGCCTCGGCCTTGGCACTCTTTGCGCTCTCACGGGCCGCGGCAAGCTCAGACTCTCGCGTCTTCAAGTCAAGCTCCAACGCCTCGTGCTTCGTCACAAGAGCCTGGAGCTCTTGCTGCACCTCGCCCATCCGAGCCTCGTGCTTCTCTCGCTCGGTACGCTCCTTGGCCGCTGTATCTTCAGCCTTGGTCAGCGCTTGCTTCAGGGTCACCACCTCAGTCATGGCCCCTAGAAAACATACATTGATCCTGTCATTTTGCAATCGCGTCTTTTTTTACATATCTATAGACGGGGTATTACTTACCCTTGTTCTCCTTGAGCTGCCTCTTGGCAAGGCTGAGCTCCTTCTTGGACCCCTCAAGGTCCTGCTTCAGTACGGCGACCTCCGCAATTAGTGCGGCGGACGCCAGCAACGAAGCCTGCATATGCATATTGACATACTTATATCAGACTCCTGCGATATTATTTGATCCTCTGTTCGGCTTTTCTTTGTGAACACCGAACAAAGCATCAGGGGCTACTGTCTATGCGGTAATATTTCTACTACATTTTAAAACACTTACCTCAAAGCCTGTTAAAAGGCTGGCACAGGCTTCAGTCAATCCGCTCTTGGCGGACTGAACCTTCCGGATCACCGCACTGATGATAGTGCGGTGCTCCTCATCGATGGAAGCGCTGCGAAGCGCTTCTAGCAGATTGTCTGGTGCCTCTGGATGGACAGAGGTCACCGGCACAGGCGTCTTGCCCCTCTTAGAAGGAGACCGCCTGCCCGAGCCCGGAACCGCTGGAGGGTCCGGCACGGTGTTCGACTGAGGGCCGAACTCGGAGCTCTCGGGGGCCCCGTCCGCTCGGCTTCCGGAGTCCGGAAGGTCGCCTTGAGGCGCCTCCGGGACTGTCTCCCCTCGATCTGGTGCCTCTTGAGACAACACCTCAGCGTCATCGGCAGGATGAGGGGAGGTGGCGGTCGGGACTGGATTGCTATCCATGTCCGACGAGCCCAGGGAGCCGTCCGATGATACCTCGATATTGGCTCATGGCGGCCTGCATAATTATGTTCGGCGATTAGGGAAAGCAGTGCGACAAAGGAATCCTATGGGTTACTTTGGTATCCGAATACTTACGATCTCCCCGAGGGCTTGGCCCTGGGTAACCACTCGTCTTCGCCTTCGTCAGCGGCGGTGGAGCTGTCCGGAAGGAGAGTCCTTCCCTTCTTGGACCCTTCGCCCCCCCAGTTGGGACGGCCTTCCTTTTTCTCTCTCCCCTAGTCGGTGGGGAAGCATCTTCTTCTTCTTCCTCCTCCTCGTCTTCGGGGGAAGAGTGCGCCGCAGAGTCATTGGACGGTGAGTCCAACGACGCCTGGCGTCGGGAACTCTTTCGAGCTCCCTTGTCCTTCTTGGTCTTCTCCGACACCTTATAAGGGCCGGAGTCAACATCTTCGCAAGAAGAGCGTCTGCAGGGCCATCGGGCAAAGGAGCCAGACAGTCGATCTGTCCGGCCATGTTCTGCCAGTCCTGTCAAAGGCACGGGAGTTTAGATCCCGCATAGAGTCAATCTATATAAAAAATAAGTATCCTGTGAAAGGTAAAGCAGCTTACCACACTGGCTTGGCGCTTCGCGCTGAATCCGCAATCCTCAGTAATAGGGGGAGGGACCTCGGCACTTTTAAACAGCACCCTCCAGGCGTCTTCATGAGTCGTGTTGAAGAGCCTATTCAGAGTTCGGTGCTGCGCCGGATTGAACTCCCACAAGGCAAACTCCCGTTGTTGGCACGGGAGTATCCGGTAGATGAGCATAACCTGGACTATGTTGACAGGCTTGAGCTTATTGTCCACCATGTTTTGAATACATGTTTGGAGTCCGGTCAGATCTTTCCAATTACCCCAGGACAGGCCCTTCTCTTTCCAGGAGGTGAGCCGCATGGGGATGCCAGATCGGAACTAGGGGGCCGCTACCCATGTGGGGTCGCGCAGCTCAGTGATATAGAACCACCCCGATTGCCACCCCTTTATGGTTTCCACAGAGGAGCCCTCGAGCCATGTTATGTTGGGCATCTTGCCCACCATGGCGCCTCCGCACTCCACCTGGTGGCCGCCCACCACCTTCGGCTTGACATTGAAGGTCTTCAGCCATAAGCCGAAGTGGGGCTTGATGCGGAGGAAGGCCTCGCACACGACGATAAACGCTGAGATGTTGATGACGAAGTTCGGGGCCAGATCGTGGAAATCCAGGCCGTAATAGAACCTGAGCCCCCGGACGAATGGATGGAGATGGAATCCCAGTCCACGGAGGAAATGGGTGAGGAATACTACCCTCTCATGGGGCCTGGGGGTGGGGATGAGCTGCCCCTCATCTGGGAGCCGGTGCGCGATGTCGTCGGGCAGGTATCCGGCTCTCCTTAGTTTCTTGATGTCTCCCTCCGTGACGGAGGAGACCATCCACTTGCCTCCTGCTCCGGACATGATTGGAGAAGATCGAGGTGGGAAGTGCGGACTTGGGCGCTAGAGCTCGAGTCTGCGAAAACGGATGAGCAAAGGAGGAAGAAGGCGTGGATAGAAAGGTGGATCCTTATCCCTTTATATGGGCGGACGAAACTAAGCGTCCCCACTTGCCTGGTAAAACTCGCTTATCCCCCAAGCGCCGCAATTGATGGCGCGGTTGGGTTACCCACGCCCATATTGATGAGAATCCCGTAATAAGGGGACACGATCTCTGCTTTGACAAGACATGTCGAAAAACTGCCTCGCGTTATGTGCGGGGCTGGTTAAAAGAAACGGTTCGAATAATCACCGGGCCATGACATAACGTCATGCTGCCTAAACAAGCCAGCAAATTAGATCTGCGAAAATATTATTCTCTCTACGGTGGAATGCGGAACTTATTTTGCAGGGTCGGACACTATCCTCGTATTCAAATTCTTCTGTGATGTATTCGGAGAAGGAACCCGCCTTGCAATGCCAAAGACAATACTGCACGCCTGATTCATCATCATTGAAGCCTATTTCAGGGGCTACTGAGGGAGTCCTGGATTAGGGGGTCTCCGGACAGCCGGACTATCTCCATTGGCCGGACTATTAGACTATGAAGATACAAGATTGAAGACTTCGTCTCGTGTCCGGATGGGACTCTACTTGGCGTGGAAGGCAAGCTAGGCAGTACGGATATGGATATCTCCTCCTTTCTAACCGACCTTGTGTAACCCTAACCCTCTCCGGTGTCTATATAAACCGAAGGGTTTTAGTCCGTAGGACGACAATCATACCATAGGCTAGCTTCTAGGGTTTAGCCTCTCTGATCTCGTGGTAGATCTACTCTTGTAACACCCATATCATCAATATTAATCAAGCAGGACGTAGGGTTTTACCTCCATCAAGAGGGCCCGAACCTGGGTAAAACATCGTGTCCCCTGCCTCCTGTTACCATCCGGCCTATACGCACAGTTCGGGACCCCCTACCCGAGATCTGCCGGTTTTGACACCGACACATATCAACAAGCACCATGTCTTTCAAAATATCAACACTAAAATAAGCTATCCCTAGCCCATCATGCTTAATCATTGATCCACTCACGAAACACACTCACATATTAACTACACCCAATTGATACGTCCATTTTGCATCATGTTTATTTCTATTATTTATAATTTATTTATCCATAATAATGTTTTTGGTGTAATTCTAATGCCTTTTCTCTCAGAATTTGCAAGGAACACACCAAGAGGGAGAATTCTGGTAGCTAGAAATCTGGACATAAAAAGCTACGTCGCGCTACCTATTCTGCACAACTCTAAATAAGCTGAAACTTCACGAGAATTTTTTATGGAATATTTAAGAAATACTGGAGCCAATAATCACTAGAGGGGGCCACCAGGTGGGCACAATCCACCTAGGCGTGCCAGGCCCCCCAGGCGCGCCCTGGTGGGTTGTGGCCTCCTCGGCCCACCTCCGGTGCCCATCTTTTGGTATATAAGTGGTTTTGACCTTGAAAAAATCAAGATTGGACTTTTGGGACGAAGCGTTGCCGCCTCCAGGAGGAACATGGGCAGGAGCACTTTTGCCCTCCGGCGGAGCGATTCCGCCGGGGGAACTTCCCTTCAGAGGGGGAAATCATCGTCATCGTCATCACCAACAACTCTCCCATCTTGGGGAGGGAAATCTCCATCAACATCTTCAACAGCATCATCTCCTCTCAAACCCTAGTTCATCTCTTGTGTTCAATCTTGTTACCGGAACTATAGATTGGTACTTGTGGTTGACTTGTAGTGTTGATTACATCTTGTAGTTGATTACTATATGGTTTATTTGGTGGAAGATTATATGTTCAGATCCGTTATGCTATTTAATACCCCTCTGATCTTGAGCATGATTATTATTTGTGAGTAGTTACCTTTGTTCTTGAGGTCACGGGAGAAATCATGTTGCAAGTAATCATGTGAACTTGATATGTGTTCGATATTTTGATAGTATGTATGTTGTTATTCCCTTAGTGGTGTCATGTGAACGTCGACTACATGACACTTCACCATATTTGAGCCTAAGGGAATTCATTGTGGAGTAGCAATTAGATGGTGGGTTGCGAGAGTGACAGAAGCTTAAACCCCAGTTTATGCGCTATTCCGTAAGGGACCGATTGGATCCAAAAGTTTAATGCTATGGTTAGAATTTATTCTTAATACTTTTATCATAGTTGCAGATGCTTGTGTGAGGGTTAATCATAAGTAGGAGGTTTGTTCAAGTAAGAACAACACCTAACCACCGGTCCACCCACATATCAAATTATCAAAGTAGCGAACACAAATCGAACCAACATGATGAAAGTGACTAGATGAAATTCCCGTGTACCCTCAAGAACGCTTTCCTTATCATAAGAGACCGTCTTGGCCTATCCTTTGCCTCAAAAGGATTGGACTACCTTGCCGTGATTTTGTTACTATTATCGTTACTTGCTCGTTACAAATTATCTTGCTATCAAACTACTCCACAACTTACAATTTCAGCACTTGCGGACAATACCTTACCGGAAACTACTTGTCATTTCCTTCTGCTCCTTGTTGGGTTTGACACTCTTACTTATCGAAAAGAGCTACAATTGATCCCCTATACTTGTGGGTCATTAAGGCTATTTTCTAGCGCCGTTGCCAGGGAGTGAAGCGCCTTTGGTAAGGAAACATTTATATAGTGTGCTGAAATTTATTGTCACTTGTTACTATGGAAAACAATCCTTTGAGGGGTATGATAGAACAACTGCTAGCTAATCCTTATGCAGGAGATGGAACCGAACATCCTGATATGCACTTGATATATGTGGAACAAATTTGTGGATTGTTCAAGCTTGCAGGTTTACCCAGGGATGAAGTGATGAAAGAGGTTTTCCCTTTATCTTTGAAGAGAAAAGCATTGGCATGGTGTAGGCTATGTGATGATGTTGGATCATGGAATTGGAATCGTTTGAAATTGGAGTTCCACCAAAAAAATTATCCTATGCATCTAGTTCATCGTGATCGGAATTATATATATAATATTTCGCCTCGTGAAGGAGAAAGTATCGCTCTAGCTTGAGGGAGGCTTAAGTAAATGTTATATTCATGCCCCAATCATGAGCTCTCAAGAGAAATTATTATTCAGAATTTTTATGCTCGGCTTTCTCGTAATGATCAAACCATGCTTGATACTTCTTGTGCTGGTTCATTTATGACGAAGACTATTGAATTCCGGTGGGATCTTTTGGAAAGAATTAAACGCAACTCTGAAGATTGGGAACTTGACGAACGTAAAGAGTCAGGTATTAAAATTAAATATGATTGTGTTAAATCGTTTATGGATACCGATGCTTTTCAAAAGCTTAGCACTAAATACGGACTCGACTCTGAGATAGTAGCCTCCTTTTGTGAATCATTTGCTACTCATGTTAAACTCCCTAAAGAGAAGTGGTTTAAATATCACCCACCTATGAAAGAAGAAATTAAAGAACCAGTACCAGTTAAAGAAGAAACTATACTTTACAATGTTGATCCAGTTGTTCCCTCTGCTTATATTGAGAAACCACCTTTCCCTCTTAAGATCAAGGAACATGCTAAAGTTTCAACTGTGGTTAACAAAAGTTATATTAGAACACCTAAACCTGATGAACAAATTAAAGTAGAACCTAGCATTGTTATGGTTAAGGATCTCTTAGAAGAAGATATGGATGGGCATGTTATTTACTTCTGTGAAGAAGCTGCTAGAATTTCTAAACCTGATATGAAAGATAAACATAGACCTGTGGTTGGCATGCTGTTATTTCAGTTAAAATAGGATATCACTATTATCATGGTTTACGTGACATGGGTGCTAGTGTGAGTGCTATTCCATACACTTTATATGAAGAAATCATGAAAGACATAGCACCTGCTGAGATAGAAGAAATAGATGTTACTATTAAACTTGCTAATAGAGACACCATATCACCAATTGGGATTATTAGAGATGTTGAAGTCTTGTGTGGGAAAATTAAATACCCTACTAATTTTATTGTTCTTGGTTCCCCACAAGATGACTTTTGTCCCATTATCTTTGGTAGACCTTTCTTGAACACAGTTAATGCTGAGATAGATTGTAAGAAACAAACTGTTGGTGTTAGCTTTGGTGATGAGTCTCATGAGTTTAATTTTTCCAAGTTTACTAGAAATCATCATGAAAAAGAATTGCCCAGTGAGGATGAATTAATTGGTCTTGCTTCTATTGCTGTTCCACCTACTAATCCTTTAGAACAATATTTACTAGACCATGAAAATGATTCACATATGCATGAAAGAAATGAAATAGATAAAATTTTCTTTGAACAACGTCCTCTACTTAAACACAATTTGCCTATTGAAACTCTAGGAGGTCCTCCTCCACCTAAAGGTGATCCTGTGTTTGAATTAAAACAATTGCTAGACACTTTGAAATATGCTTATCTTGATGAAAAGAAGATATATCATGTTATTATTAGTGCTAACCTTTCAGAACATGAAGAAGAAAGATTATTGAAAGTTCTGAGGAAGCACCGAGCTGCTATTGGATATACTCTTGATGATTTAAAGGGCATTAGTCCCACTCTATGTCAGCACAAAATTAATATGGAACCTGATGCTAAACCAGTTGTTGATCACCAACATCGGTTAAATTCGAAGATGAAAGAAGTGGTAAGAACAGAAATATTAAAACTTCTGGAAGCAGGTATAATCTATCCCATAGATGATAGTAGATGGGTAAGTCCTATTCATTGTGTCCCTAAGAAAGGAGGTATAACTATTGTTCCTAATGATAAGAATGATCTTATTCCACAAAGAATTGTTACAGGCTATAGAATGGTAATTGATTATAAAAAATTAATTAAAGCAACTAGAAAAGATCATTACCCTTTGCCTTTTATTGATCAAACGCTTGAACGATTATCTAAGCACACACACTTTTGCTTCCTAGATGGATACTCTAGCTTTTCACAAATACTTGTTTCTCAACCTGATCAAGAAAAGACCACTTTTACTTGTCCCTTTGGAACTTATGCTTATAGACGTATGCCTTTTGGTTTATGTAATGCACCTGCTACCTTTCAAAGATGTATGACGGCTATATTCTCTGATTTTTGTGAAAAGATTCTTGAGGTTTTCATGGATGACTTTTCTGTTTATGGGAAGTCTTTTGATGATTGTTTAAGCAATCTTGAGCGATTTTTGCAAAGATGTGAACAAACAAATCTTGTATTGAATTAGGAGAAATGCCACTTTATGGTTAATGAAGGCATTGTCTTGGGTTATAAAATTTCTGAAAGAGGTATTGAAGGGGACTGTCGGTGTCAAAACCGGCGGATCTCGGGTAGGGGGTCCCGAACTGTGCGTCTAAGGTGGATGATAACACGAGGCAGGGGACATGATGTTTTACCCAGGTTCGGGCCCTCTTGATGGAGGTAAAACCCTACGTCCTGCTTGATTTATTCTTGATGATATGAGTATTACAAGAGTTGATCTACCACGAGATCGGAGAGGCTAAATCCTAGAAGCTAGCCTATGGTATGATTGTTGTGATTGTGTCCTACAGACTAAACCCTCCGGTTTATATAGACACCGGAGGGGCCTAGAGTTACACAGAGTCGGTTACAAGGAAGGAGAGCTTCATATCCGTATTGCCAAGCTTGCCTTCCACGCCAAGGAGAGTCCCATCCGGACACAGGACGAAGTCTTCAATCTTGTATCTTCATAGTCCAACAGTCCGGCCAAAGGTTATAGTCCGGCTGTCCGGAGACCCCCTAACCCAGGACTCCCTCAGTAGCCCCTGAACCAGGCTTCAATGACGATGAGCCCGGCGCGCAGTATTGTCTTCGGCATTGAAAGGCGGGTTCCTCCTCTGAATACAAGGATAGTGTCCGACCCTGCAAAATAATTTCCACATACCACCATAGAGAGAATAATATTTCCACAAATCTAATCTGCCGACATGTTTTGGAAACATGACATTAAGCCATGGCCCGGTGATTATTCGAACCGTTTCCTTTAACTAGCCCCGCACATAACGCGAGGCAGTTTTTTGACACGTCTTGTCAAAGCAGAGATCGTGTCCCCCTTATTACGGGATTCTCATCAATACGGGCGTGGGTAACCCAACCGCGCCATCGATTACGGCGCTTGGGGGATAAGCGAGATTTACCAGGCTAGTGGAGGCGCATAGTTTCGGCCGCCCTTATAAAGGGACAAGGTTTAACCTTTTTCTACCCACGCCTTCTTCCTCCTTGCTCATCCACTCTTGCGCACTCGAGCTCCAACGCCCAAGCCCACATCCTTCCCCTCAACCTTCTCCAATCATGTCCGGAGCGGGAGGCAAATTGATGGCTTCCTCCGTTACGGAGGGACACATCAAGAAGCTGCGCGGAGACGGATACTTGGCCGCGAATATCGCGCATCGGCTGCCCGCTGCGGGGCAGATCGTTCCTACCCCTGAACCTCACGAGAGGGTAGTCTTCCTCCACCACTTCCTCCGCGGACTATGGGCTGGACTTCCATGATCTGGCCCCGAACTTCGTCCTCAACATTTCGGCGTTCATCGTCGTGTGTGAGGCTATCCTCCGCATCCGGCCCTACTTAGGCATGTGGTTAAAGACCTTCAATATCAAGCCGAAGGTGGTGGGCAGCCAACAAGCAGAATACGGCGAAGCCATGGTGGGCAAGATGCCCAATGTTATATGGCTTGAAGGCTCCTTCGTGGCGACCATAAAGGGGTGGCAATCGGCGTGGTTCTACATCACCGAGCCGCGCGACGCCAAATGGGTGGTTGCCCCCAAGTTTCGATCCGGAATCCCCACGCAGCTCACCTCCTGCAAAGAGAAGGGCATGTCCTGGGGTTCATCGGTAGAGCTGGACGAACTCTAGAAATGTATCCGGAATATGGCCGGCAAGAAGCTCAGGCTTGTCAATATAGTCCAGGTCATGCTCATCCGCCGGATCCTCCTGTGCCAACAACGGGACTTCAACTTGTGGGAGTTCAACCCGGCCCAGCACCAGACTCTGAGCGAGCTCATCGACACGACGCACAAGGACGTCTGGAAGGTGTTGTTCAAGGGCGCCGAGGTCCCTCCCTCCCTCACCGAGGACCGCGAGCTAAGCGCGAAGCGCCAAGCGCATTCGGTGAGTTCTATACATCCGGTAGGATATTTATTTCCCCTAACTTAATCATGTGCGGGGTCTGAGCTCCATGCCTTTAACAGGACTGGGTGGAGACGTCGGGGCAGATTAACTGTCCGGCCCCTCTGCCCGAAGACACTGTGGATGCTCTCCTGACGGAGATGCTGACTCCGGCTCCTTACAAGGTGCCGGAGAAGACCAAGAAGGCCAAGGGAACCCGAAAGAGTTCCCGACGCCAGGCGTTATCGGACTTATTGTCCGATAACTCCGCGACGCACTACTCCCCCAAAGACGAGAAGGAAGATGAAGATGCTCCCCCTCCAGTCAGGGGAGACAAGAAAAGGAATGCCGCCCCAACCGGGGGGGGGGGGCGAAGGGTCCAAGAAGGGAAGGACTCTCCTTCCGGACTTCTCCACCACCACCGAAGGCGAAGACGAGTGGCAGCTCAGGGCCAAGCCCCTGGCGAAGTCGTAAGTATTCGGATGCCAGAGTAACTCATAGCATACCTTTGTCGCACTGCCTCTCCTAACACCGAATTATGACTATGCAGACCGCCACGAGCCCGTATTGACTCGGACGGCTCCCTGGGCTCGTCGGATATGGATAGCGATCCACTTCCGACCGCCACCTCCCCTTGCCCTACGGACAACGCCGAGGTATTGTCTCAAGAGGCACTGGGTCGAGGGGAGACAGTCCCGGAGGCGCCTCAAGGCGACCTTCCGGACTCCGGGAGCAGAGGGAGCAAGGCTCCCGAGGGCTCCGAGTTCGGCCCTCAGCCGAACACCGCGCCGGAACCCCCAGTGGTTCCGGACTCGGGCAGGCGGCTTCCTTCCAAAAGGGGCAAGATGCCTGTGCCGGTGACCTCTGTCCATCCAGAGGCATCGGACAATCTGCTGGGAGCGCTTCACAGCGCTTCCATCGACGAAGAGCACCGCACTATTATGAGTGCGGTGGTCCAGAAGGTTCAGTTCGCCAAGAGCGGACTGACTGAAGCCTGTGCCGGCCTTCTAACAGGCTTTGAGGTAAGTTTTTGAAATATGGGGAAAAATATTACCGCATAGACAGTAGCCCCTGATGCTCTTTTCGGTTTTCACAAAGAAAAGCCGAACAGAGGATCAAACAATATCGCAGGAGTCTAATATAAGTATGTCAATATGAGTATGCAGGCTTCGCTACTGGCATCTACCGCACTGACTGCGGAGGTCGCCGCACTGAAGCAGGACCTTAAAGGGTTCAAGGACGAGCTCAGCCTTGCCAAGAGGCAGCTCAAGGAGAACAAAGGTAAGTAGTACCTAGTCTATGGATATGTATAAAAACAATGCGATTGCAAAATGACAGGATCATCGTAAATTTGCCAGGGGCCACGACCGAGGTGGCGACCCTGAAGCAAGCGCTATCCGAGGCCGAAAACAAAGCGGCCAAGGAGTGCACCGAGCGGGAAAGGCATGAGGCACGGGTGGGAGAGGTGCAGCAAGAGCTCCACGCTCTCGTGATGAAGCACGAGGCGTTGGAGCTTGACTTGAAGACGCGAGAGTCTGAGCTTGCCGCGGCCCTCGAGAACGAAAAGAGTGCCAAGGCTGAAGCCCAAAAGGCACTCCAGGAGATTGATGCGATGAAGACGATATCAGTGGGTAAAGTATTCTATATCCAAAGGAAGCATGTGAAAGTAAATTACCTGTTACTTACCCGAATCCAGAGCTCTCCATGAGCATTCGCAGATTTGCCCGCAGTGTGTCGGATGCCGCACAGTTTTACCAGGTTGAGGAGGGAAGCTCAATGGAGAAGTTGTTATGGTCTCAGTATACTGGGACCGAACACCCGATGCCTCTGAGCGACCAGCTGAAGCAACTGGTCGAGCTGCACAAGGCGGCCGAACAGGCCATGAAGGGCTTTATAGTCTGGATGTAGCCTGGCGACGCCCTTCCCAGCAGCTACTTCGGCCTGGTGAGGCGGCTTGTGGATGCCTGCCCACGGCTGGAAGTCATCAAGCGGTCTATCTGCAACGAAGGTGCACGTCGGGCTTTCCCCATGTGAAGGTGCAATGGGCCAAGCTGGACGCCGTGAAGCTGATTAAGGAAGGGCTGCCGGAGGGCAAGGAACATCGCCACCCCGAGATGTACTATGAGGGTGTCCTGAAGGGTGCTCGTCTCGTAGCGGACGAGTGTACGAAAGATATAATATTCGAGTAAACTCGCTCGTGTAATCCTGTAGTTATGAAAACTTGTTCATATGCGCTATGCAACGCTTGTTTGAATTTAAAATATTACCTTATGTTCGGCTGTTTATCAAATATGAGAGATGGCTAGTCATCGGCTTCTGCCCCCACGCCACGAGTGCTGGGGTGTTTGGGATAAACCTGAGCACTCTTATTCCCATTGTTGGGTCCTTCGAGGGAGGTGCTCAGCACAACGAACAAGGCAAACGGACTATAATGCGTTATCACTCTCACTTAGCCATAGAATTCTATAATTTTAAATTTCGGCGAAGCCCCTAGTATTCGGAAGGCCGAATTCGGAGCGCGATAGTGAGAGTGATCAGCACAACGAACAAGGCAATCGGACTATAATGCGTTATCACTCTCACTTAGCCATAGAATTCTATAATTTTAAATTTCGGTGAAGCCTAACGGAGAGGGTTAGGGTTACACAAGGTCGGTTACAAAGGAGGAGATATCCATATCCGTACTGCCTAGCTTGCCTTCCACGCCAAGTAGAGTCCTATCCGGACACGGGACGAAGTCTTCAATCTTGTATCTTCATAGTCCAATAGTCCGGCCAAAGGATATAGTCCGGCTGTCCGGAGACCCCCTAATCCAGGACTCCCTCAGTAGCCCCTGAACCAGGCTTCAATGACGATGAGTCCGGCGCGCGGTGTTGTCTTCTGCATTACAAGGCGGGTTCCTCCTCCGAACACATCACGGAAGAGTTTGAATACCAGGATAGTGTCCGACCCTGCAAAATAAATTCCACATACCACCGTAGAGAGAATAATATTTCCACAAATCTTAATCTGCTGACACAATTTGGCAACATGACATCAGGCCATGGCTCGGTGATTATTCGAACCGTTTTTCTTCAACCATCTCCACACATAACGCGAGGTGGCTTCTTGACACGTCTTGTCAAAGCAGAGATCGTGTTCCCCTAATTACGGGATTCTCATCAATATAGTCGTGGGTAACCCAACCATGCCTAGGACTCCTAGATTTCAGGCAAGTCCCAAAGCGCCACTAGGACGACGCTTGATATTCACCCTCTTTACAAAGGGACAAGGCTTTTAATTTTTTCCCTCCCGTGCTCAATCGAATCCTTCCCCCGCCTCGAGTTCTAACATCCAAAGCCCAGGTCAGCTGCTTCGGACCTTCAATCATGTCTGGATCTAGCCTTCAAGGCCGGTGGTTGCCCTCCTCTGTTACGGAAGAGGATATCAAGAAGTTGAGGGAGGCCAGATACCTGACCGCCGAGGGAGGTGCTCAGCACAACGAACAAGGCAATCGGACTATAATGCGTTATCACTCTCACTTAGCCATAGAATTCTATAATTTTAAATTTCGGCGAAGCCTAACGGAGAGGGTTAGGGTTACACAAGGTCGGTTACAAAGGAGGAGATATCCGAAGCTCCTGACCTGGGTTTCGGGTGTTAGAACTCGAGGCGGGGGAAGGATTCGATTGAGCACGGGAGGAAAAAAAGTAAAGGCCTTGCCCCTTTACAAAGAAGGTGAATATCAAGCGTCCTCTCCGTGGCCGTTTGGTACTTGCCTATAATCTAGGAGTCCTAGACACGACTGGGTTACCCACGTCCATATTGATGAGGATCCCGTAATAAAAGGAACACGATCTCTGCTTTGACAAGACGTGTCAAGAAACCGCCTCACGTTAGGAGCAGGGCTGGTTAAAGAAAAATGGTTCGAATAATCACCGGGCCATGACGTAACATCATGATTGCCAAAATGGGTCAACAGGTTAGATCAGTGGAAATATTATTCTCTCTATGGTGCTATGTGGAAATTATTTTGCAGGGTCGGACACTATCCTTGTATTCCAACTCTTCTGTGATGTATTCGGAGGAAGAACCCGCCTTGCAATGCCGAAGACAACACTGTGTGCCGGACTCATCGTCATTGAAGCCTGGTTCAGGGGCTACTGAGGGAGTCCTGGATTAGGGGGGCTCCGGACAGCCGGGCTATTGGACTATGGAGATACAAGATTGAAGACTTCGTCCCGTGTCCGGATGGGACTCTCCTTGGCATGGAAGGAAAGCTAGGCAATACGGATATGGATATCTCCTCGTTTGTAACCGACCTTGTATAAACCTAGCCCCCTCCAGTGTTTATATAAACCGGAGGGTTTTAGTCTGTAGGACAACATACAATCATACCATAGGCTAGCTTCTAGGGTTTAGCCTCTCCGATCTCATGGTAGATCAACTCTTGTAATACTCATATCATCAAGAATAAATCAAGCAGGACGTAGGGTTTTACCTCCATCAAGAGGGCCCAAACCTGGGTAAAACATCGTGTCCCATGCCTCATGTTACCATCCGCCTTAGACGAACAGTTCGGGACCCCCTACCCGAGATCCGCCGGTTTTGACACCGACATTCGGCCTGAATTCGGGGGACCAAGCTAAGGTTGATACCATTGAGAAAATGCCATGTCCTAAGGACATCAAAGGTATTCATAGTTTCTTAGGTCATGCTAGTTTCTATAGGAGATTTATCAAAGACTTCTCTAAAAAATAGGCCTCTTACTAGTCTCTTGCAAAAGGATATTCTCTTTGTTTTTGATGATGATTGTTTAGAAGCCTTTGAAACACTCAAGAAATCCTTAGTATATGCACCTATTGTTCAACCACCTGATTGGAACTTGCCTTTTGAATTATGTGTGATGCTAGTGATTATGTTGTTGGTGCTGTTCTAGGACAAAGAGTTGATAAGAAACTTAATGTTATTCATTATGCTAGTAAAACTCTAGACAGTGCTCAAAGAAATTATGCTACTACTGAAAAAGAATTCTTAGCAGTGGTGTTTGCTTATGATAAATTTAGACCTTATATTGTTGATTCCAAAGTAATTGTTCACACAGACCATGCTGCTATTAAATATCTTATGGAAAAGAAAGATGCTAAACCTAGACTTATTCGTTGGGTTCTCTTGTTACAAGAATTTGATTTACACATCATTGATAGAAAAGGAGCTGATAACTTGTCTAGGCTTGAAAATGTGCTTGATGACCCACTACCTATAGATGAAAATTTTCCTGATGAGCAGTTAGCTGCAATAAATGTTGCTAATAGTACTCCTTGGTATGCTGACTATGCTAATTACATTGTTGCTAAATATTTACCACCTAGCTTTACATATCAACAAAAGAAAACATTCTTCTATGATTTAAGACATTACTTTTGGGATGACCCACATCTTTATAAAGAAGGAGTAGATGGTATTATTATACATTGTGTACCTGAGCATGAATAGGGACAAATCCTACGGAAATGTCACTCCGAAGCTTATGGAGGGCATCATGCTGGAGATAGAACTGCTCACAAGGTATTGCAATCTGGATTTTATTGGCCTACTCTCTTCAAGGATGCCCATAAGTTTGTCTCTTCTTGTGATGAATGTCAAAGAATAGGTAATATCGGTAAGCGTCAAGAAATGCCTATGAATTATTCACTTGCTATCGAACCATTTGATGTCTGGGGATTTGATTACATGGTACCTTTTCCTTCCTCTAATGTGTATACACATATTTTGGTTGTTGTTGATTATGTTACTAAATGGGTAGAAGCCATTCCAACCAGTAGTGTTGATCACAACACCTCTATTAAAATGCTTAAGGAAGTTATTTTCCCAAGGTTCAGAGTCCCTAGATATTTAGACTGATGGTGGTTCACACTTTATTCATGGTGCTTTCCGTAAAATGCTTGCCAAGTATGATGTTAACCATAGAATTGCATCACCCTATCATCCTCAGTCTAGTGGTCAAGCTGAGCTTAGCAATAGAGATAAAATTAATTTTGCAAAAGACTGTCAATAGGTCCAGGAAGAATTGGTCTAAGAAATTAGATGATGCACTTTGGGCTTATAGAACAGCTTATAAAAATCCTATGGGTGTGTCTCCATATAAAATGGTTTATAGAAAATCTTGTCATTTGCCTCTTGAGTTAGAACATAAAGCTTATTGGGCAGTTAAAGAACTCAATTATGATTTCAAACTTGCTGGTGAAAAGAGGTTATTTGATATCAACTCTTTAGATGAATGGAGAACCCAATCTTATGAAAATGCAAAGTTATTCAAAGAAAAGGTTAAAAGATGGCATGACAAAAGAATCCAAAAGCGTGAGTTTAAAGTCGGAGAATATGTTCTTTTGTACAACTCTCGTTTTATATTTTTTTTGCAGGAAAGCTCCTCTCGAAATGGGAAGGCCCATATGTCATCTAGGAGGTTTACCGGTCTGGAGCCATCAAAATAAATAACTCCGAAGGTACTAACCAGAAGGTTGTCAATGGGTAACGAATAAAGCATTATATCTCAGGTACGCCATGATAACCCACAAGTATAGGGGATCACACAGTTTTTGATAAGTAAGAGTGTTGAACCCAACGAGGAGCTAAAGGCAGAAAAAATATTCCCTCAAGTTCTATCGACCACCGATACAACTCTACGCACACTTAACGTTCGCTTTACCTAGAACAAGTATGAAACTAGGAGTATTTTGTAGGTGTTGTTGGATAGGTTTGCAAGGTAATAAAGAGCATGTAAATAAAAAGAGGGGCTGTTTAGATAAAGACACAACTAAATAAGTTTTAGTAAAAAGCTTTTTTTACGAGAAAGTTATTTGTCCCTAGGCAATCGATAACTAGATCGGTAATCATTATTGCAGTTTTATTTGAGGGAGAGGCATAAGCTAACATACTTTCTCTACTTGGATCATATGCACTTATGATTTGAACTCTAGCAAGCATCCGCAACTACTAAAGATCATTAAGGTAAAACCCAACCATAGCATTAAAGTATCAAGTCCTCTTTATCCCATACGCAAACAACCTACTTACTCGGGTCTGTGCTTCTGTCACTCACGCCACCCACCATAAGAAAATCATGAACATATTGAAAACCCTACAGCAGGAATCCCTCACGCTTGCGTGACACGGAGAGCACCATAGGATAGCACCAATAATAAAACATGCAACTCAAACCAATCACGATCATCAATTAACCCATAGGACAAAACAGATCTACTCACACATCATAGGATAGCCATACATCATTGGCAAATAATATATAGTGTTGAGCACCATGTTTAAGTAGAGATTACAGTGGGTAAAAGAGGGGTTACACCGCTGCATAGAGGGGGGAAGAAGTGGTGAAGTTGTTGGTGAAGATTGCGGTGATGATGATGGCCCCAGGTGGCACTTCGGTGCCACCGAAAGCGAGGGGGAGAGAGCCCCCCTCCTTCCTCTTCTTCCTTGACCTCCTCCCTAGATGGGAGAAGGGTTTCCCCTCTGGTCCTTGGTCTCCATGGCATGGGAGGGGCGAGAGCCCCTCCGAGATTGGATCTGTCTCCCTGTCTCTCTCTATTTCTGCGTTCCCAGATTCTTCCCTTTCACCGTTTCTTATATTCCTGGAGATCCTTAACTCCGATTGGGCTGAAATTTTAACATGATCTCTATCCGGATATTAGCTTTCTTGCGGCGAAAGAAGGGCATCAACTGCCTTACGGGGTGGCCACGAGGATCAGGGGCGTGCCTGCCCCCTGGGGCACGCCCCCTGCCTCGTGGCCCCCTCGGGCATCGTCTCGCGTGGAGTTTTCTTCCCAAAAATCATATATATTCCAAAAAAATCTCCATTAGTTTTTATCCCGTTTGGACTCCGTTTGATATGGATATTCTGCAAAACAAAAAACATGCAACAAACAGGAACTGGCACTGGGCACTGGATCAATATGTTAGTACCAAAAATAGTATAAAAAGTTGCGAAAAGTATATAAAAGTTGTAGAATACTGGCATGGAACAATAAAAAATTATAGATACGACGGTGATGTATCAGCATCCCCAAGCTTAATTCCTGCTCGTCCTCAAGTAGGTAAATGATAAAAAAGATAATTTTTGATGTGGAATGCTACCTAGCATAATCTTGATCACATATCTAATCATGGCATGAATATTAAGATACAAGTGATTCAAAGCAATAGTCTATCATTTGACATAAAAACAATAATACTTCAAGCCTACTAATAAAGCAATCATGTCTTTTCAAAATAACATGGCCAAAGAAAGTTATCCCTACAAAATCATATAGTCTGGCTATGCTCCATCTTCACCACACAAAATATTCACATCATGCACAACCCCGATGACAAGCCAAGCAATTGTTTCATACTTTTGATGTTCTCAAACCTTTTCAACTTTCACACAATACATGAGAGTGAGCCATGGATATAGCACTATGGGTGGAATAGAATATGATGGTGCAGGTTGTGTGGAGAATACAAAAATGAGAAGATAGTCTTACATCAAATAGGCGTATCAACAGGCTATGGAGATGCCCATCAATAGATATCAATGTGAGTGAGTAGGGATTGCCATGCAACGGATGCACTAGAGCTATAAGTGTATGAAAGCTCAAACTGGAAACTAAGTGGGTGTGCATCCAACTTGCTTGCTCATGAAGACCTCGGGCATTTGAGGAAGCCCATGATAGGAATATACAAGCCAAGTTCTATAATGAAAATTTCCCACTATTATATGAAAGTGATAATTCAAGAGACTCTCTATATGAAGAACATGGTGCTACTCTGAGTCACAAGTGTGGTAAAAGGATACTAACATTGTCCCTTCTCTCTTTTTCTCTATTTTATTTTTTTGGGCCTTCCTTTTTTTGGCCTTTCTCTTTTTTTATTTTTTTATTTTTTTTGTCCGGAGTCTCATCCCGACTTGTGGGGGAATCATAGTCTCCATCATCCTTTCCTCACTGGGACAATGCTCTAATAATGATGATCACCACACTTTTATTTACTTACAACTCAATATTACAACTCGATACTAGAACAAAGATATGACTCTATATGAATCCACAACTACCCACTAGCATGACTGAGGGAGTCCTGGATTAGGGGGTGTTCGGATAGCCGGACTATACCTTCAGCCGGACTCCTGGACTATGAAGATACAAGATTGGAGACTTCGTCCCATGTCCGGAAGGGACTTTCCTTGGCGTGGAAGGCAAGCTTGGCGATACGGATATGCAGATCTCCTACCATTGTAACCGACTTTGTGTAACCCTAACCCTCTCCGGTGTCTATATAAACCGGAGGGTTTTAGTCCGTAGGACAAAATATACAACAACAATCATACCATAGGCTAGCTTCTAGGGTTTAGCCTCTCTGATCTCGTGGTAGATCTACTCTTGTACTACCCATATCATCAATATTAATCAAGCAGGACGTAGGGTTTTACCTCCATCGAGAGGGCCCGAACCTGGGTAAAACTTCGTGTCCCTTGCCTCCTATTACCATCCGGCCTAGACGCACAGTTCGGGACCCCCTACCCGAGATCCGCCGGTTTTGACACCGACATTGGTGCTTTCATTAAGAGTTCCTCTGTGTCATCGCCGTCAGGCTTGATGGCTCCTACGATCATCAATGGCGATGCAGTCCAGGGTGAGACCTTCCTCCCCGGACAGATCTTCGTCTTCGGCGGCTTCGCACTGCAGGCCAATTCACTTGGCCATCTAGAGCAGATTGAAATCTATGCCCCTGGCCGTCAGGTCAGATTTGGAAGCTTAAACTACACGGCTAACATCCGCGGGGACTTGATCTTCGACGGATTCGAGCCACTGCCGAGCGCGCCGCACTGTCACGACGAGCATGATCTAGCTCTGCCGCCGAACAGTGCCCTGGAGGCCGCACCCGCATCGGCTTCGACCCTTAATTCTGAGCCAACTGCGCCGATCGAGGATGGGTGGTTGGACACCGCCTCAGGGGCTGCGATCCCAACAGCGATCGAGCCGAGCACCAGCCCCGCACTCTGCGTGACTCGTGACTCCAAGGAGCCGGACTCCTCTTCGGACTCCGAACCTTCCGTGCCCCTGCCGATCGAATCCGATTGGGTGCTGATCATGGAGTTTACTGCCGCGGACATCTTTCAGCACTCGCCTTTTGGAGATATTCTGAAGACACTAAAGTCTCTCTCTTTATCAGGAGAGCCCTAGCCGGACTACAGTCAGCAAGGTTGGGATTCGTATGATGAAGAAATTCAAAGCCCACCCACCACCCACTTTGTAGCCACTGTCGACGACTTAACCAGCATGCTCGACTTCGACTCCGAAGACATCGACGGTATGGACGCCGATGAAGGAGAGGATGAAGAACCAGTGCCTATCAGGCCCTGGAAAGCCACCTCTTCATATGACATATACATGGTTGACACCCCAAAAGAAGGAGATGGCGATGGAACAACGGAGGATGACCCCTCCAAGAAATAGCCTAAGCACCGGCGTCAGCGGCGCCGCTCAAAATCCCACCAAAACAAATACGGTGATTCCAGCACGGGAGATAATAATACTCCGGAAAGTGCCGAAGAAAACCCCCTCCAGCAAGATTTAGCACAGGAGGATGGAGAAACCAGCCCTCATGAGAGAGCGGCAGACAGAGAGGTCGATGACGATAATTATATGCCTCCCTCCAAAGACGAGGCAAGCCTCGACGACGACGAATTGGTCGTGCTAGAGGATCCCATCGAGCAAGAGCGTTTTCAATGCAGGCTTATGGCCACAGCAAGAAGCCTCAAGAAAAAACAGCAATAGCTTAGAGCTGATCAAGATTTGCTAGTCGACAGATGGACTGAAGTCCTTGCGGCCTAAGAGCATAAACTCGAACGCCCCTCCAAGAGCTACCTAAAGCGCAGGTTGCTACCCCGGTTAGAGGAAGCACTTGATGTGGCTGACCGGCCACCTCGTGGCCGCGACAGAGAGGCCTCTCGGCCCTCCACTCAAGCCGCACCCCGTACCAAGGCACGGGAATATGCGCTGGACTTACGAGATATGTTGGAGGACAAGGCAAGGCAAACAAGATTGATCTACGGATCGCGTGGGCGCCCCACGACTCAAGACGGTAACCGTCACACCGGACATAAATCCGGTAGGGCCGAACACAGTAGACAAAGCTCATTGGAGCTACGTCGTGATATAGCCCAGTACAGAGGCGCCGCACACCCGCTACGCTTCACAGACGAAGTAATGGATCATCAAATCCCCGAGGGTTTTAAACCCGTAAACATCGAATCATATGATGGCACAACAGATCCTACGGTATGGACCGAGGATTATATCCTCCATATCCACATGGCCCGCGGTGATGATTTCCACGCCATCAAATACCTCCCACTCAAGCTTAAAGGACCAGCTCGGCATTGGCTTAACAGCTTGCCAACATGATCAATCAGTTGGGAGGACCTGGAAGCTGCATTCCTCGACAATTTCCAGGGCACTTATGTGCGAACCCCAGACGCCGATGACCTAAGTCACATAATTCAGCAGCCAGATGAATCGGCCAGGCAATTCTGGACACGGTTCCTAACAAAGAAAAATCAAATAGTCGACTGTCCGGACGGTGAGGCCCTAGCAGCCTTCAAGCACAATATCCGTGGCGAGTGGCTTGCCCGGCACCTTGGACAGGAAAAGCCGAAGTCTATGGCAGCACTCACGACACTCATGACCCACTTTTGCGCGGGAGAAGACAGCTGGCTTGCTCGTAGCAACAATATGACCAAGAACCCTGGTAATTCGGATACTAGGGACAGTAGTGGCAGGTCGCGTCGCAACAAGCAGAAGCGCCGCATTAACGGTGACAATGCTGAGGATACGGCAGTTAATGCTGGATTCAGAGGCTCTAAATCCGGTCAGCGGAAAAAGCCATTCAAAAGAAATCCTAGGGGACCATCCAGTTTGGACCGAATACTCGACCGCTTGTGCCAGATATATGGCACCCCCGAAAAGCCGGCGAATCACACCAACAGGGATTGTTGGGTGTTCATGCAGGCAGGCAAGTTAAATGCTGAAAACGAAGACAAGGGGCTGCATAGCGATGACGATGAAGAGCCCCGGCCGCCGAACAACAGTGGACAGAAGGGTTTTCCCCCACAAGTGCGGACGGTGAACATGATATATGCAACCCACGTCCCCAAGAGGGAGCGGAAGCGCGCGTTAAGGGACGTATACGCGGTAGAGCCAGTCGCCCCAAAGTTCAACCCATGGTCCTCCTGTCCGATCACCTTTGATCGAAGGGACCACCCCACTAGAATCCGTCATGGCGGATTTGCCGCATTGGTTCTAGACCCAATTATTGATGAATTTCATCTCACTAGAGTCCTTATGGACGGCGGTAGCAGCCTGAACCTGCTTTACCAGGATACAGTGCGGAAAATGGGCATAGATCCCTCGAGGATTAAGCCCACCAAAACGACCTTTAAAGGCGTAATACCAGGTGTAGAGGCCAACTATACAGGCTCAGTCACACTTGAAGTGGTCTTCGGATCTCCGGATAATTTCCGAAGCAAGGAGTTAATCTTCGACATAGTCCCATTCCGCAGTGGCTATCATGCACTGCTCGGGCGAACCGCATTTGCCAAGTTCAATGCGGTACCGCACTACGCATACCTTAAGCTCAAGATGCCAGGCACTCGAGGAGTAATTACGGTCAATGGAAACACCGAACGCTCCCTCCGAACAGAGGAGCACACGGCGGCCCTTGCAGCGGAAGTACAAAGCAGCCTCTCCAGGCAGTTCTCCAGTCCAGCCACTAAACGACCGGACACCGTCAAGCGCGCCCGGAGTAACCTACAACAAGACCGCCTGACACGATCCGAACAGGCGTAGCAATGTGGCCCCAACCCTAGCCCTAGCAAAAAGGCGACGCCAGTGCTTCGCATACATAACTACGCTCTAGAAATACCATGGGTACAGGGGGAGGGGCACCATCACGGCACGCCTAAAACACGGCTTAAACTGCACCAAGGGTTGCCGATTTTTTAATTTTCTCTTACCTTCAGGTCTCCACTCTTTGGAAGGCATGTTCGGCAGTTCAATTGCCGCACAAACGATGCAAGAACGAGGGAAGCAGACGAGCTACGCCGCATTACGGAACTCCGAGGTGGTCTCTATCATGAGCAGTATACCTGTTTCGCATACTATTCCGCAGCCTGCCCCTGGAATGGACATGTTACATAGTCCAACCTTTTGCTTATCGCATTATTTGTATCGTTCTGCTTTGATTGCAGCCCTCTTTAATAAACAATGCATAGCTTTTGTCTATTTTTGCATTACCTTTTTATATATATGTTCCTTAACGACATGTTGCACCCATACACTTTGGTACGGCAAAATACGCCAGGGGCTTCAGTACCCCTCAATATGGTGTGAAAAGTCCGAACACTTTAACAAGTGCGGCACCCCGAACTTATAGCATTATATGCATCGGCTCCGAATCATGTCTTGGGTCAATAGTTGGGTTTTCCCGGCTCCTATGTTTTGGTGCCTTACGTTCCGCTATATCGGCTAAGGTAGCACTAGGAGAACCACTGCGATTGTGCCCCGGTTGAGCTGGGTTGAGCACCTCAGTGGAGAAAGCTAAAACTGACTGTCATGATGAAGTGAGAGTTGATCGCTGTTCGAGAGGTTTTTCGAGTCCCTAACGACTTATGCCGCTTAGGGAGAGGAGCCCGCTCTGTCCGGCCAAGGCGTGGATAGCGCCCCGAACTCGGTCTTCCGAATACCAGGGGCTTCGCCGAAATTTAAAATTATAGAATTCTATGGCTAAGTGAGAGTGTTCACGCATTATAGTCCGATTGCCTTGTTCATTGGGCTGAGCGCCTCCCTCGAAGGACCCAAACATGGGAAAAAGAGCGCTCAGGTTTATCCCCGAACACCCTAGTACTAGCGGCACGGGGCAGAAGCCAACGAATTTCCATCTCTCAGAATTGATAAACAGCCGCACAGAAGGTAATATTTTAAATTCCAACAGCATTGCTTAGCGCATATGAACAAGTTTTCAGCGCACAGGACAAAACGAGCAAGTTTCACTCAAAAATTACATCCCTAGAACATTCATCCGCCACAAGGCAGGCACCCTTCAGAACATCCTTATAATAATTCTCGGGCTTGCGATGCTCTTTCCCCGGTGGTGGCCTGTCCTTCACAAGCTTCTCAGCATCCAGCTTGCCCCAGTGCACCTTAGCACGGGCAAGGGCCCTATGGGCACCTTCAATGCAGATAGAGCACTTGATGACTTCGAGCCTTGGACAGGCCTCCAGCAGCCGCCGCACCAGCCCGAAATAGCTCCCAGGCTGAGCCCCTCCAGGCCACAGCCGAACTATGAGGCCCTTCATGGCCTGTTCAGCCGCCTTGTGGAGCTCGACCAGTTGCTTCAGCTGGTCGCTCAGGGGCACGGGGTGTTCGGCCTCAGCATACTTAGACCAGAACACCTTCTCTGTCGAGCTGCCCTCCTCGGCTCGATAGAATGCGGCGGCATCGGACACACTCCGGGGAAGATCTGCGAACGCTCCTGGAGAGCTCCGTATTCGGGTAAGTAACAAGTAACTCACGTTTATGTGTTTGCTTTGCATAAAGAATTCCTTACCCGCCGCTATCTTCTTCACCTCATCCAACTCCTGGAGGGTCTTCTGGGATTCGGCCTTGGCAGACTTGGCATTTTCAATAGCCGCCGCAAGCTCGGACGCTCGCGTCTTTGAGTCAAGCTCCAAACTCTCATGTTTTTCCATGAGAGCCTGGAGCTCTTGCCGCACCTTGCCAACCTCGGCCTCACACTTCTCCCGCTCGGTGCGCTCCGTGGCCGCCCTCTTCTCGGCCTCAACCAGCGCTTGCTTAAGTGTCGCCACCTCAGACGTGGCCCGTACAATAGCAACGATAATCCTGTCATTTCTTGCAATTGCACCTTTTTATATATATTTAAACAAGGTATTTCTTACCTTCATTGTCCTCGAGCTGCTTCTTGGCACGCCCGAGCTCTTGCTCGGACCGCTCGAGGTCCTGCTTCAGCGTGTCCACTTCCGCAGTTAGTGCAGCGGACGCAAGCAGAGAAGCCTGCATACGCATATTGACTCCTTTTTGTTAGACTCCTGCGAATTTTATTTGATCCTCTATTCGGCTTTTCTTCTCGAACGCCAAATAGAGCATCAGGGGCTACTGTCTATGCGGTAGTATTATTTACACATTCTTTACTTACCTCAAAGCCTGTTCAAAGGCTAGTACAAGCTTCAGTCAGTCTGCTCTTGGCGGACTGAACCTTCTGGACCATCGCACTCATAATGGTGCGGTGCTCCTCGTCGATGGAGGCGCCTTGGAGCGCCTCCAACAGATTGTCTGGCGCCTCCGGTTGGACGGGGGTCACCGGCACGGTGAGCTTGCTCCTCTTGGAAGGAGGTCCCCCGCCGTACTCTGGAACCTTTGAAGGTTTCAGAGCGGTGTCCGGCCTAGAGCCGGACTTGGAGCCCTGAGGGGTTTCATCCCCTTTACTCCTGGAGTCTGGGAGGTCACCTTGCGGCGCCTCCTGGACCACCTCCTCCCGCTTTGGAGCCTGTTGGGATAACACTTCGGTGTCGTCCATAGGGCGGGGGGAGGAAGCCGTCGAAAGCGAGTTCACATCCGACGAGTCCAGTGAGCCGCTCGACGACGCGTCCAGCCGGTCTTTGGGTGGGCTGCATAAACATATTCGACGTAAGGGAATGCTGTGTAATAAGCGAATACTATGAATTACTCTGGTATCCGGATACTTACGATTTTGCCAGGGTCTTGGCCCTGGGCCGCCACTCCTCTCCGCCGTCGTCGGCGTCGGTGGAGTAGTCCGGAGGAAGGGTTTTCCCCTTCTTGGACCCTCCGGCCTCCCCAGAGAGGGCGTCCTTCCTTTTCTTCTCTCCTCCCGCTGGAGGGGGAGAGGTCTCTTCTTCTTCATCCTCGTCTTCACGGGAGGAATGCGCCTCGAAACCGTCGGATGATGGATCTGACACCTCCTGGCACCGGGCACTCTTTCGAGTCCCCGTGGCCTTTTTCGCGGCCTTCTTCTCCGGCACCACATAGGGTGCCGGAACCAGCAGCTTCGCCAAGCGAGCGTCCGCTGGGCCTTCGGGAAAAGGAGCCGTATAGTTGATCTGTTCGGACGTCACCTGCCAATCCTGTCAAACGAAAGGGAGCTTAGATCCCACATGGAGTCAAACTATGAAAAACGGATACCCTGTAAAAGGAAAAAACAGCTTACCGCAAGAGCGTGACGCTGCGCACTAAATCCGCGATGCTCGATAGCGGATGCGGGGGCCTCGGTGCCCTTGAAAAGCACCTTCCAGGCATCTTCGTACGTCGTGTCGAAGAGCCTGCTCAGAGTTTGGTGCCGCGCCGGGTCGAACTCCCATAGGTTGAAAGCCCGTTGTTGACACGGGAGCATCAGGCGGATGAGCATAACCTGGACTACGTTGACAAGCTTGAGCTTCTTGTCCACCAGGGTTTGGAAGCATGTTTGGAGTCTGGTCAGGTCTCCTTTTTTTACCCCACGACAGGCCCGTCTCCTTCCAGGAGGTGAGCCGCGTAGGGGGTCCGGATCGAAACTCGGGGGCTGCGACCCATTTGGGGTCGCGCGGCTCGGTAATGTAAAACCACCCCAATTGCCACCCCTTCAGGGTCTCCAAAAAGGAGCCCTCGAGCCATAGGACGTTGGCCATCTTGCCCACCATGGCGCCTCCACACTCCGCCTGGTTGCCGCGCACCACCTTCGGCTTGACATTGAAAGTCTTGAGCCATAGGCCGAAATGGGGGCGGATGCGGAGGAAAGCCTCACACACGACGATAAACGCCGAGATGTTGAGGACATAGTTCAGGGCCAGATCGTGGAAATCCAGGCCATAGTAGAACATGAGCCCCCGGACAAAAGGGTGGAGAGGGAAGCCCAGTCCGTGGAGGAAATGGCGGAGGAACACCACCCTCTCATGGGGCCTAGGGGTGGGGATGAGCTGCCCCTTTTCGGGAAGCCGGTACGCAATGTCGTTAGACAAGTATCCAGCCTTCCTCAATTTTTTGATGTGTCCCTCCGTGATGGACGAGACCATCCACTTGCCTCCCGCTCCGGACATGGCTGGAGAAAGGTTGAGGTGGGGAGTGCGGACTTGGGCGCTGGAGCTCGAGTGCGCAAGAATGGATAAGCAAAGGAGGAAGAAGGCGTAAGTGAAAAGGTGGATCCTTATCCCCTTATATGGGTGGACGCAAGTACGTGTCCCCACCAGCCTGGTAAAACTCGCTTATCTCCAAGTGCCGTAATCAATGGCGCGGTTGGGTTACCCACGCCCGTATTGATGAGAATCCCGGAATAAGGGGACATGATCTCTGCTTTAACAAGATGTGCCAAGGAAACCGCCTTGCATGACGCGCTGAGGTGGGATAATGACACGACTCGGATAAAGGCTTGGTCATGGTGTGTCACACTACGGAATACGTCAGCAGATTAGATTTGTGTAAATATTATTCTCTCTATGGCAATATGTCGAAACTTATTTTGCAGAGCCGGACACTATCTTTGTGTTCAAAATCTTCTATGAAGTACTTGGAGGAGGAACCCGCCTTGCAATGCCGAAGACAATCTGCGCGCCGGACTCGTCGTCATTGAAGCCTGGTTCAGGGGCTACTAGGGGAGTCCTGGATTAGGAGGTGTTCGGATAGCCGGACTATACCTTCAGCCGGACTCCTGGACTATGAAGATACAAGATTGAAGACTTCGTCCCGTGTCCGGAAGGGACTTTCCTTGGTGTGGAAGGCAAGCTTGGCGATACGGATATGCAGATCTCCTACCATTGTAACCAACTTTGTGTAACCCTAACCCTCTCCGGTGTCTATATAAACCGGAGGGTTTTAGTCCGTAGGACAACATATACAACAACAATCATACCATAGGCTAGCTTCTAGGGTTTAGCCTCTCTGATCTCGTGGTAGATCTACTCTTGTACTACCCATATCATCAATATTAATCAAGCAGGACGTAGGGTTTTACCTCCATCGAGAGGGCCCGAACCTGGGTAAAACTTCGTGTCCCTTGCCTCCTGTTACCATCCGGCCTAGACGCACAGTTCGGGACCCCCTACCCGAGATCCTCCGGTTTTGACACCGACAATGACTCTAATATCACCATATTTATATCGCAAAACTATTGCAAGGAATCAAACATATCATATTCAGTGATCTACAACTTTTATGTAGGATTTTATGACTAACCATGTAAATGACCAGTTCCTATCATCTCTCTAAATAGATATAAGTGAAGCAAGAGAGTTTAATTCTTTCTACAAAAGATATGCCCACGCTCTAACAAATATAAGTGAAGCAAAAGAGCATTCTACAAATGGCGGTTTTCTATGTAAAGAGAAACAGGCAATCCAAACTTCAAATGATATAAGTGAAGCACATGAAGCATTCTATAAAGCCATACTCAAAAGATATAAGTAGAGTGCACAGAGCATTCTATAAATCAACCAAGGACTATCTCATACCAGCATGGTGCATAAAAGAAAAATGAAAACTAAATGCAAAATACGCTCCAAGTTCTGCACATGTCACATGAATGAAACGAATCCGAAAACATACCGATACTTGTTGAAGAAAGAGGGGATGCCTTCTGGGGCATCCCCAAGCTTAGACGCTTGAGTCTCCTTGAATATTTACTTGGAGTGCCTCGGGCATCCCCAAGCTTGAGCTCTTGCCTCTCTTCCTTCTTCTCACATCGAGACCTTCTCGATCATCGAACACTTCATCCACACAAAACGTCAACAAAAAACTTGGTAAGATCCGTTAGTATAATAAAGCAAATCACTACTCTAAGTACTGTTGCAAACCAATTCATATTTTTTTTGCATTGTGTCTACTGTAATATAACTTTTTCATGGCTTAATGCACTGATATAAATTGATAGTTTCATCAAAACAAGCAAACTATGCATCAAAAACAGAATCTGTCTAAAACAGAACAGTCTGTAATAATCTGAACATTCACCATACTTATGATACTTGAAAAATTCTAACAAACTTAGGAAGAATAAATAATTTGTATATAAATACAGTGCAAAAAGAATCAGAACCATTTGACGTTCCAGTAAAAAATGTAAAATCGCGCACTACAGCCAAAGTTTCTGTCCTGCACCACACAAACCAACAAGCATTGTAAACATCCTAAAGGCAAACCTTGGCACATTATTTTTATAATACAATGGAATTGTACAAGGGGGTAATTATTTTTTTTGAAAAGTTTTTGTAATCAAGATTCACAAAGTTTCCGTGAGCATGAACAAAGTTCAAGGCTACCCACTTCAACAATGCTTGTCTTTCTCACTTTCGCTTTTCTTTTTGAAAAGTTTCGGGTTCCCCTCTTTTTTATTTTTTTAAACTATATAAAAGCACTCAACAGAAATAAATGACTCTCTAAAACTTCTGGGTTGTCTCCCTGGCAGCGCTTTCTTTAAATCCATTAAGCTAGGCATATAGTGCTCAAGTAGTGAATCCACCCGGATCCCAAGGTATATCAAAGCCAATTTTAATTAGCAATGATTTGTAATTTAGTAGTGAGCACAAAGTAACATATATCATGCAACAACGAAGTCTAACTCTCTTCCTATGCATCGGCATGTCATAAAAGAACAATTCATGCACACATAGTAAAGGCCAATGCATAGTATAATCAGTTTCTTGCAATTTTATCGTATTAGAAACATAGAGAGGTGGAGATATAGTTCCTCTCTCATAATAATTGCAAGTAGGAGCAGAAAGCACATGCATATTATATCTATCAAAATCATCATGTGTAGTAGCAAAAGGCAACCCATCAATATAATCCTTAATAAGCACAAACTTCTCCGATATAGTGTAGTTTGGAGAATTCAAAAAGATAATAGGACTATCATGTGTGGGTGCAATAGCAACAATTTCATGTTTAACATAAGGAACTACAAAAAGTTCATCTCCATAAGCATAATTCATATTGGCATCTTGGCCACAAGCATAGCAAGCATCATCAAAAAGGGATATTTCAAAATAATCAACGGGATCATAGCAATTATCATAGCATTCATCCTTCGGTAAGCATGAAGAGAAATTAAACAATGTATGAGTTGAAGAGTTACTCTCATTAGAAGGTGAGCACGGGTGATCAATCCGCTCTTCCTCCTTTTTGTTCTTCGCTCTCCTCATCATATTTTTTCATCCAAGGAGCTCACAATTTCATTAATTTCCTCTTCCATAGATTCCTGCAAAATATTAGTCTCTTCTTGGACAGCAGAGGAGACCTCGATATATGGTTTAACATAGGCATTAGAAGCATAATTCTCATAACAATGTTCAAGTATGGCAAAATTTTCAGATTTGTAAAGAGTAGCATCATACTTTTCAATCAAAGAAGCAATTTCGTAAGCACCCTTAAAAGCAACAAATTCTTCAATTTGTTGAACATCATAGTAATTATAAACACCCTTAGCATAAGAAGATACGATTCCATAATCAATAGACTCACATTGGTAGGGAAGGTGTTTCTTAGGGTTTTCAGAACAACAAGTAACATCATATATGTTGGGGAGAGTGTTGTCTACGTACCCTCGTAGACCGGAAGAGGAAGCGTTAGCACAACGTGGTTGATGTAGTCATACGTCTTCACGGCCCGACCGATCAAGCACCGAAACTACGGCACCTCCGAGTTCTAGCACACGTTCAGCTCGATAACGATCCCCGGACTCCGATCCTACAAAGTGTCGGGGATGAGTTCCGTCAGCACGACGGCGTGGTGACGATCTTGATGTTCTACCGTCGCAGGGCTTCGCCTAAGCACCGCTACAATATTATCGAGGATTATGGTGGAGGGGGGCACCGCACACAGCTAAGAGATCAATGATCAATTGTTGTCTCTATGGGGTGCCCCTTGCCCCCATATATAAAGGATTGGAGGAGGGGGCCGACAAAGGAGGGTGGCGCGCCCAAGGGGGGGAGTCCAACTCCCACCGGGAGTAGGACTCCCCTTTTTCCTATTAGGAGTAGGAGAGGGAAGGAAGAGGAAGGAGGGAGGAAGGAAAGGGGGGCCGGCCCCCCTCCCAATTCGGATTGGGCTTGGGGGGGGCCCTCCCTTGATCCTTTCCCCTCCTTTCCACTAAGGCCCAATAAGGCCCATATATCTCCCGGGGGGGTTCCGATAACCTCCCGGTGATCCGGTATTGTCCCAATCTCACCCGGAACCTTTCCGGTGTCCAAATATAGTCGTCCAATATATTGATCTTTATGTATCGACCATTTCGAGACTCCTCGTCAAGTCCGTGATCACATCCGGGACTCTGAACAACCTTCGGTACTTCAAAATATATAAACTCATAATGAAACTGTCATCGTAACGTTAAGCGTGCGACCCTATGGGTTCGAGAACAATGTAGACATGACCGAGACACGTCTCCGGTCAATAACCAATAGCGGAACCTGGATGCTCATATTGGCTCCTACATATTCTATGAAGATCTTTATCGGTCAGACCGCATAACAACATACGTTGTTCCCTTTGTCATCGGTATGTTACTTGCCCGAGATTCGATCGTCGGTATCTCAATACCTAGTTCAATCTCGTTACCGGCAAGTCTCTTTACTCGTTCCGTAATACATCATCTTGTAACTAACTTATTAGTTGCATTGCTTGCAAGGCTTAAGTGATGTGCATTACCGAGAGGGCCCACAGATACCTCTCCGACAATCGGAGCGACACATCCTAATCTCGAAATATGCCAACCCAACATGTACCTTTGGAGACACCTGTAGAGCACCTTTATAATCACCCAGTTATGTTGTGACGTTTGGTAGCACACAAAGTGTTCCTCCGGTAAACGGGAGTTGCATAATCTCATAGTCATTGGAACATGTATAAGTCATGAAGAAAGCAATAGCAACATACTAAACGATCGGGTGCTAAGCTAATGGAATGGGTCATGTCAATCACATCATTCTCCTAATGATGTGATCCTGTTAATCAAATGACAACTCATGTCTATGGTTAGGAAACATAACCATCTTCAATTAACGAGCTAGTCAAGTAGAGGCATACTAGTGACACTTTGTTTGTCTATGTATTCACACAAGTATTATGTTTCTGGTTAATACAATTCTAGCATGAATAATAAACATTTATCATGATATAAGGAAATAAATAATAACTTCATTATTGCCTCTAGGGCATATTTCCTTCAATATATTTCACATAAATTCCAAGCATAGCATTGCAAACGATGAATTTGATCCAGTAAACGTTTCCCTTTTTTAGATATACGGTGTCACACATAACAAGCATGCTGATCTAAGGATTTGCCCTCAATTAAGCTAGTTGGGGTTTCAGCACGAGCACATAGGGATCGAAGATGATCCAAGTAATAAGCTTCAGGAGTGTGACAGATTTTGAGTGGTTCTTCAACCATTGGTTCGGTAGGTACAACTATTTTTTTTTGGTATTTTGCATTTCCTACCCATAACTAAAGATAGAAAACAACTAAGAACAGCAAATAAAAATTACTTAGTGATAAAGCAAACAAGCACACACGAGAATATTCACCCCACGCTATGACTCCCTGGCAACGGCGCCAGAAAAAGGTCTTGATAACCCACAAGTATAGGGGATCGCAACAGTTTTCGATAAGTAAGAATGTCGAACCCAACGAGGAGCTAAAGGCAAAACAAATAATCCCTCAAGTTCTATCAACCACCGATACAACTCTACGCACGCTTAACATTCGCTTTACCTAGAACAAGTATGAAACTAGAAGTATTTTGTAGGTGTTGTTGGATAGGTTTGCAAGATAATAAAGAGCATGTAAATAAAAAGAGGGGCTGTTTAGATAAAGACACAACTAAATTAGTTTTAGTAAAAAGCTTTTTGTTACGAGAAAATTATTTGTCCCTAGGCAATCGATAACTAGATCGGTAATCATTATTGCAGTTTTATTTGAGGGAGAGGCATAAGCTAACATACTTTCTCTACTTGGATCATATGCACTTATGATTGGAACTCTAGCAAGCATCTGCAACTACTAAAGATCATTAAGGTAAAACCCAACCATAGCATTAAAGTATCAAGTCCTCTTTATCCCATACGCAAACAACCTACTTACTCGGGTTTGTGCTTCTATCACTCATGCCACCCACCATAAGCAAATCATGAACATATTGCAAACCCTACAGCAGGAATCCCTCACGCTTGCGTGACGCAGAGAGCACCATAGGATAGCACCAATAATAAAACATGCAACTCAAACC
The DNA here is from genome assembly GCF_056163025.1 of Triticum urartu. NCBI lineage: Eukaryota > Viridiplantae > Streptophyta > Magnoliopsida > Poales > Poaceae > Triticum > Triticum urartu. Next base: position 538,382,438 of record NC_141878.1, on the reverse strand, counting down.
AATCACGATCATCAATTAACCCATAGGACAAAACGGATCTACTCAAACATCATAGGATAGCCATACATCATTGGGAAATAATATGTAGCGTTGAGCACCATGTTTAAGTAGAGATTACAGCGGGTAAAAGAGGGGTTACACCGCTGTATAGAGGGGGAAAGAGTTGGTGATGATGGTGGTGAAGTTGTTGGTGAAGATTGCGGTGATGATGATGGCCCCCGGTGGCACTCCGGTGCCACCAGAAGTGAGGGGGAGAGAGCCCCCTCCATCTTCTTCTTCCTTGACCTCCTCTCTAGATGGGAGAAGGGTTTCCCCTCTGGTCCTTGGTCTCCATGGCATGGGAGGGCCGAGAGCCCCTCCGAGATTGGATCTGTCTCTCTGTCTCTCTCTGTTTCTGCGTTCCTAGATTCTGCCCTTTCACCGTTTCTTATATTCCCAAAGATCTGTAACTCCGATTGGGCTGAAATTTTAACACGATCTCTATCTGGATATTAGCTTTCTTGTGGCGAAAGAAGGGCATCAACTGCCTTACGGGGTGGCCACGAGGGTCAGGGGCACGCCTGCCCCCCTGGGGCACGCCCCCTTGTGGCCCCCTCGGGCATCGTCTCGCGTGGATTTTTCTTCCTGAAAATCATATATATTCCCAAAAAATCTCTGCCAGTTTTTATCCCATTTGGACTCCGTTTGATATGGATATGCTACGAAACAAAAAACATGCAACAAACAGGAACTGGCACTCGGCACTGGATCAATATGTTAGTCCCAAAAATAGTATAAAAAGTTGCCAAAAGTATATAAAAGTTGTATAATATTGGCATGGAATAGTCAAAAATTATAGATATGACGAAGACGTATCACGCCAATTAATGTTGAAAGTAATATTATCCAAACCATGACACCGGAAGAACACATAAAAGAGTCCTTCCGGAACACTCCAGAATCGTGAAAATAAGGAGGTACGTGATACGGTAAGTAAACGGACCCCGAAATATTTTTTATTAGTTTTGGAATATTTTAGAATTTTGGAAATAAAGAAACTCCCAAGAAGCGTCCCCTGGTGGGCCTGGTGCGCCCAGGTGGGTTGTGCCCACCTGGGACACCTCCCGTACTCTGTTTTTCTACCATATACTTGTCCTCCAAGATAAAAATCTATATATACTTCCCGAACCTGTTGATCACCGTATCGCGGATAAATCCTCTGTTCTCTTTTTCCTTGCTGTTTTTTGTCAGATCCCATATACCATGGCCTCTTCAAGCTCCTGCAAGGACAAGTTCTTCAAGAACGTCATCAACCCATATCTGTGGGAGCTGGTGCAGCACCCTCAGGTCATCCAGATGCATGAGGGGTGCTTCACCTCCGCGATGTGCCATGTCCCAAGGGGACGAGAACTATGGAGGCCAGGCTCGAAGCTGTGGAGCAAGACGTCTTTCGGTGCAAGGGGATGGTGGAGCGTGGGCTCAGTGCCAATCACCTCATGATCATGGACCTTTCCCGTGATCTCAAGGTGGATGGCAAGCCCATGAAGGACATCATCTTCACCCTCAATGAGCAAATCAACTTCCTCCAAAGCCAGATCTATGGTCTTCAAAACCAAGTCTTTGAATATGAGGCGAGGTTTAAATGTATGAGTTTGGCTGCTAGTTGCAGGACTCGGGAGACTCACTACTCCTCTCACGATGGTGGACCACTGCCATGGAAATCCGAGGACAAGATCTCTTCTTCTTCACCACCACCATATTCTTCACCACCAAAGGAGAATTGAGTATCGGGTATGGGCACTCCCCTTGGCTTCCGCCAAGCTTGGGGGAGATGCCCCGGTATCGTATCATCCCACTATCTTTTTTCTTTTACTTATCTTAGTTCGCTATTTTTCTTTTAGATGAAATAAAATTTTAGTTATATCCTTTCTTCTTCGAGAGTTTGCTTAGTGATCTATCATTGTAATAGTGTGCAAGTTATATAATAAAGTTTAGTTTGAGTTTTTGTTTTCTTTACTTTCATGTTTCATATAAAGAAAAGAAAAGAAATAAGAAAGAAAGAAAATAGAAAGGAAATAAATAATGAAAAGATTATATACTAATCCTATGGTAGGTGATGGCACCACATAAGGAAAAGTATAAGTAGAAAAATTTATTAGAGATTGACAACATAGCATTAGTCAATGATGCAACTCATGAAAGAATTAATATGGGAAGGGAAGATTCACATATAGATATACTATCCTAGAAATCATTTGTCATTGTGAGCCCTCATCAAAATATTATATGCCAAAATTGTTGACGTTGGACAAGGAAGACAACTTAATGATTTATGTTTGTTCATATTCACATAGAAGTCATACTGTCATAGATCCTTTAACATGTGGTGCTTGCCCCCTATCTTTGCTAGCCAAAAATTCTGTACTAAGTAGAGATACTACTTGTGCATCCAAAAACCCTTAAACCCAAATCTTTTTCAAGTGTCCACCATAGCTACCTAGGGATTGAGCAAGATCCCTCAAGTAAGTTGTCATCGGTGCAAAAAGGCAATAAAAATTGCTTCTAAAAGTGTGAGATCATTTAGTGTAAGAGAAATTGAGCATTGCACGAACTTGTGATGGTGAAGAATAAAAGCGACAAATTGCATAATAAAGGTTGCCATCACAAGGGGCAACGTGACGTTACGTTCTCTTGCACTAAGGGATTGAGCATACAAACAAATAAGCGCATGGCAACCTCTGCTTCCCTCTGCGAAGGGCCTATCTTTTACTTGTATGCAAGAGTCAAAGTTTTTCTCTCTATTCCTTTTATTTTTCTCTTTTGGCAAGCATCATGTGGTGAGGAAAGATCTAGGCACATATGTCCAGTTGAATATGGGTGGCATGAGTTATTATTGTTGACATCACCCTTGAGGTGAGTATGTCGGGAGGCAAAATCATAAGCCCCTATCTTTCTATGTGTCCGGTTGAAATGTTTTCCTCATGGGTACGAGGTGAGTGTTAGCAATCGTAGAAGACTATATGATGGTTGAGTATGTGGACTTGCCTAAAGGCTCCAACACGTGAATCTTCCTAAAAAGATGATGAATTGGAGTTGCAAAGTTGACTGAGAACATAGTTTGTTGGTTTCTAATAGAGTTTTTGCTTTATACTTCGATTATGTGATGAACCATTACTTATTCATGAGAATTATATGATGCAAGTTCTATGATAAAAGTCCTATGTTAAATTTTGTTGTTGTCATAATAATCCACATGATGCTTCTATGTCCGTATTTTGTTTTTATTGACACCTCTCTCTCAAAGCATGTGGACATGTTTTTCGATTTCAGTTTTCGCTTGAGGACAAGCGAGGTCTAAGCTCGGGGGAGTTGATACGTCCATTTTGCATCATGTTTTTTACTGTTATTTATAATGTTTTTATCCATAATAATGCTGTTTGGAGTAATTCTAATGCCTTTTCTCCCATAATTTGCAAGGAACACACCAAGAGGGAGAATTCCGGCAGCTAGAAATCTGGACCTGAAAAAGCTACGTCAGGCTACCTATTCTGCACAACTCCAAATAAGATGAAACTTCACGGGGATTTTCTATGGAATATTTCAGAATACTAGAGCCAATAATCACCAGATGGGGGCCACCAGGTGGGCACAACCCACCTGGGCGCGCCAGGCCCCCCAGGCGTGCCCTGGTGGGTTGTGGCCTCCTCGGCCCACCCTCCGGTGCCCATCTTCTGGTATATAAGTGGTTTTGACCTAGAAAAAATTAGGAGAGGACTTTCGGGATGAAGCGTCGCCGCCTCGAGGCGGAACTTGGGCAGGAGCACTTTTACCCTCCGGCGGAGCGATTCCACCGGGGGAACTTCCCTCCCAGAGGGGGAAATCATCATCATCATCATCACCAACAACTCTCCCATCTTGGGGAGGGCAATCTCCATCAACATCTTCAACAGCACCATATCCTCTCAGACCCTAGTTCATCTCTTGTGTTCAATCTTGTTACCGGAACTATAGATTGGTACTTGTGGGTGACTAGTAGTGTTTATTACATCTTGTAGTTGATTACTATATGGTTTATTTGGTGGAAGATTATATGTTCAGATCCGTTATGCTATTTAATACCCCTCTGATCTTAAGCATGATTATTATTTGTGAGTAGTTACCTTTGTTCTTGAGGTCACAGGAGAAATCATGTTGCAAGTAATCATGTGAACTTGATATGTGTTCGATATTTTGATAGTATGTATGTTGTTATTCCCTTAGTGGTGTCATGTGAACGTCAACTACATGACACTTAACCATATTTGGGCCTAAGGGAATGCATTGTGGAGTAGAAATTAGATGGTGGGTTGCGAGAGTGACAGAATCTTAAACCCCAGTTTATGCGCTATTTCGAAAGGGACCGATTAGATCCAAAAGTTTAATGCTATGGTTAGAATTTATTCTTAATATTTTTCTCGTAGTTGCAGATGCTTGTGGGAGGGTTAATCATAAGTAGGAGGTTTGTTCAAGTAAGAACAGCACCTAAGCACCAGTCCACCCACATATCAAATTATCAAAGTAGCGAACACAAATTGAACCAACATGATGAAAGGGACTAGATGAAATTCCCGTGTACCCTCAAGAACGCTTTGCTTATCATAAGAGACCGTTTTGGCATGTCCTTTGCCTCAAAAGGATTGGGCTATCTTGCTGCACTTTTGTTACTATTATCGTTACTTGCTCGTTACAAATTATCTTGCTATCAAACAACTCTGCTACTTACAATTTCAGCACTTGCACACAATACCTTACCGGAAACTACTTGTCATTTCCTTCTGCTCCTCGTTGGGTTCGACACTCTTACTTATCGAAAAGAGCTCAATTGATCCCCTATACTTGTGGGTCATCACCAATGCTCAATTGCGATCATAGTGCCTCCTAGTTGGTGCTTTTATAAGAGAAGATAGAGACACAAATTCAAAATAAAAATTGCATAAAGTAAAAGAAAGGCCCTTCGCAGAGGGAAGTAGGGATTTGTAGAGGTGCCAGAGCTCAAAGTGAAAATCTTAGATATAAAAACATTTTGGGAGGTGTGTCCTTCCCACCAACGAAAACGACTTAGAGTTCCCAACACTTTCCATTCTAGATATATCATAGGCGGTTCCCAAACAGAAATAAAAGCTAATTCCTTTTTCAACCAAACTTTCACTTTCCATGGCTAGCCGTATCCACGGTTGCCCTCCATACCAACACTTTTCCAAGGAATTTATCATTTGACAACATAAAGTAAATTCATTTTTCATTCCGGGACTGGGCATCCCTAATACCTTTGTCTTACTCTCGTGCAATGACAAGTGAATAAACACTCATCGTGAGAATAACACATCTAGCATGGAAATAATTAGCCAACCCTCACCGCTCCGCGAGCGAAATGAACACACAAAAGATAAGTTTATTTTGAAAATTAGAGATGGCACATACAAATTTGCTTAGAAAGGCAAAAGAATACCTCATATAGGTAGATATAGTGGACTCGTGTGGCAAAACTAGTTTGAAGGTTTTTGGATGCACAAGTAGTAATCATACTTGGTGCAAAATGAAGGCTAGCAAAATATTGAGAAGCGACCAACCAAGAAACGAACAATCTCATAAGCGAGCATTAAGCATAATTAACACCGAATAATGCACCACAAGTAGGATATAATTTTATTGCATAATTATTGACTTCCGTGCTTGAATAGGGAATCACAAACCTTAACACCAATATTCTTACTAAAGCATAATTACTCATCAACATAACTCACATATCACATCATCATATCTCAAAGCTATTACTAAGAATCAAGTTTATTTTGTCTAATGATCTTCATGAAAGTTTTTATTATATCCTTCTTGGATATCTATCACTTTGGGACTAATTTTCATATGCTGCTTTTGATAAGCTCAAACAAATATAAGTGAAGATCATGAGCATAATTTTGTTCTTTCTCTCAAATTAATTTAAGTGAAGCAAGAGAGAATTTCTTGAAAATTTTACTAACTCTCAATAAATCTAAGTGAAGCAAGAGAGCATTTCTTCAAAAATAATAAAGCACACCGTGCTCAAAAAGATATAAGTGAAGCACTAGAGCAAGTCCATAGCTCATAAAAATTTAAGTGAAGCATAGAGAGCAATTCTAACAAGTCATGACATAATTTTGGCTCTCTCAAATAGGTGTGTCCAACAAGGAATCAAGATTAAAAACACAAACTAAAACAAGCAAGGACTCATATCATACAAGACGCTCCAAGCAAAACACATAGTATGTGATGAATAAAAATATAACTTTGAGTAAAATACCGATGGTCATTAGAAGAAAGAGGGGATGCCACTCAGGGGCATCCCCAAGCTTAGTTGCTTGCTCTCTTTTGGATAATAGCTTGGGATGCTGGGGCATCCCCAAGCCTAGGCTCTTATTACTCCTTATTCCTTCATCCATCGTAAGATTACCCAAAACTTGAAAACTTCAATCACACAAAACTCAACAAAGCCTTCGTGAGATCTGTTAGTATAAGAAAACAAATCACTACTATAAGTACTGTAGTAAACCAATTCATATTTTGTTCTTGCATTATATGTACTATATTCCAACTTTTCATTGGCAAAAACTGTCGGATTCAGGGTTCCGCAGACCCTTGAGAGGTTCGAACTCTGGGTGCGTGCGAAGAACTCTCCCTTCCTAGTCTATCTGCTCAACGATTCCACGGTGAAGCTCGACGAACCCAAGGGAAAAGAGACACCACAGTTTACCCTGGTTCGGGCCACCTTGCAGTGTAATACCCTACTTCAGCTTTGTGGTGGATTGCCTCGAGGGACTGAGGATGAACTAGTACAATGGTGGAACAGCCTCAGGAGGTCAGGTGTTCTTGGGCTCGATGAGTTGGTGGATGAGAGGATGATCTGAATGATCCATTCTATGGTGGTGGCTAAGTCCTATTTATAGTGGCCTTGGTCCTCTTCCAAAATGCATGGCGGGAAGGGATCCCACAACGGCCAAATTTGAAGGGGGGCAACTAGTACAAGCTATCCTGACAAAAGTAGTCTTCGCCCGCAAAAGGCTCTGGTAGTGACGCTACGGTGGGCTCCGCGATGACCTCCGTCGTGTCATCTTGGCGGTCTTGGTCTTGTTGCACCGATATGGAAACCTTTGCTTGATTCCTCGGGACTCCGCGCCTGCGCTTGCCTCCTTGGCACCAAGGGGGAAACTGGTACACTGTGCCCGTTGGCGCCCGCCTGGCCTTGGTCGTCATGGCTCACGTCATGTGAACCTCGCGAGGTGCACCTTGCCTTGATATCTCCGCTCCTCGGGAGCCAGCCTGGTGAGGCCACCCCCAGGGAGGCCTTGGTGTCGTCCGCCTCGCGAGGGTGGGTTGTTGTTGCTAGAGCTGGGCCGTACCGGGACGTCAATGGAGCCACGTCGTGAGTCGCAGGCAGGCAAGCCTGGGTACCCCCGTTCTTAGGGCACCGACAGTAGCCCCCGGGCCCAAGGCGCACTCGTACTTGGCTTCGAGGCGAAGCCAATGGGCAAGTGTGGAGCGCCGTGGGCCCCAACCGCCTGCGGCTTCGGTTGACGCGTGGCGATTGATGGGTCATGGGCGCCCCACTTCCCCACGCAGCCCTGATATTCGCCTGGCTCGGTGGTCACCATTGCTAACGCAGCCTCGCCTTCATTGCTTGTCGTGCTCGCCCTTGGCTCCATCACCTTCGCGAAGGACAGCGGCCTCCTTCCCGGATCCGACACCGGAGCTATTCCTCCCTTGATGCTATGGCACCGCGGTCGAAGAAGAAGAAGAAAGCCAGCGCTTCGGTCATACCTCCGCCAGCCTTCGAGCCCACCCTCGAGCGGTCGACGGTGCTTAATCAAGAAGGGCTGGACAAGATCCATCCGGCGCTCGCCGGTGATTCCAATGAGTGGAAGGCGACGGTGTCCTGGCCCGCCTCCCGAACCATGGTCGACATGACAGCCACTGAGATTCCCCTTCATCTTCACGCTCTCTTAGCTGGCCTGATCCCCTCTTTCTCTGACTTCTTCAATGCCATACTCTCTCATTACCAAGTCCACACGCTGCATTTGGATCCTCATTCCATCATTCTCCTCGCCGTCTTTGCCTTTGTTTGTGAGGCCATGGTGGGCATCGCCCCCTCCATGGCCTTGTTTCGCCATTTCTTCTCACTTCACCTGGTCGATGCCCGCTAGCGCTCGGGATGCGTGGCCTTCCAGGCTGTGGCGGTGACGTCCGGCTCGGGCATCGATATCGAGCTCTCACCAGCTACAAGTGGATTTCAGAAGCGGCGGGTATTCGTGGATGTCAGCGTGCTCAACTCCATGCTCATACTTCCTCGGGTGCCGGCTGTACCTAGCTCCAGCTGGGGGCACGCGAAGCTTGTCGACCATCGTCTTGCTCACGTCTGGTGCCGGCTGGCCAGGCTGAAGGATCTTGGGTGACGGCACCCATGGTGGTGAGGGAGTTCGTCCAGTGCTGCCTTGCTCCGCTTCAGCGCCACTCCCACCCGATGTGGGCCTTCTCCGGCAGCGGGGACCCCATGATGCTCCAGGTGTCCGCGCTTCCTCCAGAGACGTTGCGCATGGTGCTCGAGCTCCTGACGGGCGACCCGGCGCCGGCCACACTCCCAGAGGAGGGCTGCCTCCTGTAGTACTGCTCGAACAAGGAGGAGTTCATGAGGTAGATGCCCCTCTTTGATGAGTGGGGCTGCCCCCGGCTGGCCTTGAAGGGTCCCGCGAGAACCCCGTCCTGGTGGTTCCTCTGCCAGCCGCTTCCGAGGCACGCGCCCCAAAGGGGCATGCATGGGGGCGAATGCCGCCAAGGCGGCTGCTGAAGGGGCCACGTAGCCTGGCACTCCTGAGGTGGCAGCTCCCGAAGCTTGGGAGTCCCATCCTGAGGGGGCGGCCGGAGAGCCGACGCAATCCGGAGCTCCTGAGGTCGCCGCCCCCGAAGATCGAACAAGCAGTCTTCAGTTGTAGGCAGGAGAGCTGTCACGACCCGATGCTCCCGAGGTTGCCACCTCAGGAGCCCCGCCGAACACCCCAGATGCTGATGGTCGCACCCGGGGCTTCGGCCAGCTCCGCCTAAACTTCAAAGCACTCTGCGAGAGGAAGCGGGTCCAAGCTGCAGTGGTCACGCCTACCGGCTGCTGAAGCAGAGAAAGTACATAGCTATGGACGAGTGAGTACCTTATCTTCGCGCTTTCTTGTGTGTTGCGTCCTTTCCTAATGATGGCTCTTCATGGTCCCTTCGGCTGCAATGGCAAGGCCTCCCGAGGTGCCGCCTTCAACAGTCATTAGCTCGATCCTGGTCTCGAGCCCCCCACATCCGACCGCCGCGCGAGTCACGGTGCCTACCCAAGAGGCAGACGTTTCGATGGGGGGTCTCGACCCTGCTTTCCTGGCGTCCTTCCTTCTCGCTCCGGCCTGGGGTGCAGAAGGCGTGCCAAGGGGTCCTCCATTGGTCATCGCTGGTGGCTGGGCGACCCCAACACTGGCTTCGTCTTCAGGTGGCGAGGCTGCGCCACCCAGCATCTTCGATGAAGCCCGCAAGGTGGCAGGGAAGGCACCAGCCTCGAGCCCCCTGCCGGGGGCAGGCGGGTGATAACCCACAAGTATAGGGGATTGCAACAGTTTTCGAGGGTAGAGTATTCAGCCCAAATTTATTGATACGACACAAGGGGAGCCAAAGAATATTCTCAAGTATTAGCAGTTGAGTTGTCAATTCAACGACACCTGGAAACTTAATATCTGCAGCAAAGTATTTAGTAGCAAAGTAATATGATAGTAGTGGTAACGGTAGCAAAAGTAATATTTTTGGGTTTTGTAGTGATTGTAATAGTAGCAGCGGAAAAGTAAATAAGCTAAGAACAATATACGAAAAGCTCGTAGGCATTGGATCGATGATGGAGAATTATGCCGGATGCGATCGACCATGTAACAGTCATAACCTAGGGTGACATAGAACTAGCTCCAGTTCATCAATGTAATGTAGGCATGTATTCCGAATATAGTCATACGTGCTTATGGAAAAGAACTTGCATGAAATCTTTTGTCCTACCCTCCCGTGGCAGCGGGGTCCTATTGGAAACTAAGGCATATTAAGGCCTCCTTTTAATAGAGTACCGGACCAAAGCATTAACACATAGTGAATACATGAACTCCTCAAACTACGGTCATCACTGGTAAGTATCCCGATTATTGTCACTTCGGGGTTAATTCATAACACATAATAGGTGACTATATACTTGCAAGATAGGATCACGAACTCTCATATATTCATGAAAACATAATAGGTTCAGATCTGAAATCATGGCACTCGGGCCCTAGTGACAAGCATTAAGCATAGCAAGGTCATGGCAACATCAATCTCAGAACATAGTGGATACTAGGGATCAAACCCTAACAAAACTAACTCGATCACATGATAAATCTCATCCAACCCATCACTGTCCAGCAAGCCTATGATGGAATTACTCACGCACAGTGGTGAGCATCATGAAATTGGTGATGGAGGAAGGTTGATGATGATGATGATGGCGACGGATTCCCCTCTCCGGAGCCCCGAACGAACTCCAGATCAGCCCTCCCGAGAGAGTTTAGGGCTTGGTGGTGGCTTTGTGTCGTAAAACGTGATGAATCCTTCTCTCTGATTTTTTTCTCCCCAAAAGTGAATATATATATATATGGAGTCAAGGTTAAGGTCGATGGAGCGTCAGGGGGCCCACGAGGCAGGGGGCGCGCCTAGGGGGGTAGGGCACGCCCCCACCCTCGTGGACAGGTGGTGGGCCCCCTGACGTGGATCTTTCTTCCAGTATTTTTTATATATTCCAAAATAATTCCCCGTTGATTTTCAGGTCATTCCGAGAACTTTTATTTCTGCACAAAAATAACACCATGGCAATTCTGCTAAAAACAGCGTCAGTCCGGTTTAGTTCCATTCAAATCATGCAAGTTATGTCCAAAACAAGGGCAAAAGTGTTTGGAAAAGTAGATACGATGGAGACATATGAACTCCCCCAAGCTTAAACCTTTGCTTGTCCTCAAGCAATTCAGTTGATAAACTAAAAGTGATAAAGAAAAAACTTTTACAAACTTTGCTTGCTCTTGTTGTTGTAAATATGTAAAGCCAGCATTCAAGTTTTCAGCAAAGATTATGAACTAACCATATTCACAATAACATTTAGGTCTCATGTTTACTCATATCAATGGCATAATCAACTAGCGAGCAATAATAATAAGTCTCGGATGACAACACTTTCTCAAAACAATCATGATATGATATAACAAGATGGTATCTCGCTAGCCCTTTCTGAGACCGCAAAACATAAATGCAGAGCACCTTTAAAGATCAAGGACTGACTTGACATTGTAATTCATGGTAAAAGAGATCCAGTCAAGTCATACTCAATGTAAACTAACAGTAATGGATGCAAATGACAGCGGTGCTCTCCAACTGGTGCTTTTTAATAAGAGGATGATGACTCAGCATAAAAGTAAATAGATAGGCCCTTCGCAGAGGGAAGCAGGGATTTGTAGAGGTGCCAGAGCTCGGTTTTCAAATACATATGAATAATATTTTGAGCGGTATACTTTCATTGTCAACATAACAACTGAGAGATCTTGATATCTTCCATGCTACACACATTATAGGCGGTTCCCAAACAAAATGGTAAAGTTTATACTCCCCCTCCACCAAAAAGCATCAATCCATGTCTTGCTTGAAACAACGAGTGCCTCCAACTAACAAGAGTCCCGGGGGAGTTTTGTTTGTAGTTATTTTGATTTGATTTGCATAAAGCATGGGACTGGGCATCCCGGTGACCAGCCATTTTCTCGTGAGTGAGGAGCGGGGTCCACTCCTCTTGAGAATAACCCGCCTAGCATGGAAGATACAGATAGCCCTAGTTGATACATGAGCTATTCGAGCATACAAAACAGAATGTTTATTTGAATGTTTAGAGTTTGGCACATACAAATTTACTTGGAATGGCAGGTAGATACCGTATATAGGTAGGTATGGTGGACTCATATGGAACAACTTTGGGGTTTATGGAATTGGATGCACAAGCAGTATTCCCGCTTAGTGCAAGTGAAGGCTAGAAAAAGACTAGGAAGCGACCAGCTAGAGAGCAACAACAGTCATGAACATGCATTAAAATTAATCAACACCGAATGCAAGCATGAGTAGGATATAATGCACCATGAACATAAATATCGTAGAGGCTATGTTGATTTTGTTTCAACTACATGCGTGAACATGTGCCAAGTCAAGCCACTCGAATCATTCAAAAGAGGATACCACCCTATAATACCACATCACAACCATTTTAATAGCATGTTAGCACGCAAGGTAAACCATTATAAACTCCTAGCTAATTAAGCATGGCATAAGCAACTATAATCTCTAATTGTCATTGCAAACATGTTTCTTTCATAATAGGCTGAATCAAGAATGATGAACTAGTCATATTTACAAAAACAAGAGAGGTCGAGTTCATACCAGCTTTTCTCATCTCAATAAGTTCATCATATAATCATCATTATTGCCTTTCACTTGCACGACCGAATAGTGTGGATAATAATAATAGTGCACGTGCATTGGACTAAGCTGGAATCTGCAAGCATTCAATTCAAGAGAGAAGACAAGGTAATATGGCCTCTTTGTTAGATCAACAATAATGCATATGAGAGCCACTCAACATTTTCATTATGGTCTTCTCCTCTCAACCCCCAAAGACCAAGAAAAGAAATAAAACTATTTGCACGGGAAAGCTCCCAACAAGCAAAAGAAGAACGAGAAATCTTTTTGGGTTTTCTTTTAATTATTACTACTATAGGCATGGAAAGTAAACTAGCTAAAAGCTACGACTAATTTTTTTGGTTTTTCTTAAGGTTTATCAAACACACAAGAAGAAAGCATAAAAAGGGAAATAAACTAGCATGGATATTACAATGAAAAAGTATGAGCACCGACAACTAGCATGAGTGTGTGAACAAGAATGTAATGTCGGTGAGAAATACGTACTACCCCAAGCTTAGGCTTTTGGCGTAAGTTGGTCTATGGCCACGGCTGGCCTGGCAGATATCCAAAGTTATAACTTAGTGAGAGGGATCCCCCTGGTGCCACTGGTTGGCGATCTCTTCCAGATTCCACTGATAAATAGACTGCCGGTGAGGATCAAATTGTGGTTCCGGCTCTGGTTCTGTAGCTGGTATGGGGTTTCGGTAGGCGTGAATGGCCTTTGACGAAACAAGGTACTTGCCTGCGGATAAGTCAAACAAGGAAGGAGCAGGCAAAGTAATAGTCTCAGGGTGATTTTTATCAAATATCATCTTGTACTTAAGCATCTTTTCCTTGTTCTTAATTATAAAATCATGTGCTACCATACTCTTATAGTCTAGAAAAACAGGAGGCAACAACTTTTCTTCCTTCTCATAATGCCTAATAGGTATGTTAAAGTGTGCGGCGAGGCGCGAGGCAAAGATACCTCCCAAGATGGGGCCCTTGGTACGGTTAAGATTTAACCGCTTTGCAACAATAGCGCCCATAATAAATGTGTCATCACGGAACAAGGCATGGCACAAAATAACAATATCAGGAGCACTAAGGTTGCCACGGTTTCTGTGACCAATTAAGCATCTACTAGCAAATATTGCAACGTAACGTAAAACGGGAAAAATGTATGCTAGTAATTCTTGCATCGGAAACTTTCCTCGTTTCCCCTACAGCAATTGTATTAATAAACCCTTCCACATCGTCACGATGTGGTTCCTCTACACTGCCCTCAAAAGGGATCAAACAAACCCGACAAAAATCATGAAGTGACATCTCCTTATGCTCATCATATAAATAAAATTCCATCGTAGGTGGTGAGTTCCTAGCATGGAAATGAAAGTTTTGCACAAAGATATTGGTGAGTAAGAGATATTGTTCACGTTGGTCATGGAGGAAGCCGGTGAGGCCTGCATTCTCAGCCAATTCACGGAAATCATCATAAATCCCAACTGCTCTCAAGAAATCATCACAAGGCCATTAACACGGCCGAACCTCCGTGGTGCGAGGGAGATTATACTTGGGCTTCTTGTTCTCTTCACTTTGTTTATCCTTCGAGCTTCGGCTCGATGAGCCTCTCAAAAATCTCTTCATTATTTTCTGAAAAATTCTGAAATTTTTAGTAACATCAAAATAAAAGTGAACCAAACTCACAAATATTGATAGCAACTACTCCTACAAGTGGCTAGAGGCAATATCATGCATTAAAACTACTTTTGACCATATAAATTTGACATGCAAGCTCAAGAACAGGGTCACCTAAGCAGAAAAAATCTGCAATGAATAAAGCACTATAACAAAAACTAATTGGACTATTGGCGGAGACACGTACCAAAGAACAATCCCCAAAGCAGTTTTGTGAGAGGAGCTTTGAGCTAGGAGATCGAAAATGGCAGCAAGATGAGCTTGAACTCGGGTTTGAGCTGGTTGGTGATTTTTTTGGGGAGGAAGGAGTGTGTGGTAGCTGGGATAAGTGGAGGGGACCCACGTGGGATCCACGAGGCAGGGGCGCGCCCTCCACCCTCGTGGGCACGTGGCTGCTCCCCCTGATGTGTTTTCAGTGCCAGATATTCTCAAATATTCTAGAAAAAAACATATTTAATTTTCAGGGCATTTGGAGAACTTTTATTTTCGGGGTATTTTTTTATTGCATGGACAATTCAGAAAATAGACAGAAAATACTATTTTTGTTTTATTTAATATAAATAACAGAAAGTAAAAAGAGGGTACAGAGAGTTGTGTTTTCTAAATTCATCCATCTCATGCTCATCAAAAGGAATCCACTAACAAGGTTGATCAGGTCTTGTTAACAAACTCGTTTCGAATAACATGAAACCGGAGAATTTTCGAATAACACTCGGTTACCTCAAAGGGGATATGCATGTCCCGAACAATAAGAATATCATATTTCTTCTTGACAGTAGGAAGAGGAAATCAAAACCTCCAATAGTGATTGTTGAAATTTTTCCAATAGAATTGATATTGTGGACTTGAGGTTGTTTCCTCGGAAAGTGTACCGTATGCTCATTACCATTAACATGAAAAGTGACATTGCCTTTGGTTCAATCAATAACAGCCCCTACAGTATTCAAAAAGGGTCTTCCAAGAATAATAGACATACTATCGTCCTCGGGAATATCAAGAATAACAAAGTCCGTTAAAATAGTAACGTTTGCAACCACAACAGGCACATCCTCACAAATACCGACAGGTATAGCAGTTGGTTTGTCAGCCATTTGCAAAGATATTTCAGTAGGTGTCAACTTATTCAAATCAAGTCTACGATATAAAGAGAGAGGCATAACACTAACACCGGCTCCAAGATCACATAAAGCAGTTTTAACATAGTTTCTTTTAATGGAGCATGGTATAGTTGGTACTCTTGGATCTCCAAGTTTCTTTGGTATTCCACCCTCAAAAATATAATTAGCAAGCATGGTGGAAATTTCTGCTTCCGGTATCTTTCTCTTATTAGTAACAATATCTTTCATATACTTAGCATAAGGATTCATTTTAAGCATATCAGTCAAACGCATACGCAAAAAGATAGGTCTAATCATTTCAGCAAAGCGCTCAAAATCCTCATCATCCTTTTTCTTGGATGGTTTAGGAGGAAACGGCATGAGTTTCTGAACCCATGGTTCTCTTTCTTTAACGTGCTTCCTAGCAACAAAGTCTCTCTTATAATAACGTTGATTCTTTGATTGTGGGTTATCAAGATCAACAGCAGGTTCAATCTCAACATCATTGTCATTGCTAGGTTGAGCATCAACATGAACATCATCATTAACATTATCACTAGGTTCATGTTCATTACCAGCTTGTGTTTCAGCATCAGAAATAGAAATATCATTGGGATTCTCAGGTGTGTCTACAACAGGTTCACTAGAAGCATGCAAAGCCCTATCATTTTTCTTTTTTCTGCCTTTTTGAAGGACTAGGTGCATCTACATTAGCTCTCTGAGAATCTTGCTCAATTCTCTTAGGATGGCCCTCAGGATACAAAGGTTCCTGAGTCACTTTACATCCTCTAGTTGCAACTCTAACAGCAAAGTCATTATTCTTATTATTTAATTCATTGAGAAAATCATTATGAGCTTTAAGTACTTGTTCTACTTGAGTGGTAACCATAGAAGCATTGTCGGTGTCAAAACCGGCGGATCTGGGGTAGGGGGTCCCGAACTATGCATCTAAGGCGGATGGTAACAGGAGGCAGGGGACATGATGTTTACCCAGGTTCGGGCCCTCTTGATGGAGGTAATACCCTACGTCCTGCTTGATTGTTCTTGATGATATGAGTATTACAAGAGTTGATCTACCACGAGATCGTAGAGGCTAAACCCTAGAAGCTAGACTATGGTATGATTGTATGTTGTCCTACAGACTAAACCATCCGGTTTATATAGACACCAGAGGGGGCTAGGGTTACACAAGGTCAGTTACAAGGGAGGAGATCTACATATCCGTAATGCCTAGCTTGCCTTCCACGCCAAGGAGAGTCCCATTCGGACACGGGACGAAGTCCTCAATCCTGCATCTTCATAGTCCAACAGTCCGGCTAAAGGATATAGTCTGGCTGTCCGGAGACCCCCTAATCCAGGACTCCCTTAGTAGACCCTGAACCAGGCTTCAATGACGATGAGTCCGGCGCGCAGTATTGTCTTCGGCATTGCAAGGCGGGTTCTTCTCCAAATCCTAAATATCTGCTAAGTAGTGTCCGGCTCCCATAAATGTTGGACTTCTTGGCTTCTGCACCCAATAAGGGCTATCTTCCACGTGTCGAGCGAATGCGAGGAGCCAGGGCATTTTTACATTCGCCCCCCTGGCCAGGTAAATAAATCGTCTATTAAAGGGATGGGGATTCTTGGATCCAATCCACACCATCCTCCCACGGCGAGAATCCATCGAAGCGCGCTCGGAAAAATCCATTCCATCATGGCCAGCCATCGCAACTCCTCCTCTCGCTCCCGTAGCCCTAAGCCCGGTGATTGGGAGAAGTGTTCCGTCCCGCACAGCCGATTGGTAGAGTTGCAGACCCAGGGATTTCTCCCTCCAGCGTATATGGTCCCCGTCCGAGCCGGGCTCGCCACCTATAATGGCGGGGAGCAAGCGGGGAGCTTCCCCAATCCCTCCAAGAGGGAGAGGGTATGCCTTGTCCCTTACTTACTAAGGGGACTTGGATTTCCAATCCATCCATTCCTCCATGGACTCCTGGAGTTTTACGGCCTCCAGTTGCATAATTTCACCCCTGCTTCCATATTACACATCGCCGGTTATGTTGCCCTTTGTGAGTTGTTTCTGGGCTGCGAGGCTCATTTCGAGCTGTGGAAGAGGCTATTCTGCCTCGTGCCCCGTACACAGGAGGAGTCACTTTATTAAGTGGGCGGAGCCGAAATATGGCGCATCGCCGAGATCGGATACCTGTCTGGTACCCGAAGAAGACGTCCGAAGACTGGCCTTCGGAGTGGTTTTACATGGAGAACGTCCCTCTTCCCGACCCTGCTCAGAGGGGTCTTCCCGAGCTCAATAATTCTCCTCCGGAGAAACGCCAAAGTTGGCACCCACGGAGCCCCCAGGAGGAAGACAACAGGGAAGTCCTTTACCTAATGGACCGGATTAAAGCGCTGGATCGATCAGGATTGAAAATAATCGAAGTTATGTCAATATGCATAATGCGGGGGGTGCAGCCGCTTCAATATCGAGGGCACCCCCTGTGGTGTTTTAACGGGGAAGATGATGCCACCCGTTGCGAGCGTAAGGGACCGGACTCCGCTGTTGCTTTAGCAAAAATTCTGTCCGAGTTGTTCAAGGGAGAGGAAGAGGAGTTCATCCGTATTAAGCCATGGGATGGATTCTCCATGTAGAACCCTCCAAGTTGGGTGAGTTGTACCTCTTTACTCCCAACCTTCCCGCATTCTTCGTCGTAGATACTCACCTTGCCATTTCACGGCAGGAACTGTGAAAAGCTATAAGGGAGATCAACAGCCCACCTCCACAACCGGAGGACCCTGGCCGGGCCCTCGATCCCGGACTCTAAGAGGATCCGGACATATTTGTGGAGCTGATAGACAGGCAATTCTATCAATTGAGCTGCGATGACGCCATGGTGGCCATAATGGCCGACTATCCTGGACTACTCCCTACATCGCACGTAAGAAAAACCCAAGTCCCAACCCCCAAAAAGGATCCCCTTGTATGCACTTCACCTACCATACACATATGGTGTTTTACAGGGAAGGCCTTCGGGACGCTGTGTCGAACCCGCAGCAACTCGCCAACAAGGGGCACCGAAGCCGGGTAGGCCAAAAAGGAAGGCGGTCAGGACGGAGACGCCGGCGCAGAGGTATGACACAAAACCTCGCTCTGTGGTTGTCGTCTTTCTTAAAATATAATGACGTCCATGTTTCCTAGTAGAAAAAACGCTCACCGGACTATATCCGGAGAGGCTGCCGATCATGCCTCCACCAGTCGGGCTCTAGGGCCGGACATAGAGGCGGAAGCTAACGCGGGGCAAACGTCGGATGTCCCTCCTACATAGGATGCGGACAGATTATCCGCTACAAATTCCAAAGTGGAGAGCGCCATGAACCATAGGCGTCATCAGGCCGTACTCCGTGATGCTTGTTTCTCCCAAGAGGCGTTCGATGCCTTCAACTCAGGAGATGCGTACATCCGTGCTGTTCAAAATGGTCTTGCCAGAGCCACAAATCAGTATGTAAAGGATATACGGGTAGGATAATCTGACGATTATGTATATCAGTAGCCCCTAAGACTTGAAATAGTTGACGCAACTGATTTAAGGATCGTTATTTGTGCAGGTTCTTACAGAGAAGAATTCCCAATTGTCTCAAGAGCTGGAAGAGTGCAAGGCCCAGCTAGGGGCCGCTGTTGCTGCATTGAAGGAGTCTGAGAAGGGTCCCTCTGGTAACACTTGTTTCCATTGCAAAGAATACGGGTACCAGGTAGTATGCGGCATGTATGCAAATCTAACAGTAGATGTTGTAGGTGGCCCCGGAGTGAATCCGGAGGCCGTGGCGGTGAATGCGGCACGTGCTGATCGACGGCTAAATGCTGGCGAGCGCGTGCTTACGTGAGTCAGGCAGGAGAAAAATAATCTCCAAGACACCAATATCCGGCTGGGTGTGGAACTGAAAGATGTCCGAGCCCAGCTTGCAGACTCCGTGAAGGAGAATAAGCGGCTTCGGCGCGGCATTTTAGTAAGTGCTTTAACGAACTTTTTAAAGGAGTTCGGCGAAGAAGCCGGCTAACAGAGTTATGTCTGCAGGTATGCTGACTGGTCATCCCGCGGAAGAGATGCCTGGGTCTTCGGGTGATATTCTACCAAAGCTCTCACAACTGCACGAGCAAGTTCGGCAGGTGATGCAGGGTATTGCCCAAGCCTTGTGGCCATCCGCGTACCTGCCAGGAGGCATGGGGGAGCTTATAGAGAAGCTCAAGGGAGCGCGGTGGCGCTTCCGATTATGGAAGATATCAGCCTGCCGACAAGGTGCAAGGAAAGCCTGGGCTATGGTGAAGACGCGATATACCAAAGCGGACCCAACCCACATGGCCGAGGTCGGGCCTATGGGGCCCAATGGGAAAGAGATCCCTGTCAGTTTAGTGTATGATCAAGTAGAATTAGCCGCAAAGTATTCCCAATAGGATTGTAGGCTAGACAGCCTGTTGGATGGTATGGAAGAAGAATTTAATCAGTCTTAGTGACTGTGTACTTAAAGTGACATATGTAATGTCCCTAGCCGGATTGTAAATCATTTGTCATGGCGGACCTTTTCGCTTCGACCTCTTGACCCGATAGTCCGGAGTGTATCCGAATACCCGCTCGGTTATGTAAAAACCGGGGTATGCATGGAAACCAGGCGTAGGGGTCATAAGTGCTTGAACAGACAAGTACCCAACTAGCTATGTTATATTACATGGGTAGTAAGAAACATCTTCTAGGGAGAATAGTTCCATTAAGGGTTCCTTTCCATGGGTATGCATGCCCTAATGTGCATGTCCGAACTGCGAAAAGAGACGCAGGCTATAGACATCTGGGGGCATGTGTCAATTTAAATAAAAGTCATCTTTTATTCACCGACCGAATATTCTCTTAAGAATGCTAGCTTTATGCTTCACCCAGTCTGAGGTACACATCCGGCTGACCCGGCAGTAACAATCGCAGAGGTGCTCCCCTTATGCCCTAGCTGAATTAACGGGAATGTAGGGCATAAATACAAGAGCCAGGCAACCCATCTTGGCCAAAACTTAAGTCATATCGATGCATATAATGGAGAAAAAGGGTACATGCGGAAGAATAACACATGTGTGGGGCACAAAGCCCGGAAAAAATAATTGGATTAAGCTTCTGTGTAAGAAGCCCCCAGGTATAATGAGCGCGGTTAGCGCATCAAGATTGTGTAACCAAGACACAAGTTTAGCCCTTTAGGGCCTTGAAGAGAAGAAAGAAAAGAGAGAGAGAGAGAGAGAGAGAGAAGAGACAGATATGCAAAAAATTGACGGAGGTAAGGAGACAAACTTAGAGTCCGACGCTAGGCGTAGAATCTTCGGAGTTGGGCTGCGTTCCATGGGTTTGGATCGAGTCGATTGTCCGATGCATCCCGCAGACAGTACGCTCTACCGGTCAGAATCTAGTCAATAATGAAGGGACCTTCCCATTTGGGCTTGAGCTTGTTCTTTTTCTTCTCCGGGAGGCGTAGAACTAGTTCGCCAACGTTATAGGTTTTGGCCCGCACTTCTCTGCTTTGATACCTTCGAGCCTGTTGCTGATAGAATGCGGAACGGGCTTTTGCCACGTCGCGCTCCTCCTCCAGGGCGTCCAAACTGTCCTGCCGATCGAGCTCGGCCTCTCTTTCTTTGTACATGCGCACTCTAGGTGAGTCATAAATTATGTCGCAGGGTAGAACCGCCTCAGCATCGTACACCATAAAAACGGTGTGTATCTGGTAGTGCGATTCGGCGTGGTCTGCAGCCCCCATAGTACGGAGTCAAGCTCCTCTACCAAGTGCGTGTTTGATTCCTTTAAGGACCGCACTAATCTGGGTTTAATGCCGCTCATGATAAGACCATTCGCTCGCTCGACTTGACCGTTAGTTTGTGGGTGATAGACAGAATCATAATCGAGCTTGATGCCCATGTTGTTGCACCAAAGTTTCACTTCGTCGGCTATAAAGTTCGTGCCGTTGTCAGTGATGATGCTGTGGGGGATGCCATAACGGTGTACGACCCCGGATATGAAGTCTATCACTGGTCCAGATTCAGCCGTTTTGACAGGTTTGGCTTCTATCCATTTGGTGAATTTATCCACCATGACCAGTAAGTATTTTTTTCTTATGGGTTCCCCCTTTAAGGGGTCCGACCATATCAAGCCCCCAGACCGCAAAGGGCCAAGTAATGGGGATTGTTTGGAGAGCGGTAGGCGGCAAATGGCTTTGGTTTGCAAAGAGCTGGCAACCGACGCAATGCTGGACCAGATGCTGCACATCTGCCCAGGCCATCGGCCAATAGAAACCTGTACGGAAGGCCTTGCTTACAAGGCCCCGGGCTGCGGCGTGATGGCCGCCGAGTCCGGCATGGATTTCTGCCAAAATCTTACGCCCTTCCTCTTCGGAGATGCACCTTTGAAGGACTCCGGTAGTGCTTTTCTTATAAAGCTCTCCCTCATGGACCTTGTAGGCTTTAGATCGCCGCACTATGCAGCGTGCCTCATTTTGGTCCTCGGGTAGTTCCTGCCTGGTTAGGTAGGCCAGGAATGGTTCTGTCCACGGGGCGATGACGGCCATTATTACGTGGGCTGAAGGTGTTATTTCGATGGCAGAGCCTCCAATTGTGTCAGAGTGTTCGGTATCTGGTGTTGTGGTCGGGTCCGGACTATTGTTGCCAATGTCCCCTTCCCATACCACGGATGGTTTAACCAGTTTTTCCAGGAAGATGTTAGGTGGGACAGGGTCGCGTTTAGCGCCGATACGGGCGAGGATATCCGCCGCCTGGTTGTTTTCCCGAGCCACATGGTGGAATTCAAGCCCCTCGAACCGAGCTGACATTTTGAGGACGGCGTTGCGATATGTCGCCATTTTTGGATCCTTGGCATCGAAGTCTCCATTTATTTGGGATATTGCGAGGTTCGAGGCCCCACGCACCTCCAGGCGTTGAATGCCCATGGAAACTGCCATCCGGAGACCGTGTAATAGGGCCTCGTATTCAGCTGCATTATTGGAGTCTGTATATAGTATTTGGAGTACGTATTGCACTGTATCTCCGATGGGGGACATCAGGACGACGCCAGCCCCCAGACCAGCCAGCATTTTAGAGCCGTTGAAGTGCATGATCCAATTGGAGTATGCACCGTACTCTTTAGGAAGTTCAGCTTCTATCCAATCAGCTACGAAATCGGCCAGTACTTGCGACTTAATGGCTCGCCGTGGTTTATATGTTATGTCGAATGGGAGGAGCTCGATAGCCCATTTGGCAATCTGGCCCGTGGCATCGCGGTTGTTTATTATGTCGTTGAGTGGTACTTCGGAGGCCACCGTAATTGAACACTGATTTGCATGGAGTGAGGACGGTGGATACCATGAATACCGCGTATGCTATCTTTTGATAATGTGGGTACCGTGATTTGCATGGAGTGAGGACGGTGGATACATAATATACCGGCTTTTGAAGTGGGAAATTATGTCCGTCCATCTCTCATTCGACGATGAGCACTACGCTTACAACTGGGTGAGTTGCCGCTATATATAATAGCATTGGTTCGCCAACATTTGGCGCAGCCAAGATTGGGTTGGTGGCCAGGATGGCTTTTATTTCTTCCAATCCAGCCATGGATGCGTCCGTCCACCCGAAGTGTTCGGTGCACCGAAGAAGGCGATAAAGGGGGAGTGCCTTTTCTCCTAATCGGGAGATAAAGCGGCTTAAGGCTGCCACACATCCAGTTAATTTCTGGATTTGCTTGAGGTCAGTTGGGATAGCCAACTGCGACAGAGCCCATATTTTAGCCAGATTTGCTTCAATTCCTCTGCTGGAGACGATAAAGCCCAGGAGCTTTCCGGCGGGTATGCCAAAAACGCATTTTTACGGATTGAGCTTAATGTCATATGTTCAGAGATTGTCGAACGTGAGCCTCAAGTCGTCTATTAAGGAGTCGACATGTCTGGTTTTAACGACCACATCATCGACGTATGCCTCCACTGTTTTGCCGATCTGCTTTTCCAGACATGTCTGAATCATGCGCTGATACGTTGCGCCAGCGTTTTTGAGCCTAAAGGGCATTGTGTTAAAACAGAAAGGGCCGTATGGGGTGATAAATGTCATTGTGGCTTGATCGGACTCCGCCATCTTAATTTGGTGGTAATCGGAGTATGCGTCGAGGAAGCACAATGAGTCGTGTCCTACGGTAGCGTCGATAATTTGATCGATGCGAGGGAGGGGGAAGGGATCCTTTGGGCAAGCCTTATTAAGGTCCTTGAAGTCGATGCATAGGCGCCAGGATTTGTCCTTCTTTGGCACCATCACCAGGTTTGCTAGCCAGTCCGGATGCTTTATTTCTCTAATGAATCCGGCCTCCAGTAATTTGGCTAGCTCTTCTCCCATGGCTTGTCGCTTAGGTTCAGAGAAACGCCGAAGAGCCTGCTTGACCGACTTGAATCCTTTTAGAATGTTAAGGCTATGCTCGGCCAGACTGCATGGGATTCCTGGCATGTCTAAAGGATGTCAGGCGAATATGTCCCAATTCTCGCGCAGGAACTCCCGTAGTGCGGCGTCTACGGCGGGGTTTAACTGTGCCCCAATGGATGCTGTTTTTCTGGGGTCCGTTGGATGTACTTGGAATTTGACTATTTCATCCGCTGGTTTAAAGGAGGTGGACTTGGATCTTTTGTCTAGTATCACGTCGTCCCTGTCCACTGTGGAGCGCAGCGCGGTTAACTCCTCCACCACAAGGGCTTCGAATAATGCCTCGAGGGCAAGTGCGGCTATTTTGTTCTCGGCGCGGAATGCTATGTCCGGATCACTAGCTAGAGTGATGATTCCATTGGGTCTGGGCATTTTGAGCTTCATGTACCCGTAATGGGGTATGGCTTGAAAAATTGTGAATGCCTCCCGCCCTAGAAGGGCGTGGTATCCGCTACTAAACGGGGCCACTTGGAATGTGATTTCTTCGGACCTGTAATTCTCTGGAGTGCCGAATACCACATCTAGTGTGATTTTCCCAGCGCAACGTGCCTCCCGACTGGGGATGATTCCTCGAAAGGTCGTGCTGCTTTGCTCAATACGGTTGTTGTCTATTTCCATTTTTTGAAGAGTCTCCTCATAAATGAGGTTTAATTCGCTGCCGTTGTCCATGACCACTTTAGTGAGCCGAAAGCCGTCCACAATTGGACTGAGGACCAAAGCGGCTGGTGCTCGGGCTGTTCGGAATTTAGGTTCGTCACTGGCATTGAAATTAATGGCCGTGTTGCTCCATGGATTTATTGCTGCCACGTGGCAGACTTCGGCAAGGCTGCGGAGTGTTCGCTTACACCTATTATTTGAGGCGAAGGTCTCGAAGACTGTCAGTACTGTATTATTATCCATGGGAAGGTGCTCTGGGGTGTTTTGGATGAGGAGATCCTCACCGCCCTTGGCCACCTGCCAGAGTACCCAACATGCTCTAAGGCTATGTGTTGGTATGGTATCCGCTCTACTATGAATTTTGCAAGGCTCGTTAAGCCATCCCTCCAATACGGTTCCACGCCCTGTAGTGGAATTTTGCTTCTTTGTAATTGAGTCGGGCAACTTATGAGAGTGCACCCTTTTAGTTCGAACTGGGGGTTTTGTCAGAGCCGGATTATCCCAAAATTGTGTTTGGGTTTTCCAGGCGCTTTCCATCGCACAGTATTTCCATACTATGGCCGCCAAGTCGGTGAAGTGTGCTATGTCACGGTGACTTATGGCGTTGAGGATTCCCTTATCCATGCAATTTTTGCAAAAGAACGAAATTGCGTCTTCCTCGCGACAGTCCTTGACCTTGTTCATCACAAGGAGGAATCTGGACCAATAGTGATGTACTGTCTCCTGGGGCGCTTGCCTAATGTGGGAAAGATCGTTTGTATCTGGGTGGGTGGGTGGATTTAAGTCCAGACCTTGACCCAATCTGAGATCCCGAGGCAGGGGAGTTTCCGATCTTAGGAGTTCGGGCTCCAGGATGTTGCCCCGCGTGTTCGGTATGCGGCCTGATTCTAGGTTCAGGGTTAGGGCGATGTCCTCCCGTGAGCGGGTATCCGGCTCGGAGAGCTCGAAAATCCGGAAATAGTCCGTCCTCGGGATAGAGGGAGAATCGCCGCATTGCTCCTCCACCACTGCTATCTGATGGGTGACCGGCGGAGAGTTAATCTTCCTTTGGTCGGGTTTAAGCCCGATCTGATCGTAGTCCGTAGCGACTCCCAGAGCGGCGATGCGATCCAAGAGCTCGTTCAAAGAGGAGAGCTCCATTGGATCCATTTGCTCGGCCAATTTCGAGCCGATGTGGAGGCTATTTTTGATGACCCGAGAAGTCATCGTCGGCGCAGCGGCCGAGCGGGCGGTCATGACGAAGCCGCCTAGTCGGAGAGTTTGGCCTACAGCCAGTGTCGGGGAACGTAGCATAAATTCAAAATTTTCCTACATGTCACCAAGATCTATCTATGGAGTCATCTAGCTACGAGGGAGGAGTGGATCTACATACCCTTGTAGATCGCGCGCGGAAGCGTTCAAGAGAACGGGGTTGACGGAGTCGTACTCGTCGTGATCCAAATCACCGATGATCCTAGCACCGAACGGACGGCACCTCCGCGTTCAACACACGTACGGAGCAGCGACGTCTCCTCCTTCTTGATCCAGCAAGGGGGAGGAGAGGTTAATGGAGATCCAGCAGCACAACGGCGTGGTGGTGGAAGTAGCGGGATTCCAACAGGGCTTCGCCAAGCGCTGCGGGAGGAGGAAGATGTGTCGTGGGAGGGAGAGGGAGGCGCCAGGGCTTAGGTATGGTTGCTCCTCCTTTTCCCCACTATATATAGGGCCAAGGGAGAGGGGGGAGGCGCAGCCCTTGCCCCTTCCTCCAAGGAAGGGTGCGGCCAAGGGGGGGGAGGAGTCCATCCTCCCCAAGGCACCTCGGAGGTGCCTTCCCCCTTTAGGACTCTCCCTTTTCCTCTTCTCTTGGTGCATGGGCCCCTTGGGGCTGGTTCCCTTGGCCCATATAGGCCAAGGCACACCCCCTACAGCCCATGTGGCCCCCCGGGGCAGGTGGCCCCACCCGGTGGACCCCTGGGACCCTTCCGGTGGTCCCGGTACAATACTGATGACCCCGAAACTTGTCCCGATGGCCGAAATAGCACTTCCTATATATAATTATTTACCTCCGAACCATTCTGGAACTCCTCGTGACGTCCGGGATCTCATCCGGGACTCCGAACAACTTTCGGGTTACCGCATACTAATATCTCTATAACCCTAGCGTCACCGAACCTTAAGTGTGTAGACCCTACGGGTTCGGGAGACATGCAGACATGACCGAGATGACTCTCCGGTCAATAACCAACAGCGGGATCTGGATACCCATGTTGGCTCCCACATGTTCCATGATGATCTCATCAGATGAACCACGATGTCAAGGACTTAATCAATCCCGTATACAATTCCCTTTGTCTATCGGTACGACACTTGCCCGAGATTCGATCGTCGGTATCCCGATACCTTGTTCAATCTCGTTACCGGCAAGTCTCTTTACTCCTTCCATAACACATCATCCCGTGATCAACTCCTTGATCACATTGTGCACATTATGATGATGTCCTACCGAGTGGGCCCAGAGATACCTCTCCGTTTACACGGAGTGACAAATCCCAGTCTCGATTCGTGCCAACCCAACAGACACTTTCGGAGATACCTGTAGTGTACCTTTATAGCCAGCTAGTTACGTTGTGACGTTTGGCACACCCAAAGCACTCCTACGGTATCCGGGAGTTGCACAATCTCATGGTCTAAGGAAATGATACTTGACATTAGAAAAGCTTTAGCATACGAACTACACGATCTTGTGCTATGCTTAGGATTGGGTCTTGTCCATCACATCATTCTCCTAATGATGTGATCCCATTATCAATGACATCCAATGTCCATGGTCAGGAAACCGTAACCATCTATTGATCAACGAGCTAGTCAACTAGAGGCTTACTAGGGACATGGTGTTGTCTATGTATCCACACATGTATCTGAGTTTCCTATCAATACAATTATAGCATGGATAATAAACGATTATCATGAACAAGGAAATATAATAATAACTAATTTATTATTGCCTCTAGGGCATATTTCCAACAGTCTCCCACTTGCACTAGAGTCAATAATCTAGTTCACATCGCCATGTGATTAACACTCACAGGTCACATCGCCATGTAACCAACATCCAAAGAGTTTACTAGAGTCAATAATCTAGTTCACATCACTATGTGATTAACACTCAATGAGTTCTGGGTTTGATCATGTTGCTTGTGAGAGAGGTTTTAGTCAACGGGTCTGAACCTTTCAGATCCGTGTGTGCTTTACAAATCTCTATGTCATCTCCTAGATGTAGCTACCACGTTCTATTTGGAGCTATTCCAAATAACTGTTCTACTTGGAGCTATTCTAAATTGTTGCTCCATTATACGTATCCGGTATCTCTACTCAGAGCTATCCGGATAGGTGTTAAGCTTGCATCGACGTAACCCTTTACGATGAACTCTTTTACCACCTCCATAATCGAGAAAATTCCTTAGTCCACTAGTTACTAAGGATAACTTTGACCGCTGTCCTGTGATCCATTCTTGGATCACTCTTGTACCCCTTGACTGACTCATGGCAAGGCACATTTCAGGTGCGGTACACAGCATAGCATACTATAGAGCCTATGTCTTAAGCATAGGGGACGACCTTCGTCCTTCCTCTTTCTTATGTCGTGGTCGAGCTTTAAGTCTTAACTTCATACCTTACAACTCAGGCAAGAACTCCTTCTTTGACTGGTCCATCTTGAACACCTTCAAGATCATGTCAAGGTATGTGCTCATTTGAAAGTACCATTAAGTGTTTTGATCTATTCTTATAGATCTTGATGCTCAATGTTCAAGTAGCTTAATCCAGGCTTTCCATTGAAAAACACTTTCCAAATAACCCTATATGCTTTCCAGAAATTCTACGTCATTTCTGATCAACAATATGTCAACAACATATATTCATCAGAAATTCTATAGTGCTCCCACTCACCTTTTTGGAAATACAAGTTTCTCATAAACTTTGTATACACCCAAAATCTTTGATCATCATCAAAGCATACATTCCAACTCCGAGATGCTTACTCCAGTCCTTAGAAGGATTGCTGGAGCTTTGCATACTTATTAGCATCTTTCAGGATTGACAAAACCTTCCGGTTGTATCACATACAACCTTTCCTCAAGAAAATCGTCGAGGAAACAATGTTTGACATCCTATCTGCAAGATTTCATAAATAATGCAGTAATCGCTAATATAATTCCAACAGACTCTTAGCATCGCTACGAGTGAGAAAGTCTCATCATAGTCAACTCCTTGAACTTATCGGAAAACATCTTAACGACAAGTCGAGCTTTCTTAATGGTGACATTTACCATCATTGTCCGCCTTCCTTTTAAAATCCATCTGCACTCAACAGCCTTACGACCATCGAGCTGTTCTGCCAAAGTCTACACTTTGTTTCCATACATGGATCCTCTCTCGGATTTTATGGCCTCGAGCCATTTATCGGAATCTGGGCCCACCATCGCTTCTCCATAGCTCGTAGGTTCATTGTTGTCTAGCAACATGACTTCCAAGACAGGATCACGTACCACTCTGAAGTAGTACGCATCCTTGTCATCCCACGAGGTTTGGTAGTGACTTGATCTGAAGTTTCATGATCACTATCATAAGCTTCCACTTCAATTGGTGTAGGTGCCACAGGAACAACTTCCTGTGCCCTGCCACACACTAGTTGAAGAGACGGTTCAATAACCTCATCAAGTCTCCACCATCCTCCCACTCAATTCTTTCGAGAGAAACTTTTCCTCGAGAAAGGACCCGATTCTAGAAACAATCCCTTATTGCTTTCGAATCTGAGACAGGAGGTATACCCAACTGTTTTGGGTGTCCTATGAAGATGCATTTATCCGCTTTGGGTTCGAGCTTATCAGCCTGAAACTTTTTCACATAAGCGTCGCAGCCCCAAACTTTTAAGAAATGACAGCTTAGGTTTCTCTAAACCATAGTTCATACGGTGTCATCTCATCGGAATTACGTGGTTCCCCTTTTAAAGTGAATGTGGTTGTCTCTAATGCCTAACCCATAAACTATCGTGGCAATTCGATAAGAGACATCATGGTATGCATCATATCCAATAGGGTGCAATTATGATGTTTGGACACACCATCACACTATGGTGTTCCAGGCTGTATTAGTTGTGAAACAATTTCCACAATGTCTTAATTCTGTGCCAAACTTGTAATTCAGATATTCATCTCTATGATCATATCATAGATATTTTATCCTCTTGTCATGACGATCTTTCAACTTCACCCTGAAATTACTTGAACCTTTCAATAATTCAGACTCGTGATTCATCAAGTAAATATACTCAACATCTACTCAAATCATCTGTGAAGTAAAAACATAAGGATATCCACTACATGCCTCAGCACTCATTGGACTGCACACATCAAAATGTATTACTTCCAACAAGTTGCTTTCTAGTTCCATTTTACTGAAAACGAGGCTTTCAGTCATCTTGCCCATGATTTGCATGTCTCAAGTGATTCAAAATCAAGTGAGTCCAAACGGTCCATTTGCATGGAGTTTCTTCATGCATATACACCAATAGACATGGTTCGCATGTCTCAAACCTTTCAAAAACGAGTGAGCCCAAAAATCCATCAACATGGAGCTTCTTCATGCGTTTTATACTGATATGACTTACGTGGCAGTGCCACAAGTAGGTGGTACTATCATTACTATCTTTTGGCATGAACATGTGTATCACTACGATCGAGATTCAATAAACCATTCATTTTAGGTGCAAGACCATTGAAGGTATTATTCAAATAAACAGAGTAACCATTATTCTCCTTAAATGAATAACCGTATTGCGATAGACATAATCCAATCATGTCTATGCTCAACGCAAACACCAATCTCGATGGTAGAGGGAGCGTGCGATGCTTGATCATATCAACATTGGAAACACTTCCAACACATATCGTCAGCTCACCTTTAGCTAGTCTCCGTTTATTCCGTAGCTTTTATTTCGAGTTACTAACCCTTAGCAACCGAACTGGTATCTAATACCCTGGTGCTACTAGGAGTACTAGTAAAGTACACATCAACACAATGTATATACAATATACTTCTATCGACCTTGCCAGCCTTCTCATATACCAAGTATCTAGGGTAATTCTGCTCCAGTGGCTGTTCCCCTTATTACAGAAGCACTCAGTCTCGGGTTTGGGTTCAACCTTGGGTTTCTTCACTAGAGCAGCAGCTGAATTGCCGTTTCATGAAGTATCCCTTTGTTCCCTTGCCCTTCTTGAAACTAGTGGTTTCACCAACCATCAACAATTGATGCTCCTTCTTGATTTCTACTTTCGCGGTGTCAAACATCGCGAATATCTCAAGGATCATCATATATGTCCCTGATATATCATAGTTCATCACGAAGCTCTAGCAGCTTGGTGGTAATGACTTCGGAGAACCATCACTATTTCATCTGGAAGATCAACTCCCACTCGATTCAAGTGATTGTCGTACTCAGAAAATCTGAGCACAAGCACAACAATTGAGCTTTTCTCCTTAGTTTGCAGGCTAAGAAAATCATCGGAGGTCTTATACCTCTTGACGTGGGCACGAGCCTGAAATCCCAATTTCAGTCCTTGGAACATCTCATATGTTCTGCAATGTTTCAAAAATGTCTTTGGTGCCTCAAGTCTAAACCATTTTGCATTACGCACTGAACTATCATGTAGTCATCAAAACGTGTATGTCAGATGTTCGCAACATCCACAGACAACGTTGGAGGTTCAGCACACTGAGCGGTGCATTAAGGACATAAGCCTTCTATGAAGCAATGAGGACAATCCTCAGTTTACGGACCTAGTCCGCATAATTGCTACTATCAACTTTCAACTAAATTTTCTCTAGGAACATATCTAAACAGTAGAACTAAAGCGCGAGCTACAACATAATTTGCGAAGACCTTTTGACTATGTTCAGGATAATTAAGTTCATCTTATGAACTCCCACTCAGATAGACATCCCTCTAGTCATCTAAGTGATTACATGATCCGAGTCAACTAGGCCGTGTCCGATCATCACGTGAAACGGACTAGTCATCATCGGTGAACATCTTCATGTTGATCGTATCTTCTATACGACTCATGCTCGACCTTTCGGTCTTCTGTGTTCCGAGGCCATGTCTATGCACATGCTAGGCTCGTCAAGTTAACCCTAAGTGTTTTGCATGTGTAAAACTGTCTTACACCCGTTGTATGTGAACGTAAGGATCTATCACACCCGATCATCACGTGGTGCTTCGAAACGACGAACTTTAGCAACGGTGCACAGTTAGGGGAGAACACTTCTTGAAATTGTTGTAAGGGATCATCTTATTTACTACCGTCGTTCTAAGTAAACAAGATGTATAAACATGATAAACATCACATGCAACCAAATAATAGTGACATGATATGGCCAATATCATATAGCTCCTTTGATCTCCATCTTGGGGCTCCATGATCATCTTGTCACCGGCATGACACCATGATCTCCATCATCATGATCTCTATCATCGTGTCTTCATGAAGTTGTCTCGTCAACTATTACTTCTACTACTATAGCTAACGGTTAGCAATAAAGTAAAGTAATTACATGACGTTTATGTTGACACGCAGGTCATAAATAAATTAAGACAACTCCTATGGCTCCTGCCGGTTGTCATACTCATCGACATGCAAGTCATGATTCCTATTACAAGAACATGATCAATCTCATACATCACATATACCATTCATCACATCCTTCTGGCCATATCACATCACATAGCATACCCTGCAAAAACAAGTTAGACGTCCTCTAATTGTTGTTTGCATGTTTTACGTGGCTTCTATGGGTTTCTAGCAAGAACGTTTCTTACCTACGCAAAAACCACAACGTGATATGCCAATTGCTATTTACCCTTCATAAGGACCATTTTCATCGAATCCGATCCGACTAAAGTGGGAGAGACAGACACCCGCTAGCCACCTTATGCAACTAGTGCATGTCAGTCGGTGGAACCAGTCTCACGTAAGAGTACGTCTAAGGTCGGTCCGGGTCGCTTCATCCCATGATGCCGCCGAATCAAGATAAGACTAGTAACGGCAAGCAAATTGACAATATCGACGCCCACAACTACTTTGTGTTCTACTCGTGCATAGAAACTACGCATAGACCTAGCTCATGATGCCACTGTCGGGGAACGTAGCATAAATTCAAAATTTTCCTACATGTCACCAAGATCTATCTATGGAGTCATCTAGCTATGAGGGAGGAGTGGATCTACATACCCTTGTAGATCGCGCGCGGAAGCGTTCAAGAGAACGGGGTTGACGGAGTCGTACTCGTCGTGATCCAAATCACCGATGATCCTAGCACCGAACGGACGGCACCTCCGCGTTCAACACACGTACGGAGCAGCGACGTCTCCTCCTTCTTGATCCAGCAAGGGGGAGGAGAGGTTAATGGAGATCCAGCAGCACAACGGCGTGGTGGTGGAAGTAGCGGGATTCCAACAGGGCTTCGCCAAGCGCTGCGGGAGGAGGAAGATGTGTCGTGGGAGGGAGAGGGAGGCGCCAGGGCTTAGGTATGGTTGCTCCTCCTTTTCCCCACTATATATAGGGCCAAGGGAGAGGGGGGAGGCGCAGCCCTTGCCCCTTCCTCCAAGGAAGGGTGCGGCCAAGGGGGGGGAGGAGTCCATCCTCCCCAAGGCACCTCGGAGGTGCCTTCCCCCTTTAGGACTCTCCCTTTTCCTCTTCTCTTGGTGCATGGGCCCCTTGGGGCTGGTTCCCTTGGCCCATATAGGCCAAGGCACACCCCCTACAGCCCATGTGGCCCCCCGGGGCAGGTGGCCCCACCCGGTGGACCCCCGGGACCCTTCCGGTGGTCCCGGTACAATACTGATGACCCCGAAACTTGTCCCGATGGCCGAAATAGCACTTCCTATATATAATTATTTACCTCCGAACCATTCTGGAACTCCTCGTGACGTCCGGGATCTCATCCGGGACTCCGAACAACTTTCGGGTTACCGCATACTAATATCTCTATAACCCTAGCGTCACCGAACCTTAAGTGTGTAGACCCTACGGGTTCGGGAGACATGCAGACATGACCGAGATGACTCTCCGGTCAATAACCAACAGCGGGATCTGGATACCCATGTTGGCTCCCACATGTTCCATGATGATCTCATCAGATGAACCACGATGTCAAGGACTTAATCAATCCCGTATACAATTCCCTTTGTCTATCGGTACGACACTTGCCCGAGATTCGATCGTCGGTATCCCGATACCTTGTTCAATCTCGTTACCGGCAAGTCTCTTTACTCGTTCCTTAACACATCATCCCGTGATCAACTCCTTGATCACATTGTTCACATTATGATTATGTCCTACCGAGTGGGCCCAGAGATACCTCTCCATTTACACGGAGTGACAAATCCCAGTCTCGATTCGTGCCAACCCAACAGACACTTTTGGAGATACCTGTAGTGTACCTTTATAGTCACCCAGTTATGTTGTGACGTTTGGCACACCCAAAGCACTCCTACGGTATCCGGGAGTTGCATAATCTCATGGTCTAAGGAAATGATACTTGACATTAGAAAAGCTTTAGCATACGAACTACACGATCTTGTGCTATGCTTAGGATTGGGTCTTGTCCATCACATCATTCTCCTAATGATGTGATCCCGTTATCAACGACATCCAATGTCCATGGTCAGGAAACCGTAACCATCTATTGATCAACGAGCTAGTCAACTAGAGGCTTACTAGGGACATGGTGTTGTCTATGTATCCACACATGTATCTGAGTTTCCTATCAATACAATTATAGCATGGATAATAAACGATTATCATGAACAAGGAAATATAATAATAACTAATTTATTATTGCCTCTAGGGCATATTTCCAACAGTCAGGGCTCCCCCAGAGGTGATGTTGTCCTTCAAAACGAGACGGGCCATCCCCCCTTATGATGATGACACAGTGGAACTCTCAATGAAAGCACCAATGTCGGTGTCAAAACCGGCGGATCTCGGGTAGGGGGTCCCGAACTGTGCATCTAAGGCGGATGGTAACAGGAGGCAGGGGACACGATGTTTACCCAGGTTCGGGCCCTCTTGATGGAGGTAATACCCTACGTCCTGCTTGATTTTTCTTCATGATATGAGTATTACAAGAGTTGATCTACCACGAGATTGTAGAGGCTAAACCCTAGAAGCTAGCCTATGGTATGATTGTATGTTGTCCTACGGACTAAACCCTCCGGTTTATATAGACACCGGAGGGGGCTAGGGTTACACAAGGTCGGTTACAAGGGAGGAGATCTACATATCCGTATTACCTAGCTTGCCTTCCACACCAAGGAGAGTCCCATCCGGACACGGGACGAAGTCTTCAATCCTGCATCTTCATAGTCCAACAGTTCGGCTAAAGGATATAGTCTGGCTGTTCGGAGACCCCCTAATCCAGGACTCCCTCAAGCATGCTTACTAATAAGTTCAAGTTCACCTTTAACATTAGCCATATAATCACTCAAGTGTTCAGTCATATAAGCATTATGCTTCAACTGTCTACCGACATAAGCATTAAAATCTTCTTGCTTAACCATAAAGTTATCAAATTCATCCATACATTGGCTAGAAAACTTAGCAGGAGGGATTTCAGCTTTATCATATATAGAGAGAGAGAATTTACCTTGACTACCTGTGTTGGGTTACCAAGACCATGTGTTTCTTCAATAGGTGATGAATTAGGACCATGTATTTCTTCAACAGACGGTAAATTCTTAACATCTTCAGCTTTTATACCTTTTTCTTTCATAGATTTATTTGCCTCTTGCATATCTTCGGGACTGAGAAATAGAATACCCCTTTTCTTCGGAGTTGGCTTAGGGGTTGGTTCAGGAAGTGTCCAATTATTTTCATTGGTCAACATATTATTCAATAGAATTTCAGCTTTATCAACTATTCTTTCCCTGAAAACACAACCAGCACAACTATCCAGGTAATCTCTTGAAGCATCAGTTAGTCCATTATAAAAGATATCAAGTATTTCATTTTTCTTTAGAGGGTGATCAGGCAAAGCATTAAGTAATTGGAGAAGCCTCCCCCAAGCTTGTGGGAGACTCTCTTCTTCAATTTGCAAAAATTATATATTTCCCTTAAAGCAGCTTGTTTCTTATGAGCGGGGAAATATTTAGCAGAGAAGTAATAAATCATATCCTGGGGAGTACGCACACAACCAGGATCAAGAGAATTAAACCATATCTTAACATCACCCTTTAATGAGAACAGAAATAATTTAAGGAAATAATAGTAGTGAGTTTTCTCATCATTAGTGAACAGGGTAGCTATATCATTTAATTTAGTAAGATGTGCCACAACAGTTTCAGATTCATAGCCATAGAAAGGATCAGATTCAACCAAAGTAATTAACTCAGGATCAACAGAGAAATCATAATCCTTATC
The DNA here is from genome assembly GCF_056163025.1 of Triticum urartu. Lineage (NCBI taxonomy): Eukaryota > Viridiplantae > Streptophyta > Magnoliopsida > Poales > Poaceae > Triticum > Triticum urartu. The sequence continues at coordinate 538,346,577 of NC_141878.1, read as the reverse complement.
AGTAATAAAGATAGATGAAGTAGCATAAGTAGGATCATATTTCATTCTAGCATTCAAAGATTTTTCTTTAAGCTTAGCTAATAATTTCTTAAGATCACTTCTATCATTGCAAGCAAGAAAGCCTCTAGCAGTTTCTTCATCCATAACATAACCCTCAGGAACAACAGGCAATTCATATCTAGGGGGAGAATCTTCATCATCACTTTCATCAATATTATCAGTTTCAATAATTTTATTCTCTCTAGCCCTAGCAAGTTGTTCATCAAGAAATTCACCTAGTGGCACAGTAGTATCAAGCATAGAAGTAGTTTCATCATAAGTATCATGCATAGCAGAAGTGGCATCATCAATAACATGCAACATATTAGAATTAATAGCAGAAGCAGGTTTAGGTGTCGCAAGCTTACTCAAATTAGAAGGTGAATCAAGTGCATAGCTAGATGGCAGTTCCTTACCTCCCCTCGTAGTTGAGGGAAAAATCTTGATTCTTTGATCTTTCAAATTCTTCATAATGATAAGCAGATATAAATCCCAAGTGACTCAAAGAATAGAGCTATGCTCCCCGGCAACGGCGCCAGAAAATGTTCTTGATAACCCACAAGTATAGGGGATCGCAACAGTTTTCAAGGGTAGAGTATTCAACCCAAATTTATTGATTCAACACAAGGGGAGCCAAAGAATATTCTCAAGTATTGGCAGCTGAGTTGTCAATTCAACCACACCTGGAAACTTAATATCTGCAGCAAAGTATTTAGTAGCAAAGTAATATGATAGTAGTGGTAATGGTAGCAAAAGGTAACGGTAGCAAAAGTAATATTTTTGGGTTTTGTAGTGATTGTAACAGTAGCAGCGGAAAAGTAAATAAGCAAAGAACAATATATGAAAAGCTCATAGGCATTGGATCGCTGATGGAGAATTATGCCAGATGCGATCGATCATGTAATAGTCATAACCTAGGGTGACACAGAACTAGCTCCAGTTCATCAATGTAATGTAGGCATGTATTCCGAATATAGTCATACGTGCTTATGGAAAAGAACTTGCATGACATCTTTTTCCCTACCCTCCCGTGGCAGCGGGGTCCTATTGGATGTTGGAAATATGCCCTAGAGGCAATAATAAAATAGTTATTATTATATTTCCTTGTTCATGATAATTTTCTATTGTTCATGCTATAACTGTGATATCTGGAAATCGTAATACATATGTGAATACATAGACTACAACATGTCCCTAGTGAGCCTCTAGTTGACTAGCTCGTTGATCAATAGATGGTTACGGTTTCCTGACCATGGACATTGGATGTCGTTGATAATGGGATCACATCATTAGGAGAATGATGTGATGGACAAGACCCAATCCTAAGCCTAGCACAAGATCGTGTAGTTCGTATGCTAAAGCTTTTCCAATGTCGAGTATCCTTTCCTTAGACCATGAGATTGTGCAACTCCCGGATGCCGTAGGAGTACTTTGGGTGTGCCAAACGTCACAACGTAACTGGGTGGCTATAAAGGTACACTATGGGTATCCCTGAAAGTATCTGTTGGGTTGGCACGAATCGAGACTGGGATTTGTCACTCCGTATGACGGAGAGGTATCTCTGGGCCCACTCGGTAAGACATCATCGTAATGAGGTCAATGTGACTAAGGGGTTGGTCACGGGATGATGTGTTACGGAACGAGTAAAGAGACTTGCCGTAACGAGATTAAACAAGGTATCGGTATACTGACGATCGAATCTCGGGCAAGTGCTATACCGGTAGACAAAGGGAATCGTATACGGTATTGATTGAATCCTTGACATCGTGGTTCATCCGATGAGATCATCGTGGAACATGTGGGAGCCAACATGGGTATCCAGATCCCGCTGTTGGTTATTGGCCGAAGAGATGTCTTGGTCATGTCTGCATAGTTCCCGAACCCGTAGGATTTACACACTTAAGGTTCGATGACGCTAGGGTTATAGGGAATAGATGTACGTGGTTACCGAATGTTGTTCGGAGTCCCAGATGAGATCCCGGACGTCACGAGGAGTTCTGAAATGGTCCGGAGGTAAATATTTATATATGGGAAGTCCTGTTTTGGACACCGGAAGTGGTCTAGTCATTATCGGTAACGTACCGGGACCACCGGAAGGTTTAGGGGTCCACCGGGAGGGGCCACCAGCCCCGGGGGCCTGCGTGGGCCAAGTGTGGGAAGGGACCAGCCCCTAGGTGGGCTGGTGCGCCTCCCACAAGAGGCCCAAGGCGCAGGGAAGGGGGAAGGGGGAAACCCTAGGCTCAGATGGGCCTAAGGCCCACCTAGGGTGCGCCCCCCCCCCCTCTCCCCCCCTCTGGACGACCCCTAGATGCATCTAGGGCTGGCCGCCACCCCTAGGGGGAACCCTAGATGGGGGCACAGCCCCTCCCCTCCCCCTATATATAGTGGGGGTTTTGGGGCTGCCAGAGACACGAGTCTCCCTCTCTCTGGCGCAGCCCTACCCCTCTCCCTCCTCGTCCCTCGAAGTGCTTGGCGAAGCCCTGCTGGAGTGCCACGCTCCTCCACCACCACCACGCCGTCGTGCTGCTATTGAACGGAGTCTTCCCCAACCTCTCCCTCTCTCCTTGCTGGATCAAGGCGCGGGAGACGTCACCGGGTTGCACGTGTGTTGAACGCGGAGGCAACGTTGTTTGGTGCTTAGATCGGATTCGGCCGCGATCTGAATCGCTTCGTGTACGACTCCTTCATCCGCGTTCTTGTAACACTTCCGTTTCGCGATCTTCAAGGGTATGAAGATACACTCCCCTCTCTCTCGTTGCTAGTCTCTCCATAGATTGATCTTGGTGATGCGTAGAATTTTTTTCATTTCTGCAACGATCCCCAACATTGGAAACTAAGGGATATTAAGGCCTCCTTTTAATAGAGTACCGGACCAAAGCATTAACACATAGTGAATACATTAACTCCTCAAACTACGGTCATCACCGGTAAGTATCCCGATTATTGTCACTTCGGGATTAACGGATCGTAACACATAATAGGTGATTATAGACTTGCAAGATAGGATCACAAACTCTCATATATTCATGAAAACATAATAGGTTCAGATCTGAAATCATGGCACTCGGGCCCTAGTGACAAGCATTAAGCATAGCAAAGTCATAGCAACATCAATCTCAGAACATAGTGGATACTAGGGATCAAACCCTAACAAAACTAACTCGATTACATGATAAATCTCATCCAACCCATCACCGTCCAGCAAGCCTACAATGGAATTACTCATGCACGGCGGTGAGCATCATGAAATTGGTGATGGAGGAAGGTTGATGATGATGATGGCGAGGATTCCCCTCTCCGGAGCCCCGAACGGACTCCAGATCAGCCCTCCCGAGAGAGTTTAGGGCTTGGCGGCGGCTCCGTATCGTAAAACGCGATGAATCCTTCTATCTGATCTTTTTCTCCCCAAAAGTGAATATATGGAGTCAAGGTTGAGGTCGGTGGAGCGTCAGGGGGGCCACGAGGCAGGGGGCGCGCCCAGGGGGTAGGGTGCGCCCCCCACCCTCGTGGACAGGTGGTGGGCCCCCTGGCGTGGATCTTTCTTCCAGTATTTTTTATATATTCCAAAATAATTCTCCGTTGATTTTCAGGTCATTCCGAGAACTTTTATTTCTGCACAAAAATAACACCATGGCAATTCTACTGAAAACAGCATCAGTCCGGGTTAGTTCCATTCAAATCATGCAAGTTAGAGTCCAAAACAAGGGCAAAAGTGTTTGGAAAAGTAGATACGATGGAGACGTATCAGCGGGACACCTCAAGCTTCCCCAACAACCCTTGGCGCGAAGGACGGGCTTGGCTGTGCACTGGAGTTTGCGCGCGGGCGTGGCGCCGTATGCCACGAGCTCTTCAGGGAGGTGATGGGTGCGCTGAGCCGCCTTGGAGAAGAGCTTGTCGAAGTCGACGCTCGCCTTGAGAAAGAGGACCTTCGCCTGGATCACGAGTGGCACCAATTGAAGGTCGCCATCAACCTTGGGCAGCTTCAGCATGAGCGCGACAAGGCAAAGGCCACGGTGTCCCTTGCGACCCCACGCGAGGCCAGCGCCCGGACCTTGGAGGAGGCCAGGGAGGCCGACCATCATTACGAGGCCGCCGAGGAGCACGAACGGGAGCTCCAGGCCTTGAATGCTACCCTCGAGCAACAGATCGAGGCGCGCAAGGCCATCTTGGTGTCGATGAGGGAAGCACCTTCCGAATAGAAGGAGATCCTGAAGCGCGAGGAGGCACTGGCGCTGGAGGCCTTGGAGCGCAGCCTGGAGCTTGAGAGACTCGAGGTGAGGGAGCACCAGGTGGCCACGGCTGAGGACGCCGTTACCGCGCGGGAAGCCAAGGTCCAGGAGGAGGTCGCCTGGATGGTGGCGAAGGTTCGTGCAGATCTTGCCGATGAGTACCGCCTGAAGCTGGAGTTCCTAGAGGCCGAAGCTGAGGGCAGGACCGCCGCCCTCAGGACAAAGCTGAACGAGACGGAGCAGCGTGAGAAGGCCGCCAAGGCGGCTGAGGCTTCATCCCTGGCTGACTTGGCCTCATCATGCGCCGACTTGCTCTCGCTCCAGCGGCAGATTGATGGCGCCACATCCCTCGTGAAGCAGAATGCGGACGAGGCATGTCGTTGGCAGACGCTGCAGCGTGAGCATGCCCCCATGCTTTAGGCACTTAGGGTGAGCGCCAACCGGGCCCTGGGTGCCATCTGTGAGGAGAGCGTCCCTCATCCCCGCGTGGAAGATTACGCCAGCCACCTTCGCTTCTTCACTGAGGTCGTGATGCACCTGGAGGACCGGGCTGCGAGGGCCCGCGAGCTCGTCAAGGAGAGGAGTCGGGCCCTCCTTGGGCGTGCATTCTCACGCGTCTTCAGTCATCTTCAGAACCTCGACCCCCACTTTGATTTTGACGCGCCATAGCCCCAGTCCCCGGGGCTATCCGGGACAACCTGTCGTACTGGGTGGACGATCGTCTGGACACTCTGGTCAGAGAGTTCGCCCCCGAGGACAACGCGGCGGTGATCGTGGCGGATGAAGATGGCGTGGATGACGATGATGAAGACGACGTCAGTGACAGCACAAGTAGCGCAGATGAGAGCGACCAGGATGGTGCTGGGGGCAGCACGTCCAGTTAGGCCCGCATTCCTTCACTTGAACCTGCACGCAAAGACTTGGACATGGCCCCGTAGGACGTGAGAGCATTTTGGAGGGGGGCCTTGTAATGTGTGAATTAATGTTCTGTCTTTTTAAAGCTGGACTTGAAATGTGCTATCGCGAGCTTGTGATCCCCCGAGCAGGGTTGTAGCTGAGACTTATCTTGATCTTAGTAGGCCTTGAGCGGGTCATGAGGTCATAGACGCGCCTTCCTTCTGAGGAGAGTTCCCCGGGGCTCGTGAGGTCTTGACCTCCCCAGGGGCCTGCTGGCTTGCCCAAGAGAGCCTCGCGAGGAGCGAATGCCAGACTATGGCTGCGTATGCGCGCGGTGATCCTACGCCAATTGCGTCCTTGGCCTGGGAGGCCTCACCGTTGCCTGGGCCAACCTGAGTGTGCCTGGTGCGCCATACCACACCCAGCCCCTGCTCGCGAGGCGCTCGCAGGGAGGAAAGCGGGTGCGAGCCCCTCAGGAAAACAAGAAACCAGAAGTCAAGAAATCGGCACAAATCGAGAGAAAACTCCCCCCGTTTTTGACAACATAAAGAGAACTTCGAATCTCAATCCAAAAAGCGGTGAATCAAGTTACAAAGAAAGGGGCGAAAGCAAACAGCCGCGTCTGGCACCTAGCTAGTCTTCTTGTCTTCTCACCAGCGCAGAGCTAAGTGCTTTCACTGGATGTGAGCATAGTCATTAGGGGACAGTGTCGACGACTAGCGCGGAGCATGGTGCTTCCACTTGGATGTGGGCGGGATCCCCCGAGGCCGAGGGGCGGCACTCTGGAGACTCCGGGGCATGTAGAGCCCCACTCATTATTACGTGAGAGTGTCACGAGCGGAGACCTTCACAGGCGTGAGCCTTGCTTCATATCGCCTGACGAGGGCCCCGCCCTATGCCTCCCCCGACCACCGTTGGGGTGTCCGGAAACCAGGACGAGACCAAGGGGCAAGGGGGACGCTGGCGGCGCCCTCGGCAACCACGGGCCCTCTGCCGGGGGGAGGGCTCACCAGTGCCTCCCCCGACAGAGGACCTACCTCCGTGCGACGCCTTGCTCCATGCGGCGCACAGGAGGCCCTGCCTCCGGGCCCTGCCCACGTAGCCCCCAGTGCCTGATACGTCTCCGTCGTATCTACTTTTCCAAACACTTTTGCCCTTGTTTTGGACTCTAACTTGCATGATTTGAATGGAACTAACCCGGACTGACGTTGTTTTCAGCAGAATTACCATGGTGTTATTTATGTGCAGAAACAAACGTTCTCGGAATGACCTGAAACTTCATGGAGCAACTTTTTGGGAAATATAAAAAATACCTGCAAAAGATGAAGGCCAGGGGGCCCACCGCCTATCCACGAGGATGGGGGGCGCGCCTGCCCCCCTAGGGCGCGCCCCCTACCTCGTGGGCCCCCTGGAGCTCCTCCGACTCCAACTCTATATATTGTGTTTCAGGGAGAAAAAATCGGAGAGAAGAATTCATCACGTTTTACGATATGGAGCCGCCGCCAAGCCCTAAAACCTCTTGGGAGGGCTGATCTGGAGTCCATTCGGGGCTCCGGAGAGGGGAATCCGTCGCCATCGTCATCATCAACCATCCTCCATCACCAATTTCATGATGCTCACCGCCGTGCGTGAGTAATTCCATCGTAGGCTTGCTGGACAGTGATGGGTTGGATGAGATCTATCATGTAATTGAGTTAGTTTTGTTAGGGTTTGATCCCTAGTATCCACTATGTTCTGAGATTGATGTTGCTATGACTTTGCTATGCTTAATGCTTGTCACTAGGGCCCGAGTGCCATGATTTCAGATCTGAACCTATTATGTTTTCATCAATATATGAGAGTTCTAGATCCTATCTTGCAAGTCTATAGTCACCTATTATGTGTTATGATCCGTTAACCCCGAAGTGACAATAATCGGGATACTTACCGGTGATGACCGTAGTTTGAGGAGTTCATGTATTCACTATGTGTTAATGCTTTGTTCCGGTACTCTATTAAAAGGAGGCCTTAATATCCCTTAGTTTCTGTAAGGACCCCGCTGCCACGGGAGGGTAGGACAAAAGATGTCATGCAAGTTCTTCTCCATAAGCACGTATGACTATATTCGAAATACATGCCTACATTACATTGATGAACTGGAGCTAGTTCTGTGTCACCCTAGGTTATGACTGTTACATGATGAACTGCATCCGGCATAATTCTCCATCACTGATCCATTTCCTACGAGCTTTCCATATATTGTTCTTCGCTTATTTACTTTTCCGTTGCTATTGCTATCATCACTACAAAATACCAAAAACATTACTTTTACTACTGTTACCTGTTGTTACCGTTACCACTACTATCATATTACTTTGCTACTAAATACTTTGCTGCAGATACTAGGTTTCCAGGTGTGGTTGAATTGACAACTCAGCTGCTAATACTTGAGAATATTCTTTGGCTCCCCTTGTGTCGAATCAATAAATTTGGGTTGAATACTCTACCCTCGAAAACTGTTGCGATCCCCTATACTTGTGGGTTATTAGTGCCCTGGTCCTGCCAGGAGAAGGACACCGCCCTGGGGTCTCCGGCCGCTGTCATGGCCTGGTTCACCTGCGGTCCATGGTTAGCATAAGCATGCCCCTGGGGTATCGGCCGTACCCTGTGGTCTTTGTTGTCGAAGGGTTCAGTGAAGCTTCCGTGCGGCTCGTGGAAAGCCCCGGCCTCAAGCGTACCCTTTGCCTAGCTCGGCTCGAGGAACGAGCTGGGGTCTTCCTCAGGCGTGTACTCCATGTCCATCATGCGGGGCACGTAGGCATCTGGGGCTACTGCACCGGAGCCATCACCTGGGTGCCCCACACCCTGGGCTAGTGGGACCTGCGCCTGGCCCTGGTGGCCACGGGGTGACGTCCTAGCACGGCCCCGTAGGGGGCCGCCAGAGTTTGCCCCGGCCGCAGGAGGTGCGGTCGTGGCAGGGCGAACGACGCCGAGGGTCGTGTTGTTGCTGTCGAATCCCTCGGGTGCTCTGGGGTGCACGGGCGCGTGGTGGCTAAGTCCTATTTATAGTGGCCTTGGTCCTCTTCACAAATGCAAGGCGGGAAGGGATCCCACAATGGCCAAATTTGAAGGGGACAACTAGTACAAGCTATCCTGACAAAAGTAGTCTTCGCCTGCAAAAGGCTCTAATAGTGACATTGCAGTGGGCTCCGCGATGACCTCCGTCCTGTCATCCTGGTGGTCTTGGTATTGTTGCACTGATATGGAAACCTTTGCTCGATTCCTCGGGACTCCACGCCTGCGCTTGCCTCCTTGGCACCAAAGGGAAAATTGATACACTACGCCCGCTCGCGCCCGCCTGGCCTTGGTCGTCATGGCTCACGTCATGTGAACCTCGCGAGGTGCACCTTGCCTTGATATCTCTGCTCCTCGGGAACCAGCCTGGTGAGGCAGCCCCCTAGGGAGGCCTTGGTGTCGTCTGCCTCGCGAGACTTGGCCCCTCGCGAGGGTCTTGGGTTGTTGTAGCTGGAGCTGGACCGTACCGGGCCGTCGATGGAGCCACATCACGGGCCGCAGGCAGGCAAGCCTGGGTACCCCCATTCCCAGGACACGGACAAAAACTCATCAAAGAAAACCATAGAGCCATCAAAATAAGCACACAATGCAAAGAAAACAGAATCTGTCAAAAAAGAATAGTCTGTAGCAATCTAGGTGTTTCAAATACTTCTGTAACTCCAAAAACTCTGAAAAGTTAGGACGACCTGGGAAATTTGTATATTGATCTATTGAAAAAGGAATGGCTATTTTATCGCTCTCTCGTTAAAAATGAGAATTATTTTCGTGAGCGCAAAAGTTTCTGTTTTTCAGTAAGATCAAACAACTATTACCTAAGAAGATCCTAAAGGCTTTACTTGGCACAAACACTAATTAAAACATAAAAAACACAATCATAACAGTAGAATAATTGTGCTAACACTCACAAACAGGAAGCAAAAAGCAAAAATAAATTTTATTCATTGGGTTATCTCTCAGCAAGCGCTACAGTTTCACGCCCTTAGCTAGGCATAAAGCAAGGATCTACGTTTTGTCATCTCCGGTTGGAGATCCATAAGATGCCCTCATGATTGATTCATATGGTGTCCTAATTCTTGTTCTAGGGAAGTGTTACATACCCTTCCTCAAAGGAAATTGGAACTTAATATTGCCTTCTTTCATATCAATCATGGCACCAATAGTGCGTAAAAACGGTCTACCAAGAATAATTGGACAAGACGGATTGCAATCAATATCAAGAACAATAAAATCTATGGGCACATAATTCCTATTTGCAAGAATAATAACATCATTAATTCTTCCCATAGGCTTTTTAATAGTAGAATCCGCCAAGTGCAAATTCAAAGAACATGATTCAATATCGGTAAGACCAAGCACATCACATAAAGATTCCGGAATTGTAGAAACACTAGCACCCAAGTCACACAAAGCAAAGCACTCATAATTTTTAATATTGACTTTGATAGTAGGTTCCCATTCATCATGCAATTTTCTAGGAACTGAAACTTCTAATTCCAACTTTTCTTCTAAAGCTTTCATCATAGCATCAACGATATGTTTAGTAAAAGCTTTATTTTGTTCATAAGCATGGGGTAAATTTATCATGGATTACAACAAAGAAATACAATCAATCAAAGAGCAACTATCATAATTAAAGTCTTTGTAATCCAAAAGAGTGGGCACATCAATAGCTAAAGTTTTGACCTCTTCAAACCCACTTTTATCAATTTTCTCAACAAGATTTTCACCCTCCGAAATATTGGGATGCCTTCTAACTAAAGTTGACTCTTCTCCAGTCCCTTTTTCATCAATCTTAACTTTACTAAACAAGTAATCAATAGAAGAAACACCAAAAAATTTAAGATCTTCATCACTTTTATGAAAGTAATCACTAGAAAACGCTTTTTCCAAAAATTCACTTTTAGCTCTAAGCATAGCGGTTCTTTTCTTACTTTCATCCATAGAAACATAAAGAGATTTAATTGATTCCTCTACCTTAGGCAAAAAAATCATCTTGAGACTTTCCACATCATGAGAAATTCTATCAACACTTCTAGACAAATCATCAATCTTCTTCAACTTTTCTTCTATGGTAGTGTTGAAAACTTTTTGCGTGTTGATAAATTCTTTAATATTATTCTCAAGATCAGAGGTGTTCCTATTATTATTATAAGAATGATTTCCATAGGAATTACCATAATTATTAGAGGAATTACTAGGAAAAGGCCTATGATTAAAATTACCTCTATAAGCATTGTTGTTGAAATTATATCGAGAGATAAAATTCACATCTACGGCATCACTATTTTGCTAAATCAAAGTAGACAAAGGCATATCATTGAAATTAATAGGATCACTTTTACTAGAAACCATTTTCATAAGAGCATCAACTTTTTCACTCAAAGAAGAAATTACTTCAACCAAATTAACTTTTTTACTAGTAGGAGCTCTTTCGGTATGCCATTGTGAATAATTTGCCATGATATTATCAAGAAATTTGGTGGCTTCACCCAAATTAATTTTCATAAAAGTACCACCCGCGGAGGAATCTAAAATATTGCAAGAAACAAAATTCAACCCCGCATAAAAACGTTATATGGTCATACAAAGATTTAACCCATGAGTTGGGCAATTCCTTAGCATCATTTTCATCCTTTCCAAAGATTGTGCAACATGCTCATGTTCAGGTTGATTGAAATTCATGATTTGAGTTCTAAGGGAAATAATTTTTGCGGGCGAAAAATACTTAGTGATAAAAGAATCTTTGCACTTATTCCAAGAATCAATACTATTGTGATGCAAATAAGAGAACCATTTTTTTGCAGAATCACGCAAAGAAAACGGAAATAATTTCATCTTCACCACATCAGTGTCCACATCTTTTTTTCTTTTGCATATCGCATAACTCCACGAAGGTATTAAGATGGGACGCGGCATCCTCATTAGAAGTACCGGAAAATTAATCTTTCATAACAAGATTCAGCAAAGCAGTATTAATATCACAAGACTCTGCACTAGCGGCAGGAGGACCAAGAGGAGTGCCAATAAAATCATTGTTGTTGGTATTTGAGAAATCACACAATTTGGTGCTCTCTTGAGTCATGATGACTACCCAACTAGATTGCACTCAAAAATAGATCCGGCAAGAAAACGGCGAACGAAAAAGAGGGGCGAATAAAACGGCAAATTTTTTTGAAGTAGGGGAGAGGAAAACGAGAGGCAAATGGCAAATAATGTAAATTGCGAGGAGATGAGATTTGTGATTAGGAAACTGGTATATGTTGAAGATCCTCCCCGGCAATGGCGCCAGATATTGGCATGTGGCGGGAGACTATCTTGATTTGATCCTCCCTGGCAACGACGCCAAAAATTCCTTTTGATGTCGCTTGAAGCTACGTCGGTATTTTCCCAAAGAGGAAGTGATGATGCAGCACAGCGGTGGTAGGTATTTCCCTCAGATATGAAACCAAGGTTATCGAAACAGTAGGAGAACCAAGCAACACAACGTAAACAACACCTGCACACAAATAACAAATACTCGCAATCCGACATGTAAAAGGGGTTGTCAATCCCTTTCGGGTAACGGCGCCAGAAATTGGCAAATGGACGTGAGAGAGTTGTAAATATTGATAGATCGAACGCCAAATAAAATAAATTGCAGCAAGGTATTTTTGTATTTTTGGTTTAGTAGATCTGGAAATAAAAGGCAAATAAAATAGATCGTGAAGGCAAATAATATGAGAAAGAGACCCGGGGGCCGTAGGTTTCACTAGTGGCTTCTCTCGCGAAAAATAGCAAACGGTGGGTAAACAAATTACTGTTGGGAAATTGATAGAACTTCAAATACTCGTGACGATATCCAGGCAATGATCATTATATAGGCATCACGTCCAAGATTAGTAGACCGACTCCTGCCTGCATCTACTACTATTACTCCACACATCGACCGTTATCCAGCATGCATCTAGTGTATTAAGTTTATGGAGAAACGGAGTAATGCAATAAGAACGATAACATGATGTAGACAAGATCTATCTATGTAGAGATAGATGATACGTCTCCAACGTATCTATAATTTTTGATTGCTCCATGCTACTTTATCTACTGTTTTGGACCATATTGGGCTTTATTTTCCACTTTTATATTATTTTTGGGACTAACCTATTAACCGGAGGCCCAGCCCAGAATTGCTGTTTTTTGCCTATTTCAGTATTTTGAGGAAACAGAATATCAAACGGAGTCCAAACGGAATGAAACCTTCGGGAACGTGATCTTCTCACCGAACGTGATCCAGGAGACTTGGACCCTACTCCAAGAAGTTTCTGGGGAGGTCACGAGGGTGGAGGGCGCCCCCCCCCCTGGGCGCGCCCCCTGCCTCGTGGGGCCCCCGTAGCTCCACCGACGTACTCCTTTCACCCATATATACCGTCGTACCCTAAAACTTCCAGAACAGAAGATAGATCGGGAGTTCCGCCGCCGCAAGCCTCCAGAACCACCAAAAACCAATCAGGACCCCTTTCCGGTACCCTGCCGAAGGGGGGATCCATCACCGGTGGCCATCTTCATCATCCCGGCGCTCTCCATGACGAGGAGGGAGTAGTTTTCCCTCGGGGCTGAGGGTATGTACCAGTAGCTATGTGTTTGATCTCTCTCTCTCGTGTTCTCTCTCGTGATCCTCTATGGCACGATCTTGATGTATCCCGAGCTTTGCTATTGTAGTTGGATCTTATGAAGTTTCTCCCCCTCTACTCTCTTGTGATGAATTGAGTTTCCCCTTTGAAGTTATCTTATTTGATTGAGTCTTTATGAGAACACTTGATGTATGTCTTGGTGATCAACTTGCGAGTTTCGTGACATTGGGAACCTATGCATGGGGGTTGGCACACGTTCTTGATTCTCCGGTAGAAACTTTGGGGCACTCTTTGAAGTACTTTTATGTTGGTTGGATAAATCTGAGATTGTATGATGCATATCATATAATCATGCCCACGGATACTTGAGGTGACAATGGAGTATCTAGGTGACATTAGGGTTTTGGTTGATTTGTATCTTAAGGTGTTATTCTAGTAAAAACTCCAGGGTTGTTTGTGACACTTATAGGAATAACCCAACGGATTGATTTGAAAGAATAACTTTGAGGTGGTTTCGTACCCTACCATAATCTCTACGTTTGTTCTCCGCTATTAGTGGCTTTGGAGTGACTCTTTGTTGCATGTTGAGGGATTGTTATATGATCTATCTATGTTATTATTGTTGAGAGAACTTACACTAGTGAAAGTATGAACCCTAGGCCTTGTTTCCTACCATTGCAATACCATTTACGCTCACTTTTATCACTTGCTACCTTGCTGTTTTTATTATTTAAGATTTCAAAAACCATTATCTACTATCCATATTGCACTTGTATCACCATCTCTTCGTCGAACTAGTGCACCTATACAATTTGCCATTGTATTGGGTGTGTTGGGGACACAAGAGACTTTTTGTTATTTGGTTGTAGGGTTGTTTGAGAGAGACCATCTTCCTCCTACGCCTCTCGCGGATTGATAAACCTTAGGTCATCCACTTGAGGGAAATTTGCTACTGTCCTACAAACCTGTGCACTTGCAGGCCCAACAACGTCTACAAGAAGAAGGTTGTGTAGTAGACATCAAGCTCTTTTCTGGCGCCGTTGCCGGGGAGGTGAGTGCTTGAAGGTATATCTTTAGATCTTGCAATCGAGTCTTTTAGTTTCTTGTTTTATCACTAGTTTAGTTTATAAAAGAAAATTACAAAAAATGGAATTGAGTTTGTCTCATACGCTTCACCTTTTTAATATCTTTCGTGAGTATGATGGAAAGGATAATTGTGCTCAAGTGCTAGAAGAAGAAATCTACAAAATGTTTGGCACTAAATCTTTGAATGATGAGCATGATTGCAATGTTGTTAGTACGAATTCTTTCAATATCCATGATGCACTTGATGATGGTCTCGTTATGCCTATTGCTTGTTGTGATGATTATGATTGGGAAGATAATGATACTTCTTATGATCTTGAAAATCTTTTTGGCACATGCTTGGAAGAATATAATAATTGCTATACTATTGGTGCTATCCATGCTATTAATGATGAGAGTGATTATGCTTATGATACGAAAAGGCCCAAGCTTGGGGAAGCTATGTTTGATGAGGATGACATATTTGAGAATATATTTGCTGCAATTAATGTCTGTCCCAAGCTTCGGGATTCTATGTTTAATAATGATGATATTTTTAGCCTTCCATGTTTTGATATGCAAAGTGATTATGATCAGAACAAAGTTGTTACTTATGATGATTATTGTGATGAAACTTATGCTATAAAAAGTAGTGATGATTATATTTATAAAACTTGTCATGATTATGATTACCCCTTCTCTGAACATTACTCCTTTAATATGGAAACAATTTATAGTATTCGACTTTCCTATGATACTCCCACTATTCCGAATGAGAAGAATTTTTCCTATGTGGAGAGTAATAAATTTTCTATGCTTGTAGATCATGAAAAGAATGCTTTAGGTGCTGGTTATATTGTTGAATTCATTCATGATGCTACTGAAAATTATTATGAGGGAGTAACATATGCTTGTAGGAATTGCAATAATATCAAGTTTCCTCTCTATGTGCTTAAAATTTTGAAGTTATGCTTGTTTTACCTTCCTATGAAAGTTGATTCTTGTCCCCACAAGTTGTTTTCTCACAAAATACCTATGCATAGGAAGTGGGTTAGACTTAAATGTGCTAGTCATATTCTTCATGATGCTCTTTTTATGTTTCAATTCTTATCCTTTTTGTGAGCCTCATTGAAATCATCATGCCTAGCTAGGGGCGTTAAACGATAGCGCTTGTTGGGAGGCAACCCAATTCTATTTTAGTTCCTTTCTTTTTGTTCCAGTTTAGTAATAAACAATCCATCTAGATTCTGTTTATATGTGGTTTTATCTTTTAATTAGTGTTTGTGCCAAGTTAAACCTATTAGATCTTCTTGGAAGATAGTTATTTGATCTTGCTGTAATTTCCAGAATCTTTGTGCTCAGTGCACGAATTGTCAAAAATCACCCGAACGTGATAAAATAGTGATTCCAATTGCTGCTGATCAATAAACAAATTGCCCAGGTCTTCTAATTTTGGTAGAATTTTTCGGGTTCCAGAAGTTTGCGTTAGTAACAGATTACTACGGACTGTTCTGTTTTTGACAGGTTCTGTTTTGCGTGTGTTGTTTGCTTATTTTGATGAATATATGGCTAGTAAAATAGTTTATAAACCATAGAGAAGTTGGAATACAGTAGGTTTAACACCAATACAAATAAAGAACAAGTTCACTATAGTACCTTAAAGTAGTCTTTTGTTTTCTTTCTCTAACGTAGCTCACGAGATTTCTATTGAATTTTGTGTTGTGAAGTTTTCAAGTTTTGGGTGAATTCTTTTGATGGATTATGGAACAAGGAGTGGAAAGAGCCTAAGATTGGGGATGCCCATGGCACCCCCAAGATAATCCAAGGACACCAAAAATTCAAAGCTTGGGGATGCCCCGGAAGGCATCCCCTCTTTCGTCCACTTCCATCGGTAATTTACTTGGAGCTATATTTTTATTCACCACATGATATGTGTTTTGCTTGGAGCGTCTTGTATTATTTGTGTCTTTTCTTGTTAGTCTACCACAATCATCCTTGCTGTACACACCTTTTGAGAGCCATGCATGAATTGAAATTTGTTAGAATACTCTATGTGCTTCACTTATATCTTTTTGAGCGTGATAATTTTTGATCTAGTGCTTCACTTAGATCTTTTAGAGCACGGTGGTGGTTTGTTTTAAAGAAACTTGATCTCTCATGCTTCACTTAGATTATTTTGAGAGTCGTTAATAGCATGGTAATTTTCTTAATGTTAATATACTTGGTATTCAAGATATGTGAAACTTTCTTTTTAGTGGGTTGAATACTAAGATAAGTTTGATGCTTGATAATTGTTTTGAGATATGGAGGTGATAATATCATAGTCGTGCTAGTTGAGTAGTTGTGAATTTGAGAAATACTTGTGTTGAAGTTATCAAGTCCCGTAGCATGCACGTATGGTTAAAGTTGTGTAACAAATTTGAAGCATGAAGTGTACCTGGCTTGTGCATCCTTATGAGTGGCGGTCGGGGACGAGCGATGGTCTTTTCCTACCAATCTATCCCCCTAGGAGCATGCGCGTAGTACTTGATTTTTGATGACTTCTAAATTTTTGCAATAAGTATATGAGTTCTTTTGACTAATGTTGAGTCCATGGATTATACGCACTTTTATCTTTCCGCCATTTGCTAGCCTCTTCGGTACCGTGCATTGCCCTTTCTCACATTGAGAGTTGGTGCAAACTTCGCCGGTGCATCCAAACCCCATGATATGATACGCTCTTTCACACATAAACCTCCCAATATCTTCCTCAAAACAGCCACCATACCTACCTATCATGGCATTTCCATAGCCATTCTGAGATATATTGCCATGCAACTTCCATCATCATCGTCATCATCATGACATGCTTTACTTTTGTCATATTGCCATTGCATGATCTTGTAGTTGACATCATATTTGTGGCAAAGCCACCATGCATTATTTTTCATACATGTCACTCTTGATTCATTGCACCATCCCGGTACACCGCCGGAGGCATTCATATAGAGTCATATCCTGTTCTAGTATCGAGTTGTAATCATTATGTTGTAATCAATAGAAGTGTGATGATCATCATTATTAGAGCATTGCCCAATCAAAAAAAAAGAGAAAGGCCAAAAAGAAAAAAAGAAAGGCCCAAAAAAAGAGAGAGAAAATAAAAAGGGCAATGCTACTATCTCTTTTTCCACACTTGTGCTTCAAAGTAACACCATGATTTGATATAGTGAGTCTCATAAGTTGTCTTGTTCATACTAGTGGGAATTTTTCATTATAGAACTTGGCTTGTATATTCCAACGATGGGCTTCCTCAAAATGCCCTAGGTCTTCATGAGCAAGCAAGTTGGATGCACACCCACTAGTTTTGTTTTGTTGAGCATTCTTAGCTCTAGTGCATCCGTTGCATGGCAATCCCTACTCCTTGCATTAACATCAATTGATGGGCATCTCCATAGCTCATTGATTAGCCTCGTTGATGTGGACTTTCTCCTTTTTTGTCTTCTCCACACAATTCCCATCATCATATTCTATACCACCCATAGTGCTATGTCCATGGCTCGCGCTCATGTATTGCGTGAAGGTTGAAAAAGTTTGAGATTATTTGAGTATGAAACAATTGCTCGGCTTGTCATCGGGGGTATAGAAGTTGGGAACATCTTTGTGTGACGAAAATGAAGCATAGCCTAACTATATGATTTTGTAGGGATGAACTTCCTTTGGCCATGTTATTTTGAGATGACATAATTGTTTGATTAGTATGCTTGAAGTATTATCATTTTTTATGTCAATATGAACTTTTGTCTTGAACCTTTCGGATCTGAATATTCATACCATGATTAAGAAGATTTACATTGAAATTATGCCAAAGTATCACTCCGCATCAAAAATTCTCTTTTTATCATTTACCTACTCGAGGACGAGCAGGAATTAAGCTTGGGGATGCCTGATACGTCTCCAACGTGTCTATAATTTTTTATTGCTCCATGCTACATTATCTACTGTTTTGGACTATATTGGGCTTTATTTTCCACTTTTATATAATTTTCGGGACTAACCTATTAACCGGAGGCCCAGCCCAGAATTGCTGTTTTTTGCCTATTTCAGTATTTCGAGGAAACAGAATATCAAACGGAGTCCAAACGGAATGAAACCTTCGGGAACGTGATCTTCTCACCGAACGTGATCCAGGAGACTTGGACCCTACTCCAAGAAGTTTCCGGGGAGGTCACGAGGGTGGAGGGCGCCCCCCCCCCCCCCTGGGCGCGCCCCCCTGCCTCGTGGGGCCCCCGTAGCTCCACCGACGTACTCCTTTCACCCATATATACCGTCGTACCCTAAACCTTCCAGAACAGAAGATAGATCGGGAGTTCCGCCGCCGCAAGCCTCCAGAACCACCAAAAACCAATCGGGACCCCTTTACGGTACCCTGCCGGAGGGGGGATCCATCACCGGTGGCCATCTTCATCATCCCGGCGCTCTCCATGACGAGGAGGGAGTAGTTTTCCCTCGGGGCTGAGGGTATGTACCACTAGCTATGTGTTTGATCTCTCTCTCTCTCTCGTGTTCTCTCTCGTGATCCTCTATGGCACGATCCTGATGTATCCCGAGCTTTGCTATTGTAGTTGGATCTTATGATGTTTCTCCCCCTCTACTCTCTTGTGATGAATTGAGTTTCCCCTTTGAAGTTATCTTATCGGATTTAGTCTTTATGAGAACACTTGATGTATGTCTTGGTGATCAACTTGCGGGTTTCGTGACATTGGGAACCTATGCATAGGGGTTGGCACACGTTCTTGATTCTCCGGTAGAAACTTTGGGGCACTCTTTGAAGTACTTTTATGTTGGTTGGATAAATCTGAGATTGTGTGATGCATATCGTATAATCATGCCCACGGATACTTGAGGTGACAATGGAGTATCTAGGTGACATTAGGGTTTTGGTTGATTTGTATCTTAAGGTGTTATTCTAGTAAAAACTCCAGGGTTGTTTGTGACACTTATAGGAATAGCCCAACAGATTGATTTGAAAGAATAACTTTGAGGTGGTTTCGTACCCTACCATAATCTCTACGTTTGTTCTCCGCTATTAGTGGCTTTGGAGTGACTCTTTGTTGCATGTTGAGGGATTGTTATATGATCTATCTATGTTATTATTGTTGAGAGAACTTACACTAGTGAAAGTATGAACCATAGGCCTTGTTTCCTACCATTGCAATACCGTTTACGCTCACTTTTATCACTTGCTACCTTGTTGTTTTTATTATTTCAGATTTCAAAAACCATTATCTACTATCCATATTGCACTTGTATCACCATCTCTTCGCCGAACTAGTGCACCTATACAATTTGCCATTGTATTGGGTGTGTTGGGGACACAAGAGACTTTTTGTTATTTGGTTGCAGGGTTGTTTGAGAGAGACCATCTTCCTCCTACGCCTCTCGCGGATTGATAAACCTTAGGTCATCCACTTGAGGGAAATTTGCTACTGTCCTACAAACCTGTGCACTTGCAGGCCCAACAACGTCTACAAGAAGAAGGTTGTGTAGTAGACATTAATAGACCCCATCCTTTTATCCTTAGTAGCAACGATACATACGTGTCGGTTCCCCTTCTATCACTAGGATTACGCACCGTAAGATCGAACCCACTACAAAGCACCTCTTCCCATTGCAAGATAAATAGATCAAGTTGGCCAAACAAAACCCAAATATCATAGAAGAAATACGAGGCTATAAGAAATCATGCATATAAGAGATCAAAGAAACTCAAATAACTTTCATGGATATAAAAAGATAGATTTGATCATAAACTCAAAGTTCATCCAATCCCAACAAACACATCACAAAAAGAGTTACATCATATGGTTCTCCAAGAGACCATTGTATTGAGAATCAAATGAGAGAGAGGAAGCCATCTAGCTACTAACTACGGACCCGAAGGTCTACAAAGAACTACTCACGCATCATCGGAGAGGCACCAATGGAAGAGGTGAACCCCTCTGTGATGGTGTCTAGATTGGATCTAGTGGCTCTGGACTCTGCGGCGCCTGCAATTGATTTTCATGGACTCCCCTAGGGTTTCTGGAATATTGGGGTATTTATAGAGCAAAGAGGCGGTCAGGGGGCACCCGAGGTGGGCACAACCCACCAGGGCGCGCCTAGGTGGGCACAACCCACCAGGGTGCGCCCTGGTGGGTTGTGCTCTCCTTGGAGCACCCCCCAGGCGCAGCCTTGGCCCGTTAGGTGTCTTCTGGTCCATAAAAAATATTCGTAAAGTTTCATTGCATTTGGACTCCGTTTGGTATTGATTTTCTGTGATGTAAAAAACATGCAAAAAATAGCAACTCTCACTTGGCACTATGTCTAATGTTTAAGAATTCACCTGACTAATCAGTTAACGGGCCGGTTAATCGCTACTCACAGGATGGTCGAATCGAATAACACCTATTCGTTGCGTTAACTTTGTTGGGTTCTACGGTAGGGTGCATCGACTGCAAATTGAAATTTTCCTACGCGCAGAACAACGAAGAACATGCTACGGGAGATGGATCACAGTTCGTTACCACTAGACGCGCAGTGCCGTGCAGCGAAAGAAGAGTTGGGGCAGCGCATCCGCGTGGATCGTCTCCTCCTTGTCCGATCTCCCTTGTATAGCCGGTCGTCGGTTCCCACGTACAGGTTCGCCGGAGCGGCGCAAGTGCACTGCCTCTAACGGTATCCGCGCGTGCAAGAGGAACATCGTGCGGCAGACTGCTAGGTCCGATCACACAACCGGCGGCGAGTGGAGGTGTCTATTTGCAACACATGTAAACCCTAGTGACAGCGCCGAAGCAATCAATCGCATGAGTGTGCGGCACCTCCACTTATATAGGTGTCCGTCATGGGCTCAACGCTTGGGCCTCGCACGGACTCTAAAGCCCATAAGTCTACTCGGCCACAATCCGAATACAGCTCGGATCACATCCGACCAGTGTCCTCATATCCGACCTCGTAGGTTCCTTCCCTTAAGCGTGCGACCCCTTAGGTTCAAGCCGGCTTGGTCGCAGTTCGGATCACCTCCGGACTACATGGCTGGTAGTGGCCTCTAGCAAGGCGTGCCGACCACCAAGCAGACGATGAAGCTGGTTAGGCGAACCTGTACATCACACTTCCATTCCTTTTGCCACACGATATATGTTGTCGGGCTCAAGGCGAGTTTGTCACCCTTGTGCTAGCCCGACCTCTTTCTCGTTCCAGTGATGCCGACCACAAACCGGATTATCTCATAATCCTTGTCGCATGGCCATGCTTATTCTGGTCGGATCACACGAGGGGCCCAGAATATATCTCTCCTGATCGGAGGGGCAAATCCCATCTTGCTCGACCACGTCTCGCGGCATGGTTCTGGACAAACCCGAAACCTACCTTTATAACTACCCACTTACGAAGTAGCGTTCGGTCGGCCCAAAGCAAGTCTGTCACCATCCCGAGTACATGCGTCAGCTCAGGTCTTAGGACATAGAACATATGTTGTACTCGAGACTCACAGATGACATATCGTTGTGTCTCATAGTTGGGTATGTCCGACTCGGACCTTATCTCGACTCGGATCCGACTACGTCGAATCCGACCAGATCCTTCCAAGTCCATATTATCCGGTTAGCATCCAATGCTCCATGGCTAGTGAGACCAAGCCATCGACCGTGTCATATGCTAGTCTAGTTGGCTGCGCGTCCACACAGCCCTTTCGACTAGGGACCTTTTAGGACAGTCATCATACAATGCATAGTCCCACAAACAAGTCACGTACTTGCTGATACACATCATTGATAATGTCTAAAGACTATATTTATTCATAAACACATAGGAAATATCATCATACATGATTGCCTCTAGGGCATATCTCCAACAAACTTGTCAGGCCAATTAATTGGCTAGTTAGACCGATTAATCAGCTGTCATGCCGATTAATCCCTGCTGGCCCATTAACGGGTGGACAAAAAAAGCCCAATTTTTTGGCCCATAACCCTTTCCAACTCCATCCCGCCCCTTAATAGCTAGGATTAATAATTTTACCTCTTCTTTACGCTTTTCATATGTGTATAGCAGCATGTTTTGGTATACTACATAGCTGGAAGCATGAGAGTATGGTATAATACATAAAAAATCTAGATATATGTTGGCAAGTTCCTATTCAATCTATCGATTAATGGTCGAACAATTAATCCAGTTAATCGGCCGATTTACCGATTAATCGCTACTCCTAAACTAACCGAGCAGCTACCAGTTAACGATTTCTTGAACATTGACTATGTCAATAGGTTAGTACCAAAAAATGATATAAAATGATTATAAAAACATCCAAGATTGATAATATAACAGCATGGAACAATAAAAAATTATTGATACGTTGGAGACGTATCACGAGGCCAGGCCATCCAACCCCCCACCATGCGTCGGCGACCCTGGCCAGGGGTGCAGTAGGGACGGCAGCGGCTCCGGTGGGGCGTGCGACAACGACGACGGCGGCAGCGACTACACCCGTTTCTATAGGCTCCTCGGCACGTAGATGGCGGGCGGCGAGCGCGGCGTAGCAGGGCTAGGCGTAGTTTGCATGTTTATCTGTTTTTGTACAAATTTCTATGAAATATCGCCGAGTTTGTGTCAGATCGCCGAGTTTGTACAAATTTCTATGAAATATCGCTGAGTTCGCGCAATTTTGGCGGTGACCTGGGGCGTCGACTGGGAACGCAATCACCCCCATGCGCCAAGCAAACGCCGGTTCAGCCCCAGGCGGCTCTTTTTCGGCGTTCTGGGGGGCCGAACAGCTGGAGATGCTCTTATAGTAGGTAAGTATAATAGTTGCATATAAATATGTGCTACTTTGTTGATACATGGCCCACCTCTCTCACACACAAAGTGTTTAGGAGCGCGTGCTATAGCCGGCTATTAATTAATAGCCCGCTTTTCTTCTCTCTCCTCTTCTCTCTCCGCAACTCATTAAAAATATAATATTTAAAGCCTTACAGCCCAATGTCATCCTATTATACTTGATCTAAAGCTGGCCATAGTTGTGGTATCTTAGTCTTTATCATGCACTCGGAACTAGCAAACACGTTGATGTGACAGACAATTAAAGAACAGATTGATGGTTAGACTAACATAGGTAGATACTGTATCATAATAAATGTAATGCTACTATGTGTCATGCATGACAGTAAATAAGATCATCTATGATACTACTTTATGATACTATGCACTATGAAGATAGTAGCATACACTAATATCATATGTATGATACTAATATATGATCCTCTCCACTATGAGTAGCCCAAAGGTTGGTCATAGTACGGATAATTTAGCTAGCAATATAGCACATTCCTAGACAAGTTTGCTTATATGGCATGTATTTAATGAGAAGAGAGATGTTTAGAGTAATAGTAGTATATGTTATTGTAACCTAGCGCAACCCAAAACAAAATGAATCTACAATCTAATAAATACAAGCATCTATGAAAATAGCAACTTAGAAACTAGTCTAAGTGGGGAGTAACTTAGAAACTAGTCTAAGTGGGGAGTAACTTAATAGCAATGGTAGATATTATTAAATAACATGGCATCTCTATGTAACATAACAGCATGAGCAATGGTGCGCTGCTCACCTAGAGGTCACGGAACCAGATCCTCTAACATTGAGAAGGAATGTTAGAGAAGCTACAGCACCCTAACTTTCCTTTTTTCTATTTATATGATTATGGCTAAAATGATTTAAATTAATTTATAAATTGATGATCTACCATGTACATTTATAGTAATTACATGCAAAAATTGATGGTGAAATAAAATTAAATTTAAATTATTTTTATCTACAGTTAATACCAACACTAAACAACCTATTAACTATCTACTAACAGTCCCTAACTTTCCTTCTTCATTTTACACTAGGCTAACACTGTAGCGTCGTGACATTCCTTCTCAATGTTAGGGGATCCGGTTCTAGAGGTCACCGGTTATACTTTGATTGCGCAGTTTTTTGTTGTTGTCGGCTTTTTAGATGCACTGATCACAAACGACAAAATATAGTTGGCAGTATGGGTCAAACTGACAACCTGGAAGAATGGAATGAATGCAGAAGCCGAGACATTGTGTTGGTAGCAATGTTTAATACTCTCTTCGTTTTATTTACTCTGTATATTAGGTTTGACTGAAGTCAAATTTTCTAAAGATTGACCAAGTTAAAAGAAAAAAATTAAAAATGTTTACTATAACAAATCTATGTGATGTGAAAGTACATTCAATAGTGAATCTAATGATATTGATTTGTTTTTGTATGTTAATATTTTTGTTTATAAACTTTGTTAAAGTTTACAAAGTTTGACTTTGACCAAAGCTAATATACTGACTAAATAAAAACGAAGGAAGTACTAGAGAAGTTGAATATATCTTTATCGATGTAAGAAAATTTGGTTATAGATTTTCTCCGAAATGTGTCCGGTATTTTCTGGTTACCTTGGGTTGGGAAGTTCACCTCGTCCGTGAAGGAAAGTACAAAAAAAAATCTCGGAGTTCATCGGTTAATGTCATGAAGTTCACTCCATGTAGTTTTACAGAGGTTACTTCCACTTGAACAGTTGAGAAAAGGTTGCAGAATTGTTAGATTGTACGTGATTGTAGAATATATATTGAAAATCAGTAATTCACCAGGGAGAGGATTTGTGGCACACAAGTGCTGGGGCACGCTGTCCTTGGTGCCCACTTTTTATTTTGGCTTCCGACTTTCAAAGTTTTATATCTTTTAAATGAAAATTCCAAATTAAGTTTGGTTTTCATATTCCAGTTTCTCATGGCCAGCGCTTTCAAATAAGATTCATTTTGAATATATTTTGATGATTTTAAAAAAATAAGTTTCAATGTTGAAACTTAGTACGAGCGACCGATAAAAACAATTATTTTGTGTTTCTGACTGACAGAAAAAATTACTTGAAATTATATCTTTGAAACTGGTTGAAACTTGGCAGTTTTAGACACAAAAACTGTAAGTTTCATCGTTGAAACTTTAAAAAAATTGAGGGGTTTTCTTTTTTATTGTGCCCTCGTGCGGGATTGAACTACTGCATGAATCGTGAGGCAAAACAAGCGGGCGGCAGGACTTGGCAGGTGAGTGCCCCCGCACTTAAGTGCCCCTGCGCAGTTCCGTAATGTACCAACAAAGATGAAAAAGACTCTCAACTCAACACTTTGTAACTACTTTGAAAATGAGATTGCCCATGGATTAGAGTGTCTTGAGAAATAACTAGTTGATTATCCAAATTCTTTATGTTTAGTTACCCAAATTAAAACCTATCATGAAACCCCAAAAAATGTAGCAATGGGCAAAATTCACTATTCTAACAAGTAGATTAGTATACCCAAACCACTATTTCCAACGAAAATTTCTTTACCATGTTTCACTACTTGGATCGGTATAAAAGATCGACCACTCTTCCTCCTATACATCGCCATGAACTCCGGCAACAACTCCAACCCCATCCCCAACCCCTTCCTTTGGGGCATTGTAAGTGCATCTAGTGCCACCCGTAGTTGGTTTTGGAGTATTGACGACAAACCTAGTTGAGGGACTAATGTGTTTGTGAGAATTGCAGGATAACACAGGTAGAAGTCCCTCATTGATTCGGTTTTCCTACCAGAGATGACCCCTAAAAATGTATGAAGACATTGATGTCAAAGGTGGTATATGAAGATATTCACATTGAAGACTATGACAAGAGAAGACATCGCATGAAGCCTATGGAGCTCGAAGACTTAGATCTTTCGTAGTTCTTTTTCTTATTTGTTGAGTCATAGGAACCACCGTACTGTTAAGTGGGGTCCAAGAGAACCAGTCAGAATGACTGAAGTGATGCTTAACCAAAACCTATGTCTTCGAGTGAAGACTATGAGAGCGAATCTTGTCCAGAGTCGGACAAGTCAGCTTTGCTTGTAGCCCAAGTAAAGTTGCCGTGTGAGTTTGAAATCTGACCGTTGGAACATGTGTCAGTTCCTTAGTGACCCAGGGTCATTTTTCGGACAAATCAGGTCGGGTTGCCTAGTGGCTATAAATAGCCCACCCCCTACAACCATAAACGGTTGGCTGCTCAGAGTTAGAATACGGCTTTTGTCGTTTGAGAGCAACCCACCTCGAAGCCTTTGAGAGAAAATTCCTTGCGAGGATAAAGCCCTAACCACCCAGAGCCAAAGAGAATTAGGCATCACTTAAGTCTTCTTGTCTGTGTGATCTGAAGACTTATTACACTTGAGGACTGTGAATCCTCCAGCCGATTAGGCGTCGCGTTCTGAGCATCCAAGAGACATTGTGGATTGCCGGTGAACGAAGTCTGTGAAGGTTTGGGAGTCTACCTTGAAGACTTACCTGAGTGATTGGGCGAGGTCTTTATGACCTTAGCTCAAGGGGAATACGGTGAGGACTGGGTGTCCTGAGCTGCGTGTTCAGGACTGGGTGTCCGGGACTGTGTGTCCTCAGGTTTAAATACCTAGCCGCCCTAACCAGACGTACAGTTGTCACAGCAACTGGAACTGGTCCAACAAATCATTGTCTTCAACGAGTCACTGGTTTCTGAAGGAAATATGCCCAAGAGGCAATAATAAAGTTATTATTTATTTCCTTATATCATGATAAATGTTTATTATTCATGCTAGAATTGTATTAACCGGAAACATAATACATGTGTGAATACATAGACAAACAGAGTGTCACTAGTATGCCTCTACTTGACTAGCTCGTTAATCAAAGATGGTTATGTTTCCTAACCATGGACAAAGAGTTGTTATTTGATTAACGGGATCACATCATTAGATGAATGATCTAATTGACATGACCCATTCCATTAGCTTAGCACCCGATCGTTTAGTATGTTGCTATTGCTTTCTTCATGACTTATACATGTTCCTATGACTATGAGATTATGCAACTCCCGTTTGCCGGAGGAACACTTTGTGTGCTACCAAACGTCACAACGTAACTGGGTGATTATAAAGGTGCTCTATAGGTGTCTCCAAAGGTACATGTTGGGTTGGCGTATTTCGAGATTAGGATTTGTCACTCCGATTGTTGGAGAGGTATCTCTGGGCCCTCTCGGTAATGCACATCACATAAGCCTTGCAAGCATTGCAACTAATGAGTTAGTTGTGAGATGATGTATTACGAAACGAGTAAAGAGACTTGCCGGTAACGAGATTGAACTAGGTATTGAGATACCGACGATCGAATCTCGAGCAAGTAACATACCGATGACAAAGGGAACAACGTATGTTGTTGTGCGGTCTGACCGATAAAAGATCTTCGTAGAATATGTAGGAGCCAATATGAGCATCCAGGTTCCGCTATTGGTTATTGACCGGAGACGTGTCTCGGTCATGTCTACATTGTTCTCGAACCCGTAGGGTCCGCACGCTTAAGGTTTTGATGACAGTTATATTATGAGTTTATGCATTTTGATGTACCGAAGTTTGTTTGGAGTCCCGGATGTGATCACGGACATGACGAGGAGTCTCGAAATGGTCGAGACATAAAGATTGATATATTGGAAGCCTATATTTGGATATCGGAAGTGTTCCGGGTGAAATCAGGATTTTACCGGAGTACCGGGAGGTTACCGGAACCCCCCGGGAGGTATATGGGCCTTAGTGGGCTTTAGTGGAAGAGAGGAGAGGTGGCCTGGGCCGCGCGCCCCTCCCCCCCACTAGTCCGAATAGGACAAGGAGAGGGGGGCGGCGCCCCCCCTTCCTTCTCTCTCTCCTCTTTCCCCCCTCCCGAATCCTATTCCAACTAGGAAAGGGGGGAATCCTACTCCCGGTGGGAGTAGGACTCCTCCTGGCGCGCCCTCCTCCTGGCCGGCCGCACCCCCCCCCTTGATCCTTTATATACGGGGGCAGGGGGCACTCCTAGACACACAAGTTGATCGAGGTGATCATATTCTTAACCGTGTGCGGTGCCCCCTTCCACCATAGTCCTCGATAATATTGTAGCGGTGCTTAGGCGAAGCCCTGCGACGGTAGTACATCAAGATCGTCACCACGCCGTCGTGCTAACGGAACTCTTCCCCAACACTTTGCTGGATCGGAGTCCTGGGATCGTCATCGAGCTGAACGTGTGCTAGAACTCGGAGGTGCCGTAGTTTCGGTGCTTGATCGGTCGGGGCGTGAAGACGTACGACTACATCAACCGCATTGTGCTAGCGCTTCCGCTGTCGGTCTACAAGGGTACGTAGATCACACTCTCCCCTCTCGTTGCTATGCATCACCATGATCTTGCGTGTGCGTAGGAAATTTTTTGAAATTACTACGTTCCCCAACAGTTTCATCCTTCCCTTCCCTTTACTTACTGTTGGTCCTTGTGAAGTCATTGTATGATTGCACTATCTTTTGTCTTCACTGAGTGACTGCGTGTTCTGTTTGGCTTCATAATATCTTCCTACCTAATCCTTACTACATTGCTGCTATTAGTCATTGTGCTTTCACTCCATTGAATACTTGACTATGGTTTGCTTAGTGTAGTCTACCTTCCGCTGCATGGTAATAGGTTTATTTCTATCGCTTGTCATCATAGCTTCCACGTTTTGAAGACTTTCATAAAAATCGCCTATTCACCCCCCCTCTAGTCGATATAACGCACTTTCAATTGGTATCAGAGCAAGGTACTCCCTTGTTCTGTGTGATTCGGTTTAACCACCTGGAGTTTTAGCTATGTCGACTGCAGGGATAATTTAAGTCTCCGCTGCGTGCCCCGTCTTCGATGGAACTGAATATCTCTACTGGAAGAATAAGATGCGCATGCATCTTGAAGCCATTGACGTCGACCTATGGTATGTCGTCAAGAACGGCGTTCCCAAGGCTGGAGAAGGTGTCACTACTGCTGATGTCAAGAAGTTCGTTCAACTGGACTCTACTGCCAAGAATATCATCTGTGGTCATCTGACCAAAGGACAATATGGCCGCGTGAGTGCTTTGGAAACATCTAAGCTAGTCTGGGACTGGCTCTCCAACGTCAACGAAGGCGTCTCAACCCAGAGAGATCAGAGAATCAGCATCCTTCGCAACCTCTTCAACCGCTTCAAGAGAAATGACAATGAGAATGTCCAGCTCACATTTGATCGACTCACTGACATCACGAATGAGCTTCAAGCCCTTGGCGCTACTGAGATCACCAAGCATGAAGTCGTCAAGACACTACTGAGATCACTTGACAGTTCATTTGACACCCTAGCCCTGATGATTCAAGAACATCCTGATTTCAAGACACACGATCCGTCTGACATACTTGAGAGGCTCAACACACATGAGTTTCAGCTTTCTGAGAAAAGAGATATCTACGGTCCAAACTATGGGCGAACTCATGCCTTGAAGGCAAAAGCTGTCTCCTCATCTGAAGAAGAATCTGACAGCAGTTCTGATGATCCTGAAGACATTGGAAAGGAACTTGCTATGCTTGTGAAGAAGTTCCAAAAATTCACCAAGAAAAAAAGGCTTCAGAAAGTCTTCACGACCAAGCTCAAGGAATGATGAAGCTTCTGCTCATGACTACAAGAAGAAAACATGTCACAAGTGCAAGAAACCTGGACACTTCATCTCTGAGTGTCCGCAGTGGGACAATGAGAACAAAAAGAAGAAGAAGAGCAAGGAATATGACTCTGACGACAAGAAGAAGAAGAAATACTCAAAGTCTTCTTCCAAGTCTTCCTCAAAGTCTTCATCACACAAGAAGAGCTCATATGGCAAGGCACGTGCGTTTGTTGGCAAGGAAATGGATTCAGAGGAGGAGTCCGCTTCTGAGGAGGCGGAGGTGGAGTCTGAGGAGGAGTCCGATTCTGGCGTCTCAAGTCTGGCTACAGCATACGTTGCCAAGTCCATCTTCAACACTGAAGGCAATGACTTCATCACCGACACCGATGCAAATGACAAGGACTACTCCGCTCCTACCTACTGCTTCATGGCACGCGGTGCCAAGGTAAACACACGCACTACTCACTATAAAACATCTAGTGACAATGGCACTAAATTCAAGAACACCGACCTTGATACATATCTTGATACCTTGGGCATCACACATGAATTCTCAGCCCCGTACACGCCATGGCAGAATGGTGTCGTTGAACGCAAGAACAGAACACTCATTGAGATGGCCCGAACGATGCTTGATGAATACAAGACTCCAAGAAAATTCTGGCCTGAAGCCATTGATACTGCATGCCATACAATCAATCGTGTTTATCTTCACAAGCTTCTGAACAAGACATCTTATGAGCTCCTTACTGGCAAGAAGCCAAATGTCAGTTACTTCAGAGTATTTGGTGCCAGGTGCTGGATCAAGGATCCACATCACACTTCAAAATTTGCACCAAAAGCACATGAGGGTTTTATGCTTGGATATGGAAAGGATTCGCACTCCTACAGAGTCTTCAATCTCTTTCATTATAAAGTGGTTGAAACAGTGGATGTGCGGTTTGATGAGACTAACGGTTCACAAAGAGAGCACCTCCCAAATGTGCTAGATGAAGTTCCATCCAGTGAATCAATCAAGCTTATGGGAACCAGAGAAATCATACCCTCTGAAGCTCAACCTGAAGAGGAACTTATCATCTCCGCACCTGATCAACCTGAAGACAATGCTCAGCCTGAAGACAATCCCACTAACAATGACAATGATCAGCAAGAGCAAAACCTTCGCCCTGTACATCCTCGTGTTGCCAATGAAGTGCAGATTGAGAGAATAATTGATGGCATCAATGCACCCGGTCCTCTCACTCGTTCAAGGGCAACTTAGCTAGCAAATTTCTGTGGGCACTTCACATTCGTCTCAATAACAGAACCCAAGAAAGTTGAAGAAGTCTTCATGGAACCTGAATGGATTCAAGCTATGCAAGAAGAGCTTCAACAGTTTGAGCTGAATAATGTATGGGAACTGGTTAAGCGTCCTGATCCTCGGAAGCACAACATAATAGGCACCAAATGGATATACCGCAACAAGCAAGATGAGCATGGTCAAGTTGTCAGAAACAAAGCTCGTCTCGTTGCTCAAGGATATACTCAAGTGGAAGGCATTGACTTCGATGAAACATTTGCTCCTGTGGCTAGACTTGAAGCCATACGCATACTGCTGGCCTATGCAAATCATCATAACATACTTCTATATCAAATGGATGTGAAGAGCGCCTTTCTCAATGGCAAGATTGAAGAAGAAGTGTATGTTGCACAACCGCCTGGCTTTGAAGATCCAAAACATCCTGACATGGTATACAAGCTCAACAAGGCACTGTATGGCCTCAAACAAGCCCCTCGGGCCTGGTATGACACACTCAAATACTTCCTGAAGAGCAAAGGCTTCATACCTGGTTCCCTCGACCCCACTCTCTTCACGAAGACATATGATGGTGAACTATTTGTGTGCCAAATATATGTGGATGACATTATCTTCGGCTGCACCAATCAGAAGTACAGTGAAGAGTTTGGATATATGATGCAAGAGCAATATCAGATGTCCATGATGGGAGAGATGAAGTTCTTCCTCGATCTTCAAATACGATAGCAACGCAACGGCATCTTCATATCTCAAGAGAAGTATCTCAAAGATTGCCTGAAGAAGTTTGGTATGCAAGACTGCAAAGGCTTCACGACGCCAATGCCAGCCAAGCATCATCTGGGTCCTGACGACAATGGTAAAGAGTTCGACCAAAAGGTATACCGCTCCATGATTGGTTCTTTGCTTTATCTATGTGCATCTAGGCCAGATATTATGCTTAGTGTTTGCATGTGTGCTCGATTTCAAGCGGCACCAAAGGAGTCGCATCACTTAGCTGTGAAGCGAATTCTTCGATATTTGGCTCACACCCCAACTCTAGGATTATGGTATCCAAAGGGCTCAGAGTTTGATCTGGTTGGATTCTCGGATGCTGATTATGCTGGTAACAAAGTGGACGCAAGTCTACATCAGGCACATGTCATTTTCTGGGACGATCACTTGTATGTTGGTCTTCAAAGAAGCAGAACTGTGTATCTCTCTCCACTGCTGAATCTGAATACATTGCTGCTGGATATTGCTGCGCTCAGCTTCTGTGGATGAAGCAAACACTCAAGGACTATGGCATTCATCTGAAGCAAGTGCCACTCTACTGCGACAACGAAAGCGCCATCAAGATTGCCAACAACCCAGTTCAGCACTCGAAGACAAAACACATTGAAATTCGTCATCACTTTCTCAGAGATCATGTTGTGAAGGGAGATATTGATATCATACACGTCAACACTGAAGAGTAATTGGCAGATATCTTCACCAAGCCCTTGGATGAAAAGAGATTTTGCAAGTTACGGTGTGAGCTAAATATCTTGGAATCCTCAAATGTCCTGTGATCAGGCACACATCCTAACACTTATGCATATTGATGACTTAGATGTGCAACACACAAAGTAAAGTATATCTTCAATCAATGAAGACATACATTCTAAGTGTGAATACATTAATGTGGAATTTGACTTCGGAGCGCCACGATAATTGTGCGCCGTGTCTGGGTCTAATACTTCCTATACGGTGGGTAACGCCACCACCAAATGTTCTGTTTGAAGTGTTTCACTCATGGCGTTACATTTGCTATGTCTTCACATTTGGTTTGGCTTCAATCTCAACATGTCTTCATGATTATCTTCACTATGTTGATTATATATATATATATATACTAGTGTTCGGTCCTCTACAGCATTCACTTATAGCCATGTCTTCTTGTTGAATCTTTTGAACTAAGTGAATGTGATCGGACCCTAACCTCTCTATGCTTTCTATCTCAAACTCTATCTCTCCAAATCATATGCATTCTATTGAAACTGTCGAATGTCTTCTCTGCGTCCTTGTCAGCAGAAGATACAGAGACAAACATTAAGTCTGTTTTCAATGCTCATTCCTTCACCTGAAACCCGGAGAAGTGGGAACTACCACCCGACAATCCAGGCGTGCGTGGGACGTGGAACAACCCCCAATATGCTGCATGACGGCCACGTGTTCCTCAGATGTGAATCGCCAGGGGCACCTGTGTAATAACGCAGTGCCGCCCCTGTACCTATAAATACACACCTCACAGCAGTCATTATCTCTTCTTCCACTCTCGCACGAACCCTAGCGCCACCGCTAGCCCTCGACGACGCCGGCGACAAAGCGCTTCGCTGCCACAACCTCTCCGACACCGTCTTCACGCCGACCGCAGACATCGTCTTCTCCGCCGTCGCCGTAGGTGTCCTCCGTCGCCAAGTTAGGGCACGGACGATCGAACTGCTCGGCCTCCTCTTCCACTCCGTCTAGCAGTTCTTCGTGTGGTAAATAAAACTTCCTTTTTACAGCCCCTTTGATCCTATAGCTTTATCACTTTCTACCACAAGCAGTTTCTATTCACACAAGTTGGATCTCTTTCATACTGCATCTCATAACATGCCTAGTATATTCACTTATGCTTCACAAAGTAGTTAGATTCCTCACTTGTACTGATCCGTGGATTCGTACAAATCTGGAACCAACTCCTTATCTATGAGTGAATGTCTTCGCATGATGAGGTCAATGTCTTCTAAACTGATTTATCTTCAAAATCTTCTGAGAATGCATATGACCTCTTCCCCTTCCCTCGCACCTTAATGTTGTCACAGGTACATGTCCGTGGGAGAATCCCTTGGTTCTCATAGTCTGCATTCATTTGCAGAATTCTTACAGTATCACATAAATTCTCCCGAAGCCAGTTCCCGTCTGTCCAGCAAGCGAAAGCCTTTGAAGCCTTTGAACGTATTAAAGCCTTTCAGTTTAAAGTTCATGGCTTCAGAGAAATCAACAAGGAAGGGTGGCAGAAAGCGTCGAGGAGAAACATCAAGAGATCTGCTCGATGACCCCTCAGACCTATACAAGACAAATCCTAAAGAGGATTACAATCAGCGCAAGACACGAATCCAATGCATTCGACGCTATTGGGCAGAAGAGTGGTTCAAGTACAGATTTGTGACAAAGGAATATGCTGAAAAGAATGCCATCACGCGACCATGGGGAGACATTGTCACACCCTCGATGCGACTATATCTCCCACGTGTCGAGGCACGACTTAGAGGCATAATCGCATTGAAGGCATATGTCGCAAGTTAGGCAATCTTCACAACATCCCATGTAATATAGATAATAAAACGGGAGATAACATAGTTGGCTTACACTCGCCACGTCAATCAAGTACATAAATAACATTACATCATCCAAACACTCATGGCCCGACTACGGCGCCAAAATAAAAGATAACCCAACATGCGACACGGTCCCGATCACCCCCAACTGGGCACCACTACTGATCATCAGGAAAGGAAATATAGTATCGTTGAGAGTCCTCATCGAACTCCCACTTGAGCTCAATCGCGTCACCTGGAGCGGAATCATCAGGCCCTGCATCTGGTGTAATAGTAATCTGTGAGCCACAGGGACTCAGCAATCTCGCACCCTCGCGATCAAGACTATTTAAGCTTATAGGAAAGGCAAGGTATATATGTGGAGCTGCAGCAAGCGACTAGCATATATGGTGGCTAACCTATTCGCAAAAGAGAGCGAGAAGAGGAGGCAAAGCACGAGCACATAACTAAAGAGGGCAACCTGCGGCAAGCATTACTCCAACACCGTGTCCACTTCCCGGACTCCGCCGAGAAGAGGCCATCATGGTAACACACTCAGTTGATTCATTTTAATTAAGTTAAGGTTCAAGTTATCTACAACCGGACATTAACAAATTCCCATCTACCCATAACCGCGGGCATGGCTTTCGAAATTTCAAATCCCTGCAGGGGAGTCCCAACTTAGCCCATGACAACCTCTCACGGTCAACGAAGGAATAGACCTCCTCCCGAGACGTTCCGATCAGACTCGGTACCTCGGTTCTTCAAGACACTTCGACAGGTTAAAACAAGACCAGCAACACCACCCAGATGTGCCAAAAATCCCGATAGGAGCTGCACATATCTCGTTCTCAGGGCACACCGGATGAGCAAGACGTCGGGTAGGACAACCCAGAGTTGCCCCTGGTAGCCCCGGACATCGCTCGGTTGGACCAACACTCAGAGGAGCACTGGCCCGGGGGGCTAAAATAAGATTACCCTCGGGCTCCGGAAACCCAAGGGAAAAAGAGGCTAGGTGGCAAATGGTAAAACCAAGGTTGGGCATTGCTGGAAAAGCTTTAATCAAGGCGAACTATCAAGGGGTTCCCATTATAACCCAACCGCGTAAGGAACGCAAAATCCGGGAACATAACACCGATATGACGGAAACTAGGGCGGCAAGAGTGGAACAAAACACTAGGCGAGAGGCCGAGCCTTCCACCCTTTACCAAGTATATAGATGCATTAAGATAACATGGCAATATAATGATATCCCAACAAGTAAATAAATGTTCCAACAAGGAACGGTCTCCAATCTTCACCTGCAACTAGCAACGCTATAAGAGGGGCTGAGCAAAGCGGTAACATAGCCAATCAACGGTTTGCTAGGACATGGTGGGTTAGAGGTTTGACATGGCAATTTGGGAGGCTTGAAAGCAAGTGGTAGGCATCGTAGCATGGCATAGCAAAAGAGCGAGCATCTAGCAAAGCAAAGATAGTAGTGATTTCGAGGGTATGATCATCTTGCCTGCAAAGTTGTCAGAGTTGACTGGATCCTCGAAAGCAAACTCAACGGGCTCCTCGTTAGCGAACTTGTCTCCCGGCTCTACCCAAACAAGACAAACAAGCAAACGGAACACAATCAACCACGTGTAAAGCTCAAACAATATGATGCAATGATGGTATGGTATGCGGGATGCGATGCGGGATGCATATGTAAGATTTGACAAGGGATACATGAACCTGGCCCCAACTTGGAAATCCAAGTGTGCCACTGGAAAGATGAGATGAAATCGCTTGAAACGATATAAAGAACGCCGGAATCGGAGTTACGGTTTGGAAATGGCAAGTAATTCAAATATGGCCACGTTCTGCGATTTACAGCAAGTAGCCATCTAAATGCAATGAGACGAACATGCTACAGCATTCAAACATGGCATCAAAATACATGGCAGGGATGCATTTCTGATGCTTAACAAAAGTCTAGCACTGAGCTACGGCCAATTCATCCATTTACAGGTTCAAACAAGCATGGCAAAAATGCATATGGTAAACAGATCTCAGACTTTGTGAAATTAACACTTGTCTGGAATTTCAGATCAGATAGCACTGTTCGGAGCAACAAAACTACATGCTACAGGACCTAAACATGGCAAAGTAAAGCATGGCATGGAGCTACTCAAAGATCTTAACAAAAGTCCTTTAGTAACCTTGAGCCAAAAGGGATCAGAAAATACATTTGCAAGCATGTGAACATGGCAAAAACATAATCAGTTCTCAGACTTAGTGAAAACTGGAACATGCTGAAACAGATATCAAGTAAGCATGTTTACGAGCTCGATGCACTCACTACGGAGCAAGTCATGACAAGCTAAGCATACACCCATCAAGAATACACAAAATGCAAGCTAGACATGGCAAGAACAATAGCATAGCATGCACGGATCAACTACAACATCACCGGCAAAATCGCTAACAAGTAGACAATCTGCCCAGATTCACGAAATAGCAAAAGTAGAGCTCGATTGACTCAAGCTAGGGTGCTCCATAATTGCAAACAAAGACATGGATGGATAGAGCATTACAAGATTAACAAAACATCCTTACTGATCATCCTCAAAAGAGGCACGGATCACTCGGAAACAACATGAACATATGGCAACATGAGATAAACAGGTCAAGGACTTAGTGGAAATGCTAAGTCCCTGAAATCAGCTTTACCAAGTGCCTCACTTTGCAAGCTTGTGCTAGTCACCACACACATCACAAAAATACATGGGTTGCACCTCTGGAAAGATGGCAAAACCCTTCACAAAACATATGTAGAACTCAGGGACATATCATGCACACAAAAATCATGGCAAAAATGACAAATATCTAAATGGAGTAGCAGATCTGACAAATATCTCAAGTAGCCCTCTTCTAGCAGCATTTCGGACATCAAGATGAACTCAAATGAAAATGATGCAATGAGATGAAATGATGTACTCTCTGAGAAGAACATTTTGATATGCTATATGCCAAAAACGGAGCTACGGATGCGGAGATACGATGCAATGAACAGGAGCATATGAGCTAGGGTTAGGGATAAAGAGTCAACCCGATCCGATCCAGATCTGGATCGGTTACTGTAGCATCACGGGGTTCGAGGTTCGCCGAACGGAGATCCGGTTTGCCGGAGTTGGTGGGGGTCACCGGAATCGGGCGGGGCCGGCCGGAGCGAACTTGGCGCGGCGAGTCCGGCGGCTAGGCGCGGTCGTCGGAGGGCGGAGCGGGGCAGAGCAACGCCCCGGGCGGCGGACGCGGCGGTCGCCGACGAGGCGGAGCAGGGCGGCGGGGCCGCGCCGGCGAGGAGGAGGCGGGCGGCGCGACGAGGGAGAGGGCTCGGGCGAGTGGCGGCGGAGGCGATGGGCTCGCGGGGGCCGGAAGCGGGCTCCCCGGGCCGGCGGCGGAACGGGCGGCTCCCCGCCATGTGGCGGGACGTGGTTGGGCGGCGGTGGCGGGCGTACGTTGTTCGGCTCCGTCCGGACACGTCCGGCGGCGGCGGTGGATGGAATCTAGGGTTTCGGAGAGAGGATCCGCGAATTTGGAGGAGGGGTCTTTATATAGAGGTAGAGGGAGCTAGGAGAGTCCAAATGAGGTGCGGTTTTCGGCCACACGATCGTAATCGAACGCTCTAGATGATGGAGAGGGTTTTGTTGGGTTTTGGGCCAACTTGGAGGGGCGTTGGGCTGCAACACACACGAGGCCTTTTCGGTCCCTCGGTTAACCGTTGGAGTATCAAACGAAGTCCAAATGGTTCGAAACTTGACAGGCGGTCTACCGGTAGTAAACCAAGGCCGCTTGGCAAGTCTCGGTCCAATCCGGAAATGTTTAATCCCCACACACGAAGAAAGGTAGAATTGACCACCGGAGGAGAATGAAGCATCGGAATGCAAAACGGACAACGGGGAAAATGCTCGGATGCATGAGATGAACACGTATGCAAATGCAATGCACATGATGACATGATATGAGATGCATGACAACGATAACAACACACAGAGACAAAGACCCGAACCCAAGAAAATAAAATAACTTAAAGCCGGAAACGGGAAGAGTTGGAATACATATTGGGTAAGTTACATCCGGGGTGTTACAACACTCCACCACTACGAAAGGATCTCGTCCTAAGATCTAGGACTGAAAGAACACCGGGTACTCAGAACGGAGGTGATCCTCGCATTCCCAGGTAGCTTCACGGTCGGAATGGTGTGACCACTTGACTTTGAGGAATTTGATTGACTTGTTGCGAGTCTTGCGTTCAGTCTCTTCAAGAATAGCAACTGGGTGCTCACGATAGGAGAGATCTTCTTGGAGCTCAATGTCCTCGAAGTTGACGGTGCAGTCAGGAGTCTTGAAGCACTTTCGGAGCTGAGAGACATGGAACACATCATGAACATTTGCAAAGTTTGAATGAAGCTCGAGTTGATAGGCGAGATCGCTTCTCTTGCTGACAATCTTGAAAGGTCCCACGTATCTGGGGGCAAGCTTCCCTTTGATACCGAAGCGACGAGTACCTTTCATAGGAGAGACGCGGAGGTAAACATGATCTCCGATATCGAAAGCCAAATCACAGTGCTTACTATCATAGTAGCTCTTCTGACGGGATTGGGCTGCTTTGAGGTTATCTTGAATGACTTTGCACATTTCCTCTGCCTCTGTGATTAAGTCATTTCCCAAAAGCTGACGTTCACCAGTTTCGGACCAGTTGAGAGGGGTACGGCACTTCCTGCCATACAGGATTTCAAATGGGGCCTTGCCCGAACTTGCTTGAAAACTGTTGTTGTAGGAGAATTCAGCATAAGGAAGGCAATCCTCCCACTTCATGCCGAAGGAGATCACACAAGCCCTGAGCATATCTTCAAGAATCTGGTTGACACGCTCGACTTGACCACTAGTTTGAGGATGGAAAGCTGTGCTGAAGCGGATGTTGGTGCTCATGGCCTTCTGAAAAGAATCCCAAAACTTGGAGGTAAAGATGCTGCCACGGTCTGAAGAGATCACTTGTGGAATACCGTGCAGAGAGACAATTCGAGAGGTATAGAGTTCCGCCAATTGAGCTGCAGTGATTGACTCTTTGATAGGCAGAAAGTGAGCCACTTTGGTGAGTTTATCGATGACAACGAATATAGCATCATTGCCACGCTTGGACTTTGGAAACCCAGTCACGAAGTCCATTTCAATGTGGTCAAACTTCCATTCTGGAATGGCAAGAGGTTGGAGGAGACCAGCTGGCCTTTGGTGTTCTGCCTTCACTCTTCTGCAGACATCACACTCATTCACGAATTGAGCAATCTCGCGCTTCATTCGAGTCCACCAATAAGCCTGCTTGAGGTCCCGATACATCTTCGTGCTCCCAGGGTGGATGGAGAGGACAGAATTGTGAGCCTCGTTCATGATCACTTTACGGAGGTCACCTTTGGGTACAACAATACGATCCTCGAAGAAGAGAGTATCCTTGTCATCAAGGCGGTAGCACTTGTACTTGGGTTGACTCTTGGCAATCCCAATCTTCACCTTTTTCACCATAGCATCAAGAAGATGGGCTTGGTGAATCTGGTCTTCCAAGGTAGGAGAGACTTGAAGGTTGGCGAGGAAACCTTGAGGAACAACTTGCAGATTAAGTTTGCGGAAAGCTTCACAAAGCTCGGGTTGATAAGGCTTGAGAATCAGACTGTTGCAATAAGCCTTCCTGCTCAATGCGTCAGCAATCACATTGGCCTTGCCTGGAGTATACTCGATACTCGGATTATACTCTTGAATCATTTCGACCCATCGAGTCTGCCTGAGGTTAAGATTAGGCTGAGTGAAAATGTACTTAAGACTCTTGTGATCAGTGAAAATGTCCACTTTTCTTCCCAATAAGAGATGTCTCCAAGTCAAAAGAGCATGCACAACTGCCGCCAACTCGAGATCATGAGTGGGGTAGTTCTTCTCATTAGGCTTCAACTGGCGAGAGGTATAAGCAACAACTTTCTTCTCTTTCATCAACTCTGCGCCAAGACCTTGGAGAGAGGCATCGCAAAAGACCTCGTACTGCTTGGATTCATCAGGCGGAGTCAGAACTGGAGCAGTGATCAATTTCTCTTTCAAAGTGTTGAAAGCAATTTCACACTACGGAGACCAAACGTACTTGACGTGCTTCTTAAGAAGATTTGAGAGAGGCTTCGCGATCTTAGAAAAGTTTTCAACGAATCTTCGGCAGTAGCTTGCGAGACCGAGGAAGCTACGGAGTTGCTTCACATTCTGAGGAGGTTCCCAATTCACAATTGCAGACACCTTCTCAGGATTCACCGCAATGCCCTTGGCAGAGATGATATGACCAAGATAAAGAACCTCATCGAGCCAAAATTCGCACTTGGAGAACTTGGCGTAGAACTGGTGTTCCCTGAGCTTATCGAGAACCAAACGCAAGTGCTTGGCATGATCTTCCTTGTTCTTCGAGAAAACCAGAATGTCGTCGAGATAGACCAAAATGAAGTCATTGGTGTAGGCGTTGAAGATGAAGTTCATCATGCAAGAGAACGTCGGAGGAGCGTTGACGAGGCCAAAAGACATGACAGTGTATTCATATGAACCATAGCGTGTCCTGAAGGCCGTCTTGGGAATATCTTGTTCACGGATTCGAATCTGATGATAACCCATACGGAGATCAAGCTTGGAGAATACTTGGGCACCTTTGAGTTGTTCGAACAGCTTATTGATGTTGGGAAGTGGGTATTTGTTCTTGATGGTCTTCTTGTTCAATGGACGGTAATCAACACAAAGTCGGTCCGTTCCATCCTTCTTCTTCACAAAAAGAACACCACAGCCCCACGGAGAAGAACTAGGCCGGATGAGACCCATTCTCTCTTGAATATCGAGTTGCTTCTTCAGCTCCTTCAGCTCTTCAGGTCCGAGCTTGTAAGGACGCTTGCACACAGGTTCCATGCCGGGCTCAAGATCAATGACGAATTCAACTGGCCGGTGCGGAGGCATTCCTGGAAGCTCTTCTGGAAAGACGTCTTGATATTCGCAAACGACTGGAATTTGTGAGATAGCATCTAGTTCACCCTTCTCATTGAGAGAAAACAGACGGATGGTATTATCCCGAGCGGCAAAGACAATTACATCCTCAGACGAATGAGTCAATTGAATCTGCCTTGCAACACAATCAAGATGCGTCTTGTGCTTAGAAAGCCAATCCATCCTGAGAATAAGATCAATATCCGAGTTGCCAAGAACCATAGGAGAAGAAAGGAACTTGTAGTCGCCCAAGGTGATAGTAACGTCCGGAGCCATCATTTTAGTGTTCATGAACAAACCCGGAGAAGAAACCGCTATCGGCTTAGGCAAATCAATAGTATGCACATCATGCATGGATGCAAAAGGCTTCGATAAAAATGATAAAGATGCACCAGTGTCAAAAAGAACTCTTGCGGGAATGTCATTAACAGGAAGGTTACCCATGATCACATCTGGTGAGTCCTCTGCCTGAGCTGCATTCAGCAAGTTGACCTTGGCGGACTTGGTGTTATGCTTGACCATAGTTGTACTTGCCGATCTCACAGGAGGAGGAGGAGGAGGAGGAGGAAGACGCCTCTGATTGAGACACTTGTTGGCATAGTGACCCTTCTGTTGGCACTTGTTGCACGTGACCTCTGAAAGTGGACGGTGGTACGGAGCACTCGATCTTGGAGCTTGAGACGAAGTCTTGTTCTGAAAGCCAGGGTTGGGTGGGTGGGAAGATCCACTGCCACCTTTGCTCTTCTGCTGATACGGCTGACGGAACGGAGGAGGAGGAAGCCAATACTTCTGCTTCTTGGCCACTTGAGTAGAGGAAGAAGGAGTAGCATCTCTGACTCGCTTCTTGGAAGCATCACACCTCAGTTGAGCGGCCTCTTGCTTCAATGCCATGTTGTAGAACTCATCGTACCTCAAGGGCTCAAAGAGAACAAGAGCTAGCTGAATTTCTTCTCTGAGACCACCCCTGAACTGGTATATCATGCTCTTCTCATCAGGTACATCCTATTTGGCAAAGCGGGCGAGCTTCTGGAACAACTTGTTGTAGTCATAGACAGACAAAGAGCCTTGCTTCAGGTTGCGGAATTCCTCACGCTTGCTTTCAACCACGCTCTGAGGAATATGATGAGCTCTGAAATCTTGACGGAATTCATCCCAGGTAATAGCACGTCCACCTCTGGAATCCTTGTACTGCTGAAACCATTCTGCAGCTTGATCTTTGAGTTGGAAGGAAGCGAACTTGACAAAGTCTTAAGGCCTGACGTTACTGCACTTGAAATGCTTGCACAAATCCACGAGCCAATTGTCAGCATCGGTTGCCTCAACACAATTGCTGAAAGTCTTTGGCCCGTTAGCAAGGAACTGGTTGAGTGTAGCAAAGTGATTCTGATTGTTGCCTTGGTTCCCTTGGTTGCCTTGATTGCGCTCTTGAAGAATTTGCATGATCAACTGTGTGTTTGCATTGGTTGCGGCCATCACAGCTTGCCATGCCTCCAGAGGAGGTGGAGGTGGTGGCGGATCTTGATTCTGATTCTGACTGGTCCTCTTAGCGGGAGCCATCCTGAAGAGGTTGACCACCGTTAGCACATAGACAGATAAATATTGAAGCTGAATCCAACGGAATAAAAATTGCAACATAAAGTCTTCTCATCCGAACAAAATGAACGAATGCATTCCTCTTGAAATGGTCACATATCCATAAATTGAGAAGCCACTTAGAATTTAGGTAGAGAAATAAATCAACAAGGTACGAATCCAGAACGAATACTCAGTAAGAAATCCCAATCTCAAACCAAATATCCATGGAAGAAGAACTAGAGCTACAAGAATTCCCACCTATGAAACTCCCGAACCTTTCCGGTTATGCAATCAGGTGTTGGGGATACAGGGGAAGCATAATATCTCACCCAAATCTAGCAAATCCTACATCCAGCTATATCCATCCTTCAACACATAACTGAGAAAACTTCGGAAACCATCTACCTCAACCTTCGAAAAACATCCGTTATACAAGTTATGGCGATACTCCCGAACTCCCGCCCCAGTACTGGGTGGCGTCGAGGTTATCTCACCAACGAACTGCATAAAAGAGATTTTCGATGTCGGCGTGCTAAACTCAGGTATTCCAGAACTGCAACGATAAAATTATGACGACAACACCTCAGAGCTCAACTCCCCGGGACACTTCCACAAAACCCCTGACAGGAGGCACCAAGACAATGTTCTCATCATAAAACCATCGGAACGATTCCAAGATACCCGCGTGATCCTAAAAAAATTAATGAAATTTGAGAAGAGAAGAGTCAAAACTCTACGTCAGGATGCCTTACCAGAGCGATGAGGAGACTGGGAAGTAAAAAGAATTCCTAAACTCTCCGATATATAATTCCTAAATGACTCAAAACATTTTTCTAGACACAACTCGGACGCTAATAACGATCAAGCAATGGGGCTCCTAAGGTCGGGGAAGGCTCTGATTACCAACTTGTCACACCCTCGATGCGACTATATCTCCCACGTGTCGAGGCACGACTTAGAGGCATAATCGCATTGAAGGCATATGTCGCAAGTTAGGCAATCTTCACAACATCCCATGTAATATAGATAATAAAACGGGAGATAACATAGTTGGCTTACACTCGCCACGTCAATCAAATACATAAATAACATTACATCATCCAA
The DNA here is from genome assembly GCF_056163025.1 of Triticum urartu. Lineage (NCBI taxonomy): Eukaryota > Viridiplantae > Streptophyta > Magnoliopsida > Poales > Poaceae > Triticum > Triticum urartu. Next base: position 538,302,845 of record NC_141878.1, on the reverse strand, counting down.
ACACTCATGGCCCGACTACGGCGCCAAAATAAAAGATAACCCAACATGCGACATGGTCCCGATCACCTGCAACTGGGCACCACTACTGATCATTAGGAAAGGAAACATAGTATCGTTGAGAGTCCTCATCGAACTCCCACTTGAGCTCAAGCGCGTCACCTGGAGCGGAATCATCAGGCCCTGCATCTGGTGTAATAGTAATCTGTGAGCCACAGGGACTCAGCAATCTCGCACCCTCGCGATCAAGACTATTTAAGCTTATAGGAAAGGCAAGGTATATATGTGCAGCTGCAGCAAGCGACTAGCATATATGGTGGCTAACCTGTTCGCAAAAGAGAGCGAGAAGAGGAGGCAAAGCGCGAGCGCATAACTAAAGAGGGCAACCTGCGGCAAGCATTACTCCAACACCGTGTCCACTTCCCGGACTCCGCCGAGAAGAGGCCATCACGGTAACACACTCAGTTGATTCATTTTAATTAAGTTAAGGTTCAAGTTATCTACAACCGGACATTAACAAATTCCCAACTGCCCATAACCGCGGGCACGGCTTTCAAAAGTTCAAATCCCTGCAGGGGAGTCCCAACTTAGCCCATGACAAGCTCTCACGGTCAATGAAGGAATAGACCTCCTCCCGAGACGTTCCGATCAGACTCGGTACCTCGGTTCTTCAAGACACTTCGACAGGTTAAAACAAGACCAGCAACACCACCCAGATGTGCTGACAAATCCCGATAGGAGCTGCACATATCTCGTTCTCAGGGCACACCGGATGAGCAAGACGTCGGGTAGGCCAGCCCAGAGTTGCCCCTGGTAGCCCCGGACATCGCTCGGTTGGACCAACACTCAGAGGAGCACTGGCCCGGGGGGCTAAAATAAGATGACCCTCGGGCTCCGGAAACCCAAGGGAAAAAGAGGCTAGGTGGCAAATGGTAAAACCAAGGTTGGGCATTGCTGGAAAAGCTTTAATCAAGGCGAACTATCAAGGAGTTCCCATTATAACCCAATTGCGTAAGGAACGCAAAATCCGGGAACATAACACCGATATGACGGAAACTAGGGCGGCAAGAGTGGAACAAAACACTAGGCGAGAGGTCGAGCCTTCCATCCTTTACCAAGTATATAGATGCATTAAGATAACATGGCAATATAATGATATCCCAACAAGTAAATAAATGTTCCAACAAGGAACGGTCTCCAATCTTCACCTGCAACTAGCAACGCTATAAGAGGGGCTGAGCAAAGCGGTAACATAGCCAATCAACGGTTTGCTAGGACATGGTGGGTTAGAGGTTTGACATGGCAATTTGGGAGGCTTGAAAGTGGTAGGCATCGTAGCATGGCATAGCAAAAGAGCGAGCATCTAGCAAAGCAAAGATAGTAGTGATTTCGAGGGTATGATCATCTTGCCTGCAAAGTTGTCAGAGTTGACTGGATCCTCGAAAGCAAACTCAACGGGCTCCTCGTTAGCGAACTCGTCTCCCGGCTCTACCCAAACAAGACAAACAAGCAAACGGAACACAATCAACCACGTGCAAAGCTCAAACAATATGATGCAATGATGGTATGCTATGCGGGATGCGATGCGGGATGTGTCGTGGGTTTGTCACGGCAGATGTCCTAGAGAAAGGACTTAGTCGTGGAGCCATCGCGACGTGTTAGCTTGAAGGGGCTAAAGCGGACACAAGGACGCAAGAGAGTTTATACTAGTTCGGCCCCTTCAAGGAAGGTAAAGCCTACGTCTAGTTGTGATGGAATTGATGGGGTTTCGATGACTAGGGAGCAAACAAGCTTCGCCTATGTCTCGAGTTGTCGTCTGTTGTCCTTGAACCGCCGCCGGGTCGTCCCCTTATATACATGGGTGACGCCTGCCGGTTCAGAGAGTCCCAACACCGGTTCATACTCGTATCCGGGTTGGTCTCTCCTTGTTCTTAACTTATATTACAAGTATATGCACAAAGCTGATGTACGGCTACAGGTTGTAAACCGACTACGGGCCCTGGGCCTTTATCTGCCTCTTTGGGCTTTAACACCTTTGAACTACTGATGGAGTTAAACCGGCCCAGGTAGGCCGGTTTATGCCCAGCAGTAATATCCCCAACATTAGGCCCCAGATTGACTTGAATAGGTTCATGTCAATCCTTAGCAAAAATCTTCGTCTTTAACATCTTCTTGTAGTTGTTGAACCGCCGTGACGTCATCTTCTCTGTTTGCTGTAAACCGGCGTGACATCATCTGTCATAAAGAAAACATCCATGATATCTTCTTGTTTAATAGATTCTCAATGACCAAGGTGACCGCCCTACTTCCAAAATCTGCGGTCCCTTGATTCCCGTGCCTGACACATGTCCTTTGCCTTATAAATAGGCCCGAAGGGTCATTTCTTTTCTTCCCTTCGTGCCCTTCCTCTTTGTCTTCCTCGCGTCGCCAGCCTCAGAGCTCCGCCGCCGCTGTCGTCTTCTGCATCACCCTTAGCCGCTGCATCAACTTGAACGCGCCAGAAAGTTGCGGCGTCCTTCCGCGTTTTCCTCAGCTCTGGTAGGTCTTCTGTTCTTCTCAACATAGATCTGATCTAGGGCTTCGTGTTCTTGCGGTGTTCATCACTTGTTCATACTCATGTACTATCTCCTGGATGCACATGTGAACCCTTGCTTTGTGTAGCAGTAACTTTTAGTATCCGCCGTTCGTTTCCTGCCCAAACCCGTAGATCTCACATATACTTCTGCCCATTGATTCAATATTGTTCTGCTTTGATCTTCGACTATTTTTCTTATTTTCTGAACTTGCTTCAGATCCAACGCCGTAACAAGACCTTATGAAACCTGTTTCTGCATACTTAACCATCCGCAATCTCAATTGCTTATGTTTAGATCAGGCGGTTTAACCTGATAGAAAATTTTCCAAACCGGTATATTCCATTAGTCCCCTTATTGAACCGCCATATGTTGTTGCTTCATAAAACTCCGGTTTAGATAGATCTGCTTCCGGTTTAACGTTGCACATATCAATGTACCTTGTAGATTTCATCATGGCCAAGCAAGTGTATGAGTGCAACTGGGTCCCTTCTCGCGTCACAGAGGATCAACTGGACGATTTAGTCCTGATTGGCGCCTTGGGCAGCAAAGATACCATCCATTTGAGGGCTCCTGGCAAAGAATGCCCCCCCACACCTCGAGAAGGACAGGTTGTTGTCTTCGTAGACCACTTAGCCCGGGGTTTTAAACCGCCCGGTTCTAAATTTTACCGAGATGTTCTAGCTGATTTCCAACTCCATTCGCAAGACACTGACCCCAACTCTGTTACAAATATGTGCCACTTCCAAGTGCTCTGTGAGGTGTTCTTTCAAGAGGAGCCCACAGTGGAATTATTCAGAGATCTTTTCCATCTAAACCGCCGTACTGAGTTTACTGATGGCTCTAATACAGAGTTGGGTGGCATGGCGATTCAAAAAAGGAAAGAGGTCACATACCCTCACGCCAAGCTGCACAGTCACCCCAAGGAGTGGAATCAGACATGGTTCTACTGCAAAGACACCTCCCCTGCTGGTGAGAATCCCTTGCCTGGTTTTCGTCCGGAGCGGCTCAGCAATACCCATCCTTTTCCTCAACGATTGACTGCCCAGGAGAGAAGCAAATATGCTCCCCAGCTGTCAAAGCTCAGAGCCTTTATGGCCAACGGTTTAACAGGGGTTGACCTTGCTCGCTGTTGGATATCATGGAGCATACTGCCCCTTAGTCAGCGCTCCGGTTTGATGTGCGAATATACTGATAGTGTGGATGACCCACTGCGACATTCAAGACTCCAGCTGTCCGGTGAAGAAATCACGGAGGCTATGCGTAAGATACTGAATGAACCGGAACACATGTGCGCTAGAACCGGCCTGCTACCCTTCTGCGCCACCAACAAACCGCCAGCTATAAGACTTTGACTTTTCCCTTTACTGAATCTATTATTGATATGTCTGGTCATTGTTTTTAATATCAGTGTCTGCATAATCAGGGCGATGATCCGTTTTGGAGCAAAAAACTGCCGCAGGAGAAGCCAGAAAAACTAGACAAACCGGAAAGAGCAACCCGGCAAAAGACTAAAGCTGTGAAGAAGACTGCCCATAGGAAAAGAACCACCGCCTCTTCTAATCCGGCTCCTGACGATGAGGTTGATAATCTGGATTTTGAGGTAGAACTTGACTCACTTGGTTTATTTTTCATGCGTCTTATTGATGATGATATTTGTCAGGATGATGTCGAAGCCAGCCACGCGGATGTTGCCGAGGTAATTATTCTCTCTTCTGATTCAGAAACCTTGCCTTCACAAAAAATCCGTCAGGCAAACCGGAAAGTTAAATTTTCTCATCCTCTTGCTTATTTGGATCCTAAACTTCTTATGAAGACCCAACAACACGAAGCTCGCTGCACCACCCGGCACAGCGGCCAGGTAGTTACCTCCGCCGGTTTACCGAACAGTCCGGTTCGGAAACGCCATTCCAAGGTCTCTAATTTGCTTGTCAGTGCTTGTCCTAAAGCGGGCTGCTTTCGTCAACCTCTTACTCCGTCTGACTCCAATTATCAGGTTACTTCCCACTCATCTTCTGGCGAGTCATCGGCTACTCAGCTCCCGTCGCTCAAAACGGTGTTTGGGTAAGCTATACTTATTGCAATGTTTGAAGTACATTGCCTTAGAACATATTCTATATTTGATTTTGTTATCCTTCTCAGGGCCAAACCTAGGCCAAGCAAGAAGGCCCGCCTGGACAAAGCGGCTAAAGAGGATGCCGTTCTTGAAACGGACAAGACACCCAACGCTGAAGCGGCTATTCCTGAGGATATTCCCAACGATCCACCGCAACAAGATGATGATCTTATTGCAGAAGAGAGACCTACTGACACCTCGGATCCTACCCATCAGCCTACAGGTTCCATCCGGATTGAAAGCTCCACCGGTCCAGCAAAGCCTACTGACAAGCCAACAGCTCCAGTGCAAACCGGCGGTACCAAAGATGATGAGGTTGTCATTACTGGTACTGGCCATACTGAGCCAAACAATCCTGTCGCTTTATCCAAACATTCTACCAAGGAAGAACTTGCTGCCTTTGGTAAAGGCAAGTGGAACGCTCATCTGACGACTTACGCTGCTCTGAATGCCCAAGATATCCATTCCGGCTATCTGAACTGGCTGTATACCAGCCGTGACTATGAAGCCGGTCTGGTCAACATGATGAAAGACAAATATGAGGTAATTTCCATATGCTCCTTCTTGCTTGTATGCTTCCATTCCTGACTCTCCTAGCCCCCAAGGTCCGATTTGGAATAGTCTTTCAAACCGGGACTTAAATAATATAAATCTTGTTGCTTTGAAATTTGCTGATGTAGCCCCCAAGGGCCGGTTCAACTTTTAGCATAGTTAAACCGATACTTTAAGTAATTGAAACTTCCGTATCAGAATATATATGATCAAATAGCCATTAGCCCCCAAGTGCCAAGTTGAATACTTGTATTGATCTTGGGACTTTGTAAACAATCGAAAGATGAAGGGGTAAATCGGAGGCCGCTTTAGATCAAATATGCATTAGCCCCCAAGTACTAAGTGCATAACTTGTTATGTGGTTGGTACTTGAATCCTTCTACCAGTTTGCTGAAGCATATATCTGTATGCATGCAGGCGGAGCTGAAGACGAAAGAGAACCAAGTCATCGATCTTCAAGAAGCCCTGAAAACCCAACAAGCTGAAACCTCCAAAGCAAAAGAGGAATTGGCCAGTGCTTTAAGCGCCATGGAACAACTTAAGGAAAATTTCAAAAAGAAATGGGCAGACTGGGCCACTGAGAAATCCGCTTTGATCAAACGAGCAGAGGATGCTGAGGCTGCACTAAAACCAGTGGCAGATGAACTGACCAGCATAAAGTGGCACGTGCATGCCATGACTGCTGCTATCTTTGTTTGGTAAGCCAGTTTTCCTACTGAATTGGCTCTGCCTTCTGACAAAGTCGCCGGCTTATTAACCCTTTATGGTATTTCAGGGACACGCATTGGTCACTTGGGGTCAGATGTACGGAAGAAGCTAAAATCCGCCTATACATTGGTTGAACAATTGTATACTGGTGCCCAGCGGATCATCTGTACCGCCTCTCATAACAAACCGGCGCCTACTTTGATTCAAGATACTCTGATGAAACTGTCGGTGCTTCCTACCCTGATTGAAGAGCTAAAGAAATCTGCTGCTCGAACTAGCGCAATCAATGCTTTAATCCGGGCAAAAGCCTGGGTGCCAGACTTTGATCCTGTTGAAGCGGCTCAGGGCTATCCCAGCTTGAAGGAAGACGGATCAGAATTCGGTGAAGCGGATCTGCGAGCGATAAACCGGGAGGTGCGTCCACTAGCTTGTCAGTTGGCTGAGGAAGCAGACTTGTCTCGTTATCAAGCACAATATGACAGTCAGAACAAGCGGATAGCTGCGCCAATCCATGAATCGGAAAATCTGATTCCTCCCATCCGTAAGCATACTTACGCTCCCGATATTGACCCGTCCTTGCTGATCCACGATGAAGCTGTTTTTCAAGCATTAATGGGAATCGACTGGACAACTGTGGATTTCTAGCCACTGGGTAGGGATACGGAGGCTGAAGCGGCGCAGGACGACCCACAACCATCAGGCCAGGCTGGTGACCAAGCTTGAACCGGACACCGGTTTAAAACTGCCTCTTCTTCGCGAAAAACAATTATATTATTATGGGCACCATGTTGCCTTGTAATAGGCTAGCTGATACCTTTGATGTTGATATGCCTTCGTGCATAATTTGTTCTTCCTATGGCAATGAACTTTCCAAAACACTTTCTGAAATGAAAAATTCGTCAAGTGCCACCGCGGTTGTACCGTCAGGCGGAATATGATGTCTGCATATATGAAATCAAAACAAAATTTTAAGTATGACCAAATTTTGAGATACATAATACCTGTCGTCATTGAGCGTGAAGTTGGCTTGGCCAATCTTGAAGCGGAGTTTTGCAAACCCATACTGTTGGAGGAGATAATAGCTCCTGTATATATATATGACGCTGGTTTACCATGTAAACCGTGCCGGGTTATGATAAACACCGTGTTACTCCATAAGAGGATGTTAACAACAAGGATCAAACCGGACAAATAGTCTCCGGATTGACGTGAACTGTGTTCTATCAATTGATTGGTTAAAAACTTTGTCGGTTTAAAGAACACAATAAAAAGCAAAAAAAAACCTTCAAAGAAAAGTATGAAGCAAAAACAACGACAAAAATGTTTGCCAAAAAAGATTTATTTAAGCTTATCAAATGGCGTAACCATGGCCAAACACGACCAAGCTCCCGTTAGGTGTAACTATGGTTCTAGTTAGCCAGGTCCCCAAGTGATTCTTGTGGCATTTATGCCGACCAAATGGCGTGGTCATGGTTCGGGTTCGACCAAGCCCCCAAGTGATTCTGTGGCCTTAGGCCGATCAAGAGGCATGACTGGTTCAAACATGACCAAGTCCCCAAGTGATCTGGTGGCTTTCGCCTATCAAGAGGCATGGTATTGGTTCGGACGCGACCAATCCTCCAAGTGATATAACACGATGCTTTTAGCAAAGCGAACTCAAGGGGTAAACCGGAGGCCGTTTTAGAGCAACTCCGTGTAACCTCACATGATGTAAAAGAACAGATACCCCGCTTTAGCTGAGGTTCCGGTTTATTATACTTAATCATAATATATACATTGTATGTACATAAGTATAGCCAATGGCTCAGGTATAGTAAGGCCGAAGATGAGCTATATTCCATGGCCTGTTAATCTCTTCCTCTGATGTACGTGAGTCCTTATGCTCTCGAATATCGATCAGATAGTACGACCCGTTGTGCAGATTCTTGCTGACCACGAAAGGCCCCTCCCAAGGTGGGGATAGCTTATGCATATCAGTCTGATCTTGGATGAGCCGAAGCACCAAATCTCCTTCCTGGAAGGCTCTGGTTCTGACTCGGCGACTGTGATAACAACGAAGATCCTGCTGGTAAATCGCCGACCGGGCGGCTGCGATGTCACGCTCTTCATCCAACCGATCCAAAGCATCTTGCCGTGCTGTCTCGTTGTCCGCTTCAACATAAGCCGTGACATGAGGTGAGTCATGATGGATATCGCTGGGGAGAACCGCCTCCGCTCCATAAACCATGAAGAACGGTGTGTATCCTGTTGATCTGTTGGGTGTTGTATTGATGCTCCATAACACAGATGGTAATTCTTCTACCCAACAACCCGGCGTTCTCTGCAAAGGAACCATGAGCCGGGGCCTGATGCCTCTCAAGATCTCTTGATTAGCTCTTTCTGCTTAACCATTGGACTGTGGATGTGCCACTGATGAAACGTCGAGCTGGATGTGCTCCCGTTTGCAAAACTCCTTCATAGCACCTTTGGATAAATTGGTACCATTATCTGTGATAATACTGTGCGGAAAGCCAAACCGGAAAATCACCTTTTTGATGAACTGAACCGCCGTGGCCGCATCACACTTGCTAACAGGTTCTGCCTCCACCCACTTTGTAAACTTGTCCACCGCCACCAGGAGGTGGGTCTTCTTATCTTTGGACCTTTTGAAAGGCCCAACCATATCCAGCCCCCAAGTCGCAAACGGCCAAGTAATTGGAATCATCCTCAATTCTTGAGCCGGTATATGAGCACGTCTTGAAAACCTTTGGCAACCATCACATCGTCTGACCAGATCCTTCGCATCAGCATGAGCAGTTAACCAATAGAAACCATGGCGAAACGCTTTAGCCACCAGAGACTTTGAACCAGCGTGGTGACCACAATCTCCTTCGTGGATCTCCCGCAAAATTTCACGGCCTTCTTCAGGAGACACGCAACGTTGAAAAGCTCCTGATACACTGCAATGATGTAACTCACCGTTGATGACAGCCATGGACTTGGATCGCCGGATTATCTGCCGGGCCAGAATCTCATTTTCTAGCAACTCGCCCCGGTTCTTGTACGTCAGATAAGGAAGCGTCCAATCTGGAATAACATGAAGCACTGCCACCAATTGAGCCTCCGGATCAGGAATGGCCAAATCCTCTTCACCAGGGATCTTCACCGACGGGTTGTGCAGTACATCCAGAAAAACATTGGGTGGGACCGGTTTGCGCTGAGAGCCCAGCCGGCTTAAAGCGTCCGCCACTTCATTTTTCCGTCGATCCACGTGGTCCACCTGATAGCCTCTGAAATAACCTGCAACAATATCCACCTCATGACGATATGCTGCCATGAGTGGGTCCTTGGAGTCCCAAGTGCCAGACACTTGCTGAGCCACAAGGTCCGAATCACTGAAGCACTTAAATCGACTTAGATTCATCTCCTTAGCCATCCGAAGACCATGGAGCAAGGCTTCATACTCAGCTGCATTGTTAGTACAAGGGAACATTAAACGGAGAACAAAACAAAACTTATCACCTCGTGGGGAAGTTAATACGACTCCAGCCCCCGAGCCTTCCAACTGCCTGGATCCGTCAAAATGGATGGTCCAATACGTATGATCCGGCTTTTCTTCAGGTGCTTGCATTTCCGTCCAATCATTGATGAAATCAACAAGTGCTTGAGACTTAATCGCTGTCCGAGGCACATATTTCAAACCGTACGGCCCCAGCTCTATGGCCTGCTTTGCAATCCGGCCAGTTGCTTCCCGGTTCTGGATGATATCTCCCAAAGGAGCAGAACTGACCACCGTAATTGGGTGCCCTTGGAAGTATTGCTTAAGCTTTCGGCTTGCCATAAAAACTCCGTACACCAGCTTCTGCCAATGTGGATACCTTTGCTTGGACTCAATGAGTACCTCGCTGATATAATAGACCGGACGTTGAACCGGATGCTCCTTACCTGCCTCCTTTCGTTCCACCACAATAGCCACGCTGACTGCACGAGCATTAGCAGCAACATATAGCCGTAAGGGCTCCTTGTCAATGGGAGCGGCGAGCACAGGCGGATTGGCCAATTGCCGCTTTAAGTCCTCAAATGCTTCATCAGCAGCAGAACTCCAGACGAACTGATCCGTCTTCTTCAACATCTGATACAAAGGGATCGCCTTCTCACCCAGGAGGCTGATAAACCGGCTTAACGCGGCAATCCGGCCTGCCAGGCGTTGAACATCATTGATACACTTCGGTTTAGCCAGGGAGGTGATGGCTGTGATCTTCTCCGGATTAGCCTCAATTCCCCTGTTGGACACCAGAAAACCCAATAACTTGCCCGCCGGTACACCAAAGACACACTTGTCTGGATTAAGCATCATCTTGTACGTCCTTAGGTTATCAAAGGTTTCCTTCAAATCATCAGCCAGAGTCTCCTTCTTCCTGGATTTAACCACGATATCATCCACGTAAGCATGTACATTACGGCCAATCTGCTTGTGAAGACAATTTTTACACACCGTTGATAGGTTGCCTGGGCACTTTTGAGCCCAAAGGGCATAGACACATAGCAGAAGGCTCCAAAGGGAGTTATGAATGTCGTCTTCTCCTGGTCCTTAACTGCCATTTTGATCTGATGATAGCCAGAATATGCATCCAAAAAACTTAAACGCTCACAACCCGCCGTAGCATTAATGATTTGATCAATACGGGGGAGGGCAAACGGATCTGCTGGACAAGCTTTATTAAGATCTGTGTAATCCACACACATACGCCAGGTGCCGTTTTTCTTAAGGACTAGCACCGGATTGGCAAGCCACTCAGGGTGAAAAACTTCAACAATAAAACCAGCTGCTAAGAGCCTGGCTACCTCTTCCCCAATCGCCTTGCGTCTTTCTTCGTTAAACCAGCGGAGGAACTGTTTCACCGGTTTGTATTTAGGATCCACATTAAGTGTGTGCTCAGCGAGTTGCCTCGGTACACCTGGCATGTCAGAGGGCTTCCATGCGAAAATGTCCCGATTCTCACGAATAAACTCGATGAGCGCGCTTTCCTATTTCGGATCCAAGTTGGCACTAATGCTAAACTGCTTGGACGAATCGCCAGGCACGAAGTCAACAAGCTTAGTTTCTGCTGCCGATTTGAACTTCAGGGCCGGATCATGCTCCGTAGTTGGCTTCTTCAATGGAGTCATGTCCACCGGATCAACATTGTCTTTATAGTACTTTAACTCCTCGGTGGCACAAACCGACTCTGCATAAGCCGCATCTCCTTCCTCGCATTCCAAAGCGATCTTGTGGCTTCCGTGAACCGTTATTGTCCCCTTGTGACCCGGCATTTTGAGCTGCAAATACACATAACAGGGCCGAGCCATAAACTTGGCGTATGCTGGACGCCCAAACAGGGCATGATATGGACTTTGGATTTTCACCACTTCAAACGTTAATGTCTCCGATCTGGAATCATGATCATCCCCAAAGGCCACTTCAAGAGCTATCTTACCAACGGGATATGCTGATCTGCCAGGCACTACACCGTGGAATACTGTATTGGACGGTTTGAGATTCTTATCTGTAAGTCCCATACGACGGAAGGTCTCATAGTATAGGATGTTAATGCTGCTCCCTCCATCCATGAGCACCTTGGTGAACTTATAACCTCCCACCTGAGGCGCCACCACTAGAGCCAACTGACCCAGATTATCGACCTGGAGTGGGTGATCCTCTCTGCTCCATATGATTGGCTGTTCAGACCAACGTAGATAACGGGGTGTGGCCGGTTCAACAGAGTTGACTGCCCGCCTCTGAACCTTCCGGTCTCGCTTGTCCAAGCTAGTGGTAAAGACATGGTACTGCCCATTACTCAACTGCTTTGGGTTGCTTTGGTAACCTGACTGTTGCTGTTGTTGGTTGTAACCACCCTGGTTGTTCTGACTATTTTGACCATTATGCCCGCCCGGATTACCATTAAATCCTGAACCGGAACTTCCTCCACTGTAACCCGGCCCGGATCCTGAGCCGCCGCCAGATCCATGATCATACCGGAAATTATTAGAATTCTTAAACTCCTGCATAATAAAACAGTCCTTCCAAAGGTGGTTTGCTGGCTCCTCCTTCGTCCCATGTTTTGGACAGGGCTGGTTTAGCAAATAGTTCAGGCGGTTTGGGTTGGGGTTGGGCGCTCCACTACGATTTTTCGGCCTGCCCTTGCGCCGCTGGCCATTGTCCTGTACGTTGGTATTAGCCACAAAATCCATGTTGCCATCCGCTTTACGCTTGCCTCCTCCTCCATTGCCTACCCAGTGATGTTGCTGACCTTTAGAGCTGCTGTTCTTCTTCCCCTTCCCTGTCTTGTCATCATCAGACTCGGGATCCTTGGTACTATCAGAATCAGCATATTTTACCAAAGCGGCCATGAGGGTTCCCATGTCGGTGCAATGACGCTTCATCCGTCCCAATTTCAACTTCAGGGGCCCAAACCGGCAGTTGCCTTCTAGGGTTAATACTGCGGTGTCAGCGTTGATGTGGTCTGAGGAGTGCAACACTTGTGAAACCCGGCGCACCCAATGAGTCGTTGACTCTCCTTCCTCCTGGACGCATGCAGCTAAGTCCACTATCGACATAGGCTGTTTATGGGTATCCTTGAAATTGTTGATAAACCGGACTCGTAATTGGGCCCACAAGCTGATAGAATTAGCGGGCAAGCTTTTTAGCCAAGTACGGGTCGTTCCTTTAAGCATCATGGTGAAGTATTTCGCACACGCCGTGTCATCCACTCAAGCATCTCCATGGCCATCTCATAGCTCTCTACCCATGTCTCTGGTGGTTGATCCACCGTATAATTTGGTACCTTGCGCGGGCCTTTGAAATCCTTGGGCAAACGCACGTTGCGTAAAGCGGGGACGAGGCAAGGAACCCCCAAAGAACTAGAAGTAACACCAGGCTCGATCAAAATGGTTGGACGAACCGGCGTGAGCTGCCGAGCCTGATGCTGTGCGGCTAACTCGGCCTCCCTACGCGCTCGGGCCTGGTTCACCACTTCCTGGGCGTCATCAGCACTACCCGTCGGGTTGTTACCACGGGGTGCTCCACGTCGTTCATTACTCGACACTGCTGGTTCATCCATATGTCTGCTATAGCTCCGGCTTGGACGAGGGGTCGAGTGGATTCGATCGCGGCTGTACGAGTACGCCTCCTGTTGGGCCAAAGCTGTCTTCAGAAGTTCCTTGACCCGTCGCGTCCCTACTACTTGCGGCGAGTCACCTTCAACTGGAATAGCCTCCAGTCGTGCAACAGCGGCAACAAGATTGTCCATTGGGTTGGAGTAGTGACCCGGAGGTGTTAAGGCATCCCGAGGTATAACGGTGTTTTGACGAGGCGGGTCCATCTGACGGGGCTGAACCGGCGCACCGGTCCCAGGGGCTTCTGCCTGGTTCCCCTCCAGTGGATTGTTGGCTCTTGGTCCTGGAGTGTTGAAAAGGTCCCTGGCCTCGAAAACCGGAGGTAAGCGGGATCGGTGCTTCCTCCTCATGACTTCATGCGACGCGCTCTGGTCCAACATAAGCCTGTAGGCCTGTGCATCTAAAGCGGCCCGCTTTGCGGCCATCCTGGTGTCCTCAGCCGCCAGATCCGTTTTGGCCTGGGTGATTTGTTCCTTTACCTTTGCAATCTCCGTGTTGTGAGCGTCCTGATCTGGCGGATTAACTTCTGCCATAAGCACAGCCAACGCATCAAACAGTTCTGATAGAACCTGAGCCGGCGGGCGCACAGGGCCTCCTGCCCCGGCAGCCGTTGCCGCTGCTGAACCGGAGATCGCTGCCGCGGCTGTCAAAGAGTGAAGCACTGCTTGTGTTCCAGTCATAAATATTCCAACCCGGTTAGGCAGATCAGAGGGGTCCGGAATACTGTCACCATCGGAACAGCTCTCAATCCGGCCATCTTGTAGCTGATAAAGAGATTTGGTTTCTCCGGTCGAAGAGTCGTCACCGGAACAAACGGTAGTTGCCCGAGAAGCTCCGATACATCCTCATAACTCCCTCCATGGATCATTCCCACGAAGGCACGCTTCATGGCTGGTTTAACCCGGGCAGATCGCGCACGCTGAGCCGTCTTGACGAGGTCGGCGCAGATGTCCGGCTCAGGGCCCGGTTCACCGATCTTGCCAATGAAAACGTGAATGCTACCAAAGGGGACCCGGTACCCGTACTCAATTGAGCCGGCCTTGGGGCCCCAGCCTGCGTCGTTGATGTAGAGTTTGTCGCGACGACTTTTAGTCATCCGGCCTACAGCGTAGCCCTTGAGTCCTTCAAAGCGGCCCTCCAAGAAACGGAAACCATCGTGCGATGGCCCCACGGTGGGCGCCAACTGTCATGGGTTTGTCACGGCAGATGTCCTAGAGAAAGGACTTAGTCGTGGAGCCATCGCGATGGGTTAGCTTGAAGGGGTTAAAGCGGACACAAGGACGCAAGAGAGTTTATACTAGTTCGGCCCCTTCGAGGAAGGTAAAGCCTACGTCTAGTTGTGATGGAATTGATGGGGTTTCGATGACTAGGGAGCAAACAAGCTTCGCCTATGTCTCGAGTTGTCGTCTGTTGTCCTTGAACCGCCGCCGGGTCGTCCCCTTATATACATGGGTGACGCCTGCCGGTTCAGAGAGTCCCAACACCGGTTCATACTCGTATCCGGGTTGGTCTCTCCTTGCTCCTAACTTATATTACAAGTATATGCACAAAGCTGATGTACGGCTACAGGTTGTAAACCGACTACAGGCCCTGGGCCTTTATCTACCTCTTTGGGCTTTAACACCTTTGAACTACTGATGGAGTTAAACCGGCCCAGGTAGGCCGGTTTATGCCCAGCAGTAATATCCCCAACAGGATGCATATGCAAGATTTGACAAGGGATGCATGAACCTGGCCCCAACTTGGAAATCCAAGTGTGCCAATGGAAAGATGAGATTAAATCGCTTGAAAACGATATAAAGAACGCCGGAATCGGAGTTACGGTTTGGAAATGGCAAGCGATTCAAATATGGCCACGTTCTGCGATTTACAGCAAGTAGCCATCTAAATGCAATGAGACGAACATGCTACAGCATTCAAACATGGAATCAAATACATGGCAGGGATGCATTCATGATGCTTAACAAAAGTCTAGCACTGAGCTACGACCAATTCATCCATTAACGGGTTCAAACAAGCATGGCAAAAATGCATATGGTAAACAGATCTCAGACTTAGTGATATTAACACTTGTCTGGAATTTCAGATCAGATAGCACTCTTCGGAGCAACAAAACTACATGCTACAGGACCTGAACATGGCAAAGTAAAGCATGGCATGGAGCTACTCAAAGAGCTTAACAAAAGTCCCTTAGTGACCTTGAGCCAAAAGGGATCAGAAAATACATTTGCAAGCATGTGAACATGGCAAAAACATAATCAGTTCTCAGACTTAGTGAAAACTGGAACATGCTGAAACAGATATCAAGTAAGCATATTTACGAGCTCGATACACTCACTACGGAGCAAGTCATGACAATCTAAGAATACGCCCATCAAGAATACACAAAATGCAAGCTATACATGGCAAGAACAATAGCATAGCATGCACGGATCAACTACAACATCACCGGCAAAATCGCTAACAAGTAGACAATCTGCCCAGATTCACGAAATAGCAAAAGTAGAGCTCGATTGACTCAAGCTAGGGTGCTCCATAATTGCAAACAAAGACATGGATGGATAGAGCATTACAAGATTAACAAAACATCCTTACTGATCATCCTCAAAAGAGGCACGGATCACTCGGAAACAACATGAACATATGGCAACATGAGATAAACAGGTCAAGGACTTAGTGGAAATGCTAAGTCCCTGAAATTAGCATTACCAAGTGCCTCACTTTGCAAGCTTGTGCTAGTCACCACACACATCACAAAAATACATGGGTTTCACCTCTGAAAAGATGGCAAAACCCTTAACAAAACATATGTAGAACTCAGGGACATATCATGCACACAAAAATCATGGCAAAAATGACAAATATCTAAATGGAGTAGCAGATCTGACAAATATCTCAAGTAGCGCTCTTCTAGCAGCATTTCGGGAATCAAGATGAAATCAAATGAAAATGATACAATGAGATGAAATGATGTACTCTCTGAGAAGAACATTTTGATATGCTATATGCCAAAAACGGAGCTACAGATGCGGAGATATGATGCAATGAACAGGAGCATATGAGCTACGGTTAGGGATAAAAAGTCAACCCAATCCGATCCAGATCTGGATCAGTTACTGTAGCATCATGGGGTTCGAGGTTCGCCGAACGGAGATCCGGTTCGCCGGAGTTGGTGGGGGTCACCGAAATCGGGCGGGGCCGGCCGGAGCGGACTTGGCGCGGCGAGTCCGGCGGCTAGGCGCGGTCGTCGGAGGGTGGAGCGGGGCGGAGCAGCGCCCCGGGCGGCGGACGCGGCGGTCGCCGGCGAGGCGGAGCAGGGCGGCGGGGCCCGGCGCCGGCGAGGAGGAGGCAGGCGGCGCGACGAGGGAGAGGGCTCGGGCGAGTGGCGGCGGAGGCGATGGGCTCGCGGGGGTCGGAAGCGGGCTCCCCGGGCCGGCGGCGGAATGGGCGGCTCCCTGCCACGTGGCGGGGCGTGGTTGGGCGGCGGTGGCGGGCGGACGTTGTCCGGCTCCGTCCGGACACGTCCGGCGGCGGCGGTGGATGGAATCTAGGGTTTCGGAGAGGGGATCCGCGAATTTGGAGGAGGGGTCTTTATATAGAGGTAGAGGGAGTTAGGAGAGTCCAAATGAGGTGCGGTTTTCGGCCACGCGATCGTGATCGAACGCTCTAGATGATGGAGAGGGTTTTGGTGGGTTTTGGGCCAACTTGGAGGGGTGTTGGGCTGCAACACATACGAGGCCTTTTCGGTCCCTCGGTTAACCGTTGGAGTATCAAACGAAGTCCAAATGGTACAAAACTTGACAAGCGATCTACCGGTAGTAAACCAAGGCCGCTTGGCAAGTCTCGGTCCAATCCGTAAATGTTTAATCCCCACACATGAAAGAAAGGTAGAATTGACCACCGGAGGAGAATGAAGCACCGAAATGCAAAACGGACAACGGGGAAAATGCTCGGATGCATGAGATGAACACGTATGCAAATGCAATGCACATGATGACATGATATGAGATGCATGACAACGATAACAACACGCGGAGACAAAGACCCGAACCCGAGAAAATAAAATAACTTAAAGCCGGAAATGGCAAGATTTGGAATACATATTGGGTAAGTTACATCCGGGGTGTTACAGACATCCTCTACAAAAATCTTCAACCCAGGACCAGAGATGAAGTCATTGAACAAGGCTTCTATCCCTGCATGGTCCGTGGACCACAGCCTGCGGATGCTGACCCATCGTCACTGCTATGGTGTCGTGACGACAATCTGTTTAAGCGCAACTTCCAGTTTGCTCAGAACTCAGCGAAGCAGAACAAGAAGTCTTTGGGATTAGATTTCAACCCTGGTCCCTCTGCTCCCCGTGCTGATGGAACTCGTGAAGCTGAACCCAATCTTCTTGGGCCCTTCTACAACCTTGAAGGTCTCATCACCCACATAGTGGTTCAAGGGACTGCCGTAAATGAGCCTGCAGATGACGCTGACTCAGATGAAGCGCCTGCAGCGCCGAAGCCAAAGAAACTGAAGCAGCCAAAAGCTTCCAAGCCTGCCTCTGCACCAAAAATCTCACGAGCGAAGCCATTGGCAACTACACCTCCTGAAGACAGTGTGCAGTCTGAAGATTTGTCACGCATCTCCAATCCTCAGAAGGTCAAGATGCCTCTGCCACACACCGGCCAAGAGCTGACAGCTGCTGCCATTCTGCGCAACGATGCCATTAATCTATCCAGTGATGAAGATCTTGCAGATGACGCTCTTGAGCAACTCATCAAGAGTAAAGAAGAAGCAGAAATCTTCAATGATCTGCCTCTCTTTGACGTGACAATCATCCACAACTTCATCGATGAGTGGTTTGACACGCCAAACATCAGCTTCGAAGATCTGCAACTACCCATTGGCCTTAGTGTCGCCTTTCATGGCGCCATTGCTTCAGAGCTAGCTCTCGCTCAGCGCATCGTCGAACTGAAGCAAAAGATTGACTATGAAAAGGCTCAGTTCAAGAAGCATATGGCCAAGCTCAGCGTGCAAGAGGTGAAAAACTTCAAGATTATGCTACACGAGCTCAAAGAAGCCTTTCTCAAGAAACGCGCAGAAGCTCAGGGTTCTCGGGAGCGCATGAAGAGCCTGGATGACAAATGTGTGCAAGGCTACAACGAAGCTGAGAAGCGCAAGGCCCTTGGGCATCCAGGCATTGATCCTAGGATGGCTGCTAAGCAGAAGAAGAAGCCCATTATGGCCGAACCTCTCGCACAAGGCAGGAAGCAGATCCCATTGTCTTCCCAACTAGCATGACTGGCTCGAAGCCAAAGGCCCGGTCAACCGCTTCAGAGCTGAAGAAGACGAGGACTGCTGAGGCTGAAGCCAGGAAGAGGAAATATCCTGAAGCCTCTCCTACTGCCCCCTCCAAGAAGAAGAGGAAGACCAAGAAGGAACGGGCTGCTCCCACAGAGCCCTTGATTGTTGAACCCATCTCCATGGTTCACCCTGACGCTGAACCACAAGAACGTCAACTGACTGTCCATGAGCCTGCTTTCACAGAGGCTCATGAAGCTGAAGACTTTCCAGCAGCTGATCCCATCGCTGCTGAAGACATTGGTCACCATGACCATGTTGAAGATGATGCAATCCTTCCTCAGCTCGAGCACCAACAGGTATCATCGCCCGTGCTAACGCACAGCGAACTCATCAGCATTGGTCGTCCTCTGACGCCAATTGCTCAGGATGCTTCATGGGCTGATCGCCCACAAGAGGAAGAAGACTTTGAGGCCCAGCCAACACCAACTCCACAGGCGTCGCCAGCGTTGCGCAGGCTTCGCAAAGGACCAAGGCCTCCAGTCTCTGCGTCTGAAGCTAAAGCTGCTGAAGACATTCCGGATGCATCAGCCGATGAAGAAGAAGCCCCACAAGCTGCTACTCCCCTGTCCCACCAAGAAGCAGTTCTCGAGGAGAACGTGACGGTGACTGACCCTCCAGCTCGTCAAGTGGAGGATGAAAATCTTGAGGCTGCCACCACCAACACCAATGAAGCCACTGACGTTGTCATGGTTGAAGCTAATGTGGAGCCCTCACCAACAAAAGCACCAGAAGTCAGCGAAGCCACTGATCCCACTGCTTCTGTTCCTGCGCCTGCTGCCGGTCCTCAGTTCGACTATCATGTTGAGCACAGGCCTCAGGTACAGAAGCCAATCCCAAGATTGCCCAGGTTCCCAGGTCCTGCATCAGCACCTGGATCCTTCAATATCAATGGCTTCAAAGCAGACAACACTTTCTTCAATAGCTCCAGGAACCCCTACTCAAGGGAAAGAATATCATCTGATCGGTTTTGGAGCTATCCGCAGTGAAGCTATTACTCCTGCATTCTTTACAATCAAGGTCGCATCTTCCCACACAAGCGTCTTGACATTGAAGCAATAGCTGGTCTGCCCTGTCTGGAAGAAGCTCTGAATTGCTTCAAAGAGGTTGGATTGCTACCATTCGTCACCGATCAAGAGCATTGGAATGAAGAGTTGCTACTCCAATTCTATGCCACACTTCACATTCGCGGGTATAACAGAGATCCGAAGACTTGGGTCCTGGAGTGGATGACAGGAAATGTTCATCACGAAGCCAAAGCCTTTGACATCATTGAGCTCACTGGTCTACCCACTCCTGGCGATCTCTACGAATCTGGCTGTCAACTTCACAGTGAAGCTGTGGAGAGCATCTTTCAGAAGCCTGAACCTAACATGAGCCAGATGCTCAGTATGATGAAGCCATTGCCCCAAGATGCTGCATATCCCAAAGAGTTCTTTGTTGAAGACCTTGAGTATCTGCCAAGGACTATTTATCACATCATAAGGCGAACTCTCTGGCCCATCAAAGGACACTCTCCACATGCCAAGCTGGAAGGTGCAATGAAGACTTTGGTCTTCTATATTCTTCATGGCAAATGCTTCAATGCACAGGACTTCTTCATTCGCCAACTTGCTGCATCAGGCTCTGATCTTTTTGGCTTGAAGTTCTACGCCCCATGGGTAATGCGGCTGATCAAACTTCACTCCGCTATCTCATATCAGCCATCTGCTCGCAATCATCGGATCTTTCTGCCTGATGTGGATATGTCTATTGAAGTCATCTATCCTGAGCCTGCCAAGGAACCTCTAAGTCTTCAGAATGCAGAGCATCAAAGTTTTTCTCAGAACATTGAAGGAGTTGAAGCAGTCACTCGTGTGTATCCTTTGGGTGGCACTACACGTGCACCGCATCCTGCTCTCACTGAAGCCACTGATAGCACAATTGCCCAACGACCCAAGAAGCGCACTCGTGTTCTCAATGACCGGGAGCTTCTTGTGGCTCTTCATCAGAAACAGGATAGGCATCATGACTGGCTGAAGGTCAAATGCAAAGCCTCTTGGTGGATGTTAATCGCATTCGCAATCTTGCCACCAAGAATGCCTTTGTCGCCCATGAAACCTCTCGACGCACATGGAAAGGGCTGACGCTGATGTGTTCTGAAGATGATCTTCAAGAGGATGGCTTCTCTGAACGCTTCAAGTTTGACTCCACACCTCCTCGAAGAGCAGTGCTGCGACGAACTCCATCTTTTGAAGACTCTGAGTTCTCTTCCTCTGCTACAACTGTGAATGCCAGAGTGATCGAGGATGAAGACGATGCTACTTCACCGCCACCTCTTTCAGCACGCTTCGACACTGCTCCAAGTTCTTCTGCACCGCCGAACACCACCGACGACCCTGTTGCTTCACCTACTCTTCATGGGAACGAGTAGATGCTCTATGTCTTCAAACCTTTTTGGTCCTTACTAACAAAAGGGGGAGAAGCATATGAGTTTGATAGTCTTCAAACTCATATGCTTTATACTTTTTGCTTCGTGTTTACAACTCTCGTTTGCTTTGATACAGTTGGTTCTTTGAGTTGTAACACTTAAACTCGATGGTCGTCTGCTACTTATTTGCCACCTCGTGATGCGATGATAAATTCCGCATGTGCGATGATAAATTCCGCACTTAGATCATTTTGCAGACGTCCATTTTCCATTATGCATGTCATTATCTTCACATACCTTCACATGCATAGTGGATTGTCATCATAAGTTGAAGAGGATCTCCACAAGCACAACCTGCCATGTGCATTTGCATTCCAAAAGCAAATTACTTATATGCACATCTTCAGGGGGAGCCCTTGCAACTTATGAAGACAATTCCTTATCATTTACAATTTCACATATTATATTCCCCGTTGAAAACTTCAACTAGTTTGTCATCAATCACCAAAAAGGGGGAGATTGTAAGTGCATCTAGTGCCACCCCTAGTTCGTTTTGGAGTATTGACGACAAACCTAGTTGAGGGACTAATGTGTTTGTGAGAATTGCAGAATAACACAGGTAGAAGTCCCTCATTGATTCGGTTTTCCTACCAGAGATGACCCCTAAAAATGTATGAAGACATTGATGTCAAAGGTGGTATATGAAGATATTCACATTGAAGACTATGACAAGAGAAGACATCGCATGAAGCCTATGGAGCTCGAAGACTTAGATCTTTCGTAGTTCTTTTTCTTCTTTGTTGAGTCATAGGAACCACCGTACTGTTAAGTGGGGTCCAAGAGAACCAGTCAGAATGACTGAAGTGATGCTTAACTAAAACCTATGTCTTCGAGTGAAGACTATGAGAGCGAATCTTGTCCAGAGTCGGACAAGTCAGCTTTGCTTGTAGCCCAAGTAAAGTTGCCGTGTGAGTTTGAAATCTGATCGTTGGAACACGTGTCAGTTCCTTAGTGACCCAGGGTCATTTCGGACAAATCAGGTCGGGTTGCCTAGTGGCTATAAATAGCCCACCCCATACAACCATAAACGGTTGGCTGCTCAGAGTTAGAATACGGCTTTTGTCGTTTGAGAGCAACCCACCTCGAAGCCTTTGAGAGAAAATTCCTTGCGAGGATAAAGCCCTAACCACCCAGAGCCAAAGAGAATTAGGCATCACTTAAGTCTTCTTGTCTGTGTAATCTGAAGACTTATTACACTTGAGGACTGTGAATCCTCCAGCCGGTTAGGCGTCGCGTTCTGAGCATCCAAGAGACATTGTGGATTGTCAGTGAACGAAGTCTGTGAAGGTTTGGGAGTCTACCTTGAAGACTTACCTGAGTGATTGGGCGAGGTCTGTGTGACCTTAACTCAAGGGGAATACGGTGAGGACTGGGTGTCCTGAGCTGCGTGTTCAGGACTGGGTGTCCGGGACTGTGTGTCCTCAGGTTTAAATACCTAGCCGCCCTAACCAGACGTACAGTTGTCACAGCAACTGGAACTGGTCCAACAAATCATTGTCTTCAACGAGTCACTGGTTTCATCCTTCCCTTCCCTTTACTTACTGTTGGTCCTTGTGAAGTCATTGTATGATTGCACTATCTTTTGTCTTCACTGAGTGACTGCGTGTTCTGTTTGGCTTCATAATATCTTCCTACCTGATCCTTACTACATTGCTGCTATTAGTCATTGTGCTTTCACTCCATTGAATACTTGACTATGGTTTGCTTAGTGTAGTCTACCTTCCGCTGCATGGTAATAGGTTTATTTCTATCGCTTGCCTTCATAGCTTCCACGTTTTGAAGACTTTCATAAAAATCGCCTATTCACCCTCCCTCTAGTCGATATAACGCACTTTCAGGCATTGGATGGAGGGCTTTCTTCCTCGGGTGCTCGCTCGGTGACCGCACCAAGTTCGAGAACACACCATGGAAGTCTGCTCGAACTTCAGCAGCATGGCAGACATGCAAAAAGAGTCAGACGTTGTGGTGAAGAAGGACGCTATGTCAGTCGACATCCTACGCCGGGCCATGAATCAGGTCGACTCCGGCGATGCTCGACGGAGGGCAAGGTGGGCCAAGTACAGAGAGTACAGGCGTCCTCATGACCATCGTGTCGCAGCGTACTTTACGACAAGGATTGTGGTGGCGGTGAGGAGGAACAAGAAGCGGTGGCGATGGAGGTGGAATAATAAGATGCGGTGGCGATGGTTGTAAGGGCGCCGGAGCCAGGACACTGAAGCATGCCAATCGATCTGGACTCCGGCGAGGAAGAAGAGACGGTGGTGCAGCTCGAGGAGAAGAACAAGGCCAAGGGCACCCACCGCTCCAATCGCCTCCAGGGTCGCCGAGGCTAAGATCTAGGAGTACTATGTAAGATTTACCCCCAATCCCCCCATTAGCCTTGTACTCAATCCGGAGGGAGAACCTCAAATCCATCGGTACTATGAACTCATGAAGATGTTATGATCACTCCTATCTCTATTTACCCCGATTCCCCATCCCCCTGATGCGGATTGGATGAACCTAAACGCAGATCGGATGCGGATGAGTACGTAAGGAGGTGAAAAAAGTGCTTACCGTCATTGCCGAAGTGTCAGAGGTGATGATGCGGATGCCGGTGAAGGGGTCGGAGGTCGCCTTCCTGTTCTCGGGTGTGTTGAACGCTGCCGCCGCCACCATCGTCAGTGAGAGTGGAGAGAGGGGAGAGAGCGGTGTGGGACGGTGAGGGTAATAACTGTCGGCGCTTCGGGAAGCAACGCGGCTTCTCGAGCATGGCTCCTCGCATGCAGGCCCCACCGCCCACGTGCATCGCATGGGCCGGGATCTAGAGAAACTGCTGATTCTAGCGTTCCTAGCAAGACAGGCCAGAGGTGTTTTGAGTTCCATGCTATGCAGGCCCAAGAGTGAACGTATGCAACCAACCGGGCCACGATCTTCCCACGCGGGTCTGATTGGCCTATATACAGGCAACCAAACACATCCTAATCGAAGTGGGGAGCTGCGTCTGTTTCCACGCTTTTATACCTCAGGGCATGCAAGCAGAACACCCAAATGCATATATGGCCTAACCATGTATGTTGCTTTTGCTCGAGTAATGCGCTTTCTTAATTCCTATCGCTTATGGAATTCGTGATCGTGAATTCAAAAGGCTCTTCATCTGGGTGTGCAGGTGGCATTCAACTACATCTGGGTCCGTGGTCTGGGTAAAGAAAAGGTGGGCACCTATTTTGCCGAGGATTTCACCTGATACATGTTCATACATAGAGAGTTATTACTAGATCAACTAGATATGAACACAAGCATCGTCAATCCCAATCACACACACTGATCTTTGCAAGCAGGTTTCTTTTCGCTTTCTTTGTCCATTGGCTATTGCCCTTTCCACTTGGCCGAAGCATATACCCGCTTGAAAAAGGTAAATCAAGATAGTGAGCTTCCCCCCTATGCGCACCACTATCTATCTAGTGTAGTCTCTCTCTATATCTAAATCTATATCTCTATATCTATACTATTCTTATTACTATACTACTCCCTCCGTTCCTAAATACTTGTCTTTCTAGTCATTTCAACAAGTGACTACATACGGAGCAAAATGAATGAATCTACACTCTAAAATATGTCTACATACATCCGTATGTAGTAGTCATTTGAAATGTCTAAAAAGACAAATATTTAGGAACGGAGGGAGTATATACTTAGAAAATGAATGCATACCTGGCGAACGTTCGCCAGGGCCAGCATGGCAATCAAACGCAGGGAGGTGGCAGTTCTTACTGCATTCAGTTGTCTCAAAAATGTTTTTTTTAGGGGGGGGGGGGGGGGGGGGGGGGGGGGACTGCCATCCATCGGATGAAGATCGTGTGGTTCAAGAGGAGGGGGCCGCTGGCAAAGCATCCGTGGGAACGTCAGCCAAATAAGATTTCCATAGAAAATACATAAGGCTCCTTTTGCAAAACTCTTCATCCAACCTTACATATGTTTCCTCCTCCCTCTTTCTTTTGATTTTCCCCCTCTCATCTCTAGTTTATTTTTCCATCGGTTTTATTTGAAAGCCGTCTTAACTGTCTTACCTTTTATTTACTAAAAAAATTATTTTATATTTGCCAATAAGTTCTTACCAAACAGGTGATCGTCAAATAAAATCCTAAGATTTATTTAGATGGGTAAATTAATGGCATGATTTGATAAACATTTATTTATACAATCAAATTAATATGGAAAGATTAATCACGGGCAAACGTAGTACTATAATATTTATATCCTATTGCAATCGCATGTGCAAGATGTAACAATATCAAAGAACAAGATTCCCCGCCCGGCCGCCCCCGGTTTTTGCAAAAAGCCCATAGATTTCCAAACCACGCCACCAAAATTTCCAGAACCTCAACCTCTGCTAGTAGAACAGGGGAACTCTCACTCACCCGCCTACGCCAACATTAAAACGGCCGAAATCTACTACAGTTGGAAACATTATTGGTTTCCAGCCGGAGTTTTACTAAACTTGGACGGAGCGATTCCTGAGCTTTCCAGAGAGGCGGAGAGCCTTCTGGACCTCGATCTACCATCATAGCTTTGCCCATCTGGCAAGGACCCAGCGGCCATGGAAAAGGAAAGAATCCATCAGAGCAACAGTTTTGCTCCAAGGAATAAAGCCACCACCCTCCCCTCATTCTGCCAGAAAAAGGCGAATAAAACCAAAAGCCGACCTAGGCTGCAACTTCGCGATCATCAGAGGCTGTTTTGCTGTACTCCATCCAATCCAAGCACCTTAAATACCGCTGCTTGGAGCACAATCCTTAACCCAGAAATAGCACCAAGCACATTGGTTAGTACCTCCTCTCCCAACACCTCCTCTTTGCTTCCAGCTTTTCCTTCAACACCTTCGTCCAGCTTCGTCCAGAAACTCTCGCAGACATGGCGGCCGGGAAGCGCACCATCGGCCTGGCGATGGACTACTCGCCGTCCAGCAAGGCGGCGACGAGGTGGGTGGTCGAGAACCTGGTGAAGGCCGGCGACCGGATCATCCTCATCCACGTCCTCCCCAAGGGAGCAGACGCCAGCCACAAGGGGCTCTGGAAGAGCACCGGTTCACGTATGTGTGAATACACTGAATCCTCTGTTCTGTTGTGTAGCTCACTACTCTTTTCTGTTTCGCTAAGATTGCAACTGACACCATCGTTTGGGGTTTTACCTGCAACTGAAGCTCTGATCCCTCTGCTGGAGTTCATGGAGATGAACGTGCAGGCGCGGTACGGGGTCAACCCTGACAAGGAGGTGCTGGAGATCCTGCAAGCTGAGTCCAAATCCAAGCAGGTAATAGCTCTGCAGTCTACAGTAACTACTGAATTGTTCATACAGTTACCTATGTTGAGTTTCTAAGGCCAGGTTCACGCAACCAAAGCTTTAGGAGAAACCATGTTCGATCAAAATGTGCTGCTAATTGAACAATCGATTCTATGTTGGCTGGAGCAGGTAGAAATACTGGCAAAAATATACTGGGGCGACGCAAGGGAGAAACTTTGCGAGGCTGTAGATGATCTCAAGGTGGACTCTGTTGTGCTTGGTTGCAGGGGCTTAGGGCCCTTGAAAAGGTAGTACACCTGAACCTCTTCCTGACTAAACTATGAGGATCTAGTTCTTGGCTAATCAGAGTTTTCTCATATTTCTGCATCTCCTTGGACCTCGATGCAGAGCACTCCTTGGAAGCGTCAGCAACTATGTTGTCAACAATGCAACCTGCCCCGTCACAGTGGTGCGTGGACCAAATGGATCACTTGCTTGAAGATGTCACTTCTGGAATGATGGGCTAATTTGTGTGTTCGTTGGTCTGTCAGCGTAGGTGCAAATGGTGCTATTTAAGACTGATAGTGATATTTTGCCTTTTTGGATTCCTAGCTATCCTTGTGGTGCAAATTCAGTGTGTTTTCCTCTGTTATCTCCTAGTTATACTACAATCTGTTGTTTCTTACATACTATTTGTAAAAAAAATGCCTACAGACTTGTTGAGTGGTGCATTTTCGATTATGTGCATGACTAGACAGACCCATTATTTTGGTTGCTTCTCAATGAAACCCAGTCGAAGCTGGAACCTTATTAGTTGGCAGCTGATGTATAGCATCAGCATGAATGAGCATAAACAGCTACTGCTAACTAGGTCTCTCTGGAATATCCAAGACTGAATTTTTTGTAACTAAACACAAGATTACATAGCACAAAAAAGAAACATAAGGCATTTAAATAAACCAGATAGCTTTATTTCAAATGGGAGAAAGATGCACTTTATTCTTGTATATCAACATTGTGCTCCATGCTGGCTGTCTATTCTGAATTTTCTTTTACAAACGTAAGAGTGTATACTCTTAAGATGAATGGCATTTCTGGAACTCCAACCCATAATGGAAGCAGTTTCTGGAGCATATCAATCAGAACATCTTACCAGTGCCATCTTTGCGCGGGACTGATTCTTCAAGATCCATTCTGCGCCAGCTCCCAGCCAAAGATGACATCTGATCAACCTTGTCATACAACCCAAGAAGACCGCCTGTATGGACAAAGAGGACTTTTCGCCCTTTCCACTTAGATGGATTATCGGCCATGTCTTTTAGCATTGCATATGCTCCCTTCCCACTGCAGAAAAAGAAAGCATACATGTCCTCATTAAGCAAGATAAATGCTAAATCTCTTAATAAATTTGAATCTGTTAAAAGGATTGCTAGTATTATCTTAACTTGACAGAGAAAAACATTTTTATTTTTTATTTTTAACAACACTAGTAGACGATATTAAATCACATGTCACATCCCATATAGAAGAAGAGTATTGCACCTGTAGACTGGATCAAGCACAATGCCCGTTGCAGTAGCTATATCTTTAACAAACTTAAGCTCCTCGGCTGTGTTCATGGCATAACCTAAGCCCTTAGCCTGTCAAGCAAGCAAAATATTCACAAATCGACCAACTTGCAAATAGGGTGGACTCAGAAGTAGAGTTACCTCACAAAGATGAACTATGAAATGAATAAACAAGCACTACAGACGTAATTTTGGAGTTTATGCTCTGAAATATTTTATAGTCCACAAAAAACTGTTTTTACAATTAGTTTAATGCTGAAAGATAAATATACTCACATTTTGAATGCTGACTATATCATGTGAATCCAAGCCAGATTGTAGTCCATCAATCAGGCCTTGAACATAATCATAGAAGTATTCAGGGTCATCGCAAACAGAGAAAGCATGGACCTGTCCTACAAGTGGATAATTAGTATTTAAACTTCACCAGGGTAAGAAAATAGCATAAGAAAGTTCATACTTTTGCCGTTAAGCTACTCAATTTTGATCCTAAAGCAAGACCAGCAATGGTTCCACCACTGCAAAATGTTCGATTTCATCAAAAGCCATGAAGGGTCAGTGTCACAACTTCCAGGATCTAGGCCTGACACAATGGCAAGTGCACACACATAACTACTACCTCCATAAGGATAGAGTGGATGCTGATGAAATACCTGCCACAGGCAACAACAATGTCATCAAACTGAACATCACCAGATAACTGAATTTGCTGCTCAAGCTCTCTTACTGCTTCAATATATCCCCTGTAAAAGTAAGACGCAATGTTTGTTACAAACATATGATTGACATTTCTGAAGTAACTACCATTTGCATAAATTTATGAGAACTGTTTGAACTCCAAACCTTCTTTTTAGATGCACACAATCTTATAATCTTAACCATTCCCTTTTACATATTCTGGATATAGTACGCTGCATTTTCTTTGGCATATGGTTGCAGATTGAGGGCCAGTTCTTTTGGGCGATTCTACCAGAATCGCCCCCCTCCCCAGCTTCTCCCATAATCATCACTTCATATGTTTTTTACAATCCTGTCTAATTAGACCTTAACTAGATAGGATTGTAAAAAAAATATGGAGTGGCGATTCTGGAAGAAGCTGAGGAGGATGGCGATTCTGGGAGAATCGCCGAAAAGAACTGGCCCTGAGCACAATAAGTCACTATTCATAGTATCCTACACTCCAGTGGCTAGCTACAGTATGAGACATTGGTATGTTACCCAGATCTTCTTGCTTAAATGAGATCAGCCAGTTTCATTTTCTAGACAATTCTCAAAAATAGAAAATTGCGACACTACTTCCGCGATGAGCTGAGAGATGTCAAGCCATGGATACTACTAGAAGAAATATCAAAATATGCTATGAACACGAAAAATAAGAAAAATGATGTTGCGGTTAAAACTTTGCATCAAATATGGGATAATACCAAGTTCCAAGTGAATTGGATCCACCAACAGGAATCACATATGGCTTCCGTCCTTCCTCCAAAAGCTTATTTTTAAGCAAGTCCGCTAAAGCCTATACAAAACAAATCAATGCGTGGATAGAAACCTCTTAACCAATATGGAAGCTTCAAAAATGATTAAAAGAATCAGAAAGAAGGAAATTAAGTCAATGAGGAAGTGTTAACAGGCAGTTCCACAAAGCATTTTATCTACTTGCAACCCATCAACAGGCAGTAACATAAATAATTTCAATGGAGGGAAAGGATGACACTAGTAAATATGAACGAACACTCTGAATGAACTACTTGATGCATGATCTTTTGACAACCAAGATAATTGATCAAGCATGGATCATGAGTAACGCTCTGGTATGAATAATGTTTTGACTAAACATGGGCTGACAGAACTACGAAAATCCAAAAAACAGTAACAGGATTTATAATGGAGATGAGCATACCACACTGCCAATTTTCCCATACTCTTCTTTTGAGACGAGATCAATGTGCGCTCCCAAGAGTCTCTCAACAAGGAGATTGCCAACCAAACCAGGGTCCTGATCCACAAGAAGCTGAAAATGTCCAACCAAAATCAGGTCAAACCAATTGCATTACGACGCAGAATTCCATCAATACCACCTCACAAGCACACAGATTACCTTGGAAGTACGCAGTATCAAATAACAGTCAAGATTGAGATACTTGGCAGCCACCGCCGTCGCACGGCAGTGGTTGCTCTGGATACCACCGACAGTGATAACGCAGTCTGCACCCTGCGCGACGGCATCGGACAACAGAAACTCAAGCTTCCGGACCTTGTTCCCGCTCAGCTGCATACCCGACAGATCGTCCCGCTACAGTGTCACCAAAGCTCCCTTGTCAGAACACAGATGCCACTAGGCATTCTATCTTCTACCCTTATACGGCACTAGAAAATGAACAGAAATACAGAATAGTGTGGTTCGTGCAGCACCTTGATCCATACTTCAGTGCCCTCCGGCAGATTTGGCAGATTCCATTTGTGAATCGGGGTTGGGAACTGTTTGGAATACGAAAAAAAGAAGCTATGAATTACACATGATTGATAGTTTTTCAGACGATATCCAGTAAATAAAAACGACTTCGAAGTCCCTGACTGAGTAATCAATCTAAGCACCTTGGGAGGCGTCAATTAGTCATTAGAGCAAGTAGGGGTAGTCCAGTGGTAGAGACGGCGAAGCTTACGTGGCCAAGGGAGAAAGTGTGGGATGGGGCGAGGGCGAGGTGCGAGGCCCAGGACGGCGGCGCGTAGGGCTTCTTGGAGAGGAAGCTGCCGATCTGTGCTGCGGCGGGTGAGGCGGCGGAGACTCCCGCCATGCCCGTGGCGGCTATTGAGCACCGACGGCGGACGGCGGCGAGATGGGAGAAGAGTGGGGGAGTGGAACTGACGGCGACGGGGAGGGCCGGTCTCAGGAGCATGGGGGATTGACAGATTCGCGCACGCTCGAGTGCAGGGCCGGCGGAAGACGGCTGCACCAGCCCCGCTGCCCCAGGTGTCACTGACAGTCCGCAAACGATAATCTTTTCTTTTTGGGACGCAAACGATAATCTGTGTTATGAACTTATTTTTAATTTGATATATATATTTCCTCGCTTTCGTAATATAAGGGCGTTTATGACACTACACAAAACGCTCTTATACTATTGGACGGAGAGAGTATTATTGTACTAGCAAAAGAGACATTTTGTTCATGTACCCCAGTGGTATACCTCGAACGCAATAATCATGATTCAAGACCTTAATAGGTCCATGCCTTTTATTTCAATATGAAAGTGCGTTATATCGACTAGAGGGGGTGAATAGACGATTTTTATGAAATTCTTCACTGAGGAATTTGCCGGTGAGAAAATTCCTTAGCGAAGAACTACTAACGACGGAATAAGTACTCAAAAGTAAACATGACAGAATACAAGCACAATCATCATGATGAAATGAAGGCAGGCACAGAGTACAGAAAGCGTAAGCACATGATAACACAGGATGAAGACAAACAGACTGAAGAAATTGAACTGAGGAAATTGAGAAAGTCTTCAGTCAAAGTCTTCAAACACAGATATGAACAAACACACAACACAGTTATGAGGAAATGAAAGAGTTGAGGGAATAGAACCAGTAAGCTTGGTGAAGACAATAATTTGGTAGACCAGTTCCAACTGCTGTCTCAGTTGTACGTCTGGTTGGAGCAGTTGAGTATTTAAACTTGAGGACACACGGTCCCGGACACCCAGTCCTGAACACGCAGCTCAGGACACCTAGTCCTCACCGTATTCTCCTTGAACTAAGGTCACACAGACCTCGTCCAATCACTCGTGGTAAGTCTTCAGGTGACTTCCAAACCTTCACAACCTTGGTCACTCGGCGATCCACAATTCCTCTTGGATGCTCTAAACCATGACGACTAACCGTCTGGAAGAAGCATAGTCTTCAAAGGTAACAAGCATCGGATCCACGCAGGATCAATCTCTTCAGTGATGCTCAATCACTTGGGGTTTGTAGGTGTTTGGGTTTTGGGTTTTGGGTTTTTCCCCACTTGATGATTTCGCTCAAAGTCCTCGGAGGATGGGTTGCTCTCAAATGACAAGTGTCAGTTTCTCTCGGAGCAGCCAACCAACTAGTGGTTGTAGGGGGCGGCTATTTATAGCCTAGGGAGCAGCCCGACATGATAAGACATAAATGCCCTTCAATGATATGACCGTTAGGTGGATAGATATTTTAAGACAGCTGGCGCATAGCACAGGAACGGTCGGAATTTTGAGTAGCAAAATCCTCAAGGCTATCATGTTCCTCACTGTGTAGGCAATCCGCATTGGCGAATTCCTAACTCCTCAGTCAGGACAAATTCCTCAGAGACCAGAAGAACTTTGTCTCTATCGCTGAAGAATATGACTGGACTGTATGAGATTTCCAATGGCTTCACTCGAAGGTATTGGTAGGTGCAGGATTTTGAGTTGAGCATCACTTGGAAATTTTTCCTTAGTATTTCCTCGACCCCCTTTAACAGTACGGTGTTTCCTATGATTCAAAAAGAGAAAATGAAACTACGAAAATAAAAGTCTTCGTGCTTCATGTTCTTCGAACGAATACCAAGTCTTCAAGGTCACACCAATTTCTTCACTTTCAAAGTCTTCAGAAAGTCTTCAGTGATCCAAAGTCTTCGGTCGAAGAACTTCATTTTTAGGGGTCGACTTTCTCTGTAAATATCAAGCTCCTCATAGACTTATAGACCTGTGTACACTCACAAACGCATTAGTCCCTTAACCTATAAGTCTTTAATACACCAAAATCACTAAGGGGCACTAGATGCACTTACAATCTCTCCATTTTTGGTGATTGGTGACAATATAGGTTAAGTTTTCAACGGGGATAAACATATGAAGTGTAACTACTGATAATGAGGAATTTGATTGCAAGATATAGAAGAACTCCCCCTGAAGATGTGCATAGTGAGGAATTTGCTTTTAAAGCAATGCACACTTGAAGAGTTGAATCATGGAGATCTTCCCCTATATTTTGTAATTCATACACGCATTTGACATATCACAATGAAGAATTTGAAATGCATGATGAAATATGGTGACTGATGTAATTCAGCATGCGTGCATTAGCATATATGAGGAATAAGAATGCAGAAAATCATATCAGAAGTATCAGAGCACCATCGGGTTTAATTTTACAACTCAATTCAATAAAGTCTCAGAAGAACGAGAGTTGTAACTTAACAAAAAACGCCCATATAGAAAGACCCGCTAGAAGACTAACTCAAAATTCTCCCCCTTTATCATCAAATGACCAAAAGGATCGAATATGAGGACTAACACCCCTGAAGAATATCAAGTTGATGAAGGAGCGCCAGCGTTGTTGGGGTCGTTTGTTGTAGTAGGGCCTGCCGCAGTGTCGTCCAAGTCTTCATGTTCATCAGTGTCGCGCGATGAAGAATATGAGCTGGCCACCAGAGAAGGAACCTTGACCTTCTTGAATTTCTTCGGTGGAGGTGCAGACCAGTCAAAATATTCTTTGAGACCCATTTTCTTCAGATCTTCTTCACCATACAGATATGACAGGATTGCCCAGGTGCAACCGAAGACTTGATGGCGGTAGTAATGGTTTTTCTTCACTGCATTGTGTGTCGCGGTCATGTTGTGAAGAAGTGAACCAAACTGACGCTTAACCCATTTGTGATTTCGATCCACCTTCTGGTGAAGACTAAGCAGAAGTTCACGGTCAGTCATCACGCGCGGAGCAGTGACTTGAGGAGTGGACTTGGGTGCATTGGCAGAGTCATGTGTGGCAGAGTCATCATTGGTGGAATAAGATGCAGCTTTGCGAAACTGACTATCCAATGGACGAATGCCTTCATCTACTACAGCTGGTGCCTTGCCCTTTCCATCAACTGAGGAATATGTCTGCTTGAGGACTTCAATTGGGGGCAAGTAGCTGAGGTGATTCTGGAAATCATCTTTGTAGTTGAGTGAAGACCTTGTCCTGAGGAATCTCATAATCCAAGGTGCATAAGGCTTCAGCTCAAACGGAGACAGTGCAACATTTGCCATAGTCCTCATGAAGAAATCGTGATAATTGACAGGAATGTCATGAACGATGTTGAATACCAGATTCTTCATGATGTCAACAATTTCCTCATCAGATGAGTCGTGGCCTTTGATAGGACTGATTGTCCTCGTAAGAATACGATAGACAGTTCTGGGCACGTACAGCAATTCCTTCATGAGGAATTTGGTTCTTGGTGCTTGACCTGGCTTCAAAGGTTTCATCATCACCTGCATGTAATGATGTGTGAGCTCAGGTTCACTGTAGATGCAGCGAGTTTTTTCAAGGGGAGGACTGAGTGGTAGAGCACGAAGCAATTCAGAGGCTGGTGCAGTGTAGTGAGTGTTTTCAGACATCCAGTCCAGCACCCATGAATTCACATTTTTAGCATCTCCGATAATGTGCAGCGTTGCATAGAATTTAAGAATCAGTTCTTCATTCCAATCGCAGATGTCAGAGCAAAAATTTAGCAATCCAACGTCGTGAAGAACACTGAGGACTGGTGCGAAGCACGACAGATTCCATATCCACGTGAGGAATATGCTCATGGTAGAAGATCTTATCCTTGTTGAACAGCACTGAGGAATAGAAATTTGCTTGACTAGCAGTCCAGAAACGCCTCTTCCTAATGCGAGCAGAGTTATATGGGTTGTAATCTTCGAAGAATACGTGCTCGTCGAAGAAATCATCAGCCTTGAACTTTTGCTTGCGTGAGAATGGATCCTTTGGCTTCGGCAGAGGAGTGTCAGTGAGTTGCATCACGACCTCAGGAATCTCAATCGCAGGTTCTTCAGGTTGAGGAATTTCTGGTTCCTCCTCAGTGGCAGTCTGCGTCGTTGGTTGTTCAGCAGCAGCAGTTTCTTCAGCGCTAGTGGCTGGAATTTCCTCATGGACAGCTGCAGTGGGATGAGTTTCTTCAAAGCCCATTTGTACAGTTTGTGTGGGGGACTGAGGAATTTGTTGTAGAGGGGTGAACATTGGAGAGTTTGGATGCTGACTTTCCCAGAATTCATCACTGATTACAGGTGTGGAGCAGCCAACGTCCACATCTTCATCTTCCATTTCTTCAACGCCAGCCTCTTCAGCTGTGAACTGAGGCATAGGCGAGGAGATGATAGGTGTTGAAGGGATCGCATCCACTTCAATTTCTTCATCCAACGGTTCAGACGAATCAGCAGAAGGAGTTTCTTCATCAGATCCGCTGGGGATCACATATTCTTCATCAAAAGGAACAAGGTTCTTTGATGGCCTGGTTGAGATGGGAACAGTATCAATCTGATTAGCAAATGAACTTGTCATAGGCTTCATTTTCTTCGGAGCTGAAGAATCTGAAGCAGCTGATGCTTTCCTTTTCTTCACTGCAGCACGCTCTGCAGCCTTGGTCTTCTTCACATCTGATGCAGATGGAAGGATTGGAGTTGAAGTTGGTGCAGGAGCAGCTGGGGAATCTGGTTGATTTTCTTCAGGCACAACTGATGCAGTTGCCCTGAGTTCTTCATTTTCTTCACGCGCACCACTAGTGGGTGCCCTGACAATTTCTTCAGCGGCTGGAATGCAGTCATCAGCCCTGGAACTCACATTTTCTTCAGCAGCCTGATTGTCATCAGCGGTGCTGGCATTTTCTTTAGTAGGCTGAGCAGATGCTTCAGCCTAAGGAATTTCTTATTGCGTTGGGGCTGCAACATTGGAAGTGAACTATTCAGTTGTCTTTATAAATCTGATTTTGACTCCTTGCCGATCAGCATAGTAGGCTTTGAAGTCATCGCTGAGGGTTTTGATTTCAGATTGGATTTTTACAAGTTCATCAGTTGTCATAGTGACAATGTTGTTCTTCAGAAATTTCTCCTTCTTGTATTGCGCTTTCTTGATCTGCCTGGCCTTCTCAAATTTCCATTTTTCTTCTTGAGTGAAGTGAGTCAGCATGTGACTTTGGCCAGGAGTCAGTTTGAAGTCAGGCATGGGAGTGTTGGGGTCCTTGTGCCAAACATCAATGTAGTCGAGGATCAATTTGGGATCCAAAAGTAGTAGCACATTGCTTCCTTTGGCACTAGCGGCCCTGACTTGCCTGTCTCTGATGATTTTGGCAAGTTCTTCATCATCAGCTTCGTCTTCTTCAGACGACACTTGAAAAACGACTTGTTTCTTCTGAGGACTTGGGCGAGGACCTCGTCCAGAAGTGGCCTTTGTCTTCAGCAGTGAGGGGCCAGCTGAGGAACTTGGTGCAGCTGAGAACTAGCTGAGACACCTGAGGCAATGAAGATGCCTGCAGTCCTTTGGCACGAGGCGAGATGCACAGGTGCTGAGGATTTAGTCGGAACAGCTCAGGGCTTTGGCGGAGGAGTTGAGGACTTTGGAGGAGCAGGAGCAGCATGAGGAATTGGCCATGAGGGCTTTGAGAATTCTGGCCGTGAGGGCATTGCTGAGGAATTTGGCCTTGAGGGCATTGTTGGTGAAGCACTTGGCTTGCGTGCAGGCTTCTTTGACATAGCCTTCTTTGGCTTGACAGCAAAGGCCTCAGCAGAGGCAGCAGCAACAGCAGAGTCTTCATTGAATTTCCTCACTGCTTCTTTGGCTTGCTTAGCCAACTTGGCCCATTCATCAGGATAGTCCTCACCGCGCTTGAGACTGGTGAGATCGGTGATTTGGCCAGGTGCCAATGGAGCTCTTGGGCATGGAGGATTGAGTGCGAATTTCTTCATGTACTTTGGAGTTACATACCTGTACTCCCTCCACTCTCTTTCTTATCTCCTTTCTATTTTCTGAATGCGCACCTTGCGCTCATTCTTGGTTTTCTCAGTAGGTGTGCAGTACCCAGCATATATTTCATCAGGGATCTCAAACGTTGTATTGACCTCAGGCCTCTTTCCTCCCTTCTGTGACTTCTTACCGTCAACCATTTTCTTCAGTTGAGGAATTTGGACAATTGAATTCTCTAAAGAAGTATGCAACTTTTCTTCGAGGAACGCTGCAAATGAGTTAAGTTGATGAGAACCTTGTGATTCAGCAGCTGACATGAGTACCTGTGAACAGAGTATAGTTGTGAGGAATTTGGAGAGGTCATATGCGTTCTCAGAAGGTTTTTCAAAAAGAACAAGTTTGAGAAATTTGACCAGATGAGTCTTGAAGAATTTCACTAAGCGTTCTTTGTCTTAGGTTCCAGAGTTGTATAGATCGAAGATCCACACAATTGAGAAATCTTGAAGAAAAATGATGCTTAGAGAAACGAATCAAGAACAGATGACTTGTGAGGTGTTTAGCGTGTGAAGCTATGAAGAAAAACACCTTTGAAGATTTTGAAGATAATCATTCGAATCAATGAGGGCATTAAAAGTAACTTTTAATTACCCTGGACGAAGAACACGACGAACTGGAGTGAGGAGATGTGAAGTTCGTCTGTGCAGATCTTCCACGCCCTAACTTGGCGGAGGAAGACGGCTACGGCAGTGGCGGAGTGAAGATTTCCGCGGTCGGCACGAGTACGTCGGCGACGAGGTCGAGGCGGTGAAGCTCTTCCTCACCAGCAGCGATGAAGTAGCGGGAGAAGCTTGAGCTGGAGAGAGAGGTCGAGCGAAGTAAAAGAAGTGAGGAAGGAACGGGGGGTATTTATAGCCACGGTGAAAAACTGCTCGCCCAAAGAAATTGGACGAACGTGCCCCTGACCCTTCTCATTCGCTTGACATGTGTCACCCACATACTGAGAGGTGGAGATCGTGTTAGATCGTGGGTGAGTGGATAAGTATAACGTGGGATACGGAACGGTTTGAGCGGCAAAGCCAAAAATTTCGATAAGATAGGTTTTAAAGTTTCATTCGCAATTTCTTCAGCTGAAAAGGACACAGTGAAGATTTTGAACGAGTTTCAAATAAAACGCACATGAAGAATTTGTGAATAGATTGGGTTGAGTATAGCATAGAGGGGGAAGGGTCCGATCACATTCACTTAGCAGAAAACCAACTTGAAGAATTAGCAATAAGTGAATGTTGTAGAGGACATAAACTTATATATATATAGCCAATGAAGAAAAACGACGGAAGCAGTGAAGATAATGCAAAGTTGAAGAATATGAATAATTGAGAAATTTCAACTTTTGGTGGTGACGTGACCCACCGTATAAGAATGATGATTTCAGACACCGCGTACAATTATCGTAGGGTTCTGAAAATTAAATTTTTCGTTAATTTCTTCACACTAAGAGTGTTGTTCTTTATTGAATTGAAGAAAAACGTTTCTTCATGTGTTGCACATCTAAGTCATCAATTTTGCATAAGTGTTAGGATGAGTGTCCTTTTCAAAGAACATTCGAAGATTCTAGGATATTTAGCTCACACCGCAAATTGCTAAATCTCTTCTCATCCAAGGGCTTTGTGAAGATATCGGCTAGATGTTCTTCAGTCTTCACATGCTCAATAGAAATGTCGCCCTTCAACACATGATCACGAAGAAAATGATGACGAATCTGAATGTGCTTTGTCTTCGAGTGCTGAACTGGGTTGTGAGCAATCTTAATGGCACTTTCATTGTCACAGTAGAGAGGCACATTCTTCATGTTGACGCCGTAGTCCTTGAGAGTTTGCTTCATCCATAGCAATTGGGCACAGCAAGAACCAGCGGCAATATACTCAGCTTCAGCAGTAGATAGTGATACGCAGTTCTGTTTCTTCGAGGACCAACAGACCAAAAATCGTCCGAGGAAATGGCATGTACCAGATGTTGACTTGCGGTCCACACGATCACCAGCATAGTCAGAGTCAGAATATCCAATGAGATCAAAAGCCGAACCCTTGAGGTACCATAATCCAAGTGTTGGTGTGTGAGCTAGATATCGAAGAATATGCTTCACAGCCTTATGGTGTGATTCCTTCGGTGTAGCTTGAAATCGGGCACACATGCAAACACTAAGCATTATATCTAGCCTAGATGCACATAAGTACAATAAAGAACCAATCATGGAGCGGTATACCTTATGATCGAAATCAATACCATTTTCATCAGTGCACAGATGGCCATTTGTGGGCATAGGAATTTTGATGCCTTTGCAATCTTGCATGCCGAATTTCCTCAGTACATCCTTGAGGTATTTCTCCTGAGATATGAATATGCCATTTCGTTGTTGACGAATTTGAAGACCTAAGAAGAATTTCAACTCTCCTATCATAGACATTTGGTATTCTTCACTCATCATATAGGCAAATTCATCACTATAACGTTGGTCAGTACAGTCAAAGATAATATCATCAACATATATTTGGCACACAAACAATTCACCATCATAAGATTTAGTGAAAAGAGTAGGGTCGAGTGAACCGGGTTTGAAGCCTTTCGTCATGAGGAATTCCTTCAAAGTATCATACCACTCCCGTGGGGCCTGCTTGAAGCCATAGAGGGCCTTGTTGAGCCTGAAGACTTTGTCAGGATTTTTTGGATCTTAAAAATCTGGGGGTTGAGCAACATATACTTCTTCCTCAAGCTTACCATTGAGGAATGCACTTTTCACATCCATTTAATATAAAATGATATCATGATGGTTAGCATAAGCAAGTAATATGCGAATAGTCTCAAGTCTAGCAACAGGTGCAAAAGTTTCATCAAAATCAATTCCTTCAACCTGTGTGTAGCCTTGAGCTACAAGCCGTGCCTTATTCCCCACCACAAGGCCATTTTCATCTTGCTTGTTGCGGTAGATCCACTTTGTGCCGATGATATTGTGCTTGCGAGGATCTGGACATTTGACCAGTTCCCAGACATTGTTGAGCTCGAACTGATGTAATTCTTCTTGTGTGGCCTGAATCCACTCAGGCTCCAGAAATGCTTCATCTACCTTAGTGGGCTCTGTGATAGAGACAAAATCATAGTGCCCACAAAAGTTAGACAAATGTGATGCTTTTGAGCGTGTGAGAGGACCTGGAGCTTTGATGTCATTGATGATCTTTTCAACTTGCACTTCTTTTGCAATGCGAGGATGAGCTGGTTGCCGTTGAAGAATTTGATCAGCGTTTTCTTCAGCACCATTTTCTTCAGCATTTTCTTCAGGTGCATTAGCTCGACGTTCTTCATGTTCTGGAATGAATTCTTCAGCAGATTCTTCAGTGGGAATGACATCCTCAGTAGCCTTTAACTTGGTAGTTTCCTCAGGTGCTGGTTCATCTATCACAGTAGGTAGGTGCTCTCTTTGCGAGCCATTAGTTTCATCGAACCGCACATCTACAGTTTCAACAACCTTGTGAAGAACGTTATTGAAGACTCTGTAGGTGTGCGAGTCCTTTCCGTAACCAAGCATAAAACCTTCATGTGCTTTCGGTGCAAATTTTGAGTTGTGATGAGGATCTCTAATCCAATATTTAGCACCGAAGACTTTGAAATAACTTACATTGGGTTTCTTATCAGTGAGGAGTTCATAGGCAGTTTTTTGAAGAATTTGTGAAGATATACTCTGTTGATGATGTGGCATGCAGTATCAATTGCCTCAGTCCAGAACCGACGAGGCATTTTGTATTCATCAAGCATAGTGCAAGCCATCTCAGCAAGAGTCCTATTCTTGCGCTCCACGACGCTGTTCTGCTGAGGAGTATAAGGAGCAGATAACTCATGAGTAATACCAAGTTCATCAAGATAGTCATCGAGATCAGAATTCTTGAACTCAGTGCCATTGTCACTTCTGATGTGCTTGATCTTCACACCAAAGTTGGTTGAAGCCCTCGAGGAAAATCGTTTGAAGACTTCCTGCACTTCATGTTTGTAAGTAACAAGGTGTACCCATGTGTAACGAGAGTAATCATCAACAATAACAAAGCCATATTGAGATGCTTCATTTGAAACAGCAGAATAATAATTAGGACCAAAGAGATCCATGTGAAGCAATTCAAATGGGCGAGTGGTGGTCATGATAGTCTTCGCTGGATGCTTGGCCTTCGTCATCTTCCCAGCTTCACAGGCTCCGCATAGGTGATCCTTGAGGAATTTGACATTTTCGATGCCAATGACATGCTTCTTCTTCGCAAGCGTGTGCAAATTCCTCATGCCTGCATGACCAAGTGCAAATTCCGCATAGGTGATCCTTGAAGAATTTGATCTGGGGTTCCTATTCTTCACAAGTGGCATCATGATGACATTCACCTGAAGATTTTTAAGGCATCTTTTGGGAACCCAGATTTTCTTCATAGAGGGACCGTTCCTGCAGTTAGTGCCAACATATCTAGCAAATACTTCACCATTCTGATTTTTGAACAGTTTGTAGTTGGAGTCAAATGACTCATCATCAGAATGAGGAGATTCACATGCATATCCAGATAGGTTAGATGGATCAACTGGAGGTCCCTTTGCAGCAACCCATGTAGTTTTGGGGTACTGCTCAGGCTTCCAATATGTACCATCAGCGTTGAGTTTCCTCTCAAAGGCAATACCCTCTTTCCTAGGTTTCCTATTGAGGATCTGCTTTTTAAGCACATCACAGAGTCTGATGCCCTTTGAGGCTGTTGTACATGCCTGTCATGTACAATTCTTTCAGCCCTGCATCGTCAGTGATACTAGCAATGTCCTCAGATGAGGAATTAGTGATAGCAGAGGCATGTGAAGAATTTGAAACATTAGCAGCATTTGAACATTCAGGTGAAGAATTAGCAGATTCACGTTCAATGCA
This sequence comes from Triticum urartu, assembly GCF_056163025.1. Taxonomy (NCBI): domain Eukaryota; kingdom Viridiplantae; phylum Streptophyta; class Magnoliopsida; order Poales; family Poaceae; genus Triticum; species Triticum urartu. The sequence continues at coordinate 538,261,456 of NC_141878.1, read as the reverse complement.
CTTCAAGCATGGAGGAACAAATTCTTCCTGAGATGCGCTGATTTGTTGAGCAAGTAATGAATCACGCTCCTTCTGAAGATCTTCATAACTCACTCTTAGCTTTTCAAGATCTTGCTTTCTTTGAAGAAATTCATAAGATCATGTGATGCATAGCAACGAGAGGGGAGAGTGTTGTCTACGTACCCACGCAGACTGACTGCGGAAGCGTTGACACAACGTAGAGGAAGTAGTCGTACGTCTTCACGATCCAACTGATCAAGCACCGAAACTACGACACCTCCGAGTTCGAGCACACGTTCAGCTCAATGACGATCCCCGGACTCCGATCCAGCAAAGTGTCGGGGAAGAGTTCCGTCAGACGATGGCGTGGTGACGATCTTGATGTACTACAGCAGCAGGGCTTCGCCTAAACTCCGCTACAGTATTATCGAGGACTATGGTGGCTGGGGGCACCGCACATGGCTAAGGAATAGATCACGTGGATCAACTTGTGTTTCTTGATCTATCTTTGGTGCTAGCCCTGCCCCTCTATTTATATCTTGAGCCCTGGGGTCGAAACTTGCAGTTAAAGCCTTCACAAAGTCGGTTGCACCCGATAGGCAAGAGTCCTTCTCGAACTCCAGGGCCAGACGCCAGGGATCCCGGCGTCTGGACCCAGACGCCAGGGACCCTGGCGTCTGGCCCCTGGACTCCGCAAAACTTCCTTTTGCTCTTTCCAAAAACCTTGTGGGCTTTCCCCTTTGGCCCAAATAAAGTGTTCTCGTACCCAAACATTTCGGGAAACATCCGGAACCCCTTTCGGTGATTTCCGGAACCCTTCCGGTGACCAAACACTATTATCATATATATCAAACTTTATCTTCGGACCATTCCGGAGTTCCTCGTCATGTCCGTGATCTCATCTCGGACTCCGAACAACATTCGGTACATCAAAATGCATAAAACTCATAACAACTGTCATCGTAACTTTAAGCGTGCGGACCCTACGGGTTCGAGAACAATGTAGACATGACCGAGACACGTCTCCGGTCAATAACCAATAGCGGGACCTGGATGCCCATATTGGCTCCTACATATTCTACGAAGATCTTTATCGGTCAGACCGCATAACAACATACGTTGTTCCCTTTGTCATCGGTATGTTACTTGCCCGAGATTCGATCGTCGGTATCCAATACCTAGTTCAATCTCGTTACCGGCAAGTCTCTTTACTCGTTCCGTAATACATCATCTCACAACTAACATATTAGTTGTAATGCTTGCAAGGCTTATGTGATGTGCATTACCGAGAGGGCCCAGAGATACCTCTCCGACAATCGGAGTGACAAATCATAATCTCGAAATACGCCAACCCAACATCTCCCTTTGGAGACACCTGTAATGCTCCTTTATAATCACCCAGTTACGTTGTGACGTTTGGTAGCACCCAAAGTGTTCCTCCGGCAAACGGGAGTTGCATAATCTCATAGTCATAGGAACATGTATAAGTCATGAAGAAAGCAATAGCAACATACTAAACGATCGGGTGCTAAGCTAAAGGAATGGGTCATGTCAATCAGATCATTCAACTAATAATGTGACCTCGTTAATCAAATAACAACACTCTGTTCATGGTTAGGAAACATAACCATCTTTGATTAACGAGCTAGTCAAGTAGAGGCATACTAGTGACACTCTGGTTGTCTATGTATTCACACATGTATTATGTTTCCGGTTAATACAATTCTAGCATGAATAATAAACATTCATCATGAAATACGGAAATAAATAATAACTTTATTATTGCCTCTAGGGCATATTTCCTTCAGTCTCCCACTTGCACTAGAGTCAATAATCTAGATCACATCACCATGTGATTAACATCGATAGTTCACATCATCATGTGATTAACACCCATAGTTCACATCGTCATGTGACCAACACCCAAAGGGTTTACTAGATTCGGTAATCTAGTTCACATCGCTATGTGATTAACACCCAAAGAGTACTAAGGTGTGATCATGTTTTGCTTGTGAGAGAATCTTAGTCAACGGGCCTGCCAAATTCAGATCCGTATGTATTTTGCAAAATTCTATGTCTACAATGCTCTGCACGGAGCTACTCTAGTTAATTGCTCCCACTTTCAATATGTATCCAGATTGAGACTTAGAATCATCTGGATCAGTGTCAAAGCTTGCATCGACGTAACTTTTTACGACGAACCTTTTTGTCACCTCCATAATTGAGAAATATTTCCTTATTCCACTAAGGATAATTTTGACCGCTGTCCAGTGATCTACTCTTAGATCACTATTGTACTCCCTTGCTTAACACAGTGTAGGGTATACAATAGATCTGGTACACAGCATGGCATACTTTATAGAACCTATGGCTGAGGCATAGGGAATGACTTTCATTCTATTTCTATCTTCTGTCGTGGTCGGGCTTTGAGTCTTACTCATCTTCACACCTTGTAACACAGGCAAGAAACTTTTTCTTTGACTGTTCCATTTTGAACTACTTCAAAATCTTGTCAAGGTATGTACTCATTGAAAAACTTATCAAGCGTCTTGATCTATCTCTATAGATCTTGATACTCAATATGTAAGCAGTTTTATCGAGGTCTTTCTTTAAAAAACTCCTTTCAAACACTCCTTTATGCTTTGCAGAATAATTCTACATCATTTCCGATCAACAATATGTCATACACATATACTTATCAGAAATGATGTAGTGCTCCCACTCACTTTCTTGTAAATACAGACTTCACCGCAAGTCTGTATAAAACTTATATGCTTTGATCAACTTATCAAAGCGTATATTCCAACTCCGAGATGCTTGCACCAGTCCATAGATGGATCGCTGGAACTTGCATATTTTGTTAGCACCTTTAGGATTGACAAAACCTTCTGGTTGTATCATATACAACTCTTCTTTAATAAATCTATTAAGGAATGCAGTTTTGTTTATCCATTTGCCAGATTTCATAAAATGCGGCAATTGCTAACATGATTCGGATAGACTTAAGCATGGATACGAGTGAGAAACTCTCATCGTAGTCAACACCTTGAACTTTGTCAAAAACCTTTTGCGACAATTCTAACTTTGTAGATAGTAACATTACTATCAGCGTCCGTCTTCCTTTTGAAGATCCATTTATTTTCTATGGCTTGCCGATCATCGGGCAAATCCATCAAAGTCCATACTTTGTTCTCATACATGGATCATATCTCAGATTTTATGGCCTCAAACCATTTTGCGGAATCTGGGCTCATCATCGCTTCTTCATAGTTCGCAAGTTCGTCATGGTCTAGTAACATGACTTCCAGAACAGGATTACCGTACCACTCTGGTGCGGATCTCACTCTGGTTTACCTATGAGATTTGGTAGTAACTTGATCTGAAGTTACATGATCATCATCATTAGCTTCCTCACTAATTGTTGTAGTAGTCACAGGAACAGATTTCTGTGATGAACTACTTTCCAATAAGGGAGCAGGTACGGTTACCTCATCAAGTTCTACTTTCCTCCCACTCACTTCTTTCGAGAGAAACTCCTTCTTTAGAAAAACTCTGAATTTAGCAACAAAAGTCTTGCCTTCGGATCTGTGATAGAAGGTGTATCCAATAGTTTCCTATGGATATCCTATGAAGATTTACTTCTCCGATTTGGGTTCGAGCTTATCATGTTGAAACTTTTTCACATAAGCATCGCAGTCCCAAACTTTAAGAAACGACAGCTTAGGTTTCTTGCCAAACCACAGTTCATAAGGCGTCGTCTCAACGGATTTTGATGGTGCCCTATTTAACGTGAATGCAGCTGTCTCTAATGCATAACCCCAAAACGATAGTGGTAGATCGGTAAGATACATCATAGTTTGCACTATATCCAATAAAGTACGGTTATGACATTCGGACACACCATTACATTGTGGTGTTTCAGGTGGCATGAGTAGTGAAACTATTTCACATTGTTTTTAACTGAAGGCCAAACTCGTAACTCAAATACTCTTCTCTACGATCAGATCGTAGAAACTTTATTTTCTTGTTACGATGATTTTTCACTTCACTCTGAAATTCTTTGAACTTTTCAAATGTTTTAGACTTATGTTTTATCAAGTAGATATACTCATATCTGCTCAAATCATCTGTGAAGATCAGAAAATAATGATACTTGCCGCGAGCCTCAATATTCATCGGACCACATACATCAATATGTATGATATCCAACAAATCTTGTTGCTCGCTCCATTGTTCCGAAGAACAGAGTCTTAGTCATCTTGCCCATGAGGCATGGTTCGCAAGCATCAACTGATTCATAATCAAGTGATTCCAAAAGCCCATCAGCATGGAGTTTCTTCATGCGCTTTACACCAATATGACCTAAACGGCAGTGCTACAAATAAGTTGCACTATCATTATTAACTTTGCATCTTTTGGTTTCAATATTATGATTATGTGTATCACTACGATCGAGATCCAACGAACTATTTTCATTGGGTGTGTAACCATATAAGGTTTTATTCATATAAACAGAACAACAATTTATTCTCTTTAAATGAATAACCGTATTACAATAAACATGATCAAATCATATTCATGCTCAACGCAAACACCAAATAACACTTATTTAGGTTCAACACTAATCTCGAAATTATAGGGAGTGTGCGATGATGATCATATCAATCTTGGAACCACTTCCAACACACATCGTCACTTCACCCTTAACTAGTCTCTATTTATTCTGCAACTCCCGTTTCGAGTTACTAATCTTAGCAACTGAACTAGTATCAAATACTGAGGGTTTGCTATAAATACTAGTAAAGTACACATCAATAACATGTATATCAAATATACTTATGTTCACTTTGCCATCCTTCTTATCCGCCAATCACTTGGGGTAGTTCCGCTTCCAGTGACCAGTCCCTTTCCAGTAGAAGCACTTAGTCTCAGGCTTAGGACCAGACTTGGGCTTCTTCACTTGAGCAGCAACTTGCTTGCCATTCTTCTTGAAGTTCCCCTTCTTCCCTATGCCCTTTTCTTGAAACTAGTGATCTTGTCAACCATCAACACTTGATGTTTTCCTTGATTTCTACCTTCGTTGATTTCAGCATCACGAAGAGCTTGGGAGTTGTTTCCGTTATCCCTTGCATATTATAGTTCATCACGAAGTTCTACTAACTTGGTGATGGTGACTAGAGAATTCTGTCAATCACTATCTTATCTGGAAGATTAACTCCCACTTGATTCAAGCGATTGTAGTACCCAGACAATCTGGGCACATGCTCACTAGTTGAGCGATTCTCCTCCATCTTTTAGCTATAGAACTTGTTAGAGACTTCATATCTCTCAACTCGGGTATTTGCTTGAAATATTAACTTCAACTCCTGGAACATCTCATATGCTCCATGACGTTCAAAACGTCTTTGAAGTCCCGATTCTAAGTCATTTAAGCATGGTGCACTAAACTATCAAGTAGTCATCATATTGAGCTAGCCAAACGTTCATAACGTCTGCATCTGCTCCTGCAATAGGTCCGTCACCTAGCGGTGCATCAAGGACATAATTCTTCTATGCAGCAATGAGGATAAACCTCAGATCACGGATCCAATCCGCATCTTTGCTACTAACATCTTTCAACACAATTTTCTCTAGGAACATATCAAAAAAACACAGGGAAGCAACAACGCGAGCTATAGATCTACAACATGATTTGCTACTACCAGGACTAAGTTCATGATAAATTTAAGTTCAATTTAATCATATTACTTCAGAACTCCCACTTAGATAGACATCCCTCTAATCCTCTAAGTGATCACGTGATCCAAATCAACTAAACCATGTCCGATCATCACGTGAGATGGAGTAGTTTCATTGGTGAACATCACTATGTTGATCATATCTACTATATGATTCACGCTCGACCTTTCGGTCTCCGTGTTCCGAGGCCATATCTGTATATGCTTGGCTCGTCAAGTATAACCTGAGTATTCCGCGTGTGCAACTGTTTTGCACCCGTTGTGTTTGAACGTAGAGCCTATCACACCCGATCATCACGTGGTGTCTCAGCACAAAGAACTTTCGCAACGGTGCATACTCAGGGAGAACACTTCTTGATAATTAGTGAGAGATCATCTTAAAATGCTACCGTGAAACTAAGCAAAATAAGATGTATAAAAGATAAACATCATATGCAATCAAAATATATGACATGATATGGCCATCATCATCTTGCGCCTTTGATCTCCATCTCCAAAGTACTGTCATGATCTCTATCGTCACCGGCATGACACCATGATCTCCATCATCTTGATCTATATCAATGTGTCGTCACACGGTCGTCTCGCCAACTATTGCTCTTGCAACTATTGCTATCGCATAGCGATAAAGTAAAGCAATTATTTGGCGCTTGCATCTTATGCAATAAAGAGACAACCATAAGGCTTTTGCCAGTTGCCGATAACTTTAACAAAACATGATCATCTCATACAACAACTTATATCTCATCATGTTTTGACCATATCACATCACAACATGCCCTGCAAAAACAAGTTAGACGCCCTCTACTTTGTTGTTGCAAGTTTTACGTGGCTGCTACGGGCTTAAGCAAGAACCAATCTCACCTACGCATCAAAACCACAACGATAGTTTGTCAAATAGACTCTGTTTTAACCTTCGCAAGGACCGGGCGTAGCCATACTCGGTTCAACTAAAGTTGGAGAGACAGTCGCCCGCAAGCCACCTATGTGCAAAGCACGTCGGGGGAACCGGTCTTGCGTAAGCGTACGCGTAAGGTTGGTCCGGGTCGTCTCGTCCAACAATGCCGCCGAACCAAAGTATGACATGCTGGTAGGCAGTATGACTTATATCGCCCACAACTCACTTGTGTTCTACTCGTGCATATAACATCAACATAAATAACCTAGGCTCGGATGCCACTGTTGGGGAACGCAGTAATTTCAAAAAATTTCCTACGCACACGCAAGATCATGTGATGCATAGCAACGAGAGGGGAGAGTGTTGTCTACGTACCCACGCAGACCGACTGCGGAAGCGTTGACACAACGTAGAGGAAGTAGTCGTACGTCTTCACGATCCAACTGATCAAGCACCGAAACTATGACACCTCCGAGTTCGAGCACACGTTCAGCTCGATGACGATCCCCGGACTCCGATCCAGCAAAGTGTCGGGGAAGAGTTCCGTCAGCACGACGGCGTGGTGACGATCTTGATGTACTACAGCAGCAGGGCTTCGCCTAAACTCCGCTACAGTATTATCGAGGACTATGGTGGCTGGGGGCACCGCACACGCTAAGGAATAGATCACGTGGATCAACTTGTGTTTCTTGATCTATCTTTGGTGCTAGCCCTGCCCCTCTATTTATATCTTGAGCCCTGGGGTCGAAACTTGGAGTTAAAGCCTTCACAAAGTTGGTTTCACCCGATAGGCAAGAGTCCTTCTCGGACTCCAGGGCCAGACGCCAGGGATCCCGGCGTCTGGACCCAGACGCCAGGGACCCTGGCGTCTGGCCCCTGGACTCCGCAAAACTTCCTTTTGTGCTTTCCAAAAACCTTGTGGGCTTTCCCCTTTGGCCCAAATAAAGTGTTCTCGTACCCAAACATTTCGGGAAACATCCGGAACCCCTTCCGGTGATTTCCGGAACCCTTCCGGTGACCAAACACTATTATCATATATATCAAACTTTATCTCCGGACCATTCCGGAGTTCCTCGTCATGTCCGTGATCTCATCTCGGACTCCGAACAACATTCGGTACATCAAAATGCATAAAACTCATAACAACTGTCATCGTAACTTTAAGCGTGCGGACCCTACGAGTTCGAGAACAATGTAGACATGACCGAGACACGTCTCCGGTCAATAACCAATAGCGGGACCTGGATGCCCATATTGGCTCCTACATATTCTACGAAGATCTTTATCGGTCAGACCGCATAACAACATACGTTGTTCCCTTTGTCATCGGTATGTTACTTGCCCGAGATTCGATCGTCGGTATCCAATACCTAGTTCAATCTCGTTACCGGCAAGTCTCTTTACTCGTTCCGTAATACATCATCTCACAACTAACATATTAGTTGTAATGCTTGCAAGGCTTATGTGATGTGCATTACCGAGAGGGCCCAGAGATACCTCTCCGACAATCGGAGTGACAAATCCTAATCTCGAAATACGCCAACCCAACATCTCCCTTTGGAGACACCTGTAATGCTCCTTTATAATCACCCAGTTACGTTGTGACGTTTGGTAGCACCCAAAGTGTTCCTCCGGCAAACGGGAGTTGCATAATGTCATAGTCATAGGAACATGTATAAGTCATGAAGAAAGCAATAGCAACATACTAAACGATCGGGTGCTAAGCTAAAGGAATGGGTCATGTCAATCAGATCATTCAACTAATGATGTGACCTCGTTAATCAAATAACAACACTCTGTTCATGGTTAGGAAACATAACCATCTTTGATTAACGAGCTAGTCAAGTAGAGGCATACTAGTGACACTCTGGTTGTCTATGTATTCACACATGTATTATGTTTCCGGTTAATACAATTCTAGCATGAATAATAAACATTTATCATGAAATAAGGAAATAAATAATAACTTTATTATTGCCTCTAGGGCACATTTCCTTCATATTGGTGAGGTTATTTTCTTCAGCGTTGAAGATAGACTTGCTGACGAATGCAGTAGCGAGAGCTAGGCTCGCCACTCCGGATTCAGACTCCTCAGATGACTCCTCTTCCTTATTTTTTTCAGATTCAGCCTCAGAGTCCATTTCCTTGCCAATGAATGCCCTGGCCTTCTTGGAGCTGCTCTTCTTGTGATATGAAGGCCTTGAAGATTTTGATGATGAGGATTTTGTGGATTTCTTCTTTTTCTTCGCATCATCAGAACTGTAATCCTTGTATTTCTTCTTCTTTGATTCCTTTTCTCATTGAGGACAATCTTGAATGTAATGTCCAGGCTTCTTGCATTTGTGGCAGAGCCTCCTCTTGTAGTCACTGGATGAGGAATCACTGCTCCTTGAGGGTCTTCCAAGGCGACTACGTCTTGAGAACTTTTGGAACTTCTTCACAAGAAGAGCCAGATCATGGCTTAGTTCTTCAGGATCACCAAGGCTGCTACCAGAGTCTTCATCTTCGGACTCAGATACTGCCTTGGCCTTCAGTGCACGTGTTCTGCCATAGCTTGAACCATAGAGATCTCTCTTTTCAGCAAGTTGGAACTCATGAGTATTTAGCCTTTCGAGAATATCAGCGGGATCAAGTGACTTGTAATTAGCACGTTCTTGTATCATCAATGCCAGCGTGTCAAATGAGGAATCAAACGATCTCAGCAATTTCTTCACCACCTCATGGTCGGTGATGTCAGTGGCACCAAGTGCTTGAAGCTCATTTGAGATGTCAGTGAGGCGATCGAAGGTTTGTTGAACATTTTCATTGTCGAGTCTTTTGAAGCGGTTGAAGAGATTGCGAAGAACATCAACTCAAGAGTCACGCTGAGTTGAGACTCCTTCATTCATTTTGGACAACCTGTCCCAGATAAGCTTCGCTGTCTCCAAAGCACTCACTCTGCCATACTGTCCTTTGCTCAGATGGCCACATATGATATTCTTCGCTTGAGAGTCGAGTTGCTTGAATCTCTTCACATGAGCAGCATTCAGAGAAGGTGTGACTGAGGGAACATCATTTTCCACAACATACCAGAGATCGTTATCAATTGCTTCAAGATGCATTCGCATCTTATTCTTCCAGTAGGGGTAGTCCGTCCCATCGAAGGTAGGACACCCAGCAGAGATCTTGATCATACCTGCGGTCGACATAACTAAAACTCCAGGCGGTTAAACCAAAATCACATAGAACAAGGGAGTACCTTGCTCTGATACCAATTGAAAGTGCGTTATATCGACTAGAGGGAGGGTGAATAGGCGATTTTTATGAAATTCTTCACTGAGGAATTTGCCGGTGAGAAAATTCCTTAGCGAAGAACTACTAGCGGTGGAATAAGTACTCAAAAGTAAACATGACAGAATACAAGCACAATCATCATGATGAAATGAAGGCAGGCACAGAGTACAGGAAGCGTAAGCACATGATAACACAGGATGAAGACAAACAGACTGAAGAAATTGAACTGAGGAAATTGAGAAAGTCTTCAGTCAAAGTCTTCAAACACAGATATGAACAAACACACAACACAGTTATGAGGAAATGAAAGAGTTGAGGGAATAGAACCAGTAAGCTTGGTGAAGACAATAATTTGGTAGACCAGTTCCAACTGTTGTCTCAGTTGTACGTCTGGTTGGAGCAGTTGAGTATTTAAACTCGAGGACACACAGTCCCGGACACCCAGTCCTGAACACGCAGCTCAGGACACCCAGTCCTCACCGTATTCTCCTTGAACTAAGGTCACACAGACCTCGTCCAATCACTCGTGGTAAGTCTTCAGGTGACTTCCAAACCTTCACAAACTTGGTCACTCGGCGATCCACAATTCCTCTTGGATGCTCTAGACCATGACGACTAACCGTCTGGAAGAAGCATAGTCTTCAAAGGTAACAAGTATCGGATCCACGCAGGATCAATCTCTTCAGTGATGCTCAATCACTTGGGGTTTGTAGGTGTTTGGGTTTTGGGTTTTGGGTTTTTCCCCACTTGATGATTTCGCTCAAAGTCCTCGGAGGATGGGTTGCTCTCAAATGACAAGTGTCAGTTTCTCTCGGAGCAGCCAACCAACTAGTGGTTGTAGGGGGTGGCTATTTATAGCCTAGGAGCAGCCCGACATGATAAGACATAAATGCCCTTCAATGATATGACCGTTAGGTGGATAGATATTTTAGGACAGCTGGCGCATAGCACAGGAACGGTTGGAATTTTGAGTAGCAAAATCCTCAGGGCTATCATGTTCCTCACTGTGTAGGCAATCCGCACTGGCGAATTCCTAACTCCTCAGTCAGGACAAATTCCTCAGAGACCAGAAGAACTTTGTCTCTATCGCTGAAGAATATGACTGGACTGTATGAGATTTCCAATGGCTTCACTCGAAGGTATTGGTAGGTGTAGGATTTTGAGTTGAGCATCACTTGGAAATTTTTCCTTAGTATTTCCTCGACCCCCTTTAACAGTACGGTGTTTCCTATGACTCAAAAAGAGAAAATGAAACTACGAAAATAAAAGTATTCGCACTTCATGTTCCTCGAACGAATACCAAGTCTTCAAGGTCACACCAATTTCTTCACTTTCAAAGTCTTCAGAAAGTCTTCAGTGATCCAAAGTCTTCAGTCGAAGAACTTCATTTTAAGGGGTCGACTTTCTCTGTAAATATCAAGCTCCTCATAGACTTATAGACCTGTGTACACTCACAAACGCATTAGTCCCTTAACCTATAAGTCTTCAATACACCAAAATCACTAAGGGGCACTAGATGCACTTACACAATATATATGGCATCTCATTTGTGTTGCCGCTTATCCTCCTTATCCCTTGACCAACGGTGGTTTCAGTGCTCACACAACCACAACAAGTTTGGATATGGTCCTAAGGCGAGGCATGTTCCGACACTCTGCCGGAGCGAGAATCCACTGTTGTGGGCTTCTTCGTCAATTTTGTTGTCTCCATGACCATGTGTGAGTCCCTTGTGATTCAATACAAAGTTTCCGTGAGCTTCCTCGCAAAATCGGGATCCATATAAATCAGTGGTGTGTTTGTTGGGATGTGATATTATCAATGTATGATCTGATTGTTCACTGAAAACAATTGAATCTTTTGAAGTTTTATTTGTTTTATAATTAAATAATTGTGTATGCTCTCCGATCTATTTGTCTTTTTAGCCAAGTTTGATGGGTAATTCTTTAAAAGGAGTTGTACATTGTAGTGGATTCATAGCTTGAGGTGATCTATATGTCATGACAAAGGGACGGAACATGTTTTGTATTGTATTGTTGTTACTAAGGAAAAAAAGATGGCTTCTTATCACACTTGGATGATATTTTTACTATATACATTATGTCATCAGGCTTATTGCAATGCTCTGTTTGTTATGAACTTAATATTTTGATATGCATGCTGGATAGCGGTCTTGAGTGAGGTGTTAGTTGTACTTGCAGCTGGATAATGGTCTACTTATTACGGATGTACTGCCTATATGAGATTATAAAAAAAACTTTGTCAAGTGTGTCATCTTCATCACTCGAATCATAAAGATTGGCATATTCATCCCAATCATACTTTTCATTCAATGAGCATACCCCCAATAGCTTTTTCTTTGAAAACCTCTTCATTATTAGCTATTGGTTCAGAGTACACAACAAGTTTAAAGAGTTTAACAAATGATGCATCAAAGTCCATAACGGATGTTTTTCTTTTTCGTTTGTTGAGTTTATGATACAGATAGGATAAGTAGGCAAGATAGATAACAATGAAGTAACATGGTAGTGTGCAGGTTCCTGTTTTTTTAGAAGAAACTCCCCAGCAATGACGCCAACAATCATGCTTGCTCTCTCATATGAGTGGTTGGGTATCCCCAAAGTGTAAGGGTGATGTAACCTAGCAATAAGTATTTTCCTCAATTAGGTAACCAAGGTTTTTGTCGAACCGGAAGGAGTTCTCCCTACAAACAAAGTCACTGGTACCAGCACACACAAAACAAAGCAAACTTGTCCCAAACACATCAAGAAGGTTGTCAAGCTTCTTGTCTTGCTAGTTGCAAGATTAAATGCAATGATAACGATAGTTGGTAGAAAAGTAAATTAGTACAACAAAGAATAGTTGTCATGAAGATTTCAGTAATGGAGAATAGAACAAGGGGGTCATAGGTTCACTGGTGGCATCTCTCTCAAGCATACAAGTATGATGCGGTGAACAAAATACAACTAGATAGTGATTAAATTACAATATTTTATATTTATGACTATGATTATTCATGGTATAATCTCATATAAGCATTACATCTGTGATAACTAGACTGTTATCCAACTGCATGTACTACTAATACTTCACTCTAAGAGTGCTATCCAACGTGCATCTCAAAATATTAAGTTTACAAGAAACAGAGCATTGCAATAAGCATGATGACATGATAATGTAGATAGTAAAACATCAATCAATATGATGAGACGTCGTCATTTTATTCATAGTGGCAACAATACAGTAAGTGTCTTGTCCTTTTCTGCCATTAGGACATAGAACACCGTAAGATTAGTACCCACTACAAAGCACAACTCCTAAGAGATAAATCCATTGAACTTGGCCAAAGAAGATATAAAGTTTACAAGAAACAGAGCATTGCAATAAGCACGATGACATAATTTAGATAGTAAAACATCAATCAATATGATGAGGCGTCGTCATTTTATCCATAATGGCAACAATACAGTAAGTGTCTTGTCCTTTTCTGTCACTAGGACATAGAACACCGTAAGATTGGTACCCACTACAAAGCACAACTCCTAAAGATAAATCCATCGAACTTGGCCAAAGAAGTTACATAGATCAGAGAGTATACAAAGTTATTCAATTATACAGCAAGAAAACCTCAAAAGATTCAATTAAATTTAGTGAACAATATGATCATAACGTGACAATTCATCATATCCCAACAAACACATCCACGAGTTACATCGAATTAATCCCGATCATGTGAGGCAACTCACGGGAATTTGGTATTGAAGGTTAGAGAGATAGCTACAGAGAGAGAGAGACATCTAGCTACTGTTGTTGACCCTAAGGTCCCAAGGGACCTACCCACACATGGTCATTGAGGTAACAAGGTTGATAAAGAAGAATTTGGCAATGGATCCCCCCTCCAGCACACTATCAGAATAGGCCTTCAGATTGGATCTCATCAGAACAGAAGCTTGGGGCGGCGAAAAAACTGGGACAAAAATCTTGCGAAGGGTTTCGCAAAATATGGAATTTATAGGCGGAATAATGGATGTAAGGCGGTGCAGATGGGGCCCACACGACCATGGGCGTGGCCTTGGCCCTGGCTGTGCCACCAGGCCGCGTGGGCCGTTGTGGCTCCTCTCGTCTGCCTTCAGTGCTTTCTGGAACCTTCGTGCCTGGAAAAAAACCGTATTAAATCATCAGGGTTTTTACCTATGTAGACATTGATTTTCTATAAGGTTAAACACATGCAGAAAATAACAACTGACACTGGGCACTAGATTAATAGGTTATTCTAGAAAAATAATATAAAATCGTATAAAAAGTATACAAACGTGATGATATAATAGCATTGAACAATAAAAAAATTATAGATATGTTTGAGAAGTATCAACAATCATGGATCAAGAGTGGATGAGGATTGGGTACGTAGTTGGGATATTCGAGGGACTTCTTCCTCGGGAGCTAGATGGTGGTGCGAGCTCTTATGGAGGACTTCTCGCGCGCATTGCGTTTCTCCTGTTGTGATTCCTCCAATGCCTCATGAATAGTGCAACTACGAAAGCCACGACTAGTCACAAACGGTTGGGGTGATCTTTACAAAGTCGAGACGGTCAGCAACGCTAATAAGCTTTGTTGATTCGATGGGGATTTCTTCAAGCTTCTGGTTTGCCTCCTCTTTCTCCTCTTCCTCATAGTCAAGGAAGTAGTTGAAGCAGAAGATGAAGACGAACAACGAGCAGTCACATCGAGACGCTCTCCAAAAACCTTATCAACCTTCTGCCGATGCAGGATTACAAATGGCGGGGTTCCGGAGGCCTGCTCTCCCGTACAACCGTGCACCCGGACGACGAGATGGGATATTGGAAGCAGGGACAGTGAGTGCAACGACAATGGGTTGTGCGCGAGGAAGCAAAGCAGATATACGTGATCTGAGGGTGGCGGCCAGGGTTGCCAATGCCTCAAAATATGAAATACCACTGATTGTTTCAGCTCATGTACGGTGGAACCAGATATGCAAGCACACATATTACTTATTTTCTGGCGGCCATGGCACCTAAGGAATAACATCATTCATGATGATGGGAAGAAAAGTATTGATGCTTCTATGAATTATCTAATCAACCTTCACACATTGCTTTGGAATATTCAGGAGAAAGTAGTGGATAATGGAAAGGGAAAAGAGCTTTGCCCTCAATATATACACCTCAAGTTGGTGAAAGAACGATCTTAAGTTCTGACAAACTGGTGTCCGCCACCAGATGGGTGTCCCAAGCCAAATACCAGCGCGAATTTTGATCCAATCACAAAGAATTCGAAGATCAGGTTTGTGGTCAGAAACTGTAAAGGAGATATCCTCACGACAGCTACAATTCCTGGAGGTAGAAGCCACGATCTAGAAGAGGACGAGAGCTATGCAATTGTTGAAGGGATCAAGCTCTACACAGAGCGAGTGACCATGACTCTAATTGTCGAGACTGATAATCTATGTGCCATCTAAAAGCTCCAGCAAAGAGGGAATGATCGGTCTCTATCCTGCTTGCACTACAGAGATTCATGGAATATTTTAGAGAGACTAGAAGATGTCGAGTTCCAACATACTCCTCGAGGGTCCAACAGGGCTGCTCACACGATTGCCCATGTACTTCGATGCTAGGAGTGCCAATAGGGCTGCTCACACGATTGCCCATGTACTTCGATGCTAGTAGCTGCTAGGAGTGCCAACAGATGGATCCTCGATGCACCATCTTTTAATTTTGAGCTTCTTTCTTGTTCCGTAATTAACGGAAGACCCTTTATTCGTATTAAAAAAAGGTGTGTCTAGAGCATATCTAAATGTGCTTTAGTTATTGCATATGTAAGTGAGTGAATTAAGCATAAAGAGAAAAAAAATGAAAAATAAAAATATCCACACGAATCTCGATGTAAAATCAATGACTTTTTTTTGAGGGGTAAACATTGCCGCATTTATTTAATCAAAAGCGTTCGGAATGTCATCCGAGATTACATCTAGCACACAATCCGGGGTGACCCCCAACCAAACCTTGCAAAGTTCATCACTTACATCTATTTTTGCTAACCTATGCGCGGCAACGTTTGAAGAGCGACGAACCCAAGAGACTTTGAATCTCTCAAACGAAGACAACATCGTCTTCAATTCCTGAATCAATGGGCCAGCACTTGACATCTCCTTCTGCGGATTATTGAGCATCTTGACCACCCTCTACGAGTCTAGTTCGACATGTATCTTCTGTGTGTTTATTTCCCTCGCCAGTTCAAGTCCGTGCTTACAGGCGAGAGTCTCAAGCATCTCAGGGTCGCTAATGCCCCGGAAAAAATGGCATAGTCCCGCTCGAAAAGCACCCTGCTCATCGCGGATCACGGCACCAGCTCCCCCCTTGCCTGCGGACCTTGAAACTGCCCCATCCGAATTCACTTTTAGCCATCCCTCCTCCGGAGGATTCCACTTCTGCTTAATGTGTTCCTGTCGCGGAGCCTGGTTGACAGCATGGACAGCTCTCCATTCGGTCATGTGGGACACCATGGCATCTATGATTTCATGTGGCTGGGTTATTCTTTTACCATCTCTAGCTTCATTCCTCGCTAACCAGAGCTCGTATGTTGCTTGAACCACTGCTCCCCTTTCCTCATCAAAAGCGTCGGCGAACCAACCAAGGAGCCAGCGAGCCAACGCGCTCTGGGAGTCGATCGGACTCGGTGGTTTGGCCACCATAACTCCCTTCTCCGAGCACAGAAGCTGCCAGAACAAGTTGGAATGCTGGCACGACCAGAACCGGTGCAGCACCGTTTCTTCCCGCCCGCACACCACGCAAAAAATCCCTGGTTTGATCCTCCTCCGGTGCAGCTCAGCCCCCACCGCCAGTCCGTTACGTATCAACCTCCACATGTGAATTTTGGCCTTGGGTGGAGCATTAGTGTCCCATAGCGCCATGTATCCTCTATGCTTCGCCACTGAACTCGAGGACTCCGGCTGTCCGTTCCTCGCGTTATCCAATGCTTTCCGCAAATGATATCCAGATCTTACAGAATAAACACCGTTATGCGCATAGTTCCAAGCAAGATAGTCCTCACAGCTCGGGCCCCCAATTGCTATTTGCTGGATATCCTTCGCGTCATCCTCCGAGAACATCAGATTTACTTTGTCCATATCCCAGCTGCCTCCATCTGTTGTTATCGAGTGAGCTACCTTGGTAAGACCCGAAACAAAGATTTGTCCGAGGGGTTTCATACTACCGCGCCCGTGGAATCCAGTTATCGTGATGGATGTTCACCGCAGCTCCACTGCCAATGCGCCAAACGAGGCCCTCCCGTAGCAGGTCCCTTCCCATAGGATACTGCGGAAGGTGTACGAGGCCGATGCCGGTGCTGTCGCTGTGAAGATCGAGTCTGCGCTAAAATAACGTGCCTTGAGCACACGAGCGCACAGGGAGGTAGGCTGCTGAAGAATCATCCATGCTTGCTTTGCTAACAACGCTTGATTGAAGGCCTTTGGATCACGAAAACCCATTCCTCCTTCCCTTTTCGACGCACACATTTTCTTCCATGAAATCCAATGTACCTTACGTTCACCACGTGTTTCCGCCCACCAGAATTTAGAAGAGATTGTGGTCAGGTTCCGGCATATCTTCTTCGAGAGCTGGAAACAACTCATAGTGAATGTAGGTACAGCTTGAAGCCTCGATTTGATCAACACTTCCCTTGCAGCCTTTGACAGTCCTTGCCCCTTGACACCATTTACTTTGCCTTTTGCACTCTCTACCACATATTTAAAGGTTCCATCTTTGGACTTCCCAACCAGTGTTGGGAGTCCGAGATATCTCTCACTTAACGCCTCCGACTGGACACCCAAAGAATCCTTCAACTCCTGTTTCTCCTCCTCATTCTGCCCCTTCCCAAAGAAGATTGAGGACTTCTGCAGGTTAACACGTTGGCCCGATGCCTCCTCGTATTTCCTCAAAATTTCTTTCAGCTTCTCCATGTTACTTCTTGTTCCTTCACTAGTAGAAAACAGGGCTATGGTCCAGGCCGGCTCAGCCCATTAGTCCCGGTTCAGTCTAGAACCGAGACTAATGTGAGCATTGGTCCCGGTTCGTGCGGCTAAGGCATTAGTCCCGGTTCACTCGGGCCCTTTAGTCCCGGTTTAAGACATGAACCGGGACTAAAGGGTGCGATGACCTTTAGTCCCGGTTCGTGCCTCAAACCGGGACTAAAGATTAGACCTTTAGTCCCGGTTTGAGGCACGAACCGGGACTAATGGGGTTGAGACCTTTAGTCCCGGTTCGTGCCACGAACCGGTACTAAAGGTCCCATTTTCAAACTCTACCCCCCCTGATCGCCTTTTCAGTTTTTTAAAAAAAAGAAAATAATGGAAATGTCAAAAAAATAAAAGAAAATAAGTTTCTCATGTGATATGTGGTCTAGTTGTTGGGAAAATTTGCAAATGTGAATTTTGACTTTATTTGCAAAATCTCTCTGAAATTTGTAAAAATGAGCATAACTTTTGCATACTAACTCGGATGAAAAAGTTTTTTATATGAAAAATCATCTACTCGAAAAGTTACATCCAAATTTAACCGGGGGAACCCCGTTAAACATTTTCAAAATCCTCAAAAACCTAATAGAAAAAAAGTTACGGGGCTTTTAAGATCTAGAGTGGAAAAAATCGAAAAAAATTCAAACAGTGGGCAAACTGTGGTCAAACAATGGTCAAACTAATTATTCTAGAATATTAGTGTTACTAAATAATTATTTTAGTTATTTCAATTTTGGTCAAATCTGGTCAAACAATGGTCAAACTAATTATTCAAGAAATATTAGTGTTACTAAATAATTATTGTTTTTTAAAACAATAGTTTTAAACTCAAACAGTGAAATGTGTCACTTCATGCTCAAGCAAAATTCCTGAAGGTTAATAGGATTGACATCTTACTATTGTCAGGAAAACAACAAGTGCAGACTTGGAAACGAAGGAGAATAGAACCCGAAAGTTAAGCGTGCTCGGGCTGGAGTAGTGAGAGGGATGGGTGACCGTTCGGGAAGTTAGATGATTTGGAATGATGAGGGGTGATTAGAGGATAAATTGAGAAGTGATGAGGGGTGGTGATTACAGACTAGTGGTTAAAATAATTCAGAAGTTTGAAAATAAAAAAATTTCAAAAAAAAATCATAAAATTTCCTTTAGTCCCGGTTGGTGTTACCAACCGGAACTAAAGGTGGAGCTCCACGTGGCCGCGCCCTTTAGTCCCGGTTCTGGGACTATAGGCCATTTTTCTACCAGTGCTTCTAGAAAAATGATACTGTCATCCGCAAAAAGTAGGTGCGTAACGTGGGGGCCAGTGCACCCAAATGTCACGCCCTTTACTTCCCTTTCCTGTTGTGCATGTTTGAGCAACGCAGAAAAGCCTTCGACGTAAAAGAGGAAGAGATAGGGGGAGAGGGGATCCCCCTGCCTGAGCCCTCTAGATGGGTAGAAGCATCGTGAAAAACCTCCATTCGGGAAGTTAGATGATTTGGAATGATGAGGGGTGATTAGAGGATAAATTGAGAAGTGATGAGGGGTGGTGATTACAGACTAGTGGTTAAAATAATTCAGAAGTTTGAAAATAAAAAAAATTCAAAAAAAAATTTCAAAAAAAAATCATAAAATTTCCTTTAGTCCCGGTTGGTGTTACCAACCGGAACTAAAGGTGGAGCTCCACGTGGCCGCGCCCTTTAGTCCCGGTTCTGAGACTATAGGCCATTTTTCTACCAGTGCTTCTAGAAAAATGATACTGTCATCCGCGTGGCCGCGCCCTTTAGTCCCGGTTCTGGGACTATAGGCCATTTTTCTACCAGTGCTTCTAGAAAAATGATACTGTCATCCGCAAAAAGTAGGTGCGTAACGTGGGGGCCAGTGCACCCAAATGTCACGCCCTTTACTTCCCTTTCCTGTTGTGCATGTTTGAGCAACGCAGAAAAGCCTTCGACGTAAAAGAGGAAGAGATAGGGGGAGAGGGGATCCCCCTGCCTGAGCCCTCTAGATGGGTAGAAGCATCGTGAAAAACCTCCATTGAGCTTAACCGAGAAGGAAGCAGACTTCACACGCCTCATGATCATCGATATCCAATTGTTCGCAAAACCAATCTGCTCCGTTATTTGTTGCAAAAAATCCCACTCTAACCGGTCATAAAAATCCCACGCTTCATCATATTCAGTTTCACCGCACACAACGGTTTCTTTCTCTTCCTCTTCTGTATCGCATGAACACATTCATAGGCAACAAGAACATTGTCCGTGATCAAACGACCCGGAACGAAAGCACTTTGCTCCTCTGAGATAAGGACCGGCAAAATTCCTTTTAGTCTGTTTGCAAGAACCTTTGTCGCGATCTTGTAAAGAACGTTGCAGAGACTTATGGGCCTAAACTAAGAGAGTAACTCCGGTGAGTTACACTTCGGAATCATGACAATGATCGTATCGTTAAAAGCTTCCGGCGCAGCCACACCATTTAGAAAGTCCTTTACTGCCCTGCAAACATCATTGCGAACAAGCGACCAGTGTCGCTGATAAAAAAGAGCCGACAGCCCATCCGGCCCCGGTGCCTTGGTCGGCCCCATCTGGAATAGTGCTTTTTCTATTTCTTCATCCGCAATGGGAGTCAACAGTTTCTCATTCATATCGTTTGTAACTAGTCGGTCGATATGCTGAAGGATGGAGTTAGCCTCCCGCGAACCATCTGACTTAAACAAATTCTCGTAAAACGCCGCATCCATGCCGCGCATCTCATCGTCAACCATACACTTGGAGCCATCATCACGCCTTAGTGCCTTGACCGTATTTTTCCGCTTCCGATGCGAGGCTCGCTGCTGGAAATATTGAGTATTTCGGTCTCCTGCCCGTAACCAGTCCACACGAGACCGCTATCGGTACATAATCTCTTCACGGTCGTAGATCTCGGAGCTGCTCTTCTACGTCTCCGACTTCCAGTGAAGAACCAGTAGAGAGGGCTCTGTTCTTTGCATCCAGGAGTTGCACCTTGAGCGCCTTTATCTGTCGTCTGATGGATCCAAACACCTCCCGCGCCCACCTTTGCATGGATCCCGCCATCGCATTGAATTTGCCGCATGCAGCCAATAACCCCTCACCTTCCGTTCCCACCGCATTCCAGGCCTGCTCAATCATTGTGTCGTATTGTTCATGCCTAGTCTAGGCTTCTTCAAACCGACACGGCCGCACCCTCTCATTGCGCCGCCTCGGAGCTGTCTCCTGCGCCCGCACTAAGATGGCCTGGTGGTCCGATTCCTCCGTCAAGATGTGCTCGACCTCAGTTTCTGGGAACATTTGTAGAAAGCCATCATTGCAAGTGGCACGGTCTAGTCTAACCTGAATATTGTCCTCACCATACCGCTTATTGTCCCACGTATACGGGTAGCCTGAGAAGCCCAAATCTACCAACCCGCAATCATCGAGGCAGTCACGGAAATCTTCCATCTGTGTGAAGCTTCTAATATTACCACCAATCTGGTCCGTCTGGAAAAGTGCCTCATTAAAGTCCCCCAAACACATCCATGGTAGATTATCCTGCCCTCGCAGGTATCGAATAACATCCCATGATTTTTTCCGTAATTCCATTCGGGGTTCTCCGTAAAATCCAGTGATTCTACAGACTTGTCCCTCACAAGTTACCTCCGCATCGATAAAGTATTGGCTCCACGGCCTCACATTTACCTGAATATGCTCTCTCCACCACAATGCCAGCCCACCACTTTGACCCACGCAATCGATTGCAATACCACTAGTAAACCCCAAACTCCACTTGAGCCTTTCCATCGCCCTTGCCTTCTTCTTTGTTTCACATAAAAACACCACCGCTGGGTTATGGGGCTGTATCAGGTCTCGTAGCTCGCCAACTGTCGAGTCCAACCCCAGTCCTCGACAGTTCCAGGCCAGAATATTCATTGCTCCCGGCGGCCCTGGAGCTCAGGGTCCGCCGATGTCTCGTCATTAGTTGAGATGCGTTCAAACACTGTAGACGTCTTGCGTCTCGTGTCGCGAATGAAAGCATCACCTGTCATCTGCCTGTCTAGATCATCCTTGGCCATCCACACCTGTTTCGGTCCCCTCTTCCTTGTTCCTTGCTCCATTCCTCTCTGGTCATACCCATATTGTCGGGGTATATAGTCTGGCTGTGGCTTCCTCACATATCTGCCATGTTGCCTTCTATCTGAGCCATGCCTCCATTGATTACCCTGGCCACTCCTTTGTTCCCACATAGCCTCCCTCCAAGTATTAAACTTGTTATGTGCCTCTGTATGCCCCTCAACATCCCCATGCTGGTCACAATACCCTCGGCTACGAGGTGAATATTTCACATCTTCCTTGCCCTTTCTGTCCCAGCGACCATCTCTTTGATTCCCCCTCTAGTTCTGCATCTCAAACAGTTTGTTTCTGTATTCATTCTCCCTCCTTTGTTCTAACCCATGCCTCAGATCATTATGATGCAACTGCTCATCCATGTTCTTCCCTTTCCTAGGACTATTGACCTCCTCCCTATATTCTCGGGTCCCATCACCAATGCGATGGTTTTCCGCTTGTGTATTTCCATTACGTGACCTGGAAGCCCCGCCAGTGCGGACGTCCCCCGATCTAGCAAACTCAGCTTGTAGATTATGTTTAGTTTGGCCACTCTTCCTTGCATTATCACTTTCCCCGGTCCAATTGCTTCCTTCACTGTTATTACTATTAGAAGCAAAACCAAACATGCCATCCTTCCCTTTGCCATTGCGCCCAGGTGACGCCCTCAGCCATTCCCCCCATTGAGACGAAGAGTCCAGAGGGGGCTCGCATACACCATTTACATGAACAAGTCTGCCGCAATCAAAGCAAAAATGGGATACCTTCTCGTAAAAGAAGTCATACCACGTACCAGCCTTATCCTCCGTTGAGGATTTAAGGCGAAAACCTCTAATTAACGGATCATAGACTGAAATTTTAGTGCGGACCCGTAGCTGATTTCCTCTTGCTAACCCTTCCTTGTCTACATCCACTTTAACAGTCTGGCCCAACCAGTTTCCAAGAGCCTCACCAAACACTTTAGTCCTTCGGTCTGGTGGGAGGTCAACCACTCGAACCCAGACATCTATAGACTCAAACACCATCTCTGAAGGCCTAGTGTTACCTTCGTAATTCTTTAAAATCAGAACATTAAAATCATACTGCCAAGGCCCATTGTTCAGAGCATGTCTCCAATCCCCCTCGCTACCAAAGTGTACCACAAATTTATTCCCTCCTAACTCCCTGAACTGGGCTTCACAGTGCAAACCCCACGCTCTATGCATAGTTTTCTCCAAAATACTTCTCACCATTGGCTTCGGTGAACAGACTTTGCCTATTGCCGACCATCGAGAACTTTTCGGAACCACTTGCTCTGGCTCAGCAAAAACCATCCCCTTAGCCTCTTTATCCATTAGAACCATCCCACCCAGCCTCGCATAGAGGCTTGACGTTGGATCCGGAGTTTTGCATTCTGTTGGCGATTTAGAGCTCCCTCGACTCGCTGGATCTCCACGACTGCGAAGAGGAGTACTCGTCGCCGCTGCATCCGCCGTGGTCGTATTTTTGTTGGTTGACCCCTTCGCTGTGTTTCGCCCACCTGCCCTGCTCACCGGAGTTCTTTTGTCACCCGTCGTCGGCCTCACCGGTGTAGCCATGGCCGCGTTCGCCTCCGTTCTTGGGTTGGATCCACCTCTAGCCGAAGCTGCGGCGTCACCCTTCTGTGTTGGCGTAGCCGCCGCCGTAGTCCCAGATGCCATCTTCTTCTCCGGAATCCTTGTCGCTTTCCCGTCCTCCCGCTCCGCCATCAGCGTCGCCTCTAGCAGAGAGGAAACACCACCGGTCCGTGGCCAGAGATGCGCCGTCGCCGCTCCAGCCACCACCGTATTCTCACCACCCCCGCCGGCGAAAACCCTAACCCTAGCGCAGTCGCGCGATCGCCAAGCAATCGCCCCAACTATCGCCCAAGCGTTTTCCGCATGGTGGACCCCTTCACCTTCTTTCTTTCGACGAACTGTCTAGAAACAGTACCACATGCATACTGACGACTGGTGGATGGACACTGGCATATGCCTGGTTGCGCGCAGTGCCTGGTCGTGTGCGTGATCCATGAGCGACGATGACAGCGCTGCGGCTGTCCCTCTGGTTTTGGATGCTTTGTGTTACCACGCAAAAATCCAACGTGGATTAATGAGATGCTAGCTCATGCCGTGCGTTTCCTTAGGTAAACTAGCTGCCCATCGGTAACAAGACAAGCTTGTCCCTGACTAAACATAGCAACTGCTAACCTACTACTCAGGTGTTTTTTGACACCCATGCGCGGGCAGAGAAAATATCCAGTGAAAACAAAATAACGTGGGCACCGGCAAAGACCATGCGAAAAATAAGTTTCCAAACTACTTGAAATTCCCCAAGGGGTATGGTATGTTGTTGCGAAAAAAAGGTATAGTATGTTGGGGAGAGGATGTTCTACAAACATGCCAGATTACCCTCTATTAGTAGAGATTTTTTTATTTGATTTGGGTATTGGTGATGGAACGCAATAGAAGTTTTGATTTAGTTGAGATTTGGTAAGATTTGATTTGATTGAGTTTAACCCGGGACATGGGGAGGGGTGGCCACATGAGAAAAAACCAAACAAGGGAGGGGGAGGGGGAGGGGAACATACAACGACCAATTCCCCTCTAATTGTAGAGATAACTGATCAAGAATATATATTTTTATCTCTCATATGAATATGAGTTTAGAACTTACAGTTTTACATGTTTATAGAAAATGAACTTTTGCAACAAGCATGTTTGGTTGTAGATTCTCTGAAATGTTGAAACCAGGTTTTCATGGAGTTGCCATTGTAACTTAGTTTCCATCGGATACTTTTTCGCGTCGCCCCCTGGGTGGTCGGCTGAGTCGCCACCCAATTTCCTTCCTCATCAGCTCCCGCACTCTCGTCGTTACTGCTGGATACTAGTTGGCCAAGTCTCCTCGGGCGGCTACGTTGCTGGGCTTTGGGTTGAAGAGAGACAGGAGCTCTGGCCCCTCTCTTGGCATCACACATGTCCAAAAAAGCCTTATGAATGCCCTAGGTTCGATCTTGGAGGTGGCCAGAAACTTTGGGTTTGTCGAAGCTCCGGATTTTCCCCATAGGCTCCACTTTTTGGCAAAATCAAATAGTTTTGGTCGGGTCAGGGGAGGAAACTCTTATAGTATCTTTCATGCTTCCCCTCAAACTTATTCTCATCCAAACTGACACCTCTCCATCCAAAAGCACTCCTGGAGCCCTTTAGCCCGTGTGGATTTGATATCAGGTAGTCCACTCATATGGTTCTTCTTCACCGCACTGATTTCATTGGTTCCTGGGCATCTACCCCTGAGAATCGCCATATAAGCCATCCTTCGCTGAGTGAGTGGAAGGATGATGAACTCGATCCTCGGGTAATCCCATTTCTTCCCAGGATCCTAATTTGTTTCTTGGGCATCTACCCATCGAGAATCATCGTAGGATCCATCCTACGTCGAGTTAGGGCAAGGATTACAAATTGCTCGGGCAAGGATCACACGAGCTTAATAAAAACTAGAAAATGCGAAAAAGTACAGTTAAAACCTAGAAAATTGAAAAAAATGGAGACCCTCTTAGACTCTTTGTCCTATTTTTTTCACCTTTTCCCAATAGGATTACTCCTCTACACCCTATTTCCAACATCACAAAGCAAATCTAGCCCCTTGTTTTGGCACACAAGGCCAGGAAGGGAAGGGTCAAGTGATGGTGTACAATACCGGGGTGGCCCATCGGCCAGGAAGCCCGTCAATGGGCCGGCAGTAGGGCCCAACAAGATGAGATGCAATGAAGGCCCTCGGCCTTGCAAGGAGTCTGCCTTCTAGAGGGTTCCTCGTCTTGGCGTGCAAGTCAAGAAGCCCTCAACCGATCGGGGTGCTAAGTCAGTTGAGAATATGTAACCCTAGACCTCGTCCCTCTTTATAAGGTGAGGCTAGGTGGTACTTCGAGGCCATCTGAGTCTTACTCATCATCTCAATAGCAACAATCACCACATACTGTAACCCACTCACATGAGGTGTTTTCCACAATCCGTCAAAGCAAAAGCAGGACTAGGGTTTTACCACGACCATGAGGGCCCGAACATGGGTAAAAGCCCCATGTGCGATCCCATCCGAAACATCTAGTCGTGCTATCCACCCTACGGAGGCTACACATGAATTTTAGTACCGGTAGTTGGCAAGAAAGGTTCCAGGGAATCTCTACCACTTACAAGCCCAAGCTCCAAGAGTAGCAACTGTTGGTGAAGAATGAGTTCGGGAATCACGAATCGATTTGGTGGAAATGCAAATCGAGTAAAGCTCTTCCAATTCTCAAAGAATTGGAGTGTGTGGTTGGAGGAATAGGAAGTAATTAAGCTTTTAGAGTTCGAAAAATGGCAGAGTAGCTCAATTTGGTTAGCTTGAGAGATAGAAGAAGGGGAGTTATTTATACCCCCCCCCCCGCCCCCAAGTGATCAAAAGAGTCATCGCCCCGCTAGGACTCTAGGCACCAGGGGTTAATAGCCTACACACCCGGACTACACATGGGATCCGCACGCAAAGAGGTCCAAGAACCCATAGTAGAGATTCCGGGCACCTAGGGTGTCCAGGGGCAAAACACCACTCAGGGTACCCGGGGGCCAGGACCCATATACCCGGTCACTCTAAAGGAACACCATAACCTCTCTGGCGACTCCTGGCACCCAGAGATCCAAGACCCTGGGCACCTGGTGACCTAGCAACAGTAGTCTGATATGTGGTTTTACCCTTATTTGATGATGGCATAGTTGTGAGGCTTTTGACATGTTTGGATTGAGAACCCCAACACTCTCAACACTGTGACCCCTCTTTATAGTGTGGTTTTCCTACGACTAAAATAAACAAAAAAACTTATGAGTCTTTAAAAAAGCCAACGCCTTTTCTCCTTTTAAATTAAGGGCCACCCGTGTCCGTAGATAATCACGGAGAGTCCAATGTCCTGAGATAAACTTGATAAATAACATTAGATCTCAATAACCCTATTGTCATAAAAACCATTAATTAGGAGACGATGCACTTTCACTACATACAATCTGCTAGTTGAGAGTTCTTTTGATAACAACAACATGCTGGTTCACGTAGTTGTGCATTTACATGACTTACTTGTCCACATATCCCTGAATTTTGCCATGAAAGAGACTAAATTTGTAGTTGATACGTCTCTAACGTATCTATAATTTTTGATTGCTTCATGCTATATTATCTACTGTTTCGGACATTATTGGGCTTTATTATCTACTTTTATATTATTTTTTAGACTCACCTATTAACCTGAGGCCCAGCCCAGAATTGCTGTTTTTTGCCTGTTTTAGAGTTTCGAAGAAAAGGAATATCAAAGGGAGTCCAAACGGAATGAAACCTTCGGAAACGTGATTTTCTCATCAGATAAGATTCAGGAGACTTGGACCCTCCGTCAAGAAAGCCACGAGACGGTCACGAGGGTGGAGGGCGCGCCCCCTGCCTCGTGGGCCCCTCGAAGCTCCACCGACGTACTTCTTCCTTCTACATATATATATATATATATATATATATATATATATATATATCCACGTACCCCCAAACGATCAAAGACGGAGCCAAAAACCTAATTCCACCGCCGCAACTTTCTGTATCTACGAGATCCCATCTTGGGGCCTGTTCCGGAGCTCCGCCGGAGGGGGCATCGATCACGGAGGGCTTCTACATCATCATCCAAGCCTCTCCGATGAAGTGTGAGTAGTTTACTTCAGACCTGCGGGTCCATAGTTAGTAGCTAGATGACTTCTTCTCTCTTTTTGGATCTCAATACAATGTTCTCCCCCTCTCTCATGGAGATCTATTCGATGCAATCTTTTTTTTGCGGTGTGTTTGTTGAGACCGATGAATTGTGGGTTTATGATCAAGTCTATCTATGAATAATATTTGAATCTTCTCTGAATTCTTTTATGTATGATTGGTTATCTTTGCAAGTCTCTTCGAATTATCAGTTTGGTTTGGCCTACTAGATTGGTTGTTCTTGCCATGGGAGAAGTGCTTAGCTTTGGGTTCGATCTTGCGGTATCCTTTCCCAGTGACAGGAGGGGCAGCAAGGCACGTACTGTATCGTTGCCATCGAAGATAACAAGATGGTTTTTTTATCATATTGCATGAAACTATCCCTCTACATTATGTCATCTTGCTTAAGGCGTTACTCTGTTTTTTAACTTAATACTCGCATACTGGATAGCGGTCGATGAGTGAAGTAATAGTAGTAGATGCAGAACCGTTTCGGTCTACTTGTCTCGGACGCGATGACTATATACATGACATAGGACTTAGATGTGCAATACTTGGCACATCTAGATGTGCTTTAGCAAAACTGAGAAAAAAATAGTAATATCATTTCTCAAAACTTGGAACTTTGTAATGGCATGTATCAAAATTACTTTTTTGGATATTCCTTCATCTTTCCTCCATTTTTCCTTTGCACCAAATGAGCCCTAAGATTGTGATTCTATCCATTTGTAATCACAATCAGCTCAAGCCGTGAAGAATCGTCCCTCGCGCGGCACCAAAATCAGTTTTGAACGAAGACAAAGGCTGGCACGTGAAGGCGACACGCTACGAAATTCCCATCGTCAGCGTTTACCCACCCCGAGAAGACCAGACCACAGCGGTCGTCCCCCTCCAACCCCAGGTGGCGCCACGGCCGTGGCAGCCGTGGGCGGCGCGTGACCCCCTCCTCTCGCACAGTCACACTCTCCCGCACCCCTATCCCCTCAGACTGCACCTGGGGGCCCACCTCCCCTCGCACCCGACGCGCCCACCCTGTCAGAGAGACAGACCACGCCTCCTAAACCCTCACTCCTCTCGTCCTTCCCGTGCGAACAGGAGACGTCCTGTTGACTCCTCTGCTCCGCTCTGCTCTGCTCCCCCAATCCCTCCTCTGCACCCCGCGCCTTCGAGGCGAAGCCACATAAAAAAATTGCTTGAGAAACGGCAGGAAGAAAAGCGGGG
Source organism: Triticum urartu (assembly GCF_056163025.1). Lineage (NCBI taxonomy): Eukaryota > Viridiplantae > Streptophyta > Magnoliopsida > Poales > Poaceae > Triticum > Triticum urartu. The sequence continues at coordinate 538,232,473 of NC_141878.1, read as the reverse complement.
CAAAAGCTCTTTCCCACCCCCCTCGCCGCGCGGAATCTGCTGTCGACGGGGAGCAGCACTCTCGCGGCCTCTCCGGAGGGAGAGCTCGCTGCCGTCGTCGGGTTCGTCTGCTTTCTCCCCCCTTCTCCGTGCCACGACTCGACGCTTCTAGTTCCAGCGGAGTAGGGGAGGGAGGAGGCGTTTTTTTTTACGGGTTAATTTCGCGTGATTTCTCGGGTCTGCAATGCGCGGCGCGGGGCGAGGAATCAGCGGCGGCCGGGCGGAGATGTTTTTTTGGTAGCACAATCGGTAGCATTTGCGTCGCGGGAGGGGCGGATTTCCTGCCCTTGGCGAGCGTTTCCCTTCCAAGTATCAATCAGCATGGGAGATTGAGATTCGGGGCGGCTTGCCTAAAAATAGAAGATTCGGCCCCCGGAGAGCCGATTCCGTGCTTTTTTATTGGTAAATTTCCCGTGTACTTCTCTCCTGGGGTTTGCGGGGATGCTCTGGTAGCCGCTTCAGCCGCCGCCGCCGCCAAATCTCGGTATGCGCGAAGCTCTGCGTGGAGGCATGTCTAGATGGCGGCGAGTTGTTTCCTCTTTGTTTCTGTTTTTCGTACGGCGTTCGTCCGCTTGGTTGTAACAGTTATATTATTCTACTATCTATGTTCAGTGGCGGAGCTTGGTCAGGGTCAACAGGGGCCAACTATTTTTTCTTCTGCATATTAACACTTGATAGTGACCACTATATTTGTCAAATTTTGACGTGATACCCCAAATTAGCCCCCCTCAGCTCTCCCTAAGTTTCATTTAGCCCCCTCTTAATTCTTGCTGAAACTCCGCCGCTGTCTATGTATTAGCTGTTCAATTGAACGTGATTTGCTAATGCAGTGGATTCTGTGTGCAGGGTTAAAAGATGTCTGATCAGGAGAGGGATGATATCCCAATGCTGTTAAGAAATATTGAACTACCAAGATTTCCCAGAAGTACATCTATGTGTATGCCGGTCAGGGACGAGGATTATGAAGAAGACACTTACGTGCCCCATACCGGACCTCTATCGAGTCAGCCGTCGAGCCAGGTTGCAGCAGCAGGCAATCCGTTTGTTGTTAGCAGGCACACACCGGATAATAGGCCGCCACGACATCCGCAGGTAAAACAAGTCAGCAAGCCGCAAGCCGTCATGCCAGAAGACGCTGGAGGAAACAGGTGGTCTCATGGTGGAGATATTCCAAAGAATGAACATTTGATGATGTCTGGACCTTTGGGACAATGTGATAATCCCGACTGTGTCCATTGCCCTCCTGTGTGCAAAAATAAGAGGCATTTCCAACGGGCTCCAAATCATTTTGACAATAAGGTGGTTTTACTTGCTGTGCTACTTATGCGATTCACTTTATACTTGATGATTAGGCTTAGATCAGTGCACTAATTTTTATGGTAAAACAAACAACCTCAACCTAGTACTGGAATCACCAACATCTCATTTCTGACAAATAACTGAGATCATAGAAGTTTAATACGTCTGATGTTATGGTATAGTTCTTAGCTTGTTTGTCTAGTTAGATCTTCTGAAAACAATGGTTGAAATAGTTCTTAAAACTCTTACAGCTTTTGACTGGTACTAATTCATCAAGTATAAAACAATGGTTGAAATAGTTCTTAAAACTCTTACAGCTTTTGACTGGTACTAATCATCAAGTATAAAACAATGGTTGAAATAGTTCTTAAAACTCTTACAGTTTAATACGTCTGATGTTATGGTATAGTTCTTAGCTTGTTTGTCTAGCTAGATCTTTTTAAACAATGGTTGAAACAGTTCTTAGAACTCTTACAGCTTTTGACTGGTACTAATGTGAGTTTCTCCTCTTTTGAAGCTTCATAATATTCTCTATAGTCACCATCGTGGTTGGAAGAAGAGCATTGAGCGTTTCCTTTCGTACATTCCGATTATGAACCCACATGCGAAGGTTGTTCAACAATGGAATCAATTCTTTGTGATATCATGCCTGGTTGCCATCTTCATCGACCCCCTGTTTTTCTTCCTGTTGTCAGTAGAGAAGGTAACATTTTACAAATTTGCCAGCTAACAACTCCATTCTTTCTACACGTCGTCTTGGAGAATTGACACATTCTCCAATGTACACCCTTTTCTGAGAAAATGGTAGGAGCCCTGCCTTTGCATTATGTGAATGCAAGTTCTTTGAAGCACTGTATGCCTCTGCAAAGAGTTAGGCGCACCAATATACTACCTCTGTAAACTTTTATAAGACTTTTTAGGTCACTACTTTAGTAATAACATCTGTACATTTTCTACTTGCCTACTAGTAAACATTATTGAAAGATAAGTCCAGTAATAACATCTGCACCACTTCAAGAAAATCAAAGATATTTTACCTCTGGCCTCGCATCGTAGATGCATGCGGCCTATGTTTATTACAGCAAACTTCAAGAGTGTCAAACAAGAAAAGTATGACATGCCAAACTCACATGGAAAATCAAAACACTTGTGTATATTAGGCATTAGCAGCCAAAGTTTAAAAAGGCTGATTCTTCGCATCATGAAATATCACATAAACAAGAATGGAGTACTATAAAAATGACTAATACATTAGATAGGTTTGGTTAGATGCGTACATCTGTCTGCTGGTGCTATTTTGTAAAAAGCTCAGTTGTGGCGCCTTGCTAATTTCTAAACTTGTAATTATTTTGCTGACTTCGGGTGATGCTGTGACGTTTCTGGACATGTGTTGTTTGATGGTATTACTCCATACTTTCACCTCAGAGAGTTGATATCTATTGTGGTGATAGCGGTAGGAGCAATAAGGTTTCATAACGTTTTTCAGGGAGCACTCACCCTCAAATTTCATTACTATAGACACATTAAATCAGTTGTCTTAAGGATTTGCAATATGAAGATATGTTGGGACTAGTCAATATTAGCTTTTCTTGCTGTTGTAATTCTGATAAAAACAGACGGCACTTGCGATTTTCCTTTTGGGTTCAATGCAGGATAAGAAATGCATAGTATTCAACTGGAAGTTGGCGACAGGACTTGCCGTTGTGAGAAGTGTTTCTGATGCTATTTATTTTCTGCACATGCTTCTTCAGGCAAGTGGTTAATCGGTTTTTATATTCTATAATCTAGACAATGCTTCACATTTTACCAGCATGGATGAAGTGGGTACAAGATGTAATTATGTGAATGACATATTGTTAACTTAGTATGCATACTAAACTATCCTTGTACTGTTAAACCTAATAGCTTGTTGATTCTATTTCGAATGGTTTTTATTGTCTTGTTAATTCGTTTCACATACTACTAGTGTATATTAAATTTTAGACAAAATAGCTGACCAGCTCAAAAATTCTGCCATGAAAGAAATATCTTGTCAACATAAAAACTTGACCACCTTATTTGTTCTTTTGAAACAGCCACCAGGGGGGAGAAATCCCTACCAGAATATGATCTCATTTCAAAAAGAGATTGATCCAGTTTATAAGGAACTGGATCAAAAACCTTAAGAGCCCAAGGGGCAAGCGTGCCGAGGCAGGAAAACAGGAAAACAGGAAACACACACACACAAAACCAAGTACACAGTAAGGGCATGTACGATGGTTGATAAGATAGTCTTATCTTAAGTCTTGCATCTAGTTTAGAGATGACAAAAAAAATATGTCTACAATGGGTCATCTCTTAGCCTTATCTTCAATAACTAGCTATTCGTAAAAATGTGGTGAGACAAATTGTGCTAAGAGATCATATCTTGTCTTCTCTTAAATAAGAGAAGACAAGCCTTTTCTTATGATTTCTCTTTCCTCCACCTCATCATTTATCCTACGTGTCAGTCCTAAGATAGAACCATTGTACATGCCCTTACGACACACCACGCAAGGAACAACTGCGTAGACCAATAGATGGATCTAGGTGACTGTAGAGATGCTGCACGGGTTATGGCATAAGCACATACATGGGACACTAGCAACAGAGAGGAGACAATTGGGAGGCAAACTTCAAAATACACACATTAAAGCTCCAACAAGACGTCACTCTAGCCATTGAAGGGTAGACCGCAGGTAGTCATGTCAAGTAATTGTCCCATTACCAATTCCGTGCCATCCAGCACCCAAAGGAAGGGTGGTCATAGCCCAGGAGAGAATTAGAATGGAGGTGGGGAGGCTCTGGCTCGACGAACAAGCACGAGGGAGAAGCGCCCTTTCGCCGCTGGAAGGGAGGAAGTGGCGAGAAAGGGCGAGGAAGAAGTGACATGATTGTAGAGTTCTGCTAGTGAAAATATCTCCACCGGAGGGAGGTCATAGCCCAAGGTGAAGTGTAAATGAAGGGCACACACAACATGAGAGAGATGGCAACAATGGTCACCAAAGGGCTGCATGGTGGGCACGCAGAGGCCAATCCTGCAGCTGCGGCGCGGGATCCGGTGGTTGGAGAGCTCATAGGGCGGCAGCTGCGTTGGTCGAGGTCAGAGGGCTCGTCGGTCACCAACGGGAGCCAGGAGGCGCTGGCCGGTGCAATGTAGGCGGATCCATGGAGGGGGATGCAGGATGCAACTGTGAAGGGTTGGATCCGAGAGGCAGTGGGGGGGTCTTGGTTGTGCGAGGAAGGAGTCTCGTCGTTGTCAGCCGCCGGCGGGCTTTGCCGTTCGTTGTGTGCTGGCGGCAGCGAGGAGAGTGACGGAGGATGGGGTGGCAGTGGCAGGCAAGTCGGGTTTCCGCCCGAGCCGCCTCAGAGAGATGCCCAGGGGGTCCGGCCAGACCGTGGCCAATCTTGTTCCTGTTGAAGTGTATATGTGGATTGCCTATCCCTTTCCATCAGTTCAGACTTTTGGTTGCGTTGGCTAGTGCATGAAGCTTAACATGGTATCAAAGCCTAAGGTCTTGAGTTCAAATCCTGGCTTTCGCAATTTTATCCAAAATTTGCTGCTTCCCCCCTCTGTGCCTAGGCCTGGGCATTCGGTTAGGTGCCTTGATTTATATTCACCGAAGAGACCCAATGTTTGGAGGAGAGGAAGAAATCACGAGTCAAATCATGGAGAAAACAAGAACAGCCGGACACATTAATCCAAACATGTGTAGCATTCATGGTTGTGGGGACTGATACAAAGAAAACGGGGCAGAGCCATGGACGTCGTCGGGCGCCGTTGAGAGCCATGGGCGCCGCCGGGCACCACCGTGCAGGAGCCATGGGCACCGCCGGCCGATGGCGCGCCACCGCGCAGGAGCCACAGGTGCTGGCGCGCAGCGGTCGCCGCTAGTTTTGCGCGAGGTGGGGATCGGAAGCGGAGACGGCGGCGCTTCGTGATGTGTGTGCTTGAAGCCTCGAACGAATACAAGATAAGATGCAGGAGGCGGAGCTTTGTGTGTTTGTGGCTGAGATATCGCTGAAAAAAAATGTCGTGTAGTGGTTGGATTCTTACGAACGTGGATGGGCTGTTGGCCTATGTACGCTGGGCTTTAATACAACACAATATTTCGGTTTATTCGGGTGATTCGGTCAACAGACTGGAACGACCAAATTCACTGAAGCAATTTCGGTTTCTCAGGTTTGCTGACCGAGCGAACAACCGATGCTTCGGTTCTCGGTTTTTTCGGCTTCGGTCTCGATTTTTTGGGCTCCGGTCTTCAGTTCTCGGTTTTTATGCCCACCCCTATCTGTGTCCATCTATAGGCCTCTTGAGTCTATTCACGTGTTGACTTCCAGCGTCGCACGTGACAGGGGTGTTGAAGTGTATATGTGGATCGCCTAGCCCTTTCCATCAGTTCAGACTTTTGGTTGCGTTGGCTAGTGCATGAAGCTTAACAGTTCCATGTACTGTTGTCATCCCACCTTATTTGTTATGTGGGTTTTGTACAAAGACTTGAAGTTGAATTAGATCTGTTCTACTGATACCGGGCTTGTCTTTGAATTAGATCTGTTTCACATATACCAATTTGTGAACATCAACCAAATATTTTATCTAGTGGTAGTCTTTTGTTGAACAGAACTCATGGGGGAAATGGAGCTGCATTTTTTGTTATAATAATTTTGAAGGTTCTACTTTATTCATGTGTGCTCTCTACTTTGATCTCAGTTGTGCTGCCAACAATTGTTATGTAGCTTCAAACTTATGTCATGATATTGATGAACATAATGATACTTCTCTTTCAGTTCAGACTGGCTTATGTAGCTCCAGAGTCAAGAGTAGTGGGAGCTGGAGATTTAGTTGACGAGCCAAAGAAAATAGCTGTTCATTATCTTCGTGGTTATTTTTTACTTGATTTCTTCGTTGTGCTTCCACTCCCTCAGGTGACTAAGACTTTCTACATTGATACCAGTTGTTTTAGATATCAAGCTTCCTCATCTCATTCCTAACAAGGACCACTTGTTATTTATGCCAAAATATTTGTTCTAAGCCACACTCAAAATGCATGTATAATGTATTGCATATTTTGACTTGCTTTGGTTGCGCACGTTACAAACATATTTAGGCGAACCAGAAACTGCAAAGATCATATATAACTTGGCATAACAGTGATTATAAGAAGGCAAAATGAAGGTCGTGCTTACATAGGATCTACACATTTTAGCTCAGCCGATAATATATATTCCTAATAAATTTGCATGCATGCAAATTTCCTTTCTATGCAGCAACTGTTCTAATCTTTTCTCTAGATGGATGAATGGTTCTCATCTGCTTACTGTTCCAGTTACTCGTATAAACCAGGGAGAATTGCTCTCTTTTTCAAGTTCGTGACCAAAATAGACATATCATTGAAAGAATTTGACTTCCTTTGAACTTCCTTGCTATGTTTGTGCCATGTACTAACTGCTAAGTTTTTTCTTTGTTGCTTGATCAAGGTGATTATATTGGCGATTATCCCTAGATCTTTTGGCTTATCAACAACAGCAGATGATGCCAAGAATTATTTGCGTGTCATTATTCTTCTTCAATATGTCCCCCGCATCATCAGATTTGTACCATTGCTCGGTGGTCGTCAGTCTGCCACTGGATTCATATTTGAGTCGGCATGGGCTAATTTTGTGATTAATCTTCTAATGTTTGTTTTAGCGGGTCATGTCGTCGGTTCATGTTGGTACCTTTTTGGATTACAGGTCAGTTCATTTTTTATTGCAATTTACAGAACCATGAAGTTAACTTCCTCAATTGTATTTTACTAGTGCTAGAATATTACTCTCCGCCGGCATTGTTATAGAGAGTGGTCCTGAAGACACGTCCAGTTGCATTTAGTTCTAACATTTTTTGAGAAAAATATGTGCTCTGACTTAACTGCAACTAAAAGGAAAAATGTGATAGAAAGTTAAAAGCTGCCAGATACTGCTGCTTAATTTAATTTGTACTATGTCTCAGTTATGTATACTTCAGCAGTTATCCTTGATCATAAGTTATTCAATTTGCATAGTCAGTGCTTAACACCTGATGCCTATAAAATACTTCTGTTTCATATTTTGTCACAGAGGGTTAACCAATGCCTACAAAATGCTTGTTCTGCGTCAAACATTTCGTCGTGTAAGGTTTTCCGAGACTGTGGACTCAACTTTGATATTGGAGGGCAGAATGAGCAAATTAGTCAGCAATGGTTTAATGAGCCAGCCTCAACAGCTTGTTTTGACACCGGGAATGATACTAATTTCCAGTATGGGATTTATCAGCAAGCTGTTCTGCTGGCTACGAAACACAGTGCTGTTACACGCTATGTATATTCATTATTTTGGGGTTTTCAGGTATTTTACATCTATTGCCCGTGTTCTTCTATTTCACTTAGGTATCCCTTTTGTTGTACTTGACATGTGGTGAATAGACTTTTCCACAACATACTTCCTTATTTTTACCTTTTTTTATCTCCGTACTGAATCTACTTACCAGTGGTGTTTCCATCTATTTGTACATGTTTTAATTTAGAGAATTTAAATTTATTCTTGCTGGCATTTATTTTTGAATGTAAATGGTTCCATTTCAGCAAATCAGTACTTTGGCTGGAAATCTTATCCCAAGTTACTTCGAAGGGGAAGTCCTCTTCACTATGGCTATTGTTGGTTTGGGACTGTTGCTTTTTGCACTACTCATCGGGAACATGCAAAATTTTCTCCAAGCTCTTGGAAGCCGGTATGGGGTTATTACTGCTAGCTTATTTATCATGCTGTATGATCCACCTAGTTATCAATGAGCTCACACTACCTTTCCATGGAAACCTCATGCTAATTATTCATTACTGACATGAGAACCCTTACTTATTATGCATGCTTATGTATCTCAATTAGAACAATTCAGTCAACAATTATTATTTGTAGCAATATGAATCTTGATGTGGTGTATGAAGTTTTCCTTGTCTTTTTGTAGGAAACTAGAGATGCAACTTAGACGGCGTGATGTTGAGCAGTGGATGAGCCATAGACGACTGCCTGAAGATTTGAGAAGGTTTTACCTTGTGACTTCTAAACAAATATTATTGTTTTACATATTTCATGGTCTTGTACAATTGTACTCGAAAGAAGTTTTATTGTTTTGACATGTTGCTAATCTACTTTGCTTGTTATGCTTCATGAACTTGTTCTCTGTTATTTGTGATGTTTCTACAGTTCGTATAGAAATAACAGTTTGCCAAATACTGGTGTAGTCAATCTCATGTTTCATGAAGAACTATCTTAAAACTTCATGAAAAGCTATCTTAATTTGTTTCATTGGGACAACAAATGTGTATTGTATTTCGAGAACAAGCTTTAAAAGAAGAGTGAATTCCAGTATTTACCCTCTACTTTGACACGGCTTTTAAGTTTAGCAGATTTTCATCCGAATTATCTCATTTAGTGGAAGTTTTTTTTGGTTCTTACCCCTTTTAAATTTTCAAGAGCGATCCAACAGGGGTGTCCCAGCCGTCGGGTACACGTAACATGCCATGTTGTGGTTTTCCTTCTGGTTTTTTTTTCCTGCACACTAACAGGTCGAATGGCTTTACACGGCTTTTTTCTCACTGTCGTCAGGTGTACATACATGCCCATCTTGCAGTTGGTTTAGCTAAACAGTTGCATGCGGGTGCGTGAGACGGATATGGCTTAGGGACACGAACCGGTTCAGATGCAAGGAGGAAACTACGACATGGCTAAAAACAGGCAAAACTTTCGCTAAATGGGGTAATCCGGATGGAAAACAGTTAAATTGGCTATTTAGCATAAAAGGTCAAAATAGGAGGCGAAAGCTGGAATTCACTCTTAAAAGACATAAAACAATGATTTAATGCACTAAATTCTCACATATGTAGTTAACCTCCATACTCGTAACATGTGCCATCTCATGGCAATGTCAATAAAGACCTGAATTGTGGTTTGAAAATTTTCTTCATGTTACTTTTGAGTTTAGTTTTACGCTTCAAAGATAGTAACCGGTGGAGGTTTCTAAATGTACAGGAGGGTTAGACATGCAGAAAGGTTCACCTGGGCGGCCACTCAAGGAGTAAATGAAGAGGAGCTCTTAAGTAATTTACCAGAAGATATTCAAAGGGACATACGTCGACATTTCTTTAGATTCCTTAATAGGGTATGTAATAAGTTGGCTGCAGTACTCTTTAATACGGTATATTTCAGTCAGCACCGTGAGGATAGGGAATGAATTAAACACTAAAATTTTAAGAAAAAGAGATTAATGGGTGATCCCAATATAAACAGCTAGAGATCTCAGCAATCTTTTTCCATCGAAAAGTGGCACATATTTGATCTGTTCAGGTTTGGAGTATCACCAAAGAGCTAGCTATGGACAGGGGTGCGTGGAAGCTTGCTATCCATGTACCAGAGCCATGAGTTGGTTGCAAGATCTTATGGGTTTCACCTCTAGCCTATCCCAACTTGTTTGGGACTAAAGGCTTTGTTGTTGTTGTTGTAGTTTGCAGGTTCGCCTTAGTATCTATGCCTGTCTGGTAATGACCTCTCCTCACATTTCTTATGGAATCCCTGAGTGTAATTGTTCTGCAGGTTCGATTGTTCACCTTGATGGATTGGCCTATCTTGGATGCTATCTGTGATAAATTAAGACAAAACTTATATATCAGTGGAAGTGACATTCTTTATCAAGGTGGCCCTGTTGACAAAATGATCTTCATAGTGAGAGGCAAGCTAGAAAGCATCAGTGCAGATGGAAGCAGGGCTCCGTTACAAGATGGAGATGTATGTGGAGAGGAACTCCTCACATGGTACTTGGAACACTCTTCAACAAATAAAGGTCTGCAATATCTGGCCTGCCTGCTTGTTATACTCCATATATAGTTCATAATTGTAGCATCACATGTACTGCTACTGTTTCAGATGGCGGGAAAAGTAGATTTCATGGTATGCGTTTGGTTGCTATACGTACCGTGCGATGCTTAACGAATGTTGAAGCTTTTGTACTTCGAGCAAGTGATCTTGAACAAGTTACTGGACAATTTGCACGGTTCTTGCGCAATCCGAGAGTGCAGGGGGCTATCAGGTAGCCACTTGCTTGTCTGGTTTATCATATTGATCATCACGTTACTGTTTATCAAATAAAGTTGAGTTCGACTGGAACTGTAGGATGCTGAGGCTGTTGTTTTGATTAATTTTAACAGTGAGAAAATATGAGTAACTTTACTAGTGCCATGTATCGTGGTGATTAAGATTACCAGCTCAAAATCCTTCCATGATAAGAACTAGTATTATCTATGGTACTTAAGTATCCGTTTTCTGATCTCTGTATTACTACTCCGTTGGCTGATGCCTGAGACTAAGTGCTGCAAATGTGTTCAGGTATGAATCACCCTACTGGAGGACCATCGCTGCAGCGCGCATCCAAGTCGCATGGAGATATCGTAAGAGAAGACTAAAGCGAGCTGAAAGATCAAGGCCAAGCGAAGAACCCGATCGTATACCGGGTACATGTTCTCAGTATGCTTTTCAGCCTGGACAGAGGGGGTGATAGTCTGCCTAAGTAGGTAGTACTAACTATTGGGTAACAGTTCTACATCTCCAGCCTCTAGAAATCCTGAAATCCGCGGACACAACTCTTTGGTTCTCTGATCTGGTACTTCCAAATGTGTGAAACTAATCTCCTTGTATATAGATATAATATGGTTTATGTATGGTTTGAGTGTCGATTGTTCCGTGTTAGGGTGGTTGAGCAAACCAGAGGCAATTCTCAAAAGAAAAAGATAGAGTAAACAAGAGACAAAATTAGGAGAAGAGCCAAATGAACAGTTGAGGGTGGGGCAAAATGGATTTTTTTAACTTAAGAAAGAGAACATGACAGACAGAAGCTTTGTGCCCACGCTTCATGGTTCCATTTCCAGCACACTCCTCTTTTTCTTTTCTTTTGGAGGTGCATTAACCTGCGTTAGAAATTAAGATTTCGTGCAGAGAACACAAGTTGATTTATGCGCTGTTATGCTTCTATCACCTTATTGTTTGTATATAAATTATTGGCAGTAAGGATCGCGGTGGGAGAAGACAGTTAGTTTTCCCTGCAAAAAAAAAGAAGACAGTTAGTTAGACTAGAAAAAAAATATTGAGTTTGTTGTGAAGTTGTTGTATTGAAGATACAGCCAAGTCCGCTTTAAATTGTGATGTTTAGTTTGAATTAAAGAATCATTTTGAAATTGTGAAACTTAATCTGAGTTAAGAACTAAATTTTTCAAATTTAAATTTTGTATAACTGCGAAGTTATCTTGAGAGACGCCATAACTATGTGAGATACACGCGTCAGATTCATTTCGCAAAACGACATGAATAATTCACTGAACCAAGTGAAGCCAGACAAAAGTCATTTCAGTATTATTTTACGTTGTCATCTCATTATTTGCTCTTTACTTTAAGCTTCCAACGCCCATGTTAATGAACCGGATTATTTTTAAATCCCACGAAGACTTTATTACTGCACTACGGGTAGGAACCAGAACGGAAACATGAACTGTATCTTAAAAGGAAAATCATTCTGTTTAGCTGACCGATCACACGAAACGTTCCGCCACCCACAGCCATTGGATCACATCTGATCCAACTGCAGTCCACATCTGTTTTTTCTTGCCCTAACCAGCCACGTGCCCCCTTATCTTGGCTGCGTTCGGTTTCTCTTGGCTCCTTGAACTCCGCTCCAGGAGCGGGCTAGACTTTAGCTAAATTTGATGGAGCTGCTAAAACCCAACTCCGCGAAGCGGGGAAGTTCCGAACAGGGCCCTTATCTCTAGAAATCTCCGCCGTCTTTCCCCAACCATTTTCACCCATTCTCTCTTTAAGCTCTCATCCTCTAACAAGACACCGCGGTTTCATTTGTCACCGCCTGAAGTCGCCTCTCCAGAAACCTCCACCATCTTTCCCCAACCATTTTCACTCATTCTCTCTTTGAGCTCTCATCCCCTCACAACCATGGATGTCGCCTCCCCGAGCTCAGTCACAACCGCTAGTGCCATTGCAGCAATAATTCCCGCAGCTATGCTACTGTTGTGTCACGCGACCACGTTTATGCAACAAGACCTATGTTGCAAACACAAATTTGCAACAATATATCGGTTGCAAAAATAATAATAACAAGATTTGAGTTGCAAAACAAATTCTCAAACTAATTTTGTAACATGACCTCTGTTGCAAAAAAAAAACTTCAACACAACCATTGTTGCAAAAGAGTTCTAACAACACGTTGCAAAAGTGATGACGACGCTCGCGCATGAGATCGTGTCAGATCTGATGGCTTGGCGGCCGGCGTGTAGCACGCTCCATCTCAAAAACAAAAGTTGGAGGATGAGCTCTAGTTAGTCTTACGGTGCAGCTAAATCTCAGTCAACTAAGACTTCGCGGTCGACGAGATTAGCCGTTTAAATTGATTAATCTGTGTTTGTCGCTGTTGTGTAGTGTTTGTTCAAAGATGTATTGGGCTGAGGCTGGAAACGGGCAGGGTGTCTGTCTTCCGCTGTGTGGGCTTCTTAACTTTGTTTCCTTGTCTGGCCTGTGGCCTCTGCCTTGCAGTCCTTTCCATTTTTTTATTTCTTCTATTATTTTTCCGATCTTACAGTGGAATCTTAGGGACGCAGCTCACTATGTGTGTGTACACGGGTACTTGTCTAGCTTTTCCCCTGTTCTAAAGAAAATCTACCTTTATCCCTTTTTTTCCTTTTCCTTTTAGTGTGTTTATTACTTTTTATTTTGTTCTATTCGGTCACTTTTATTTTTATTTCTATTTCTGTTTTATTTTTGTCTTACTTCTTTTGGAGATACATCTAAAATTCTGTAGCACATAATTTTGTGACACACATGAATAATTTTTATTCTCACTTGTTGTTGTACTTTTCTACATGGATTTTGTTATTTACTTATTTGTATGCTGCCTCTCTATCATTTTTTATTTTTTTTCTTTATTTATCACCAAAAAAATTATCATGTTTATATGCCCTATTTATTTTAAACATCAGGTTGATAGAGAAGCATTTGCTTTTCCTTTTTTTGCATGAAATGGAGATGTAATTACCGAAGGGGATTGCTAATACTCATTCGACTGAGTTTTAACAAAGTCTCAATCGATGTCCTCATCATTGGATCATTTGATGCTTCAAGATTTGTGCAAACCCATTTTTTTTATTTAGTTTAGTTCTGCTTTCCTTTTTTGTTTAGTTTTGTTCTACTTTTCGGTGTTTGTCAGTTATGTGCAATGCGCTGGGCTCAAGTTGGTTGGGTAGGGATTTTTCTTGTTTGGTTCGCCTTTTTATTTTTTAATTAACAATTTCGTCCATTTTTAATTTATGTATTTTTACTATTTCTTTTATTTTCTTGTAAGTGTCATTTAACACTTTTTTTCTTGTGTTGGTGTTCCTCGTGCCGTTATTTATTTGCCTTTTTTCCACCTTTTCTTATTTTCTTATTTTATTCTTTATTTCACTTTTAATTGCTTTTAAAATATATTTTTGCTAAATACATGATACTAGCTACATTTTTATATTTTATTAAATCATAACTTCTATTTTCTCCATTTGGCTGCACAATCGCCGTGACTGTAATTACATATCTTCCACACTACTGCAACACAATGTTGTTTTATCGAGGGACGGGGGCCAGTTGCATGTCTACCATTAAGTACGTAACTGTAAGTGTCATGCCCTTACTACAACCGCATGTTTTCAATGCGATTGCAACTCAGTGTTGTTTTGTCAGGGGAGGGGTAGTTGCATGTCTAGTACTAGGCACGCAACTACAAGTGTCGTGCCCAGATGCAATTGCATGTCTTCAACGCGCCTGCAACTCAGTGTTGTTTTGTTGGGCGAGGGGCAGTTGCATGTCTACTAGTAAGCACGCAACTAAAGTGTCATGCCCAGGTGCGACTGCATGTGTTTCAAGGGATCTGCAACTTTGTAGTGTGTTTTTGTCGGGAAGAGGGCTAGTTGCATGTCTACTACTAGGCACACAATTGCAAGTGTCGCGCCCAGATGCAACTGCATGTCTTCAACGTGACTACAACTCAGTGTTGTTTTGTCGGGGGAGGGGCAGTTGCCTGTCTGCTACTAGGCACGCTCAACTGTAAGTGTCTCTCTCGAATGCAACTATTTGGTGTTTTGTCGGGGGAGTAAGCTAGTTGCATGTCTACCACTATACACGCAACTCAAGGTGTCATGCCCGACTACAACCGCATGTCTTCAATAAGATTGCAACTATGTGGTGTTTTTGTAGGGCGGGGGGGGGGGGGGGGGGGTAGACCAGTTGCATGTCTACCTGTAGGCACACAACTTTAAGTGTGACCCTCGATTGTATTTGCATGCCTTTGATAGGTCTGCAACTATGTGGTGCTTTGTTAAAAGGAGTAGGCTAGTTGCATGTCTAGCACTAGGCATGCAATCGTCACCCCGGGCTTAAACTACATGTATTCGATAGAACCGTAATGATGTCATGTTTTGTCGGGGTAGGCCAATTGCATGTCTACCACTAGGCACGCAACTGCAAGTGTCACGCATTTCTACAACCATGTGGTGTTTTGTTAGAGGGGGGGGTAGGCCAGTTGCATGTCTATCACTAGGCACGCAACTTCAAGTGTCACCCTAGATTGCAACTGCATGTCTTTGATAGGATTGCAACTATGTGTTGTTTTTGCCAGGGTGAGTAGGCTAGTTGCATGCCTACCACTAGGCACCCAGCTGCAAGTTTCACCCCTGACTGCAATTGCATGTCTGCGGTGGGACTACAACTCATTGATATTTTGCCGGGGCCAGGGGTAGTTGCATGTATGCCACTAGACACGCAACTATGAGTGTCACCCTCGATTTGCAACTACATGTCTTCAACGCGACTGCAACCGTGTGGTGTTTTGTCGGTAGGGAGTATCTTAGTTGTGTGTCTACTACTAGACACGCAACTACAAGTGTCACCCACCAATACAACCGCATGTCCTCGATACGACTTCAACTCATTGTTGTTTCTTTTCTTCTTCTTTTTTCATTCATTCTTCTTGTTTGGTTTTCTGTTTTTCCATTTTTGTTTCTTTTAAAAAACTTATAAATATAGTAAAATGAGCATTAGTAAAAAAAATCTTTGGAATTTTCAAAATATGTTAAAAAATTCAAATTTTGTTAGCACTACTTAAATTTTGTTTACATTTCCAAAAAAAGTTTTATAAATTCAAAATTTTGTTTGCGATTAAAACAATTTTTCATGTTTTTAAAATATATGTTCTGAATATAAAAAGTGTTCTATTAGGAAATTTTCTGCAAAGAGTTAAAAATGTTCTCATTCTAAAAACATGTTCTTGTTTCTCAAAAAGTGTTCATGTCTTTCAAAACAATTATTTGTGTTTTCATAAAATATTTGAATTTTCCAAAATTGTTCGTGTTTTATAAACTGTTTGGGATTTTAAAAATTGTTCAGATTTTAAAAAATTGCTCAAAATTATAAAATCGGTCATATTTTATTTATTTATTTGACAGTTTGAAAAATTATTTGTGTTTTAAAAAAATTGTTCATAATTGTTAATTTTTTGGATTTTCTCAGAAGTGTTTCTGAATCTTAACCCTGTTGCGTGTTCCTATGTAGTTCACGCCTTGCATGATCACCAGTCACCGCGAGGCCAACTAGCTAGCTGCACTCGTTTGAAGTGTGGGATCGCATTACAAAAAAGGAGTTGCTTTCACGTGGACCTTTTTTTAGCAACCTTTCACATGGACCTGTGCGTCCGGCTGGGTGCACTCGTTTCCTTCACCACACGGGGTGAAGCCCAGCTCAGGATGTAAGTGGCGCTGGGTCCCATTAGTCCCACATATGCCATCCACCAAAAAAAATGTTATGTGGCATTCGTGGACACCCAGAAAAATTAAACGGCGCAAGTGGATGGCCCAGAAAAGCCCATCGAGCCAGCGGCAGTCCACAACCCCCCCTTCGCGTCCTTCCCCAGTCACGTCATGCCCTAGGCTAGGGCGCCGTCGCCGCCATCTCCACCGCACCAGTGGTGCGGCACCACCTCCCGCTTCCAATCCCATGGAGCCGCCGTCGCCGTCGTGTTTCTCGAAGAGGCCGTCGTCCAAGGACATCGCCGGCGACTGAGCCAAGCCTTGCGAGGATGACTCCTTTGCTCTCTCCCCTATCCTGCCGACGCCCTCTTCAGCTCCTGCTCCTCCGCCGCCGTCAAAGGGGATAGCCGGGGACCAAGCCGAGCCCTGCGTGGCTGCTCCCTCCCCGATCCCGGTGATGGCCTCTTCGGCCCCTGCTCCCCCGCCTCCTCCTATTCTACCCCAAGGTATGCAAAATCCCCCCCTCCTATTCTACCCCAAGGG
Organism: Triticum urartu; assembly: GCF_056163025.1. NCBI lineage: Eukaryota > Viridiplantae > Streptophyta > Magnoliopsida > Poales > Poaceae > Triticum > Triticum urartu. The sequence goes on along the minus strand of NC_141878.1, from coordinate 538,215,734 downwards.
GCCAGGCATGTCTTCTTCAATTGCTTGATGTGAATCAGCTACACTAGTTGTGATCCATGTTTTGTTGTGCATCAGCTATACTGAATGTGAGTAGCCTGTTAGATATTACTATTATGTGTGGATGTGAGTAGCTTGCTGAGGCAGCTATACTGAATGTGCATCAGCTATACTGAATGTGCATCAGCTACCCCAAGGGAAGCCATGGAGCAGGAACAACATGTGTGGAATGCTATCGATGAGGACCGGAAGTAAGTATCTGGCCCTCATGTGTTTCCGCGTGACATTACTTGTATTCTTTGATTTTTTTGACCCCCTGTGTTTGCGTTACAGATTAGAAAGGCAGAAGGAAAAACAAAGGCATAAGGAGAGAAAGAAAAGCCTGGAAGAGAAGAGGAAAGAGAAGAGAGAAGAGAAGAGGAAGAAGCAAGAGAAGAAGAGGAAAAACCAGGAGGAGGAGGAGGAGTTGCAGGGGAAGAGGAAACATGCTCGTTCAATGATCTGTTCTGAATTTGTTCAAGGAGCTACAACAGAGGGGCTACAGGTCATTTTTCTTGCCAGATTTCTCTATTAAACCTCACTCTATACCACAAATATGCTTTTATACCTTCTTGAAATTGATATCATGTTCTGAACTTTCTGTGTTTTGTTATCTAGAGACGAGATTCTCCACCTATGACACATAGTCAAAGAGCGACAAGATCACCATTGGTAAGGTCACCGGTGGCGAGCACGTGGAGATCTTCCCTTGGTCTTCTAGCAAGAGTTGCAGCCTCAAAAAGGGGCAGGTCTCCCTCAACGAGGATTGCAAGTTCCCCATTGGAGGAGAGGGCAAATTCGTCCGCGAGATCACCATCTATCTTAGGATCCCCTTCTCCAGTGACTACTCCATTTGGAGGCTCAAAAATTAATCATCCACATGGTGAGTTGGCTTTGTTTTTTCTCTTTTGTAATTACACTTGTATGTAGTTACAAGTTTAAAATGTTCTTGTGAGTTGACATTTTTATTTGCTTGCCAATTAACAGTCCGCAAGACAAGAAGGCTAACTTCTGCTGTTTGGAGGGATTTCAAACCAATTTATCATCATAAGATACTTGTCAAAGCTCAGTGCAAGCACTGTCATGAAGTGTTTCAAGCTGGACGAGATGTTGGCACAAGTGGTGTAAGAAGACACTTGGCTGCTTGCGAAAAAAGGTCAGATTTACACCTCTACGTTGAGAAGATGAAGTCCTCGGTTTCATCTCCTGATGCCTCTATGCTTAAGCAATGGAACTTTGATCAAGAAACATCTAGAGATTTGCTTGCCAGAATGATAGTAATGCATGAGTTGCCTTTCTCAATAGTTGAGTATAGTGGTTTTAGAGACTTCGTGAAAAGTTTGAATCACTTGTTCAAAAATGTTTCTAGAAATACTATTAAAGATGAGTGCACGAAACACTATAATTTGGAGAGGTCGGCGTTCTCTGGACATTTGAAGAAATACAGTGGTAGAGTTTCTTTAACAGCGGACATGTGGACATCTAATCAGACTTTGTCCTATCAATGCATCACTTGCCATTTGATCAACAGCAAGTGGATTTTGCAAAAGAGGATCTTCAGATTTTTTATGGTGGAGACTCCACATAACGGAGTAACAATGTTTAATGTCTTATTAAAGAGTTTGAAGGAGTGTAATATTGAGGACAAACTCTTTAGTATGACATTGGATAATGCATCAGTTAATGGTACAATGGTCAATAATCTTAGAAAAAATCTGAACAGCAAGCATATGTTGCCTATTAAAGGTCAATTACTTCATATCCGTTGTGCATGCCATGTGATAAATTTGATTGTCCAAGATGGGTTGACAACGATGAAAGGTGTGATAGATGATATCAAAGAGAGTGTGAAGTACATTAAGAGTTCTCCCTCTCGGTTGGACAAGTTCAAAGAAGTAGTTGCGCAAGTTGGTATCTCTTGCAAACTCCCCTCGGTTGATGTGCCAACATGTTGGAACTCCACCTATATTATGTTGGAGTCAGCGCTCCCCTTTCGAAGAGCCTTTCGTGCTTTGGTGCAAAAGGACCTAGATTATGTGTTTTGCCCATCCTCAGGAGAGTGGAAAAATGCTGATACAGTTTGTGCTATGTTAAAAGTTTTTCACACAGCCACAAATGTACTTTCTGGTTCAAGTTATTCTACCTCAAATTTGTACTTTCATCAAATCTGGAATGCGAGGTTATTGCTGCAGAAGGAAGCTTCAACAAAGGATGAAGTCGTTCAAGCAATGGTTGGAGAGATGCAAAAAAAGTTTGATAAGTATTGGATGGAATCATATTTGCCAAACTGTATTCCTGTGATCCTTGATCCACGATTTAAACTTTGCTTCATCGAGTTTCGACTAAAACAAGCTTTTGGTCCAAATGTAGAAAGACACTTGCTTGCAGTGAAAGAAGTTCTTGACAACCTTTTCAAAGAATATTCTTCACAAATGACGGATGCATTGGATGAGTCAGCACCCCGACAAAATTTTGATGAGGTTGTGAATGAAGAGAATGATCCGTTGGTGGATTGGGACCAACACTTGAATAAGAAGCAACGCCAAACTGCTAGTGAGCTTGCCAGATACTTAGAAGAAGACACATTCACTCGCACGGAAGATTTCAACATTCTTCAATGGTGGCATCTTCACTCGTCTAAGTATCCCATCCTTTCTTGTATAGCTCATGATGTTCTTGTTGTACAAGCTTTCGTCGTATCGTCAGAGTCGGCTTTCAGTACCGGAAAGCGTTTGATCAGCGATTACAGAAGTAGATTGTGCAGCGAGACAGTGGAAGCCTTAATCTGCCTTCAAGATTGGTTTAGATGTAATGATAAGCATGCCAATGCTCCTGATCAAGGTCACTACTATTAACTGAGGTATGTGTGCACTACATAATATTGCTAATCAATTGTTCAATTGTAGCAAGCTTTGGGTAAATTTGGGGAGCATTTGAGTTAAATCTGGTTTCTTTTACGTCCATAGTTTTGAGTTGCGCCCTGAATATAAATTGTGTATGCTGCTAACTTGTATGTATTTATCATCCTTGCAATTATGCTATCAAGATCTGGTCACAATAATACTCATTAAGGACTCTTCTTGGTTAGAATATTAATTTAAGATCATTGCTTATTGTGAATTTGTTGCTAGCTATCTGCATTTTTTAAAGATTGTGGTGCTAGCTATCTGCACTTTTTATCCTTGATGGTTTTGCTTCCCTCCTCGACAATATTGATTAACAATCATTTTAGGGAAAGGAAATACACACTGGTGTATGCTTGTGATTTAAGGAACCCTGCTTACTTCTTATCCTTGTTTCTTTTTCATGTAGATAGTACTGTATGTCTTATATAACTTATTAATAAACTTGAATGACCGCAGGTTGAGATGTTTCTGGAGAAAAAATCAATTGAGTCGACCGAAGATGAGGCCAGTCCTAGGACTATTCTGATTCCGATTAATCAAGTGAAAGACCAGTGAGCATAGCTTGGTGTACAAAGGTCGCCCGACACAAAGCTGACAGAAGAATGGAAGATGCTCTTAGCTGATAGTTTTATCATTTGGTGCCGTTTTGAGTCTAGGACTCTAGGTGCTTTCTGTTAATTTTGGGATATGGAGGATGGGGAGTGTGTTGCATATTCCTTTTTGTTCACATACAGGAGATATTTCTGCTGCTTTGATAGGCGTTTTTAGTTAAGTTGCCGCTGCTTTGTGGATTTTGTTATTCTAGAGGCGACTACTGAATGAAGCTCGAACTCACTAGTGATAATTAGTAGCGATCGTTATGTCAATGTGGGCTAATATTATCCACTGTTCCAGTGATCCTTTGTATGTCAGCTTATCCAGTCTAAGCTTTGTAAATATATGCGGCAGTATGTGGACGCCACATGTCCCGCATGAAAATTAACTGGGCTCCCGCGTAATCCCACATAAAAAATGGTGGCCAGTGCGGGCAGTCCCACAACATCCAGTGGACTGACCATTTACATCTTGAAGCCCAGCACGCGTTTCTCACCACAGCACATAACTTAAGCCCACACAAGAAAAAATACAACCCAGCAGCCCACATGATAAACAGGCCGAATCTAACATGGATGATGTCAGCGACTGAGGTCTCAGTCGATTGAGACCTAGACAAACCCTTAGTCTTATATTTTTGAAGTGTTAAAATGGTATTTTTGAAGTTTTAGAAAAAATAGAAAAATATTCAACATGTTTATATGGATGGATATTACACAATAGGAAAGTTTGGTGATGAAACGAGTAGACATGTGAGCTATACAAAAAATAAATAAATAATAGTGATTTCTAATAGTGAATAACACAATGTTCTATCACGTAGAGTTTTTTTGGATTTTTTTGAAACTTTAAATATGATTCTTAAACTATTCAAAATTAATAACGTCCTCCAATGCACCCGTCTCCAAAAATCCACTGTATCTTCGCTACATTGTCGAAATCAAAACAGACATGTCTATTACATTTTTTACAGGAATCGCACGCTCCACGCAGGACACGCTCAGTCCGCCGGTCATCGCATCTACTTGCGCCCGCGGCCGTCGACGTCGACGTCGCCGGCGCGGAGGACAACGTTGCGGATGTTCGTGACAAATTCGTCCCAGCCAAGCCACGAGCCCCGCACCGCGGGGTCGAAGCTCGCCGAGAACACCCCGTACGGCACGCCCAGGAGGAGGCCGAACAGCAGGAACGCGACCCAGACGGGCGGCTGCAGGTCGTCGAGCCCGGTGGCCGCGGCCGCCGCGCGCAGGGCCGCCTCGCCGGCCGCGGTGGCCGCGAGCGCGGCCGCGGGGACCCGCCGCGCCGTGCGCCACAGCACCTCCTCGGACTCGAGGAACGAGAGGTCGCCGCCGCGCTCCCGCCGCCCGACCCACTCGTCCCACTCCTCGTCGCTGACCGACGCGTCGGCCACCAGCAGCGAGCCGAGGACGAAGGAGGCGAGGGAGTAGACGAGCGGCATCCACGCGGGGACGCGGTCGACGCCCGCGGCGTCGCCGAGGTAGCCCAGCAGCGCGGGCACCCCCGCGAAGGAGAAGGCCGCGACGGCCGGGAGCTTCCAGAGCACGCCGAGGTCGGGGCTGCGGCCCGGGAGGTCGGCGTCGAGGAGGGACCGGAGGAGCTCGTCGTCCTCGCCGCCGAACACCTCCGACTCGTCGGCGAGCCCAGCGTCGACGAGGTTCTGGAGGAAGGTCCGGAGGTCGTTGTTGCTGTTGCGGTAGGCGTCCAGGAGCTTCCCCGCCAGCGTCCCGAGATCGTCCTCGGGGGGCTTGCTGGCCTCGTCTTCGGTGGCGTCCGTGCCGCGGCTGCCGCCGGGGCTCGAGCGAAGGCGGAGGTGGCGGTGGGGGAGACGACGGGGGAGCTGGAGAGACGAGCGGGGGCGAGGGGGCGGCCGGGAGTAGAGGGGGGAGGAGGTCCGGGTGGGGGTGAATGAGAATCGGGAGAGGAGGAGGGACTCCATTGTTTTGCTTCTCGTGTTCTTATCCCACGGCCGGGGCCCGGTGGGATTATTTAGGGGAGCTGTCAAATTTGGGGATTTTGTGGTTCACCCTTTTGCTAGGGTCCTTTTTTTTTTCTGCTGGCCTCTTTGATTCACAGGATTGTCAAAATGAAGGAATAGAAAAAATACAGAAATAGGATGCCATGTCTTATAGTATCCTACAGGATTTGAAAGAATGTTTGATAGCGCATGAAAAACAAAGGAATTTTACAAAGAGGTTTGAGTGGATGGAAATTTTCCTCCAAAATGTAGTACAAATGGATCCTATGGAAAAAAATTTAAGTATGTCAATCCTACGAATCAAACAAGCATCACAGGAAAAATTCGTAAGGGTCCAAATCCTCCAAATATCCTATGCAATTCCTTTGAATCAAAGGAGCCCCTAGTATGTCTTTGCTTTGTTTCTGCTTGCAATGGTATAAGCATTACGTAATCCTGGGCCCGCTAAACAAGTGTCACGATCCCCACTCTGTCACCCCCAACTTGGTCTTTTCCGCACTTTCGCGGCTATTTGATCCTTCCATGTCATTCGTCCGGCAGTAGGCGGATGATAGGGTTATGGTTATTTAACCCTTTGCAAGTTGAGGGTAGAGTTAGAACTTGATGAAATTTTTGGGTTCCTTTACAAGTAACACACAACGGTCAGTGGTTTTAGGCAAAAGTTGTGCATTGCGATGTGAAATTTTGCTGGCTATTCACAATCTGTTTGTTCAAATTGTCGTCTATACTATGCACATAGCTTTAGGTCAAAGCTCATACGGTCACTGAATTGACGCTTGATCAATCTAGTAGTAATTGTATTGCTGCAATGGTGTGCACCGTTAACGGGAGAAGGGCATGAGGATTGCGGCCGTACCGTCGAAGGGAAAATGCCCATAACGGATTACACTCTTGACAATCTCTCTGCACGGAGTTTCTTGTCAGCCAACAAATCACAGGAGGAGCAACATGTCCCCACGGACGGACTAATGGGGAAGGCGCTTTTGGTGCAGGCGAGGTGGAGAAGGGAAAGACAACAAGAAAACTTTCAGGTGGGTTCACTTCTAAAGAATCTGGGTCAAAAGCAAAATCACAAAAGAACTCGATTTTGCCTCAAGAGTCATAAAAAAACAGCCAGAATCCTAGTGTCTCATAATCACCCCGCCTGCCCCGTCCGATGGTGAGATACTCTCTTCTCCTCTCACCATCTCCTCTCGGTTCCTCTTCTTTGTGTTCCACTTTTGTTGGTGGGAATTGTTGTTCCGCTCAATGTCATGTCGTTCTGCTCATGCTAATTCCAAATAAGTGCCATGCTAAGCCAAAATAAGCAGACAACTTAACATATTGTTTAATACTTTCTCCGTCCGAAAAACTTGTCCTTAAAGGGAGTATGATTTTGTTGGTACAATCAATGCTTATTATGAATTTTCTGCTATAGATTAAATTGCTGACACATGGAAGTTGTAGATGAAGAAAATCAAGGCAGTCAAAGCAATTTAGGATAGTGCGTCTCAGACATTGAGATTAGTCCTACTAGTTTAATGCCTATGCATTGCCAAGAAAAACAAATCTTTGAAAGGACATATCCATCCAAATTACGACAAACGTCGATGTTTTTCTCCTCTTCTCTCTTGCTCTTCGCGTGCACATGTTTGTGGTTGCCTCGCTCCATTCAGCATAGCTCTAATGTGGGATGTTGTGTTCTCTAACTCTAAAGAATCTCTGTCACGCTTGCTATCTTGAGACAAAATGTGAAGCAACGTAGCTCAGATGTGCCATGTTGTCTTCTCCAACTCTAAAGAATATTTTGTCACATTGCTATCAGAAAAAGAAGATCCCAAAGCAGTAGGCATCTTAACAAAACAACGGTATTTTACACACATTTGACAATTGAATCTATAATATATAAATAGTTTATCCCCACTAAGTCTAATTCTCTCAACATGCAGCCCTCCACATCACCAAATGTGTCACAGTCATCATCTACTAGAACTATTTTGTAGCACATGCATATCCCAATTTAATTGTTCCATCTCCAATAGTCCAATGTACATGCATATTCTTTGTTCACATAGAGTTACTTCCGAAAATAATAGTTTTCAATTGAGATCATTTCATGCATATAGAATGTATTCAAAATTAATCTTCGAAATCCCGCAGCAACGCGCGGGAAGTCACCTAGTATATTTAGTGGGGGCAGCTCCGTTACCACCTATTCTATCCGCTGCACTTTAGAAAATATGCAACATCAAATTCATGATCTGTGTATTCACGCAAAAAATAATCATGATATGTGAAATTTTGATGTAAGAAGTAAAAAAAGTATCATGCACCACATCAACATGTACTGGTTATGTTGGTCAAGACTGCTACAGAGTAGTTTGATACAATGCCATCGTCAATGTTAGGGGGTGTTTGTTTCAGCTTTAGAAACCATTTACAGCTTTGAGAAGGCTGAATCTGAAACAAACAACCAGTCTTTGAAAAAACAGCCAAAATCTGATTCGGGCTATTTTTCAGATATTGGACTGACGCACGACCCGGTGTACTTCAACGCTAAAGCGGATTCTGTCGAACCAGCTTTGCCAACACAGCGAATCCCTAACTGATTCTGTCGAAACTGAAGCCCAAACAAACAATACCTTAGTGTATGGGCAGAGAACAGAAACTGAAAGATGTTAGAAATGGCTGCAATTTAAATTTTAAGGAGAGTGTTAGAATCGGTTCATTCTACAGATTGTCAAATACTACATCCGTTTCTAAATATAATAACTTTTAGAGATTCCACTATAAACTATATAAAGATGTATATAGACATATGTTAGAGCGTATATTCACTCATTTAGCTCCTTATAGTCTATTGTGGAATCCTAAAAGGTCTTATATTTGGAAATAGAGGGAGTAATTTTTAATGTCAAAAATGGTCTTATATTTTGAAACAGAGGGAGTAGAACATAGGCGAATCCGTTGGATTTCACTCTCGTACGCACCAATTGTGGACACAACGTTGTAAGAAAAAGAAAAGTATGGTGACTATATTCACAGGAGCCGATACAGAAATGACAGGAAAAGAAGTGCTAGTTCTAGGCCTACATGTAACCATTCTATTTACTGCATGTGGTTTAACCAAACCGAGCACTGTCACATGCATTTTACAAGGTTTAATCCAACCAATTACCTTGCTATCACAGACTGTATCTACCCAACTAATCGTCAGTTTCTTCCTCGTCTTCCTCGTACACCCACTCCCACTCCTCGTCGTCCTCCTCATCTTCCTCTTCCGTGGACGAACCCCTGGCCATGGACAGCGCGTTCCAGTGCCGGGCGGCGAGCTCCCACCCCACCAACGACCCCGTCTCCGCCGCGTCCCACCTCGAGGAGAAGAACCCGTACTGGGACCCGAGCAGCCCCGCAGCGAACAGCACGGCCGAGCCCGCCTTGCCGGCCCACGCGGGCGCGTCGACGCCGCTGTCGAGCGCCCACAGGAGCGCGGCATCCGCCGCCACCGCCGCCGCGGGGAAGGCCAGCATCCGCCACATCATCCCGCGCCTCATCTCCTCGGACAGGTCCAGGCCGAGCCCGAACGGCGCCTGGCCCTGCCGGCCGCCCGCGCGCCATTCTTGGCCGGTCTTGGCTGCCGACGTCGTCGCCGTGGCGTCGGTGGTGGCCTCGACGTTGCCGGAGCTAGCCGACGGCCGGAAGGTGGCCGCGCTGGCGCGGCGGAGTGGGGCGGTTGGCAGGAGCCGGCGGGAGACAGTGGCACGGGAAGGGAGAAGGAGCAACTCCATGACCGCCCGCTTGGAGAGTGCTGTGGCCTGTGGGAGTGTGGGCTGTGAGTTGTGACCGTTCATCCGTGTGTGGGAAGACGAGAAAAGAATGAAGGCCGCGCATGTGTTATCCTCATATTGCAATGCGAGAGATATTTTTGCTTTCTTAAAGAACAAACAAATTATGAGAAAATGGAGGATTTCAACCACAAGTGTCATTTCGAAATTCGTTATATGGGGTGCTTGGAATTTCGTATGGTATACTAGTGATTGTAGAATTGCTTAAAGGAATTCCGTGGGACAGTGGAAATTTCTAAGCATAGAATGCCCGTGCGTTGCCACGGGTCAACAAATAGATACATCATGAGCCCCTCAACTTTAACTCTTTGATCACTTGCATATTACCCCACTCGAAATTCACTTGGTGTTCCCTCCAAGTCTATCAAATTGTTGAGTCCCATCACCCCTATCACTTGACTTCACTCTACATTGCGACCCAACTCAAATTTGCATATGTTTTCTCCAAGTTCATCAAATTCCATAGGCATTCCCATCATCCTTAACTTTGAATGTCTTTCAGCATTTGTCATCCATTCCCTCCTAAAAGTTATGACAAATTAAACAATTTCCCATATTCAAATTTGCATTGTTATACATAAAAAAAAATCCCAAATTGCTCTCATTCAATTTCCCTATGCTTGGTTTTAGTTGAAATAGCAACCCTGATGCCAATCACCACGCTAGAGATTATGGTCATCAAACAGAGGCATGCATATTTTAATGATTTAACATCAATCATGTCTATCATATAACATCATGTCTAGCATATAGAGTTAGAATTGTAATGCACATCCCGCGGAATTGTCATTTTTTTTTCTGGTACGTCACTCTTCTCCATCTCCCCTACACGCACTTTCTCCACCTCTTTAATGCTAGCTCGCCATCCCCCCACTTTCTCCACCTCTTCAATGCTAGCTCGCCACCCCCCAGTAAGTCAGTTATTTGCCATTTCTCTTCTCCTTTTATAATACTCAAAGGTTAACAACTATGTAGAAATAATTAGCTTATGCCAGAGGACTCCTCTCTGCCTACGCGCCACCTCTCAGTCTTAGACCATGACCTCTCGCGCCTCACTTGTATGTTCCACGCTCTCTCCCACCATCTCCCCTTCTTCCTCCGACTCCAATGAGACCATGCCAGGCAGAGGCCGTGTAGTCACCACGTGCGTGGAGGTCCGTCATCCACTACCATACCATCTTTGCTATGTTTCCATCCATCTCCGTGGCTCCGCCTCCTCTGTCTTGCATTTACTTGCCTCCCAGATATCAACTTCTTCTGTTGTTCAAATAACGAGATTTCAGGACATGAAAAAAAATCATGTACAAGTATACTACCTTACTTCTATGGACATAAATTGAAAATAAGTGCCATTGCAAAAAACATTTGTAGGAACAACACTACTATTTTGGAACAAGGGTATTGTTTAATTGATGTATGAGCCAGTCTCAATCAAACAGAAAGTATCTTCTGAGTCATCTTGGTCTAAGTATGTTAAATTAATCGGCCATGGGTCTAATGGTAACCTATAAATATGTGGTTGCAAGGAGGCATAAATATTCTAGGGGTGTTAAGGGCAATGCTAGAAGGTCTTCACAGCATGGATGCATAAAGATTTATTAAAGACTAAAAATTTAGAGTTAAGCTAATATGCAAGTGAAGTTTGCAAGGTTATATTTTTTATTTTTGATGGGTGTAAGGGTATAACTTTGACCAAGCACAACATATATGAAAATAAGAGATCATACTGTTGGTGCGCATAACTCTTATCTATTTGGGAAGTACAGGGGTCCGACTCCGACTGTGCTACAATAGTAGGACTGTTACTTTCTAGGTGCACGAAAGCAATCCCAATAGAATGACATGCATGACATGTTTCCATCTACTATCAGTGTTCCATGATACTGAAGATGCAGATCATTGATCCATTATCAATAACTGGAAGCCTCTATTGTTTTTTTTAAACTCTCCCTACTTAGAAAATTGTTGTATAAATCCATGTTCCATGGTTACCATGTAATGATCTTTCAATTGTGTGACTAAACATTCTTCAAAGCTATAAAATAGATAACCATAACACTGAGGCTAAGTGGAATTGTTCATCCAATTTAGCAAACATTACATGTAACTAACTACAGAGGAGCATCCTCCACGGATAGACTACATATAATGGGATAAATAATTGAGTTGGAGATATGACGGTTGTGATAAGGATGCCCATTTGATGCATTGCTTGAAGCACCTACATGAAACACACTTGGCTAGTTAAATGTTCAATCAAAATCCATAGGGTACATTCTCAACGGGTAAAGTAAGATGACAAACATAATTCATGACGATTGTTATGACTGGCATACGGGCTTAGCCCAGTGGGTTATGGCCCAAGTATCTTAATTAGGGGATTAGCCCAATTATTTTATCGTATTAGGATCGTTTGCTTAGGAGTCAAGTAAACCTCTCTATATAAGGAGATGAGATGTATCAATCTAATCAAGCAAGAAGCAATCAATATTTGCTCGGCTTCCCTTAGGGAGCCGGGAGACCTAAACCCTAGCCGCCTCCTGCTTTCGCCGCCGCCGCTCCGTCGCAAGGACGGCGCCACGCCGCCGGCCGCCACGCACCAGCCCTCGCCCTTCCCCCTCCTTTCCCTACAACCTACGCCCCAGGCCTGGTAGGGTACAAGCTCCTACCAATTTGGTATCCAGAGACTTGGGTCCGATCATGTCTTCATCAACACCATCACCGCCGCTGCCCGTCTCCACCTCCGCACCGATGACGTCCGCCCCGATGACCACCGCCGAGGCCTCCACGATGTCGGGCCCGGTCACCACTGATATGTCTCCAACGTATCTATAATTTTTAATTGCTCTATGCTATATTATCTACTGTTTTGGATAATATTGGGCTTTATTATCCACTCTTATATTATTTTTGGGACTAATCTATTAACCGGAGGCTCAACCCAGAATTGCTGTTTTTTGCCTATTCCAGTGTTTCGAAGAAAAGGAATATCAAACGGAGTCGAAACGGAATGAAACCAACTAGAGAAGTTATTTTTTGAAGGAAAGCTACCGGAAAAACTTGGAGAGCACGTGAGGAAAGGAACGAGGGAGCCACGAGGCAGGGGGGCGCGCCCACCCCCCTACGGCGCGCCCTCCACCCCCTTGGGCCCCTCGTGGCTCCCCTGACGTATCTCTTTCACCCATATATACCAACGTACCCTAAAACTATCGAGAGCACAATAGATCGGGAGTTCCGCCGCCAGAAGCCTCCGTAGCCACCGAAAGCCAATCTAGACCCATTCCGGCACCCTGCCGGAGGGGGAATCCCTCTCCGGTGGCCATCTTCATCATCCCGGTGCTCTCCATGACGAGGAGGGAGTAGTTCTTCCTCGGGGCTGAGGGTATGTACCAGTAGCTATGTGTTTGATCTCTCTCTCTCTCGTGTTCTTGAGGTGATACGATCTTGATGTATCGCGAGCTTTGCTATTATAGTTGGATCTTATGATGTTTTCTTCCCCCTCTACTCTCTTGTAATGGATTGAGTTTCCCCTTTGAAGTTATCTTATAGGATTGAGTCTTTAAAGATTTGAGAACACTTGATGTATGTCTTGCCGTGCGTATCTGTGGTGACAATGGGATACCACATAATTCACTTGATGTATGTTTTGGTGATCAACTTGCGGGTTCCGCCCATGAACCTATGCATAGGGGTTGGCACACGTTTTCGTCGTGATTCTCCAGTAGAAACTTTGGGGCACTCTTTGAGGTTCTATATGTTGGTTGAATAGATGAATCTGAGATTGTGTGATGCATATCGTATAATCATACCCACGGATACTTGAGGTGACATTGGAGTATCTAGGTGACATTAGGGTTTTGGTTGATTTATGTCTTAAGGTGTTATTCTAGTACGAACTCTAGGGCTGTTTGTGACACTTATAGGAATAGCCCAACGGATTGATTGGAAAGAATAACTTTGAGGTGGTTTCGTACCCTACCATGATCTCTTCGTTCGTTCTCCGCTATTAGTGACTTTGGAGTGACTCATTGTTGCATGTTGAGGGATAGTTATGTGATCCAATTATGTTATTATTGTTGAGGGAACTTACACTAGCGAAAGTATGAACCCTAGGCCTTGTTTCAACACATTGCAATATCATTTACGCTCACTTTTATCATTAGTTACCTTGCTGTTTTTATATTTTCAGATTACAAAAACCTTTATCTACTATCCATATTGCACTTGTATCACCATCTCTTCGCCGAACTAGTGCACCTATACAATCTACCATTGTATTGGGTGTGTTGGGGACACAAGAGACTCTTTGTTATTTGGTTGCAGGGTTGCTTGAGAGAGACCATCTTCATCCTACGCCTCCTATGGATTGATAAACCTTAGGTCATCCACTTGAGGGAAATTTGCTACTGTCCTACAAACCTCTGCACTTGGAGGCCCAACAATGTCTACAAGAAGAAGGTTGTGTAGTAGACATCAAGCTCTTTTCTGGCGCCATTGCCGGGGAGGTGAGTGCTTGAAGGTATATCTTTAGATCTTGCAATTGAGTCTTTTAGTTTGTTGTTTTATCACTAGTTTAGTTTATAAAAAAACTATATAAAAAAATGGAATTGAGTTTGTCTCATACGCTTCATCTTTTTAATATCTTTCGTGAGTATGATGGAAAGGAAAATTGTGCCAAAGTGTTAGAATAAGAATGCATTAGAATGTTTGGCACTAAATATTTGAATGATGAGCATTATTGCAATGTTGTTAGTATGAATTCCTTGAATATCCATGATGCTAATGATATGCAAAGCCACAAGCTTGGGGAAGCTATGTTTGATGAAGATGATATTTTTTTGTCCCCCAAGTTTTGATGAGCAAATTTATTATGATAATAGCATGCCTCCTATTTATGATGATTATGTTGATGAAAGTGGTTTCGGAGAGGTCATGACTTTATTTAGTAATGATTCCACTATTCCGGAAGAGGTTCCAATTGATTATGAGAACAAAGTTGCTATCTATGATGATTATTGTGATGACTTGTATGCTATAAAGAATAATGATATCCATGAAACTTGTTATCATGATTTTAGTTTTCAATTGGATTATGCCTCACATGATAATTATTTTGTTGAGTTTGCTCCCACTATTATTCATGAGAAGAATTTTGCTTATGTAGAGAGTAGTAATTTTTCTATGCTTGTAGATCATGAAAACAATGCTTTAGGTGCTGGTTATATTGTTGAATTCATTCATGATGCTACTGAAAATTATTATGATGGAGGAACATATGCTTGTAGGAATTGCAATAATATCAAGTTTCCTCTCTATGTGCTTAAAGTTTTGAAGTTATGCTTGTTTTACCCTCCTATGCTAGTTGATTATTGTTCCCACAAGTTGTTTGCTCACAAAATACCTATGCATAGGAAGTGGGTTAGACTTAAATGTGCTAGTCATATTCTTCATGATGCTCTCTTTATGTTACAATTCTTATCTTTTGTGCGAGCATAATTGAAATCATCATGCCTAGCTAGGGGCGTTAAACGATAGCACTTGTTGGGAGACAACCCAACTTTATTTTTGTTCCTTATTTTTTGTTACTGTTTATTAATAAATAATTCATCTAGCCTCTGTTTAGATGTGGTTTATGTGTTTAATTAGTGTTTGTGCCAAGTAGAACCGTTGGGAAGACTTGGGGAAAGTCTTGTTGATCATGCTGTAAAAAACAGAAACTTTAGCGCTCACGAAAATTGCTGCCATTTTTATTTGGAAAGTGCTATTTAGTTAATTATTTTTTTACATGATTAATAGATAAATTCCTCAGGTCCAGAAATTTATTTTAGAATTTTATGAGTTCCAGAAGTATACGTTTGATCCAGATTACTACAGACTGTTCTGTTTTTGACAGATTCTGTTTTCTATGTGTTGTTTGCTTATTTTGATGAATCTATGAGTAGTATCGGAGGGTATGAACCATAGAGAAGTTGTAATACAGTAGATATAACACCAATATAAATAAAGAATGAGTTCATTACAGTACCTTGAAGTGGTGATTTATTTTCTTATACTAACAAAGCTTACGAGTTTTCTGTTAAGTTTTGTGTTGTGAAGTTTTCAAGTTTTGGGTAAGGATTCGATGTACTATGGAATAAGGAGTGGCAAGAGCCTAAGCTTGGGGATACCCAAGGCACCCCAAGGTAATATTCAAGGATAGCCAAGAGCCTAAGCTTGGGGATGCCCCGGATGGCATCCCCTCTTTCGTTTGCGTTCATCGGTAACTTTACTTGGAGCTATATTTTTATTTACCACATGATAAGTGTTTTGCTTGGAGCATCAATTTATTTTGTTAATATTTGCTTGCTGATATTTATAAAAATGTTTTTCATCTTTTATTTCAATAAAAGTGGCATTGATAGCCTTTACTATGCCTATTTTAGAAGTCCACATGTTGCTGTTTGAAAACAGAAAGTTTACCGCTGTTGCAATAATTCCCTAGAAAAGTAAGAATGTGATAAAATGTTGAAACCTTTTGCATGTTAAGATCTGATAAATTTACTAAAGTGAGAATTTTCTTTCATAATTTTTGGAGCTAGGGAAGTATGGATGTTGCTGCACTCTTTACAGACTGTCCTGTTTAGGCAGATTGCTGTTATGTTTGCATTGTTTGCATATGTTTGCTTCTTTAATGATTCTATTTGAGGATAGGACTATTAAATATGCAGAGGAATTTAGTATGAAATTTTGAATAATAATTTTAGTGATTTTCCACAGTATAGTATGATAAGGTTTTGGCAATGGTTTATACTAACTTATCTCACGAGTTCTTGTTGAGTTTTGTGTGGATGAAGTTTTTGAGATTTATGGAGACCGTGATATGAGAGGAATTAAGGAGACACAAGAGCTCAATCTTGGGGATGCCCAAGGCATCCCAAGATAGTATTTCAAGAAGTCTCAAGCATCTAAGCTTGGGGATGCCCCGGTTGGCATCACACCTTTCTTCTTCAACAACTATCGGTTAGTTTCGGTTGATTCTAAGTTTTTGCTTCTTCACATGATGTTTGCCATTCTTAGAATGTCATTTTATTTTGCTTTGCTTGATGTTTGAATATAATACCAAGATCTGAAATTATTAAATGTTAGAGAGTCTTCACATAGTTGCATAATTATTCGACTACTCATTGATCTTCACTTATATCTTTCGGAGTAGTTTGTCATTTGCTCTAGTGCTTCACTTATATATTTTAGAGCATGGTGGTAGTTTTATTTTGAAGAAATAGATGAACTCTCATGCTTCACTTAGATTATTTTGAGAGTCTTAATAGCATGGTAATTTGTTTAGAATCCTAATATGCTAGGTATTCAAGAATAATAAAATTCTCTTATGAGTGTGTTGAATACTATGAGAAGTTTGATACTTGATAATTGTTTTAAGATATAGAGATGGTGATATTAGAGTCATGCTAGTTGAGTAGTTGTGAATTTGAGAAATACTTGTGTTGAAGTTTGTGATTCCCGTAGCATGCACGTATGGTGAACCGTTATGTGATGAAGTCGGAGCATGATTTATTTATTGATTGTCTTCCTTATGAGTGGCGGTCGGGGACGAGCGATGGTCTTTTCCTACCAATCTATCCCCCTAGGAGCATGCGCGTAGTACTTTGTTTCGATAACTAATAGATTTTTGCAATAAGTATGTGAGTTCTTTATGACTAATGTTGAGTCCATGGATTATACGCACTCTCACCCTTCCACCATTGCTAGCCTCTCTAATACCGTGCACCTTTCGCCGGTATCATAAACCCACCATATACCTTCCTCGAAACAGCCACCATACCTACCTATCATGGCATTTCCATAGCCATTCCGAGATATATTGCCATGCAACTTTCCACCGTTCCGTTTATTATGACACGCTCCATCATTGTCATATTGATTTGCATGATCATGTAGTTGACATCGTATTTGTGGCAAAGCCACCATTCATAATTCTTTCATACATGTCACTCATGAGTCATTGCACATCCCGGTACACCGCCGGAGGCATTCATATAGAGTCATATCTTGTTCTAAGAATCGAGTTGTAATTCTTGAGTTGTAAGAAAAATAAAAGTGTGATGATCATCATTATTAGAGCATTGTCCCAGTGAGGAAAGGATGATGGAGACTATGATTCCCCCACAAGTCGGGATGAGACTCCGGACAAAAATAAATAAATAAAAGAGGCCAAAGAAGCCCAAATAAAAAAAAGAGAAAAGAGGCCATAAAAAAGAGAATGCCCAAATAAAAAAATGAGAGAAAAAGAGAGAAGGGGCAATGCTACTATCCTTTTACCACACTTGTGCTTCAAAGTAGCACCATGGTCTTCATAGTAGAGTCTCTCATGTTATCACTTCATATACTAGTGGGAGTCCTTCATTATAGAACTTGGCTTGTATATTCCGATGATGGGCTTCCTCGAAATGCTTTAGGTCTTCGTGAGCAAGCAAGTTGGATGCACACCCACTTAGTTTCTTTTTGAGCTTTCATACACTTATAGCTCTAGTGCATCCGTTGCATGGCAATCCCTACTCACTCACATTGATATCTATTGATGGGCATCTCCATAGCCCGTTGATACGCCTAGTTGATGTGAGACTATCTTCTCCTTTTTGCCTTCTCCACAACCACCATTCTATTCCACATATAGTGCTATGTCCATGGCTCACGCTCATGTATTGCGTGAAGATTTAAAAGGTTTGAGAACATCAAAAGTATGAAACAATTGCTTGGCTTGTCATCGGGGTTGTGTATGATTTAAATATTTTGTGTGGTAAAGATGGAGCATAGCCAGACTATATGATTTTGTAGGGATAGCTTTCTTTGGCCATGTTATTTTGATAAGACATGATTGCTTTGTTAGTATGCTTGAAGTATTATTATTTTTATGTCAATATGAACTTTTATCTTGAATCTTTCGGATCTGAATATTCATGCCACAATTAAGAAGAATTACATTGAAATTATGCCAAGTAGCACTCCGCATCAAAAATTCTGTTTTTATCATTTACCTACTCGAGGACGAGCAGGAATTAAGCCTGGGGATGCTTGATATGTCTCCAATGTATCTATAATTTTTAATTGCTCCATGCTATATTATCTACTGTTTTGGACAATATTGGGCTTTATTATCCACTTTTATATTATTTTTAGGACTAACCTATTAACCGGAGGCCCAGCCCAGAATTGTTGTTTTTTTTGCCTATTTCAGTGTTTCGAAGAAAAGGAATATCAAACGGAGTCGAAACGGAATGAAACCAACTGGAGAAGTTATTTTTGGAAGGAAAGCTACCGGAAAAACTTGGAGTGCACGTGAGGAAAGGAACGAGGGAGCCACGAGGCAGGGGGGCGCGCCCACCCCCCTAGGGTGCGCCCTCCACCCTCGTGGGCCCCTCGTGGCTCCCCTGACGTATCTCTTTCACCCATATATACCAACGTACCCTAAAACTATCGAGAGCACAATAGATCGGGAGTTCCGCCGCCAGAAGCTTCCGTAGAAACCGAAAGCCAATCTAGACCCGTTCCGGCACCCTGCCGGAGGGGGAATCCCTCGCCGGTGGCCGTCTTCATCATCCCGGTGCTCTCCATGACGAGGAGGGAGTAGTTCTTCCTCGGGGCTGAGGGTATGTACCAGTAGCTATGTGTTTGATCTCTCTCTCTCTCTCGTGTTCTTAAGGTGATACGATCTTGATGTATCCCGGGCTTTGCTATTATAGTTGGATCTTATGATGTTTTATTCCCCCTCTACTCTCTTGTAGTGGATTGAGTTTCCCCTTTGAAGTTATCTTATCGGATTGAGTCTTTAAAGATTTGAGAACACTTGATGTATGTCTTGCCGTGCGTATCTGTGGTGACAATGGGATACCACATGATTCACTTGATGTATGTTTTGATGATCAACTTGCGGGTTCCGTCCATGAACCTATGCATAGGGGTTGGCACACGTTTTCGTCGTGATTCTCCGGTAGAAACTTTGGGGCACTCTTTGAGGTTCTATGTGTTGGTTGAATAGATGAATCTGAGATTGTGTGATGCATATCGTATAATCATACCCACGGATACTTGAGGTGACATTGGAGTATCTAGGTGACATTAGGGTTTTGGTTGATTTGTGTCTTAAGGTGTTATTCTAGTACGAACTCTAGGGCTGTTTGTGACACTTATAGGAATAGCCCAACGGATTGATTGGAAAGAATAACTTTGAGGTGGTTTCGTACCCTACCATGATCTCTTCGTTCGTTCTCCGCTATTAGTGACTTTGGAGTGACTCTTTGTTGCATGTTGAGGGATAGTTATGTGATCCAATTATGTTATTATTGTTGAGGGAACTTACACTAGCGAAAGTATGAACCCTAGGCCTTGTTTCAACACATTGCAATACCGTTTACGCTCACTTTTATCATTAGTTACCTTGCTGTTTTTATATTTTCAGATTACAAAAACCTTTATCTACTATCCATATTGCACTTGTATCACCATCTCTTCGCCGAACTAGTGCACCTATACAATCTACCATTGTATTGGGTGTGTTGGGGACACAAGAGACTCGTTTTTATTTGGTTGCAGGGTTGCTTGAGAGAGACCATCTTCATCCTACGCCTCCTACGGATTGATAAACCTTAGGTCATCCACTTGAGGGAAATTTGCTACTGTCCTACAAACCTCTGCACTTGGGGAACGTTGGGGAACGTTGTAGAAAACAAAAATTTTCCTACTCGTTGCACCAAGATCCATCTAGGAGTTCATCTAGCAATGAGTGATCGGATTGCATCTACATACCTTTGTAGATCACACGCGGAAGCGTTCAAAGAACGAGGATGAGGAAGGTGTACTCGACGTGATCCAAATCACCGATGACCAGCGCCGAACGGACGGCACCTCCGCATTCAACACACGTACGGGACGGGAGACGTCTCCTCCTTCTTGATCCAGCAAGGGGAAGGAGAGGTTGATGAAGATCCAGCAGCACGACGGCATGGTGGTGGATGCAGGGCGTCACAGTAGCAGGGCTTCGCCTATACTACGAGAGAGAGACGTAACGGGGAGAGAGGGAGGCGCCAGGGGCTGGTGTATGAAGTCCCTCCTCTCCCTCACTATATATAGGAGGGCCAAGGGGGGGTGGTGCGCAGCCTAGGAGATCCAATCTCCTAGGTGCGGCTGCCAAGGGGAGGTTTCCCTCCCCCCCAAGGCACCTCGAGGTGCCTTCCACCACTTGGACTCTTCCTTTGTGGAAACCCTAGGCGCATGGGCCTATAGGGAATGGTGCCCTTGGCCCATATAGGCCAAGGCACACCCCCTACAGCCCATGTGGCCCCCCGGGACAGGTGGCCCCACCCGGTGGGCCCGCGGGACCCCTCCGGTGGTCCCGGTACAATACCGATAACCCCGAAACTTGTCCCGATGGCCAAAACAGCACTTCCTATATATAATTCTTTACCTCCGGACCATTCCGGAACTCCTCGTGACGTCCGGGATCTCATCCGGGACTCCGAACAACATTCGGGTTACTGCATATACTTATCTTCACAACCCTAGCGTCACCGAACCTTAAGTGTGTAGACCCTACGGGTTCGGGAGACAAGCAGACATGACCGAGACGACTCTCCGGTCAATAACCAACAGCGGGATCTGGATACCCATGTTGGCTCCCACATGCTCCACGATGATTTCATCGGATGAACCACGATGTCGAGGATTCAATCAACCCCGTATGCAATTCCCTTTGTCAATCGATATGTTACTTGCCCGAGATTTGATCGTCGGTATCCCAATACCTCGTTCAATCTCGTTACCGGCAAGTCACTTTAATCATACCGTAATGCATGATCCCGTGACCAGACACTTGGTCACTTTGAGCTCATTATGATGATGCATTGCCGAGTGGGCCCAGTGATACCTCTCCGTCATACGGAGTGACAAATCCCAGTCTTGATCCATGTCAACCCAACAGACACTTTCGGAGATACCCGTAGTCTACCTTTATAGTCACCCAGTTACGTTGTGACGTTTGGCATACCCAAAGCACTCCTACGGTATCCGGGAGTTACACGATCTCATGGTCTAAGGAAAAGATACTTTGACATTGGAAAACTCTAGCAAACGAACTATACGATCTTGTGCTATGTTTAGGATTGGGTCTTGTCCATCACATCATTCTCCTAATGATGTGATCTCGTTATCAATGACATCCAATGTCCATAGTCAGGAAACCATGACTATCTGTTGATCAACAAGCTAGTCAACTAGAGGCTTACTAGGGACATGTTGGTGTCTGTTATTCACACATGTATTACGATTTCCGGATAACACAATTATAGCATGAATAAAGACAATTATCATGAACAAGGAAATATAATAATAATGCTTTTATTATTGCCTCTAGGGCATATTTCCAACAGTCTCCCACTTGCACTAGAGTCAATAATCTAGTTACATTGTGATGAATCGAACACCCATGGAATTCTGGTGTTGATCATGTTTTGCCCTAGGGAGAGGTTTAGTCAACGGATCTGCTACATTCAGGTCCGTATGTACTTTAGAAATCTCTATGTCTCCATCTTGAACATTTTCACGAATGGAGTTGAAGCGACGCTTGATGTGCCTTGTCTTCTTGTGAAACCTGGGCTCCTTGGCAAGTGCAATAGCTCCAGTGTTGTCACAGAAGAGTTTGATCGGCCCCGACGCATTGGGTATGACTCCTAGGTCGGTGATGAACTCCTTCACCCATATTGCTTCATGTGCTGCCTCCGAGGCCGCCATGTACTCCGCTTCACATGTAGATCCCGCCACGACGCTTTGCTTGCAACTGCACCAGCTTACTGCCCCACCATTCAAAACATACACATATCCGGTTTGTGACTTAGAGTCATCCAGATCTGTGTCGAAGCTAGCGTCGACGTAACCCTTTACGACGAGCTCTTCGTCACCTCCATAAACGAGAAACATTTCCTTAGTCCTTTTCAGGTACTTCAGGATATTCTTGACCGCTGTCCAGTGTTCCTTGCCGGGATTACTTTGGTACCTTCCTACCAAACTTACGGCAAGGTTTACATCAGGTCTGGTACACAGCATGGCATACATAATAGAACCTATGGCTGATGCATAGGAGATGACGCTCATCTCTTCTATATCTTCTGCCGTGGTCGGACATTGAGCTGAGCTCAATTTCATACCTTGTAACACAGGTAAGAACCCCTTCTTAGAATGATCCATATTGAACTTCTTCAATATCTTATCAAGGTATGTGCTTTGTGAAAGACCTATGAGGCGTCTTGATCTATCTCTATATATTTTGATGCCTAATATATAAGCAGCTTCTCCAAGGTCCTTCATTGAAAAACTCTTATTCAAGTAGGCCTTCATGCTGTCCAAGAGTTCTATGTCATTTCCCATCAACAGTATGTCATCTACATATAATATGAGAAATGCTACAGAGCTCCCACTCACTTTCTTGTAAACGCAGGCTTCTCCATAAGTCTGCGTAAACCCAAACGCTTTGATCATCTCATCAAAGCGAATGTTCCAACTTCGAGATGCTTGCACCAGCCCATAAATCGAGCGTTGGAGCTTGCACACCTTGTCAGCATTCTTAGGATCGACAAAACCTTCCGGCTGCATCATATACAATTCTTCCTTAAGGAAACCATTAAGGAATGCCGTTTTGACGTCCATTTGCCAAATTTCATAATCATAAAATGCGGCAATTGCTAACATGATTCGGACGGACTTCAGCTTCGCTACCAGTGAGAAAGTCTCATCGTAGTCAACTCCTTGAACTTGTCGATAACCCTTAGCAACAAGTCAAGCTTTATAGATGGTCACATTACCATCCGCGTCTGTCTTCTTCTTAAAGATCCATTTATTTTCTATGGCTCGCCGTTCAACGGGCAAGTCAGTCAAAATCCATACTTCGTTTTCATACATGGATCCTATCTCGGATTTCATGGCTTCTAGCCATTTGTCGGAATCCGGGCCCGCCATCGCTTCTTCATAGTTCGAAGGTTCACCATTGTCTAACAACATGATTTCCAAGACAAGGTTGCCGTACCACTCTGGTGCGGAACGTGTCCTTGTGGACCTTCGAATTTCAGTAGGAGCTTGATCAGAAGTATCTTGATCATTATCATTAACTTCCTCTCTAGTCGGTGCAGGCACCTCAGGAACATTTTCTTGAGTTGTGCCATTTTCCGGTTCAAGAGGTAATACTTCATCAAGCTCTACTTTCCTCCCACTTACTTCTTTCGAGAGGAACTCTTTCTCTAGAAAGGACCCATTCTTGGCAACAAAGATCTTGCCTTCGGATCTGAGGTAGAAGGTGTACCCAATAGTTTCTTTTGGGTATCCTATGAAGACGCATTTTTCCGACTTGGGTTCGAGCTTCTCAGGTTGAAGTTTCTTCACATAAGCATCGCATCCCCAAACTTTTAGAAACGACAGCTTAGGTTTATTCCCAAACCATAATTCATACGGTGTCGTCTCAACGGATTTCGACGGAGCCCTATTTAAAGTGAATGCGGCAGTCTCTAAAGCATAGCCCCAAAAAGATAGCGGTAAATCGGTAAGAGACATCATAGACCGCACCATATCCAATAGAGTGCGATTACGACGTTCGGACACACCGTTACGCTGAGGTGTTCCAGGCGGCGTGAGTTGTGAAACTATTCCACATTTTCTTAAGTGTGTGCCAAATTCGTGACTCAAGTATTCTCCTCCACGATCTGATCGTAGAAACTTGATTTTCCTGTCACGTTGATTCTCAACCTCACTCTGAAATTCCTTGAACTTTTCAAAGGTTTCAGACTTGTGTTTCATTAAGTAGACATACCCATATCTACTTAAGTCATCAGTGAGGGTGAGAACATAATGATAGCCTCCGCGAGCCTCAACACTCATTGGACCGCACACATCAGTATGTATGATTTCCAACAAGTTGGTTGCTCGCTCCATTGTTCCTGAGAACGGAGTCTTGGTCATTTTACCCATAAGGCATGGTTCGCACGTGTCAAATGATTCATAATCAAGAGACTCCAAAAGTCCATCTGTATGGAGCTTCTTCATGCGTTTGACACCTATGTGACCAAGGCGGCAGTGCCACAAGTATGTGGTACTATCATTATCAACTTTACATCTTTTGGTACTCACACTATGAATATGTGTAGCAATACGCTCGAGATTCATTAAGAATAAACCATTCACCATCGGAGCATGACCATAAAACATATCTCTCATATAAATAGAACAACCATTATTCTCAGATTTAAATGAGTAGCCATCTCGAATTAAACGAGATCCCGATACAATGTTCATGCTCAAACTTGGCACTAAATAACAATTATTGAGGTTTAAAACTAATCCCGTAGGTAAATGTAGAGGCAGCGTGCCGACGGCGATCACATCGACCTTGGAACCATTCTCGACGCGCATCGTCACCTCGTCCTTCGCCAGTCTCCGCTTATTCCGCAGCTCCTGCTGTGAGTTACAAATATGAGCAATGGCACCGGTATCAAATACCCAGGAGTCACTACGAGTACTGGTAAGGTACACATCAATCACATGTATATCACATATACCTTTTGTTTTGCCGGCCTTCTTGTCCGCTAAGTATTTAGGGCAGTTCCGCTTCCAGTGACCGCTTCCCTTGCAATAAAAGCACTCAGTCTCGGGCTTGGGTCCATTCTTTGGCTTCTTCCCGGCAGCTTGCTTGCCGGGCGCGGCAACTTCCTTGCCATCTTTCTTGAAGTTCTTTTTACCCTTGCCCTTCTTGAACTTAGTGGTTTTATTGACCATCAACACTTGATGTTCCTTCTTGACTTCTACCTCCGCTGATTTCAGCATTGAGAACAACTCAGGAATGGTCTTTTGCATCCCCTGCATGTTGAAGTTCATCACAAAGCTCTTGTAGCTTGGTGGAAGCGACTGGAGGATTCTGTCAATGACCGCATCATCCGGGAGATTAACTCCCAGCTGAGACAAGCGGTTATGTAACCCAGACATAGTGAGTATGTGCTCACTGACAGAACTATTTTCCTCCATCTTACAGCTGAAGAACTTATCGGAGACTTCATATCTCTCGATCCGGGCATGAGCTTGAAACACCATTTTCAGCTCTTCGAACATCTCATATGCTCCATGTCTCTCAAAACGCTTTTGGAGCCCCGGCTCTAAGCTGTAAAGCATGCCGCACTGAACGAGGGAGTAGTCGTCAACACGTGTCTGCCAAGCGTTCATAACGTCTTGGTTCTGTGGGACGGGTGGATCACCTAGCAGTGCTTGTAGGACATAATCTTTCTTGGCAGCTATGAGGATGATCCTCAGGTTCCGGACCCAGTCCGTATAGTTGCTGCCATCGTCTTTCAGCTTGGTTTTCTCTAGGAACGCGTTGAAGTTGAGGACTACGTTGGCCATTTGATCTACAAGACATATTGCAAAGATTTCAGACTAAGTTCATGATAATTAAGTTCATCTAATCAAATCATTAATGAACTCCCACTTAGATTAGACATCCCTCTAGTCATCTAAGTATTACATGATCCGGGTTAACTAGACCGTGTCCGATCATCACGTGAGACGGACTAGTCAACGTCGGTGAACATCTTCATGTTGATCGTATCTTCTATACGACTCATGCTCAACCTTTCGGTCTTCTGTGTTCCGAGGCCATGTCTGTACATGCTAGGCTCGTCAAGTTAACCCTAAGTGTTTTGCATGTGTTCCGAGGCCATGTCTGTACATGCTAGGCTCGTCAACACCCGTTGTATGTGAATGTAAGGATCCATCACACCCGATCATCACGGCGTGCTTAGAAACGACGAACTTTAGCAACGGTGCACAATTAGGGGAGAACACTTCTTGAAATTGTTATGAGGGATCATCTTATTTACTACCGTCGTTCTAAGTAAACAAGATGCAAAACATGATAAACATCACATGCAATCAAATAATAAACGTGACATGATATGGCCAATATCACATAGCTCCTTTGATCTCCATCTTGGGGCTCCATGATCATCTTGTCACCGGCTTGACACCATGATCTCCATCATCATGATCTCCATCATCGTGTCTCCATGAAGTTGCTCGCCAACTATTACTTCTACTACTATGGCTAACGCGTTTAGCAATAAAGTAAAGTAATTTACATGGCGATTCTCGATGACACGCAGGTCATATAAAAGAATAAAGACAACTCCTATGGCTCCTGCCGGTTGTCATACTCATCGACATGCAAGTCGTGATTCCTATTACAATAGCATGAACATCTCATACATCACATATAGATCATTCATCATTCATCACAACTTTGGCCATATCATATCACAAACCACTTGCTGCAAAAACAAGTTAGACGTCCTCTAATTGTTGTTGCAATTTTTACGTGGCTGAATTAGGGTTCTAGCAAGAACGTCTTCTTACCTACGTTAAAGCCACAACGTGATTTGTCAACTTATATTTACCCTTCATAAGGACCCTGTTCATCAAATCCGCTCCAACTAAAGTGGGAGAGACAGACACCCGCCAGCCACCTTATGCAACTAGTGCATGTTAGTCGGTGGAACCGGTCTCACGTAAGCGTACGTGTAAGGTTGGTCCGGGACGCTTCATCCCACAATACCGCTGAAGCAAGAAAAGACTAGTAACGGCAAGAAAGTTGACAAATCTACGCCCACAACAAATTGTGTTCTACTCGTGCAAGAACTACGCATAGACCTAGCTCATGATGCCACTGTTGGGAAACGTTGCAGAAAACAAAAAATTTCCTACTCGTTTCACCAAGATCCATCTAGGAGTTCATCTAGCAACGAGTGATCGGATTGCATCTACATACCTTTGTAGATCACGCGCGGAAGCGTTCAAAGAACGGGGATGAGGAAGGTGTACTCGACGTGATCCAAATCACCGATGACCAGCGCCGAACGGACGACACCTCCGCGTTCAACACACGTACGGGACGGGAGACGTCTCCTCCTTCTTGATCCAGCAAGGGGAAGGAGAGGTTGATGAAGATCCAGCAGCACGACGGCGTGGTGGTGGATGCAGGGCGTCACAGTAGCAGGGCTTCGCCTATACTACGAGAGAGAGAGACGTAACGGGGAGAGAGGGAGGCGCCAGGGGCTGGTGTATGAAGTCCCTCCTCTCCCTCACTATATATAGGAGGGCCAAGGGGGGGTGGTGCGCAGCCTAGGAGATCCAGTCTCCTAGGTGCGGCTGCCAAGGGGAGGTTTCCCTCCCCCCCAAGGCACCTCGACGTGCCTTCCACCACTTGGACTCTTCCTTTGTGGAAACCCTAGGCGCATGGGCCTATAGGGGCTAGTGCCCTTGGCCCATATAGGCCAAGGCGCACCCCCTACAGCCCATGTGCCCCCCCGGGACAGGTGGGCCCGCGGGACCCCTCCGGTGGTCCCGGTACAATACCGATAACCCCGAAACTTGTCCCGATGGCCAAAACAGCACTTCCTATATATAATTCTTTACCTCCGAACCATTCCGGAACTCCTCGTGACGTCCAGGATCTCATCCGGGACTCCGAACAACATTCTCCACGATGATTTCATCGGATGAACCATGATGTCGAGGATTCAATCAACCCCGTATGCAATTCCCTTTGTCAATCGATATGTTACTTGCCCGAGATTCGATCATCGGTATCCCAATACCTCGTTCAATCTCGTTACCGGCAAGTCACTTTACTCGTACCATAATGCATGATCCCGTGACCAGACACTTGGTCACTTTGAGCTCATTATGATGATGCATTACCGAGTGGGCCCAGTGATACCTCTCCGTCATACGGAGTGACAAATCCCAGTCTTGATCCATGTCAACCCAACAGACACTTTCGGAGATACCCGTAGTCTACCTTTATAGTCACCCAGTTACGTTGTGACGTTTGGCATACCCAAAGCACTCCTACGGTATCCGGGAGTTACACGATCTCATGGTCTAAGGAAAAGATACTTTGACATTGGAAAACTCTAGCAAACGAACTATACGATCTTGTGCTATGTTTAGGATTGGGTTTTGTCCATCACATCATTCTCCTAATGATGTGATCTCGTTATCAATGACATCCAATGTCCATAGTCAGGAAACCATGACTATCTGTTGATCAACAAGCTAGTCAACTAGAGGCTTACTAGGGACATGTTGGTGTCTGTTATTCACACATGTATTACGATTTCCGGATAACACAATTATAGCATGAATAAAGACAATTATCATGAACAAGGAAATATAATAATAATGCTTTTATTATTGCCTCTAGGGCATATTTCCAACACCAACAACGTCTACAAGAAGAAGGTTGTGTAGTAGACATCAACCACCGCGGGCTCCTCACAGCCCCTGGCCCCCATCACTTCCACGCCGCCAACGACCACCGTCTTCACACCGGAACAGGTCACCAATACCTTGCGGGATCTCGTGATAGCCGTCCAGGGACTCCTTCTGAACCAGTACCAACCGTACATGGTCGGGCCGTACGCACCTCCGCCGGCTGCGCCGATCGCCGCCTACGGCCACCCCACGCTGCCATGGCCGTCCCAGGGCGCGCCTGCCTACAGCGGGCAGCCGCTGCTGCCATTCTAGGCGGGCTCCCCCATGCTGCCATGGCCGTCCCAGGGCGCGCCTGCCTACAGCGGGCAGCCGCTGCTGCCATTCCCGGTAGGCTCCCCCGCGCTGCTGTGGTCGCCCAGGGCACGCCGACCTGCACCGGGTTGCCACCGCTGCCGTTCCAGGCGGGGCACTCCTACGAGACCACTCCGGCCGCGGCTCCTCTGTGGCATCTGCCGCCGCCGCCAACCGCGGCTCCCCTCTGGCATCTGCAGCCGCCTTCCCCGCGGCAACCAACGCACCCGCCCATCCGCCATAGCCGACGCTGCAACCACCGGCGCCACCTCTGCCCAGCTCAGGAGCGTCCTCGCCGGCCGGCCTTCCGATACATCAGGTCCGGTTTCCGGCCTCCCCGTCGCCACTACCAGCTTGGGTGGCTGGGTCTTCGCCATCGATCGTCTACACCACGGCTCCGGAGCAGCCGACCCCGTTTTCGTAGTTCGGCGGGCCATCCAGCTCCGCGGGTCCTTACCCGGAGTACTCCGACCAGGCGCCACCCGCCTCGCTACTCCGCACCTCCGAGCTAGCTTGACACGGCGCTCCGACCCAGAACCCCCCGTGGTTCGCCAAGATCGACTTCGCCACCTATGACGGCACGGAGGACCCCCTCAACTGGCTCAACCAGTGCGACCAGTTCTTTCGCGGGCAGCGCACCCTGATACGTCTCCAATGTATCTATAATTTTTGATTGCTCCATGCTATATTATCTACTGTTTTGGACATTATTGGACTTTATTATCCACTTTTATATTATTTTTGGGACTAACCTATTAACCGAAGGCCCGGCCCAGAATTGCTATTTTTTTGCCTATTTTAGGGTTTCGAAGAAAAGGAATATCAAACGGAGTCCAAACGGAAGGAAACCTTCGGGAACGTGATTTTCTCGCCGAACATGATCCAGGAGACTTGGACCCTACGTTAAGAAACAAAGGAGGAGGCCACGAGGTAGGGGGGCGCGCCTACCCCCCCAGGCACGCCCTCCACCCTCGTGGGCCCCCTGTTGCTCCACCGACGTACTCCTTCCTCCTATATATACCTACGTACCCCCAAACGATCAGATACGGAGCCAAAACCCTAATTCCACCGCCGCAACTTTCTGTATCCATGAGATCCCATCTTGGGGCCTGTTCCGGAGCTCTGCCGGAGGGGGTATCCATCATGGAGGGCTTCTGCATCAACACCATAGCCCCTCCGATGAAGTGTGAGTAGTTCGCCGCAGACCTACGGGTCCATAGTTATTAGCTAGATGGTTTCTTCTCTCTTTTTGGATCTCAATACAATGTTCTTCCCCTCTCTAGTGGAGATCTATTCGATGTAATCTTCTTTTTGCGGTGCGTTTGTTGAGACCGATGAATTGTGGGTTTATGATCAAGTCTATCTATGAACAATATTTGAATCTTCTCTGAATTCTTTTATGTATGATTGGTTATCTTTGCAAGTCTCTTCAAATTATCAGTTTGGTTTGGCCTACTAGATTGATCTTTCTTGCAATGGGAGAAGTGCTTAGCTTTGGGTTCAATCTTGCGGTGTCCTTTCCCAGTGACAGTAGGGGCAGCAAGGCACGTATTGTATTGTTGCCATCGAGGATAACAAGATGGGGTTTTCATCATATTGCATGAGTTTATCCCTCTACATCATGTCATCTTGCTTAAGGCGTTACTCTGTTTTCATGAACTTAATACTCTAGATGCATGCTGGATAGCGGTCGATGAGTGCAGTAATAGTAGTAGATGCAGGAAGGAGTCGGTCTACTTGTCTCGGACGTGATGCCTATATACATGATCATACCTAGATATTCTCATAACTATGCTCAATTCTGTCAATTTCTCAACAATAATTCGTTCACCCACCGTAAAATACCTATGCTCTTGAGAGAACCCACTAGTGAAACCTATGGCCCTCGGGGTCTATCTTCATCATATTAATCTTCCAATACTTAGTTATTTTCATTGCCTTTTATTTTACTTTGCATCTTTATCATAAAAATACCAAAAAATATTATCTTATCATATCTATCAGATCTCACTCGGTTAGGGATTGACAACCCCTTATCGCGTTGGTTGCGAGGATTTATTTGTTTTGTGTAGGTACGAGGGACTCACGCGTAGCCTCCTACTGGATTGATGCCTTGGTTCTCAAAAACTGAGGGAAATACTTACACTACTTTGATGCATCATCCCTTCCTCTTCGGGGAAAACCAACGCAGTGCTCAAGAGGTAGCAAGAAGGATTTCTGGCGCCGTTGCCTGGGAGTCTACGCAAAAGTCAATATACCAAGTACCCATCACAATCCTTATCTCCCGCATTACATTATTTGCCATTTGCCTCTCGTTTTCCTCTCCCCCACTTCAGCCTTGCCATTTTATTCGCCCTCTCTCTCTATCCTCCCTCTCTTTCTCTATTTGTCTCTTTTGCCTGCTTGCTTTTTGTTTGCTTGTGTGTTGGATTGATTGCTTGTCTCGATGGCTCTTCCCCGATTTGGTGATCTCCATCTTAAAAGGTTAGAAGAAATCGAAAACAACGTCAGGAGTTTTATGGTCTTGCAATTTGAGCATAATAGTTTCTTTAGAAACAAGCTTAGGGAACAAAAAAGTTCTATGAGTTTGATGGTTTAAGATCCCAAATTGCTCATCTTGAGATATTGACTGCTGAAATCTCGGATAAGCAGGCTACCTTAGTTAATTGGATGTCCGCTAAACCGGATTCCTATGAAAATAAAGATGAAGATCTAAAATTTATTGATGTGTCCCCTATTAAATCTTTGTTTTGCAATATGAATCTTAATAATGATGGGACTGAATATGGTCCACCTTTACCTAGAAGGTGTTCCAAAAATTTGGAGTTTTTAGATCTTGATGCTAAAATTGATGAAATTGGGATCGAAGAAATTAAAACCCTAGATGTTGCTAAACCCACTATTTTGGATTTCAAAGAATTTAATTATGAAAATTGCTCTTTGATTGATTGTATTTCCTTGTTGCAATCCGTGCTAAATTCTCCTCATGCTTATAGTCAAAATAAAGCGTTCACTAAACATATCGTTGATGCCTTGATGCAATCTTATGAAGAAAAACTTGAATTGGAAGTTTCTATCCCTAGAAAACTTTATGATGTGTAACATCCCTAGCCTTGCTATGCACTTGGACTAGCTTGGTTGTTGCATCATGTCTAAATTTCTGAAACTTGAATTGAGGATTGTTGAAACCTCAGAAATCTGATTAAAAGAAGGGCAAGCACCCTTTAAATTGCATTCTGTGAATCCAAAATGCCCTAAAAATAGTTTTGTGAATTTTGGCAAGAGTTATATATCAAACCAAAATTCTGGAACATTTTTAAGGAATTATTTGGTCTCTGAATTTAAATCAATAATCTATTTGAATTTGGGGATATATTCATAATATATAATGAATATATTTTCAAATGCTTTGAAATGTTTTATGTACTTTTGGAATAGTCCAGAGAGGTGACATAAAATATCTCAGAATGTTTTGGCACTGTTTGAAATTATTTTGAATTCGAAAACAGTGGCAAAATAAAATGAAAAGGGAAACAGAACAGAAAAATTAAAAAAGAACACAACTCACCTGGTCCACTTACCTGGTGGCCCAACAGGACCAGCCCAGCTAGGCCCAACCCACTTACCTCCTCGCTCGCCGTCTTCCTCTGCCAGTAGGCAGAGGCGAAGACGCACGCGCGCGCTAGGAGGCCTCCACCTCCTGCTTCACGCTGGCAGCGTCCCCGCGAGTCCAGATGCTCGCCTGGAGACGCCCGGCACCCCCTGCACCTCTTCCCTCTCCCCCTGGACCTCTTCCCCTCCTCTGCTTTCTCCGCGCAGCACCACCGAACACACCCGCCGACGAGCACCACCGCGGCCACCGGGCACCCCTCACCCTTCCGCCGAGTCCAGAAGAACCGCCAGAACCTCCTCGTCCTCCCAAACGAGCTACTAGACGCCAGGAGGCCCTGCTTCATCGTCATCGCGATCATCTTCAACCTCGGGCACCCGAGCCCCTTGCCGTCGATTCGCTGCACTCCGGCCGCCCTCGAGCCCACTGACCCTCCAAACGGACTCACGGTGATCCCCCTAGTCGTCTCCCCCTTCTCCCCTGGTCGCTTTCGACCTCTAGGCCATAGCCCCGTCTTGGTCAAGAATTCCACACCGCCGGCGATGTCGACGCCGTCACTGCAGCCACTGAGGCTCGAAACCGAGCACGGCACCATGCTCCTAGCATCTTCAGGAGCTCAGTGAGCCCCTTAGCCAGCCCTCCCATCCTCTGTGGCCTCGCCCCGCTTGATCGCGTAGCTCTGGCCGCCGCAGTTTCCATCGCCGCTATCGCTGTAGTGCACCCCAGCTGCTGCCGCTGGCCGCAACGGATGCGCGCGAGCCTGGGCGTCTCGTAGAGCCCCTCCGCCGCTCTTTTGGTCGCCGGAGGGCGAAACCCGGCGCCCTCCGCCGTCTCTGGCTCCGCCGGCGACGAGCCACGGGTCAACTCCGGCGAGTTGACCCGGGTTTGACCCTTGTTTGACCCCCCAGGGTCACTGACGCGTGGGCCCACCCCTGTTACTTCTTAGTTAGGTTTAGTTAGAGCTAATTAACCTAGATTAGTGCTTGATCTAACACTAACTAACGTTGTTAGTTAGATGTGTCACTGACCAGTGGTCCCCACTGGTCGGGTTTGACCTGGACCAGCCCCTGTTGACTTGCTGACGTCATCATGACGTAGTGCTGATGCAGTAAATCATTTTCTGGATTAAAAATAATCTAGGAAATTCCAGAAAATAGCCAAAACCTAAAAAATTCATAGAAAATCAACCGTAACTCCAAATGAAATAATTTATATATGAAAAATTATCAGAAAAATCCAATCTATCCATTTATGTTGGTTTCATGCATGACAAAGCAACTTAACCTTGCTGTATAGATCAAAACATGATAAGACACATTATAAATTCATAACTTGAGTTTGAATTTGAACCCTTGGTTCAAATTAGCTTAAACCCTTCTGGTTTTAGTTGCATTAGTTCAAATCACAGCGTATTGACATGTCATGATCATGCATCATATTGTGCGTTGCATTGATTATATTCTTTCTGTGTTTGCCGGTGATTGTTCCCCCCGATAGACGTGGTTCCGACGATGTGATCGATGACACCGATGAAGAACTATATTATCTTCAGAAGTGTCAGGCAAGCAAACCCCCTTGTTTATTCCGATACAAACCCACTCTCTCGCTCCCGCTCTCTTTTACTGCATTTGGACAACAACGTTTCAACGGTTACATGCTGCGGTAGCTGAACCCCTTTCCTCTGCATGACCTGTCATTGCCATAGTAAATAGATGAAACCCACTAGCATGAGTAGGAGTTGTTTGAGCCCTGATGTGCCTACTCATTCATGTTTGTTTGTCATGCCTGCTACTGCTTAGAGTTGAGTCAGGTCTGATTCATCGGGGATGAATTGGAATGTGGTGAACATGTCCTACTGTTGAGAGCTAAGTGTGTGAACACGATTTGGTAAAGGTAGCGGTGAGAGGCCATGTAGGAGTACATGGTGGGTTGTCTCATTGCAGCCGTCCTTAGGAACTGAGTTCTGTGTTTGTGATCCATGAACAACTACTACCACGCATTGGAATGCTTAAGTGCCCCTCTCGACTTATTAATCAACCTGATCTCTGTCCAGGAGTTGCAACTAGTTTCTGGTGTTTGTAGGTAGTGTTAGTAGTCTACCAAGTGGCACCCGGTACAGGTGGGCTTGGGACAGACTAGGCACCGTGGCCCAGTGTACCAAGTGGCACCTGGATGGTGGGCTTGGGAACCCTGTACACATCGTTTGGGGCCGTGAGCGACACCCCGGCCGGATCTCCTTGCGGATGGAACCCGAATAGGCGATAAACCTGGACTAGAGACTTGTTGGTTAGTCAGGTCGTGACCGACTCCCTCGCCAGGCTTCCGCTTGAAGGTTGCCGAGATACACGATGTGTACATGGTGGTAAGTGGCGAGAGCGTGTGTGAAGAAGTACACCCCTGCAGGGTTATCATTATCTATTTGAATAGCCGGATTCCTCGGATATGGGAACTTGGACCCCTTGCATAGTTCATAGACAAGTGAAAGTGGATACTCTAAAACTCGCAAGATAAGCGTGAGTGCTATAGATGGCGTTCTCGCAGGGAGACGGGAGCGGATCCATAGTGGTGTATTGGTATGGTGAATATGTGAACTCGTGTGCGCCACCTCAAAAGAGTTACTTGCAGTCGTAGTTCAGGTTAGCCACTGAGTCAAAGCTGGCTTGCTGCAGTTAAACTCCACCACCCCCTTTGTTGATACCGATGCATATGTAGCTAGTTCTGATGTAAGTCTTGTTGGGTACATTTGTACTCACGTTTGCTTATTTTATGTTTTGTAGAGAGACTTCAGTCTCGCTAGTAGTTCCACGTGGACTTCGACGTTTAGCTTGTTACCTCAGCTACGATCTTGTACCCTTGGGAGGGTCTGGTAGATAGTCAGGCTTCTCAGCCTTTTTCATTTGTAGATGTCTGTACTCAGACATGTTAAGCTTCCGCATGTGCTTTGACTTGTATGCTCTGAATGTTGGGTCATGAGACCCATGTTTGTAATATCTCGCTCCTCGGAGCCTAATGAATAAATACTCTGAGTCGTAGAGTCTTGTTGTGATGCCATGTTGTATTGCACATATTGAGCATATTGTGTGTATGATTGAAATGCTTGGTATGTGTGGGATCCGACAACCTAGTTGTTTATCCTTGGTAGCCTCTCTTATGGGGAAATGTAGTCTTGTGCTTCCATGAGACATAGTAGTCTGCTATAGCCCGGTTCACCGGACTCCTGCTAGCCCAGCACTACTGCTCCGGAAGACTTGACTGGCCGGCATGTGATTCACTTCGTTCCTGTGTCTGTCCCTTC
Source organism: Triticum urartu (assembly GCF_056163025.1). Lineage (NCBI taxonomy): Eukaryota > Viridiplantae > Streptophyta > Magnoliopsida > Poales > Poaceae > Triticum > Triticum urartu. Next base: position 538,179,829 of record NC_141878.1, on the reverse strand, counting down.
GGGAAAATGTCACGCGGTGACATCCGGAGTCCTTCCTAGCCTGCTACAGCCCGGTTCACCGGAGTCCTGTTAGCCCAGTGCTACAGCCCGGATTCGCACGCTGCTGACCGACATGCTCAATGTTGATTCATGTATGCCTGTTCCCGTAAGTTAGTGCCACTTTGGGTTCACGACTAGTCATGTCGGCCCGGGTTCTCTGTCATATGGATGCTAGCGACACTATCATATACGTGAGCCAAAAGGCGCAAACGGTCCCGGGCCATGGTAAGGCGACACCCGTGGGAATACCGTGCGTGAGGCCACAAAGTGATATGAGGTGTTACCGGCTAGATCGATGTGACTTGGAATCGGGGTCCTGACATGATGACTGGGAACCAACTATTAAAATTAAGATTAAAGATCATGAGTTCTATGCTTTATGCGATTTGGGTGCTAGTGTTTCCACGATTCCAAAGACTTTGTGTGATTTGTTCGGTTTCCGTGATTTTGATGATTGCTCTCTAAACTTGCACCTTGCGGATTCCACTATTAAGAAACCTATGGGAAGAATTAATGATGTTCTTATTGTTGCAAATAGGAATTATGTGCCCGTAGATTTTATTGTTCTTGACATAGATTGCAATCCTTCACGTCCTATTATTCTTGGTAGACCTTTCTTTAGAACGATTGGTGCAATTATTGATATAAAGGAAGGAAATACCAGATTCCAATTTCCATTAAGGAAAGGCATGGAACACTTTCCTAAAAAAATTAAAATACCTTATGAATCTATTATGAGAGCCACTTATGGATTGCCTACCAAAGATGGCAATACCTAGATCTATCCTTGCTTTTTATGCCTAGCTAGGGGCGTTGAACGATAGCGCTTGTTGGGAGGCAACCCAATTTTGTTTTTATTCCTTGCTTTTTGCTTCTGTTTAGTAATAAATAATTTATCTAGCCTCTGTTTAGGTTGTGTTTTGTGTGTTTAATTAGTGTTTGTGCCAAGTAGAACCGTTGGGAAGACTTGGGGAAAGTCTTGATATCTTGCTGTAAAAAACAGAAACTTTAGCGCTCACGAGAACTGCTGCCATTTTTATTTGGAAAGTGATATTTAGTTAATTATTTTTGAAGATGATTAATAGATAAATTCCTCACGTCCAGCAATTTATTTTAGAATTTTTTGGGTTCCAGATCTTGCGCTAGCTACAGATTACTACAGACTGTTCTGTTTTTGACAGATTCTGTTTTTCGTGTGTTGTTTGCTTATTTTGATGAATCTATGGCTAGTAAAATAGTTTAGAAACCATAGAGAAGTTGGAATACAGTAGGTTTAACACCACTATAAATAAAGAATGAGTTCATTACAGTACCTTGAAGTGGTCTTTTGTTTTCTTTCGCTAACGGAGCTCACGAGATTTTCTAATTTAAGTTTTGTGTTGTGAAGTTTTCAAGTTTTGGGTAAAGATTTGATGGATTATGGAACAAGGAGTGGCAAGAGCCTAAGCTTGGGGATGCCCATGGCACCCCCAAGATAATCCAAGAACACCTAAAATCCAAAGCTTGGGGATGCCCCGGAAGGCATCCCCTCTTTTCGTCTACTTCTATCGGTAACTTTACTTGGAGCTATATTTTTATTCACCACATGATATGTGTTTTGCTTGGAGCGTCTTGTATGATTTGAGTCTTTGCTTTATAGTTTGCCACAGTCATCCTTGCTGTACACACCTTTTGAGAGAGCCAAACATGATTTGGAATTTGTTAGAATACTCTATGTGCTTCACTTATATCTTTTTGAGTTATATAGTTTTGCTCTAGTACTTCACTTATATATTTTAGAGCACGGTGGTGGATTTGTTTTATAGAAACTATTGATCTCTCATGCTTCACTTAGATTATTTTGAGAGTCTTAAATAGCATGGTAATTTGCTTAAATAATCCTAATATGCTAGGTATTCGAGCTTAATATTTTTTTCTTCTTATGAGTGTTTTGAATACTAAGAGAAGTTTGATGCTTGATGATTGTTTTGAGATATGGAGGTAATAATATCAAAGTCGTGCTAGTTGAGTAGTTGTGAATTTGAGAAATGCTTGTGTTGAAGTTTGCAAGTCCTGTAGCATGCACATATGGTAAACGTTATGTAACAAATTTGAAACATGAGGTGTTATTTGATTGTCCTCCTTATGAGTGGCGGTCGGGGACGAGCAATGGTCTTTTCCTACCAATCTATCCCCCTAGGAGCATGCGCATAGTGCTTGGTTTTTGATGACTTGTAGATTTTTGTAATAAGTATGTGAGTTCTTTATGACTAATGTTGAGTCCATGGATTATACACACTCTCACCCTTCCATCATTGCTAGCCTCTTCGGTACCGTGGTGCTACCTCTTGAGCACTGCGTTAGATTTCCCCGAAGAGGAGAGGATGATGCAGGAAAGTAGCGTAAGTATTTCCCTCAGTTTTTGAGAACCAAGGTATCAATCCAGTAGGAGGCTACGCGTGAGTCCCTCGTACCTACACAAAAACAATAGCTCAACGCAACCAACGCGCTTAGGGGTTGTCAGTCCCTTCACGGTCACTTACGAAAGTGAGATCTGATAGAGATGATAAATAATATTTTTTGGTATTTTTGGTATAGAGATGCAAAGTAAAAAGTAAAAGGCAAAGTAAAAGCAAAGCAATAATAAAGTGATGGAGATTGATATGATGAGAAAGAGACCCGGGGGCCATAGGTTTCACTAGTGGCTTCTCTCAAGAGCATAAGTATTCTACGGTGGGTGAACAAATTACTGTTGAGCAATTGACAGAATTGAGCATAGTTATGAGAATATCTAGGTATGATCATGTATATAGGCATCACGTCCGAGACAAGTAGACCAACTCCTGCCTGCATCTACTTCTATTACTCCACTCATCGACCGCTATCCAGTATGCATCTAGAGTATTAAGTTAAAAACAGAGTAACTCCTTAAGCAAGATGACATGATGTAGAGGGATAGTCTCATGCAATATGATAAAAAACCCCATCTTGTTATCCTCGATGGCAACGATACAATACGTGCCTTGCTGCCCCTTCTGTCACTGGGAAAGGACACCGCAAGATCAAACCCAAAGCTAAGCACTTCTCCCATGGCAAGAACAACCAATCTAGTAGGCCAAACCAAACTGATAATTCGAAGAGACTTGCAAAGATAACCAATCATACATAAAAGAATTCAGAGAAGATTCAAATATTGTTCATAGATAGACTTGATCATAAACCCACAATTCATCGGTCTCAACAAACGCACCGCAAAAAGAAGATTACATCGAATAGATCTCCACTAGAGAGGGGGAGAACATTGTATTGAGATCCAAAAAGAGAGAAGAAACCATCTAGCTAATAACTATGGACCCGTAGGTCTGCGGCGAACTACTCACACTTCATCGGAGGGGCTATGGTGTTGATGCAGAAGCCCTCCATGATGGATACCCCCTCCGGCAGAGCTCCGGAACAGGCCCCAAGATGGGATCTCGTGGATACAGAAAGTTGCGGCGGTGGAATTAGGTTTTTGGCTCCGTATTTGATCGTTTGGGGGTACGTAGGTATATATAGGAGGAAGAAGTACGTCGGTGGAGCTTTGAGGGGCCCACGAGGCAGGGGGCGCGCCCTAGGGGGTGCCCTCCACCCTCATGACCGCCTCGTGGCTTTCTTGACGGAGGGTCCAAGTCTCCTGGGTCTTATCTGATGAGAAAATCGCGTTCCCGAAGGTTTCATTCTGTTTGGACTCCGTTTGATATTTTGTTCCTCCAAAACACTAAAATAGGCAAAAACAGCAATTCTGGGCTAGGCCTCCGGTTAATAGGTTAGTCCCAAAAATAATATAGAAGTGGAAAATAAAGCCCAATATAGTCCAAAACAGTAGGTAATATAGCATGGAGCAATCAAAAATTATAGATACATTGGAGACGTATCAAGCATCTCCAAGCTTAATTCCTACTCGTCCTCGAGTAGGTAAATGATAAAAACAGAATTTTTGATGCGGTGTGCTACTTGGCATAATTTCAATGTAATTCTTCTTAGTTGTGGCATGAATATTCAGATCCGAAAGATTCTAGATAAAAGTTCATATTGACATAAAAATAATAATACTTCAAGCATACTAACAAAGCAATCATGTCTTCTCAAAATAACATGGCCAAAGAAAGCTATCCCTACAAAATCATATAGTCTGGCTATGCTCCATCTTCACCACACAAAATATTTAAATCATGCACAACCCCGATGACAAGCCAAGCAATTGTTTCATACTTTTGACATTTTCAAAACGTTTTCGATATTCACGCAATACATGAGCGTGAGCCATGGATATAGCACTATATGTGGAATAGAATGGTGGTTGTGGAGAAGAAAAAAAGAGGGGATGATAGTCTCACATCAACTAGGCGTATCAACGAGCTATGGAGATGCCCATCAATAGATATTAATGTGAGTGAGTAGGGATTGCCATGCAAGGGATGCACTAGAGCTATAAGTATATGAAAGCTCAACAAAAGAAACTAAGTGGGTGTGCATCACGGAGGAAGGATGTCGTGATGTTCTACAAACTGGATGATTACGATGGGGTTGACGATGAACTGACGGAGATTGCGCTGTAGTGATATGGGCACCCCCAGCCTCGGGGGCAACACCGGATGTCCAGATCCGACCGCACTCGAAAGTCAGCCTCAACAGTCGTGGCGGCACTGCGTGTTGGCTCCAGGAACCACACTTACCAGACAACGACGGTCATCTCTTTCTCGGTGGCGAGCTCGGCCGTCTCTCGCCTGGCGCAATGGATCAGGACGTTGTGTACAAGGCGGCGGCGAGCCTGGTGGCGGTGGCAGCTCGATCACCACGCGTCGGAGTGGACAGTTCGCGCGCCGAGGGCCCTGGCTCGAGGAGATCCAAGCGACCCTGCCAGCGCTGGCCGCCGTCGCCGCCACACCGAGGCGCCATTGATCGGGGGCAAAGAGATGTGAGGAGGCTAGGGATTGCGGGATCGAGGAGGGGGCGTCCGTTGGGTGGTTTTCTCCACCGTTTTTTTTTCGTCGTACGGGGTGGGCATGGGCTTCGACAGGAAAAATCGGTGGAGGCTATTGACTGGGGCGGGTCGAGTAGCGAAAACGAGTCGAAACGACAGGAAGTGCGAGAGGTGGCGTAAGGAGGGACGAAAAAAAAACCGTGGAGACGAGGGAGAGAGAGCGGTCACAGCGCGAGCGGTGGATCCAGAGGAGGGCGAATAAAAAGCCGACGAAACTGGGGTGGGATCGAGGTCGAAAATAAACCGTCTCTGGTGGGACGAAAATTGACCGGCGGAAACTACCAACTGCTTCATTAGGAGTAGAGATTTTATAGCCTCATGCTACAATTTTCTTTATGATCTCCTATAATTTTTAGTGAAGTGACATATTTTTTGTTTGTTTTAGTCTGTCTTATATTGTTGAAATCAATATGATATGAAAATTTTGGTCATATTGTTGTTATATGTCTACATTTTTTAATTCATGCATCCAAAAGCACCGCTCACAAAGAAAATGTCTCATCAAAGAAAGCGAACGTTGGACCCTTCCCCGTAGCTTAGTGTGTATGTGAACTGAAGATCCCCCTTTGAAGCCACCCATAGCCCGACACGGGTGCCCAACCCTAGTCGCCAACGGACCCAGCCCCCACCCCGTTCCTCTCCCTCCCGCCGCCGCCAGGCAAAGCCCGCGCGGGGTCGGCGGCAACGGGATCTCCTTTGCCTTCGCTTGGAACAAGGGCCGCAGGGGGCTCCTTCTTCGGGCGCGTCGGCGGAGCTCGGAGGCCGGAGCGACGGGTTGCACGCTCAGGCGGTGGCGGTGCGGGGCGGCGCGACCTGCTGGTCGGTGGTGGCGCATAGCGGTGGAGCACGCGTGCCGGTGGCGACACAACGTTCTTTGCGGCGGAGCTCGATCTGGTCAGATCCGCGCCGCCAGGAGTGGGGGCTGGCTGCCGATGCGTGGCAGGAGGGCGGCAGGCTTGGACAGAGCTGGCAATGGTGCGATGGCGAGCTATGGTGGCGGCGGTACCGTTTTGAGGCAGAGGAGCGAACCCACGAACAATTGGTGGTGACGGCGCTGTGAGGGCTCTGCCAAGATGGAGTCTTGGCGAGCAGCGAGTGGCTGGTCACCTCTGTGCGATGTGGTGAGCGGCGGTTCTCTCCTAGTCGCGCAACTTGGTGCTTCGTGGAGGTGCGGTTCCGATCGTCGCATGGTGTCCTTTGGTTGGCGACGACTGTTGTGGGCGGTCCTGGACCTTGCTGGAGGAGCAGGGTGGCTGTGGTTTCTTGTCCAGGTTGGGGGTTTGGTGCGGTGGCTGGGTTCCTCTCGGTCGTGTAGCCGGTCGTCAGTCCTCTTGTCTTGGCGACTTCTGCTTAGAGTTCTTAGAGTTGCGGTGGTGGCGCGCGTGGCTAATTGGATGGAATTCCAGGAGGTGTCGTGATGTGCGATGCGCAGATGAAAATCTTGCTTGGCTTCTGTCGTGCCGGCGGCGCCGAGGCGTGTGCGCCATGACCCTTGCTCGCTTGGAGTTGGTGGCTATCTCCGGGCGAAAGCCTCGATTCGGTGTTGGATCAGCACATTGATGCGAGGATTCGATGTTGGATCGGCACATTGATGGCGTCCTCGGCGTCGTATCTCTGTTGGGAGCTTTGTGTGTGGAGACACGGCTGGGTCCTTATTGCTCTCCTCCGGTGTTTGCTGTTGTCCTTTTCTGGTCCTCTACGATGCTATGTATGCTCGTCGTCGGTGTCTCCCTCGGATTAGGGCAAGTCATGCCTTCCACTTGTCACTTCCTCTTAAAGCCTTCCACTTGTCACTTCCTCTTAGACGCTTAGAGTGGATGGTGCGTTGACAAGCGATATTCTATGGAAGGTGGCGGTCTTCGAAGGCGTCAGTCGAGATGCGGTGTGTGGATAAGCTCTTTTGTGTTGTAGCTTGCTTTGCGGTGTTGTCTATCCGTGGACTTGTTCGAGAGTGGTGTGGTGTGTGCTATGCTTGTTATTCGTAGCAAGTGGTACTTTCCTGTAATTTTAACTTCTATGGTATGCCTTGTCCTACTCTAGGAAAAAAAGAAGAAGCGAACGTTCATCTGCTGCCGGCTATACATCAAAGCGCAACAACCAAACACACAAACACACCACAGTCCGCGACAATCATGAAGACAATCTCTGGACGCCCCTAGACCTTCCAGCCCTGTCAACGCCACCCATTTTATAGGCAAAACAAAGTAGACACCAGGATCCATCACACCAAACCAAAGCATCAGCCCGAAGCCGAGCAAGCATGCGCTATTCTGATTTCTGAATCCGAGCAAGCAACAGTCTTAAGGTAAGAACACAGCCAGACCTTACCCGGCAAACAGATTATTCTGCAGAACATGTACCTACGCCACAAACAAGCAAAAACATATTCTTCAGATTCCCTGCACCGACGAACATACTACTAGATTGAACTGTACAAGCCACACCAGCTGGTGCTACTGCATCTCTGCTGCTTTGGCAGAAGGAGCGCCTATTACTTTCCAAAGAGGGATTTGATCCACCACAGGCCGCCGTCCTTGGGGGCGTCCTGGCTCTCCGGCGTCGGCTCCGGTTGCGGCGTCCTCCGGAGCTTGCTCACGTCGTACCCTTCCCCCTTGGCCCTCTCCACCAGCTCCTCGTACACGCCCTCGTCCATCTGCGGCTGCCTGCACAAGATCTACACACACCCACACCCCGGCAGAGATCAGATTGGCTATCGATCTACCGCCGCCGGCACCGCAGTTCAGTCGAATTACGTACCCAGAGGTAGTTCCGGGAGGGCTGGCCGACGAGCGCGATCTGGTAGGCGTCGTCGACGTGGAGCACCCAGTAGTCGCCGGTGACGGGGAAGACGGGGAGGAAGGGGGGCACGTAGAACCTGACCCTGAGCTTGGCCTCGTCGCCGGCGTCGTCGGCGCGGAAGGCGGTGCCCTCGATGTGGCCCCGGCGGCCGTCGGTCCAGGTCTCGTTCAGCACCCTGACGGCGCCGTCGGGGCCGAGCGTGTAGGTGGCGCGCGTGTTGGCGCCGTCCTTGGGCTGGAACCGGGACGGGAAGCACGCGATCTCGTACCACCGGCCCATGTACCGCTCCAGGTCCAGGTTCCGCACCACCTTCATGGCCGCCATCGGACGTTGAGCGTGAGGGGGAGGGAGCGAGGGCGGCGTGGGTTGAGGCGCCGGCGGCGATAGGGATGGATGTGAGCGGGGTTTGGAGGGGATAGGGATGGCGCTGGCAATAAAAGGCTGGTGCGGGAGACGTGGAGGGCTGTGGGCGATACGTTGGGACCAAGATTAAAAGTCGCCGTTTGCTTCTTCTTTTCTTGAGAATGAAGTCCACCGTTTGCAGCTGGACACAAGTGTCGTGGACCCGGGGACAGCTGTAATTGAGAATGGGCCTATCTTACACTTTGGCCCACTGGCACGGCCCAATATTTAAGGACTAATGGACCTTTTGGGACGGCCTCACCTGAAAAACAGGGCACGGGAGCCCGTCCTCGTTGATGCAACATTACGGGAGCAACTAACTGAGGAGGAAAATCCTATTCGCCGCTCGCTGCGGCAAACTATCGAGCGATCGCACAGGGGGCAGCGCAGCGAGCCACAGAAATAGGCCGGCCCACACATAATGCGTCCAAACCGGTTTTGGGAACCTTCCAGAAGGTTCCCTGAACCGGGTTTTTTTTCCTGTATCGTTTCTTTCTGGTTCTTTTCGGCTTTCTATTGTTTTTTATTTCTTTTTTTTCGTTTCTGTTTCTTTTTCATTTTTTCGTTTTTTGTTTCTTGTTTCACTTTCTTTTTCAAGTTTATTTTTCTTTTTCAGAATATGTTTGTAGTTTTACAAAATATTTATTATTTTCTTTTTTATTTCCTTTTCTTTTCTTCTCTTCCTTTAAAAAAATCAAAAACTTAAATTTTGTTCGTGTTTCCAAAAAATGTTCAGTTTTTGGAAAAATGTTTTCAAAATTCAAAATTTGTTCTCGTTACACAAAAAAGTACAAAACTTCTGACATTCAGAAAATGTACTGAATTTTAATTTTTTGTTCACATATTCAAAAAATGTTCGCGCTTCCAAATTTGTTCGGGATTTTTAAATATTTCTCTCCGTTTCAAAATATGTTTTCAAGATTCAAAAAAATGTTCATGCTTTAAAAAATGTTCGGACTTCCAAATTTGTTCGGAATTTTTCAAAATTTCTCTCCTTTTCAAAATATGTTCTCAAGATTCAAAAAAATGTTCATGCTTTAAAAAATTGTTCGCGATTCCAAATTTGTTCATGATTTTTTAAAATTGTTCACATTTCAAAATTTGTTCTCAAGATTCAAAAAATGTTTGGGAATTGAAAAAAAGTTCCAGCTTTCCAAATTTGTTCACAAATTCAATAATTGTTCATGTTTTTTAAAAAAATTCACAAATTCAAAAAATGTTTTGCAGAGAAAATGGAAGTTTTTTGTTCCTGTTTTTCAGAAAATGTTTTGCATTTTCAAGAAATTCTTCTTGAATTCGGAAAAAGGTGTTTTTTCATGTTGTTCTCTTCTTTTGATTTTTTTTGAGATTCCCAAAAATGTTTCAAGTTTTAATTTTTTTCTCTCTGTGAAATATGAAAATGTTTGCGGCTTATGTTCGTATAAGGCGGACTGCCATTTTATGTACGAAATCCCAGGAATTATGGTGGCTATCAGGATCGCTCACTTCCAATAGGTTATCTGTTTGATCCCTGCCGCTGTTGTATGTTTCTTTAAGTATGGCGCTTCGATCTTAACACGACTTTCTATTGTCGCAGTGGCTAGCTCAGCACGCCATCCACCACGAGGTCCCAGGTTCGATTCGATTCACAGCTCATTCGCGCTCTATTTTTTACATTTTTTTATATCGCGATCATGCCACCGGAATTGGGCCGGCCCAGGTTAGCGGCGCCCTGTGCGATATGCCAGCACTTTGCCGCAACGAGCGGTCAATAGGAAGTCCCAACTGAGGAGCACTTGTTCGGGAGCCCCACAAGGGTCATTTGGATGGGCTGAGAGCGCATCACCTGGCGTGCTCTCAGCCCCCACCACGTATCACGCTCTAGGCGCTCCATCCAGATTTTTTTTTCTGCACACGTTTCATCCCAACCTGTTTTGGCCTGAAGATTTTTTAAAATCCTGAAAATAAAATAAAATCATGAATATTTTCAAAATTCATGAACATTTTTTTGCAAATTCATGAACATTCTCTTAAATTGTGGACATTTTTTGAAATCGTGAACATTATCTGGAAAATATAAAAAGTTTTAAATTCATGAACTTTTTTTGAAACCATGAACACCTTTTGAATTCTTGAACAATTTTTCGAAATTTGTGAACATTCTATAAATTTACGAAGATTTTTACAAATTCATGAACATTCTCGTAAATCATGGGCATTTTTTGAAATTGTGAACATTGTTAAAATTCACGAACAATTTTTCGATATCGTGAACATTTTTTTTTACAAATTCATGAACATTTTCTTAAATCATGAACATTGTTTGAATTCGTGAACATTTTTTACAGATTCGTGAACATTTTCTTAAATCATCAACATTATCTGAATTCGCGGAAATTTTTTGAAATCATGAACATTTTAAAATTCATGAAAGATTTTTACAAACTCATGAACATTCTTTTAAATCGTGAACATTTTTTGAATTCTCAATCAGTTTTTAAATCACAAACATTTTTTGAATTCTCAATCAGTTTTTAAATCACAAACATTTTTTGATTTCATGAACTTCTTTTCAAAATTGACAACTTTTTTAAAATTTAAAACTTTTTGATATCTCAAATTATTGAAAAAAACAAGGGGCATCCCGGCCCACACATGGGCCACTGCTACTTCTTGAGTTTGCGTTGGTTTTTCCCTTGAAGAGAAAAGGGTGATGCAGCAAAGTAGAGTAAGTATTTTCCTCGGTTTTGAGAACCAAGGTATCAATCCAGTAGGAGACAATACACAAGTCACCGAATACCTGTACAAACAAATATCAACTTGCACCCAATGCGATAAGGGGTTGTCAATCCCTTCACGGTTATTTGCAAAGTGAGATCTGATAGAGATGGATAAACGGTAAAATAATATTTTTGGTATTTTTGGTTTATGGACGGAAAGTAAAAGATTGCAAATGAAGTAAATAGGAAACTAAAATTATAGATCAGAAACTTATATGATGGAAAGTAGACCCGGGGGCCATAGGTTTCACTACAGGCTTCTCTCAAGATAGAAATTATTATGGTGGGTGAACAAATTATTGCCCCGGGAAATTGATAGAAAAGCGCAAAGTTATGACGATATCTAAGTCAATGATCATGAATATATGCATCATGTCTGTATCAAGTAGACCGACTCCTGTCTGCATCTACTACTATTACTCCACACATCGACCGACTCCTGCCTGCATCTAGAGTATTAAGTTCATAAGAACAAAGTAACACATTAAGTAAGATGACATAATATAGCGGGATAAACTCAAGCAATATGATGAAAACCTCATCTTGTTATCCTCAATGGCAACAATACAATACGTGTCGGTTCCCCTTCTGTCACTGGGATCGAGCACCACAAGATTGAACCCAAAACTAAGCACTTCTCTCATTGCAAGAAAAATTAATCTAGTTGGCCAAACCAAATCGATAGTCCGAAGAGACTTGCAAATATATCAAATCATGCATATAAGAATTCAGAGGAGATTCAGATAATATTCATAGATAAGCTGATCATAAATCCACAATTCATTGGATCTCGGTAAACACACCACAAACGAGTATTACATCGAATAGATCTCCAAGAACATCGAGGAGAATATGGTATTGAGAATCAAAGAGAGAGAAGAAGCCATCTAGCTACTAGCTATGTGTTGGGAAACGTAGCATGCAATTTCAAAAAAATTCCTACGATCACACAAGATCTATCTAGGAGATGCATAGTGCTACCTCTTGAGCACTGCGTTGGTTTTCCCTTGAAGAGGAAAGGGTGATGCAGCAAAGTAGCGTAAGTATTTCTCTCAGTTTTTGAGAACCAAGGTATCAATCCAGTAGGAGGCCACGCTCAAGTCCCTTGCACCTACACAAAAAAATGAGAACCTTGCAACCAATGCGATAAAGGGGATGGCAATTGATACGTCTCCAACGTATCTATAATTTTTTATTGTTCCATGCTATTGTATTGTCTGTTTTGAATGTTAATGGGCTTTATTTTACACTTTTATATTATTCTTGGGACTAACCTATTAACCGGAGGCCTAACCCAAATTGTTGTTTTTTTGCCTATTTCAGTGTTTCGTAGAAAAGGAATATCAAACGGAGTCCAAACGGAATGAAACCTTCGGGAACGTGATTTTTGGAACAAACCTGATCGAGAGGACTTGGAGTGGACGTCAAGCAATCAACGAGGCGGCCATGAGGCAGGGGGCACGCCCTCCCCCCTCGTGGGCCCCTCGTTGCTCCACCGACCTACTTCTTCCTCCTATATATGTTCACATACCCCGCAAACATCCAGGAGCACCATGAAACCCTATTTCCACCACCGCAACCTTCTGTACCCAAGAGATCCCATCTTGGGGCCTTTTCCGGAGCTCCGCTGGACGGGGCATCGATCACGGAGGGCCTCTACATCAACTCCATGGCCCCTCCGATGATGTGTGAGTAGTTTACCTCAGACCTTCGGGTCCATAGCTAGTAGCTAGATGGCTTCTTCTCTCTCTTTGGATCTCAATAATAGTTCTCCTCGATTCTCTTGGAGATCTATTCGATGTAATCTTCTTTTGCGGTGTGTTTGTCGAGATCGGATGAATTGTGGGTTTATGATCCAGACTATCTATGAACAATATTTGAATCTTCTCTGAATTCTTTTATGTATGATTGGTTTATCTTTGCAAGTCTCTTCGAATTATCAGTTTAGTTTGGCCTACTAGATTGATATTTTTTGCAATGGGAGAAGTGCTTAGCTTTGGGTTCAATCTTACGGTGCTCGATCCCAGTGACAGAAAGGGAAACGACACGTATTGTATTGTTGCCATCGAGGATAAAAAGATGGGGTTTATATCGTATTGCATGAGTTTATCCCTCTACATCATGTCATCTTGCTTAAGGCGTTACTCCGTCCTTATGAACTTAATACTCTAGATGCATGCTGGATAGCGGTCGATGTGTGGAGTAATAGTAGTATATGCAGGCAGGAGTCGGTCTACTTGTCACGGGCGTGATGCCTATATACATGATCATGCCTAGATATTCTCATAATTATTCGCTTTTCTATCAATTGCTTGACAGTAATTTGTTCACCCACCGTAATACTTATGCTATGTTGAGAGAAGCCACTAGTGAAACCTATGCCCCCCGGGTCTATTTTCCATCATACAAGTTTCCAATCTATTTTATTTTGCAATCTTTACTTTCAATCTATATCATAAAAATACCAAAAATACTTATCTTATTATTATCATCTCTATGAGATCTCACTCTTGTAAGTGGTCGTGAAGGGATTGACAACCCCTTTATCGTGTTGGTTGCGAGGTTCTTATTTGTTTGTGTAGGTATGAGGTGACTCGCGCATGGTCTCCTACTGGATTGATACCTTGGTTCTCAAAAACTAATGGAAATATTTATGCTGATTTACTGCACCACCCTTTCCTCTTCAAGGAAAAACCAACGCAGTGCTCAAGAGGTAGCAAGAAGGATTTCTGGTGTCGTTGCCGGGGAGTCTACGCACAAGTCAAGACATACCAAGTACCCATCACAAACTCTTATCCCTCGCATTACATTATTTTCCATTTGCCTCTCGTTTTTCACTCCCCCCACTTCACCTTTGCCATTTTATCCGCCCTTTTTCCGTTCGCCTTCTTCCCGTATGTATCTTTCTTTGTGTTTCCATGTGCCTTCTATTTGCTTGCTAAAAATCTATTGATATGGATCCACTTAAAGTGTTCTACTTGGATCATCTTCGATCCTTATGCGCTCGTGTTGAAACTCCAACTAGCCTAGTTGATGGGAAATATTTAGGTGAGCATGCTCATTTTGTGCATCACCGTTTGTCTGAAAAGGAGAGACTCTTATGGGATCAAATAAACAGATTGCTACGTTATGCTTGGAATCTTTGTGAAATTTATGATCTTACTTGTTGCTCAAACAACCCTAAAAAACACCTTCCCTACCTATGTGAGTTTAATGATAATGAAATCTTATCTTCTTATGCAAAGGGTGTTTATTGTTACTACGATATCGAACAAATCGAAGAATTTATTTCTTTTAAGGGTGCTTATGAAGTTGCCTCTTTGATTGAAAAGTATGATACTACTCTCTACAAATCTGAAAATTTTGACATACTTAAATATTGCTATGATGTAACATCCCAAAATTCTAAATTTTGAAATGTTATAAACAAATAGATAGATTGATTGATTGCGTGAATTGAGTGAAATTCGAATTCATTTTGAAAGTTAAATGAGAGGGAATAAAAGGACTTTCCCAAAATATAGGAAAAATGAAGATTTAATAAATAGATCAAATTTCGTTTTCCGGTGTTTGTTTGTTTTTCTTTGGATAGGGAAAAATGCGCGTTTTTGAAAATTTTATTTTAGGCCTGGAGAAAAGTTCATTTTGTTCGGCTCATTTTTAGGAGTCGGGGAAAATTTACTTTATTAGTTTTGGAGTCCGATAAATTTTGTTTTTCTGTGTTTTTCCGAGCGCGGAACCATTTAAAAAAAAACTCAGCGCCTTGGGCCAAAGGCCCAAGCCAAGCCACCTACTGCTGCGCTCCCAGGCGCCAGGCGCCGAGCCAGGAGCCGGCCGGCCGCCGCCGCCTCTTGCTAGGACCGAATCCTTTTAGGATTCTAGGGCGCCCCCTTGTCCCCTTTTTCTTATTTCGTTTTCTTTAGTCTTACTCCGTTTATTTTCTAGATCTTTCTTACTCTTATTCTTATTTCTTGTCCCCTATCCCAAGTCTCCTCACCCCTCCCCAATATAAATACCCCAACACCCCCCTCTAAATACATCAAACCAAACCCTCTCCTCCCCAAGCCGCGCCACCCCTCACCCGCGCGCCGCCCTAAGCCGCCATCTCACGCGCCGCCTCACGCCACGCCGCCTCGCCCGCCGCCTCACCCGCGCCGCCGCCCTTGTGCATCGCCGCCGCGCCCAACGCCGCCCACCCCGCGCCCTCAACCGCGCCACGCCGCCTCTCACCCGCGCCGCGCCTCACCCGCCGCCGCCCTGCGTCACCGTCGCCGCCGCACCTTGCCGCGCCACCGCCGCCCTGCGTCACCGCCGCCGCCGCACCTTGCCGCGCCGCCGCCGCCCTGCGTCGCCACCGCCGCCCTGCGTCACCGCCGCCGCCGCACCTTGCCGCGTCGCCACCGCCGCCCTGCGTCACCGCCGCCGCCGCACCTTGCCGCGCCGCCGCCGCCGCACCTTGCCGCCGCCGCCTTGTGCACCGCCGCCGCCGCCCAACGCCGCCGTCGCCGCCGTTCGCCGGAGGTACCGCGCCGCGTCTCTTCTTTCCCTCGGTTCGGTTTTTCTTATAAACCGTTCTGATTCTTTTCTCCACCGATTCGTTTTTCTTTCCGGTTCTTCGCTAAACCATTCCGGTTTTCTAGATCGGTTTTCGTTTCGGTTTTCTTCTCCGAAACCCTAGACCGGATTCGTTTTCTTTTTCGATTTAGTTGCCTTGGATAGTTCGCTGGACCGTTCATCCTAACGAACGTGATCACCGGATTCTTCTAGGTTAACGAACGTCCGTTCGTTTAACCGTTCTCCGTTTTCTTTTCGTCGGATTTATTCCGCGATCGCGATCTCAGATCCGATCTTCGTTCTAGTTTGTCTTCTCGCCCGTTTATCGGAATCAGGTGATTCAGGCGCCTGGAGTTTCGTCTCGAAACCGCCGTTCCGTCTAATCAACTTGAACAAGTTTTTGCTACTGTAAAATTTTGACCTAGTTTCAACTTGCTAGAACCGAGTTGTTTTCTTCCGCCGTTTGTTTTTCGTTTCTTTGTTCGGTTCGTTCTTTCTTTGCAACCGGAGTTCTTAAGTTGAACCTTCTGGTTCGTTCTCTCATTCGAGTTTTACTTGTGCATTAGATGAGTACTTATTGTGTGGTTACTATTGTTTGCTTACGATAGATTGACTGGAGTGTGACGAGTAGATCTATCACGAGTTTTGAGTGCGCATCATCTTCATCAACATTGCAGGCAAGTTCACACTTTGATCATACCTTTTCTACAACCCATGTTTTATTGCATTAGATCAATCCTCACACATTGCATGATTAGGATCTAATAAATTGTGGGATGGGAAGTAGATGAGGTAGTACCTATTACCTATATTATTATCAAACCCTTGGGAGTTACCTCTACGTTTGCTTATTATGCCATGCTATGCTAGTAGACGTGGATTGGGTGAGTGATATCCATGACAGATGTGAGATTGATAATTTTAATGGTTTATCTAAGGTGGCAACTTAAACACACATCTGGGTGGATTGAGGCACCTGATGTCTATCAGGACTTGCCTGTTTTTTTTCGGACCGCCACCCAGGCTCAAAGGGATCATAAGATCTTTCATGCTAGAAACTTCCGTGTGCAGCCACATGCTACTATGGGCTCTGGCATAGTTGACTAAGTTGTGCGAACTCTTACGGGGTGGACTAGCAGATGTAGGGGTTGTAGGTGGTACGGTCTACCCCACATGTAAGGTGCTAGCGCTTTTGAAAGACTATGTCTCGGTCATCCGTTTCTCAAACACCTTGTAGTGCGAGAAAACAAACGGAGGCGATCGAGTCATGTGGGGAAAAGTGCGCAAACCTCTGCAGAGTAACAAACTAATCATGATTAGCCGTGTCCCCGGTTATGGACAACTTGAGTATCTAGTACTTGAATATCATTGTGAATCTCAACATGTTACTTCTAATTAATGTTGTTGGGTTTTAATTATTTTTAATTGGGATTGAGAATGCTGTCAACCATTCTCAATGTTTCACAACCACCATGATAGTAATTAATCTTATTCCTTTGCAGTAGGGAAAAATTGGCTTTACACAAAAACTTTATAACCATAGAGCTTTTCCACCAGCCAAATATGCATATAGTGATAGCCATTGTTCATCATTCTCTATGGTGTGAATTTGCCAGTACATTCAATGTACTAACCCGTTTCGGGCTGCAATGTCTTATGTTGCAGGTTTCTTACGACGAGTAAGTGATACGTTAGGGTTACGATTTCTACACTCACCTTTGCCGTTGGTGTTGATGGGTAACCACAACCTTGTTGCTTCCGCGAGTTTGGATTTGAGGTAATGGTATTTACGTTACTTTATACATGTGATTTACCTCTGTTATAAATCCTTCGAGTACTGTGTGTGTCAGCATACTGATCCAGGGATGACACATAAGCACAGAGACTTGATCCATTCGGATCGGGTCGCTACAAGATGGTATCAGAGCACATGTTGACTGTAGGACGTGACCCTAGAAACTGGCAAGCCCATAACAAAGATTTTTCTCTACAACTTTTCCTTTCAAAAAGATCTTTTACCTCTCTTCTCTTCTGAGCTTATTCAAAAATTCCCTTTAGTGAGACCATACCCCTTTCCCCTTTTGACCATTCGAAGATTCGACTGATGAGACCACTCCAAGAAGTACAAGATATCGAACAACTGAGACCACTATGGAATGAAGGAGATTTTACCATACATTATGATAATGGAAACTACAACGGTTGAAGACCGAAGACTAGGAGAATCTGAAGGCTCTGAAGAATCCCCAGATATGTATGACCTAGAAATGCTACCCCTATGGAACTTGGCAGATTATGGAAGTTGTCAATACCCGAGATCAAGGTGTATTGGAGAAAGGTCAAAATATGGAGAGTTGAGAACTCAAAGTTTTGTTAAAGAAACCCTAAGGCAGGAGATATCAACTGTGGAGAGATAGCTCATGGAAATGACAAGAGCAGAAACACGGTTATCCGTGATGTCATCACCCGCTAATGCTATTGTCACCGTGCTGAGTTAAGGATGCATGTCTTCAGAATAGATTTGATGGAAGAAGGCTGATGGAGCACCTATCATAAGATGAAGTTTTAACCTTAGCTGGTGTAACACCAGGATCTGGAGTATTACATCAAGAAGTTTAAGGTGGAGCTCCAGGAAGCCGTATTTTGACAAGGAGCATTTCGTGAAGAACTCAGGAACCAAAAGCTGAAAGCAGCCAAGCTAGAGAAGTAAAACCTTGAGATACCGGAGATTTGTCAGGAACTGGAGGACGGTATGACCATGGTTCATGTGAAGGATGTTGAAACCTAGAAGTTTGGAATGCAATTCCAGAATATTCAAGGATGCCACGAGAGACTTCGCGTCAACAGAGTTGATCTGGCAAAAGAACTTGAGAAGGACAAGCATGATTGAAAGAAGCCATTGGAGGCATGAACAAGACTTGAAGAGTTTGGCGACGTTGACCTTTAGAAGACCAAACACCTGTTATATACCTACGTTAGATGCGATGATTGTGAGCTGTCATTTGTTTGATGTTTTCTCGATAGCCACAACAAAAAAATCTGTCTTTTCAAAACTGTTGCTTGCATTGTGTGTATCTCTCTTGATCTCTCTTATCTCACCCCAAACCCATGGGCCCAATAGATAATGAATGGAGATGAGCTTGTATTTTCTGGACCGATGAGTCAATTGGAGACAGACCGATGGATTCAGAACATGGAGGATCATATGGAGAACAACCCTATAGTCGGAAAGGATATGGCCCAGTATGCTCTTCAATGCTTTGAAAGAGGTGCCGCTACTTGGTGGAGAATGTACCAAATCATCAATGGATGGCAAGGAGTAACCACTTGGAAAGAATTTAAGTTGACTTTGCTAAAGTCACAGTTTGTGTCCCAGAAGTTGAAGCCTTATGGAAAAGACATGAAGAAACCTTGTGCATGCAAGATTTGTGGAGAAATCGGACACAACCATAAAGAACACAAGGATGAATGCCCTAATTGTGAAGGAAGTCACCCAGCTGAAGAATGCCCAACTAGGCAGATCACTTGTTTCTTGTGTGAAGGGACTACCCACTATCCTGCTCAGTGTCACATTTACCCCATGGAACAACGAACCATCCAGCTGAAGGAAGAAGCAATGAAAGGAGCCCTTATGGAAAGTTTAGAAGAACCCGTGATGAAGGAAGATGTGGAGGACACACCCAAAGAAGAGCCAATTAAACCCTGCACTAAGTCATGCTATTCATGTGGAGAAGAAGGACACATGTCCCAGAATTGTATGAATGGGAATTTAGTAGAATTCCCGACAGAGGAAGTAGAGTATGACCCACTGGAAATAGAAGCTCTGGTTGGAATGGAAAAATCTAGAAAGAGAAGCAGATTGGATTCCAGGAAGGACCTGAGTCATATCACCTGTTATAGGTGCAAGGAGTCAGGGCACTACCTCAACAATTGCCCAAAAGGGAAACCTCGATACTTGTCAGAAGGAATATGTTTTAGTTGTAAAGGAGCAGGGCACTTTGCCAGAGAATGCCCCAAGGAGAAGGAAACTTGTGCCAGATAGTTGAGTTTGCAACAGAAGTAATGGAGTAGTAGAAGTGAGAACATTTTTCTTTTATATTGAGGTGTTGAGTTGAGGCATGTAATGGAAAAACAGGAGATTGTAATAATTTGAGAATGAATAAAGTAGCACCGTTGGTACTGATATGGATTTTATGAGTTGTTACTCTATGAAGAAGGATTTTGACCATTTTGAGGATAAGAGAAATATGGTCTATGGAAGATTTGTACATTTTAAGGGTCGTAGTACCCTGTAAGAACCATTAACCCCTGGAAAAGATAAGGATACTCCACTGAGTGGATTTCGGACAAAAATGAATACGAGTTTTGTCTCTATATGTGTGATGCCCCAAGAGTATGTGGGATGAAGTTGGAGACCGTCAGTTGTTTGGACCAACTGTGATCAAGGAGTCAAAAGAGAATGTTAAGTTTATTCGAAATCGACTGAAGGTAGCTCAGTCCAGGCAGAAGAGTTATGCAGACTTAGAAACGCAAGGAGGTAGTCTATGAAATTGGAGATAGAGCATGTCTTCATGTGTTCCCTCTGCGAGGAGTTAAACGGATTGGAGTTAAGGGACAGTTAGCCCCGAGATTTGTAGGACCATACCGAGTTTTGGAGTGTATGAGAGAAGTGGCCAACAAGTTGGAGTTACCCGAAGGACTGTCAGGAGTTCAAGATGTGTTTCACGGTTCCCAGTTGAAGAAGTGCCATGCAGAGATGGCCAATATTCCCCTGTAAGGACGCTTGACCCTGGAAAGGATAATGATGTGGAATATGGACTCCATAAGTATAAGTTTTTATCTCGGTATGAGGGATACCCCGAGGATGAAGAAATAAATTACTATTGGATATAAAGGAGGTATGATGTTGGAAATATGGATCAATGGAAACTCCATGATGAGTCTGAGTAATCATGTCCTAGTTTGGTGACAATAGAAGGAAGGAAGACAGTACAATTGGATGGATTTAAGAATACTAGGAAGTTGGATGTTGGAATAACGATCAGTTGCCCCGATGATGAGTTCAAGATTTGCAAGTGATGAGATGGGCCATAACCCACAGGCCCCAGGACCTGCCAAGAAGCAAGCACATTCTTGCTGAAGGAAAAACCCTGAAAGAAGTTACGATTTTATCGACAGACGATTTTATAGGAGTAACGCAAACCTGAGAGTTGTGAAGGAACGATAGATGTTTGTCTGGCTTGCAGAATCCATGGATTATCCGAACTTAGTTCGTCGACAAGAGAAATTCTGCAATGCTTGTGAGGATGACCGAGTGTTAGAATGCGAGATTCGCTAAACTGTATACATGGTAATGATTTGGGTGCGGGATGGATTGATCACCATACCGACTTACTCTTATTATTCGCCTTGCTATATGGGATGGTAAATCTGAGTGACTTGCCTATAGTAGAGAGACGACGATATTAAACCTTGTTAAACCTTAGAATGGTATAAGAATTTTTCCCTTGTACACGGCAGCTTTTTGCCAACCGTAGGTTATACGGTGAGGATCAACCCAGACTCATTTTTCTGCAGGAGAAACCATAAATTGTTGACCACCCTGAGATATCGATAGTTGTTTAGTTTTGGCGCTAGACCCGTCAGCTAAGAAGACCCAATCTTGGAATAACCTTACCTAGATGAAAGACAGAAGAATTGAGGTAAAGGTTATGCCACTACCAGAAGAGCTCAGAGAAGGGATTTTCTCGAGGATTTGAGAAGACCGACACTGTCAGGAATATGGATGAAGTATACGAGTTTTGATGGAACCGTAACCATGCTTCTAAGGGTGGTAGCACCCCAGACCCCGGAGACGATCGATGAATTTTGAGGAGACCCCCAAACCCTAACTTTTTCTTGCTAGCCTCTCCGAATCTCGAGGACGAGATTCCTTTTAAGGGTGGTAGGTTTGTAACATCCCAAAATTCTAAATTTTGGAATGTTATAAACAAATAGATAGATTGATTGATTGTTTGATTGATTGCGTGAATTGAGTGAAATTCGAATTCTTTTTGAAAGTTAAATGAGAGGGAATAAAAGGACTTTCCCAAAATATAGGAAAAATGAAGATTTAATAAATAGATCAAATTTCGTTTTTCGGTGTTTGTTTGTTTTTCTTTGGATAGGGAAAAATGCGCGTTTTTGAAAATTTTATTTTAGGCCCGGAGAAAAATTCATTTTGTTCGGCTCATTTTTAGGAGTCGGGGAAAATTTACTTTATTAGTTTTAGAGTCCAGTAGATTTTCCTTTTCTGTGTTTTTCCGAGCGCGGAACCATTTAAAAAAAAACTCAGCGCCTTGGGCCAAAGGCCCAAGCCAAGCCACCTACCGCTGCGCTCCCAGGCGCCAGGCGCCGAGCCAGGAGCCGGCCGGCCGCCGCCGCCTCTTGCTAGGACCGAATCCTTTTAGGATTCTAGGGCGCCCCCTTGTCCCCTTTTTCTTATTTCGTTTTCTTTAGTCCTATTCCGTTTATTTTCTAGATCTTTCTTACTCTTATTTTTATTTCTTGTCCCCTATCCCAAGTCTCCTCACCCCTCCCCAATATAAATACCCCAACACCCCCCTCTAAATACATCAAACCAAACCCTCTCCTCCCCAAGCCGCGCCACCCCTCACCCGCGCGCCGCCCTAAGCCGCCATCTCACGCGCCGCCTCACGCCACGCCGCCTCGCCCGCCGCCTCACCCGCGCCGCCGCCCTTGTGCATCGCCGCCGCGCCCAACGCCGCCCACCCCGCGCCCTCAACCGCGCCACGCCGCCTCTCACCCGCGCCGCGCCTCACCCGCCGCCGCCCTGCGTCACCGCCGCCGCCGCACCTTGCCGCGCCACCGCCGCCCTGCGTCACCGCCGCCGCCGCACCTTGCCGCGCCGCCGCCGCCCTGCGTCGCCGCCGCCGCCGCACCTTGCCGCGCCGCCGCCGCCCTGCGTCGCCGCCGCCGCCGCACCTTGCCGCACCGCCGCCGCCCTGCGTCACCACCGTCGCACCTTGCCGCGCCGCCGCTGACCTGCGTCACCGCCGCCGCCGCACCTTGCCGCGCCGCCGCCGCCTTGTGCACCGCCGCCGCCGCCCAACGCCGCCGTCGCCGCCGTTCGCCGGAGGTACCGCGCCGCGTCTCTTCTTTCCCTCGGTTCGGTTTTTCTTATAAACCGTTCCGATTCTTTTCTCCACCGATTCGTTTTTCTTTCCGGTTCTTCGCTAAACCATTCCGATTTTCTAGATCGGTTTTCGTTTCGGTTTTCTTCTCCGAAACCCTAGATCGGATTCGTTTTCTTTTCCGATTTAGTTGCCTTGGATATTTCGCCGGACCGTTCGTCCTAACGAACGTGATCACCGGATTCTTCTAGGTTAACGAACGTCCGTTCGTTTAACCGTTCTCCGTTTTCTTTTCGTCGGATTTATTCCGCGATCGCGATCTCAGATCCGATCTTCGTTCTAGTTTATCTTCTCGCCCGTTTATCGGAATCAGGTGATTCAAGCGCCTGGAGTTTCGTCTCGAAACCGCCGTTCCGTCTAATCAACTTGAACAAGTTTTTGCTACTGTAAAATTTTGACCTAGTTTCAACTTGCTAGAACCGAGTTGTTTTCTTCCGCCGTTTGTTTTTCGTTTCTTTGTTCGGTTCGTTCTTTCTTTGCAACCGGAGTTCTTAAGTTGAACCTTCTGGTTCGTTCTCTCGTTCGAGTTTTACTTGTGCATTAGATGAGTACTTATTGTGTGGTTACTATTGTTTGCTTACGATAGATTGACCGGAGTGTGACGAGTAGATCTATCACGAGTTTTGAGTGCGCATCATCTTCATCAACATTGCAGGCAAGTTCACACTTTGATCATACCTTTTCTACAACCCATGTTTTATTGCATTAGATCAATCCTCACACATTGCATGATCAGGATCTAATAAATTGTGGGATGGGAAGTAGATGAGGTAGTACCTATTACCTGTATTATTATCAAACCCTTGGGAGTTACCTCTACGTTTGCTTATTATGCCATGCTATGCTAGTAGACGTGGATTGGGTGAGTGATATCCATGACAGATGTGAGATTGATAATTTTAATGGTTTATCTAAGGTGGCAACTTAAACACACATCTGGGTGGATTGAGGCACCTGATGTCTATCAGGACTTGCCTGTTTTTTTTCGGACCGCCACCCAGGCTCAAAGGGATCATAAGATCTTTCATGCTAGAAACTTCCGTGTGCAGCCACATGCTACTATGGGCTCTGGCATAGTTGACTAAGTTGTGCGAACTCTTACGGGGTGGACTAGCAGATGTAGGGGTTGTAGGTGGTACGGTCTACCCCACATGTAAGGTGCTAGCGCTTCTGAAAGACTATGTCTCGGTCATCCGTTTCTCAAACACCTTGTAGTGCGAGAAAACAAACGGAGGCGATCGAGTCATGTGGGGAAAAGTGCGCAAACCTCTGCAGAGTAACAAACTAATCATGATTAGTCGTGTCCCCGGTTATGGACAACTTGAGTATCTAGTACTTGAATATCATTGTGAATCTCAACATGTTACTTCTAATTAATGTTGTTGGGTTTTAATTATTTTTAATTGGGATTGAGAATGCTGTCAACCATTCTCAATGTTGCACAACCACCATGATAGTAATTAATCTTATTCCTTTGCAGTAGGGAAAAATTGGCTTTACGCAAAAACTTTATAACCATAGAGCTTTTCCACCAACCAAATATGCATATAGTGATAGCCATTGTTCATCATTCTCTATGGTGTGAATTTGCCAGTACATTCAATGTACTGACCCGTTTCGGGCTGCAACGTCTTATGTTGCAGGTTTCTTACGACGAGTAAGTGATACGTTAGGGTTACGATTTCTACACTCAACTTTGCCGTTGGTGTTGATGGGTAACCACAACCTTGTTGCTTCCGCGAGTTTGGATTTGAGGTAATGGTATTTACGTTACTTTATACATGTGATTTACCTCTGTTATAAATCCTTCGAGTACTGTGTGTGTCAGCATACTGATCCAGGGATGACACATAAGCACAGAGACTTGATCCATTCGGGTCGGTTCGCTACATATGAAAACTATGCTCATAATGTCTATGTCAAAGAATTTATTGAAAGAATGACCGTTGCTTCGGAAAAAAATAATGATATGCATGAATCTATAGATAATCATGATTCTGATGATTTGATTGAAATATCCCTGGATGAACATGATGCTTGCTATTCTTGTGGCCATGATGCCAATATTTATGAAGATGTGTTTGCTATAGTTCCTTATGTTAAACATGAGATCGTTGCTATTGCACCCATACTTGATATTTCCTTTGATGAAAAGCATGATTGCAATGATGTTATCATAAATTTTCTTAATGTCAATTGTGTCAATGGTATGCAAAACCTCAAGCTTGGGGATGCTAGTTTTGCTATGACTACTATTTGTTGCAATGATCATGATTGGGGTGAATCTTCTTTTGATCTTGAAAATTTATTTAAGCCCCACGATGAATATGATATTGATAATGGTATTTGCAATATTATTGAAAGTTGGTTTGGAAGAGTGTCAACTTTAGATCCCACATATTTGGAGAATGTTCAATCTTATGAAATTTTTAATAAAAGTGGGATTGGAGAGGTCATGACTTTAGTTAATTTTAATCCCACTATTTTGGAAGAGTGTCAACTTTGCATACATGTGGATCGTGTTAAGAATATGTTTTGTGATAGCTATATTGTTGAATTTGCTTATGATCCTACATGTAATTATTATGAGAGAGGAAAATATGGTTGTAGAAATTTTCATGTTACTGAATTACCTCTCGTCATGTTGATATTGCTATTGTTTCTTTCCGCTTCCTTGCATATGCTAGTTTTTGCTTGCCTTGATAATTTGTTTGCCTATAAGATGCCTATGCATATGAAGCATGTTAGACTTATATGTGTGTTGTCACGTGTTTTATGATGCTCTCTTTGTGCTTCAATTCTTGTCTTTCATGTGAGCATCGTTGAAATCTTATGCCTAGCTAGGGGCGTTAAACGATAGCGCTTGTTGGGAGGCAACCCAAGTTTATTTTTATTCCTTGCTTTTTGCTCCTGTTTAGTAATAAATAATTTATCTAGCCTCTGTTTTGGTTGTGTTTTTTGTGTTTAATTAGTGTTTGTGCCAAGTAGAACCGTTGGGAAGACTTGGGGAAAGTCTTTTTGATCTTGCTGTAAAAAACAGAAACTTTAGCGCTCACGAGAATTGCTGCCATTTTTTATTGGAGAGTGATATTTAGTTAATTATTTTTTCAGATGATTAATAGATAAATTGCTCACGTCCAGAAGTTTATTTTAGAATTTTTGGGGTTCCAGATCTTGCGCTAGCTACAGATTACTACAGACTGTTCTGTTTTTGACAGATTCTGTTTTTCGTGTGTTGTTTGCTTATTTTGATGAATCTATGGCTAGTAAAATAGTTTATAAACCATATAGAAGTTTGAATACAGTAGGTATAATACAAATATAAATAAAGAATGAGTTCATTATAGTACCTTGAAGTGGTCTTTTATTTTCTTTCGCTAACGGAGCTCACGAGATTTTCTATTTTAAGTTTTGTGTTGTGAAGTTTTCAAGTTTTGGGTAAAGATTTGATGGATTATGGAACAAGGAGTGGAAAGAGCCTAAGCTTGGGGATGCCCATGGCACCCCCAAGATAATCTAAGGACACCTAAAATCCAAAGCTTGGGGATGCCCCGGAAGGCATCCCCTCTTTCATCTACTTCTATCGGTAACTTTACTTGGAGCTATATTTTTATTCGCCACATGATATGTGTTTTGCTTGGAGCGTCTTGTATTATTTGAGTCTTTGCTTGTTAGTTTACCACGATCATCCTTGTTGTACACACCTTTTGAGAGAACCATACATGATTTGTAATTTGTTAGAATACTCTATGTGCTTCGCTTATATCTTTTGAGTTATATAATTTTGCTCTATTACTTCACTTATATCTTTTAGAGCACGGTGGTGGATTTGTTTTATAGGAACTATTGATCTCTCATTCTTCACTTAGATTATTTTGAGAGTCTTAAATAGCATGGTAATTTGCTTAAAATCCTAATATGCTAGGTATTCAATATTTTTTTTCCTCTTATGAGCGTGTTGAATATTATGATAAGTTTGATACTTGATAATTGTTTTGAGATATAAAGATGGCGATATTAAAGTTGTGCTAGTTGAGTAGTTATGAATTTGAGAAATACTTGTGTTGAAGTTTGTGATTCCCGTAGCATGCACGTATGGTGAACCGTTATGTGATGAAGTCGGAGCATGATTTATTTTTGATTGCCTTCCTTATGAGTGGCGGTCGGGGACGAGCGATGGTCTTTTCCTATCAATCTATCCCCCTAGGAGCATGCGCGTAATACTTTTCTTTGATAACTTATAGATTTTTGCAATAAGTATATGAGTTCTTTATAACTAATGTTGAGTCCATGGATTATACGCACTTTCACCCTTCCACCTTTGCTAGCCTCTCTAATACCGCGCACCTTTCGCCGGTATCATACACCCACCATATACCTTCCTCAAAACAGCCACCATACCTACCTATTATGGCATTTCCATAGCCATTCCGAGATATATTGCCATGCAACTTTCCACCGGTCCGTTTATTATGACACACTCCATCATTGTCATATTACTTAGCATGATCATGTAGTTGACATCGTATTTATTCATAATTCTTTCATACGTGTCACTCATGCGTCATTGCATATCCCGGTACACCGCGAGGCATTCGTATAGAGTCATATTTTGTTCTAAGTATCGAGTTGTAATTGTTGAGTTGTAAGAAAAATAAAAGTGTGATGATCATCATTATTAGAGCATTGTCCCAGTGAGAAAAGGATGATGGAGACTATGATTCCCCCACAAGTCGGTATGAGGCTCCGGACAAAAAAAGAGGCCAAAGAAGCCCAAATAAAAAAAGATGCCATAAAAAAAAGAAAAGTCCCAAATAAAAGAAAAAAATGAGAGAAAAAGAGAGAAGGGACAATGCTACTATCCTTTTACCACACTTGTGCTTCAAAGTAGCACCATGATCTTCATAGTAGAGAGTCTCTCATGTTATCACTTTCATATACTAGTGGGAATCTTTCATTATATAACTTGGCTTGTATATTCCAATGATGGGCTTCCTCAAATTGCCCTAAGTCTTCATGAGCAAGCAAGTTGGATGCACGCCCACTTAGTTTCTTTTTGAGCTTTCATATACTTATAGCTATAGTGCATCCGTTGCATGACAATCCCTACTCACTCACATTGATATCTATTGATGGGCATCTCCATAGCCCGTTGATACGCCTAGTTGATGTGAGACTATCTTCTCCCTTTTTGTCTTCTCCACAACCACCACTCTATTCCACCTATAGTACTATATCCATGGCTCTAGCTCATGTATTGCGTGAAGATTGAAAAAGTTTTGAGAATGTCAAAAGTATGAAACAATTGCTTGGCTTGTCATCGGGGTTGTGCATGATTTAAATATTTTGTGTGGTGAAGATAGAGCATAGCCAGACTATATGATTTTGTAGGGATAACTTTCTTTAGCCATGCTATTTTAAGAAGACATAATTGGTTTGTTAGTATGCTTGAAGTATTATTATGTCAATATTAACTTTTGTCTTGAATCTTCCGGATCTGAATATTCATACCACAATTAAGAAGAATTACATTAAAATTAAGCTTGGGGATTCTTGATACGTCTCCAACGTATCTATAATTTTTGATTGCTCCATGCTATATTATCTACTGTTTTGGACATCATTGGGCTTTATTATCCACTTTTATATTATTTTTGGGACTAACCTATTAACCGGAGGCCCAGCCCAGAATTGATGTTTTTTTGCCTGTTTTAGGGTTAACGCGGTTGATGTAGTCGAACGTCTTCATTATCCAACTAATCAAGTACCGAACGTACGGCACCTTCGAGTTCAGCACACATTCATCTCGATGACGTCCCTCAAACTCTTGATCCAGCAAAGTGTCGCAGGAGAGTTTCATCAGCAGGACAGCGTGGTGATGGTGATGTGATCTGTGCAGGGCTTCGCCTAAGCACTATGACGCTATGACCGGAGGAGTAAACTCTGGAGGGGGGCACCGCACACGGCTAAGAACAATTGATGTGCTTTGGGGTGCCCCATGACCCCGTATATAAAGGAGGAGGGGAGGACGCCAGCCACAAGGGGCACGCCAAGGAGAGGGGAGTCCTACTAGGACTCCCAGTCCTAGTAGGATTCGACCCCCCCTCTTTTCCTTCTCATGGAGGGGGAAAGGGGGAAAGGAGAGGGAGTAGGGAAAGGAGAGGGAGTAGGGGTAGCTAACGGATGGGTCTTGTCCATCACATCATTCTCTAATGATGTGATCCCGTTCATTAAATGACAACTGATACGACTCCAACGTATCTATAATTTTTGATTGCTCCATGCTATATTATCTACTATGGACATTATTGGGCTTTATTATCCACTTTTATATTATTTTTGGGACTAACCTATTAACCGGAGGCCCAGCCCAGAATTGCTGTTTTTTTGCCTGTTTTAGGGTTTCGAAGAAAAGGAATATCAAACGGAGCCAAAAACCTAATTCCACCGCCGCAACTTTCTGTATCCACGAGATCCCATCTTGGAGCCTGTTTCGGAGCTCCGCTGAAGGGGGCATCAATCACGGAGGGCTTCTACATCAACACCATAACCCCTCCGGTGAAGTGTGAGTAGTTTACCTCAGACCTACGGGTCGATAGTTAGTAGCTAGATGGCTTCTTCTCTCTTTTTGGATCTCAATACAATGTTCTCCCCCTCTCTTGTGGAGAACTATTCGATGTAATCTTCTTTTTGCGGTGTGTTTGTTGAGACCGATGAATTGTGGGTTTATGATCAAGTCTATCTATGAATAATATTTGAATCTTCTCTGGATTCTTTTATGTATGATTGGTTATCTTTGCAAGTTTCTTCGAATTATCAGTTTGGTTTGGCCTACTAGATTGATCTTTCTTGCAATGGGAGAAGTGCTTAGCTTTGGGTTCAATCTTGCGGTGTCCTTTCCCGGTGACAGTAATGGCAGCAAGGCACGTATTGTATTGTTGCCATCGAGGATAACAAGATGGGGTTTTATTCATATTGCATGAGTCTATCCCTCTACATCATGTCATCTTGCTTAAGGCGTTACTCTGTTTTTAACTTAATACTCTAGATGCATGCTGGATAGCGGTCAATGAGTGGAGTAATAGTAGTAAATGCAGGCAGGAGTCGGTCTACTTGTCTCGGACGTGATGCCTATATACATGATCATACCTAGATATTCTCGTAACTATGCTGAATTCTGTCAATTGCTCAACAGTAATTTGTTCACCCACCGTAGAATACTTATGCTCTCGAGAGAAGCCACTAGTGAAACCTATGGTCCCCGGGTCTATCTTCATCATATTAATCTCCTACTACTTAGTTATTTCCTTTGCTATTTACTTTGCCTTTATTTTACTTTGCATCTTTATCATAAAAATACCAAAAATCTTATCTTATCATATCTATCAGATCTCACTCTCGTAAGTGGCCTTATAGGGACTGACAACCCCTATTTGCATTGATTGCGAGGATTTATTTGTTTTGTGCAGGTGCTCAAGAGGTAGCAACAACACATGTCTATGGTCAGGAAACTTAACCATCTTTGATTAACAAGCTAGTCAAGTAGAGGCATACTAGGGACACACTGTTTGTCTATGTATTCACACATGTACTAAGTTTTCAGTTAATACAATTCTAGCATGAATAATAAACATTTATCATGATATAAGGAAATATAAATAACAACTTTATTATTGCCTTTAGGGCATATTTCCTTCACTATGGACGCGTAGGTCTGAGGTAAACTACTCACGCTTCATCAGAGAGGCAATGGTGTGGATGTACAAGCCCTCTGTGATCGAATCCCCCTCCGGCAGGACACCGGAAAAGGCCCCTAGATGGGATCTCATGGTTACAAAAGGTTGCAGTGGTGTAGAAGTGTTTTCGTGGCTCTCCTGATTGGTTTTGGAATATTTGAGAATATATAGGCGGAAGAAATAGGTCGGTGGAGTCACGAGGGGCCCACAAGGGTGGGGGCGTGCCCTCCGTCCTTGTGGGTGCCTCCTAGCTTCCCTGACGTGTACTCCAAGTCCTCTGGATGTCTTCTGGTCCAAGAAAAAATATCGTGAAAGTTTCATTCCGTTTGGACTCAATTTGATATTCCTTTTCTGCGAAACTCTAAAACAAGGGAAAAAACAGGAACTGGCACTGCGCTCTAGGTTAATAGGTTAGTCCAAAAATAATATAAAATAACATAATAATGCATATAAAACATCCAAAACAGATAATATAATAGCATGGTACAATAAAAAATTATAGATACGTTGGAGACGTATCAGCCACCCAGAAGGGCATGAAGGGGAGGGGGTGTGCACGCGGCTGCTTTCTGATGCGCAGGCCGCCAAATAGGAGTTTGCCTTGTTGATTCATTGGGACAAGATGGTTATCTTCACTGCAAGCTCCTAGGGTTTGTACAATGCTAGGTGCTTAAAAAATCAAGTTTTTTTCTAAAGCATCACTGCCTATTTCTAGAAAAGAGGTGTCTAATTAAGCGTCTACTCTCTACAAATAAGCACTAAAGAGACACTGTTTTATATCTCTAAGCATCTTGCATTGTATAAGGCCTTATAGGATGCCCGTGTGCTTCAAGCAACATCAATTCTGTTTTTAGGATTAAGCAACGTCTTATAATTTGGGACGGAGGTAGGACACAGAACATTTTCTAAATATGTTGAATCTTTTTGTAATACACCTTGAACATTTATATAATATACGTTGAAGAAATTTCAAGTACACATTGAACATTTTAGTATACATTGAACAATTTTAATGTGCGATGAACATTCTTATAATGCACAGTGAACTTTTTGTAATATACCATGAAAATTTTCTTAATATATGACAAACTTTTTTGTAATACGAAGTGAACTTTTGTATAATACACAAAAAAGAGAAACAAAAGGAAAAATAAAAAGAAAGAAAGAAAATAAAAGAAATAGAAAGAGAGATACAAAAATGAAATTGAAAAATAAAAAAGGAAAAGGAAAAGGAAAAGGAAAAAAGAAACAAAAAAGGAAGAAAGAATGAAGCTGACCGTGGGCTGGCCCAAACTGGGGCATTGGGAGATACGCCTTCAGTGAACAACACCTATATGACACCATCTGGACTAATGCTATCACAACCGCCTCAAAGTCGATGGTCGCTGTTTTTTCTAAAAATAAAAAAAGTTGATGGACACCGCTGCCCCGCCTTCAACGAGCAGGGGAGCGAACTGTGTACTTTACGCAAGTAGTGGTTTGCCGGGAACTTATATAAGAGATAATTGCCAGGTAGCCACAGTTGACATCAATGAAGTTTCTAAGGTAGTCACTTCACAGAAGAAGTTGAAAACATATTGAAAGATGTGGGTTGTTCTTTGTGATGAACTCATGTGGTCTTGGGTTTCACAGATACCTACAATTCCGCTTCGGAAAGGAGTCTCTTTTTTGGAGTTCACATTCATAAAAATGAGCAACAATCTATCTTATGGTTCTTGCGCAACTCCAAATGGTTATATAATTGAACCAAATGCACGTTGCCATGTTTTTCTCGTTTACACTATGAATATCTTTGTATTTTTTATCAATTTTTGGTGAGTATTTGTTTGCTTGGTTTAAAGAAAACAGGATCATATCTATTTCCCCATGTCCTTTCCCCATATCCTCCATTTTTGAAGGCGCATATTTTGAACTTTTGAATGCTCATTTGAATCATGTGCATATTCTCATGCCAGAATTGAACTCTTTACTTCAGAATTGGTGCAAAAAGATTCAAGATGTGTGATGTCTACTACACAACCTTCTTCTTGTAGACGTTGTTGGGCCTCCAAGTGCAGAGGTTTGTAGGACAGTAGCAAATTTCCCTCAAGTGGATGACCTAAAGTTTATCAATCTGTGGGAGGCGTAGGATGAAGATGGTCTCTCTCAAACAACCCGGCAACCAAATAACAAAGAGTCTCTTGTGTCCCCAACACACCCAATACAATGGTAAATTGTATAGGTGCACTAGTTCGGCGAAGAGATAGTGATACAAGTGCAATATGGATAGTAGATAATGGTTTTTGTAATCTGAAAATATAAAAACAGCAAGGTAACTAGTGGTAAAGTGAGCGTAAACGGTATTGCAATGCTAGGAAACAAGGCCTAGGGTTCATACTTTCACTAGTGCAAGTTCTCTCAACAATAATAACATAATTGGATCATATAACTATCCCTCAACATTCAACAAAGAGTCACTCCAAAGTCACTAATAGCGGAGAACAAATGAAGAGATTATGGTAGGGTACGAAACCACCTCAAAGTTATCCTTTCTGATCGATCTATTCAAGAGTCTGTAGTAAAATAACACGAAGCTATTCTTTCCGTTCGATCTATCATAGAGTTCGTACTAGAATAACACCTTAAGATACAAATCAACCAAAACCCTAATGTCACCTAGATACTCCAATGTCACCTCAAGTATCTGTGGGTATGATTATACGATATGCATCACACAATCTCAAATTCATCTATTCAACCAGCACAAAGAACTTCAAAGAGTGCCCCAAAGTTTCTACCGGAGAGTCAAGACGAAAACGTGTGCCAACCCCTATGCATAAGTTCATGGAACTCGCAAGTTGATCACCAAAACATACATCAAGTGGACCACGTGATATCCCATTGTCACCACAGATAAGCACATGCAAGACATACATCAAGTGTTCTCAAATCCTTAAAGACTCAATCCGATAAGATAGCTTCAAAGGAAAAACTCAATCCATAACAAGAGAGTAGAGGGGGAGAAACATCATAAGATCCAACAATAATAGCAAAGCTCGTGATACATCAAGATCGTACCACCTGAAGAACACGAGAGAGAGAGAGATCAAACACATAGCTACTGGTACATACCCTTAGCCCCAAGGGTGAACTACTCCCTCCTCGTCATGGAGAGCGCCGGGATGATGAAGATGGCCACCGGAGAGGGATCCCCCCCTCCGGCAGGGTGCCGGAACGGGTCTAGATTGGTTTTCGGTGGCAACGGAGGCTTCTGGCAGCGGAACTCCCGATCTATTCTGCCCCCCGATGTTTTTAGGGTATATGGACATATATAGGAGAAAGAAGTCGGTCAGGGGAGCCACAAGGGTGGGGGCGCGCCTCCCTGCCTCGTAGCTTCCTTGACGTCTACTCCAAGTCTCCTGGATTGCTTCCGTTCCAAAAATAACTCTCCCGAAGGTTTCATTCCGTTTGGACTCGTTTGATATTCCTTTTCTTCGAAACATTGAAATAGGCAAGAAAACAGCAATTTGGGCTAGGCCTCCGGTCAATAGGTTAGTCCCAAAAATAATATAAAAGTATTTAGTAAAGCCCATAAACATCTAAAATGGATAATATAATAGCATGAATACTTCATAAAATACAGATACGTTGGAGACGTATCAGCATCCCCAAGCTTAATTCCTGCTCGTCCTCGAGTAGGTAAATGATAAAAGAAAGAATTTATGAAGTGTGAATGCTAGCAGGTGCACAAGTTTGATCAATGGTAATTTCAATCACCTTTTCTAGCATCATTATGTATCATAACAGTAGCTCAACTCATAGGACTTCTCATGATCAAGTAACAAGCTATTCACATGTTAAAGTATAGATCATAAACTTTCTTGAAAACTAACAAACCGTGTTATTAGTCATCGAACAATTACAATTCATCTTATTTTCAGGAAGGGTCTATGTCAGAGCTTTAATTCAGCAAACCTCACATACTCAACTATCATTTAGTCTTTCACAATTGCTAACACTCACGTGATATTTATGGGTTCAAAGTTTTAATCAGACACAGAGAAAGATAGGGGCTTATAGATTCACCTCCCAACCTTTTACCTCAAGGGTAATGTCAACAATAATAGTTCATGATGCCTTACATCCAATTGGATATATATATATATCAGGATCTTTCCAACACAATGTGCTTGCCAAAGGATAAAATGTAAAAAGAAAAGGTGAAGATCACCATGACTCTTGCGTAAGATATAAGACAAGAATAAAAGATAGGCCCTTCTGATAACCCACAAGTATAGGGGATCGCAACAGTTTTCGAGGGTAGAATATTCAACCCAAATTTATTGATTCGACACAAGGGGAGCCAAAGAATATTCTCAAGTATCAGCAGCTGAGTTGTCAATTCAACCACACCTGGAAACTTAATATCTGCAGTAAAGTATTTAGTAGCAAAGTAATATGATAGTAGTGGTAACGGTAGCAAAAGGTAATGATAACAAAAGTAATATTTTTGGTATTTTGTAGTGATTGTAACAATAGCAACGGAAAAGTAAATAAGCGAAGAACAATATATGGAAAGCTCGTTGGCAATGGATCGGTGATAGAGAATTATGCCGGATGTGGTTCATCATGTAACAATCATAACCTAGGGTGACACAAAACTAGCTCCAATTCATCAATGTAATGTAGGCATGTATTCCGAATATAGTCATACGTGCTTATGGAAAAGAACTTTCATGACATCTTTTGTCCTACCCTCCCATGGCAGCGGGGTCCTAGCGGAAACTAAGGGATATTAAGGCCTCCTTTTAATAGAGTACCAGACCAAAGCATTAACACATAGTAAATACATGAACTCCTCAAACTATGGTCATCACTGGGAGTGGTCCCGATTATTGTCACTTCGGGGTTGCCGAATCATAACACATAGTAGGTGACTATAGACTTGCAAGATAGGATCAAGAACTCACATATATTGATGAAAACATAATAGGTTCAGATCTGAAATCATGGCACTCGGGCCCTAGTGACAAGCATTAAGCATAGCAAATTCATAGCAACATCAATCTCAGAACATAGTGGATACTAGGGATCAAACCCTAACAAAACTAACTCGATTACATGATAAATTTCATCCTACGATGGAATTACTCACGCACGGCGGTGAGCATCATGAAATTGGTGATGGAGGATGGTTGATGATGACGACGGCGATGGATTCCCCTCTCCGGAGCCCCGAACGGACTCCAGATCAACCCTCCCGAGAGGTTTTAGGGCTTGGCGGCGGCTCTGTATCGTAAAACACGATGAATCCTTCTCTTTATTTTTCTCTCCCCAAAAGTGAATATATAGAGTTGGGGTTGAGGTCGGAGGAGCTCCAGGGGGACCACGAGGTAGGGGGGCGCGCCCAGGGGAGCAGGCGCGCCCCCCACCCTCGTGGATAGGGTGTGGGCCCCCTGGCCTTGATCTTTTGCCAGTATTTTTTATTATTTCCAAAAAGACGCTCTATGAAGTTTCAGGTCATTCCGAGAACTTTTGTTTCTGCACATAAATAACACCATGGCAATTCTGCTGAAAACAACGTCAGTCCGGGTTAGTTCCATTCAAATCATGCAAGTTAGAGTCCAAAACAAGGGCAAAAGTGTTTGGAAAAGTAGATACGATGAAGATGTATCATCTCCCCCAAGCTTAAACCTTTGCTTGTCCTCAGACAATTCAGTTGACAAACTGAAAGTGATAAAGAAAAACTTTTACAAACTTTGTCTGCTCTTGTTGTTGTAAATATGTAAAGCCATCATTCAAGTTTTTAGAAAAGATTATGAACTAACCATATTCACAATAACGCTTAGGTCTCATGTTTACTCATATCAATGGCATAATCAACTAGCGAGCAATAATAATAAATCTCGGATGACAACACTTTCTCAAAACAATCATAATATGATATAACAGGATGGTATCTCGCTAGCCCTTTCTGAGACCGCAAAACATAAATGCAAAGCACCTTTAAAGATCAAGGACTGACTAGACATTGTAATTCATGGTAAAAGAGATCCAGTCAAGTCATACTCAATGTAAACTAACAGTAATTAATGCAAATGACAGTGGTTCTCTCCAACTGGTGCTTTTTAACAAGAGGATGATGACTCAACATGAAAGTAAATAGATAGGCCCTTCGTAGAGGGAAGCAGGGATTTGTAGAGGTGCCAGAGCTCGGTTTTGAAATAGAGGTGAATAATATTTTGAGCGGTATACTTTCATTGTCAACATAACAACCAAGATATGGCGATATCTTCCATGCTACACACATTATAGGCGGTTCCCAAACAGAGTGGTAAAGTTTATACCCCCCCCTCCACCAACAAGCATCAATCCATGGCTTGCTCGAAACAACGAGTGCCTCCAACTAACAAGAGTCCCAGGGGGAGTTTTGTTTGCAATTATTTTGATTTTGTTTGCATAAAGCATGGGACTGGGCATCCCGGTGGCCAGCCATTTTCTCGTGAGTGAGGAGCGGAGTCCACTCCTCTTGAGAATAACCCGCCTAACCTGGAAGATACGGACAGCCCTAGTTGATACATGAGCTATTCGAGCATACAAAACATGATATTTATTTGAAGGTTTAGAGTTTGGCACATACAAATTTACTTGGAACGGTAGGTAGATACCGTATATAGGTAGGTATGGTGGACTCATATGGAATAACTTTGGGGTTTATGGGATTGGATGCACAAGCAGTATTCCCGCTTAGTACAGGTGAAGGCTAGAAAAATACTGGGAAGCGACCAGCTAGAGAGCGACAACAGTCATGAACATGCATTAAATTAATCAACACCGAATGCAAGCATGAGTAGGATATAATGCACCATGAACATAAATATCGTAGAGGCTTTGTTGATTTTGTTTCAACTACATGCGTGAACATGTGCCAAGTCAAGCCACTCGAATCGTTCAAAAGAGGATACCACCCTATCATACCACATCACAACCATTTTAATAGCATGTTGGCACGCAAGGTAAAACATTATAAGCTCCTAGCTAATTAAGCATGGCATAAGCAACTTTAATCTCTAATTGTCATTGCAAACATGTTTATTCATAATAGGCTGAATCAGGAATGATGAACTAATCATATTTACAAAAACAAGAGAGGTCGAGTCCATACCAGCTTTTCTCATCTCAGTCAGTCCATCATATATCCTCATAATTGCCTTTCACTTGTACGACCGAATGATGTGGATAATAATAATAGTGCGCGTGCATTGGACTAAGCTGGAATATGCAAGCATTCAATAAACAGGAGAAGACAAGGCAATATGGGCTCTTTTGTCAGATCAACAATAATGCATATAAGAGTCACTTCAATAATTTAATCATGGTCTTCTCCTATCGACCCCCAAAGAAAAAAAAAGAAAAAAAACTATTTACACGGGAAAGCTCCCAACAAGCAAAAGAAGAACATGAAATCATTTTGGGTTTTCTTTTTAATTACTACTACAAGCATAGAAATTAAAGCTAGCTAAAAGCTGCAACTAATTTTTTTGGTTTTTCATAAGGTTTATTAAGCACACAAGAAGAAAGCATAAAAAGGAAATAAACTAGCATGTATATTACAATGAAAAAGTATGAGCACCGACATCTAGCAATGAGTGTGTGAACATGAATGTAATGTCGGTGAGAAATACGTACTCCCCGAAGCTTAGGCTTTTGGAGAGGTGTTTTGAGCAAGGAGATCGAAAATGGCAGCAAAATGAGCTTGGACTCGGGTTTGAACTGGATAATGGTGTTTGTGGGAGGAAGAAGGAGTGTGTGGGTGCAGGAATAAGTGGAGGAGGGCCACCATGGGCCCACGAGGCAGGGGGGTGCGCCCAGGGGGTAGGGCGCGCCCTCCACCCTCGTGGCCAGGTGGATGCCCCTGCTGTGTTCTCAGTGCCAAATATTCTCAAATATTCCAGAAAAATCATATTTAAATTTCAGGGCATTTGGAGAACTTTTATTTTTGGGGTATTTTTATATTGCATGGATAATTCAGATAACAGACAGAAAATACTATTTTTATTTTATTTAATATAAATAACAGAAAGTAAAAGGAGGGTACACAGAGTTGTGTTTTCTAAATTCATCCATCTCATGATCATCAAAAGGAATCCATTAACAAGGTTGATCAAGTCTTGTTAACAAACTCATTCCGAATAACGTGGAACCGAAGAATTTTCAAATAACACTAGGTTAACTCAACGGGGATATGCACATCCCCAACAATAAGAATATCATATTTCTTCTTAACAGTAGGAAGAGGAAATCCAAAACCTCCAAAAATAATCGATGGAATTTTTCCAATAGAATTGATACTGTGGACTTGAGGTTGTTTCCTCGGAAAGTGTACCATATGCTCATTACCATTAATATGAAAAGTGACATTGCCTTTGTTGCAATCAATAACAGCCTCTGCAGTATTCAAAAAGGGTCTTCCAAGAATAATGGACATACTATCGTCCTCGGGAATATCAAGAATAACAAAGTCCGTTAAAATAATAACGTTTGCAACCACAACAGGCACATCCTCACAAATACCGACAGGTATAGTAGTTGATTTATCAGCCATTTGCAAAGATATTTCAGTAGGTGTCAACTTATTCAAATCAAGTCTACGATATAAAGAGAGAGGCATAACACTAACACCGGCTCCAAGATCACATAAAGCAGTATTAACATAGTTTCTTTTAATGGAGCATGGTATAGTGGGTACTCCTGGATCTCCAAGTTTCTTTGCTATTCCACCCTTAAAAGTATAATTAGCAAGCATGGTGGAAATTTCAGCTTCCGGTATCTTTCTTTTATTAGTAACAATTTTTTTCATGTACTTAGCATAAGGATTCATTTTAAGCATATCAGTTAATCACATACGCAAAAAGATAGGTCTAACCATTTCAGCAAAGCGCTCAAAATCCTCATCATCCTTTTTCTTGGATGGTTTGGGAGGAAAAGGCATGGGTTTTTGAACCCATGGTTCTCTTTCCTTACCGTGTTTCCTAGCAACAAAGTCTCTCTTATCATAACATTGACACTTTGATTGTGGGTTATCAAGATCAACAGCAGGTTCAATTTCTATATCATTATCATTGCTAGGTTGAGCATCAACATGAACATTATCATTAACATTATCACTAGTTTCGGGTTCATTACCAGATTGTGTTTCAGCATTAGAAATAGAAATATCATTTGGATTCTCAGGTGTTTCAGTAATAGGTTCACTAGAAGCATGCAAAGTCCTATCATTCTTCTTTTTCTTCCTTTTAGAAGGACTAGGTACATCTATATTATTTCTCTGAGAATCTTGCTCAATTCTCTTAGGGTGGCCTTCAGGATACAAAGGTTCCTGAGTCATTTTACCAGTTCTAGTAGCCACTCTAACAGCATAGTCCTTATTCTTACTATTCAATTCATTGAGCAAATCATTTTGAGCTTTGAGTACTTGTTCTACTTGAGTGGCAACCATAGAAGCATGTTTACTAATAAGTTTAAGTTCACCTTTGACGTTAGCCATATAATCACCCAAGTGTTCAAGCATATCAGCACTGCGTTTTAATTCTCTACCAAAATAAGCATTGAAGTCTTCTTGCTTAACCATAAACTTATCAAACTCATCTAAGCATGGGCTAGCAAATTTAGTAAATGGGATTTCAGCTTTATCATATCTATAGAGAGAATTTACCTTTA
Source organism: Triticum urartu (assembly GCF_056163025.1). NCBI lineage: Eukaryota > Viridiplantae > Streptophyta > Magnoliopsida > Poales > Poaceae > Triticum > Triticum urartu. The sequence goes on along the minus strand of NC_141878.1, from coordinate 538,139,646 downwards.
CTACCTGTGTCGGGTTATCAAGACCATGTGTTTCTTCAATAGGTGATGGATTAAAACCATATATTTCTTCAACAGGCGGTAAATTAAGACCATTTATTTCTTCAATAGGAGGTAAATTCTTAACATCTTCAACTTTAATACCCTTTTCTTTCATGGATTTCTTTGCCTCTTGCATATCTTCAGGACTGAGAAATAGAACACCTCTCTTCTTCGGAGTTGCTTTAGGAATAGGCTCAGGAGCTGGCTCAGGAAGTGTCCAATTATTTTCATTAGTCAACATATTATTCAATAGAATTTCAGCTTCATCCGGTGTTCTTTCCCTGAAAACAGAACCAGCACAACTACCCAGATAATCTCTGGAAGCATCGGTTAGCCCATTATAAAAGATATCAAGTATTTCATTTTTCTTAAGAGGGTGATCAGGCAAAGCATTAAGTAATTGGAGAAGCCTCCCCCAAGCTTGCGGGAGACTCTCTTCTTCAATTTGCACAAAATTATATATATCCCTTAAAGCAGCTTGTTTCTTATGAGGAGAGAAATATTTAGCAGAGAAGTAATAAATCATATCCTAGGGACTACACACACAACCAGGATCAAGAGAATTAAACCATATCTTTGTTGGAAATATTCCCTAGAGGCAATAATAAAATGGTTATTATTGTATTTCCTTGATCATGATAATTGTCTATTGTTCATGCTATAATTGTATTAACCGGAAACCGTAATACATGTGTGAATACATAGACCACAACATGTCCCTAGTAAGCCTCTAGTTGACTAGCTCGTTGATCAATAGATGGTTATGGTTTCCTGACCATGGACATTGGATGTCATTGATAACGGGATCACATCATTAGGAGAATGATGTGATGGACAAGACCCAATCCTAAGCCTAGCACAAGATCGTATAGTTCGTCTGCTAAAGCTTTTCTAATGTCAAGTATCATTTCCTTAGACCATGAGATTGTGCGACTCCCGGATACCGTAGGAATGCTTTGGGTGTACCAAACGCCACAACGTAACTGGGTGGCTATAAAGGTGCACTACGGGTATCTCCGAAAGTGTCTGTTGGGTTGGCACGAATCGAATCTGGGATTTGTCACTCCGTGTAAACTGAGAGGTATCTCGGGGCCCACTCGATAGGACATCATCATAATGTGCACAATGTGACCAAGGATTTGATCACGGGATGATGTGTTACGGAACGAGTAAAGAGACTTTCCGGTAACGAGATTGAATAAGGTATCGGGATACCGATGATCGAATCTCGGGCAAGTACTATACCGGTAGACAAAGGGAATTGTATACGGGATTGATTGAATCCTCGACATTGTGGTTCATCCGATGAGATCATCGTGGAGCATGTGGGAGCCAACATGGGTATGTAGATCCCGCTGTTGGTTATTGGCCTGAGAGTTGTCTCTGTCATGTCTACGTGTCTCCCGAACCCGTAGGGTCTACACACTTAAGGTTCGGTGACGCTAGAGTTGTAGAGATATTAGTATGCGGTTAACGAAAGTTGTTCGGGGTCCCGTATGAGATCCCGGACGTCACGAGGAGTTCCGGAATGGTCCGGAGGTAAAGATATATATATATATATATATATATATATATATATATATATAGGAAGTCCAGTTTCGGCCACCGGGAGAGTTTCGGGGTCATCGGTATTGTACCGGGACCACCGGAAGGGTCCCGGGGCTCCACCGGGTGGGACCACCTGTCCCGAAGGGCCCCATGTGCTGAAGTGACGTGGGAACTAGCCCCTGATGGGCTGGTGCGCCCCCCTGGGCCTCCCTTGCGCCTAGGGCTGGAAACCCTAAAGGGGTGGGGGCGCATCCACCTGGCTTGGGGGCCAAGCCACCCCCTAGGCCGCCGCCCCTCCCATTAGATGGGATCTCTAGGGGCGGCGCCCCCCAGGGCCCTTATATATAGTGGAGGGGAGGGAGGGCAGCAGCAACCTAAGCCCTGGCGCCTCCCTCCCTCCCGTGACACCTCTTCCTCCCCGCTTGCGCTTGGCGAAGCCCTGCCGGGATCCCGCTACTTCCACCACCACGTCGTCGTGCTGCTGAATCTCCATCAACTTCTCCTTTCCCTTGCTGGATCAAGAAGGAGGAGACGTCTCCGCTCCGTACGTGTGTTGAACGCGGAGGTGCCGTCCGTTCGGTGCTAGGATCATCGGTGATTTGGATCACGATGAGTACGACTCCATCAACCCCGTTCTCTTGAACGCTTCCGCTTAGCGATCTACAAGGGTATGTAGATGCACTCCCCTTCCCCTTGTTGCTAGATTACTCCATAAATTGATCTTGGTGATGCGCAGAAAATTTTAAATTTCTTCTACGATCCCCAACAGTGGCATCATGAGCTAGGTCTATGCGTAGATTCTATGCACGAGTAGAACACAAAGTAGTTGTGGGCGATGATTTGTTCAATTTGCTTGCCGTTACTAGTCTTATCTTGATTCGGCGACATTGTGGGATGAAACGGCTCGGACCGACCTTACACGTACACTTACGTGAGACAGGTTCCACCGACTGACATGCACTTGATGCATAAGGTGGCTGGCGGGTGTTTGTCTCTCCCACTTTAGTCGGATCGGATTCGATGAAAAGGGTCCTTATGAAGGGTAAATAGCAATTGGCATATCACCCTTGTGGTTTTGCTTAGGTAAGAAACGTTCTTGCTAGAAACCCATAGCAGCCACGTAAAACATGCAACAACAATTAGAGGACGTCTAACTTGTTTTTGCAGGGTATGCTATGTGATGTGATATGGCCAAAAGGATGTGATGAATGATATATGTGATGTATGAGATTGATCATGTTCTTGTAATACGAATCACGACTTGCATGTCGTTGAGTATGACAACCGGCAGGAGCCATAGGAGTTGTCTTAATTTATTTATGACCTGCGTGTCAATGAAAACGCCATGTAATTACTTTAATTTATTGCTAACCGTTAGCCATAGTAGTAGAAGTAATAGTTGGCGAGGCAACTTCATGAATACATGATGATGGAGATCATGGTGTCATGCCGGTGACGATGGTGTTCATGTCGCGCCTCGAAGATGGAGATCAAAGGCGCAAGATGATATTGGCCATATCATGTCACTTTATGATTTGCATGTGATGTTTGTCATGTTTACATCTTATTTGCTTAGAACGACGGTAGCATAAATAAGATGATCCCTCACAATAATTTCAAGAAAGTGTTCCCCCCTAACTGTGCACCGTTGCTAAGGTCCGTTGTTCCGAAGCACCACGTGATGATCGGGTGTGATAGGTTCTAACATTCGCATACAACGGGTGTAAGCCAGATTTACACATGCAATACACTTAGGTTAACTTGACGAGCCTAGCATGTACAGACATGGCCTCGGAACACGGAAGACCGAAAGGTTGAACATGAGTCGTATAGTGGATACGATCAACATGAAGATGTTCACCGATGATGACTAGTCCGTCTCACGTGATGATCGGACACGGCCTAGTTGACTCGGATCATGTATCACTTAGATGACTAGAGGGAAGTCTATCTAAGTGGGAGTTCATTGAATAATTTGATTAGATGAACTTAATTATCATGAACATAGTCAAAAGGTATTTGCAAATTATGTCGTAGCTCACGCTTTGGTTCTACTGTTTTAGATATATTCCTAGAGAAAATTTAGTTGAGAGTTGACAGTAGCAATTATGCGGACTGGGTCCGTGAACTGAGGATTGTCCTCATTGCTGCATAGAAGGGTTATGTCCTTAATGCACCGCTCAGTGTGTTGAACCTCGAGCATCGTCTGCAGATGTTGGGAAACATCTGACATACACGTTTTGATGACTACGTGATAGTTCAGTACGTAATACTAACGGTTTAGAATTGTGGCACCAAAGACGTTTTTGAAACGTCGCAGAACATATGAGATGTTCCAAAGACTGAAATTGGAATTTCAGACTAGTGCCCACGTCAAGAGGTATGAGACCTCTGACAAGTTTCTTAAGCCTGCAGACTAAGGGAGAAAAACTCAATCATTGAGCATGTGCTCAGATTGTATGAGTACTGCAATCGCTTGAATCGAGTGGGAGTTAATCTTCCAGATGAGATAGTGATGGTTCTCCATAGTCAATGCCACCAAGCTATTGGAGCTTTGTGATGAACTATAACATATCAGGGATAGACATGATGATCCTTGAGCAACTCGCGATGTTTGACACCGCGAAAGTAGAAATCAAGTAGGAGCATCAATTGTTGATGTTTAAACCACTAGTTTCAAGAAGGGCAAGGGAAAGAAGGGATACTTCATGAGATGGCAAATCAGTTGCTGCTCTAGTGAAGAAACCCAAGGTTGAACCAAACCCGAGACTAAGTGCTTCTATAATGAGGGGAACGGTCACTGAAGCAGAACTACCCTAGATATTTGGTAGATGAGAAGGCTGGCAAGGTCGATAGAAGTATTTTGGATATATGTCATATTATTGTGTACTTTACTAGTACTCCTAGTAGCACCAGGGTAATAAATACCGGTTCGGTTGCTAAGCGTTAGTAACTCGAAATAAAAGGCTGCGGAGACTAGCTAAAGGTGACATGACGATATGTGTTGGAAGTGTTTCCAAGGTTGATGTGATAAAACATCGCACGCTCCCTCTACCATCGGGATTGGTGTTAAACCGAAATAATTGTTATTTGGTGTTTGCGTTGAGCATAGACATGATTGGATTATGTTTATCGCCACACGGTTATTCATTTAAGGAGAATAATGGTTACTCTGTTTATTTGAATAATACCTTCAATGGTCTTGCACCTAAAATGAATGGTTTATTGAATCTCGATCGTAGTGATACACATGTTCATGCCAAAAGATATAAGATAGTAATGATAGTACCACGTACTTGTGGCACTGCCATTTGAGTCATGTTGGTATAAAATGCATGAAGAAGCTCCATGTTGATGGCTCTTTGGACTCACTCGTTTTTGAAAAGATTGAGACATGTGAACCATGTCTATTGGTAGATATGCATGAAGAAACTCCATGCAGATGGATCGTTTGGACTCACTTGATTTTGAATCACTTGAGACATGCAAATCATACCACATGGGCAAGATGACTGAAAGGCCTCGTTTTTAGTAAGATGGAACAAGAAAGCAACTTGTTGGAAGTAATACATTTTGATGTGTGCAGTCCAATGAGTGCTGAGGCACACAGTGGATATCGTTATGTTCTTACTTCACAGATGATTTGAGTAGATGTTGAGTATATTTAATTGATGAAACACAAGTCTGAATTATTGAAAGGTTTAAGTAATTTCAGAGTGAAGTTGAAGATCATCGTGACAAGATGATAAAATGTCTATGATATGATCATAGAGATGAATATCTGAGTTACGAGTTTGGCACACAATTAAGACATTGTGGAAATTGTTTCACAACTAATACCGCCTGGACCACCATAGTGTGATGGTGTGTCCGAACATCACAACTGCACCCTATTGGATATGGTGCATACCATGATGTCTCTTATCGAATTACCACTATCGTTTATGGGTTAGGAATTAGAGAGAACCACACTCACTTTAAATAGGGCACCACACAATTCCGTTGAGACGACACCGTATGAACTATGGTTTAGAGAAATCTAAGTTGTTGTTTCTTAAAAGTTTGGGGCTGCGATGCTTATGTGAAAAAGTTTCAGGCTGATAAGCTCGAACCCAAAGCGGATAAATGCATCTTCATAGAATACCCAAAAATAGTTGGGTATACCTCCTATTTCAGATCCGGAAGCAAAAGTGATTGTTTCTAGAAACGGGTCCTTTCTCGAGGAAAAGTTTCTCTCGAAAGAATTGAGTGGGAGGATGGTGGAGACTTGATGAGGTTATTGAACCGTCACTTCAACTAGTGTGTAGCAGGGCACAGGAAGTTGTTCCTGTGGCACCTACACCAATTGAAGTGGAAACTTATGATAGTGATCATGAAACTTTGGATCAAGTCACTACCAAACCTCATAGGTCGACAAGGATGCATACTACTTCAGAGTGGTACGTAATCCTGTCTTGGAAGTCATGTTGCTAGACAGCAATGAACCTACGAGCTATAGAGAAGTGATGGTGGGCCCAGATTCCGAAGAATGGCTCGAGGCCATAAAATCCGAGAGAGGATCCATGTATAAAAGAAAGTATAGACTTTGAAAGAACCACTTGATGGTCGTAAGGCTGTTGGGTGCAGATGGATTTTAAAAGGAAGACAGACAATGATGGTAAGTGTCACCATTAAGAAAGCTCGACTTGTCGTTAAGATGTTTCCCGACAAGTTCAAGGAGTTGACTACGATGAGACTTTCTCACTCGTAGCGATGCTAAGAGTCTGTTGGAATTATGTTAGCAGTTACTGCATTATTTATGAAATCTTGCAGATAGGATGTAAAAAACATTGTTTCCTCGACATTTTTCTTGAGGAAAGGTTGTATGTGATACAACCAGAAGGTTTTGTCAATCCTGAAAGATGCTGACAAGTATGCAAAGCTCCAATAATCCTTCTAAGGACTGGAGTAAGCATCTCGGAGTTGGAATGTATGCTTTGATGAGATGATCAAAGATTTTGGGTTTATACAAAGTTTATGAGTAACTTGTATTTCCAAAGAAGCGAGTGGGAGCACTATAGATTTTTTGATGAGTATATGTTGTTAACATATTGTTGATTAGAAATGATGTAGAATTTCTAGAAAGCATGCAAGGTTATTTGAAAGGTGTTTTTCAATGGAAAATCTGGATTAAGCTACTTGAACATTGAGCATCAAGATCTATAAGGATAGATCAAAAATGCTTAATAGTACTTTCGAATGCCGTGACAAGATTTTGAAGGAGTTCAAAATAGATCTGCAAATAAGGAGTTCTTAGCTGTGTTACAAGGTGTGAATATTGAGTAAGACTCAAGACCTGACCACGGTAGAAGAGAGAGAAAGGACGAAGGTCTTCCCCTATGCTTTAGACGTAGGCTCTATAGTATGCTATGTTGTGTACCGCACCTGAAGTGTGCGTTGCCATGAGACAGTCAAGGGGTACAAGAGTGATCCAGGAATGGATCACACGACAGCGGTCGAACTTATCCTTAGTAGCTAGTGGACTAAGGAATTTTCTCGATTATGGAGGTGGTAAAAGAGTTCGTCGTAAAGGGTTACGTCGATGCAAACTTTGACACTAATCCGGATGACTCTGAGTAGTAAACCGGATTCGTATAGTAGAACAGTTATTTGGAATAGCTCCAAGTAGCGCGTGGTAGCTGCATCTACAAGATGACATAGAGATTTGTAAAGCACACATGGATCTGAAAGGTTCAGACTCATTGACTAATAAACCTCTCTCACAAGCAAGATATGAACAAACCCCATGGGTGTTGGATTCATTGCAACCACATAGTGATGTGAACTAGATTATTGACTCTAGTGCAAGTGGGAGACTGTTGGAAACATGCCCTAGAGGCAATAATAAAATGGTTATTATTGTATTTCCTTGTTCATGATAATTGTCTATTGTTCATGCTATAATTGTATTAACCGGAAACCATAATACATGTGTGAATACATAGACCACAACATGTCCCTAGTAAGCCTCTAGTTGACTAGCTCGTTGATCAATAGATGGTTATGGTTTCCTGACCATGGACATTGGATGTCATTGATAACGGGATCACATCATTAGGAGAATAATGTGATGGACAAGACCCAATCCTAAGCCTAGCACAAGATCGTATAGTTCGTCTGCTAAAGCTTTTCTAATGTCAAGTATCATTTCCTTAGACCATGAGATTGTGCAACTCCCGGATACCGTAGGAATGCTTTGGGTGTACCAAACGCCACAACGTAACTGGGTGGCTATAAAGGTGCACTACGGGTATCTCCAAAAGTGTCTGTTGGGTTGGCACGAATCGAGACTGGGATTTGTCACTCCGTGTAAACGGAGAGGTATCTCTGGGCCCACTTGGTAGGACATCATCATAATGTCCACAATGTGACCAAGGAGTTGATCACGGGATGATGTGTTACGGAACGAGTAAAGAGACTTGCCGGTAACGAGATTGAACAAGGTATCGGGATACCGACGATCGAATCTCGGGCAAGTACTATACCGGTAGTGTTGGGGATATCACTACTAGGTGTAAACCGGCCTATCTGGGCCGGGTTAACTTCGTCAGTAGTTAAGTATGTTAAAGCCCAAGAAGGCAGAGGAGGGCTCAAGGCCCATGGTCGGTTCAAGGCCTGTAGCCGTAAACCGGCGTTGGTATTTAACTTGTATTATAAGTTAGGAATAAGTAGAGACCAAACCGGACACATCTATGAGCCGGTATTGGGACTCTGTGAACCGACGGGCGTCACCCGTGTATATAAGGGGACAACCCGGCGGCAGTTCAAGGACAACAAACAACAACTCGAGACATAGGCGAAGCTTGTTTGCTCCCTAGTCATCGAAACCCCATCAATTCCATCACAACTAGACGTAGGCTTTTACCTTCATCGAAGGGGCCGAACTAGTATAAACTCTCTTGCGTCCCTGTGTCCGCTTTAACCCCTTCAAGCTAACCCGTCGCGATGGCTCCACGACTAAGTCCTTTCTCTAGGACATCTGCCATGACAAAACCACGACAGTTGGCGCCCACCGTGGGGCTATCGCACGATGGTTTCAAGTTCTTGGAGGGCCATTTTGAAGGACTCGAGGGCTACGCCGTAGGCCGGATGACTAAGAGTCGTCGCGGCAAGCTTTACATCGACGATGCAGGCTGGGGCCCCGAGGCCGGCTCAGTTGAGTACGGGTACCGGGTCCCCTTTGGTGGCATACACGTTTTCATCGGCAAGATCGGAGAACCGGGCCGTGCGCCGGATATCTGCATCGACCTCGTCGAAACGGCTCAGCATGCGCGATCTGCCCGGGTTAAACCGGCCATGAAGCATGCCTTCGTGGGAGTCATTCATGGAGGAGGTCATGAGGATGGATCGGGATCTGGCGGCGAGACCGTCATTTACTCCGGCGATGAGTCATCAACCGAAGAAACCGAATCTCTTTATCAGCTACAAGATGGCCGGATTAGGGGCTATTCCGATGGCGACAGTATTCCGGACCCCTCTGATCTGCCCAACCGAGTTGGAATATTCATGGCCGGCACACAAGCAGCGCTTCATTCTTCGACCGCTGCGGTAACAACCTCCGGTTCAGCAGCGGCGACGGTTGCCGGGGCAGGAGGACCTGTGCGCCCGCCGGCTCAAGTTCTATCAGAGCTATTTGATGCATTGGTTGTGCTTATGGCGGAAGCTAATCCGGCGGATCAGGATGTCCACAATGCAAAGATTGCAAAGGTAAGGGAACAGATCACCAGGCTAAGGCGGACCTAGCAGCTGAGGATACCAGGATGGCCACAGAGCGGGCCGCTCTAGACGCACAAGCCTACAGGCTCATGTTGGACCAGAACGCGTCGCATGAAGTCATGAGGAGGAAGTACCAATCCCGTTTGCCTCTGGTTTTCGAGGCCAGAGACCTTTTCAACACCCCAGGAGCAGGAACCAGTAATCCGCTGGAGGGAAACCGGGCGGAAGCTCCTGGGACCGGTGCGCCGGTTCAGCCTCGTCAGATGGACCCGCCTCGTCAAAACACCGTTATACCGCAGGCTGTTTCAACACCCCCGGGTCACTACTCCAACCCAATGGACAATCTCGTCGCCGCTGCTACACGGCTGGAGGCCATTCCAATTGAAGGTGACACACCACAGGCGATAGAGACGCGACGGGTCAAGGAGCTTCTTAGAACAGCTTTGGACCAACAGGAAGCATACTCGTACAGCTGCGACCGGATCCACTCGACCCCTCGCCCAAGCCGGAGCTATAGCAGGCGTATGGAGGAACCGGCAGTGTCAAGTAATGAACGACGTGGAGCACCCTACGGCAACAACCCGACGGGTGGTGCTGATAACGCTCAGGAAGTGGTGGACCGGGCCCGAGCACGCATGGAGGCCGAGTTAGCCGCACAATATCAGGCTCGGCAGCTTACGCCGGTTCGTCCAACTATTTTGGTCGAACCCGGTGTTACTTCTAGCTCTTTGGGGGTGCCTTGCCTTGTCCCCGCTTTACGCAATGTGCACCTGCCCAAGGATTTCAAGGGCCCGCGCAAGGTACCAAATTACACGGCGGATCAACCCCCAGAGACATGGGTGGAGAGCTATGAGATGGCCATGGAGATGCTGGATTTGGATGATGCGGCATGTGCAAAGTACTTCACCATGATGCTTGAAGGAACGGCCCGCACTTGGTTAAAAAGCTTACCGGCCAATTCTATCAGTTCATGGGCCCAATTACGAGCCCGGTTTATCAATAATTTCAAGGATACATGTAAGCAGCCCATGTCGATAGTAGACTTAGCTGCCTGTGTCCAGGAGGAAGGAGAATCGACGACTCATTGGGTGCGTCGGGTCTCACAAGTGTTGCATTCATCAGACCGCATCAACGCTGACACCGCAGTCTTAACCCTAGAAGGCAACTGCCGGTTTGGGCCCCTAAAGCTGAAGTTGGGACGGATGAAGCGCCATTGCACTGACATGGGGACCCTCATGGCTGCTTTGGCAAAGTATGCTGATTCTGATAGTACCAAGGATCCCGAATCTGATGATGACAAGGCAGGGAAGGGAAAGAGGAACAGCAACTCCAAAGGTCAGCAACATCACTGGGCAGGCAATGGTGGTGGAGGCAAGCGTAAAGCGGATGGTAACATGGACTTTGTGGCTAATACCAACGCGCAGGACAATGGCCAGCGACGCAAGGGTAAACCGAAAAATCACTGTGGGGCACCCAACCCTAACCCGGACCGCCTAAATTATCTGCTGAGCCAGCCCTGTCCAAGTCATGGGACGAAGGAGGTGCCACCAAACCACCTTTGGAAGGATTGCTTCATTATGCAGGAGTTCAAGAATTCCAATGCTTTCTGGTATGATCACGGCTCCAGCGGTGGCTCAGGATCCGGGCCGGGTTACGGTGGAGCAAATTCCGGTTCAGGGTTTAATGGTAATCCGGGCGGACATAACAGTCAAAATAATCAGAACAACTAAGGTGGTTACAACCAGCAGCAGCAACAGTCAGGTTACCAGAGCAACCCAAAGTAGTTGAATAGTGGGCAGTACCATGTCTTTACCACTAGCTTGGACAAGCGAGACCGGAAGGTTTAGAGGTGGGCAGTCAACTCTGTTGAACCGGCCGTGCCCCGTTATCTACGCTGGTCTGAACAGCCAATCATATGGAGCAGAGAGGATCACCCTCCCCAGGTTGATAATCCAGGTCAGTTGGCTCTGGTGGTGGCGCCTCAGGTGGGAGGTTACAAGTTCACCAAAGTGCTCATGGATGGAGGGAGCAGCATTAATATCTTGTACTATGAGACCTTCCGTCGTATGGGACTAACAGATAAAAATCTCAAACCGTCTAATACGGTGTTCCACAGTGTGGTACTTGGCAAGTCAGCATACCCTGTTGGTAAGATAGCTCTGGGAGTGGCCTTTGGAGATGATCATGATTCCAGGTCGGAAACATTGACGTTTGAAGTAGTGAAAATCCAAAGTCCATATCACGCCCTGTTTGGGCGACCAGCCTACGCCAAGTTTATGGCACGGCCCTGTTATGTGTATTTGCAGTTCAAGATGCCGGGTCACAAGGGGACAATAACGGTTCACGGAAACCGTAAAATTGCTTTGGAATGCGAGGAAGGAGATGCGGCCTATGCAGAGTCGGTTTGTGCCACCGAGGAGCTGAAGTATTATAAGGACAACGTTGATCCGACGGACATGACTCCATTAAAGAAGCCAACTACAGAGCATGATCCGGCCCTGAAGTTCAAATCGGCACCAGAAATTAAGCTTGTTGACTTCGTACCTGGCGATTCGTCCAAACAGTTCAGCATCAGTGCCAACTTGGATCCAAAATAGGAAAGCACGCTCATCGAGTTCATCCGTGAGAATCGGGACATTTTTGCATGGAAGCCCTCTGACATGCCAGGTGTACCGAGGCAACTCGCTGAGCACACCCTTAATGTGGATCCTAAATACAAACCGGTGAAACAGTTCCTCCACCGGTTTAATGTAGAAAGACGCAAGGCGATTGGAGAAGAGGTAGCCAGGCTCTTAGCAGCTGGCTTTATTGTTGAAGTTTTTCACCTTGAATGGCTTGCCAATCCGGTGCCGGTCCTTAAGAAAAACGGCACCTGGCGCATGTGTGTGGATTACACAGATCTTAATAAGGCTTGTCCAGCAGATCCTTTTGCCCTCCCCCGTATTGATCAAATTATTGATGCTACGACGGGTTGTGAGCGTTTAAGTTTTTTGGATGCATATTCTGGCTATCATCAGATCAAAATGGCAGTTAAGGACCAGGAGAAGATGGCATTCATAACTCCCTTTGGGGCCTTCTGCTATGTGTCTATGCCCTTTGGGCTCAAGAGTGCCCAGGCAACTTATCAACGATGTGTACAAAATTGTCTTCACAAGCAGATTGGCCGTAATGTACATGCTTACGTGGATGATATCGTGGTTAAGTCCAGGGAGAAGGAGACTCTGGTTGACGATTTGAAGGAAACCTTTGATAACCTGAGGACGTACAAGATGTTGTTTAATCCGGCCAAGTGTGTCTTTGGTGTACCGGCAGGCAAGTTATTGGGTTTTCTGGTGTCCAACAGGGGAATTGAGGCTAATCCGGAGAAGATCACAGCCATCACCTCCCTGGCTAAACCGAAGTGTATCAATGATGTTCAACGCCTGGCAGGCCGGATTGCTGCATTAAGCCGGTTTATCAGCCGCCTTGGTGAGAAGGCAATCCCTTTGTATCAGATGTTGAAGAAGACGGATCAGTTCGTCTGGAGTTCCGCTGCTGATGAAGCGTTTGAGGACTTAAAGCGGCAATTGGTCAATCCGCCTGTGCTCGCCGCTCCCGTTGACAAGGAGCCATTATTACTATATGTTCTGCTAATGCTCGTGCGGTCAGTGTGGCTATTGTGGTGGAGTGAAAGGAGGCAGGTAAGGAGCATCCAGTTCAACGTCCGGTCTATTATATCAGCGAGGTACTCATTGAATCCAAGCAAAGGTATCCGCATTGGCAGAAGCTAGTATACGGAGTTTTTATGGCAAGTCGGAAGCTTAAGCAATACTTCCAAGGGCACCCAATTACGGTGGTCAGTTCTGCTCCTTTGGGGGATATCATCCAGAACCGAGAAGCGACTGGTCGGATTGCCAAGTGGGCTATAAAGCTCGGGCCGCACGGATTGAAGTATGTGCCTCGGACGGCGGTTAAGTCTCAAGCACTTGTTGATTTCATCAATGATTGGACGGAACTGCAAGCACCTGAAGAAAAGCCGGATCACACATATTGGACCATCCATTTTGACGGATCCAGGCAATTGGAAGGCTCGGGGGCTGGAGTCGTATTAACTTCCCCACGAGGTGATAAGTTTTGTTATGTTCTCCGCTTAATGTTCCCTTGTACTAACAATGCAGCTGAGTATGAAGCCTTGCTCCATGATCTTCGGATGGCTAAGGAGATGAATCTAAGTCGAGTTAAGTGCTTCGGTGACTCGGACCTCGTGGCTCAACAAGTATCTGGCACTTGGGATTCCAAGGACCCACTCATGGCAGCGTATCATCGTGAGGTGGATATTATTGCAGGTCACTTTAAAGGCTATCAGGTGGACCACGTGGACCGGCGGAAGAATGAAGCGGCAGACGCTCTAAGCCGGCTGGGCTCTCAGCGCAAACCGGTTCCGCCCAATGTTTTTTTGGATGTGCTGCACAACCCATCGGTCAAGCTCCCTGGTGAAGCGGATTTGGCTATTCCTGATCCGGAGGCTCAATTGGTGGCAGCTCTTCATGATTGGATGCTTCCTTATCTGGCGTACATGAACCGGGGCGAGTTACCAGAGGATGAGACTCTGGCTCGACAGATAATCCGACGGTCCAAGTCCATGACTATTGTCAATGGCGAGTTGCATCATTGCAGTGTATCAGGGGCGTTTCAACGCTGTGTGTCTCCTGAAGAAGGCTGTGAAATTTTGCGTGAGATCCACGAAGGAGATTGTGGTCACCACGCCGGTTCAAAATCTTTGGTAGCTAAAGCGTTTCGCCATGGCTTCCATTGGTTAACTGCTCATGCTGATGCGGAGGATCTGGACAGACGATGTGACGGTTGCCAAAAATTTTCAAGACGTGCTCATGTGCCGGCTCAAGAATTGAGAATGATTCCAATTACTTGGCCGTTTTCAACTTGGGGGCTGGATATGGTTGGGCCTTTCAAAAGGTCCAAAGATAAGAAGACTCACCTCTTGGTGGCGGTTGACAAGTTTACAAAGTGGGTGGAGGCAGAACCTGTTAGCAAGTGTGATGCAGCCACGGTGGTTCAGTTCATCAAAAAAGTGATTTTCCAGTTTGGCTTTCCACACAGTATCATCACAGATAATGGTGCCAATTTGTCCAAGGGTGCCATGAAGGAGTTCTGTGACCGGGAGCACATCTGGCTTGACGTTTCATCCGTAGCACACCCACAGTCCAATGATCAAGCAGAAAGGGCTAATCAAGAGATTTTGAGAGGCATCAAGCCCCGGCTTATGGTTCCTTTGTAGAGAACACCGGGTTGTTGGGTATAAGAATTACCATCTGTGTTATGGAGCATCAATACCACACCCAACAGATCAACAGGATACACACCATTCTTCATGGTCTATGGAGTGGAGGCGGTTCTCCCCAGTGATATCCGTCATGATTCACCTCGTGTGACGACTTATGTTGAAGCGGACAACGAGACAGCATAGCAAGATGCTTTGGACCGGTTGGATGAAGAGCGTGCCATAGCAACTGCTCGCTCAGCGATTTACCAACAGGATCTTCGTCGTCATCACAGTCGCCAAGTTAAAACCAGAACCTTTCAAGAGGGAGATTTGGTGCTTCGGCTCATCCAAGACCAGACTGATATGCATAAGCTATCCCCACCTTGGGAGGGACCTTTTGTGGTCAGCAAGAATTTGCACAACGGGTCATACTATCTGATCAATATTCGAGAGCATAAAGACTCACGTACATCAGAGGAAGAGACCAACAGGCCGTGGAATATAGCTCATCTTCGGCCTTACTATACCTGAGCCATTGGCTCCACTTATGTACATATTACGATGATGTATATATTATAATTAAATATAATAAACCGGAACCTCAGCTAAAGAGGGGTATTTGTTCTTTTACATCATGTGTGGTTACACGGAGTTGTTCTAAAGCGGCCTCCGGTTTACCCCTTGAGTTAGCTTTTCAAAAGCATCATGTTATATCACTTGGGGGCTTGGTCGTGTCCGAACCAATGCAATACCTCTTGATAGGCGAAAGCCACCAGATCACTTGGGGACTTGGTCACGTCTGAACCAGTCATGCCTCTTGATCGGCCTAAAGCCACAAAATCACTTGGGGGCTTGGTCGAACCCGAACCATTGCCATGCCACTTGATCGGCATAAATGCCACGGTTTCATTTGGGGACCTGGCTGACTTGAACTATAGCTACACCTATCGGGAGCTCGGTCGTGTCCGACCATGGTAACGCCATCTGATCAGCTCAAATAAGCCTCTTTTTGCAAACGGTTTTGTCATTGCTTTTGCTTCACATTTTTCTTTGAAAGATATTTCTTTCTTTTTATTGTGTTTTTTAAACCGACAAAGTTTTAAGCCGGTTTAAACTGTCAATTGACGGAACACGGTTCATTTTTAATCCGGAGACTATTTGCCCGGTTTGATTTTTTTTGTTAACATCCTATTACGGAGTAACACGGTGTTTATTATAACCCAGCACGGTTTACATGGTAAAACGGCATCATATATATACAGGAGCTGTTATCTCCTCCAACGGTGTGGGTTTATAAAACTCCGCTTCAAGATTGGCCAAGCCAACTTCACGCCCAACGATGACAGGTATTATGTATCTCAAAAATTTGGTCATATACTTAAAAATTTCGGATGTTTTGATTTCATGTATGGAGACATCATATTCCGCCTGACGGTACAACCGCGGTGGCACTTTAAGATTTTTTATTGCAGAAAGTACTTTGGAAAGTTCATCACCCAAAGGAAGAGCAAGTTGTAGTAATTATGCACGAAGGCATATCAACATCAAAAGTATCAGCTAGCCTATTACAAGGCAACACGGTGCCCACAATAAGATCATTGTGTCTCGCAAGGGAAAAGCAGTTTTAAACCGGCTTCCGGTTCAAGCTTGGTCACCAGCTTGGCCTGATGGTTGTGGATCATCCTGCGCCGCTTCAGCTTCAGTTTCTCTACCCAGCGGCTGGAAATCAACAGTTGTTCAGTCGATTCCCATTAATGCTTGAAAGACAGCTTCATCATGGATCAGCAACGACGGGTCAATATCGGGAGCGTAAGTATGCTTACGGATTGGAGGGATAAGATTTTCCGCTTCATGAATTGGTGCAGCTATTCGCTTGTTTTGATTGTCATATTGGGCTTGATAATGAGACAAGTCCGCTTCTTCAGCCAATTGACAAGCTAGCGGACGCACCTCCCGGTTTATTGCTCGCAGATCCGCTTCACTAAACTCTGACCCGTCTTCCTTCAAGCTGGGATAGCCCTGAGCCGCTTCAATAGGATCAAAATCCGGCACCCAAGATTTTGCCCGGATTAAGGCATTGATCGCACCGGTTCGAGCAGCAGATTTCTTCAGCTCTTCAACCCGGGCAGGAAGCACCGACAGTTTCATCAGAGTGTTCTGAATCAAAGTGGGCACCGGCTTGTTGTGGGATGCAGTACAGATGATCCGCTGTGCACCAGTGTATAGTTGTTCGATCAACGTGTAGGCAGCTTTCAATTTTTTCCGCACATCTGACCCCAAGTGACCAATGCGTGTCCCTGAAATATCACCAAGGGTTAACAAACCGGTAGCTCTGTAAGACGGCAGAATCAATTCAAAAATCAAACCGGCTTACCAAAGATAGCAGCGGTCATGGCATGCACGTGCCGCTTTATGTTGGTTAGTTCATCTACTACCGGTTTTAGTGCAGCCTTGGTGTCTTCTGCTCGTTTGGTTAAAGCGGATTTTTCAGTAGCCCAATCCGCCCGCTCCTTCTTGAAATCCTTCTTAAGTTGTTCCATGACGCTTAAGGCGCTGGTCAATTCCTCTTTTGCTTTTGAGGTTTTAGTCTATTGGGACTTCAGATTTTCTTGGAGATCGGCGATTTGGGTCTCTTTTGTCTTCAGCTCAGCCTGCATACAGACAGTTATATGATTCAGCAAGCAGTACAAGAATTGAAGCACCAACCACATAACAAGTTATGCACTTGGTGCTTGGGGGCTAATGCCTATTTGATCGTCATCTTTCAATTGATTATAAAGTCCCAAGCTCAATACAAGTATTCAACTTGGCACTTGGGGGCTAATGGCTATTTGTTCAAAAAAGTTCTGATGCGGAGATATTAATTACTTAAGTCCCGGTTTAACTACACTAAGTTAAACCGGCCCTTGGGGGCTACATCAGCAAATTTTGAGGCATTAAGATTTATATTAGTAAGTCCCGGTTTGAAAGAAGATTACAAACCGGCCCTTGGGGGCTAGGAGAGTCAGCAAGAATTGAAGCATACAAGCATGAAAGAGCATATGGAAGTTACCTCATATTTATCTTTCATCATGTTAACCAGACCGGCTTCATAGTCACGACTGGTATACAGCCGGTTCAGATAGCCGGAATGGATGTCTTGGGCGTTCAGAGCAGCGTAAGTCGCCAGATCAACATTCCACTTGCCTTTGCCAAAGGCAGCAAATTCTTCCTTGGCAGTATGTTTAGACAAAGCGATAGGATTGCCTGGCTCTGTGCGACCAATGCCAGTAATGACAACCTCATCATCCTTGGCATCACTGGTTTGAACTGGGGCCGTTGGCTTATCAGTAGGCTTTGTTGGATTGGTGGATTTCTCAATCCGGATGGGGCTTGTGGGCTGGTTGACAGGACTTGAGGTATCAATAGGCCTCTCTTTAGCAATAAGATCGTCATCTCGCTGCGGTGGATCATTGGGTATGTCTTCAGGAATACCCGCTTCAAGATCTGGTGTTTTGCCCGGTTCAGGGACGGCATCCTCCTCGGCCGCTTTATCCAGGCGAGCCTTCTTGCTCGGCCTAGGCTTGGCCCTGAAAGGAATAACAAAGTCAAATACAGCATATGTTCCAAGGTGATGTACCGGAAATATTAAGATAAGTATGGCTTACCCAAGCACCGTTTTGAGCGGTGGCAGCTGAGTGGCCGATGACTCGCCAGAGGATGAGTGGGAAGTAACCTGATAATCGGAGTCAGATGGATTAAGAGGTTGACGAAAACAGCCCGCTTTACGACAAGCACTGACAAGAAAATTAGAGACCTTTGAACGGCGTTTCTGAACCGGACTGTTCGGTAAACCGGTGGAGGTAACTACCTGGCCGCTGTGCCGGGTTGTGCGGCGAGCTTCGTGCTGTTGGGTCTTCATAAGAAATTTGGGATCCAAGTAAGCGAGAGGATGAGAAAATTTAACTTTCCGGTTTGCCTGACGGATTTTTAGTGAAGGCAAAGGTTCTGAATCGGAAGAGAGAATAATTACCTCTGCAGCATCAGCATGGCTGGCTTCGGCATCATCCTGACAAATATCACCATCAATAAGATGCATGAAAAATAAGCCAAGTGAGTCAAGCCCTACCTCAAGGTCCGGATTATCCACATCATCATTAGGGGCCAGATTAGAGGATGCAGTGGTTCTTTTCCTGTGGGCAGTCTTCTTCACAGCTTTAGTCTTTTGCCGGGTTGATCTTTCCGGTTTGTTTGGTTTTTCTGGTTTCTCCTGTGGCAGTTTCTTGGTCCAAAACAGATCATTGCCCTGGTTACACAGACACTGATATTAAACAATGACCAGACTTATCAATAACTGGTTCAGCAAAAGGAAAAATCAAACTCTTACAACTGGCGGTTTGTTGGTGGCATAGAAGGGAAGTAGGCCGGTTTTAGCACAGATGTGTTCCGGTTCATTCAGCATCTTATTCACAGCTTCTGTGATTTCTTTGTCGGTGAGCTGGATGTTAGCATGTCGCAGTGGGTCATCAACACTGCCAGTATACTCGCACATCAAACCGGAGCGCTGACTAAGGGGTAGTATGCTCCATTATATCCAACATCGAGCGAGATCAACCCCTGTTAAACCGTTGGCCATGAAGGCTCTGAGCTTGGACAGTTGAGGAGCGTATTTGCTTCTCTCCTTGGCAGTCAACCTTTGCGGAAAGGGGTGTGTATTGCTAAGCCGCTCTGGACGAAAGCCAGGCAAAGGATTTTCACCAGCAGGGGAGGTGTCTTTGCAATAGAACCATGTTTGATTCCACTCTTTGGGGTGGCTATGCAGCTTGGCATGAGGGTATGTGACCTCTTTCCTTTTCTGAATTGCCACACCGCCCAATTCCGTATTGGAACCATCAGAAAACTCAGTACGACGGTTTAGATGGAAACAGTCTCTGAACAACTCCACTGTGGGCTCCTCTTGAAAGAACGCCTCACAGAGCACTTGGAAGTGACACATGTTTGTAACAGAGTTGGGACCAGTGTCTTGTGGGTGGAGTTGAAAATCGGCTAAAACGTCCCGATAAAATTTAGAACCGGGCGGCTTAAAGCCCCGGGCTAAGTGATCTACGAAAACGACAACCTCTCTTTCTTGAGGTGTGGGAGGGCATTCTTTGCCAGGAACCCTCCAATGGATGGTATCTTTGCTGCCTAAGGTGCCGATCAGGACTAAATCGTCCAGTTGAGCCTTTGTGACGCGAGAAGGAACCCAGTTGCACTCATATACTTGCTTGGCCATGATGAAATCTACAAGGTAGGTGATCCCGGTTCAAAAATGCATTGATTAAGGTACATTGGTATGTGCAATGTTAAACCGGAGACAGATCTATCAAAACCGGAGTTTTATGAAGCAACAACATCTGGCGGTTCAACAAGGGGACTAATGGTATATACCGGTTTGGCAATTTTTTCTACAAAGTTAAACCGCCTGGTCTAAACATTAAAGCAGATGAGTAAGTTTACAGAAACAGATTTCACAAGACTTCTCTGTCACGACCGGTTTTCCGGACATAAATTTCCAGAAAATGGCTGTTGTGCTCACCAGCCCCAGGATTACTGTTAGCTGATGAGGCACCAACTTGTTACAGAAATTCCAAGCAAAAGTACAAAATGTGTAGTACAAGACCATTGTGTCCTATGAGTACATCAAATGGTTTTCTAGTGGTCGATGGCGGAAGCGGTTTCTGAATCATCAGTGTATGGGACTCCATTTCCCACGGGAACAGCTGACCAGGTTAACTCCTATCTTCGCGAGGCTGCTATCACCGTTGCTTAGTTTCCGGGGCTGTCACCGCAACGCTCCTCTCCATGCAGAAATCTGGCCAAGACAATAGCCAGGGACAAGCCAGTGAGTACTTTGAATGTACTCGCAAACATTATGAACACTGGGATAATATAATTGATAATCGTGCACTGAAATATTCTATGATCACATCATCAGTCACAAATAAAATATCTTTTATGCATGCAAGCAGGTTATTTATATGCAACATGAATAAGCAATAATGGAGTGGGAAATAAAATGCCGCAGTCGGGCGTCTGTGCGACACCACATAAAGGGCTTACAAAGTAAATAAATAACAAGCAATGCCATAGTCGGGCGTCTGAGCGACACCACATAAAGGGCTTAAAAAGAAATGCCACAGTCGGGCGTCTAAGCGACACCACATAAAGGGCTTAAAATAAATGCCACAGTCGGGCGTCTGAGCGACACCACATAAAGGGCTTAAAAAGAAATGCCACAGTCGGGCGTCTAAGCGACACCACAAAAAGGGCTTAAAAGAAATGCCACAGTCGGGCGTCTGAGCGACACCACATAAAGGGCTTAAAAAGAAATGCCACAGTCCGGCATCTAAGTGACACCACATAAAGGGCTTAAAAAGAAATGCCACAGTCGGGCGTCTAAGCGACGCCACATAAAGGGCTTAAAAGAAATGCCACAGTCGGGCGTCTGAGCGACACCACATAAAGGGCTTAAAAAGAAATGCCACAGTCGGGCGTCTGAGCGACACCACATAAAAGGGCTTGAGAATAAATAATCACAATGAATATCCAGGAGGTAGAACCATCCCAGGGATACTCGATAATACAATAATGCAACGGGTTAGTCCATCATAAAATAATAATCATGGTTCTCACAAGTCACCAGTCGGTATCCAAGTTTGGTTTAACAATTTCACCTTCGAAGACCGACATTAAGACCAACACTTGACCCATCCCAGACTGTAATCCTTAACCATGGACACGGCTATTCGAATAGGTTTAATCTCTGCAGAGGGTGTACTCTTTACCCATGAGTAACGGATTCCTTTAGTCCATCGGGACTAATTCCGTCTACGGCCTTTTAGTTGAAAACACGCCTAACTTGCACACACCAGCTTAACTCATCGGTGTCTGGAATCACCCACGACACTTGTTAAGCAAAACTCTAAGTGGGGAGGCTACAACCTCGCGTAGCATGGGATCAAATTTATATCGCGCGCTCTAAGGGGTGGCCTCCCGTCTCGGTCTCAACCGGAAACACCCATGCCCCCGGACCAGGTGGCATGCCTACCGGCTACAACCGATATCTTCCACCATGGCCTCTCTGTACGGTGTGTGCTTGAAAGGGGTTGACGACTTACTGAACCATACCCTACCTGCGGCAGGGACAAGTGGTAGTACATAGCAAGTATGGGGGTTACTGGAACAAGACTCGATCTGCGGTCGACTCAGGAGGTTTATAAGTTCCCTGCATGACATGTATATCAAATATATTTCAACCGACGAAATCACCACTCAATGTACCTTACCATGCCATACCGGACATAACCGTCCCGACGGGGACCGGCGACAAGCTCACGCCTACCCAAGGCCGAGGCTTTCCCGGATTCCTTTCCGGCATGCATGCAAGGCACATGAGGATGATTACCATCACAATTATATTCATTTCCAACAGCAAGGAAATCACTAATATGCTTCCATGCAAATGATCATGTCACATGAAATAACAAGTCCTCTGAAATAAGGTGGTGTTATAAACGTGTCAAATAACACACCAAAAACATTATGCCAGGGTTCAGAATGCTTGCCTTTAAGTTGTGGAGGGGTGAGGTGCTCTCCAAAACTTTTGAAAGTTTCTTCTCTCTCTCCAAAATCCTATTTTAAAATATATTTGAATTAACACACATTTCAAAAACAGTACAAAAAAGTTGTTTGGAAAATTTTCAAATAAATCTTAAAATAAACTAGACCAAATTTGAGGAAGGTAGGAAAAAGAATCAACTCATTTGGAGTTATAATTAAAAAGTTATAGCCAGTCAAAGTTCTAGTCAAATCTGTTTTTAAAATAAATGTATAAAAGAAAACGCTTCAGATAGAATACGCTTTCGGTGCAGGGTAAACGTACTCGCGAGTTTTACGCTTCCACTTATCCAGCGTGGACGGCGCGCGTCTCACTGACAGTGGGCCCGCCTGGCCCACTGGTCAGGTTTGACTGGTCTATTTCTCCCTCCTCTTCCTTTGCTCGAACGGAGGCGGGGCAACGGCGGTCGTCGCCGGCGAACGGTGGCTCCCCGCGGGTTCCAGAGGGTCTGGATGGATCCGCGACTCCAGTGCGGTCCTCCAGGTGGTCGCCAGGCCGGTGGGGACGGAGGGAGCTGCCGGCGGCGAGCTTCGCGGCGGAGGAGGCTTCGGGTGGATAGTGAGTTTGGGGCTGCGGTGGTCTCTGACCAAAATCGAGCGTGGGGTTGTACTCACGAGAGGGAGGGAGAGCTCTTGGTGGAGAGAATGGAGAGGGGGAGGCACTGGTGGTGACGGAATCGGCCGGAACTTGGCGGCGGCCGAACCGGCCGGACTCGGGGAAGAAGGCCTTCCCTGGTCGATTGGCTGCCACTGGGGGCTTCCTGGAGACCGCTTGAGGCTACCTTCGTGCGGAGACGAGCTCGGGGCTCCTTAAATAGGCGAGGCAAGGCAGTTCCGCGGCGGCCGTGGATAAGCTCTCCGGCGAACCGCCTCTCTGTAGCTAGGGCGACGTGGCGGCGACGAGGGCTAGCAGACACGCTTGCGGATGAGCTCGCACTGCTCCAGGGGCCAGGTGGCGAGTGGGAGAGGCTTGGGCAGCACTGCCCGTGGCAGAGGCGCACTGCCGACGCCGGCGTGCCGCCAAAAGTGCTCTGGCGGTGGCGCTGTAGGGCGCCAGGGCGGGCTGTCGTGTTGTGGCGAGGCGGGGAGTGCATGGCGAGGTCCTGCCATGTGGGCCAAGACAGGGGCGCGACGCGGCGGCTCGTGTGCGCGGCTGCAATTTGCGCGCTCTGGGCGCGCCCAGCGCACGCCCACCAGATGCTCGGCGAAATGCCATGGCATGCTAGGTGGCTCGGTTGGAGCTGGGGGTTAGCAGGTCTAGGTTTGGGCTTGCAAGGGGATCAGTGGACAAGCTGGTTTGGTCAGGGGATCAGGTTCACAGTGCAAACCAAAAATTCATGCCAAAACAGATCATGCGCATAAGGTGTTTGTCAAAATGCCAAGGGCACTTAGGCAAGTCTTGGAGTGGTCAAAAACTCCAGATCAGTGTCTCCTTAGATGCAAGAGAGAGTGGTAGGGTTAGTTTGGCAAAAGGAGAAACTTGTTAGTGCAAGTTTTACAAAACTTCAATTCTGGACAGGAAATAAATGGCATCATTTCATGAACCAAAAATGACCCAAAGGGTGCATGCTCCTGGACTTAAGGGTTTAACATGGAGGACTATAAGTAGGAGAAATAATTAAGGGCTAAAGAGCAAGCAAAAATATGGTTTCTGTACAATCCATCATGTTGGACCAGAATGAAGATGAGGTTGAATCACTTAAAATTTGCAAAGAACAACACCAGGTTTTTGCATAAAGTGGAATCATAGGCTATTACCATCATCCCATAATTTTGGTGGAGGCCAGAAAGAAATATTTAAATGGGTTGTAGTGCAAATTGCACTCTGGACCAGAGAAGAAAAATTGAGTGTAGAGCTCAAAATATAACATGAATAAAAGATATTTTTGTACAAAAGTGATTTAAAAACATCACATGACATCTCCAAATTTTGGTTGGAATTTTAAGTGAATTTATCAAATGGTTGTAGTTCAAATATGGCCATATAACCTTGAAAAACCATTTTTCAAGAAAATAAAGATCAAGCAATTTAATTAGGTAATTAGTTATACTGATAAAAGAAAAGTTTTTATTGAGAGGTTAACAAGTCCAATAACATATTTGAAAGGTTTTCACTTTGGGGAAAAATTCCCTAATAACAAGGGAGAAAAATGGTTCAAAAATAAAAAGGGTGCCCAGAAAATAAAGGTTTTTAATTCCTGGCAAAAAAAATTTAATTTAATAAAAAAAGGCCAAAAATTTTGGGGTGTCACAACACTACCCCCCTTAAGAAAAATCTCGTCCTCGAGATTTGTTAAAAGCTGTGTTAAGAAAATATTACGCAATAAAGATGTGGCTATAGTGAGAGGGCAATAAGTGGTGAAAAACCACAGTGTGAATACTGGTGCTGCGTGGAAAAATCTACGGTTCGGGACAAAAACGTGAGATTTCTACGCTGGATATAAATTTAGAATAACTCCTAAATTTAAATATACGCTGGTCGTACCCGAGAGCACAGTGCTCCCTCTGGCTGACAGGTGGACCCGTGGTCCACTGTCAGTCTCTTCTTCTCGCTCTGGTTCTCTCTTCTTCCTCTCTCCCGTGCGCTTTCCCGCGCTTTCTCCACCGGCGATGCCTAGCGCGTAGGGCATCTAGGCCGTACCGCGGTAGTGCGCGGCGTGCTAGCTGCCGGTGCAGCGTGCACTCACCTCGCGGGCCAGCGCGCTGTCGGCACTGCTCGCGGATTCGACTCCAAACACCGGCGATCGGCGACGAGCGGCGTTGGTGGACTTCGCCCACCGTACACCGAGCTCGAGCTATAAAACGGCCGGGGTGCCTCTCTCTTCTTCCTCACATCTGGCCTCACTTCTCCTCCTCCTTCTCCCTCCATAACTGCTTACAAAAGCTCGGTTTAGGCTCTAATGGCGGAGGCGATGCCGGACTGGTTTGCGATCCTGATATG
Source organism: Triticum urartu (assembly GCF_056163025.1). NCBI lineage: Eukaryota > Viridiplantae > Streptophyta > Magnoliopsida > Poales > Poaceae > Triticum > Triticum urartu. Next base: position 538,114,465 of record NC_141878.1, on the reverse strand, counting down.
CGTAGGGCTGGCGACACTGCTGGGGCTCTCCGTGCTCCTGTGCGCGATGATCCTCGACGAGCGTCGCGACGCTGCTGCTCCGGTGTTGGCTCTCCGCGGTGGTGGTGATCACGAGGAGTAGGTGAGGTGTGCCGGGTGCTAACCGTTGTTAGGGGGTGATTAGCTGGATGCAACACTGTTGCAAAGTTTTGCAAACAGTGTATGTGTGCGAATGGTAATGGTTGTGAGTCTGCTGCGTGGTGCTGTGTGAAATTAAATAATCCACGTCGTGAGAAGGGGCAGATGTAGCCACTCAGGGAAAAGAAATCTCACTCCAGGATTTTGCGAGGGAAAAACAGTTAATTTAAAGGAGCATAAACCACAACAAAAACTACGCACATTAGTAGAAGCCAATTAATTGACTTGTCGTACAAACTCAGGGTATCACGCATAAGTCACACACATAAATAAATGTCGCAATAATGAACACCGCAGCAACGTCTAAAATGGAAACGGTAACTGGATGGGGTCCCTAGAAAACGTCTCTGGTACTGGGATACACTCCTCTTCTATCGGGGAAAGTGGATTGACCAGTCGATGCACGTGTCTCTCCTGGTCGGGCCTTAGTGCTCTGCCGATGGCGATCTGAGGATTTAAATCTGCGAGGCTCTGGAGATAACCCATCACACGTTGGGATAAATGCTCTTGAGCGATGATGTACTGGACAAGGTTGGCCAGGACTGGGTCTCTCTCAATGCGTCCACCGGGAAAAGATGTCACTCCTCCGGGTGCTGCACGGCTCGGGAAGTAATAATACCCTCGTTCGCTGGCATAGGGTACCGCGAATCGAAGGCGAGCAAGCGCTTCGTATGCAACAGCTTCTATGGCCATATGTGCGGTTGGCATCGATTTCCCCACGAAGGAGACCTCTGTTGGGTCTTGGTTTGAGTTTACGGGAGGGATGTGCACTGCTGCCCAATATCTTGAGGTGGAAGAGGTGATCCTCGATTTGAACAGCTCGTACTGGGGTGGCTGGGTAGCGCCCATGGTACTGCAGGTAAAATCCCACAATAACTTGACAAAACTACCTGGGGTTGCATCTGGGGTTCTAAGGTAAATGCTGGGGCTCGGCATGGCAAGAAATGGTTGTGAGGATGGTGCACAAGATGAGGGGTGCTTGGCAAGGTCACGCGGTGGCCTTTTTATAGCACCGGAGCTGGGTCATTTTTACCGTGGTGAATGGTAAAGAAAATTTTCAGCTCTGTTCCAAGGGTCGAGGTCAAGCCACAGATTCACACATTTCACTATAGTGATGTGTTACTGTGGGGGTTGTCGAGGAGGTTTTTGGTAACTGTGCCTGGGATAGAAATCTTATACTGCATACTGGCGCATCCAGGCAAGGCTACTATTAAAACAGAGGCACGACAACAGGCGGCGCTTACTTACAAGGTCACACGATAACAAAGTGAGGGTACACTGGGACTCGACACTACTCGAGTGACTTAGTCTACCTCGTTTATATCCAAGCGGGCGTGCCTTGTGGATGTCGAGGCTTCTCTTCGGGTCTCGTCGTCTGAATTAGCTGGAGTGGGCTGAGGGGCTGCAGGCTCGGGGTAGCGATGAGGACCATCTCGGGGATTGCTGGCCACAACCCCGTTGGAGTGTGCTCCCAATATGCGATGAAGCACTTCTGGGGTTATCACAGCACCTTGGCCGATGGCTGGGGCATGCCTCAGGGACTCGATCGGGTGTCCAAACAGCACGACTGGGTTGTCGGCGTTGGGCTCGTTCTCTTCCCTCGCCGGGGCTCGACGAACCAGCTCTCCACGAGCTGCGATTAGATCGATAGTGATTTGATCGCATAGTTCCTCTAGTGCACTTACATAGCGCACTAGGTGCAACAACGCAGGATCTGTCTCGTGATCTCCGTTGACAACTTGGGGTGGTCTACCATACCCTTCACGTCTGGGGTAGTAGTGGAACGAGCGACAGTTAACTCTGGGCGACAAGTGCCGGAGATGAACTATAGCTTCTCGAGCAGCTAGTTGGATGGCTTGTGGCTCAAAGGAAGTTGTCCTTCCGGTGAACCTGTAGGGGCGCTCGGGCTCTAGTCCCCTACCATAAATGTGCACAGTGGCCCAGAATTGACGGCTCTCACCGCTCATGGGTCCTTGGTACACAACATATTCTGGGGGCTCTTCTAACGCATAGGCACGACGGGTGAGGTTTGCGAGTATGGTCACAAAGCCTCCAAGGTTGGTTGCTGTGGTCTCATTGTGCACGACGGGTCCAGGTATTGTGGCTCGGTTTGGGGTAGCGGCTGTGCTGTGCTGGGTTGAGACTAGCGTGCCCTTTTTATAGGAAAAAGGGGACGGAGTCTTCTTCCGCACGCTTGCGAATGAGGCGCCTTGGGTGCTGGTCACTGGTGTGTGATCGACAGGCTAGGTGGATAGGTTGGGCACCGACTGCCAAAATGTGTCGGGTCACTGTGTGGCTATCTTGCATGGGAAGCTTGGCTGGGGATTGGTTAAGGTCTGGTGGGTTGGTTTACCTAGGTTTATTGACCTGGCTAAGATAGGATTAGCCAATGGTCAGCCTGGCTCTGATACCAAGTCTGTCACGACCGGTTTTCCGGACATAAATTTCCAGAAAATGGCCGTTGTGCTCACCAGCCCCAGGATTACTGTTAGCTGATGAGGCACCAACTTGTTACAGAAATTCCAAGCAAAAGTACAAAATGTGTAGTACAAGACCATTGTGGCCTATGAGTACATCAAATGGTTTTCTAGTGGTCAATGGCGGAAGCGGTTTGTGAATCATCAGTGTATGGGACTCCATTTCCCATGGGAACAGCTGACCAGGTTAACTCCTATCTTCGCGAGGCTGCTATCACCGTTGCTTAGTTTCCGGGGCTGTCACCGCAACGCTCCTCTCCATGCAGAAATCTGGCCAAGACAATAGCCAGGGACAAGCCAGTGAGTACTTTGAATGTACTCGCAAACATTATGAACACTGGGATAATATAATTGATAATCATGCACTGAAATATTCTATGATCACATCGTCAGTCACAAATAAAATATCTTTTATGCATGCAAGCAGGTTATTTATATGCAACATGAATAAGCAATAATGGAGTGGGAAATAAAATGCCGCAGTCGGGCGTCTGTGCGACACCACATAAAGGGCTTACAAAGTAAATAAATAACAAGCAATGCCATAGTCGGGCGTCTGAGCGACACCACATAAAGGGCTTAAAAAGAAATGCCACAGTCGAGCGTCTAAGCGACACCACATAAAGGGCTTAAAAGAAATGCCACAGTCGGGCGTCTGAGCGACACCACATAAAGGGCTTAAAAAGAAATGCCACAGTCGGGCGTCTGAGCGACACCACAAAAAGGGCTTAAAAAGAAATGCCACAGTCGGGCGTCTGAGCGACACCACACAAAGGGCTTAAAAAGAAATTCCACAGTCGGGCGTCTAAGCGACACCACATAAAGGGCTTAAAAAGAAATGCCACAGTCGGGCGTCTAAGCGACGCCACATAAAGGGCTTAAAAGAAATGCCACAGTCGGGCGTCTGAGCGACACCACATAAAGGGCTTAAAAAGAAATGCCACAGTCGGGCGTCTGAGCGACACCACATAAAAGGGCTTGAGAATAAATAATCACAATGAATATCTAGGAGGTAGAACCATCCCAAGGATACTCGATAATACAATAATGCAACGGGTTAGTCCATCATAAAATAATAATCATGGTTCTCACAAGTCACCAGTCGGTATCCAAGTTTGGTTTAACAATTTCACCTCCGAAGACCGACATTAAGACCAACACTTGACCCATCCCAGACTGTAATCCTTAACCATGGACACGGCTATTCGAATAGGTTTAATCTCTGCAGAGGGTGTACTCTTTACCCACGAGTAACGGATTCCTTTAGTCCATCGGGACTAATTCCGTCTACGGCCTTTTAGTTGAAAACACACCTAACTTGCACACACCAGCTTAACTCATCGGTGTCTGGAATCACCCACGACACTTGTTAAGCAAAACTCTAAGTGGGGAGGCTACAACCTCGCGTAGCATGGGATCAAATTTATATCGCGCGCTCTAAGGGGTGGCCTCCCCTCTCGGTCTCAACCGGAAACACCCATGCCCCCGGACCAGGTGGCATGCCTACCGGCTACAACCGATATCTTCCACCATGGCCTCTCTATACGGTGTGTGCTTGAAAGGGGTTGACGACTTACTGAACCATACCCTACCTGCGGCAGGGACAAGTGGTAGTACATAGCAAGTATGGGGGTTACTGGAACAAGACTCGATCTGCGGTCGACTCAGGAGGTTTATAAGTTCCCTGCATGACATGTATATCAAATATATTTCAACCGACGAAATCACCACTCAATGTACCTTACCATGCCATACCGGACATAACCGTCCCGACGGGGACCGGCGACAAGCTCACGCCTACCCAAGGCCGAGGCTTTCCCGGATTCCTTTCCGGCATGCATGCAAGGCACATGAGGATGATTACCATCACAATTATATTCATTTCCAACAGCAAGGAAATCACTAATATGCTTCCATGCAAATGATCATGTCACATGAAATAACAAGTCCTCTGAAATAAGGTGGTGTTATAAACGTGTCAAATAACACACCAAAAACATTATGCCAGGGTTCAGAATGCTTGCCTTTAAGTTGTGGAGGGGTGAGGTGCTCTCCAAAACTTTTGAAAGTTTCTTCTCTCTCTCCAAAATCCTATTTTAAAATATATTTGAATTAACACACATTTCAAAAACAGTACAAAAAAGTTGTTTGGAAAATTTTCAAATAAATCTTAAAATAAACTAAACCAAATTTGAGGAAGGTAGGAAAAAGAATCAACTCATTTGGAGTTATAATTAAAAAGTTATAGCCAGTCAAAGTTCTGGTCAAATCTGTTTTTAAAATAAATGTATAAAAGAAAACGCTTCAGATAGAATACGCTTTCGGTGCAGGGTAAACGTACTCGCGAGTTTTACGCTTCCACTTATCCAGCGAGGACGGCGCGCGTCTCACTGACAGTGGGCCCGCCTGGCCCACTGGTCAGGTTTGACTGGTCTATTTCTCCCTCCTCTTCCTTTGCCCGAACGGAGGCGGGGCAACGGCGGTCTTCGCCAGCGAACGGTGGCTCCCCGCGGGTTGCAGAGGGTCTGGATGGATCCGCGACTCCAGTGCGGTCCTCCAGGTGGTCGCCAGGCCGGTGGGGACGGAGGGAGCTGCCGGCGGCGAGCTTCGCGGCGGAGGAGGCTTTGGGTGGATAGTGAGTTTGGGGCTGCGGTGGTCTCTGACCAAAATCGAGCGTGGGGTTGTACTCACAAGAGGGAGGGAGAGCTCTTGGTGGAGAGAATGGAGAGGGGTAGGCACTGGTGGCGACGGAATCGGCCGGAACTTGGCGGCGGCCGAACCGGCCGGACTCGGGGAAGAAGGCCTTCCCTGGTCGATTGGCTGCCATTGGGGGCTTCCTGGAGACCGCTTGAGGCTACCTTCGTGCGGAGACGAGCTCGGGGCTCCTTAAATAGGCGAGGCAAGGCGGTTCCGCGGCGGCCGTGGATAAGCTCTCCGGCGAACCGCCTCTCTGTAGCTAGGGCGACGTGGAGGCGACGAGGGCTAGCAGACACGCTTGCGGATGAGCTCGCACTGCTCCAGGGGCCAGGTGGCGAGCGGGGGAGGCTTGGGCGGTGCTGCCCGTGGCAGAGGCGCACTGCCGACGCCGGCATGCCGCCAATAGTGCTCTGGCGGTGGTGCTGTAGGGCGCCAGGGCGGGCTGTCGTGTTGTGGCTAGGCGGGGAGTGCGTGGCGAGGTCCTGCCATGTGGGCCAAGACAGGGGCGCGACGCGGCGGCTCGTGTGCGCAGCTGCAATTTGCGTGCTCTGGGCGCGCCCAGCGCACGCCCACCAGATGCTCGGCGAAATGCCATGGCATGCTAGGTGGCTCGGTTGGAGCTGGGGGTTAGCAGGTCTAGGTTTGGGCTTGCAAGGGGATCAGTGGACAAGCTGGTTTGGTCAGGGGATCAGGTTCACAGTGCAAACCAAAAATTCATGCCAAAACAGATCATGCCCATAAGGTGTTTGACAAAATGCCAAGGGCACTTAGGCAAGTCTTGGAGTGGTCAAAAACTCTAGATCAGTGTCTCCTTAGATGCAAGAGAGAGTGGTAGGGTTAGTTTGGCAAAAGGAGAAACTTGTTAGTGCAAGTTTTACAAAACTTCAATTCTGGACAGGAAATAAATGGCATCATTTCATGAACCAAAAATGACCCAAAGGGTGCATGCTCCTGGACTTAAGGGTTTAACATGGAGGACTATAAGTAGGAGAAATAATTAAGGGCTAAAGAGCAAGCAAAAATATGGTTTCTGTACAATCCATCATGTTGGACCAGAATGAAGATGAGGTTGAATCACTTAAAATTTGCAAAGAACAACACCAGGTTTTTGCATAAAGTGGAATCATAGGCTATTACCATCATCCCATAATTTTGGTGGAGGCCAGAAAGAAATATTTAAATGGGTTGTAGTGCAAATTGCACTCTGGACCAGAGAAGAAAAATTGAGTGTAGAGCTCAAAATATAACATGAATAAAAGATATTTTTGTACAAAAGTGATTTAAAAACATCACATGACATCTCCAAATTTTGGTTGGAATTTTAAGTGAATTTATCAAATGGTTGTAGTTCAAATATGGCCATATAACCTTGAAAAACCATTTTTCAAGAAAATAAAGATCAAGCAATTTAATTAGGTAATTAGTTATACTGATAAAAGAAAAGTTTTTCTTGAGAGGTTAAACAAGTCCAATAACATATTTGAAAGGTATTCACTTTGGGGAAAAACTCCCTAATAACAAGGGAGAAAAATGGTTCAAAAATAAAAAGGGTGCCCAGAAAATAAAGGTTTTTAATTCCTGGCAAAAAAATTAATTTAATAAAACAAGGCCAAAAATTTTGGGGTGTCACATTCTCTACAGCGACGGATCTGAAGCAAGTTCAGAAAAGAAGGAAAATATTCAAGGTTCAAAAAAGAACAGTACTGAATCAATGGGCAGAGATACGTATAGATCTATGGTCTTGAGGCATGAAACTGAAGGCGGATGCTAAAACCTACCGCTACACAGAGCAAGGATTCACAGATGCATCTAGGAGCTATCATATGAACACAAAACAGGCGATGAACACTAGAAGAACATGAAACCCTAGAGCAGATCTGTGTTGAAAAGAATGGAAGACTTACTGGAGATGAGAAAGACGCGAAAGGTTGCCGCGGTGCTCTGGTGCGCCCAGGTTGATGCAGCGGCCAAGGTTGATGCAGAGGTTGACGGTGGCGGCGGAGCTCCGAAGCTGGGCGACGCGAGGAAGACGAAGCAGAAGGGCATGGAGGGGGAAAAGAAATGACCCTTCGGTCCTATTTATAAGGCAAGGGACAGGAGTCAGGCGCGAAAATCAAGGGACCGTGGGTCTGGAAATGAAGATGTCGCCTTAATTGCCGCAGACCTATTAAGGTCCTTTATAACAGGTGACGTCACGCCGGTTTACAATGACCAGAGAAGATGACATCATGGTGGTTCAACAAACTAGAAGAAGATATTGAAGATGAAGATTTTTGCTAAAGGATTGACATGAACATGTTCAAATCAATCTGGGGCCTAATGTTGGGGATATCACTACTGGGCATAAACCGGCCTATCTGGGCGGGGTTAACTTTGTCAGTAGTTAAGTATGTTAAAGCCCAAGAAGGCAGAGGAGGGCTCAAGGCCCATGGTCGGTTCAAGGCCTGTAGCCGTAAACCGGCGTTGGTATTTAACTTGTATTGTAAGTTAGGAATAAGTAGAGACCAAACCGGACACATCTATGAGCCGGTATTGGGACTCTGTGAACCGACGGGCGTCACCAGTGTATATAAGGGGACGACCCGGCGGCGGTTCAAGGACAACAGACAACAACTCGAGACATAGGCGAAGCTTGTTTGCTCCCTAGTCATCGAAACCCCATCAATTCCATCACAACTAGACGTAGGCTTTTACCTTCATCGAAGGGGCCGAACTAGTATAAACTCTCTTGCGTCCCTGTGTCCGCTTTAACCCCTTCAAGCTAACCCGTCGCGATGGCTCCACGACTAAGTCCTTTCTCTAGGACATCTGCCGTGACAAAACCACGATAGGTAGACAAATGGAATTGTATACGGGATTGATTGAATCCTCGACATCGTGGTTCATCCGATGAGATCATCATGGAGCATGTGGGAGCCAACATGGGTATCCAGATCCCGTTGTTGGTTATTGGCCTGAGAGTTGTCTCTGTCATGTCTACGTGTCTCCCGAACCCGTAGGGTCTACACACTTAAGGTTCGGTGATGCTAGAGTTGTAGAGATATTAGTATGCGGCTAACCGAAAGTTGTTCGGAGTCCCGGATGAGATCCCGGACGTCACGAGGAGTTTCGGAATGGTTCGGAGGTATTGTACCGGGACCACCGGGAGAGTTTCGGGGTCACGGTATTGTACCGGGACCACCGGAAGAGTCCCGGGGGTCCACCTGGTGGGGCCACCTATCCCGGAGGGCCCCATGGGCTGAAGTGACGTGGGAACCAGCCCCTGGTGGGCTGGTGCGCCCCCTTTGGGCCTCCCTTGCGCCTAGGGTTGGAAACCCTAAAGGGATGGGGGCGCCTCCACCTGGCTTGGGGGCCAAGCCACCCCCTAGGCTGCCGCCCCTCCCATTAGATGGGATCTCTAGGGGCCGGCGCCCCCAGGGCCCCTATATATAGTGGAGGGGAGGGAGGGCAGCAGCAACCTAAGCCCTGGTGCCTCCCTCCCTCCCGTGACACCTCTTCCTCCCCGCTTGCGCTTGGCGAAGCCCTGCCGGGATCCCGCTACTTCCACCACCACGCCGTCGTGCTGCTGGATCTCCATCAACTTCTCCTTCCCCTTGATGGATCAAGAAGGAGGAGACGTCTCCGCTCCGTACGTGTGTTGAACACGGAAGTGCCGTCCGTTCGGCGCTAGGATCATCGGTGATTTGGATCACGACGAGTATGACTCCATCAACCCTGTTCTCTTGAACGCTTCCGCTTAGCGATCTACAAGGGTATGTAGATGCACTCCCCTTCCCCTCGTTGCTAGATTACTCCATAGATTGATCTTGGTGATGCGTAGAAAATTTTAAATTTCTGCTACGATCCCCAACAATCTTAGCATCACCCTTTAATGAGAACGGAAATATTTGAAGGATATAAAAGTAAGGAGTTCTCTCATCATTAGTGAACAGGGTGGCTATATCATTTAATTTAGTAAGGTGTGCTCATAGCCATAAAAAGGATCAGATTCAACCAAAGTAATTATATCAGGATCAACAGAGAATTCATAATCCTTATCAGTAACACAGATAGGTGAAGTAGCAAAAGCAGGGTCAGGTTTCATTCTAGCATTAAGGGATTGCTGCTTCCATTTAGCTAATAACCTCTTTAGATCATATCTATCATTGCAAGCAAGAATAGCTCTAGCAGATTCTTCATCCAGAACATAACCCTCAGGAACCACAGGCAATTCATATTTATTAGGGGGAGAGTCTTCATCATCACTTTCATCAATATTATCAGTTTCAATAATTTCATTCTCTCTAGCCCTAGCAAGTTGTTCATCAAGAAATTCACCAAGTGGCACAGTAGTATCAAGCATAGAAGTAGTTTCATCATAAGTATCATGCATAGCAGAAGTGGCATCATCAATAACATGCGACATATTAGAATGAATGGCAGAAGGAGGTTTAGGTGTCGCAAGCTTACACAAAACAGAAGGTGAATCAAGTGCAGAGCTAGATGGCAGTTCCTTACCTCCCCTCGTATTGAGGGATAAATCTTGGTTCTTGGATCTTTCAAGTTCTTCATAATGATAAGCAGATATAAATCCCAAGTGACTCAAAGAATAGAGCTATGCTCCCCGGCAACGGCGCCAGAAAATAGTCTTCATAACCCACAAGTATAGGGGATCGCAATAGTTTTCGAGGGTAGAGTATTCAACCCAAATTTATTGATTCGACACAAGGGGAGCCAAAGAATATTCTCAAGTATTAGCAGCTGAGTTGTCAATTCAACCGCACCTGGAAACTTAATATCTGCAGCAAAGTATTTAGTAGCAAAGTAATATGATAGTAGTGGTAACGGTAGCAAAAGGTAATGATAACAAAAGTAATGTTTTTGGTATTTTGTAGTGATTGTAACAATAGCAACGGAAGAGTAAATAAGCGAAGAACAATATATGGAAAGCTCGTAGGCAATGGACCGGTGATAGAGAATTATGTCAGATGTGGTTCATCATGTAACAATCATAACCTAGGGTGACACAGAACTAGCTGCAATTCATCAATGTAATGTAGGCATGTATTCGGAATATAGTCATACGTGCTTATGGAAAAGAACTTGCATGACATCTTTTGTCCTACCCTCCTGTGGCAGCGGGGTCCTAGCGGAAACTAAGGGATATTAAGGCCTCCTTTTAATAGAGTACCGGACCAAAGCATTAACACATAGTGAATACATGAACTCCTCAAACTACGGTCATCACGGGGAGTGGTCCCGATTATTGTCACTTCAGGGTTGCCAGATCATAACACATAGTAGGTGACTATAGACTTGCAAGATAGGATCAAGAACTCTCATATATTGATGAAAACATAATAGGTTCAGATCTGAAATCATGGCACTCGGGCCCTAGTGACAAGCATTAAGCATAGCAAAGTCATAGCAACATCAATCTCAGAACATAGTGGATACTAGGGATCAAACCCTAACAAAACTAACTCGATTACATGATAAATCTCATCCAACCCATCACCGTCTAGCAAGCCTACGATGGAATTACTCATGCACGGCGGTGAGCATCATGAAATTGGTGATGGAGGATTGTTGATGATGATGACGGCAACGGATTCCCCTCTCCGGAGCCCCGAACGGACTCCAGATCAGCCCTCCCGAGAGGTTTTAGGGCTTGGCGGCGGCTCCATATCGTAAAACGCGATGAATCCTTCTCTTTATTTTTTTCTCCCCTAAAGTGAATATATAGAGTTGGGGTTGAGGTTGGAGGAGCTCCAGGGGGCCCACGAGGTAGGGGGCGCGCCCAGGGGGCAGGCGCGCCCCGCACTCTCGTGGCTAGGGTGTGGGCCCCCTGGCCTTGATCTTTCGTCAGTATTTTTTATTATTTCCAAAAAGACGCTCCATGAAGTTTCGGGTCATTCCGAGAACTTTTGTTTCTGCACATAAATAACACCATGTCAATTCTGCTGAAAACAACGTTAGTCCGGGTTAGTTCCATTCAAATCATGCAAGTTAGAGTCCAAAACAAGGGCAAAAGTGTTTGGAAAAGTAGATACGACGGAGACGTATCACCTTCGCAGAGGGAAGTGGAGGTTGTCATGCGCTTTTATAGTTGGATGCACAAAATCTTAATGCGAAAGAACGTCACTTTATATTGCCACTTGTGATAGGGACCTTTATTATGCAGTCCGTCACCCTTATTACTTCCACATCACAAGATCGTATAAAGCTTATTTTCTCCACACTAATAGATCATACATATTTAGGGAGCAATTTTTATTGCATGCACCGATGACAACTTACTTGAAGGATCTTACTCAATCCATAGGTAGGTATGGTGGACTCTCATGGCAATACTGGTTTAAGGGATGTTTGGAAGCACAAGTAGTATCTCTACTTAGTGCAAAGAATTTGGCTAGCATGAGGGAGAAAGTCAAGCTCAGCATGTTGAATGATCCATGACAATATACTTTATTTCAGATATAAGAAAACATAACCCATTACGTTGTCTTCCTTGTCCAAAATCAACCTTTTAACATGCCATATTTTAATGAGTGCTCACAATTACAAAAGATGTCCAAGATAGTATATTTATATGTGAAATCTCTCTTCCCTCAATATTCTTTCATGAATTGTTCAAGTGACCAATACAATGTTTGCTAACCTTCAATAAATTTACCCCCTCTACTTCTTATATGTGAAGTCATTGCTCCCCATGGGATAAGCATATGCAACATATATAATTTCAGATTTATTATACTCAATTCATTCAACCATTTACTCATAGGATATATGTGAAGCACGTGAATGAATAACAAACTACTCCGAAAGATATAAGTGAAGATCAATGAGTAGTTAAATAATTATTTAGCTATGTGAAGACTTGATGTCTACTGCATTCCTTCTTCTTGTAGACGTTGTTGGGCCTCCAAGTGCAGAGGTTTGTAGGACAGTAAATTTTTTCCCTCAAGTGGATGACCTAAGGTTTATCAATCCGTAGGAGGCGTAGGATGAAGATGGTCTCTCTCAAGCGACTCTGCAACCAAATAACAAAGAGTCTCTTGTGTCCCAAACACACCCAATACAATGGTAAATTGTATAGGTGCACTAGTTCGGTGAAGAGATGGTGATATAAGTGCAATATGGATAGTAGATAAAGGTATTTGTAATCTGAAAATATAAAAACAGCAAGGTAACTAATGATAAAAGTGAGCGTAAACGGTATTGCAATGCGTTGAAACAAGGCCTAGGGTTCATTCTTTCACTAGTGCAAGTTCCGTCTACAATAATAACATAATTGGATCATATAAATATCCCTCAACATGCAACAAAGAGTCACTCCAAAGTCACTAATAGCGGAGAACAAACGAAGAGATTATGGTAGGGTATGAAGCCACCTCAAAGTTATTCTTTCCAATCAATCCGTTGGGCTATTCTTATAAGTGTCACAAACAGCCCTAGAGTTCGTACTAGAATAACACCTTAAGACACAAATCAACCAAAACCCTAATGTCACCTAGATACTCCAATATCACCTCAAGTATTCGTGGGTATGATTATACGATATGCATCACACAATCTCAGATTCATCTATTCAACCAACACATAGAACCTCAAAGAGTGCCCCAAAGTTTCTACCGGAGAATCACGACGAAAACGTGTGTCAACCCCTATGCATAGGTTCATGGGAGGAACCCGCAAGTAGATCACCAAAACATACATCAAGTGAATCACGTGATATCCCATTGTCACCACAGATACTTACGGCAAGACATACATCAAGTGTTCTCAAATCTTTAAAGACTCAATCCGATAAGATAACTTCAAAGGGGAAACTCAATCCATTACAAGAGAGTAGAGGGGGAGGAGAAACATAAGATCCAACTATAATAGCAAAGCTCGCGATACATCAAGATCGTGCCAAATCAAGAACATGAGAGAGAGAGAGATCAAACACATAGCTACTGGTACATACCCTCAGCCCCGAGGGAGAACTACTCCCTCCTCGTCATGGAGAGCACCGGGATGATGAAGATGGCCATCGGAGAGGGATTGCCCCCTCCGGCAGGGTGCCGGAACGGGTCTAGATTGGCTTTCGGTGGCTACGGAGGCTTCTGGCGGCGGAACTCCCGATATATTGTGCTCCCGGATGTTTTTAGGGTATATGGAGATATATAGGCGAAAGAAGTACGTCAGGGGGGCCACGAGGGGCCCACGAGGGCGGAGGGCGCGCCCAGGGGGGTGGGCGTGCCCCCCTACCTCATGGCCTCCTCGAAGCTTCCCTTACGTGCACTTCAAGTCTTCTGGGCTTCTTTCCTTCCAAAAATGAGTTCCGTGAAGTTTCAGGTCAATTGGACTCCGTTTGATTTTCCTTTTCTTCGAAACCCTAAAACAAGGTAAAAACAGAAACTGGCACTGGGCTCTGGGTTAATAGGTTAGTCCCAAAAATGATATAAAAGTGTATAATAAAGCCCATAAACATTCAAAACAGTAGATAATATAGCATAGAGCAATCAAAAATTATAGATACGTTGGAGAAGTATCAGCATCCCCAAGCTTAATTCCTGCTCGTCCTCGAGTAGGTAAATGATAAAAACAGAATTTTTGATGCGGAGTGCTACTTGGCATAATTTCAATGTAATTCTTCTTAATTGTGGCATGAATATTCAGATCCGAAAGATTCAAGACAAAAGTTCATATTGACATAAAAATAATAATACTTCAAGCATACTAACTAAGCAATCATGTTTTCTCAAAATAACATGGCCAAAGAAAGATATCCCTACAAAATCATATAGTCTGGCTATGCTCCATCTTCACCACACAAAATATTTAAATTATGCACAACCCCGATGACAAGCCAAGCATTTGTTTCATACTTTTGATGTCCTCGAAGTTTTTCAATCTTCACGCAATATATGAGCGTGAGCCATGGATATAGCACTATAGGTGGAATAGAAGGGTGGTTGTGAAGAGGACGAAAAGGGAGAAGATAGTGCACATCAACTAGGCGTATCAACGAGCTATGGAGATGCCCATCAATAGATATCAATGTGAGTGAGTAGGGATTGCCATGCAACGGATGCACTAGAGCTATAAATGTATGAAAGCTCAACATAAGAAACTAGTGGGTGTGCATCCAACTCGCTTGCTCACGAAGACCTAGGGCATTTTGAGGAAGCCCATCATTGGAATATACAAGCCAAGTTCTATAATGAAAGATTCCCACTAGTATATGAAAGTGACAACATAGGAGACTCTCTATCATGAAGATCATGGTGCTACTTTGAAGCACAAGTGTGGTAAAAGGATAGTAGCATTGCCCCTTCTCTCTTTTTCTCTCATTTTTTTAAATTTTTGTTATTTTTGTTATTTGGGCCTTTCTCTTTTTTATGGCCTCTTTTTTTCTCTTTTTTTATTTGGGCTTCTTTGGCCTCTTTTATTTATTTATTTTCGTCCGGAGTCTCATCCCGACTTGTGGGGGAATCATAGTCTCCATCATCCTTTCCTCACTAGGACAATGCTCTAATAATGATGATCATCACACTTTTATTTTCTTACAACTCAAGAATTACAACTCGATACTTAGGACAAGATAAGACTCTATATGAATGCCTCCGGCGGTGTACCGGGATGTGCAATGACTCATGAGTGACATGTATGAAAGAATTATGAATGGTGGCTTTGCCACAAATACGATGTCAACTACATGATCATGCAAAGCAATATGACAATGATGGAGCGTGTCATAATAAACGGAACGGTGGAAAGTTGCATGGCAATATATCTCGGAATGGCTATGGAAATGCCATAATATGTAGGTATGGTGGCTGTTTTGAGGAAGGTATATGGTGGGTGTATGATACCGGTGAAAGGTGTGCGGTATTAGAGAGGCTAGCAAAGGTGGAAGGGTGAGAGTGCGTATAATCCATGGACTCAACATTAGTCATAAAGAACTCATATACTTATTGCAAAAATCTACAAGTTATCAAAGCAAAGTATTATGTGCATGCTCATAGGGGGATAGATTGGTAGGAAAAGACCATCGCTCGTCCCCGACCGCCACTCATAAGGAGGACAATCAATAAATAAATCATGCTCCGACTTCATCACATAACGGTTCACCATACGTGCATGCTACGGGAATCACAAACTTCAACACAAGTATTTCTCAAATTCACAACTACTCAACTAGCATGACTCTAATATCACCATCTCCATATCTCAAAACAATCATCAAGCATCAAACTTCTCTTAGTATTCAATACTCTATATGAAAGTTTTTACTATTCTTGGATGCCTAGCATATTAGGATTATTTAATAAAATTACCATGCTATTTAAAACTCTCAAAATGATATAAGTTAAGCATGAGAGTTCATCTATTTCTATAATACCACCACCGTGCTCTAAAAGGATATAAGTGAAGCACTAGAGCAAATGACAAACTACTCTGAAAGATATAAGTGAAGATCAATGAGTAGTCGAATAATTATGCAACTATGTGAAGACTCTCTAAAATTTAAGAATTTCATATCTTGTTATTTATTCAAACAGCAAGCAAAACAAAATTAAATAAAATGACGCTCCAAGCAAAACACATATCATGTGGCGAATAAAAATATAGTTCCAAGTAAAGTTACCGATGAACGAAGACGAAAGAGGGGATGCCTTCTGGGGCATCCCCAAGCTTAGGGTCTTGGTTGTCCTTGAATATTACCTTGGGGTGCCTTGGGAATCCCAAGCTTAGGCTCTTGCCACTCCTTATTCCATAGTCCATCGAATCTTTACCCAAAACTTGAAAACTTCACAACACAAAACTTAACAGAAAACTCGTAAGCTCCGTTAGTATAAGAAAGCAAATAACCATCATAAGGTACTGTAATGAACTCATTATAAATTCATATTGGTGTAATACCTACTGTATTCCAACTTCTCTATGGTTCATACCCTCCGATACTACTCATAGATTCATCAAAATAAGCAAACAACACATAGAAAACAGAATCTGTCAAAAACAGAACAGTCTGTAGTAATCTGGATCAAACGTATACTTATGGAACTCATAAAATTCTCAAATAAATTGCTGGACGTGAGGAATTTATCTATTAATCATCTGCAAAAAGAATTAACTAAATAGAACTTTCCAAATAAAAATGGCAGCAATTATTGTGAGCGCTAAAGTTTCTGTTTTTTACAGCATGATTAACAAGACTTTCCCAAAGGTTATACTTGGCACAACACTAATTAAAAGCATAAAACCACATCTAAGCAGAGTCTAGATGAATTATTTATTACTAAACAGGAGCAAAAATCAAGGAACAAAAATAATATTGGGTTGCCTCCCAACAAGCGCTATCGTTTAACACCCCTAACTAGGCATGATGATTTCAATGATGCTCACATAAAGGATAAGAATTGTAACAATAGAGAGCATCATGAAGAATATGACTAGAACATTTAAGCCTAACCCAATTCCTATGCATAGGGATTTTGTGATCAAACAACTTATGGGAACAAGAATCAACTAGCATAGGAAGGCAAAACAAGCATAACTTTAAAACTTTAAGCACATAGAGAGGAAACTTGATATTATTGCAATTCCTACAAGCATATATTCCTCCCTCATAATAATTTTCAGTAGCATCATGAATGAATTCAACAATATAACCAGCACCTAAAGCATTCTTTTCATGATCTACAAGCATAGAAATTTTATTACTCTCCACATAAGCAAAATTCTTCTCATTCAGGATAGTGGGAGTATTATAAGAGACTTGAATACTATAAATTGTTTCCACATTAAAAGAGAAATGTTCAGAAAAGGGGTAACCATAATCATGGCAAGTTTTATAAATATAATCACTACTTTTTATAGCATAAGTATCATCACAATAATCATCATAAGTAGGAGGCATGCTATCATCATTATAAATTTGCATGTCAAAACTTGGGAGACTAAAAATATCATCTTCATTAAATGTTGCATCCCCAAGCTTGGGATAAACATTAATTTCAGCAAATACATTCTCAAATATGTCATCCTCATCAAACATACCATCCCCAAACTTGGGCCTTTTCGTATCATAAGCATAATCACTTTCATCATCAATAGTATGGATAGCACCAATAGTATAGCAATTATCATATTCTTCCAAGAAAGTGCCAAAAAGATTTTCAAGATCATAAGAAGTATCATTATCTTCCACAATTATATTGTCATGAGGCACAATAGTAATAGGAGCAGCATTATTTGGGAGAGATATCTTTTTACCTCTCTTCCTTTTTCTTTTATTCCTCTTCACCACATCATGTGTGGGTTCAATCCTCTTTTTGGAGCTCCTTATTAATGAGATTGGTTGAATAGGAGGCACCTCCTCGTTACCTGATTCATCATAAGAAATAATAGGAGGATATTGGGAAGTCTCTTCCCTTTCATTAGTATTCTCTTCATCTTCTATTTGTTTTATTTTCTTTATGTAGTTGGCAATATAAGGATTTTCAATAAAATTCACCGCACAATACATATAAATTTCCTCTAGATCAAGGGCAAATTTTGGAATATCCTTAGTTATACGTTTCATTTCTTCATAACCCAAGAGCAAACTAAGTTCATTATGATGTTCAAGGGAAATCAAGTCATCACAACTTTTGGACATGATACGATCATGAAACAATTTGCATTGGGTATTGAAATGATCATGTTCATTGCAAAGCTCACAAGCATGGCCAAGATAATTTAAATTTTCAGCACATCCATCTAGCTCTTCTTGCAACAATTTAGTTTCTAAGTACTTATGCCTCTTGCAATATCTATCTTCCCTATTTGGTGTGTACTTACAAACCCAATGTACTCCACAAAAATTGACATGTTTATAGGAGACATCATAACTAGTGCAATCATCATTAGTATCATGGATATTCGAAGAATTCGTACTAACAACATTGCAATCATGCTCATCATTCAAATATTTAGTGCCAAACATTTTATAGATTTCTTCTTCTAGCACTTGAGCACAATTATCCTTTCCATCATACTTACGAAAGATATTAAAAAGGTGAAGCGTATGAGACAAACTCAATTCCATTTTTATAGTTTTCTTTTATAAACTAAACTAGTGATAAAACAAGAAACTAAAAGACTCGATTGCAAGATCTAAAGATATACCTTCAAGCACACACCTCCCCGGCAATGGCGCCATAAAAGAGCTTGATGTATACTACACAACCTTCTTCTTGTAGACGTTGTTGGGCCTCCAAGTGCAGAGGTTTGTAGGACAGTAGCAAATTTCCCTCCAGTGGATGACCTAAGGTTTATCAATCCGTAGGAGGCATAGGATGAAGATGGTCTCTCTCAAGCAACCCTGCAACCAAATAACAAAGAGTCTCTTGTGTCCCCAACACACCCAATACAATGGTAAATTGTATAGGTGCACTAGTTCGGCAAAGAGATGGTGATACAAGTGCAATATGGATAGTAGATAAAGGTATTTGTAATCTGAAAAATATAAAAACAGCAAGGTAACTAATGATAAAAGTGAGCATAAACAGTATTGCAATGCTAGGAAACAAGGCCTAGGGTTCATACTTTCACTAGTGCAAGTTCCCTCAACAATAATAACATAATTGGATCATATAACTATCCCTCAACATGCAACAAAGAGTCACTCCAAAGTCACTAATAGCGGAGAACAAACGAAGAGATTATGGTAGGGTATGAAACCACCTCAAAGTTATTCTTTCCAATCAATCCGTTGGGCTATTCCTATAAGTGTCACAAACATTCCTAGAGTTCGTACTAGAATAACACCTTAAGACACAAATCAACCAAAACCCTAATGTCACCTAGATACTCCAATGTCACCTCAAGTATCCGTGGGTATGATTATACGATATGCATCACACAATCTCAGATTCATCTATTCAACCAACACATAGAACCTCAAAGAGTGCCCCAAAGTTTCTACCGGAGAATCACGACGAAAACGTGTGTCAACCCCTATGCATAGGTTCATGGGCGGAACCCGCAAGTTGATCACCAAAACATACATCAAATGAATCACGTGCTATCCCGTTGTCAGCATAGATACGCACGGCAAGACATACATCAAGTGTTCTCAAATCTTTAAAGACTCAATTCGATAAGATAACTTCAAAGGGGAAACTCAATCCATTACAAGAGAGTAGAGGGGGAGGAGAAACATAAGATCCAACTATAA
The DNA here is from genome assembly GCF_056163025.1 of Triticum urartu. Classification (NCBI taxonomy): domain Eukaryota; kingdom Viridiplantae; phylum Streptophyta; class Magnoliopsida; order Poales; family Poaceae; genus Triticum; species Triticum urartu. The sequence continues at coordinate 538,094,920 of NC_141878.1, read as the reverse complement.
TAGAAAAGCTCGCGATACATCAAGATCGTGCCAAATCAACAACACGAGAGAGAGAGAGATCAAACACATAGCTACTGGTACATACCCTCAGCCCCGAGGGAGAACTACTCCCTCCTCGTCATGGAGAGCACCGGGATGATGAAGATGGCCACCGGAGAGGGATTTCCCCCTCCGTCAGGGTGCCGGAACGGGTCTAGATTGGCTTTCGGTGGCTACGGAGGCTTCTGGCGGCGGAACTCCCGATCTATTGTGCTCCCGGATGTTTTTAGGGTATATGGAGATATATAGGTGGAAGAAGTACGTCAGGGGGGGCACGAGGGGCCCACGAGGGTGGAGGGCGCGCCTAGGGGGTGGGCGCGCCCCCCTACCTCGTGGCCTCCTCGAAGCTTCCCTTACGTGCACTTCAAGTCTTTTGGGCTTCTTTCCTTCCAAAAACGAGTTTCGTGAAGTTTCAGGTCAATTGGACTCCGTTTGATTTTCCTTTTCTTCGAAACCCTAAAACAAGGTAAAAACAGAAACTGGCACTGGGCTCTGGGTTAATAGGTTAGTCCCAAAAATGATATAAAAGTGTATAATAAAGCCCATAAACATTCAAAACAGTAGATAAAATAGCATAGAGCAATCAAAAATTATATATACATTGGAGACGTATCAAGACTCTCCCATTTAATAATTTCAGATCTTGATACTTTATTCAAATAGAAAGCAAAACAAAATAAAATGACATCTAAGAATAGCAAACATCATGTGAAGAAGCAAAAACTTAGGATCAACCGATACTAACCGATAGTTGTTGAAGAAGAAAGGTGGGATGCCAACCGGGGCATCCCCAAGCTTAGACGCTTGAGACTTATTGAAATATTATCTTGGGATGCCTTGGGAATCCCAAGCTTGAGATTTTGTGTCTCCTTAATTCCTCTCATATCACGGTCTCCCTAAATCTCAAAAGCTTCATCCACACAAAACTCAACAAGGACTCGTGAGATAAGTTAGTATAAACTAATGCAAAAACCTTGTCATACTCTACTGTATCAAATCACTAAAATTATTATTCAACATTGCATAATAAATACATCTGCATATTTAATAGTCCTATCATCAAATAGAATCATTAAAGAAGCAAACATATGCAAACAATGCAAACATAACAGCAATCTGCCTAAACAGGACAGTCTGTAAAGAATGCAGCAAGATCCATACTTCCCTAGCTCCAAAAATTATGAAATAAATTCCCACTGTAGTAAATTTATCAGAGCTTATTACGCATAAGGTTTCAACATTTTATCACATTCTGACTTTTCTAGGGAATTTTTGCAACAGCGGTAAACTTTCTGTTTTCAAACAGCAACATGTAGACTTGTAAAATAGGCATAGTAAAGGCTATCAATGCCACATTTATTGAAATAAAAGATGTAAAACATTGTTCTAAATAACAGAAATCAAATCCTAACAAAATAAATTGACTCTCCAAGCAAAACACATATCATGTGGTGAATAAAAATATAGCTCCAAGTAAAGTTACCGATGAACGAAGACGAAAGAGGGGATGCCTTCCAGGGCATCCCCAAGCTTAGACTCTTGGTTGTCCTTGAATATTACCTTGGGGTGCCTTGGGCATCCCCAAACTTAGGCTCTTGCCACTCCTTATTCCATAGTCCATCGAATCTTTACCCAAAACTTGAAAACTTCACAACACAAAACTTAACAGAAAACTCGTGAGCTCCGTTAGTAAAAGAAAACAAACCACCACTTCAAGGTACTGTAATGAACTCATTCTTTATTTATATTGGTGTTAAACCTACTGTGTTCCAACTTTTATATGGTTCATAAACTCTATTACTAGCCATAGATTCATCAAAATAAGCAAACAACACACGAAAAACAGAACAGTCTGTAGTAATCTGTAGGTTTCGAATACTTCTGGAACCCCAAAAATTATAAAATAAATTGATGGACGTGAGGAATTTATCTATTAATCAAATTCAAAAGGAATTAACTAAATAGCACTCTCCGGTAAAAAAATGGCAGCAAATCTCGTGAGCGCTAAAGTTTCTGGTTTTTACAGCAAGATCGCAAAGACTCTCCCCAAGTCTTCCCAAAGGTTCTACTTGGCACAAACACTAAGTAAAAGCATAAAACCACATATAAACATAGTCTAGATGAATTATTTATTACTAAACAGAACCAAAAAGCAAGGAACAAAATAAAATTGGGTTGCCTCCCAACAAGCCTATCGTTTAACGCCCCTAGCTAGGCATGATAATTTCAATGATGCTCACATAAAAGATAATAATTGTAACATAAAGAGAGCATTATGAAGAATATGACTAGCACATTTAAGTCTAACCCACTTCCTATGCATAGGGATTTTGTGAGCAAACAACTTGTGGGAACAAGAATCAACTTGCATAGGAAGGTAAAACAAGGATAACTTTAAAACTTTAAGCACATAGAGAGGAAACTTGATTTTATTGCAATTCCTATAAGCATATATTCCTCCCTCATAATAAATTTCAGTAGCATCATGAATGAATTCAACAATATAACCATCACATAAAGCATTCTTTTCATGATCCACAAGCATAGAAATTTTATTACTCTCCACACAAGCAAAATTCTTCTCATTCGGAATAGAGGGAGTATCATAATAGACTCGAATACTATAAATTGTTTCCACATTAAAAGAGTAATGTTCAGAAAAATGGTAATCATAATCATGAAAAGTTTTAATATAATCATCACTACTTTTTATGGCATACGTATCATCATAATTATCATAAGTAGCAACTTTGTTCTCATCATAATCGATTGAAACCTCTTCCAAGATAGTGGAATCATTACTAAATAAAGTCATGACCTCTCCAAATCCACTTTCATAAGGATCACAATAAGATTAAACACCCTCCAAAATAGTGGGATCATTACTTCCTAAAGTTGACACTCTTCCAAACCCACTTTCATCAATATAATCATCATAAGTAGGGGCATGCTATCATCATAACAAATTTGCATAGCAAAACTTGGGAGGCTAGAAATATCATCTTCATTAAACATAGCATCCCCAAGCTTGGGACAAACATTAATTGCAGCAAATATATTCTCAAACATGTCATTCTCATCAAACATAGCATCCCCAAGCTTGACCCTTTTCATATCATAAGCATAATCACTCTAATCATTAATAGTATGGATAGCACCAATAGTATAGCAATTATCATCATCACAATGAGTAATAGGAGCAACATCACTTGGGAGGGATACCTTTCTACCTTTGCTCCTCCGTATTTTATTTTTCTTCTTCACATCATGTGTGGGTTTAACCCTCTTTTTTGAGCTCCTTATTAATGAGATTGGTTGAATAGAAGGCACCTCCTCGTTACCTGATTCATCATAAGAAATAATAGGAGGATATTGGGAAGCCTCTTCCCTTTCATTAGTATTCTCTTCATCTTCTATTTGTTTTCTTTTCTTTATGTAATTGGCAATATAAGGATTTTCAATGCAATTCACCGCACAATACATAAAAATTTCTTCTAGATCAATAACGAGGAATTTCTCAAGGTTATATTCTGGAATATGCTTAGTTATACGTTTCATTTCTTCATAACCCAAAAGCAAAATAAGTTCATTATGATGTGAAAGGGAAATCAAATCATCACAATTTTTGGACATGATACGATCATGAAACAATTTGCACTGGAGATTTAAATGACCATGTTCATTGCAAAGTTCACAAGTATGGCGAAGAAATTTTAAATTTTCAGCACAAACATCTAGCCTCCCTTGCAACCACTTAGTTTCCAAATACTTATGCCTCTTGCAAAATCTATCTTCCCTATTTGGTGTGTACTTGCAAACTCTATGCACTCCACAAAAATTGACATGCTTATAAGAGACATTTTCATTATGACTAGTGCAATCATCATTAATGCTATGGATATTCAAGGAGTTCATACTAACAACATTGCAATCATGCTCATCATTCAAAGATTTAGTGCCAAACATTTTATAGACTTCTTCTTCTAGCACCTGAGCACAATTTTCCTTTCCATCATTCTCACGAAAAATATTAAAAAGATGAAGCGTATGAGGCAAACTCAATTCCATTTTTTTGTAATTTTCTTTTATAAACTAAACTAGTGATAAAACAAGAAACTAAAATATTTGATTGCAAGATCTAAAGATATACCTTCAAGCACTAACCTCCCCGGCAACGGCGCCAGAAAAGAGCTTGATGTCTACTACACAACCTTCTTCTTGTAGACGTTATTGGGCCTCCAAGTGCAGAGGTTTGTAGGACAGTATCAAATTTCCCTCAAGTGGATGATCTAAGATTTATCAATCCGTGGGAGGCATAGGATGAAGATGGTCTCTCTCAAACAACCCTGCAACCAAATAACAAAGAGTCTCTTGTGTCCCCAACACACCCAATACAATGGTAAATTGTATTGGTGCACTAGTTCGGCGAAGAGATGGTGATACAAGTGCAATATGGATAGTAGATAATGGTTTTTGTAATCTGAAAATATAAAAACAGCAAGGTAACTAGTGGTAAAAGTGAGCGTAAACGGTATTGCAATGCTAGGAAACAAGGCCTAGGGTTCATACTTTCACTAGTGCAAGTTCTCTCAACAATAATAACATAATTGGATCATATAACTATCCCTCAACATGCAACAAAGAGTCACTCCAAAGTCACTAATATCGTAGAACAAGCGAAGAGATTATGGTAGGGTACGAAACCACCTCAAAGTTATCATTTCTGATCGATCTATTCAAGAGTCCGTAGTAAAATAACACAAAGCTATTCTTTCTGTTCGATCTATCATAGAGTTCGTACTAGAATAACACCTTAAGATACAAATCAACCAAAACCCTAATGTCACCTAGATACTCCAATGTCACCTCAAGTATCCGTGGGTATGATTATACGATATGCATCACACAATCTCAGATTCATCTATTCAACCAACACAAAGAACTTCAAAGAGTGCCCCAAAGTTTCCACCGGAGAGTCAAGACAAAAACGTGTGCCAACCCCTATGCATAAGTTCACGGAACTCGCAAGTTGATCACCAAAACATACATCAAGTGGATCATGTGATATCCCATTGTCACCACAGATAAGCACATGCAAGACATACATCAAGTGTTCTCAAATCCTTAAAGACTCAATCCGATAAGATAACTTCAAAGGGAAACTCAATCCATTACAAGAGAGTAGAGGGGGAGAAACATCATAAGATCCAACTATAATAGCAAAGCTCGCGATACATCAAGATCGTACCACCTCAAGAACACGAGAGAGAGAGAGAGAGATCAAACACATAGCTACTGGTACATACCCTCAGCCCCAAGGGTGAACTACTCCCTCCTCGTCATGGAGAGCGCCGGGATGATGAAGATGGCCACCGGAGAGGGATCCCCCCCTCCGGCAGGGTGCCGGAACGGGTCTAGATTGGTCTTCGGTGGCTACGGAGGCTTCTGGCGGCGGAACTCCCGATCTATTCTGCTCCCCGATGTTTTATGGTATATGGACATATATGGGCGAAAGAAGTCGGTCAAGGGAGCCATGAGGGGCACACGAGGGTGGGGGCGCGCCTCCCTGCCTCGTGGCTTCCTCAAAGCTTCCCTGACGTCTAATCCAAGTCTCCTGGATTGCTTCTGTTCCAAAAATAACTCTCCCGAATGTTTCACTCCGTTTGGACTCCGTTTGATGTTCCTTTTCTTCGAAACAGTGAAATAGGCAAGAAAACATCAATTTGGGCTGGGCCTACGGTTAATAGGTTAGTCCCAAAAATAATATAAAAGTGTTTAGTAAAGCCCATAAACATCTAAAACAGATAATATAATAGCATGAATACTTCATAAATTATAGATACGTTGGAGACGTATCAATCTGCTAGCTCATCCGGATCTCCTGTACGTGCTACTACTACTCCCATCCCAAAAGCATCTAATAGACACATCCTTCATTGTGCATACCTTCTTTTTTAGCGCTCGTGTAAGTGTGCGTGCATGGGCTAACCTGATGAAGATACCAGTACACACATGTATGGATCATATGATTTTGTTTACAAAATGCACGGACCCCATGTTGATGGCCTGATTTGGTTAACGAGCCTAGGAACATTGTTGGGACATCTTATCGGTAAAAGCTTATTACCAACAACGTATATGTTGTACCTAATGATGGGATATGGATTATCATTGATAGCATCGAATAAAATAAGGTAGCATGTGTTGGTGGATTTCGTGTTGAATTCTATCGAACATGTTGGTCATTTATCAAGAAGGGTGTGATGATTTGTTTTGTTGTTTTCACAAAGGAATGTTGGATCTGAATAGGATTAATTTTGGCATGATAACTCTAATATTCAAAGGTGTAGATGTTAATACTATCCAATAATTTAGACCCATTTTGTCTTTTGCATGTGCTCTTTAAGTTCTTCTCAAAATCTCAGACTATGCAGATCTCTCCTTATATGAACAAATTGATCTCTCTGTGTCAGAATGCTTTTATTGAGGGAAGAAATGGTATGGATGGGGCAATGTCGGTGCATGAAACCTCGCATTAATATAAGAGGAAGAAGCAACATGGGATTATTTTGAAATTAGACTTTGAAACCATTTCATTGATCTTAACATTCAAGACAATCACTTTTATAAGGTTAATTGCTTGCAGGAGAGAAGCTTCAAAAACCTGGATGAATTGGTTTACAACCATGGTAAAAGGGACTCCCTTGAATGTTAAGATCAATGACACTATGGGGAATGTTTTTCGGAGATTTAAGGGGTGAGGCGGGGAGATCCATTCTCAAGTTTCTCTACTACTTAAAAAGAATGTAAGTTTTCATCTTTCACTTTTCTTCCGACCACCCCTTAATCCAACCTTTCCCGTATGGTAATCAATCACCTTAATTTACCTATTTTCTAAACCAATTCCACTCTAATTATTTACCAAACTTCTCATCAAATTATAAGGTAAATCACGGGCGGGATTGCTAAACATTTATGTACGCAATCGCATTAATATGGGCAGGTAAATCATAAGCTAACGTACTAGAATATTTATATCCCATTGCAATGCACGAGCATTGACCTAATCTTGTTAAAACATTGCTACTTGTTTCTTACAAAAGACGGTTCATAAAGCTGAAGCTATCAGTCAATTTGTGGGATTGATCCCCCATTTGATGATGCAACTCTATTCGTCCAGGATGATGTCGAAAGTGCTCGTAACTTGAAGTTGCCTTTATATTTGTTTGAAAAAAATGTCTGGCTTGAAAATTAATTTCCAAAGAAGTAAGGTCTTGGTGATTTTGCATAATGATGAGAAGCAACAAAAATATGTTGACACGCTCCATTGCTAGTATGGGTATTAGCCTATCAAATACATAGTTGTACTTGTTTGTGAGAGCAGACTAAATATGGCAGATTGGGTGCTTCTAGAGGACAAATTGGTGCTAAGAATGGATTATGGCAGGCTAGGGACCTATCCCTTGGTGGTAGGGTTAGCAATATCAAAGCTTTCCCTAACTAGCATGCATGTGTACAATTTCTCCATGTACATGTTTCTGAAACGAATGCGGTGAGAATGCATAAAACTATTAGAAGATTCTTCTAGCAAGGTAGCAGAGAAATAAAAATATACTATGTGGTTAGAAGGCCTCTGATCTCCATACCTAAGAAAAAGGTTGTTTGGGGATACATAATCTAGAAAAAAAACAATATTATCTTGCTTTTGTAAGTGATGGTGGAATCTGGAGAGGAAACATGGTATATCATGAGGAAGAAATACAAAATTCAAAATGTAATTACACAAGTCCCCAACTCTGCTTTTGATCCTGCCTATTGGGCTAACCATATCAAGATCCAGAATTACTGCAGTGATAACAGGAAAAGAATATGGTAGGGAATGGCCATCACAAATTTTTTTGGGAAGATAACTTGCGTGTTAAGGTCAGTTTTTCAATGAGAAATTCCCTGAAATTTATGGAATATGCAATGATTTAACCTATATAGTTGGGTAGTTGGCTGAGAGGGGATGGGCTCTCTTATTTAGGAGATGGTTAAATATCAGACAACAAGATCAGATGAACATTATGTGCTCTATGTTGAATGGTGTGGTACTTAATCAAGATTAGGACATGCCATGGTGGATGCAAATTTAAAATAGCAAATTCATGGTCAAATTCATATATCAAAAGTTGTTTTGATATAGAGATCAGACAGATCCTTTAAGCACTCGTGGAAGGCTAAGGTACCTGCTGAAATTAGGGATGGCAATGGGTACCCATTACCCGCGTACCCTGTGGGTGAAAACCCTATTAGGGTAAGGGTATGGGACAAAAAATTACCCATGGATACTTAAATGGGAAAAATATCATACCCATCGGGTAGAGAGGGTACAGGTATGGGATCGTATAACCCATGCCCGCGTACCCATGTACCCATCTAAAATGTTGACAGGTGGGTTTCCGTTAATATCAAAATGTATTCATTTCCCCTCCTAATCACACTAGGTAAAAACTCTAATGTGTATTCAAATTATCTCTATAATTTTTCATGATTTGGTGAACTTAAAGTATATTCATATGTGTTGTTGTTTAACATTTTTATATGTCACTTTATAGGCAAGTATTTTTGTTTATGAGAATATGTTGTTGTTACAATATGTTGTTGTACATTGTTGTTTAAAATATGTTGCTATTAATAATTTATGATTATATATTGCTTTTTACAACTATTTTCTACTCAATTGATGTGTTGTAAACGTGGGTATTTTTACCCGTGGGTACCCATATACCCTGTCGGGTGACGGGTATGGGAAAAAATTGTACCCTTGACGGATATGGGTATGAGTGATGGGTAAACTCAGGGTGGATGGGTAAGGGTATGGGATAGCTCCACCCGTACCCATACCCTGCGGGTGCCATCCTTAGCTGAAATCCAGATTTGGCTCTAGGTTATGTGGCATGATGGCATTGTGACCAAAGATAATATTTTTAAAAGGAATTGGTACTTGTGATCCGACTTGCCATTTCTGTCCTACGAACGAGAGCATCGATCATTTGTTCATTAGATGTCTTTTGCAAAAGTGTATGGCCGCATACATGCATGGTTGTTTCTCCCAATATTTTGGGTGGATCCTAGAATTTATGCCAGCTAGTAGAAATGTGCAAATTGTGGGTCTTGCAACTATATGGTGGGCTCAATGGAAGATGCGCAATAGGCAATAGAGCGTGTTTTGACAAGAAACTTGTAACATCGTCATCTAAATTTGTGTGCTACGCATGTTCCTTTATGCAATATTGGGCAAGTATGCAAAGTGGTGGAGAACTGGAGGTCGAGCTATGCTGGAGCAAGGTGTGACTATTCTTTAGAGGGAGGCCTTGGCTCAACATAATGATGGCGAGCATGAAGCTGGACCTGTGCCTCTTCGCACCACTGCATAGGGAGAAGATGCGGAATAAGCAACGCACAATGAGGAAACACATGGAGGAAGGCTGAGGTAAAATTTGGAATGTCAAATCCTTTTGGGTGGCTATTTAGGTTGATGCATGTTGTATCAATCCTGCGGCTTTTAGTTTTCTTTCACTTTTCTTTTTATTGTTAGCGGTGCATGCGGCACTTGAACTTGTAGTTGGTTGTTTAATTTTGAATGTGTTGCTTGTTCCCGGGGTGGGGGTGGGGGGGGGGGGGGGGGGGAGGACGGGAGGGGGGGCAGGACGTTGTTTCGTTATGACAATGATAGTGGAAGCCGGTCCAAGGTTTTTGGGTTGTATGGGAAAAGTGGGAAAGTTCTACCCATTTGTGGGTTGTTTAATAGTCATAAAATCAGTAACAATCTATCTAATGGTTCTTGCACAGCTCCAATGGTTATATTATTGTACCAAATGCACATTGTCGTGTTTTTGTCTACTCCTATTTTTTACACTATATGACTAGTTTTGTATTTTTATGTCAAAATTTGATGAATGTGATTTTTGCTTGGTTAAAAGAAAATTGGAATCATGTCTATGTCCCCCGTGTAGGTTTGCACTTTCCCATATCCCCCTCCATGTTTAATGCCACTTTTTTGAACTTTTGAATGCTCACTTGAATCATGTACAAATTGTCACGCTAGAATTGAACCGTTTACTTCAGAATTGGTGCAAAAAGATTCGAGATCTGCTAGCTCATCCGGATCACCTCTACATGCTGCTGCTACTAGCATCCAAAAAGCATCTAACAGACACACCCTTCATTATGGGAAGCACTCCTTCATTATCCATAGATTCCATTTTTAGCTCCCGTATATGTGTGCGTACACACGTTGGTATGGATCCTATGCTTTGTTTAGAAAATGCACAGATCCTATGTCGATGGCTTGATTTGGTTAACGAGTTGTTGGAGCATCCTGTCAGTAAAACCGTGTTACTCCCCTAAAAAAACTGTTTTAGACTTGGTTATGTCTCAGTCGATGCTATATTCGTTCGATCTTGCGTGAAGATCCATTTAAAATTTTATTTTTAGCTTTTTCTTTTTTCTTCTTATATGGTGCTACTCTGTCACTTGACTCAGTCAACTGAGGCCTAGCCACACCCTAAGAAAAAAGCTTGTTCCTAACAACGTATATGTTGCACCTAAGCACCGGCATGGCATCATGACACCGGCACGTTCCCATGTGTACGTCTCAGACAGACTCGTGCACTATGAGGCGCTGTCCCCGGGTCAGATTACCAATTGCTGTCAAAGAAAAATAAATTACTTCACTCGACCGGAGATGCACTGATCAATCTACCACAGAATGTGTGATCACTAATTATCTGCAATCCTATTAATTAGACGACGAAAGATCTGCATGATCACAAAGACCAAGGAGAAACTCACAACCAGAGAAGCTAGTCACCATGAACTGCAAGATATGCACAATGCACAACCCTTCTAACAGAATCAAAAAATTCTTATACTTTCTACTGTTCCATGATAGACCAGCCGATTGATCAATCAATCGACTTCCGCCGCTAGAGGTGCGGCGCGCAGGCTCGGCAGGTCCCTGGCGTCGTGCGCCACGGCGGCGACCACGGCCAGCGCGTCGACGTTCTTCCTGCTGCTGGTCGGCTCGGTGTGGCCGAGCTTGGGCGCGCCCGCGCGGCCGTTGGTGACCACGGGAACGGACGGCTGCGCGGCCTTCTTCCTGATGCTGGGCTCGGTGCGGCCGAGCGTGGCCGCGCCGTTCGTCCAGCTCCTGCCGGGCTCGGCGCGGCTCGCGCTCCGCTGCCCGCGGCCCTTGCCGAGGTGGTGCTCGCAGAGGGAGTAGCCGACCAGCGTGGGCTGGCTGCAGCGCCACCCGCGCCCGTTGACGCGGCTGCACCGCGACCCTTCCATCAGCACCGGCGGGCCGCGCCGCCTCTTCTTGGCGCCGCCGCCGCCAATCTTGATCCCTTCCTTGACGTCCACTGGCAGCACTGGCATTGTCGGGACGACGAGACGTTCTCCGGCACCGATCACCGGCCGCTCAGGCACGTTGCGGTGTCCATTCTCCAGGCTGCATTGCAACATGTAGGATTAGCAAAAAAATTGGCCCGAAGCTGATGACACTAACATATCCGACGGAAACGAACATCTAGTAGGTGGTAAACTGGCTACAGTGGCACACACACGTACAGGAGTCCCACATCGATCGTCTGAACGGTTCCATCAAAGATGCAACGAGAAGCCCAGTTGCAACCACTACCAAGTAACCCAGCATGTGATGCGATGCAGGCCAGTGCCAACAAGATAGTAGTATTAATCATGCGCGGTGTATACATACATGTGCAAGGAGATGGAACAGATCGTAACGTGCGTCCACAGGTACATGGCCCATGCATGTCTCCCCAAGAACATGGGGTGCATCGCATCGCATCGCATTGCACCCATGGAGGGGAGGACGGTGGCTAGTGAGTGCAGATCGCAACAATGCGGGCATGGGTGGGGAGGAGAGGAAGCGGACAAAGCCACCAGGCTGTATGCCCATGATCGTCGAGATCCTTGCACGTCGGCATGCAAGGGGACAAAAGTAATCGCACGACGAACTGGGTGCATGAGTCATGAGTGAGTGCACCGAAATACTACCGTATGCTTCTTCTTTTTTCTTGTATATATACTAATAGAATACGATATAGAGTATATATAACATGTACTGACAGTGTGCCGCGTCGCCAAGGAGGATGAGACAGTGGTATTAAAATGGGGTGGAGTGGTGCGTGTCATGTGCCGAGCTGGCGCTGCATTGCACTGCCCCCACTAGTGCTGCATGTAAAACAGCAGGGAGGCCAGCAAGGCCCATGAAACGGGAAAGAGGCCTTGGATGCTTTCCGGTTCTACTCGATCCATCATTGCCGCAACCAGTATAGTATCATCGGCCATGAGACTCGCACCACCGAACCGATCCGCGCAGGCCAGTGGCACTGACACGGGACGCTTTTGGTTCGTCGTCGTCACAGCGAGTCACGTACCTCTCGTGTGTGCGGGTGCGGCCATCTGCGGCAGCTGCCCCTTGACGTTGCGCACCGCCGCCGTGGCCGTGACCGTGAACAGGCGGGCCGTCGTCGTCGTCGCCGCTGCTGATGCGTCCCGCCACCACCACGATGCCGCCCTGGCAGGTACAAACAGCGACTCAGTGAAGGGCAGCCAGATCTGGGCGTCCGACGACGCCCCAGCTAATTAATCCGGGTGCAACGAAAGGAATTAATGTAATTGGCAGGCCACTACTAGTGTTGGAACGAAACTAGTACTACGATTGGAACGAGAATTCAGGGAGGGAGGGAGAGAGGGGCCGGGCATGCACGCGGGCGAGTGTAACCGAATGTACCTGCGGCCCTGACGGCAATGCGGGCGGGCCGGGATCCGCGTCCGGGCGGAGCGGGTGCGGGTGCAACTCCACCTCCGACTGGATCCTCCTCTTCTTCCCCTGCTCGGCCTCGTCCCCCGAGCGTTGCTCCTCCGCGTTCGGCGGTGGCGGTGGGTGGGGCGCGGTGAACGGATCTGAGGGCTGCAGCGGCAGCGGGCAGGGCGGCAGCGCCTGCTGCTGCTGCGCCTGCGGCCTTCGCCGGATCCTCATGGGCGGGCGGAAACGGGGGGCGAGGCCGACGGCAATGGAGATTTGGGGAGGGGGGGGTGCAGTGCGGATCAAAGAGAGGCGGGCAGGGGGGGTTGGGTGCAGTCCTCGCTCACTCACCTCGCCTCCCTCGTGGATCGCGATGCATTTATTTATGAGACGGGGGGAGGGGGAGGGGGCGCAGCAGCAGCGGATTTCTGGTGCAGTTTGGCTCGGCGTCTACTATCCGCGTTCGAGATCGGAGAGGAGAGGGGCGGAAGGCGTGACTGCGTGAGGTGGGGACGTGGGGCGGGGTATCGATGGATGCAATACGCCATGTGCGGTCCAACTGTGGTTGCATGGGGAGACGGGGCGGCCGGGGCAGGCGGGCGGGATTTGGTGGCATCGCTATGTGTACAAGACATGCCTACGTATACGGTGCGGAGCGCTGATTGTATGCATCTCGATCTCGTCTGGCGAGTGTGGCTTGCAGGGCTCTTCTTCTAGGCTGGAGAGGAGGGGATCAGATCAGATCAGATCGGAGTGACTAGATGGGACGCATTGTCACAAGGCGCACGTATGTAATGTACCTACGCCGCACCCACGGTGCCGACGTACGTGTCTTATACTCCCTCCATTCTGAATTACTTGTCGCAGGTATGAATGTATCTAGATGTATTTTAGTTTTAGATACATTCATTTCTACAACGAGTAATTTGGAACGGAAGAAGTACGTGTAAGAGTGGTGCATTGCGGTTGCGACGTATGTGTCTTATACTCCCTCCATTCTAAATTACTTGTCACACGTATGAATGTATCTAGATGTATTTTAGTTCTACATATATCCATTTCTACGACGAGTAATTTGGAACAGAGGGAGTACGTGTAAGAGTGGTGCATTGCCGTTGTTGAGGAGCATGTAGCGGTCACCGTACTGTACTAGTAACACTTACGCGAATGTACAAACCTCCTGGCCCTGCCTTTTTGCATTCAGAGATGCCCACATTTATCTATATGGTTTTGTTACAAACTAGATGACACCCCACGCGTCAGCGAAGATTGGTTGAAATGTATTTTGATTCGACTTAGTTGTGTGAAACAGAACTTCTAAATTAATTTAATACTATGAAATGGGATTTTAAATTGATGATACAAGAACTAAATTTTGAAATACACATGATTTAATATGTTTAACTATTGAGTTAGTAATATAAGAAGTGAAAATTCAAATACGGCATGTTCTGATTAGATTTAGTAGTAGGAAATATCAATTTCAAATTAAAATATAAGAACTGCAGTTTGAAATACATATGATTTACAATATTTAATTGTTGAGTTTAGTCTTTTCTCGTGCATATTTCCTTGTTTTTATCGGATGCCACCGAAGTGACTACATATTTACATGTTGAGGTGGGCATTTTTCATGCATGTTTCAATGCTGAGATACCATGTGTGCATGTTAAGAGAAATTTATTGGTAGGGTGCTAACTATTTAGATATAGAAGATACATGCAAAACAATAAGGTTACAACATCATGAGTAGATGGAGTGGATAACAAATGACATGTCCATGACAAAGCTGAAAAAATAACCTATGAAACCTCATCATTCTTTCATGCCAAACCTTCAACAGGCTAGGCGAGTGCGCCGTTGTGGACTCTGGCCAACAAAGGCGAGATCCCGGGTTTTCACCCTAGACTAAAGTGGTGTTTTAGTCACTATGTTGAATGAGGACCGTCAAAGAGTTGCACCACCCATGACTTTGTCTGAATCCGCCAGGATATCCTCTAGAGATGGTCCTTGCATGCCACCACCGGAACTCCTTTGGATCATGCACCAATCATCCAAGATCGTAAAAAAATTCAATGTGGGCGTCTGATCTAATTATGTCATCAGACATCCAATTGTTTGTACCTTCTTGATGAATAGAGAAGACAAATCACCACTACATGGTTGTAGCATGCATGCTCTAGCGACATGACTAAGAGTCACCAATGACAGTCACAGATCATTGCCATGCGTTGTGTAGTCACGCGACACTAAGTCATTCTTGCCTGGACAAAAGTGTCACCTCACTCGTAGCCAACGGTCCTTCCAAAGAAGATCGGTTTTGTGCAGAAAATATCTTAACATGGTTAACGACTACCTGTAGTGATGGTTCTTAAATCAACAAAAATTGTTTCCGTGTAGCATGAAAGATTTCACGAATGTACAGGGATGGTTATCGAGCATACCTAACCTATATGGTAAGCGTTTAACTATATCCATTGATTTGTTTCGGTGTGTGAAGACATAATGGTTTGACATAGCATGCTCGAGCGGCATAGTCGAAGCGTCACCTACGACAACCCTATTGTCCACACTGGTTGCTACCATGACACAATCACGTGACGCCCCACCATCCACATGGCTCAAAAGTTGCCCCACCCACCTGTGTGCCAATGCCTGCCGCCCTAGAAGAAGACTTTTGCATGTTGCTACACCACCAGAGAAGAAAAGCCCACCGATCTTTTGGTAGCGGGCACCCCACCATCTCAATCTCTGGAAGAAGATTGACCCTTCCCCCGGTTGTCCACATGGCTAAAACAATGCCCATCGCATGTGTGCGAATTGATGCCGCCATAGAAGAGGACTTTTGTGGGTCGCTAAACCACCAGAGAAGAAAACCCCACCGCTCCTCTGCTAGCGGGCCCACCACCATCTCGATCTCTAGAAGGAGACCGATCCTCGCCGCCGCCATCCACATGGCCAAAATGCTTCCCACCGCCTTTGTGCCAATGGCTGCCGCCCTAGAAGAGGACTTTTGCGTGTCACTACAACACAAGAGAAGAAAACCCCACCGCTCCTTTGCTAGCGGGCCCACCACCATCTCGATCTCTAGAAGGAGACCGACCCTCGCCGCCGCCATCCACATGACCGAAATGCTTCCCACTGCCTTTGTACCAATGGTTGCCGCCCTAGAAGAGGACTTCTGCATGTCACTACAACACCAGAGAAGAAAACCACACCACTCTTTTGGTAGCGGGACCAACCCCATCTCAATCTCTGGAAGGAGATTGGCCCTAGTCACCGCCGTCCACATGGCCGAAACGCCACCCACCGCCTATGTGCAATGGATGCCACCCTAGAAGAGGACTTTTGCGGGTCGCGCCACTAGAGAAGAAAACCCCACCACTCTTTTAGAAGCGAACCCACCAGCATATGGATCTCTAGAAAGACATTCACCCTCGCCACCACCTATCGAATGGGTAGAGTCACAGGGCGGCTGGATCAGAGGGGAGAAGGCATCGGCGGTGGAGAGTTCGGGTGTGGAGGTGACTAGGGTTTATGAAAGCGCTTTTAACCCTCCTTCGGTGTCCTCGACACAATTTTGTTTCCACGTGTAAAATATCATAAAAACTATAGCAGTGACCTCTAACAATGGTTATCAGAACCGAACACAATTGATGTCAGTTAGAACAAAAGCATTTTTTTGAAGTCGTGGCACTTTATTCAACTCAAAAGATAGATACATCCTTGACCAGTTTAGTTAGAAGAAAGTTTGATGGATCACCATCCCACTACATTAAGATTGAGGATTATAAGAGTTTCTAGCTGAAACATACACACTCGCTTCTCTAGGGAAATGTGCAAAGGATACATAGTCAATTTGGGTGGCTATTTGAAAGCAATCAACTAGATTACTTAATAAGGGATCCAAATCTCTCTCTCGCCATTACATGATTGAACAATCTCGAGGCAATTGAACTCCGGGATGATTTTTGAGCAACCATGACGCTCCGCCATCGCTAGACCATTCTTCATTTCCATTTCCTCTATCGTGGCAGCATCCATCACCTATTCGACTCGAGACTTTGAGCCAGCCAAGGCCTCCCCCAAATTATTACCAAGGATAGTCACTATAGCACCTGAACCATCATCAAGGAAACAAACATCGATGTTCATATTGTAGATATTCAAAGCAGGCTTCATCTACTTCTCCTTACAAGCTTGAGCGTAGACCCTTGAAGATGCTGAGTTTGACGTCATTGCATGTATTGATAAAGCAGTTCTTGTTGGGTTAGACTTATCTACTTCCTTGACCGCTTTTCTACGCTGCCACCAAATATACCACACTCCTACCCAGATGGTTTCTTGAGACCCAAGATGGTTCAATATCGAAGATTGTCGTCATTGATCTTGAAGCAAATATAGGTAGGACACACTGCTCGGTTTGTCCACTGTATTAGCTTGTTCAGCTATCTCCTTCATTCCCATAGACTTCCAAATCTCTTTAGCACTACGGCAAGTAAGCACCAAATGCTTCACATCTTAAGCACCACCATTGCTAACTCGGTATATTGAGCTTTCACAATCTTTCTGTAAGAGGGTTGTTGCTTGAAGGGCATGTATCATCTCTGCTAATTTTATGAGCGAACTAATGATGCCATTCAATATAATAAGCTAATCAAATCGAGAATGAATAGGATCTTGTTTTAAGCCACGTTATAAAATCCTCTATCACATTTGCACTCAAAGGAATTTTCATGATTCTTTCAATATCCGCCAAAACTAAGGTATCTTGGATAATATCTTCACCCCACTAGTCAAATGGTTAATGATAGTTCGAAGAATACACTGTCCCCTACTCATCAACACTTTCCTTGAGGGGCTCCTGGGAACCCAGTGATCTTCCCAAATACTACTGATTTTGTTGCCAGATTGCATAGACCAAATATGACCTCTCATGAAAGTTTGCTTGCCAACCAAGATGCTTTGCCAGGTGAAAAAAGTTTACAACAAAAGCATTTTTAATTTACTGAGGATTCAAAGGATTTTCATAGGAATTTTGGAGATTAGAATGCTTAGGAATTGTTTGTATGTTTGTTGTTTGATTTGTAGGATCATAAATCCTATAGGAATTATTTCTAAGGATTTTTTGTACTACTTCCCGTACGATTTCTAGCATCCACTCAAACCTCTTTCCAAGAATCTTTTTTTTTCCTATGACGCAATCAAACAACCCAAAATCCTATAGAACTAAGATGAGCATAACATTTCAATCCTATATTCTTTTTCCTATTTGCGTGTTTTTAGAATCCTGCAAATCAAAAAAGGCCCTAGGACTAGGATGGTAGGATTTTGTGGTTCAAGCTTTCATGGAGCATGTCTAATCTGTATGGTAAGCAATGAACTATATCCATTAATTAATCCTGCAAGTCAGTTACTTTCTTCGTAAACTAATAGCGTCTAGATCATAGTTAGTGATCTAAACGCTCTTATATTAGTTTACAGAGGGAGTATAATTTTTTTGAAGAAAAGTTACAAATTTATTTTCTTGGCGGTAAGACTTACTTCAGTTACTGCTTATGTGTTCTTCTTTTTAGATGTGGAGTTTCTGCTTATCCTCTGGCAAAGCACGTTACTGATTAATCAATAATCATCGCCAAACGAGTTCACTGCCTTTGTCGGGCATCATGGCCGTTTCTTGTAGAGTTGCTTCTAGTTGGCCAGCATGCCTTGGGCCTGTTCACGTAGCCCTCATTTTTGTCTTTGTAGAATCCCGAAATTCTACGTAAAGAGAAATTAGCAAGATGCCTCAGACACGTGTGCCTCGCTGTTTTGCCCGACATAATCTGTATCCCATAAACATTTTGATACTTAATAAATGTTGCAAATCCTCAGAAAAATGAAGATGCCTCAGAAATTCTACAATGACACGGAAAATGGGAGCGGCCTGCGGGGTACCATGTAGACTCGACATGATTCATGAGGCCGATGGAGCTTCATGTGTCCCACATGACATGAGTTGATGTGCACTTGTAACCCTATCGCATGGGAGTCCAGGAAGGTAAGCAGAGCTAGGCATGGCCTTGACACGAGGATGGACCATCGAAGGGTTCAGATGGTTCGGTGATGGGCACCGAGACATCAAGACCCTGGACACATCTTATGCAGGCACATGTTCTTCGACAGTCCAGCACGGCCGTAGCAATTGAAGAGCATCAGCAAATGAACGTCAAGTGCCAAATGACACTCGAATCATTCAGAAACCCCACACAGGAGAGCGGTGCGATTCCGTGGGATCCATGTAAATGGATCTCAGAGTCTACAAGCGTCGTTGGTAGGATCTGTTTAAAGTGCAACGAACTAGGCGGATGCCATGCGACGAGGGAAAGGACCAGATTGATTACATTGCCTGAACAGAAAGAAACAAGGGAAAGGACCAGCAGAGCAGTACCAACTTGTGCGTGGTAAAACGACACTAGCGACAGCAACCTGCTTTAAAGTATGATACTAATATTTCCGATCAAAACGGTAATCACATTGCCGAGGACTAGAGTGCGCCGTATCACCTGCAAGAATCCCCTCGAAATGGCAAAGGCCAAAGGCAGGCAGCAGAGGCTGCACAACTGCTTTCAACTTCAGAAGTTTTTTTTTTTTTTTTTTTGAGGGGGACTTCAGAAGTTCATGGGTATCACTGTAGCCGTGAAGTCCAAGCGGAGTCATCAGTTCGGGCCTGATAGCCCATCAGGCCCGACCACACCTCCCCCAACCCCGCATAGGTATATGGCAGCCATTTGCCCATTTTCAACAACCATATGATTCTTCCCACTGTACATACGAATTTGTCGCATTTGTTCAGACATCATGGACGACACTGACATCTTAATGCATCATTTGCTACGAGCGGGAAAAAAAAGTAGGTTCGATTTTTTGTCCCATTTTCCATTCCAACAGTAGCACCTTTTGTTAGTTCGAAAAATGACATCTCTTTTTCAAGGCATCATTACGCATCGAGCTTGTGCTCTGAGATCAGAATCGGTGAAATGTAGCCGTTACAACACTTCACTGCATTCAGAAATAGCAAGTGGAGATAAGCTGCAAATAGGTCGCCGGCCGGTGAACCCATTTAGGGCTGACTTGCTTCCAAAGCTGGATATTCTTTCTAATAACCTCACTGGCACTGCATCCATAGGTCAAAAGAACAAACACCTAAAGGCTACAGGTACTTTAGATCTTTGCTGGTATCCAGAATTTATTATCTGACCATCAAAGCGAACTGGCTCACTTCACTAAGGAATTAGGAGACGTCAGTTACTTGATCTGACTGTTTACTCTCCACTTCAGCAAGGAATTAGGAGAGATCAAACACTTGATCTGACTGTTTATAGCTCCACAGTTTTTGGGTATATCTTAGCTCTGCTCAGGGATCTGAACGATTATCATGATATGCAAATAGGATCTGAATTCTGAAATGACATGTTGTTCAATGTCCTTGGGCATCTAGCAAGCTTATGGAAAACACCGGCAAGCTTGGGATCGAAAATATGCAAACACTCACCATTATTATCGTCCGGTGATTTGTTCAGCCTTGTTTCAGGAAGTAAGTACGTAGGCAAGATAACTTCAGGCAAAGTGCACAGCAGCTGCAGCTGAAGCCAGGGTTAAAGTTGCAAGGTGGTGGAGCGTCAGTTGTTATTTGGTTCGGTCCACCTTTGCCATGTAATACTAATTTTCATATATATATATATATGATGAGCTCTTTTTTACTTGATTTTAGCACCCATTGGCAGTCTGTCCTCATACCCAAACAATGGCCAACTGCAAAACATATTGTGGATAATATAATGTTTTCCCTAGCACAGCGCCCTTCTACTAACAGTCTATATCCTAAAGATATCTCACCAGAGTGCTTCGGTATATCTAGGCTTCAGAATCAGCTGTACCGCACGTTGATCTGACAAGGAACAGGCTTAACAAGAGCTTCCATAGGACAATGAAATCAGGATGCACAGCATCAAAAGCACTATACATTCAGAACTAATACAAGGATTGCTATGTCCATACAGCCACTTTTCTTACTATACTATTCAACATACCAACTCAAGGAATGCTCACTACAATAGCATTCAGTGAACAGAAAGATGAGGATTCATGAATGCCGAATTTCTGATGCAGTATACACTATTCTTTGGTTCTGATTATTACTAGCTGGACATGGATTTTACATCACAAACTCCTATGATCCTATACAGATTGCCTGTTGGTAACGAGAGTCAGATATCTGATAGACTGCCTAGTTTACTCTATGCAAGGATTCCAAGACCCTTGACCTATCAATTGTCAACTATATATGCCTTGACCACTTCGGCTGGCATGTTGCAACAAACAACAGCTCATGTACAGGAACAAGTGATTCGGCACTTGCCTTTATTGGTGTAGCATCTGATGCTGCTTGACCAGAATCTGTGCGTAGAGGAGCTCGTTCCAGGAGTCCGGCACCCCGGGAAGGCACCAGTGGCTGCAGTCCTGGTATAGCTCAGGGGACTTGCGCTCCTCCTCGCTCAACTTCTGCTTGCGGTAGACTGAAGGATGTCCCTCCTTCCTGTAGTCAGTCATCCTTGTAATGTTCAGGTAGGCCACTGGTGTTTTCATCCCATGGAGGACCTCCTCCAGAATGCTCATCTTCTGCGGGTATGGCATGAGGAACTTTTCGTTTGTTATCGGCTCAGTTTCCTTGTCGCAGCTGCCGCCTGAATTCCACTGCCCTCCGCTGCACAACAGAAACACACACATTTGCAAACATCAGTTGCTGTGATAACCATATGACACCGCGAACTGAACTTATAGGAGATGAGATCAGAAAAGAATTGACAAACCTGAAATGGGATGATGAGTAGCCTCTGAAAAGCACAGTTGTTTTCTTGGGATTTATATTGGAATCAACCCACTTGGCCCAGGTGTTTAAAGCTCTCCGGAAGGCGTCATGGACATTCAGCTCACTGTATACTTGGTTGCCCTCTTGATAGTAATCTTTCCTGTAGCACATTTGACATACTTGGAACGGTAAGGAACAATTGAAATGCAGAACACATCACATGATCATGTTTATTGTATCATATCGTGCCAATAAAAGCTTACCCAAGAGAAGTTTTCTCATGTGTCCACCAGTGCCCAGTATTGAAAACAATGACATCTGCATTCTTGTACCTCGAGGATGATTGATCGATTTTGTCAAGCCTAAGAGTTTCCTTTTTCTTTCCGTGTGTGACAGGTATCTCCCATTCCTGAACAAGGAAAGGGGAGCGGAAGAACTCCACAGTACAATTGTAGTCCTAGACAACATGAATTAGCACATAAGCTTTCATCTTAAATACTGAAACAACCTCAGATAGCAATTCTGAAGAAAAGCAGCAAAAACAGAACATGGCATAAGGTAAGCACAAAGCGGAAAATCCCCATGCTCATGCTCTGACTTGCTACATGTAAAAATATTTATGCTCTGATTTTTGCTACATGTAAAAATGTTTATGCTCTGATCTGTTGCATATAAAAAATGTATGCCCTGATCTGCTAATGGTTTGCTTCATTGAAATTGTGTTAATGCTCCTATTTTCATGACAAAAATGTTCTGATCTCATTTGTTTTGATTCAGTGGAATTTCGTTAATGCTCCAGTTTATGTACGGTGCAAGAAGTGAATTGTAAAATGCAAGTTCAGAGTCAGAAAAGGAAATGTGTAAATACGCATGAGATAAGCTGTGTTGTGCAAAATGAAAAGGATCTAAGAATGTGAATTGAATATAGTGCAATGGGTTTATTGTATATCAAGCAAGAGTCTTAAATTGTATTCGTCAATGAAGTTATGTTTCTTTGTCAGTTGAACATTACAATGTTGAGCTGTATTGCAGAAAAATGAGGCAACCAAACTGATGGTGATCCAATTGGCTCGGCGATGGAGCAAATTGCACGGGAAGCCTTCGACAATTCGAAAGGATGGAGGCCAGCAGCGCCCAGATTCCAGTGGATGCCGCCGTAATTGTAGTTCGCCGTTCTGGCTATCTAATTATGTTTCGGGGTTGTTGTTAAGAATGATGAGTTACTTTCCTGTTCGGTATCAAGATTATGTAGCGAACGTGGTTTCTATTATTGTAAATCTGGGGGCAACGGCTTTCTAAAAGAAAAGTTCATCCTAAATGCTGAAACAAGCTCAGATAGCATCTTTAAGGAAAGCAGCAAAAACAGAACATGGCATATAAGAAGCCAACCTGAAAGAGGAAAGAGTAGGAGCCCTCGGCCCTGAACTTGTGGTTCCCGGACACCTCAAAAACCCTCCTCTTGTCTTTCACAGAATTCCTCAAGATGCAAACAAGCGACTCCCACATGTTTCTGTTGAGTGAATCGCCAACGAACACGAGTCGCTTTCCCCTCAGCCTCTCCAGCATATCAGTTGGGTTCAACCTAAAACAAGGCACCGGCATCATGCCATCACATAACTGAATTTGTCATGCATAAAGAACTAACTGAGCACACACAAACTGCATGGGTGTTCTGTTAACTGTGCTCACCTCGGGATGCTGCACCCGCGGGGCTGCCACCGGAGTCTCTGGTAGGCCTTATCAGGGCGGCCGTTGAGGTGGCAGTTGAAGGACTCGTCGACGTGAGGGCACGATCCCTCGGGGTAGAGAGGGTACGAGTCGTCCCGGACCCAATTGCCGTAGAACATGTCGCATCTGCCCATCGCATCTATCGAGTGAAGCTTCGTCGCCTGACCACCGGCGCTGCTGTTCGTGGCCTGTGCCGCGTGGCCTTTCACCAAACCGGCGCTCCCTTGAGAGGCAGCAGTGGCTTCCTTGTGCATAGTCTTCGTGCTGTTGCTTCCACCTGAAGCAACAGCAGCTCTGTTTACACTCTGCTGCTGATCATGGTGGGCCGCCGAGCCTTGAGCAGTGTGGTTCTTGCCTGGATGTCCTCTCCTATGAGGCGCAGCAACATTGCCGTGCAGCATCGCTGAAACTGCACTGCGAGTCTGATTGACAGATGGAATTGCCGTCACATTGCTCGCCGTGGCTTCCCCTGAACTTGCATTCACCCCGGAGCCGTTGTTCCAAACAGGCGCACCTCCCTTCGCCGTGGTGCCACTCTGGGCTGAACCGCCGATCGTGGCCCCAGCCTTCGCCTCAGCAGCTGCGATTCCTGAGGAATTGGTGGGAGCAGCAGCGGCGATACCTGACGAATTGCGGGCCGCTTCACCGCCTCCCGCGTGATCACTGGGCGGCGCGTCGCTCCGCACCGCCGAAGCGGTGGCGTTACCGGTCGCGGGGTTGTCGGTGCGAACTGCTCCCGAATTGCCGCCTGGTACCCCGCCTCCGCCTCCCGATTGCTCGCCAGGAAGACTGGAGCCGTTGGTCCGCCCACCGCCCACCGCTGCAGTAGCGTTACTGGACGCGGAATTGCCGCCGCGAACTCCTCCCGAATTGCCGGCCCCGGATTGCCCACGAGGACGAACCGCAGTTGACCCGTTGGTCCCGGCCCGCCCGCCGCCCGCCGCGAGCCCGCCACCGCCCGGCCCGCTCCGCCTCGCCGCGACGACGCCGGGACCAGGAGGCCCCGGGGAGGAGGAGTTGGCGGGGAAGAGGGAGGAGAAGAAGCCCGAGACCTGCGCGCGGTAGGGCGAGGCGGAGGCGAGGACGCCGTCGAGCCACGCGGCGGAGGGCGAGGAGGGCGGCGGCGCGGGGAGCGAGGGCGCGAAGGCGAGGAAGGCCGCGAAGGCGCCGAAGGCGAGCGCGACGCCGTAGATGCAGAGCCTGGCCCGGCGCGCGCCGAGGTGGTCGGCCGCGGCCGCGGACAGGCCGCCGTGGCCCCTCCACGCCGCGCCCTTCATCCGATCGCGCCGGCCCCGCGGCGGGGCTGCCGGAGCGGGAGACTGTCGGGGGGTTTAGGGGCGGGCGGCCGGGGGAGGGAGAGGGCGCGCGGCGGGGGCTGCGGGTGGTTAGTGCTGCCTGCGGCCGGCTGTTTTGTAGGGAGGAGGCGGTGGGGGTGGCGGTGGTGGGCGGTGACGGCGAGGCGAGGTGCGGGTCGGGAGCGAAACCAACTGATCTCTTCTGCCGGGGGGCTTTTGAATCCCTCCTCCCCTCCCGGAGTCTTTCTGGGTTTTGCGTGGACCCCACGACGCGATAATCTCCCGACGATGGGCTGTCAACGCAACAAGTCAAATCACGTTGGGTTTCTTCGTTAGCGTGGTGCGATGTGCCGTGTTTGGCAGTGGCGTTAATTTGATCGCGATTGCCGTCGGCAAAGATAATGCGACGTTAATTTCGGCCACGCTCTGGCCTGAATAGGCACGCTTTTCTCCTTCTCCGGTGATCAAGGAGATATGATCCGGTGAGGAAAATAATCACTGCGTTGCCATGCCTAAAACAAGAGTATATTAAATTGTCTGTCTTGATTCCAGGATCTCGCAAACGAGGAACGGCCATTTTTTCTATTTAGGAGGGGCAAATGAGAAAAAATAAGACCAGCCCAAGAGCTAACCTTCATTAACTGTTTTTTTTATAGGAGAAACTCCGCGAACGCCGCGCTCCTGAGCCAATGCTCGAACGCGGGCTGGCTGGCAGCTACCCAGCTGCCCAGCCAACGGGTCGACATCCCGTTCTCAGCAAGGGGCAAGTGAGGAACGTCTTGGTTTCAAAAGGATACGCAAGTCAAATGTATGTACTACCCATTAGAGTTTGAAGTCGTGGTAAAATCATTGGCACCATTCGATGTAGTGGAATTATCATGAATTTAGTACTTCCTCTGTTCCCCAATAAATGTCACTGATTTAGCATTATATAGTTGTACTGAATCAGTGGGGCAGAGGGCAGGGTTAAAAATTTCAACGAAATTTCATTGACATTTCCAAAAATTTGAATATTTCAGTGGGTCCGAGATATTTTTAACTCCAAAATTTTGAGCCAGATTCAAATTAATTTAAAATAGGTTAAAATTCAATAAAATTTGAAAACTCAAAATCTGCAGTACACGGAATTTTTGAAATTTCACATATTTCGATGAGACCCGAAATTGTTTTGTTTACGAAATTAAAAACCTTGGCGGATGGAGTATTATCATAGTAGCACCGCCACGGCGCCACTGACTACCACTTGAGAGCATGTTAAGATTGAGATTAACAACTGTATCATAACTTAGTGTTCCGTATGGCAGCCAGCGATCAACGCGCCACGTGGGTTAGCACCGTTGACCTGCTGCAAAGGGAACGAAACATAGCAGCATGCAGATCAGATCGAAATCGAACATGATCACCTCTACAACTTACTGAAAAGAAAGTGTCGATGGAGCAGATGTAGCTCCACCCACTTGCGCCCCTCCGTATGCACGAGTGGTTCCATCGCCGACTGTTCGGCCGTGGCGCACTCGCTCACTCAAGCCCCGTACGGGCAGCCGGCCATCTCCATCGGTAGCTCTAACGTGGCCTGTCAGAACTAAACTAGAACTAGGGCGAGCTGATCTGATCTCATCCAGTTGCGTCCTTTAATTAGTTCGTGCGAATGTGCGATTAGATGCTAAGGGCTATTCCACACTCGAACGCCAAGCGCCGTCTCGTTGTAAAATGGGACGAACACTCGATCATATATTTCTTGGCGAGTCCAGTCAGGACTTTATACAGGTGTATCACCTAGATACAGCCCACAAGAATCAAAATAATAAGACTTATTTTCCTAGAAAACACCATGTTTTTTACAATGTGATATTCTTAGTGTCAAAAATATGAAGAGTGAAACACCGCTTTTGGGGATGTTGTAGCACGAAACCACGACTCTTGCCACAACTTTCGGGGTCCTTAAATTGCAACAAGTGTGATAACTCTTTGAAAGTCTTTCCAGATCGTATTCAACGTCATCTGTATTGACATGCTCAGATGACAAGTGCCACGATCTAGCAAACATCAGCAGGTAGATATGCTCGAACAACCCGTGTTCTTATTACTAGGATTATGGTAATGGCTTGCCAGCACCACTGGGTTCTATGTTTCCGACATGGTGGAGCTTGATGCTTTCAAAGGAAATGAAACGTCACCCATTAATGTGCCAATTGTTTTTGGGTAAGTTCGCGAACCATATTCGATTAGATAAATCCATGCCAAGTATCATCAACAACTAATTTTGTGCACTACTATTACTGATTTAATCAAGTTTTCAATGTGCTCATGCCTTTATCAAAGGTGGCATCACAAATCAGTACAAATTTGATGGCATATTTGGGGTTGGGCCATCTCGTATGTCTTTCAATTCACAATTGCAGTTTCTTGGATTGTCCCGTAAAGTCTATGGTGAAGTGGAAGTAGTATGTGTGAGTATCAATGATAATTATCCGAGGTTTGTAGTAGGAGTGTGCAAATATCAATGTAAACAATTGTTTAAGAGCTAATAGTGTACCGCGGGGGGGGGGGGGGGGGGGGCTATTGCCCCCTCTCCTTGCGAAATGGTATGGTGTTTCTCCCCATATTAAGAGGTTTATGTGGATATGGACGTGGTGAGGCTTTAAGGTTGGTGGACCACGGATAAGATGACCCCTCTTTTTTTAAACGATAATTGTATTTTCCGAACGTTCTCACCTTCGCAAGAGATCTGAATCAGACTCGAACCTTGCACCTGTTGAGTGCATAATCCTCTTGGTAACCAACCCAGCTAGCTCCGATTTGTGAATAGAAATACGTTACGTAGTATTTGTTGTATGAGTATTCCTTTGCAACTATAGCAAGAAGACTAGAAAATAAATTTGATGTGTGTGTGTGTGTGTGTGGTGCCTTGGACTTGCACCAGAGTCTCAGGTAACTAAGCTCTGGCCCATTAACCAGCTCACCTAAATTACTTTTGTCTTTTTAGTGAAAAAAACTAACCTTTGCAATATAGGAAAACCAAGAGAGCATATAAAACCTATTATTCGTGGTGATTTTTTGCCACATTTCTGTAGTGTACGTCATGAATATCTCTTTTGTGAAAATCCTGTAGTAAATATGTAGTTAACTAGTAGCATACGCTACATTATAACCAATGCCAACTTTTTAGTTACACAACTGCATGGTCCATACTAAACAGTTGGTAGCTAGTTATTCTTTTTGTTGGTTATTACTTGTATGTACACGCTCTTTGATTCATAAAACAAAAGTTATTGTCATATACCTGGTAATTTTCGTCTAAATAGTATGGTAGCTTATACATAGTAGACTAGATAACTTGAGTACAAACACAACGGTAACTTTAACCTAGAGAAATAGTTGTTGACACATACCCTCGATAATTTCTCCGTGTAAATAATTTGTAACTTTCAGACGTTTGTATCTTTCCAATAGATCCGAACGAGACAATCGTTCGATCGCACAACCCCGTACGCCAGCCCATCCCATGTCCAGATCAGGATTTATTTTTCTCGCATTGATAAAAGTAAAAGTAATCTTCTAAAGTAGGACTTGAACCCACGATCTTTACGATGTAGCAGTAGTGTACTAACCAACTCACCCTGCCTTGATTGTTGTTCAATAAGTAAAATTATGACAGTTAACTTTTTTCTCACTTTCACATGATCCAAAAAAGCATTTTTCTTCTTGTGTTTTTTTGGATTTCTCAAGTTGTCTTGTAGTCTCCCATATACCTTCATGGAAATTATGATAGTGGGGGAGCTGGAGCATTTGAAATCAAAGAAATGGGATGATATTTGATGGGATACCTTGCTCAATTAATGAATGCAAGTATGATTTTATCAGATCTTTCAAAACTACCATGATGAGAGCTAAACCATCTCTGAAAGATGGCATGTCATCCTGGATTGACAATATTTAATTTCAATAACTTAGCTTAGCATTTCTTCTCATTTCCCATTATTTTGTAATTCTTCCATTTCTGGTTGTTTCCCCAACAACCATTGTAAGACTATCTTTTTGGTTCTCCTTTATTAATGAAAAATGCCCCACAGTAGGGTTGTTGCCCTACTGTTCTTTGGTCAAAAGAAGTCTCCCATATACCAATGAGTTGTATACCTTGTCCGTGTAGCCTCATTTTAAATATCATGGCAACTTTGCATGAGGGATATTTTTGGGTTGAAACATACCCCGTTAACTTCTGTGCTAATGTCATGGTAATTTGTGAACCGGGGCTCGATAACTTACTTAAATGGCATGGTAACTTGGACCAGGGGTAAAAAATTATTGAAATATCTCCCCTGTAATTTATGTGTAAACAACACGGTAATTTCAGCAAGGCAACCCGGATAACTTAGGCACAAACACCACGGCGACTATGACCTGAAGGGAAAAAGTTTTCAAAAATGTACCCCGGTAACTTTTTATAAACATCATGGTAATAACACATCATATACATGATAACTTGGACCCCGAGGAAAAACTGTTGAAAAATATAATCTCGATAACGTTTGCGTGAATATCATGGTAATAGAAGCACTGCAGAGCTAATACTTCGATAATTTACGTAGTCCAGATGTGGTAACTTTTGGTCCGAAAAAAATTCATCAGAACATATTAACATGGGATCTAGTTTTGAAGATCTCGTCGAGACAATTTTTCTGTGAAGATGGTTTTTCAATCGGAGCTACGATTTGAGCTACAAAACATTTTGAAGTTTGAAAAAAATATCGAAGGACATCAGCTTTTCGTTATTTAATGCATATATACATGTAATTAGAAGGAGGAGTGTACATGAAAAGAAAATTAGTCAGTCTAATACATGCATGTATATAATTAAAGTGAAGTAAGGATCGTTCTTGCCTATTGCTAAAATCCTAACGTTTGGTAGTTACAAAAATCCTTTTTTTAAATGGGAAAGCCTCTTGGCACTTCATTGCGAACTTGTCACCGCAACTGCCCCACATGGATTCTCTAAATCATACCACCAGTACAATAATTTTGTGTCCATATGCATGTCTAGATAAAAAATGTGCCAAGTTTTTAGCTTCCCTGGGACAATGCTAAAAGCGAATCGACGGAATCTCATGTGTAAATAATCCACAAAAATTGTTGCATAAGGAGCCATAACATCTGACACACCATTGCAAGCATTAATAATTTTCAAGCCATCAACTTCAACCATTTCCCCACAAAAGTTTAAGGCCAAGAGAGAGCCATGGTTTCCGCATTCGCAATGTCTGAAGCATGGTCACATAATTTAGCCACTCCCGGCCTCCCGCCAAAGCTTCACCTATGACGTTACACACAACCACAACTAGTGCCCCTGGATCATCCTTGAGGAATGTTGCATCAATGTTTAACTTGTACATACCTTTTGATGGCTTCTCCCATTTAAATTTGCACGTATGTTTTGGAGGAAACTTAACAACCGAGTTGGTACTTATCAAATGTATAGCAAAAGTTGAGTCGGATGGATGATTAACGCTGTCTCCTTTCCTTGATTCCCTTCTTTCGCACGATATGTATCAGACCCCAACCGCCACGGTCTCATGTAATCCAAGTTGCCCCAACACCAGAGATGCTCCCTCTTCTTGATATCGTGCCATGAATGTCCGTGCGTCGCCGACCAGATATGCATTGTCTGTCGTGATTGCATGAGTGAACTTCTCTTAGTGGCCCACCATGAGAGCCACCTACATCCATGGTTCCAACTGGCAGTTAGGCTTTTCCATGAATATTATATCCACCATTTTCATCATTTGGATTTCATGTGCAACCATCATAATTATATTATGTCTATCTTACTAATTACTAATATTATTATCGGAAACTCCTTCCACTGACTTAACATGATAGTTGTTGCAAACATGAAGCTAATGATGATAAGTTTTTTTGCTTGCATATTGATGCACTAGATGTTGTCTAAAAGAATAGAATTTCTACTTAATAAATACACTCTTCGTTCAAAATTAATTGATGTTCTAATTTTATATTGAGTCAAACTATTTCCAGTTTGATTAAGTCTATTTCATTATATTCATCATAAAACACATTTTTTGTATTATGCACTTTTGATATTGAGCACGGTGACGAGGGCTTGGACGACAACAAGGGAAAGGATTATTTTGACGTGGTATCAATTTCGACAACGATTTCATTTTTGGGGTGCCAGATCTGACGGTGATTTCAGCTCCGGAGAGCCAATTTCGGCGGCGACAACTCGATTCGGACGAAATTGTGAGAAGCACTATGGCAGGCATCCACCCACCTAATGCTTCTAACAATTTCAAACATCGATGTTGTAAGGGCATATTTATCCCTACGATGTTTTGGTGATTGATGACAATGCATTTGCGGACTAATCGGGTGCTTTGAGTTCTTTCAGATATTCATCCTTCGGCACAAAACGATTATTTCCCCTCGGCGCTCTACTCAAGACGGTGTAGCTTCCTTCGTGACTTTGTTGGTGGACTAAGTTTCTTAGTAGTCACCGTACTATCAAAAGGGGATCTGCTTTGGTATGGTTTGGGTGGAATCAACACATACACGTTCTTCTCGCACCCACCATTTCTTTCCGTCTCTCTGGAGCTTCTCTTTCCTCCCCTTTGTGTCTTTTCCTGGACCCAGCGATAGTACCGCGGGCCACAGCGGTAGTACCGCTGAGGCTCACTAAGCGGCAATATCGCTCCTCGGAGCGGTAGTACCGCTTTATGGCCTCAGCTGCAGTATCGCTGCGGCTCCGTGCTCCTACCGCCTCGACTCGAGTGCGCATTTTCTCGTGTCGGGTTTTACGGCACTAGCTGCAGTATAGCGGTAGTACGGCTGAAGATCAGTAAGCGGTAGTACCGCTCCTCGGAGCGGTAGTACCGCTGGTTGGCCTCAGCCGCAGTACCGTTGTGGCTCCGTGTTCCTACCGCCTCGACTCGAGTGCGCATTTTCTCGTGTCGGGTTTTACGGTACTAGCTGCGGTAGTAGTGGCGGTAGTGCTGCTTGTGAGCGGTAGTACCGCCCTGCCTCCGCGGTAGTACCGCTCTGGGTCCCAGCCCCAGCCCCTTCTCTTCTAGCGCGGCAGTACCGCTAAGGGTGAGCGGTAGTACCGCTTAGGAGCGGTAGTACCGCCCTTCCCCCGCGGTAGTACCGCTCTCTGCGGGGCTGAGTGGGGGGTAACGGGTGGATTGTTCCCCCCACTATAAAAGGGTGTCTTCTTCCCCCCTTTGACCTACCTCTTCCACCATTAAAGCTCCATTATTGCTCCAAGCTCCATTTTCGCCCGATCTCACTCCCTAGCCAACCAAACTTGTTGATTTGCTCGGGAGTGGTTGAGAAGGCCCCGATCTACACTTCCACCGAGAGATTTTTGATTCCCCCACTCATCCTTAGTGGATCTTGTTACTCTTGGGTGTTTGAGCACCCTAGACGGTTGAGGTCACCTCGGAGCCATATTCCATTGTGGTGAAGCTTCGTGGTCTTGTTGGGAGCCTCCGATTAAGTTGTGGAGTTTGCCCCAACCTTGTTTGTAAAGGTTCGGTCGCCGCCTTCAAGGGCACCAATAGTGGAATCACGGCATCTCGCATTGTGTGAGGGCGTGAGGAGAATACGGTGGCCCTAGTGGCTTCTTGGGGAGCATTGTGCCTCCACACCGCTCCAACGGAGACGTACTTCCCTTCAAAAGGAAGGAACTTCGGTAACACATCCTCGTCTTCACCGGATCCACTCTTGGTTATCTCTTACCTTTACTTGTGCAAGCTCTTTAGTGTTTGTTCCCTTGCTTGTTTGTGTGCTTGTTGTTGTTGCATCATATAGGTTGTTCACCTAGTTGCACATCTAGACAACCTACTTTGATGCAAAGTTTAATTTGGTAAAGAAAAGCTAAAAATTGGTAGTTGCCTATTCACCCCCCCCCCCTCTAGTCAACCATATCGATCTTTTCAATTGGTATCAGAGCCAGGTTTCTTTATTAAGGACTTTACCGTCCAAAGAGTATGGTTGATACCGTAGACGGAGCGGAGGAACACTCCGGTGTGAATCCTATCTCGTCTACGGGCGATGGGGGAACTTCGGTCTCTCGTGAGGAGTTCAATGTAGCCTTGGAGACATTGAAAACCTCCATGACGACCGAAGTTGAAAACATGTTTACTAAATTTCTTGAGGGGCTTAAACTATCCACCGCATCGTTGAAAGTGGGGGATCCCACCAACAAGGTGTCGGATGCTATCCCCGACAAGGGGGAAGCTAGTAGTGAAAAGGCTCCTTCTTCTAGTGGCAAGAATGGCACCGACATCTTTGCCCATGTGGAACCACCACTTGTGTATGGTGGACCGGTTCCTTCTACTCATTTGAATCATGCCGGTCCTCCTCCTAAGATTGTGAAAAATGAGGATTTTGATTCTTGGGTTTACCGCTTTAAACGTCATTTAAATCATGTGAACACTAACCTTTGGAGAATCATTGAAGAAGGTTTCTACCCACATGATCCAAGCAACTTCACTCCTCGAGAAGCCGCGGACAATCAATTCAATGAGAATGCTCTCTTCATCATTCAAGATGCAATTCCACCCGAAGACCTACCTCATCTTCGTCCCTTCGCCTTGGCCAAAGATGCATGGCATTGTGTCGTGTCTCTCTACCGGGGAAGCGCAAGCATTCAACGCTCCAACTATGAAGTGGTACAAGATGAGGCCGATGAGTTTGCAATGAAGGAAGATGAAGAACCTCGTGAGCTTTATCGGAGAGTCACCAAACTCGCGGTCTCACTACGAGATCACGGGAGCAAGGACACGGATGACAATTGGATCAAGCGCAAATTCCTCAAGGCAATGATGCCTTACCACAAGGCCATGTCCTCCGTCATCCGCCAAAGACCGGACTTCCACACTTTGACCTCAAGCGAGGTGTTGGATGAGTTTGTGGCCATGAACATTTTGGACAAGACCGCCGACAATGCGGTGCTCCGTTCTCAACGGGGAAAGAAGCCTAACCTTGCTTTGAAGGCCAAGCTCACCATGGAAGAAGAAGAAGAGGATGAGGAGGAGAGCAACCCCGAAGATACAAAGTATGCATATCATGAACACATGGCACTTGCTTCAAGGCAATTTTGGAGCAAGAAAAACTCGAGGAACAACTTTAGCAAAAACACCTCGAGTGGCACGAGGGGCAAGCAACGTGTAAGGACTTGTTACAATTGCGGCAATGTGAGTCATTTCGTTGCGGAATGCCCGTATGAGAAGAGGGAAGACAATGGTGGCAAACTCATCCGAAAGGACAAGGCCAAGTCGTTCCCCAACAAGAACAAATTCACCAAGAAGACTCCTCCCAAGGCCTTGGTTGTGCAAGAAGAGTACAATGAGGATGATGAAGATGATGAAGATGATGAGTCGGTTGCCATGGCCTCCGTCGCCATTGCCACAACGTCATGAGTGTCTCTCTTCGACTCACCTAACGAGAGCATCAACGCCAAGTGCCTCATGGCAAAAGCCACCAACAAGGTAACCTCCAACATCAAAACTACCATCATTAATCATCCTTCCCCATCGGAGAGCATTAATGAAGTTGAGGGAGCTAATGTGGAGGCTAACGAGTTTGAGGCCTTTATGGGCAAACTCAAGGGAAAATCCAAGAAGCACTTTGTTGCTCTCTTGGAACAACTTGGTGAGGCCAATGACATGATCGAGGCTCACGAAGACACCATCTCAAAGATGGAAGGGCATAGTCGTGACTATGCCGATGAGATTTCGGATCTTTCCAATGCTCTTGAGGAAGAGCGTGGTCTTCTTTTGGCTCTTGAGGAGTCATACAACGTTGATCATGCTAAGTTAGAGAAAGATTATGATCATGCCCTCGTTGTTTCTCGTGTGCTAAATTCCGAGAAGGCCAAACTCGGAGTTGATCTTGCTAGACTCAAAGAGGAGTTTGATATACTTGACAAGGCCCACAAGGCCTTGAAGGGTATTCACGCTAGTCTCAAGGAGTCTCATGATCAACTCCAAGTGAATCTAACTAAGGAGAAAGCAACTTTTCCTCATATGGTTTTAATTGATAATGCAAATGCTACTAACCCGTGTTGTGAGCATATACATCTTGTTGAGGAAAATGCTAAGTTGAAGGAGCAACTTGAGAGAGGCCTTGCGACTTGCATACAAGGCAAGAAGAACCTCAATGATCTCTTGATCAACCAAAAGGGAGGTGTGGCGAAGGAAGGGGTTGGGTACGTCCCCGACTCCAAAAACAAGAAGAAGAATGACAAGACCAAACGTCCTCCTCCCCTCATGCAAACCTTTGTGAGGGCGGGAGAAAGTGTCCCCAAGGAGAAGAAGAAGAACAAAGTCAAGAAGGGAAATGTCACCTCACCCAACAAAGCCGGCGACTTTAATCCTTCTTATGTGTTGTGCCGTGCTAGTGATGGGCATGTTTATGCCAAATTTGTTGGTTCTCTTCATGAGCACATTGAATGGTCTATTTGGGTTCCTAAGACCCTTGTTACTAACATCAAAGGACCCATTACAAAATGGGTACCTAAAACCAAGCATTGATCTCTTGCAGGTGTTTGCTTCCGGTGGTGGATCATGGTTGCTCGATAGCGGAGCTACAAATCATATGACCGGAAGCAAGGACTTGGTGGTGGACGTGCACAAGGTTCCATCTATGCCCACCAATGTCGAGTGGGGTGACGCCTCATCTTCTAAGGTATTGGGACTTGGCAAGGTGGTCATCTCTCATGATCTCACGATCGAGAAGGTCATGCTTGTTGAGTCCCTTGCATACAATTTACTTTCCGTTTGTCAACTTGCAATCATGGGCTTTGCCACTTTCTTTGGTATCGATACCGTGGCCCTCTTGTGGAGCAAGACTCTTAAAGTAGCCTTTGTTGGACATGTCGAGAACGGTCTATATGTGATTAACTTTTCGGAGCGACCCACTAAGACCGCGACATGCCTAATGGCTAAAGTTGATGTGGGATGGCTTTGGCATCGCCGTTTAGCCCATGTCAATATGAGATCTTTGCAAAGTCTCCTTAAGGGGGACCATGTCCGTGGACTAACGAATGTTAGTTTTGCTAAAGATCGTGCTTGCAGTGCCTGTATCGAAGGAAAGCTACATGAGAAGGCTCACCCTCCCACGACTATCATTTATTCAAAGAGGCCTTTGGAGCTCCTTCACATGGATCTCTTTGGGCCTCCATCCTTCGATAGTCTTGGAGGTAGAAAGTATTGCTTGGTGATTGTGGATGACTACTCAAGGTACACGTGGGTGTATTTCTTCAAGAGGAAGAGCGAGACCCAACAAACCGTCATTGACTTTGCCAATGAAGCACAACGTCAACACAATGCAAAGATCTTGACAATTAGAAGTGACAACGGCACCGAGTTCAAGAACTACACCTTGGATGAATTTCTTAGTGATGAGGGAATCAAGCATCAATATTCCGCACCATACACCCCTCAACAAAACGGTGTTGCGGAGAGGAAGAACCGGACGTTGATGGATGCGGCAAGGACCATGATGGCAGAGTTCAAGTCTCCGTACAACTTTTGGGCCGAAGCCATCAACACCGCGTGTCATGCATCAAATCGGCTCTACCTCCGCAAGGGCTTGAACAAGACTCCTTATGAGATACTCACCGGTAACAAGCCCAACCTCAAGTACTTTCGGGTATTCGGGTGTAAGTGTTTCATTCTCAAGAAAGGTGTTCGGTTTTCTAAATTTGAGGCTAGAGCTTATGAGGGCATATTTGTTGGTTATGCTACAAACTCTCATGCTTACCGTGTCCTCAATAAATCCACGGGATTTATTGAGGAGACGTGTAACGTGGAGTTTGATGAGAATAACGGCTCCCAAGTGGAGCAAAGTGGCACTTGTGATGTAGGTGATGAAATTCCTCCTCAAGCCATAAGAAGAATGGGTGTTGGTTTCATCCTACCCATTGAGGAACCCCTTGTGGCCGAAGGAGAAGGACAATGCTCCACTCAAGTGGAGCCATCACCAACCCAAGGCCCACACGCTTCCGAAGAACAAAGTGAAGGCCCTCAACCTCATGAACAAGACCTAGGGCAAGATCATACTCAAGACGGTGTTGACACACCAAGTGATTCCCAAGGTCAAGTTCTCTCCCCCGAGCAAGTTCAAGACCAATAACAAGTTCATGACGACGCTCAAGATGATCAAGTAACCGCTCCTCAACTCACCAACGAGGAGGAATTAGAGCGTCGTGCCGCCAAAGTTACTTCCAAGCTCTCCACCAAGGATCATCTTATGACGAACGTGCTTGGAAGCTTAAAAAAGGGGGTAAGCACTCGTAGATAATTAGCAAATTATTGTGAGCATCACGCATTTGTCTCTTGTGTGGAACCTCACAAGGTCTATGAGGCGCTCGAAGATCCGGATTGGCTCAATGCCATGCATGAAGAACTCAACAACTTCGAGCGCAACAAAGTGTGGAGATTGGTGCCAAGGCCAACGGGGAACCACAATGTCATTGGAACCAAGTGGATATTCAAGAACAAGCAAGATGCCCATGGGATTATCATTCGCAACAAGGCTCGTTTGGTAGCACAAGGCTACTCCCAAGTCGAGGGTATCGACTACGGTGAAACCTTTGCTCCCGTTGCTCGTCTTGAATCCATTCGCATGTTGATTGCATATGCTTCTCATCATAACTTTAAGCTACATCAAATGGATGTGAAGAGTGCTTTTCTTAATGGTCCCATTAATGAATTGGTGTACGTCAAGCAACCCCCCGGGTTCGAGGATCCCTACTTTCCCGATCATGTGTATCAACTCGATAAGGCACTCTATGGCCTTAAACAAGCCCCACGTGCGTGGTACGACCACCTTACCGAGTTGTTACAAGACCGTGGGTTTGAAGTTGGGATAATCGACCCCACTCTTTTTACTAAGAAGGTCAAAGGGGAGTTGTTTGTGTGCCAATTATATGTTGATGATATTATCTTTGGTTCTCCTAACAAAGCTTTCATTGAGGAATTTGCCGCTCTCATGACCTCAAAGTTCGAGATGTCCTCCATGGGGGAGTTGAAGTTCTTTCTAGGGTTTGAAGTGAAGCAAAGAAGAGAAGGAACCTTCATCAATCAATCCAAATACACTCAAGACATGCTCAAGAGATTCAAGCTAAGTGACGTCAAGCCGGCTTCCACCCCAATGCCCACCAAGTGTCAACTTGATCTAGATCCCAATGGTAAAGTGGTGGATCAAAAGGTATACCGTTCCATGATTGGATCCTTGCTTTACCTTTGTGCATCTAGACCGAACATCATGTTGAGTGTGGGAATTTGTGCACGGTTTCAAGCCGCACCTAAGGAAAGTCACTATGTGGCCGTCAAATGAATCTTTCGATATTTGGCTCATACCCCAACCTTTGGCTTATGGTACCCAAGAGGATCAAACTTCAAGCTTGTAGGGTACTCGGATTTCGATTGGGCGGGAGAAAAAGTGGATAGGAAGTCCACTTCCGGAGGATGCCAATTCCTTGGTTGCTCGTTGGTAAGTTGGTCTTCCAAAAAGCAAAGTTGTGTGTCTTTCTCGTCCACTGAAGCGGAGTATGTTGCGGCCGGTAGTTGTTGTGCACAACTCTTATGGATG
The DNA here is from genome assembly GCF_056163025.1 of Triticum urartu. NCBI lineage: Eukaryota > Viridiplantae > Streptophyta > Magnoliopsida > Poales > Poaceae > Triticum > Triticum urartu. Next base: position 538,056,576 of record NC_141878.1, on the reverse strand, counting down.
AGGCAAACTTTAAAGGATTACGGTGTCACTTGTGACAAAGTGCCTCTTTGGTGTGACTATGAAAGTGCCATCAAGATTTCTCTCAACCCGGTGCAACACTTCAAGACGAAGCATATTGAGATTCGGTATCACTTCATCCGGGATCACATTAGGCGAGGAGAGATCGAGCTCAACTATGTCAACACTCATGACAACCTTGTAGATATTTTCACGAAGCCCTTGGATGAAGCAAGATTTCGCGAGTTAAGGCATGAGCTAAATATCATTGATTCGAGCAATGTTGCTTGAACCCGTGCACACCCTACCACGCTCAATTTGTTGTCTAGTTTAGGTGTAGGCATGGACATAGGGGGAGTGTTGTTCTCTCAATGAACTCTCCCTCCCCCCATTATGCATAAATTGATCAAGTCTTTCACTTTAGCCATTGTTGATGGCACGTGTGCTCAAAAGACGAGTTTTGGTCATGGGCCCAAGGTTAAAATCTTCGCGGCGCCATACCTCTTGACTCAAACATAGGTGGCTTCGGCCACCGCCCTCTCTTGAAGAGAGGTTTCTTGGCCTCTTGCTGATGTGTTCTTTTGCTTTTCGTTGCGGGTTTTCTGTTTTTTGAGCTAAGCCATGTAGTCTAGTTGCCGCGGTGTGCTGGGCGGTACTGCCGCTGCTGGCGAGCGGTACTACCGCTGATAAGCGGTACTACTGCTGGTGATGTACGGTACTACCGTGGTAAGCGGTACTGCCGCCACACCAGTGCGGAACTACCGCTTATGAGCGGTACTACCGCTCCCCAGTGCGGTACTACCGCTGCGGGGCGGGGCCAAGGGGTTTTTTATCGGGGCAGGGGGAGGTTTCTTCTCCCCCATACCCATTCGCTCGCCCCCTCGTGCCTCTCCCTCTCTCCAGCACCGTTCCGCCGCGGAAGGGCTCCGGTGGATCTCCTCCTCCGGGGCGTTCCTCTCCATTTCCTTCGGTGGAGTCAATCCCCACCTCGTCCTCTTGCCATGGATGCCGGTATTGCCCACGTTCCTTCTCTCTTTTGGTCTTGCTTTTAGATCTTGTGCTTAGGGGCAATGGTGGTTGCATCTCTAGATTTTTGGCTAAATCTAGGCTTGAGTTGGTTGGAGAAGGCAACTAGATCATCTAGATTGATGTTTGGTAGGAATATTTTTGAATTTGGTAGGCCGGTAGTGCCGGATCTGTCCACGGTAGTAGGAAACCACTGTTTCACCGCCTCGCGCTTTGAAACTGCTGTGTATCCGCCTCAAGCCGTACTACCGCTCCCTTTGGAGCGGTACTACCGCTTGGCCTAGGGCGATACTACCGCTCCCTTTGGGGCGGTACTACCGCTTGGGGCTGTACTACCGCGAGCAGGTCACGGTACTACCGCTGCATGCTAATTTTCATCATTCTCCTACCTTCCCTTGATCCTTTTGTTGTGTTTGTTGGCTTATGCTCGTTTCTTCTGGTTGTTTTGCCTCCTTTTGTATTTGGCTCCAGGTGATGACATTTCCGAGCAGCAAGGTCGCCGTATCAACCCCGGGCGTGCCACCTCCAAGCGCTACCGGACCTCAGAGCCTGCCGGTGGTTCCTCGAGCACCCAACCGCCTCCAGCAAGTGCTTCTGCAACTGTTCCTCCACCTCCTCAGCAATCGAAGCGAGCCTCCAACAAGCCAAAAGGGAAGGCTGTGACTGAGATGAACAGCAAGGAGTTTTGGGAGAAGCGTCGCCGCAACCCCTATACGGTGGACCAAGAAACCACTTTGGTCAACCGTCCGTTCTGGAACCGTTTTCAGTTTGCCATCTACTTTGTTGTGATCAAGGCCAAGAAGAATCTCTATGTTGATGTTCGCTCCATTGACATCGATGCTATGGAGAAGGATCCAGAGTACTTTGGAGAAGCCTTTCAGATGTGCACTCAGCTGAACATTCTCAGGATCATGCAGTTCAACAAGGAATTCGATGCGGATTTGTTGGCTCAATTCTTTGCCACCGTCCATCTTGGAACAGATAGCGACAGGACTCTGACTTGGATGACCAATGGCAAGTGGCTTTCTGTCAAGTGGGGGGCGTTCATGGAGTTATTTGATGTGGTGGATAACGGGCTTGAGACTCCTGTCGGTTTCCGTCCTCACCGCCATGTTACTTCCACCCACAAGCAAGCCCTTTGGCCCTACTGCACTGTGAAGGTTCACCCTGTCACTGAGAAGAAGACCTACGAGCTGTGTCCGTATCTGGACATTCTTCATCGCATATTCTGTGAGACTCTCTTCCCTCGCATTGGGAATCTGGATCAGGTTCACTCCTACCTCGTGGACATGCTCCTTTTCTGTCAGCATGAGAAGGAAGCAAACACTGGAGAGAGCCTGGATATCTCTCATGTCATGTGGTCTGAACTTGTATCTGCCGTGTCTGAGCGCAAGTGTCCTATCTATGGTCCCTTCATCATGAGGCTCATTGAGAGGGCCTGGGCACAGACTTATCCCAGAGTGCTGCTAGAAACTGGAGAGTTGGTGTCACATGAGATCAAGCGCCTGAGGAAGAAGGACAACTGGTCAGCGCCTCACACAGGGGGTCCTTCTGCTACTGCTGCCACGGGGGGCCCGTCTGCTGCTGCTGCTGCCATGGGAACTGAGGGTGAGGCTGCTCCTGATGCCCACGATGAGGACGTTAGCCACTCCAGTGCAGAACCATCTTGGGCCCAGAAGCTCAAGCGCAAGATGAAGAAGCTCTTCTGCATGGAGTCCCATGGTCAGTACATGACTCATGTGGCGGAGAAGAATGCCAGGACGCGCCACAAGGAGATCATGCATCAGTTGGGAGCCACAGTTGTCAGTGGGTCTGAGGGATAGATCACTGAAGAGGAGGACTGGATTCATCAGAACTGTCACTGGACCGACTCCGATGCCGAGCACTTTTCAACCCACGACGAAGATGCAGAGATGTGATGTTCAGGACCTTCCTCGCCCATCACCTGGAGTCGTAGTGTCCCTCTTTGCCCTTTTGGTGTCTCGATGCCAAAGGGGGAGAGAGTTTAGGGATTTGTGTTTGCGAGTGTGTCTTTGTGTCGTTCGTTTGCTTTCTCGTTGTTGGTTATGTTTGGTTTTGTGCTTGTGAGACCTAAGTTCCAGACATATGGTGTAAGACATATGCTACCTTTGTTATCTTATCTATGTGTTATGCACCTCGGTATCTTATAGCTTGCATGCTTATCCTATCATATATGTTGTTCTCATACATCTTGCTTAGGTTGTTGGTCTCTAAAATATAGGGGGAGCCGTGATCCTAGTATGTGTGCCGTGCAGTCCAAAACACTTATCTAGTGTGCACAACATCTAGGGGGAGCCTGTGTATTTTTTAGAGGTGTGGGTTCTCTTGCATTCTATGTCATTACTCTTTTCTGTGCAAATCCCGTGTTGTCATCAATCCACCAAAAAGGGGGAGATTGTAAGGGCATATTTATCCCTACGATGTTTTGGTGATTGATGACAATGCATTTGCGGACTAATCAGGTGCTTTGAGTTCTTTCAGATATTCATCCTTCGGCACGAAACGATTATTTCCCCTCGGCGCTCTACTCAAGACGGTGTAGCTTCCTTCGTGACTTTGTTGGTGGACTAAGTTTCGTAGTAGTCACCGTACTATCAAGAGGGGATCTGCTTTGGTATGGTTTGGGTGGAATCAACACATACACGTTCTTCTCGCACCCACCATTTCTTTCCGTCTCTCTGGAGCTTCTCTTTTCTCCCCTTTGTGTCTTTTCCTGGACCCAGCGGTAGTACCGCGGGCCACAGCGGTAGTACCGCTGAGGCTCACTAAGCGGCAGTATCGCTCCTCGGAGCGGTAGTACCGCTTTATGGCCTCAGCTGCAGTACCGCTGCGGCTCCGTGCTCCTACCGCCTCGACTCGAGTGCGCATTTTCTCGTGTCAGGTTTTACGGCACTAGCTGCAGTATAGCGGTAGTACGACTGAAGATCAGTAAGCGGTAGTACCGCTCCTCGGAGCGGTAGTACCGCTGGTTGGCCTCAGCCGCAGTACCGTTGTGGCTCCGTGTTCCTACCGCCTCGACTCGAGTGCGCATTTTCTCGTGTCGGGTTTTACGGTACTAGCTGCGGTAGTAGTGGCGGTAGTGCTGCTTGTGAGCGGTAGTACCGCCCTGCCTCCGCGGTAGTACCGCTCTGGGTCCCAGCCCCAGCCCCTTCTCTTCTAGCGCGGCAGTACCGCTGAGGGTGAGCGGTAGTACCGCTTAGGAGCGGTAGTACCGCCCTTCCCCCGCGGTAGTACCGCTCTCTGCGGGGCTGAGTGGGGGGTAACGGGTGGATTGTTCCCCCCACTATAAAAGGGTGTCTTCTTCCCCCCTTTGACCTACCTCTTCCACCATTAAAGCTCCATTATTGCTCCAAGCTCCATTTTCGCCCGATCTCACTCCCTAGCCAACCAAACTTGTTGATTTGCTCGGGAGTGGTTGAGAAGGCCCCGATCTACACTTCCACCGAGAGATTTTTGATTCCCCCACTCATCCTTAGCGGATCTTGTTACTCTTGGGTGTTTGAGCACCCTAGACGGTTGAGGTCACCTCGGAGCCATATTCCATTGTGGTGAAGCTTCGTGGTCTTGTTGGGAGCCTCCGATTAAGTCGTGGAGTTTGCCCCAACCCTGTTTGTAAAGGTTCGGTCGCCGCCTTCAAGGGCACCAATAGTGGAATCACAGCATCTTGCATTGTGTGAGGGTGTGAGGAGAATACGGTGGCCCTAGTGGCTTCTTGGGGAGCATTGTGCCTCCACACCGCTCCAACGGAGACGTACTTCCCTTCAAAAGGAAGGAACTTCGGTAACACATCTTCGTCTTCACCGGATCCACTCTTGGTTATCTCTTACCTTTACTTGTGCAAGCTCTTTAGTGTTTGTTCCCTTGCTTGCTTGTGTGCTTGTTGTTCTTGCATCATATAGGTTGTTCACCTAGTTGCACATCTAGACAACCTACTTTGATGCAAAGTTTAATTTGGTAAAGAAAAGCTAAAAATTGGTAGTTGCCTATTCACCCCCCCTCTAGTCAACCATATCGATCCTTTCAGATGTCGATCCACTCCTCCACACATCACACATCTCACCCGGCGAGCCATCAATTTTTTCCATGTAAAACTTATGCTAACCATTTTGGGGAAACATACGGCAATCCTTCATGTTTCTTCCAAAATGGTTGGTATACTTTTTACCAGTGTTGCATGTCGATCCCGCTCGTCCTTCGAGAATAACACTCCGTCTGCGTACAACGAGAAGGGAAATAAAGGCTAGTCAAGGCTTTGTGCGGTGAGAAAGGAAGTGGGGGTTGTGACTCTTTTTATAGCTAGGGGAGACAAGCGACGGGAAAACATGGCGGTCGATGGGAAACTGCCACGGGCCAGCGTGGGAGGCGAAGCGGGAGGTGAAACTTCCTTCCCGCACAAGTGGTTGGTGGACGACGATCACTCCAAACTACAAATATAGAGACTCGGGGCCTTTATATGGAGTTCTCTTTAAAAAATTATGGTGATTCGGTGTCGTATGGTGACGTTGCTAGTGTGTCATTTTGTGCGAAAATCGCCATATTGACGGTTATTATGGTGATCGGTGCCATATGGTGACTCCATGATACGTCTCCAACGTATCTATAATTTTTGATTGCTCCATACTATATTATCTACTGTTTTGGACATTATTGGGCTTTATTATCCACTTTTATATTATTTTTGGGACTAACCTATTAACCGGAGGCCCGGCCCAGAATTGCTGTTTTTTTGCATGTTTTAGGGTTTCGAAGAAAAGGAATATAAAACAGAGTCCAAACGGAATGAAACCTTCGGGAACGTGATTTTCTCATCGAATACAACTCAGGAGACTTGGACCCTATGTCAAAACACGTAACAGGAGGCCACGAGGTAGGGGGCGCGCCTACCCCCCCTCCAGGCGCGCCCTCCACCCTCGTGGGCCCCCTGTTGCTCCACCGACGTACTTCTTCCTCTTATATATACCCACGTACCCCCAAACGATCAGATACGGAGCCAAAACCCTAATTCCACCGCCGTAACTTTTTGTATCCACGAGATCCCATCTTGGGGCCTGTTCCGGAGCTTCGTCGGAGGGGGCATCGATCACGAAGGGCTTCTACATCAACACCATAGTCTCTCCGATGAAGTATGAGTAGTTTACTTCAGACCTACGGGTCCATAGTTAGTAGCTAGATGGCTTCTTCTCTCTTTTTGGATCTCAATACAATGTCCTCCCCCTCTCTTGTGGAGATCTATTCGATGTAATCTTCTTTTTGCGGTGTGTTTGTTGAGACCGATGAATTGTGGGTTTATGATCAAGTCTATCTATGAATAATATTTGAATTTTCTCTGAATTCTTTTATGTATGATTGGTTATCTTTGCAAGTCTCTTCGAATTATCAGTTTGGTTTGGCCTACTAGATTGATCTTTCTTGCAATGGGAGAAGTGCTTAGCTTTGGGTTCAATCTTGCGGTGTCCTTTCCCGGTGACAGTAAGGGCAGCAAGGCACGTATTGTATTGTTGCCATCGAGGATAACAAGATGGGGTTTTCTTCATATTGCATGAGTCTATCCCTCTACATCATGTCATCTTGCTTAAGGCGTTACTCTGTTTTTAACTTAATACTCTAGATGCATGCTGGATAGCGGTCGATGAGTGGAGTAATAGTAGTAGATGCAGGCAGGAGTCGGTCTACTTGTCTCGGACGTGATGCCTATATACATGATCATACCTAGATATTCTCATAACTATGCTCAATTCTGTCAATTGCTCAAGAGTAATTTGTTCACCCTCCGTAGAATACTTATGCTCTCGAGAGAAGCCACTAGTGAAACCTATGGCCCCCGGGTCTATCTTTATCATATCAATCTCCTATTACTTAGTTATTTACTTTGCCTTTATTTTACTTTGCATCTTTATCATAAAAATACCAAAAATATTATCTTATCATATCTATCAGATCTCACTCTCGTAAGTGGCCCTATAGGGATTGACAACCCCTATTTGCGTTGGTTGCGAGGATTTATTTGTTTTGTGCAGGTGCGAGGGACTCGCGCGTAGCCTCCTACTGGATTGATACCTTGGTTCTCAAAAACTGAGGGAAATACTTACACTACTTTGCTGCATCATCCCTTCCTCTTCGGGGAAAACCAACACAGTGCTAAAAGAGGTAGCAAGAAGGATTTCTAGCGCCGTTGCCGGGGAGGTCTATGCAAAAGTCAACATATCAAGTACCCATCACATACCCTTATCTCCCGCATTACATTATTTGCCATTTGCCTCTCGTTTCCTCTCCCCCCACTTCACCCTTGCCGTTTTATTCGCCCCCCCCCCTCTCTCTCTATCCTCCGTCTATTTGCCTCTTTTTTCCGCTTGCTTTTTGCTTGCTTGTGTGTTAGTTTGCTTGCTTGTCGCGATGACTCTACCTAAATTTGGTGACCTTCACCTTAAAAGGTTAGAAGAAATCAAAAATAATGTTAGGAGTTTCATGGTTTTGCAATTTGAACATAATAGTTTCTTCAGAAACGAGCTTAAAGAACAGAAAAGTTTTATGAGTTTTATGAATAAAGAGCTTGATGATATGTCTAAAGAATTCGATGGTTTAAGATCCCAACTTGCTCATCTTGAGAAATTAACTGCTGAAATTTCGGGTAAGCAGGCTGATACGTCTCCAACGTATCTATAATTTTTGATTGCTCCATGCTACTTTATCTACTATTTTGGACTATATTGGGCTTTATTTTCCACTTTTATATTATTTTTGGGACTAACCTATTAACCGGAGGCCCAGCCCGGAATTGCTGTTTTTTTGCCTATTTCAGTATTTCGAGGAAACAGAATATCAAACGGAGTCCAAACGGAATGAAACCTTCGGGAACGTGATCTTCTCACCGAACGTGATCCAGGAGACTTGGACCCTACTCCAAGAAGTTTCCGGGGAGGTCACGAGGGTGGAGGGCACCCCCCTGCCTCGTGGGCCCCTCGGAGCTCCCCTGACGTACTTCTTCCGCCTATATATCTCCATATACCCTAAAAACATCCGAGAGCAACATAGATCGGGAGTTCCGCTGCCAAAAGCCTCCGTAGCCACCGAAACTCAATCTAGATCCGTTCCGGCACCCTGCCGAAGGGGGCAATCCTTCTCCGGTGGCCATCTTCATCATCCCGGTGCTCTCCATGACGAGGAGGGAGTAGTTCTCCCTCGGGGCTGAGGGTATGTACCAGTAGCTATGTGTTTGATCTCTCTCTCTCTCGTGTTCTTGAGATGATACGATCTTGATGTATCGCGAGCTTTGCTATTATATTTGGATCCTATGATGTTTCTTCCCCCCTCTTCTCTCTTGTAATGAATCGAGTTTCCCCTTTGAAGTAATCTTATCGGATAGAGTCTTTAAAGACTTGAGAACACTTGATGTATGTCTTGCCGTGGATATCTGTGCTGACAATGGGATACCACGTGCCACTTGATGTACGTTTTGGTGACCAACTTGCGGGTTTCGTGACATTGGGAACCTATGCATAGGGGTTGGCACACGTTTTCATCGTGATTCTCCGGTAGAAACTTTGGGGCACTCTTTGAGGTTCTTTGTGTTGGTTGAATAGATGAATTGAGATTGTGTGATGCATATCGTATAATCATGCCCACGGATACTTGAGGTGACATTGAAGTATCTAGGTGACATTAGGGTTTTGGTTGATTTGTATCTTAAGGTGTTATTCTAGTATGAACTCTAGGGCTGTTTGTGACACTTATAGGAATAGCCCAACGGATTGATTGGAAAGAATAACTTTGAGGTGGTTTCGTACCCTACCATAATCTCTTCGTTCGTTCTCCGCTATTAGTGACTTTGGAGTGACTCTTTGTTGCATGTTGAGGGATATTTATGTGATCCAATTATGCTATTATTGTTGAGAGGACTTACACTAGTGAAAGTATGAACCCTAGGCCTTATTTCCTATCATTGCAATACCGTTTACGCTCACTTTTATCATTAGTTACCTTGCTGTTTTTATATTTTCAGATTACAAATACCTTTATCTACCATCCATATTGCACTTGTATCACCATCTCTTCGCCGAACTAGTGCACCTATACAATTTACCCTTGTATTGGGTGTGTTGGGGACACAAGAGACTCTTTGTTATTTGGTTGCAGGGTTGCTTGAGAGAGACCATCTTCATCCTACACCTCCTACGGATTGATAAACCTTAGGTCATCCACTTGAGGGAAATTTGCTACTGTCCTACAAACCTCTGCACTTGGAGACCCAACAACGTCTACAAGAAGAAGGTTGTGTAGTAGACATCAAGCTCTTTTCTGGCGCCGTTGCCGGGGAGGTGAGTGCTTGAAGGTATATCTTTAGATCTTGTAATCGAGTCTTTTAGTTTCTTGTTTTATCACTAGTTTAGTTTATAAAAGAAAATTACAAAAAAATGGAATTGAGTTTGTCTCATACGCTTCACCTTTTTAATATCTTTCGTGAGTATGATGGAAAGGATAATTGTGCTCAAGTGCTAGAAGAAGAAATCTACAAAATGTTTGGCACTAAATCTTTGAATGATGAGCATGATTGCAATGTTGTTAGTACGAATTCTTTGAATATCCATGATGCACTTGATGATGATCTCGTTATGCTTATTGCTTGTTGTGATGATTATGATTGGGAAGATAATGATACTTCTTATGATCTTGAAAATCTTTTTGGCACATGCTTGGAAGAATATAATAATTGCTATACTATTGGTGCTATCCATGCTATTAATGATGAGAGTGATTATGCTTATGATACGAAAAGGCCCAAGCTTGGGGAAGCTATGTTTGATGAGGATGACATATTTGAGAATATATTTGCTGCAATTAATGTATGTCCCAAGCTTGGGGATTCTATGCTTAATGAAGATGATATTTTTAGTCTCCCAAGTTTTGATATGCAAGTTTATAATGATGATAGCATGCCTCCTACTTATGATGATTATTGTGATGATACTTATGCTATAAAAAGTGGTGATTATATTTATAAAAATTGTCATGATTATGATTACCCCTTCTCTGAACATTACTCTTTTAATGTGGAAGCAATTTATAGTATTCGAGTCACTTATGATACTCCCACTATTATTCATGAGAAGAATCTTGCTTATGTGGAGAGTAGTAAATTTTCTATGCTTGTTGGGAGGCAACCCAATTTTATTTTATTCCTTGCCTTTTGCTCTGTTTAGTAATAAATAAATTTATCTAGCCTCTGTTTTGGTTGTGTTTTTTGTGTTTAATTAGTGTTTGTGCCAAGTAGAATCATTGGGAAGACTTGGGGAAAGTCTTGTTGAACTTGCTGTAAAAAATAGAAACTTTAGCGCTCACGAGAACTGTTGTCATTTTTATTTGGAATGTGCTATTTAGTTAATTCTTTTTTCAGATGATTAATAGATAAATTCCTCACGTCTAGCAATTTATTTTAGAATTTTTGGGATTCTAGATCTTGCGCTAGCTACAGATTACTACAGACTGTTCTGTTTTTGACAGATTCTGTTTTTCGTGTGTTGTTTGCTTATTTTGATGAATCTATGGCTAGTAAAATAGTTTATAAACCATAGAGAAGTTGGAATACAGTAGGTATAACACCCATATAAATAAAGAATGATTTCGTTACAGTACCTTGAACTGGTCTTTTGTTTTCTTTCGCTAACGGTGCTCATGAGATTTTCTACTTTAAGTTTTGTGTTGTAAAGTTTTCAAGTTTTGGGTAAAGATTTGATGGATTATGGAACAAGGAGTGGCAAGAGCCTAAGATTGGAGATGCCCATGGCACCCCCAAGATAATCTAAGGACACTTAAAAGCCAAAGCTTGGGGATGCCCCGGAAGGCATCCCCTCTTTCGTATACTTCTATCGGTAACTTTACTTGGAGCTATATTTTTATTCACCACATGATATGTGTTTTTATTGTAGCGTCTTGTATAATTTGAGTCTTTGCTTGTTAGTTTACCACAATCATCCTTACTGTACACACCTTTTGAGAGAGCCATGTATGATTTGCAATTTGTTAGAATACTCTATGTGCTTCGCTTATATCTTTTGAGTTATATAATTTTGCTCTAGTGCTTCACTTATATCTTTTAGAGCACGGTGGTGGATTTGTTTTATAGAAACTATTGATCTCTCATGCTTCACTTAGATTATTTTGAGAGTCTTAATAGCATGGTAATTTGCTTAAAATCTTAATATGCTTGGTATGCAAGATTAATAATAAAACTTTATTATGAGTGTGTTGAATACTACGATAAGTTTGATACTTGATAATTGTTTTGAGATATGGAGATGGTGATATTAAAGTCATGCTAGTTGAGTAGTTGTGAATTTGAGAAAAACTTGTGTTGAAGTTTGTGATTCCCATAGCATGCACGTATGATGAACCGTTATGTGATGAAGTCGGAGTATGATTTATTTATTGATTGTCTTCCTTATGAGTGGCGGTCGGGGACGAGCGATGGTCTTTTCCTATCAATCTATCCCCCTAGGAGGGAATGTATCTAGTGCACCCGCACTTGTGGTGCTACGGGTGCACCAGATGCCATAAAATGTTTTTAAAAATCTGAAAAAAATCTAGCACGTTGACGCAACATCAACGTATGATGTCACAAAATTTCGTATAAAAATTTGAAATATTTTTGGGATACAAAAATGACAAATTTGACTTCAATGTGATAATGGGCCAAATCTAAAGCCCAAGTTATGTTATGTACTATTCAGTGTTGAATTTATCATTTTTGTTTTTCGAGTTAGGTTTTGAATTTTGACTTCAAATTTTGTGACAACTTACATTGATGTTGTGTGAGTGTGCTAATTTTTTTTTCAAATTTTTTTGAACATTTTAAAAATACAATGTGAGTTCGGTGCACCGGTAGCACCACAAGCTCCGGTGCACCAGATATTCCCCCCCTAGGAGTATGCACGTAATACTTTGCTTTGATAACTTGTAGGTTTTTGCAATAAGTATATGAGTTCTTTATGACTAATGTTGAGTCCATGTATTATACGCACTCTCACCCTTCCACATTTGCTAGCCTCTCTAATACCGCGCACCTTTCACCGGTATCATACACCCACCATATACCTTCCTCAAAGCAGCCACCATACCTATCTATTATGGCATTTTCATAGCCATTCCGAGATATATTGCCATGCAACTTTCCACCGTTCCATTTATGACACACTCCATCATTGTCATATTGCTTAGCATGATCATGTAGTTGACATCGTATTTGTGGCAAAGCCACCATTCATAATTCTTTCATACATGTCACTCATGCATCATTGCATATCCCGGTACATCGCCGGAGGCAATTCATATAGAGTCATATTTTGTTCTAAGTATCGAGTTGTAATTGTTGAGTTGTAAGAAAAATAAAAGTGTGATGATCATCATTATTAGAGCATTGTCCCAGTGAGGAAAGGATGATGGAGACTATGATTCCCCCATAAGTCGGGATGAGACTCCGGACGAAAAATAAATAAAAGAGGCCAAAGAAGCCCAAATAAAAAAAGAGAAAGAAAAGAGGCCATAAAAAAGAGAAAAGGCCCAAATAAAAAAATAAAAAAAATAAAAAAAAGAGAGAAGGGACAATGTTACTATCCTTTTACCACACTTGTGCTTCAAAGTAGCACCATGATCTTCATAGTAGAGAGTCTCTCATGTTATCACTTTCATATACTAATGGGAATTTTTCATTATAGAACTTGGCTTGTATATTCCAATGATGGGCTTCCTCAAATTGCCCTAGGTCTTCATGAGCAAGAAAGTTGGATGCACACCCACTTAGTTTCTTTTTGAGCTTTCATATACTTATAGCTCTAGTGCATCCATTGCATGGCAATCCCTACTCACTCACATTGATATCTATTGATGGGCATCTCCATAGCCTGTTGATACACCTAGTTGATGTGAGACTATCTTCTCTCTTTTGTCTTCTCCACAACCACCACTCTATTCCACCTATAGTGCTATATCCATGGCTCATGCTCATGTATTGCGTGAAAATTGAAAAAGTTTTGAGAATGTCAAAAGTATGAAACAATTGCTTGGCTTGTCATCGGGGTTGTGCATGATTTAAATATTTTGTGTGGTGAAGATAGAGCATAGCCGGACTATATGATTTTGTAGGGATAACTTTCTTTAGCCATGTTATTTTGAGAAGACATAATTGCTTTGTTAGTATGCTTGAAGTATTATTATTTTCTATGTCAATATGAACTTTTGTCTTGAATCTTTCGGATCTGAATATTCATACCACAATTAAGAAGAATTACATCAAAATTATGCCAAGTAGCACTCCGCATCAAAAATTCTGTTTTTATCATTTACCTACTCAAGGACGAGCAGGAATTAAGCTTGGGGATGCTTGATACGTCTCCAACGTATCTATAATTTTTGATTGCTCCATGCTATATTATCTACTGTTTTGGACATTATTGGGCTTTATTATGCACTTTTATATTATTTTTGAGACTAACCTATTAACCGGAGGCCCGGCCCAGAATTGTTGTTTTTTTTCCTGTTTTAGGGTTTCGAAGAAAAGGAATATCAAACGGAGTTCAAACGGAATGAAACCTTCGGGAACATGATTTTCTCATCGAATACAACTCAGGAGACTTGACCCCTACGTCAAGACACGTAACAGGAGGCCACGAGGTAGGGGGCGCTCCTACCCCCCCCCCCCTCAGGCGCGCCCTCCACCCTTGTGGCCCCCCTGTTGGTCCACCGATGTACTTCTTCCTCTTATATATACCCACGTACCCCCAAACGATCAGATACGGAGCCAAAACCCTAATTCCACCGTCGTAACTTTCTGTATCCACGAGATCCCATCTTGGGGCCTGTTCCGGAGCTCCGCCGGAGGGGGCATCGATCATGGAGGGATTCTACATCAACACCATAGCCTCTCCGATGAAGTGTGAGTAGTTTACTTCAGACCTACGGGTCCATAGTTAGTAGCTAGATGGCTTCTTCTCTCTTTTTGGATCTCAATACAATATTCTCCCCCTCTCTTGTGGAGATCTATTCGATGTAATCTTCTTTTTGCGGTGTGTTTGTTGAGATCGATGAATTGTGGGTTTATGATCAAGTCTATCTATGAATAATATTTGAATTTTCTCTGAATTCTTTTATGTATGATTGGTTATCTTTGCAAGTCTCTTCGAATTATCAGTTTGGTTTAGCCTAGTAGATTGATCTTTCTTGTAATGGGAGAAATGCTTAGCTTTGGGTTCAATCTTGCGGTGTCCTTTCCCGGTGACAGTAAGGGCAGCAAGGCACGTATTGTATTGTTGCCATCGAGGATAACAAGATGGGGTTTTCTTCATATTGCATGAGTCTATCCCTCTACATCATGTCATCTTGCTTAAGGCGTTACTCTGTTTTTAACTTAATACTCTAGATGCATGCTGGATAGCGGTCGATGAGTGGAGTAATAGTAGTAGATGCAGGCATGGGTCGGTCTACTTGTCTCGGACATGATGCCTATATACATGATCATACCTAGATATTCTCATAACTATACTCAATTCTGTCAATTGCTCAACAGTAATTTGTTCACCCTCCGTAGAATACTTATGCTCTCGAGAGAAGCCACTAGTGAAACCTATGGCCCCCGGGTCTATCTTTGTCATATCAATCTCCTACTACTTAGTTATTTACTTTGCATCTTTATCATAAAAAAACTAAAAATATTATCTTATCATATCTATCAGATCTCATTCTCGTAAGTGGCCCTATAAGGATTGACAACCCCTATTTGCATTGGTTGCAAGGATTTATTTGTTTTGTGCAGGTGCGAGGGACTCGCGCGTAGCCTCCTACTGGATTGATACCTTGGTTCTCAAAAACTGAGAGAAATACTTACGCTACTTTGCTGCATCATCCCTTCCCCTTCGGAAAATACCAATGCATTGCTAAAAGAGAATGGTGGCCGTCAAAGGGGGCTGTTGGGTGGTGAGTGTGCCAACAACTAAGATGGGGGAAGAGGGTGAATGTGGTCGCGCCAACGAAGAAGGGCGATGGAGTGATATAAAGCAAATGAGCATGCTCTGATGAAAAATAGGGGGTGAGATTTGCCACGTTCGGATGAGAAACAGTGCGAAACACGACGGTGGCTATTAATTGGCTCTCTTCCCGGTGTATATGTGGTTGAAGCATTAGCAGGGGCGGAAGCGGTAGCAATACAGACAAGCGCGTCATTGACAGTCTTGCATAGCGGTTGCGGATGAAGCCCGCTCCATATCAACGTCCTCAGCCTCCAAATATGAAGGCTTGCGGACTGGATATAAGACACACTCCATAAATCATTCAAGCCAAAGACCGGATGATGACTCTGCTAAAGTGTCTTTTTCGAACAAAATCGCCATAATATGGATTATTATGGCACTCAGGCAAATACAGTGACTCTGGCAGAGTTGCTCTTGGTCTTACTTTATTTTAGCAGCCTGACTAAATTCTAGCTTTGCATTTTATTATTAGTTTGTTCCTCGTTATTTTTCTGTTCGAGCTCTGTCATGGACTACTAGCTACCAGCGTACCACATGATATTAGCATTTTTTTAGGGCACATGAGAACGTGTTAAGATTGATATTGACAACCAAACTAGAGTACTCTGTATAGCAGCAAGCGATCATGCACTAGGCGCACCATGTTCGTTAGCACCGTTGACCTGCTGCGGTAAAGAATAATAAGAAAAGAAAAACTAAACAGAGAAGAAGAAGAAGCAGATCAGATCGAGATCGAAATCGAAGTCGTGGATCGAGCAGACGTAGCTCCTCCACTCGCGCCCCTCCGGGTGCGGAAGTGCTTCCATCCTCGATTGTTCGGCCGCGGCACACTCACTCCCTCATCGGCAGCGTGTCGGAGGAATCCCGGACTGTCGATATGGGATCACGCCGATGCGCCGGTCAGAACAAGTGCTAGAATCTGGTCTAGCACTTGCATTTTTTTAAAATTGGTCTGTGCGATTAGATGACAAGTGCAAGCGTCTGTACGGTTCGACCATACGGCTCTGCGTTGCTGCGCCAAACGTGCATGCCTTAGACATAGCACTGGTGGGACGAGCAATCAAGTTGAATTTTCCGTCGCGGTGCAACTCGATCGGTCTTAAAATTACTTTGTGCTTGTTTTATGAGACGAGTGTCTGAGCCGAGAGGAACTGGGGGACGACCTAATTAAGCAACCCGATCAACATACGTAGCGTAGGTATAGTATACCCAGAGGAACTGGTCGCAACGCAGCTCCGTAATACTCTCTCCGTCCTAAAATATCTGTGTCAACCTTAGTACAACTTTATACTAATTTTAGTACAAAGTTGAGACATTTATTTTGAAACGGAGGAAGTACATATTTGTGTGTTGTGCTTGTTTTGCAGCTAGTGAATGCTTATGCAACGGCCGGAATCGTGGCAGAAGGACGGCGCGTAAGAAATCAACCTGACAATCGAAGCGTAGTGTGGGCGAGCCGAACACACCACAAGGAACGGAAGGACAAGAAAATGCATTTGCGTGGTCGGGCCACCAGAAGCTGGTGGTGATAGGAAGGAGACCCGGTCTTAGACACCGAGGAAGATATTAGCAGCAGACCAGAGGTGGCTGGGTTAGGTCTTGGTTCACTTGAAGGCTCGACATATAGGATTTGGTCGTGTCAGTCGGTGTACGGTAGCATCCATGCATCGACCTGCCTGCATCGAGTTTTTCAGCTTCCTTTTGACTTGCACAGTTGTACACTTGCCATGTCTGCCATGAAGGTCACATGCAAAAAAGTTGCACTACATCTACATGGACATTGTTGGGTTGGTCGCTACGGTCGCTAGCTCCGCCTATCCATAGATCCAGTCGAAAGCAACGAGCATAGATGCTAGGTAGCTAGGCTGTGGCATGGATTTTCTTTCCTGGAGATCTCGATCGAATCATGCCTGCTTTGTACTAGTCGAAAGTTGAGGCCAGGCAGCACAGTGGCGCCACGTCGGCCGTGTCGATCGCCTCTTACCACCAGTGCAAGTGATGAGGCCAAGTGAGGAGCCGAGAGCCAGCTGCTAGCCAGGCGCATTTTGCTTTTCCAAAGTTGACGGATCGGATGAAAGTTGCGGATTGGAAAGATGAAAGATCCATGATCCGGCCGTCCATGGAGTGCGGGCGAAGCAAGGAAGCAAGCAAGGGCGTGTAGCTTTGTTGCCGCCGTATCTGTTGTTGTTGTTGTTGTTGTTGCCGTGGGACCGGGCAAGAGAGCGAGGCATGCCGGTGAAGCCATGCAGCGGCTAAGCAAGGACGTACCTAGGCTTGTCGTACCAAAAGTACAGGGCTAGAAGATATGCTACTAGCTAGCTAGGCCGGCCGGCAGCACCGGCGCCGGGCACATGCATGCTGCTGGCTAGCGGTTCAAAAGTTGTGTCTCAACGTCACCGACGTTCAGGGGCGGACGCACGTTGTGACGAGCGGGGTTCCTGTCGCCCCGGTATAAACACCCGATCCAGCCAGCAGGTCCCCGGTCACGCAACAGCTGGTGCCCCCACTCCCCATCGGCCCTTCTCCGTAAAGCCCATAAAAAAGCAAACCAAATCGAGAAAAATGAAGAGAAGCGTGTCCTTCAACAAAGCGATGAACACGAGGAGAAATTGGCTACTGCTTGCCTCTTCGACTCTCGGAGATCAATCAATTAATGAATAGGCTAATAGCTAGAAAATCGATTAAACCAAGAAGTGAACCGTCAGCCACCACGCACTGCCACTTTGAGGATTGGTCGATCGTGGCTCTGCGGCTGCCCACTCGCCTGCCGGCCGCCGCGGCGCGAGCGCTGGTCTACGTAGGTCCGGTCTGCAGCAGCAGCAACTTCTGCTCAAGTGCCCATCCCCAAGCTTTATTAATCTCAATCTCATCCCAACTCCGAAACTGCCATAGGCAAACAGAAACACAGGTACTTCTCGATTTGGTTTGCCTGGATCTCTCCGGTCCTTATTTTTTATTTGATTTCTTTGTGTTTTCTGTCAAACCAAGTGAAAATATGCAATCCGTACTAGTACTCTATCAGGCATGTACTGTTGGTTCTAACCATAAATTGTAGGATTAGTGTGGCACACTACCGGTAGCTTAACTTGTAGTACCATTCTGGAATTTTCTATGCAATTCAATCCGGCAAACCATTCTATTACTCTCACTTGTCTGCTGGCTTGATAGTCTGCTACTACTAGGATGCTTTCTCTCGGAATTTTTACAGTTAGAAAGAAAGGGACGACACCATCACCACCAACAGGTCTGCTTTGAGCCCAACTGATTTACTTTGCCATTTTGACAAGGAAATGTTGCTGAAATTAGCCAAGATTTATCCTGATGATTTTTAATCACAAAAATATGGTGACTCTTGAACACGAACTTGGTCTCTACATAGATAATATACTCCATGATACAATGTTTTCTAGCTTTGGACAAAATAGGTGATTTGGCTAAACCGACGGTGGATACAAGGAAGCATCTCTTCTATCATTGGTATATTGGCTTTTGAAGCTAGCGTTGACTCTCCCTGTAACCACTGCCAATGTTGACAGATGTTTTTCAGTTATGAAGATTGTGAAGGGTGCTTTGCGTAACAAAATTGGTGATGATTATTTGAGCCATAGCCTAATTTGCTTCGTGGAAAATGGACTACTGGACGAAATTGCTTATAAAGTGATTCTTGATCGTTTCCATAAGATTAAAGATCGTCGTGGGAGAAATGTATTGTAATGATCCTATACCTTACACCTCTTGTGTGTTTACCATTTCCATTAGAATTTTAAATTGCTAATACTAATATGTGTTTTTTCTTTTCAGAACACAGTATTTATGTTAGAGATGAATATTCTTTTGCAAAATATGAACTATTTGGATTTAAAGTCTTTTTGTAAGGTATGTTCACTTTATTGATAACTTGTTGTGTTATGATTGGATGAAGTATCTCTTTTTAGAACTTGAATGAAATATCTTATGACTTGCAAGAAAATGTCTATATATAGGACATATAGACGTTTATATAAGCCTATGTGTAAAAATTATCGAGAGTTTTGTATAGCTGGGTGCCCCCGGTCAGTTTTTATCCTGGGTCCGCCCCTGCCGACATTGCCGGCCACGAACCGCAGTGTAACAAAGGATGGAGTACAGGAGCCGGAGACATTGTCAGTGCGACAATGGGTGGCTCTGGGGTGATCAGGTCACGCCGCAGACCATTCGTTGCAAATCGGACCCGAAGAGATCGGTTGGATGCCCACTCTGCATTTGTGTATAGAGAGAGAAAGAGAAACGAATGGCCTGCCGATTACAGCTCTACAAACAGAAACTAGAGCTCGACCAAGGACACTTGCAGTTGCAGTTGCAGTGCAGTCGAAACTGATGTTGTAGCTCTATAATTTGGGACGCCTAAATCCTTTTGCTGTCACACAGAGAACGTTGGTAGTAGTACGTGGTCCAAACATTTGGTGGAGCAATACGTTTGGTCCAGTGGGTCAGATGGTCGAGCGGTCAACACATATGCTGTTTGTTGGAGAATCGGACGTGGAGGGGTTCAGGTTTCCGATTTCGTATCTGCCATTTTCCATTTGTTCGCCAAAGAGTGGGCCGGGCAAGAGATTAGGTCGACGTGCACTCTCCCACTCTCCTACCTTCTTTGGGCCAATTGCATCGCCAGAGCTATGTATCGCCTACTCCTGAGGTAGAGTTCTAGCACTATATGCAGTGCATGCGTGTCCTTTTCTCTATGTGGTTTCTTATAGATTTTATTCACTATTTGCAGCAGTTTTCTTCAGTTTTTTTACATAACTTTTTTCTTTTGGTTTTCTTTGTTTCTTTCTCCGTTTCCCCCCTTTTTCTAGCACATGACTACATTTTTTTGTATGCATTATACATTTTTCCTATACAGCAGGAACATTTTTTCATATATGTTTAACATTGTTCAAATACATGATTAACTTTTTTTTCAAATATGTTTTGATTTTTTTTGCATATACATTGTATATTTTTGGTACATATAAAAATTATAAACGTTTAACATTTTTCAAATACATGATTAACATTTTTTAAAATTCAAATTTATTTTTTAATACGTGATAAACATTTTCACATGCACGTTGATTTTTTTCTTGGCATAGTACACAATATTTTTGTAACTATGCAAACTTTTTTTACAGTATGTATATTTTAAACGTCAAAAACAAAAATTTCAAATTTGTGCACATTTTTTAAAACGTAACATACATTTATTTGAACAGTCTAAAATATTGTTTTAACTACATGATCACATTTTTTTACATTGCATAATGTATTAAAAAATTGCACATACATATTTATGAAACACGTGAACATTTTTTAGATGTCACAATTTTTTTTGTGAATGCTATCAACATTCCTTTAAATTACACTTGCTAATTTTGTACACCGTGTTAACATTTTTCAAATTCATAATGAACAGTTTTTACTATTTGAAGTACATTCAATTTTTTTTGGAATATACTCCGTCTGTTCCATAATGTGGAGCATGTAAATATTTTTAAAGTCAAACTTTGGCCAAGTTATTAGAGATAACTATTTATATCTACAATAGCAATACGGTAATACCAAACATATAAAGTATGAAATTTCATCTTATGATGAATTTGATGATATAAGTTTGACATTGTAGATGTAAATGTTTTTTCTCTACAAATTTGGTCAAAATTTATGATGCTCGACTTCTCAAAAAACCTATATGCACTACATTATGAAACAGAGGGAGTATGTATTTATAATATTTCGAAAATCTAAAGAAATAAAATACGAAAGAACGGAAATATGGACGTTGATTTGGGCTGGCCCATCTGGAGGGAGCGGTGACTCGGGGCCCATGTTCACCGGTCACTCTGGGCCGGAGACAGTGTCAAGCCCTTACAGCTAGGTCCAATCCAACTCGCACGCAACACAAACAAAAAAAGATCTGGAGATATTTCCCGGTCCGGTGGGCTCCAGAAGCCGACGCTTTTGTCCCGTCATGCGGATAAGCCTCTCCGGTTCGGCTTCCGCGCCTTGCTTGCTTGGTTGCCATTGCCGTCCGCTCGCAGCCTCGCGTTCTTGGATCGATTCCACGCGCAGACCACGCCACCCGTTGGAAATCCACGAGCTCTCTCGACGCCGCGCGCGGCTGCCGCCTCCGGGAAGCTATCGAGCCAATGCCGCTGCTCGCGCCGGGCCCGCGCGCGCTCTGCCGGGACCTCTACTGCGCCGCCTCGGCGCGGGAGCAGGCGGCCCCGGTCCCGTCCTCCGTGGCGGCGTGCTCGACCGTCGGCGGGGCGCTGTGGCGAGGCGGTGTTCGTGTGGCGAGGACGGGAGGAAGAGGGGTGAGGGCTGAGGCGGCCTACTTCTGGGACGCGTCGGTGCCGGTGGAGATGGGCGAGATCGACAGCATGGACAAGCTCGACGCCGCGCTCGCCTCCTCCGCCGAGCAAAACCAGCCCATCATCATCGACTGGTACGACATTATCCTGTACCAATGCGAGTTGCAGTGCAGCTTCCCGTGACTGCCTGCCTTGCTGCTCTGTATTTTAACCAGCATGTAGTAGTACTGTTGCTCTGGTATTCAACCATTTACCTCAGCCCTCGGATCAGACGCTGAGGCTTCAGTGTGTTCTTGCCAGGATGGCCAGCTGGTGCCGGAAATGCATTTACCTCAAGCCCAAGCTGGAGAAGATAGCAGGAGAATTTCCAGGGTTGGTCTGAATTCCTTGAAATGGTTTCGTGCCGTGTTGTGTTGATACAGTTTCATGATTCTTCGCACTGAGATTTGATATCCACAACAATCAGTCGTTGTGGAATGTGCAGAAGCAATCTCTTGACTCGGACTAGCAACAACGTTTTGTTTCTTTTGCAGAGTCAGGTTCTACTTTGTGGATGTCAATAAAGTTCCACAGGCCGTGGTGAAAAGAGGGAATATAAGCGTAAGTCAGCAGATTTGGGCTTAGCGTAGCCACTTCAATTTGAAAGGGAAATTTGTGTACCGATTGGTTCACAACGACTCTCATATCATCTGATAAGTTTATTTTGATTCTGTCATGGCTCCCATTTGTCTCTGCTTCTGCCTTCAGAAAATGCCCACAATTCAGGTAACGTCACATTTATTTCTGAACTTCCGTCTTCGTCCCTTTATGATTGCAATCATGAATATCTTATCGCGATGCTCTTATTAATTTCCAGTTGTGGAAGGATGGAGAATGGAAGGAGGAAGTGATAGGAGGCCACAAAGCGTGGCTGGTGATGGATGAGGTTAGAGAGATGATCCAGAAGTACAAGTGACTGATTACATACTCATTATACTGTATATAGAGGTTTGAGATGATCTCCTCGGACACTGTAACCCGATCAATAAAACTTTATTTCAGCTCCTTAATACAGCAGAGCTGGCCTATGCTATTGATCTGTTGCAAGATTTCACTTGAATATACTTCAGTTCTGTATTGATAGATACATGGTGCACTGATCAGAAGTTAATATTTATAAATGAAACAGCAATCAAGAACTATATTGCACAAGTCAATGGAAACAAATTATGAAGAACCGAACAATCCACATTCACAATTTATACAGAAGACAAACTGTAAAGAATCAAATAATTCATCATCCCGATTCAAATCAATGAACATATCTACAAGGCCACAGCTAATCTGATTTACATGAGAGTTAAACAAATACCATTCTCAAATCTCAAACGGTCAAACCACGATAACAAACCCAGGACAGTTCAGAATTACCATGTTCGCTAGTACTAGTAGCTACCCATCTGGCGTCAGAACTAAGCAACCGCTCTGACTCCAAGCTGCTCAATCCTCTTTGCGGCTACCCCAGCGGCGCGACGACCACGAAGAAGACGAAAACAGCGAAGGCGAGGGCGAGGGCGAGTCGTCGTCGGTGCCGACGGGGACGTCGGAGAGCGGCGCCAGGACGCGGCGCACGCTCATGGACCGCATGGGCCGGAAGCTGAGGGACCGGAGCCTCTTGCTCTTGGAGAAGACGTCGGAGGAGTTGGTGAGGATGAGGTACACCAGCCCCTGCACGAGCAGGAACACGGTCACCTTGGCCAGCACGTCCCGCAGCTCCGGCGAGATGAGCGCCTCCTCCATCATGGTCACCGGCGGCGAGGGGCTGATCGATCAATCAGTCAACCAAAGAGGCTGGCAAACGAGATGCTCACGGATCCCTTGTGGCTGATGATGAGTTTGCGGTTGTGTATCGATGATTCGATCTGGATGGTGGCCTTTGCCTGCTCGCCGGCTCCTTATATAGAGTTTCGCGCTTGGCTTGTGCTTGTGGAGTTGTGCAATGGCATGTGCGATGGCGAGCTGTGATTATTTTTCTCTCGGTCGTGTACGCAAACGCAAGCAGTGAAGCGTTGTGGGTTTCGTCTTTCGTGGGCGTCTGATTGGCCGCGTTGCTTTGCCGGGAAGGAGAGGGCGGCGCAGCTTGCTGCCGCTGAGGAACGAGTCTTTAGCTTCACGTTTTCATTCACGGCCACTTTTGGTTTGGGACCTCGACGTGGTGTCGTCGTGTCAACATCTCTGCGCCGCTGGAATGGTTTGACCGGCTTGGGGGACATGTGTCGTGCACTCGTGTGAAGGCTGCTGAGATTACTTGGCCGGCTTGGGGGAAAGAGATGAGTGAGTGACGTGGCGTTGTGATTCTCGAGACAGAGGATAACGACTTATCTCATCGGTCTACACTTGTCCGAGAAATCTCATCAGAACGTACGTATTCTGGAAGCGGTGGTTTCCAGCACGCAGACGTACGTGATTAGGGAGCACTCTACGTGCCAGTTTAATTCGCTGAACACGTTTTGTTGGTTATTAATTAACCACAGGGCCAGGGGCGTGGTTGGTAAAGCTTCGAAAAATGACCATGTCGCCGCGCCCGTATCTTCGGTTTCACCAGCTACTACATGTCATGTGGCTAATCTTCCCTGTACGCGCTAAGTAGTAGGAATACGTACTAGTTTGAGTGCCTCGTACGGAGACAGTCCTGCAAGCTGTTAGCATCTCTTTCTAGAATATGTGTGTTTTGACCATCGGTCGATGCATCCCAACCCCAAGGTTAGTTATACGGGATTGCCATCTCGCCTCGCCGATTCCCAGATGCTGCTGTGGCTCTGCCATAGTGCCATGGGAACCTTCCGGCCGGGACCCGGCCAGCGCTCCCATGTGCCGCCTTGATCGCTGTGGGACGAAGGGCACCGCCCGCCCTCGTTTTCTTGCCCGCGCAAGCAAAACATCACCGGCACCGACCGGCGCTGGCAAGATAGGCAGCGCGCGCCAGCTAGATAGTAAAGGTTTTCCCTGACGCGGCTTGCGAGCCAAGCAAACGTGCGCCGGCGCCGGCAGCCAGTGCCACACACCCCAACGTGGTTGCTTGCTTGGTTTCTCGTGGGAGATGCCCTCAGAAACGGTGAAGCCAGATGATCCAGGTGATCCTCAAATTTTTGTCCGGAAGGACCACCTCATCAACTGAATTGACAAAAAAAAAAAAAATCATCTCTGAGACACATTGTTGAAAAGGATCAGCCAGGCCATGGCGGCACGCGTGCCAGCCGACACGTGGCACCTGCCGCCACGGCGCGAGGCGGCAGCCCCTGCCGCCAGCCGGCCATGCGGCAGGCTGCAGATCACATGATTCCAGCGGCGCGACGGAACGGAGCCCTACCGGTGGGCCCTGCCGCCACCGGACGAGGTGGCAGCACTGTTGGTGCAGCGTGCGACGCGACACCATCGCAGGCTATCGGTTGGTGGCATTTGCCGTTTCTGCCAACACTAATTGCAGTGTTTTGGATCACGCGTATTTTTCGTCTTAAATTTCATCTATTAGCGCCTTATTTTCCCGCCATCATATTTGTCATCTGAACCTATAAAACAAGGCATTGAACCTCTCTTCTTTCATCATCCAGCCACCCTCAAAATCGCCACTATGAGTTTGCTTTACTCGGATCAAAGCATTAGGCCGAGGAAAATGAAGAATGCGAGTTTGCCTCCGAGGGTAGCAGTCCTGCGGTATTGGTATGGCGATCTTTGCAAGGTGAAGAAGCTGACGGATTTTCCAGATTGGTTGGGCATGAAGTTTCTCATGTGCACCAATTATGAGGAAGATCCATCCATAGCTAGTTCATCATAGGACAAGCCTCCAGTATGCTTCAACCATCATGAATAGACATCAAATTGGTCTCTTTGGTTGATTCCTTATTAACATTCTTACTTTTGTTATAGTCTCCTCCGCCTCTGTGCATGTATTATCGTTGGATTGACATGGAGATGCCGGCTTAGGCATTGACTGAGATTTGTGAAAGAAGTCGCCGTGCATGGGATAGTTTCTACGCGGAAAAGCGACACGGAAAGGAGGCAGTAGAGAGAGAGAGAGAGAGAGAGAGAGAGAGAGAGAATACTATGCCGAGCAAAAGTGTTTCTTTCAGGATTTAGGGAAGAAAAACATGGAAAAGACTCGTCGCATGGAGGAGCAGGAACGACAGCGAAAGAGGCCCGTGAGGCGTAGAGATAAAGAAAGAAAGAAAGGACTCGTGATGCCAAGGCAGCAGAAGAAGCTGGCAATGGAAAAGAAAACTATCCATGCTGGACTCAGTAGATTTCTGCGGTAGTATTTTAAATTTCGTAATCGTTTGTATCTTAATTTCAACAGTTTATTATAGCTTTACTTCAGTAGTTCAATATAACTTTATTTCAATAGTCCAATGTATCTTATTTTCAGTTGTACCGTGTCGTAATTAAAATATGTATCTTTGAAATAAAATGTGACATTTTCTTCCCGCCCTTTTTTTCACGCCATAAATTCATCCCGCCAATTTTTCCTACCAAAGTTCTTCCCGGCATTTCTTTCCCACCTTATCTCTTGCCTTGACAACTCTATAAAACCACCCCTAGCATGTTGTATTCTGCATCTTTCTATAGCCATTTATCTAGCGATAATTCGCGTGTGTACATGCAACCACGCGAGGTTGTTATCAGCACCACTCGTCCTCACGTGATTCGTACTACTACAATACATCATTGCCGTATAACATTTCCTGGTCAACGTACACCAGCCGGTATATTGCTCGTATCGCCTCTGTGCCCCTAGTAAATGGCCAACATGGCAGCCTCACGCATTGAAACGTTAGGTGCGTTGATGAGAATTGATTGCACGGCAGTGCACATGGCTAGCTGCACCAGGCGGGAACGAGGCCCATGTTGGTCACACCTCAATTACAACGGCTAGCTGCACGATGACCTGCTTGTACTTAATTAGGAGATTTGATAAAGTGCCTTATCTTAGCGAAAATACAATGGTGAATATGGTGTGCGCGCATCTCACGTGAATAGTAAATTCATAAAAAAAACTCCTAGAAAAAATAAAAAAAATCTAAAATTTCATGGTAAGAAGCTTAGTCGATCATTCTACTCACGTGTGAAGTTTTATGATGTATTGACACTCATGGTATTCTTAGTGAAGAAAATACAAATGCGACCATACTATTCATTAAACAATGTTTTTTAATATAGCTTCGATTTTGTCATTTTTGCCCAGATTTACCACATATGCGATTTCTTCGTGAAACTTCATATGCGAGTATACCGATTGATTATGTATGTTAAAAAAATAGATTTTTTATATTTTTTCTAGCATTTTTTGAATTTACTATTCATAAAGGATGTGCGTGCACGCACCCATGTTCATCAAATTCGCGTCCCCCATCATAGTTGCCCTTTGCCTGGAATGATATTCTCAAGGTTTTGGCAATATCCCAAATGACGCATGGTGCTTCAGCAAGATAAATTTGAAAAATATTTGTGATTTGCGAACATTTTTTTAAGTTGTGAACATTTAAAAAAATGTTTGTGATTCGCGACTTTAAAAAATGTTCTCGGATGATAAATTAAAAAATATTTATTAAAAATATTTGTGATCCGTGACTTTGAAAAAATATCCAGGAACGACAAATTTGAAATGTGACCTATCTGCACCCGCAACGCAAGTTCTATGACGGGTTTTTCTCGAAAATAGGACAGCTGGCCGGTTCAGATGGCATATGTGACTTATCTGCACCCGCAATGCAAGTTCTATGACGGGTTTTTTCAGTTTACAAGTATCGTGACTTAAGTGCACCCGCAGCGCAAGTTCTCGGACCGCCGGTGCCATTTACTCCAGAGATGTCATGAATTACTGGTGTCCATGCACACGTCCGACCCACCCAACGAAAATAATTGGCGAGTCGTCGCCTGCCATTTCGTGTAAATGCTCTAATTTAAGAGGGCACTGTGCACCATCAATACACCCAGCTCCCCTGCAGCCGAATAATGATACCCAGCAGACAAGATTGTATTCATACAAACATAAATTGGTTGCGGCCCACTCGCACGAGGGTATAGCGGGGCGTATTCCATTTGGTAAGCAATTAACACTGTTTAGTATTGCAAGTGGGGCGTGTGAGGCTATATTAGCTAGCAATCACGATGCACTTGTGGACGCACGGGATTACGGCAGCGCGTGGCCGCATGTCCTCAAAATCCGCGTCCTTTATCTAGCCATGTCCGGTGCCAACTCTATAAGACATGCCCAGAGTGCCGCATCAACTAGGGGTGCCGCAACCTCAAAGAAAATGAGCACAGACAATGATGACTTTATGCCAAGCAAGCAAGCTCAGAACATATCGAAGGGCCGAGTAACATCAGGGAAGGGTGGCGCTAGCTCTAAGCACATGAAGAGCGATGATGATGATGAGTTTATGCCGAGCAAAAGAGCTCAGAACAGATCCAAGGGTAGTGCAAGCTAGAAGAGGAGCAAGTCTGATAAGAGTGCTACGCCAACAAAGGGCATGATGCTGATTACGATTCCGCTGATGAGATTATGCCAGGGAAACTAGTTCAGGTGACGCAATCGTGAAGACCTGGGGAAGCCCCATTTTAGAGAGAATAGTGAGGATGACTTCATGTAGTTTCTGTATGACGATGCATCAACATTGTGTTGTATATTTATTAGAGATGCACTACTTTAATGTCATAATTTGGATGCTTTTTTATTTTCTCATACATAGATGTCTTTTACATACATCGGAAAGTCTAGAACTGTCATATATAGATAGAATAGGTTGCACCCATAAATAGACGAATCACCCTACTCGACAACGGCCAGCTGGTCTTTCCTGACGACCGAAAGGCGACAAGGGATTAGGTGGTCGGTGTGCATGAAGACCACGGCCGTACTCCCCTCGTCTTCTTGTGTCCGTGACTCTTGCATAGGTGCTGGAGTCTGCAATCCATATTGAGATCCTGATGCGAAATTGTAGGTGTTTGATTGTGACTCCGGAGGGATATAAGATGGGCCAATAACATTCTCATGGAAGTAGTCTGTAATTATTCTAGGAATCGTGTTACCACGATCATGGGATGCTATGAGGATGTCTGTATTGAGGCCACGCTGGGTGTCCTTATCGTGCCATGTATGATTAGTACTTTCCTGCACAGAAAAACCATATTTAAATATGAGGCATGAAAATGTTGTATGCGAGTAATTACTTATTATGGTTAAACATACTTGAGCGGTGTCGTAGCATTGTGATCCCTCGCCTCCAGTGTATGGCCATTGTCCGCCGTACTGGTAAGAAAATTGTTACGAAAATAAACCGTGAGGATAATATATGATATCATTGCAAATGTATAAAAAATGCAAACATGAGTACCCGCTGAGATCCATCGCCTCCAGTGTATAGCCATTGTACGCCGTACTGGTTTATCTTTGGCAAACGAGTCTCCTCGGGCATCTACATCCTCGCGTGGAGAGATACGTCTGAGATCTCTCGCTTTGGGTGTATGCGCCATGTCCTCTATACGCATTTGGGTCCAAAAAACGAGTCTGCTCAGGCATTAAATCCAAGCCCGTGCCATGTTCCTGGGATGTCTGCCACTACGAAGATGCACCGAAGGAGAGCAATGTAGTGGCAGATATGAATCATGCCGTGGCAATGTCGACTCTAAACATAATAACACGATCATAACATAACATTTTAATAAGATACAATTAAATTTTTTTAATATATTTTAATTTTAATAACATTTTCATATCATCCAATAAAAATAGTTTATTTACAAATAATGAAATGAGCGAATACATATTAATTACTGTATTTTCGTTAGAAAATAATCGGGTTTTAGTATCATTTAGTCGGGCCGTAAACATAATAGTATGATGATAACATTTAAATGTCATATATACATGGTCAACATTTTCTCATATACTTGTTCAACATTTTTCAAAACCCTTCTTCAACATTTTTCAAATACTTGTTCATCCTCCCAATTCAAATCAATGAACATATGTACAAGACCCCATCTAAATCTAGCTCACATGAGACTTCAACAAATACCATTCTGAAATCTCAAACCCACGGCAGTTCATCACCAAGCTATAGCTACCCATCTGGCGTCAGAACCGCTCCAACCTCCAAGCTGCTCAATCCTCGTGGCGCTTACCCCAGCGGCGCGACGACCACGACGAAGACGAAGACAGCGACGGCGAGGGCGAGTCGTCGTCGGTGCCGACGGGGACGTCGGAGAGCGGCGCCAGGACGCGGCGCACGCTCATGGACCGCATGGGCCGGAAGCTGAGGGACCGGAGCCTCTTGTTCTTGGAGAAGACGTCGGAGGAGTTGGTGAGGATGAGGTACACCAGCCCCTGCACGAGCAGGAACACCGCCACCTTGGCCAGCACGTCGCGCAGCTCCGGCGAGATGAGCGCCTCCTCCATGGTCATCGGCGGCGAGGGATCGGTGGATCAGTCAATCAAAGTGGATGGCTAATAAGATGCGTGTGTGTCAGATGATGAGGTCGCTCCTGTGTATCGATGATTCGGTGGTGGCTTTTGGCTGCTGGGTTGCTGTTTATATAGAGCCTTGCGTGCGGCATGTGCGACGGCGAGGTGTGATTATTTTTCTCTGGGTCGTGTACGCAAACGCAAGCGGTGAAGCGTTGTGGGTTTCGTGTTGCTTTGCCGGGAAGGCAAGGAAGGCGAAGCTGCCGTGGAACGAGTCTTTGGCTTCACGTTTTCACTCTCGGCCATTTTTGGGTCGGGGTCTTGATCTTGATGTGGCGTCGTGGTGTCAACATCCTTGCGACGTCGGATCGGCTTGACTTGTGGGACGTGTGTCGTGTGCCAAGGCTGCTAAGCGTACCTTTTTTTGTTGGAGGTGGCTGCTAAGGGTGTTTGGACGGCTTGGTTAATTAAGCAGTGTGCCATTTGGAGAAAGTGATGGGTGATAGGGTGACCTGGTGTTGTGATTCTCTGGCCACATAGATAATGACTTATATCAACCTCGTCGATCTACACTTGTCCAGGCAATATCGTCGCCATCGATTCTGGAAGCAGTGGTTTTCCAATTCCAACGCACGGACGTAATTAAGCAGTACTCTGCCACCAATTTGACCCGTTGAACACGTTTGTTGATTGATTAACCACAGGGGCAGGGCGCGGTTGGTTAACCTTCGGATGACCACGTCGCCGCGCCGCCCCAAAACCTTCGCAAGCGGCAGATCGGAGACCCGACGGTGCGCGCAGACCGTCGGTTTGACCGACTACATTTGGCCAGTTAGTAAATCTTGCCTGCACTGTACGCGCTTGAAACAAAAATACATTTTGAATCACAATCGTGCAAGCTGTTGCTATCTCGTTCTAGAATATTTTGACCATCGGTCGATGCATCCCCACGAGTGCAGGGTTAATTAGCAAGCTCGCTTCGCCGATTCCCAGATGCTAGACTAGTTATCTTGCCATGCATGGGAAGCTTCCGGGACCCAACTGGCCAGGCCAACCAACACCCCCATGTGCCGTCTTGATCTGCGTTAAGACGCGAGCACGGCCTCGCCGGTTTTCTTGCCCGCACAAGCAAAACACCGCCGGCACCGACCGGCGCTGGCAAGATGAGCTGCAGCGCGGCTTGCAAGCCAAGCAAAAGTGCGCCGGCGCCGGACATGCCAACATGCTCGATTGCTTGGCTTCTCGCAAGGGATGCTACTACCTGAATCCGGAACGTGGCGTCTGTATTCGGTGCTTGCCACTAAGAGCATCTCGAGCCGTGCCTTCAAGAAGGCCCTCAGGCGATTTTTCGGCCGCCGGCGCTAAAAAATCGGCCTAGTCACGTCCCTAAGGGCTCAGTTTTCGCTAGCTCGGACCGAAATTGGCGCCGGCGGACCCAATCCGAACCCGACGCGCTGGGGGTCGCTCGACGGCGCCGGGCGAATCGTTTTTGGCGCGAATAGCCGCGGGCCAGCCGCGTCAGCGACTTGACTCCCTTCTCGCCGCTTCATCGCCTCGTTTTCCGCGGCGAATCAATGCCAAAGCTGCGCGCTGCGCGCGCTGCCGCGCCGGTTAGCCTCCATTGATGCCTCACGGGCGGCGCAGTGAAGGCCGGGCGACGCGCGTCCCCTCGGCCGCCACGCCATCAGGCCACGCGTAACGCGCCGGCCAAGCCTACCACGCGGCGCCTCCGTCTATATAAAGCCGACCACCAGCGCGCCGGAGACACGCACAGATACTCCACCGCCGACGCGCCCATCTCTCCCCCCTTTCTACTCTCGCCGTCTCCAGTTCAGAAGAATGGCCGAGCGCTTTCCAGGCGACGGCGCGGCGGCGAATGGCTTCGGGCGCCGCCATCTTCACGAGGACGAGGGTCGCCTCCTTTTCGAGGCCGAGTACCCGGTCCCATCGGACATGCGGGTGCCCGGGGCTTGGAGGATCAGCGTCGGCGGTGTGCCGGTGCCACCACCACCCACCGAGGCGGCGCGGCGTACGGAGATCGCATGTATCCGCGCGTCCCTGCCGCGGGCGGTGAGGGAGGGGCCATGATACGTCCCCGACAGCCCGCTCTGGGAGCCCTACTTCCGCCGCCGTCACGCCGAGCAGCTCGAGGCCACCAACGGTGTCATGCCCTCCGGTAGGCTCAACTCCGAGGGCCGGCGCCGGTGGTGGGGCGTGCCCGGCCGCACGTTGGAGGCTGTCCTCGAGTACATCGAGTGCGGCAACACGCCGCGCCTCGAGTACCCCGCTCCCACGTCCTTCTCACGCCGCCGTGGAAGCTCCTGGACGCCGAGGCGCATGGAGCGGCCCGGGGCGTCCTCCTCCTCGTCCGTCCGCTCGTCGGGCTCTCCCTGCCTCCGCCCCGTCAAGCCGGAGCCCCAGGACACGCCTGTCAGCGCGTGCACCCGTAGCTCCGGCGTCCGCATCGGCGACTCCGCCCCCCACTGGCCGCTTCGTCCTCGTCGAGCCCAAGCCGGAGCCCGGCCTCCCCACGGAGTACGAGGAGATAGCACGGCGGGGCTTGTCCGACGAGGACGCCCTGCGGTGGGCACGCGACGACTACCTCCGAACGGAGATGACCCGGCAGACCCGGGCCCTAGAGGAGATCGATGCCCGCAAGCGTGGGCGCGAGGACGAGCACGTCATCGTGGTCCTCGATAGCGACGATTGAAGGAAATATGCCCTAGAGGCAATAATAAAGTTATTATTTATTTCCTTATATCATGATAAATGTTTATTATTCATGCCAGAATTGTATTAACCGGAAACATAATACATGTGTGAATACATAGACAAACAGAGTGTCACTAGTATGCCTCTACTTGACTAGCTCGTTAATCAAAGATGATTATGTTTCCTAACCATGAACAAAGAGTTGTTATTTGATTAACGAGGTCACATCATTAGTTGAATGATCTGATTGACATGACCCATTTCATTATCTTAGCACCCGATCGTTTAGTATGTTGCTATTGCTTTCTTCATGACTTATACATGTTCCTATGACTATGAGATTATGCAACTCCCGTTTGCCGGAGGAACACTTTGTGTGCTACCAAACGTCACAACATAAATGGGTGATTATAAAGAAGCTCTACAGGTGTCTCCAAAGGTAGATGTTGGGTTGGCGTATTTCGAGATTAGGATTTGTCACTCCGATTGTCGGAGAGGTATCTCTAGGCCCTCTCGGTAATGCACATCACATAAGCCTTGCAAGCATTACAACTAATGGGTTAGTTGCGAGATGATGTATTACGGAACGAGTAAAGAGACTTGCCGGTAACGAGATTGAACTAGGTATTGGATACCGACGATCGAATCTCGGGCAAGTAACATACCGATGACAAAGGGAACAACGTATATTATTATGCGGTCTGACCGATAAAGATCTTCGTAGAATATGTAGGAGCCAATATGGGCATCCAGGTCCCGCTATTGGTTATTGACCGGAGATATGTCCCAGTCATGTCTACATTGTTCTCGAACCGTAGGGTCCGCACGCTTAACGTTACGATGACAGTTATTATGAGTTTATACATTTTGATGTACCGAAGTTAGTTCGGAATCCCGGATGTGATCACGGACATGACGAGGAGTCTCGAAATGGTCGAGACATAAAGATTGATATATTGGACGACTATATTCGGACACCGGAAGGGTTCCGGAAGAGTATCGGATAAAACCGGAGCACCGGGGGGTTACCGGAACCCCCGGGGGGTTAATGGGCCTCATGGGCCTAATGTGGAGAAGAGGAAGGGGTTGCCAGGGCAGGCCGCGCGCCCCCTCTCCCCCTAGTCCGAATTGGACAAGGAGGGAGGGGCGGCGCCCCCCCCTTTCCTATTCTCCCTCCACCTCTCCTAGTTGGACAAGGTTTGGGGGGGGGAGTCCTACTCCCGGTAGGAGTAGGACTCCTCCTGCGCGCCACCATAGGGCCGGCCGCACCCCTCCTTGGATCCTTTATATATGGGGGCAGGGGGGCACCTCTAGACACACAAGTTGATCCACGTGATCGTTCCTTAGCCGTGTGCGGTGCCCCCTGCCACCATATTCCACCTCGATCATACCGTTGTAGTGCTTAGGCGAAGCCCTGCGTCGGTAGAACCTCATCATCGTCACCACGCCGTTGTGCTGACGGAACTCATCCCCGAAGCTTTGCTGGATCGGAGCCCGGGGAGCGTCATCGAGCTGTACGTGTGCTAAGAACTCGGAGGTGCCGGAGTAACGGTGCTTGGATCGGTCGGATTGGGAAGACGTACGACTACTTCCTCTACGTTGCGTCAACGCTTCCATTGCGATCTACGAGGGTACGTAGATAACACTCTCCCCTCTCGTTGCTATGCATCACCATGATCTTGTGTGTGCGTAGAATTTTTTTGAAATTACTACGAAACCCAACAGTGGCATCCGAGCCTAGGTTTTATGGTTTGATGTTATATGCACGAGTAGAACACAAGTGAGTTGTGGGCGATATAAGTCATTCTGCCTACCAGCATGTCATACTTTGGTTCGGCGGTATTGTTGGATGAAGCGGCCCGGACCGACATTACGCGTACGCTTACGCGTACGCTTATGCGAGACCGGTTTCCCCGACGTGCTTTGCACATAGGTGGCTTGCGGGTGACTGTTTCTCCAACTTTAGTTGAACCGAGTGTGACTACGTCCGGTCCTTGCGAAGGTTAAAACGGAGTCAAATTGACAAACTATCGTTGTGGTTTTGATGTGTAGGTGAGATTGATTCTTGCTTAAGCCCATAGCAGCCACGTAAAACTTGCAACAACAAAGTAGAGGACGTCTAACTTGTTTTTGCAGGGCATGTTGTGATGTGATATGGTCAAGACATGATGCTGAATTTTATTGTATGAGATGATCATGTTTTATAACCGAGTTATCGGCAACTGGCAGGAGCCATATGGTTGTCGCTTTATTGTATGCAATGCAATCGCGATGTAATGCTTTACTTTATCACTAAGCGGCAGCGATAGTCGTGGAAGCATAAGATTGGCGAGACGACAACGATAGTACGATGGAGATCAAGGTGTCGCGCCGGTGACAATGGTGATCATGACGGTGCTTCGAAGATGGAGATCACAAGCACAAGATGATGATGGCCATATCATATCACTTATATTGATTGCATGTGATGTTTATCTTTTATGCATCTTATCTTGCTTTATTTGACGGTAGCATTATAAGATGATCTCTCACTAAATTATCAAGAAGTGTTCTCCCTGAGTATGCACCGTTGCCAAAGTTCGTCGTGCCCAGACACCACGTGATGATCGGGTGTGATAAGCTCTACGTCCATCTACAACGGGTGCAAGCCAGTTTTGCACACGCAGAATACTCAGGTTAAACTTGACGAGCCTAGCATATGCAGATATGGCCTCGGAACACGGAGACCGAAAGGTCGAGCGTGAATCATATAGTAGATATGATCAACATAATGATGTTCACCACTGAAAACTACTCCATCTCACGTGATGATCGGTTATGGTTTAGTTGATTTGGATCACGTGATCACTTAGAGGATTAGAGGGATGTCTATCTAAGTGGGAGTTCTTAAGTAATATGATTAATTGAACTTAAATTTATCATGAACTTAGTACCTGATAGTATCTTGCTTGTTTATGTTTGATTGTAGATAGATGGCTCGTGCTGTTGTTCCATTGAATTTTAATGCGTTCCTTGAGAAAGCAAAGTTGAAAGATGATGGTAGCAACTACACGGACTGGGTCTGTAACTTGAGGATTATCCTCATTGCTGCACAGAAGAATTACGTCCTGGAAGCACCGCTGGGTGCCAGGCCTGCTGCTGGAGCAACACCAGATGTTATGAACGTCTGGCAGAGCAAAGCTGATGACTACTCGATAGTTCAGTGTGCCATGCTTTACGGCTTAGAATCGGACTTCAACGACGTTTCGAACGTCATGGAGCATATGAGATGTTCCAGGAGTTGAAGTTAATATTTCAAGCAAATGCCCGGATTGAGAGATATGAAGTCTCCAATAAGTTCTATAGCTGCAAGATGGAGGAGAACAGTTCTGTCAGTGAACATATATTCAAAATGTCTGGGTATAATAATCACTTGATTCAATTGGGAGTTAATCTTCCAGATGATTGCGTCATTGACAGAATTCTCCAATCACTACCACCAAGCTACAAGAGCTTCGTGATGAACTATAATATGCAAGGGATGAATAAGACTATTCCCGAACTCTTCGCAATGCTGAAAGCAGCGGAGGTAGAAATCAAGAAGGAGCATCAAGTGTTGATGGTCAACAAGACCACTAGTTTTAAGAAAAAGGGCAAAGGGAAGAAGAAGGGGAACTTCAAGAAGAACAGCAAGCAAGTTGCTGCTCAGGAGAAGAAACCCAAGTCTGGACCTAAGCCTGAAACTGAGTGCTTCTACTGCAAGCAGACTGGTCACTGGAAGCGGAACTGCCCCAAGTATTTGGCGGATAAGAAGGATGGCAAGGTGAACAAAGGTATGTGTGATATACATGTTATTGATGTGTACCTTACTAGAGCTCGCAGTAGCACCTGGGTATTTGATACTGGTTCTGTTGCTAATATTTGCAACTCGAAACAGGGACTACGGATTAAGAGAACACTGGCAAAGGACGAGGTGACGATGCGCGTGGGAAACGGTTCCAAAGTCGATGTGATCGCGGTCGGCACGCTACCTCTACATCTACCTTCGGGATTAATATTAGACCTAAATAATTGTTATTTGGTGCCAGCGTTGAGCATGAACATTATATCTGGATCTTGTTTGATGCGAGACGGTTATTCATTTAAATCAGAGAATAATGGTTGTTCTATTTATATGAGTAATATCTTTTATGGTCATGCACCTTTGAAGAGTGGTCTATTTTTGATGAATCTCGATAGTAGTAACACACATATTCATAATGTCGAAGCCAAAAGATGCAGAGTTGATAATGATGGTGCAACTTATTTGTGGCACTGCCGTTTAGGTCATATCGGTATAAAGCGCATGAAGAAACTCCATACTGATGGACTTTTGGAACCACTTGATTATGAATCACTTGGTACTTGCGAACCGTGCCTCATGGACAAGATGACTAAAACACCGTTCTTCGGTACTATGGAGAGAGCAATGGATTTGTTGGAAATCATACATACCGATGTATGTGGTCCGATGAATATTGAGGCTCGTGGCGGATATCGTTATTTTCTCACCTTCACAGATGACTTAAGCAGATATGGGTATATCTACTTAATGAAACACAAGTCTGAAACATTTGAAAAGTTCAAAGAATTTCAGAGTAAAGTTGAAAATCATCGTAACAAGAAAATAAAATTTCTACGATCTGATCGTGGAGGAGAATATTTGAGTTACGAGTTTGGTGTACATTTGAAACAATGCGGAATAGTTTCGCAACTCACGCCACCCGGAACACCACAGCGTAATGGTGTGTCCGAACGTCGTAATCGTACTTTACTAGATATGGTGCGATCTATGATGTCTCTTACTGATTTACCGCTATCGTTTTGGGGTTATGCTTTAGAGACGGCCACATTCACGTTAAATAGGGCACCATCAAAATCCGTTGAGACGACGCCATATGAACTATGGTTTGGCAAGAAACCAAAGTTGTCGTTTCTTAAAGTTTGGGGCTGCGATGCTTATGTGAAAAAGCTTCAACCTGATAAGCTCGAACCCAAATTGGAGAAATGTGTCTTCATAGGATACCCAAAGGAGACTATTGGGTACACCTTCTATCACAGATCCGAAGGCAAGATATTTGTTGCTAAGAATGGATACTTTCTAGAGAAGGAGTTTCTCTCGAAAGAAGTGAGTGGGAGGAAAGTAAAACTTGACGAGGTAACTGTACCTGCTCCCTTATTGGGTAATAGTACATCACAGAAAACTGTTTCTGCGACACCTACACCAATAAGTGAGGAAGCTAATGATAATGATCATGAAACTTTAGAACAAGATACTACTGAACCTCGTAGATCAACCAGAGTGAGATCCGCACCAGAGTGGTACGGTAATCCTGTTCTGGAAATCATGCTGCTAGATCATGATGAACCTACGAACTATGAAGAAGCGATGGTGAGCCCAGATTCCGCAAAATGGCTTGAAGCCATGAAATCTGAGATGGGATCCATGTATGAGAACAAAGTATGGACTTTGGTTGACTTGCCAGATGATCGGCAAGCAATTGAGAACAAAAGGATCTTCAAGAAGAAGACTGACGCTGACGGTAATGTTACTGTCTACAAAGCTCGACTTGTCGCAAAAGGTTTTCGACAAGTTCAAGGGGTTGACTACGATGAGACCTTCTCACCCGTAGCGATGCTTAAGTCTGTCCGAATAATGTTAGCAATTGCCGCATTTTATGATTATGAAATTTGGCAGATGGATGTCAAAACTGCATTCCTGAATGGATTTCTGGAAGAAGAGTTGTATATGATGCAACCGGAAGGTTTTGTCGATCCAAAGGGAGCTAACAAAGTGTACAAGCTCCAGCGATCCATTTATGGACTGGTGCAAGCCTCTCGGAGTTGGAATAAACTCTTTGATAGTGTGATCAAAGATTTTGGTTTTATACAGACTTTCGGAGAAGCCTGTATTTACAAGAAAGTGAGTGGGAGCTCCGTAGCATTTCTGATATTATATGTGGATGACATATTACTGATTGAAAATGATATAAAATTTCTGGATAGCATAAAGGGATACTTGAATAAGAGTTTTTCAATGAAAGACCTCGGTGAAGCTCCTTATATATTAGGCATAAAGATCTATAGAGATAGATCAAGACGCTTAATTGGACTTTCACAAAGCACATACCTTGATAAGATTTTGAAGAAGTTCAAAATGGATCAAGCAAAGAAAGGGTTCTTGCCTGTGTTACAAGGTGTGAAGTTGAGTCAGACTCAATGCCCGACCACTGCAGAAGATAGAGAGAAAATGAAAGATATTCCCTATGCTTCAGCCATAGGCTCTATCATGTATGCAATGCTGTGTACCAGACCTGATGTGTGCCTTGCTATAAGTTAGGAGGGAGGTACCAAAGTAATCCAGGAGTGGATCACT
Organism: Triticum urartu; assembly: GCF_056163025.1. NCBI lineage: Eukaryota > Viridiplantae > Streptophyta > Magnoliopsida > Poales > Poaceae > Triticum > Triticum urartu. The sequence continues at coordinate 538,017,642 of NC_141878.1, read as the reverse complement.
GGACAGCGGTCAAGAACATCCTGAAATACCTGAAAAGGACTAAGGATATGTTTCTCGTATATGGAGGTGACAAAGAGCTCATTGTAAACGGTTACGTTGATGCAAGATTTGACACTGATCCGGACGATTCTAAATCGCAAACCGGATACGTGTTTACATTAAACGGTGGAGCTGTCAGTTGGTGCAGTTCTAAACAAAGCGTCGTAGCGGGATCTACATGTGAAGTGGAGTACATAGCTGCTTCGGAAGCAGCAAATGAAGGAGTCTGGATGAAGGAGTTCATATCCGATCTAGGTGTCATACCTAGTGCATCGGGTCCAATGAAAATCTTTTGTGACAATACTGGTGCAATTGCCTTGGCAAAGGAATCCAGATTTCACAAGAGAACCAAGCACATCAAGAGACGCTTCAATTCCATCCGGGATCTAGTCCAGGTGGGAGACATAGAGATTTTCAAGATACATACGGATCTGAATGTTGCAGACCCGTTGACTAAGCCTCTTCCACGAGCAAAACATGATCAGCACCAAGGCTCCATGGGTGTTAGAATCATTACTGTGTAATCTAGATTATTGACTCTAGTGCAAGTGGGAGACTGAAAGAAATATGCCCTAGAGGCAATAATAAAGTTATTATTTATTTCCTTATATCATGATAAATGTTTATTATTCATGCCAGAATTGTATTAACCGGAAACATAATACATGTGTGAATACATAGACAAACAGAGTGTCACTAGTATGCCTCTACTTGACTAGCTCGTTAATCAAAGATGATTATGTTTCCTAACCATGAACAAAGAGTTGTTATTTGATTAACGAGGTCACATCATTAGTTGAATGATCTGATTGACATGACCCATTTCATTATCTTAGCACCCGATCGTTTAGTATGTTGCTATTGCTTTCTTCATGACTTATACATGTTCCTATGACTATGAGATTATGCAACTCCCGTTTGCCGGAGGAACACTTTGTGTGCTACCAAACGTCACAACATAAATGGGTGATTATAAAGAAGCTCTACAGGTGTCTCCAAAGGTAGATGTTGGGTTGGCGTATTTCGAGATTAGGATTTGTCACTCCGATTGTCGGAGAGGTATCTCTGGGCCCTCTCGGTATTGCACATCACATAAGCCTTGCAAGCATTACAACTAATGAGTTAGTTGCGAGATGATGTATTATGGAACGAGTAAAGAGACTTGCCGGTAACGAGATTGAACTAGGTATTGGATACCGACGATCGAATCTCGGGCAAGTAACATACCGATGACAAAGGGAACAACGTATATTGTTATGCGGTCTGACCGATAAAGATCTTCGTAGAATATGTAGGAGCCAATATGGGCATCCAGGTCCCGCTATTGGTTATTGACCGGAGATATGTCTCAGTCATGTCTACATTGTTCTCGAACCGTAGGGTCCGCACGCTTAACGTTACGATGACAGTTATTATGAGTTTATACATTTTGATGTACCGAAGTTAGTTCGGAGTCCCGGATGTGATCACGGACATGATGAGAAGTCTTGAAATGGTCGAGACATAAAGATTGATATATTGGACGACTATATTCGGACACCGGAAGGGTTCCGGAAGAGTATCGGATAAAACTGGAGCACCGGGGGGTTACCGAAACCCCCCGGGGGGTTAATGGGCCTCATGGGCCTAATGTGGAGAAGAGGAAGGGGCTGCCAGGGCAGGCCGCGCGCCCCCTCTCCCCCTAGTCCGAATTGGACAAGGAGGGAGGGGCGGCGCCCCCCCTTTCCTATTCTCCCTCCACCTCTCCTAGTTGGACAAGGTTTGGGGGGGGGGAGTCCTACTCCCGGTAGGAGTAGGACTCCTCCTGCGCGCCACCATAGGGCCGGCCGCACCCCTCCTTGGATCCTTTATATACGGGGGCAGGGGGGCACCTCTAGACACACAAGTTGATCCACGTGATCGTTCCTTAGCCGTGTGCGGTGCCCCCTGCCACCATATTCCACCTCGATCATACCGTTGTAGTGCTTAGGCGAAGCCCTGCGTCGGTAGAACATCATCATCGTCACCACGTTGTTGTGCTGACGGAACTCATCCCCGAAGCTTTGTTGGATCGGAGCCCGGGGAGCGTCATCGAGCTGTACGCGTGCTAAGAACTCGGAGGTGCCGGAGTAACGGTGCTTGGATCGGTCGGATCGGGAAGACGTACGACTACTTCCTCTACGTTGCGTCAACGCTTCCGTTGCGATCTACGAGGGTACGTAGATAACACTCTCCCCTCTCGTTGCTATGCATCACCATGATCTTGTGTGTGCGTAGGAATTTTTTTGAAATTACTACGAAACCCAACAACGATGCCCCCGGACCGTCCAACCCGCCGCGCCAATCGGGGGAGGGATGCAGCAGGGACGGCGGCGGCGGAGACGACGACGATGACGGCGGCGACTACACGCGGTTCTACTGCCTCCTCGGCATGTAGAACTGCAAAGGCGGGCGGCGAGCAGCAAGGTAGACGGCGAGGAGCGATGACGGAGACGGCGGGGGCAGCCCGTGCTAGGTTTTTTCTTTTTTTGTAAAATATGTTTAAATTTGAACGAACTCGCCGATGTTTGGGTTAAATTTAAGCCGTGTTTGCGCCGTATTTGACTTTTTCAAAAAAACGTAGGCGTCGTGACTGGGGGGTATCACGCCCCCAGTGCGCGGTTTAGCGCCGGTGCACCCCCAGGGGGCGATTTTTAGCCCCTCCTGAGGGCCAACGGCTGGAGATGCTCTAAGGGTGCAAGCGGTGCGGGCTTCCCACCAATCCCGCAATGCCGCCCCGCTAAACACATCATAAGTGGGCTCCGGCGGCTGTACGCAAAAGTCAAGCGGGTTTATGCGGATGTCCCGGCGGTGCCCGCAATTTGCCCGCGTCCATGTACATTTATATGTATGCGCCATTATTTCGGTGGCCGCAGTCGAGCTGGCTATTCCCTCTAAACATTGGCCTTGATCTGGAGGACCTCCTCGTGCAATACGTGCAGTCGGAAGATAGAAATATCAAATATTGCTCACGCATGCATGCATATCAGCTCGTATCAGTCGGCGAGAAACTTTGATACATGCATATCAGTGCACACACATTACGTGCGTATAGATGGCGGGCTGGCCGCGCCGCGGCGGCCTGTGTATCCCGCATACGACGACCCGCGTCTCCCGTGTGGCCGCTCGCGGGTTAGAGCGCGGGATGCGGGCTGCCCGCAACCCGTCCCACTTGCACCCTGACTTGCCACCGCCGGATACTGGATACCAATCATCTATGGGGGTGATCCTTCCTCGTGCCATGGGTGAAGTGTGAGCCAGCCGATGAACATCGGTAGGAAACTGACATGGTCCCAATGCGTCACTCCGAGCAGAAAATAATCATAAGAGCAACTCCAACGCCGCCGAGGCAAACCCAAAATCTGTCCGTTTGCTATTTGTTTGGACGCATTTTCGGTCCATATTTGTCTTCACACGGACACAAAACGACACTCCTCGGCCCATGTGTCGGCCACCCAACTACCCCATTTGGTCGTAGTCAATGCGTCCATCTACCCAGGGCCCGCATAGTAGTGTGTGAAAGCCTCGTGAGTCCACATCTTTTTTAAATGCAAGCGTGCGGGGAGAGGGAGCTCATCCACTTCCCACTTCCGTCCATATCTGACCATGCCCACTCCCTCGTCCAGCAGTAGCAATGAAGGGCTTCTTTGGAAAGGGGAATGGCAAGGCAAAGCACGATGCACGGGCTAGCTTGTCACGCACGCCGACGCGATGGGTGTTGCTACCAGTAGCGGGGAAGGCTCCTCGTCGGCCATGGGAGCACGTGTACATCCTGGAGTACCGCATCCCGCTGTCGTTCCTCGACGTCAACCTTCCCCATTGGTGGCACCTAGACCTCACCGCATCTGGGTGCCGACGGTGTCGCGGTCCGCGAGGGCGCGCGCCGAGGAGACCCGCATGCGGTGTGACCAGCTCACGCCGGCGTGACCCGGCCTATGCGGTGGACCCCCTCCTCCCCCCCACACACACTAGGATGTGTGGTTCGCAATCGAGCATGACGTGCACCGCCACGACGCCATCAAGCTAGACGCCGACTACGCACCCCCCATCCTATGCGGCGCCGGAGGAGGAAGAGAAGGAGGAGCCGACCTACTAGGCCGCACACAAGGTAGAGCTCCAGCGTGCCCCGAAGGAGTCCCAGCGTGAGGAGGACGCGCTGGCCCAGCATGAAGGAGGCGCTCCAGCTGTCGCGATGGCGAGATGCGATTATTTTTCTCTCGGTCGTGTACGCAAACACAAGCGGTGAAGTGTTGTGGGTTTCGTGTTGCTTTGCCCGGAAGGCGAGGGATGCGCGGCTGCCGTGGAACGAGTCTTTAGAGCATCTCCAACAGCCGCGCAACGCGCCGCGCGTTAAAAGTCGGAATACAACGCCGGGTTAGCCAGCTTTTGCCCGCAGCGGTGCGCTGGCTCCAGCGGTCAACGCAAATTAAAGCGCGCGCGAGCCGCTCCAGCAGACGCGCTATATTTCATCTGTTTTTTCTTACTACGATTCCGACTCGGACTCTGTCTGCTTCTATGATAGCCTACTTCTACGATCCAAAATAAAACGAAAAACATGTACTACTCGTCTGATTCGGACTCTATCTTGGTGATGTCCTCGTCCGACGTGTGTGCATAGGCGTCAAGGAACCGCTCGTCGCCGGAGTCCCAGGAGGACGCATCTTTTAGCGCGATGTTGTATTTAGCCACCGCCCTCTGCGTTCGCTTGTCCTCGCGATAGGCGGCTCGCTCCTCCCTCCTCTTCGCCCTCCTCTGGTTGAAGAACTGTTCCTTGTTGGTATCTTCCGGGAAGCGATGGCTCCACAACGTCATGACTTGCTCGTCCATCTCAGCCAGCCTGAGACGACGCTCCCGCCTCCGGTGCTTGCGACGATCCTCGTCAATGAGAATTCGCGGGAAAGGCGCCAACTCCTGTGCCCGCTCCTGCCTCGCCACGTCGGCGAAGTTCATGTCTCGACGGGACCGCAGGAGGCGCCATGCCGCAGCGTTGTATGCGCGGGCGCCCTCTTGGGCGGTGTCGAAGGTTCTGAGGCGGAGGCGCATGCCGCCGCCCGACCGAATCTCAGTGGAGTAGGTACCGGACGGACGCATGCTGACGCCACGGTAGCCCGAAGCTCCCAGGCGTCGAGGCGGCATGGTGGCGCGGTGGTGGCGTGTCGGCGGCAAAGGGCGGCATAGGGCGATAGAGAGATGAAGAGAGCGGCAGAGGGCGCTGCAATTTATAGGCGCGCCGGATGCAGCGCGCCAAATGTAGCGTGCGAGATGTCGCCTTTTCCCGCGCGCGCAATCGTTACCCGCGCATGTTGGTTTTCCGCTACCGCTGGAGCACACGAAAACATCCCACGCGCTAAAAAGCCAATTTATCACACGCGCGCGTCTTTTGACGCGGCTGTTGGAGGTGCTCTTAGCTTCACGTTTTCACTCTCGGCCATTTTTGGGTCGGTATCTTGATCTTGATGTGGCGTCCTCGTGTCAACATCCTTGCGTCGAGGACCGGCTTGACTTGGGAGACATGTGTCGTGTTCCAGGGCTGCTAAGCGTACCTTTTTGTGGAGGTGGCTGCTAAGCGAGTGTATTTGGACAGCTTGGTTAATTAAGCAGTGTGCCATTTAGAGAAAAATGGATGAGAGGGTGGCGTGGTCATGTGATTCTCTGGCCACATAGATGGATAATGAATTATCCAACGTTCAAGAAAACGTTTTTAGGCGCCGCTTAAGCACGTTTTACCGCTAAGCGACAGCTAAACGCTTCGCTTCTGCCCTAGGCAGAAGTTTTAACGTTAAGCGAAAAAAGCGGGATTTAGCGGCCGCTTTAGCGCTGAGCGCTGTCTAAGCGGTCGCTGAGCACGCTTAAGCGTTCAAAAAGCAAGGAATGGGTCGCGGGTTGGAGGTAAAAGGTGGGTATAAAGGACTGGCTCAATATTGACATGTTCGGTTAGGGTTTACTGGGTTAGAAGGGGAGTGGGGAGAAGAGAGCTTCAGTCCAGATGCTTCTGTTCTGCATCCAACTCAGCTCCATGCATTTTTCCTCCTCGTCCCTAGACTGGATCTGAACTACTGCTTGGGCTGGGATGGGGCTGCTGTTTGGCTGCTGCTGCTGTTTGGTTGCTGCTGCTGTTGTTTGGTTGCTGCTGCTGCTGCTTGCCTGCAGCTGCCATTTATCTTATATGCTTTAAGCCAATATTATGCATTTATGCTTGCTGTGTGAACCACTGAACCTTATCTTTATGTGTTATTTGGCTATTTGTTCTGGTGTGTGAACCACTGAACCTCAACCTTATATGCCCTTCCGTCCTAAAATTCTTGTCTTAGATTTGTCTAAATATGAATGTATCTAATTACGTTTTAGTGTTAGATATATCCGTATCTAGACAAATCTAAGACAAGAATTTTGAGACGGAGGGAGTATTTTAGATTTTTGGTTATCTATGTACTATATTTCCTGTTTTCTTGTGCATATTATTCAAAAACAACCAAATTCTGGCCAATTAAAAAAACGCTTAATCTCGGTTAAGCTGCGCTTAAGCGGCCATTGCTCTAAGCTGTGGCCTTCCGCTCCATTTACGCTTACCGCTTTCTTGAACATTGGACTTATCTACCTCATCGAATCGATCTACACTTTTCCAAGAAATATCGTCACTCAACCCTATGAGCTTCTCTAAAAGACTGAGCCGACATATAATTTTAAAAGGATTTGAACTTGGTGGACTGGGATACCATAGTCCCTCTAACCATTAAACCACATGTTGAATTGCCCCATGGTCCTTCAAGTCTTATACTCAATATATACTCGCCCTCGAGGCTCAGTAATACATCCATCATATTCCGCACCAAATCTCCTCTCTCCCTTCTAACATGGTATCAGCGTAATCTATCCAAACCCTAGCCGCCGCCTGCCGCTTCCGCTCCACGCCGCCCCCGGGGCGGTCGGTCTCTATGATCGTCGTCGGGGGCTGCGCGACCCGTACCTAGGGTTCGTCCACCGTTCTCGTTGACCGGCTGCCCTAGAGAGTCCTTTTCCCGATCCATTGATCAGAGTTTTTCTCTCTCTCTCGTCGGTCATCTTAATCGGCGGTTCTTTTTTGGTTTTCCGATCTCAAATCGGCTTGCGTCACCCGCCGCCGTTCGTCGTCTACAATGTGTGTCGACATCTTCATCAGCCATCAAGATCGACCGCATCAACACGTCCGAGTATTCACGTTGGGCGTTGCATCAGGTGCGGGCGTGCGGCCGCCGCTTGCACCGTCCGCAGGCCCGTTGATCCGCGCCGCGAGGCATGGGTTACTTGGCCGAGTGGTTTGATCTAGAGGCGCACTCACGTGGCCCATGGCACTTGATCATCTTGTGCGTGTCTGGCTGTTCGCGCGTTGTTGCACCTCATGGAGTGCTATGCTTGTATGCATGCACACGTCCGGTGCAGTTTTCCAGCGCACTGCGTGATGCTTGTGCCACGTCCTGCCCGTGGCTTGTTGATCTCGTCCGCCGCGTCTCCGGTCTGATCAGCCGTCTGCGTGTCGGTTCGTAGGTCCTGTGAAGATTGTCTTCGACTATATTGTGTCCTTCACCAATCGAGCAACGGGCTGTCACTGTGTCGTCCCATCGGACCGCACTATCGCCGCCCCGTGGTTCTTCTTCCGGCTACATCGACCCGCGTTATCGTTGCATCGTCCCTTCGGCCCGTAGTGCCGCGGCCCGCGGTCCCTCACCACTCCGAGAACGTCCGCTCCAGGCCGTCTCGTGGCTGCACCGATCCTCGCGCCGCCGCCGCGTCGCCTCATCGGGAGGTAGCGAGCGTGGCACACGGTCTACGCCGCCGCCCTAAGTCGTTCCCGCAGTGGCACCGACCCGGGTTCCGTTGCTGCGCCGCCCCTTCAGGACATCGCGTCACGGCCCGCGGTCCCCGCCGCCGCCCCGAGGTCTTCCCGCCGTCGCCCCGACCCGCCTACCGCCGCTGCGTTGCCCCTTCGGGCCGTAGCGCCGCGGCCCGCGGTCCACTTTGCCGTCCCCGTGCGTCGACTTGCCGTGGTATGCGCCGCGCCGTCCCCCTTGGCGCGGGCACGCTACCATCCGCGCCGGTCTTCATCACGCGGTCAGGGTTATTCGTCTACTTCGAGCACCGCCGCCGCACTCCTAACCTAGCCGCCGCCGCCGTCAGGCCGCCGTTGCCGCTCTTCTTTGGCCGCCGCCGTCGCTACCTTCGTAGCCGCCGCTGCCGCCGGTCCACCCCCTTCGTCTTCGTCCAAACACCAGCCCGTCGCCAGCGTCGCCGTCATCTACCCCGACCACTTCGTCTACTCCGACTACCGTTGGTGACATCGGCGTCGCATCGATGGGGACCCAACTGGCCAACCAACACTCCCATGTGTCGTATTGATCTGCGTTAAGACGCGAGCACAGCGGCACTGACTGGCGCTGGCAAGATAAGCTGCAGCGCCAGCTAGGGTTTTCCACCACGCGGCTTGCAAGCCAAGCAAACGTCCGTCGCGCCGACACTCGGACATCCCGATTGCTTGACTTCTAGTAAGGCCAACTCCAATGCACAACCCCATTTAGCCCGATCCAGTTTGCTTGGGGCGAAACGGACATAATTCATGGCCTAATGCGCGACCGCAGTCGCAAAAATCAAATTTGTCCGGCTCGACCCAAATAGGGAGCAAATTTGGGTCGAATTTGCATCCACGAATAGTGATGCACACGCGCGCATCGTCTCCTTATCTGCTCTGGGCTCACCTGTCGGTCGTCTAACTGTTCCCATTGGCCCCATTTAATCCGCATGCCCGCAAGTCAATAGCCCAACCGCCCCTGCCCGTCCTTTCTAATGCAGAACCCGTGGACCGGCCAGTCCACTTCCACGCACTTTCACTTCCATCTCTACCTCCTCGAGCCCGGGCACCCCAAACCCTAGCTCCGGCCGCCGCTGCCGCCCTCACTACCGTCGGCCGCCTCCCGCCATGGGAATGTAGAAGTGGATCCCCAACAAGAAGGGGAAGCACGACTACGAGGCGAGTTCATCGTCCAAGTCATCGGGGAGCACCGTCGTCAACTGCCTCTCGTCGCTGCCTTCTCTCTCTCCCCTCCTGCCGTCATGTCAAGGAACCACTCGTACGTTAAGGTGGTATCTTCCGGCGGTACTGGGAGACGGCAACCCCACTCCCTTCGCCTGATGCTCACCTCCCCAATGGGTGGCATCTAAGGCCGGATCGGGTGCCACTGTCAGCCATCCCGGCGAGCGGCCGCGCCTACCTCTTGGTCATCAGCCCCCGGCGGGCACATATCCCGTGTCACCTCCTCGCAGACCGCAGGTACGACGCCGACACCCCCTTCCGGGACACGTGGTTCCTGGACGAGCACAACATGCGTCAGTAAACTATATTTGTCGGTCTTCCTCATAGCCCGCCCCGTAATGCACATTCTACCAATGCGGTCCGTGCGTGCACTCCCAGTCCGCCCCGGTCGTGCGTGGATGCACAGGCTTACGCCGGCGCTCTCCTCTCGCCGTCCCTGCCGCCACCACCACCCACCATGAACGCCGAAAAAGAGGAGGAGCTGGTGAGGAGGGTGATGGAGAACTCCTAGAGAGAGTACACGCGCATGGAACGGGAGCAATGGGACAGCTTGGAGGACGATTGCAAACGGACACAAGCATCCGTTTTGCTGACACAAACAGACAGAAACCGACCGCAAACGGACGTCCGTTTGCGGTGGTGTGTTGGAGTTGGCCTGAGGAATTGGTGCCTCAAACCGGAACGTGGCGTTTGTGTTCGGTGCTTGCCACCGCCACCGGCGGATACCATTGATCTTTATGGCGGTGATCCTTCCTCATGTCATGTGTGAAGTGTGAAGCAGCTGATGAACATCACCAAGAAACTGACATGACCCTCAACGCGTCACTCCAATCAGAAAAAGAATCAAAAGAATGGGTGGGCTAAGCGTTGGAGCAACTAACGGAGGAGTATTTCTTCCGGAGCCCTGTTAGGGTCATCTTGTGTGAGCTGAGAGCGCGCCCGCCACATGTCGCGCTTTGGGTGGTTTCTCGATTTTTGTTTTCCTAGTTTTCGTTGACGTTTTTGGCTTTTTAGAAGATTTTTATGGTATTTTTGGGCATTTCGGGTTTTCCCGGTTTTTCTTAGGTTTTTGATAAAAAAATTGTGTCTTCTTTTTCTTTTTCTTCCGCAAGAGGCACAGTCCATCCTCTCAGAACAAAAAAATGTATCTTTTTTGCTTCTGCAAGAGGCTCCGTCGTGCCTCTTGAAAAGGAATAAAACGTGTTTTCTTTTTGCTTCCGCGACACGCATGGTCGTGACTCTCGGAAACAAAAAAAACATGTTTTTTTTTCTTTTTCTCGAGAGGCACGAATTTGCTTCGCAAGAGGCACAGTTTGTTCCTCTCGGAAACAAGAAAAACACACCTTTTTTTCCTTCTGTGAAAGACATGGATTTGCTTCTTGTGGAGGCACGGATTTGCTTCCGCAAGAGGCACAATCGTGCCTTCTTCCGAAAGGAAAAAAAAGTGCTCCGGTATGGTTTTTTCGTTCGGTTTTTTCATAACAAAAAAGTTTGTCAAAATCTATCAGCATGCAATCTAGTTTTGAAGATCTTGATGCAAGAAATCCAATAGTGAAAATGGTTCGAGACTGGACACATAGTTTAAAAGATAAAACGTTTTGAATAAACAGATCTACGAAAAAAAACTATCAGGTTGCGGCAAGTGGTGCACTGCATTAATTAAGGGGTATTATTTGCAAAGGTCACTTCCCGTGTCCCCAGTTTGGCGCCACTTGTCGCAACCTGGGGAAGTGAGAAGTGACATTTGCAAAAAGTGCTCCTTAAGTAGTGATTTAATAAGATGAAGTTAGAAAAGTAGTTTGATGGCTCATGTGTATGGTTGTAGGGTCATCTTCAGTAAACTAGAGGATACCCCGCGCGTTGCCGCGGGAATTGGCTGATGTAAATTTAGGTTTATAACATAAGAACAAAATTAAAAATATATTTGAATTCCTATATTTGATTTGTATAGTTGTACCAATATTTATTGAGTATAAGTACAATGATCAAATGAAAAATATTTTGCCATGGATGGTTCAATGTTGCTGCCTTACTGACCCTAAATTTATTGCCTTGCCAAAGATTTCTTTGATCTAGAGGACGAACAAAGGGGTGATGCGAAAAAACTTGACGTAAGATGGAACTATCTTTTTAGACTCAACGAGTCACTTATTTTAGAACATAGGGAGTAGTATCTCCACTACTATTAAACAATCAAACAAGAACTTTCTTACGTGCACCCCGTAAAACGTACACGGATTCATTATGACCGCATGATTAAGCTCACTAAACTTAATCTAACGGCTAGCCTTAATCTAATCCATTCTCTGTGTGCACTTAACAATTTACATCGACTGACCGTGCTTCACCATATAAAACTCCACGTCCGATCAATTAGGAAACTATAATAATGATCGCGTCTTCTTAAGAAACTAATCATGATCCCGTTTTCTTAGGAAACTAATCACGATCATGTTTTATTAGGAAACTAATCATGATCGTGTTTTATTAGGAAACTGATCATGATCACATTTTATTAGGAAACTAATCAGGTATTTGCACACATTGACACATCCACAGGGCCGTCTTCAGGAATTTGAAGCCCCGATGCGAAAAATATATATATGCTAAATTTGGGGCCTCAGTGCGGAAAAACGATATGCCACGGTTTGGCTATCAATTTGTGTAATGTGCACTCCTCGTCACATAATATCACCCAAGAATTGATCACTGTGCTGACCAACCGATCGCATGGCGTGAATTGGATCGTGCGGAGTACTCCATGTTACACACTTGCGCTATTCTCCTCTCCATCTCCATTATTACTATTAAACAATCAAACAAGAACTTTCTTACGTGCACCCCATAAAACGTACACGGATTCATTATGACCGCATGATTAAGCTCACTAAACTTAATCTAACGGCTAGCCTTAACCTAATCCATGCTTTGTGTGCACTTAACAATTTACATCGACTGACCGTGCTTCATCATATGAAACTCCACGTCCGATCAATTAGGAAACTATAATCATGATCGCGTCTTCTTAGGAAACTAATCACGATCATGTTTTATTAGGAAACTAATCATGATCACGTTTTATTAGGAAACTGATCATGATCACATTTTATTAGGAAACTAATCAGGTATTTGCACACATTGACACATCCACAGGGCCGTCTCCGGGAATTTGGGGCCCCGATGCGAAAAATATATATGCTAAATTTGGGGCCTCAGTGCAGAAAAACGATATGCCACGGTTTGGCTATCAATTTGTGTAATGTGCACTCCTCGTCACATATATCACCCAAGAATTGATCACTGTGCTGACCAACCGATCGCATGGCGTGAATCGGATCGTGCGGAGTACTCCATGTTACACACTTGCACTATATGATCATCAAATGTAAATAGGGTCTTCAAGATGAATAGATCAAAAGTTTTATCACAAAAAATATATAAATAGGGTCTTATTATTTAAAACAAGTCCCTTTGATATTTATTTCTCATTATTATGTGTGTATTTATTTTTAGGGAATTCTAAAATATTAAGCCTTTTTTTATTCCCAGCTCTTTGATTCCCTTCGAAAGATTGTTTCCACTCAAACTCTAAGCTAAAAAAATTGGCCCCGCGAATGGAGCGTTCACCAACGTGATTTCCTTTCCTCCCTAATCATCATGCATGCAATTACGGCGCTAGAAGATCCGGAAATAAATGGTACATGCAGTAGAGAGTTATATGTGGGGGAAAATAGAGGAAAGGAATCAGACGCATGCAGGGGAGATAATCAAGGTAAGAAATCCCATGCATGCAGGGGTGCGTAGAGAAGGAAAGAAATCGTTGGCTAACGAGATCATTCGTGACATGCTATATAATTAGCACCAGATTAATGATTTTGGGGCCCCATTTGCTTAGGGGGCCCTGTGCGGTCGCCCACCTCGGCCACCCTCATCGACGGCCCTGCACATCCATCACCTCGACCTCCTGGATCACGATCCTATCTCTCCCAAGAAAAACCACCACAACTGGCCTCCACTCGGCATGGCGACAAGGAGTCGAGGACCAACAACTCCTTCTCAGGGGACGCCGCCGGAGTGCTGGTAATTCGTGAACCGCCGAGGGTGTCGCACCGATCGCCCCTTCTCAGGGGATGATGCCGGAGTGCCGGTAATTTATGTTGCTTGTAAGACAACTGACCAGCCAGCATTTATGGTCTCTTGTGAACTTACACGGCGTGCCTGTGCTGACTTGTATACTTCAAAATAAGGTTTCTATGCATTACTAACCAGAGTGTGCTATCTTTATATCTTTGGTGTTTCTTAGCAGATGTCGTTTACATGTGTCATCAACACATTATTTGTTTTTTTCCTTAATTTGTAACACTTGTACTGCTGGAGTTGGTTTATTTTAAGTTGTTACATTTGGAACTCCTTTCACTTCATAAAGGGGCTGGATGGTCTAAATTGCAAGCTGTGATTTTTTTTCTTCTCACATGAACCATCTATAAATAAATATATATTTTTACTATTCTTCTATGTATAAATACTTTAAGGTCCTTTCGCTGTTCATTCGGTTAATGGTTAGGAACTAATGACCACCAAATTATTTTTATTGTTTGATAGTATTACACATAGGTGGGTGTAAAGAAAAAACTATCAAAATTGGTCATGACTTGCATTTTTTTTCTAGAACTGGTGCTTCTCCATATGTCCCCATTGTGTTCCGGGATGTTATTTTGTACTATTGTTTTCCTGTGTCTACCTTGTACTTATTCAGCGCATTGTTCTTTTTGCATTTTGGTATGAAAGTTTGTTGGCTTGGAGGAGGATGAACACAGATGAAAGAGGGGAAACATTGTAGAATTGTGTATGTTACTTGCCAAGTTTAGCTTTGGATTTTTAGTGCTTTGACACTTCGTGCAGAATGAACTAAACATTTACATGTCAAGAGCATCTTGATGCATATAAAGAGTAAACGGAGGCATGCAATTACGAGCTGTATGGGTTGATTTATATTCTCCAGTTTATGTATGTTTGTGACTTTGTGGGTACCAGATATGAACATTCATCGTTTCATGTGTTGTCAAGCTTTCCTATACGCCACAAGACGCAAAGCAACCTTTTATCTACCACATGTTGGCATCTATTTGAAATACAACCAATAATTATACGTGCGTTGCACGTGCACACTTACTAGAGGATACCCCGCGCGTTGCCGCGGGAATTGGCTGATGTAAATTTAGGTTTATAACATAAGAACAAAATTGAAAATATATTTGAATTCCTATATTTGATTTGTATAGTCGTACCAATATTTATTGAGTATAAGTACAATGATCAAATGAAAAATATTTTGCCATGGATGGTTCAATGTTGCTGCCTTACTGACCCTAAATTTATTGCCTTGCCAAAGATTTCTCTGATCTAGAGGACGAACAAAGGGGTGATGCGAAAAAACTTGACGTAAGATGGAACTATCTTTTTAGACTCAACGAGTCACTTATTTTAGAACATAGGGAGTAGTATATAAGTATAAGCATAGAACACTGTCCGAGGGAGAGAAATACTGGAGCTCATTTGTTAGCTGCCCATGTAGAAGGATCCCAGACTTGTGTCTGGACGGGAGATCCTCCGGCTTTCATTGTACCTAGACTAGTGGACGATGTAACTATGTTCAAAAGTTCATAAAGTCAACATGATGGCTTTCAATAAAAAGTATAAGGATAGATTAGAGAAATCAGTAGAAGGAATCGGTAACCTTTTGGCTCAAAAAAAGTGTTTATCGGTTTTTGACAGATATATAAAAGTTCATGAACTCAAATAATATTCAAGATTTTGAAAATTCCATGGAGTTTTATAAAAAATATGAATTAATATGAAATGTTTGTGAATTTTGAAATATTCACAATCCGCAAAAAAATGTCAACAATATTTTGGAATCAAGAATGTACAAACTATTGCTATTTTGGAAATAAAAAACAAAATTTTGAAAAATGTTCATTTAAAATCCAGAAAGAACTTAAAAGAAAAACAAAATCGGAAAGAGAACCTACCGATAACCACTAAAAACCTTTCCTGAAAAAAAAAGATAGCCACAAAAAACCGGATGAAGAAATAAAACCAGGGAAAAGCGGGGTTTTTTAGGCGGGAAAACACCGAAATAATAAAAGAAAGAAAGAAAGAAAAAGAAAACTAGGATGGAAAACCGTGAATCAAAAACCAGAATAGCAAATCGGCTGGAGCTTAGCCCATGATGCGTGATTTCTACGAATTGCACGCTCCTTCAGTACGAGCGGAGAATAGGGAATTTCTCACCACGCATCATGGGTGAACTTTGTTCGAAACTAATTTTAAAAGAAGGACATCCCCTCTTGGCCATATCTCATATATAGATTCAAGATTCAGGTGCATGTTGAAGGACTAGTACGACTTGAAGAATGTTGGTCGATGGGAACGAGGCGAAGCAGACCATGGTGCCGCATGTCATGCTCAGCATCTCACTACCACTGTAACTAGATGAAGTCCCGCGGGTTGATGTGAAAATTTTATTAAAGAAATGCATAAATAGTTGCAAAAATTAACTAAATCTAATGAAAAGAAAATATAAGCTTTAAAATCCATAAAAAATGAAATGTCTAAAGAAAACTTTTGAATTATAGTTCAAAATGTCATTTCAGACAAAAATATAAAGGATGACTAACATCCATGTATGATGTGTCATTGTTACATGAGTAGAGTAAAGCAAAAATAATTATATTTATAAATTAAATGCATGGCTGGTTTACGTGACGGACTTAAATGCAGGGCTTAGTGGGAACGCTACAGTGGATTGTATGCTCTCTTTTTTTTGGCAAGGACTGGATGTGTGCATGTTGAAAGAAGACTTAGACCTCTCCCAATGCATTGGTGCTAAAGTGGGGTGCTAAGTGCATTAAAATGCTTAGCAACTAATGTCCCCAATGCATTGGTGCTTAGGTTTTGTAGCTAAGCCTCTTCTATTTAGGCTGGTCACAATGAGGAGGAACTTATGAGTACACACACTCCAATACAACTTTGCTTATGTGTCACATATTTAATGAAGAGAGAGGTGCTTGTGGTAACTAGCTAAGTTACCGAAACATCACACACTCCAAGAAACAATGAGTCTATAACCTAATAAATACATTATTGCATGACACTACATAGATATTCCTACCCACTGTGGAGGTAGTAACATAGTCTAGGGAAGTGCGTAAGTTACTAGACTATGTTCTTGCCCATTGTGACCAGCCTTAATTGTTTAGCAATAAAACTCCTTCATGTATTGGTTGGTAGTCTTTTTGCCTAGGTCCACGTGCTTAGCATTGGTTTTATTGGGGTCATCATAATGCTCTCTCTCCTCTTTAAATACTTTGCCACATCATATTTCTGCCTATGTGGCACCCTTAGCACCTGTACACCGTGAAGCACTAGGAAGGGCCTTAAATGTATGGTTTGCTGGAGACGTCGAGATAGACTATATACATGTTAAGAGAACTGGGATGAACTATTTAAGAATGTAGGATGAAGGAGAAGGATGTCGTAGGGTTGTGCAATTGGATCTACTGTAGCTCGTACGTGGGCGCCATGTCAAGAAAATGGATTAATTTTACAATTTTACCCCTCTGCTTAATTGAATTGACAAGAATACAACCTTTTCAGTGAAAATTGGCGAAAAAAATACCTTGGCAAAATCAGAACTAAACGACATGTGTCATTTAGCCATCACCCGTGGCGGAACGTAAGTACGTCTCCCGTCACCGAGGGTGGGTAGTACTTTTGGCCATAGGCGATACGTGTGTCGCCTAGCTGCGCTTCTGCTAGGGCATTTTTCCCAATATCACCGAGAGAGGTGCATTCTTTTCAGTTTCATTGGGTATAAATGTCGAAAAAAGTCAAGAAAGAAAAAGTCTCTAGTTGGATTGTCATACGCAGTGCTGTACATCACGGTAGATGGGCTAGCCTTGTGCAAATTGGAACTTTAAAAACAAAAATCTGGTGCAATATGGGCATTTAGTACAAATTATCACATTTATACAAATGTCTTAGAGCAATTTCAACGGGGCGACCCAAACAGACGCACGCTTTGTCCGCTTTTTATCCGTTTGGGTCACCCAGGCGGATATGTGCGTCCGCATTTTAAAATGGGTCGGTTTGACCGCCCAACAGGGAGGCCAACCCAAATGTGCCGGCGTGGAAAAAATAAGTTGCACGAAATAAATATAATTAAACATAAAGTGGCCGATCAAACGCCGGCCAAAGTCCACCTAAATCTAATAGACATTAAATAAAATATTAAAAAAGTTTGCGCCCGCCTGCTGCTGCCCCACACGCTGCCCTAGGCGTCGTCGGCCTTGCCCTTGCCCTTGCGTCGACGCCGCCGTCGTCGGTGAGGTCGATGAAGACCGGAGCATGGCCATCTCACTCGAACGACGTCTGGTACGCTACCAGGGCAGCCTCCTCCGACGTCTGTTGGGGTGGCGGCATTGCGGCCAGCCGCGCGCGCTCCTCCTCCTCCTCCTCCTCGAGCCGGAACGCCTGATAGAGGCAAAGGTGTCCCGTCTTTCGATGAGATGCTGGCTATCGTTTTGGAGGAAGTCGACTTTGACGATCCGACTACGAACGTGCGAAGACGTCGCGCCTTAGCAATCGCTAAACCAACTTCGAGAGGTTACTGACCACGCCGGAGCACGATCAACCTGACCACGAAGGTATGTTTCCTGCAGGCAAACGAAGAACAAGCAAGAAATTAAGATTGCAATCTGGATGTTGCGAATATAAGAGAAAAGCTTTATTGATCAAAGTGGGGTTCTGTGACGCCTTTGTCTGGTCGTTGAACACAAACGAAATACGCGAAGTTGCAGCTATGGCGAACTTTAATCTAAACAAAACTCAGTCTAAATGATGCCCTAAATGTTGTATATATGGAGGAAGAGGGGGGAATTTCGTGGCCCTTGGAGGAGGGGTCCGAAACCAACCCTAACTCTTGTTTCCCCACACATATGGACTCTAAAAACAACCTATATTCAAGTATTTCGAAAATACATGGGCCTGGCCCAAAAATAAGGTGACGCAACACCTAGAATAGCCTCTGGACGAAAATTATGAAGTGTCGTCTTGTATATTTCGTCCAAGACTTCATGCACTCATTATGGTGGCTTCAAAGTCCTGAAATCATCACTTGAAACTCTGTTCTTGTCTCCCTTGTGCATGCCATCAACTCCATGCTTGTTCTTGCTTCAATGTTCATCCTTCTCCAAGCTAGGCCCTTCATTTGTAAGCAAAACAAATGTATCCAATTTAGGCAGCATCATATTCTCATGAACATTAGAATCATTACCAAGAAACGAAAGTACATGGTAATTTAATTGGCGTGCGCGAGCTCTAGTAATCGGTCCAGTATGTATAGTAGCAAGGGCTATGGGTGTAACAATGGTATTGATGTCCTCATCATCCTCCCCTTCTTGAAATGAAGTCGTCCTCGACGGAAGCTATCTTCCTCATCCTAATAAGGCTTCAAATCTGCAATGTTAAAAGTGGGACTAACCCAAAAATCTGCAGGCAGCTCAAGTTTACATGCATTATCATTTATTTTCTCTAACACCTTAAAAGGACCATCGACACATGGCATTAGCTTTGATTTGCACATATCAAAAAATCTATCATTACGCAAATATAACCAAACAAGATCTCCAGGTGCAAACACAACATGTTTTCTACCCTTATCTCCAGCAAGTTTATATTTAGCATTCGTACGCTCAATGTTTTCCTTAGTTAACTCATGAATTTTTAAAATCAATCTAGCACATTGTTTAGCATCAAAATTAACCTTCTCCGAAGATGGAAGAGGCAAAAAATCAATAGGTGCACGGGGTAGGATATCATACACAATTTCAAAAGGGCACATCTTAGTAGTAGAATGCAATGAACGATTATAAGCAAATTCAATATGAGGCAAACAATCTTTCCACATTTTCTTATTATTCTTCAAAACCGCCCTAAGCATAGTAGACAATGTTCTATTGACTACTTCAGTTTGAGCATCAGTTTGGGGGTGACAAGTAGTACTAAAAAGCAGTTTAGTCCTCAACTTAGCCCATAAACATCTTCAAAAGTGGCTAAGAAATTTAGTATCACGATCTGAAACAATAGTATTTGGCACGCCATGCAAGCGAATAATTTCACGAAAGAACAAATCAACAACATTAACAACATCATCGCTTTTATGACATGGTATAAAGTGTGCCATTTTCGAGAACCTATCCACGACAACAAATATGCTATCCCTCCCCTTCTTTGTTCAAGGTAAACCTAAAACAAAGTTCATAGATATATCCTCCCAAGGAACACTAGGTACAGGCAAAGGCATATATAAACCATGAGGATTGAGTCGTGACTTAGCTTTTTGACATGTAGTGCAGCGAGCAACAAAACACCCAACATCTCGTCTCATCTTTGGCCAAAAGAAATGTGTAACAAGTATATCCTCCATTTTCTTCACGCCAAAGTGTCCCATTAGTACTCCTCCATGCGCCTCCTGCAACAACAAAAGGCGAACGGAGCTAGCTAAAATGCATAGCTTGTTAGCACGAAACACAAATCAATCGTTAACGACGAACTTGTTCCATGTTCTACCTTCTTTACAATTCTTGAGCACTGCGTTGGTTTTCCCTTGAAGAGGAAAGGGTGATGCAGCAAAGTAGCGTAAGTATTTCTCTTAGTTTTTGAGAACCAAGGTATCAATCCAGTAGGAGATCACGCTCAAGTCCCACACACCTACACAAACAAATAAGAACCTCACAACCAACGCGATAAAGGGGTTATCAAGCCCTTCACGATCACTTACGAGAGTGAGATCTGATAGATATGATAAGATAATATTTTGATATTTTTATGATAAAGATGCAAGGTAAAATAGAAGGCAAAAGAAATAACTAAGTATTGGAAGATTAATATGATGGAAGATAGACCCGGGGGCCATAGGTTTCACTAGTGGCTTCTCTCAAGAGCATAAGTATTACGGTGGGTAAATGAATTACTGTCGAGCAATTGATAGAATTGAGCATAGTTATGAGAATATCTAGGTATGATCATGTATATAGGCATCACATCCGAGACAAGTAGACCGAAACGATTCTGCATCTACTACTATTACTCCACACATCGACCGCTATGCAGCATGCATCTAGAGTATTAAGTTCATAAGAACAGAGTAAGGCTTTAAGGAAGATGACATGATGTAGAGGGATAAACTCATGCAATATGATATAAGCCCCATCTTTTTATCCTTGATGGGAACAATACAATACGTGTCGGTTCCCTTTCTGTCACTGGGATCGAGCACCGCAAGATTGAACCCAAAGCTAAGCACTTCTTCCATTGCAAGAAAGATCAATCTAGTAGGCCAAACCAAACTGATAATTCGAAGAGACTTGCAAAGATAAACCAATCATACATAAAAGAATTCAGAGGAGAATCAAATATTATTCATAGATAATCTGGATCATAAACCCACAATTCATCGGATCTCGACAAACACACCGCAAAAGAAGATTACATCGAATAGATCTCCAAGAAGATCGAGGAGAACTTTGTATTGAGATCCAAAGAGAGAGAATAAGCCATCTAGCTAATAACTATGGACCCGTAGGTCTGAAATAAACTACCCATACATCACCGGAGAGGCCATGGAGTTGATGTAGAGGCCCTCCGTGATCAATGCACCCTCGGCAGAGCTGCGGAAAAGGCCCCAAGATGGGATCTCTCGGGTACAGAAGGTTGCGGCGGTGGAATTAGGTTTTCGTGGTGCTCCTAGATGTTTGGGGGGTACGTGGATATATATATATATATAGGAGGAAGAAGTACGTCGGTGGAGCAATGGAGGGCCCACGAGGGTGGAGGGCGCGCCCCCTGCCTCGTGCCTTCCTCCCTTGTTTCTTGACGCCCACTCCAAGTCTCCTGGATCACGTTTGTTGAGAAAATCATGTTTCCGAAGGTTTCATTCCGTTTCGACTCCGTTTGATATTCCTTTTCTTCGAAACCCTAGAATAGCCAAAAAACAGCAATTTGGGCTGGGCCTCCGGTTAGTAGGTTAGTCCCAAAAATGATATAAAAGTGTAAAATAAAGCCCATTAACATCCAAAATAGATAATATAATAGCATGGAGCAATAAAAAATTATAGATACGTTGGAGACGTATCAGTCTCCAAACCAAATATTTTAAAGTCAAGTTGTGAAAGCATAGTATAACGACGAAACAATGCATCAACAATAACATTTTCTTTACCCTTCTTGTGTTTAATGACATAAGGGAAAGTCTCAATGAATTCAACCCATTTAGCATGTCTACGGTTCAGTTTTGTTTGACTTTTAATATGTTTCAAAGATTCATGATCAGAATGTATAACAAATTCTTTGGGCCATAAATAATGTTGCCATGTTTCTAAGGTCCGAACAAGAGCATATAATTCTTTATCATAAGTAGAATAGTTCAGACTAGGCCCACTCAATTTTTCAGAAAGTATGCAATAGGTTTGCCATCTTGTAATAACACACCTCCTAATCCAATTCCACTAGCATCACATGCAAGCTCAAAAGTCTTATTAAAATCAGGAAGTTGGTGTAAAGGAGCATGTGTCAACTTATCTTTCAACACCGTGAAGGCTTCTTCCTGTGCGGTACCCCAAACGAAAGGCACATCCTTCTTTGTAAGCTCATTGAGAGGTGCAGCAATGGTGCTAAAATCTCTCACAAAACACCTATAGAATCCAGCGAGAGCAAGAAAACTCCTCACTTGTGTGACCGTTTTGGGCTACGGCCAACTCTCAATAGCTTCAATCTTGGCTTTATCAACTTCACTGTGGTTTAACAACATAGCAAAGAAAAGATACTCAGTCGGTGCAAAAGGTGCACTTCTCAAGATTACCAAACAAACGTGCATCACGTAGAGCAAAAAAAACAACACGTAAATGTTCCAAATGTTCCTCCAAAGATCTGCTATAAATCAGTATATCATCAAAATAGACTACCACAAATCGTCCAATAAAAGCACGTAAAACTTCGTTCATTAATCTCATGAAAGTACTAGGTGCATTAGTTAACCCAAAAGACATTACTAACCACTCATATAAACCAAACTTAGTTTCAAATGCCGTTTTCCATTCATCTCCCAATTTCATACGAATTTGATGGTATCCACTACGCAAATCAACTTAGAAGAATATTGTAGAGCCACTCAGTTCATCAAGCATATCATCTAGCCTAGGAATAGGATGACGATAACGAATAGTAATATTATTAGTGCCTCTACAATCAACACACATACGTGATGTACCATCCTTTTTCGGCACTAGTATGATAGGAACAACACAAGGACTAAGAAATTCACGTATATAACCTTTGTCGAGCAGATCCCGTACTTGATGCATAATCTCCTTCGTCTCCTCTGGATTGGTACGGTATGGTGCACGGTTGGGTAGCGATGCACCGGGAATTAAGTCAATTTGATGCTCAATCCCTCGAATAGGTGGTAATCTCGGTGGCACATCTTGTGGAAAGACGTCAGCGAACTCCTGCAAAATGTTAGTGACAACAGGAAGCAAAGAGGAAGGCACGTCCTCGAATGAAAATAATGCCTCTTTGCACACAAAAGCATAGCAAATAGATTTGCTGAAATCTAGCTCATCAATATCAGATTTTGTGGCAAGTAAACATGCACTTTTCAATTTAATTTCAGAAGCAACAGGAGATGGTTTATGATTAGGTTTCATTTGTTGCTCAAATTCTTTTGCCACAATCTGATTTTCACTCTTATTTTTCTCTTGTTTTGCTTTATTAGCTCTATTAATATCATCTTTCAAAATGGAATCAGGAGTCATAGGAAGCAAAGTAATATTTTTATCCTTGTGAACAAGAGTATACTGATTGTTTATACTATGGTGTGCAGAATTTTTATCAAATTTCCATGGTCTACCAAGTAATAAGGAACATGCTTGCATAGGTACCATATCACAATCAACATAATCAGCATATGTAGAGATACTAAAATGCACATGAACAGTACGTGTTACCTTAACCTTGCCGTTGTTATTGAACCATTGGATATAGTAAGGATGTGGATATGGTCTTGGGATGAGAGATAGCTTCTCCACCATCTCCATGCTAGCCAAGTTGTTGCAGTTTCCTCCATCTATGATGACGCCAATAGAGCATTCCTTCACAACTCCCTTTGTATGGAACAAATTATGCCTCTGATTTTGCTCAGCTTGTGTGACCTGCACACTCAAAACACGTTAGGCAACTAAACATTCATACATGTCAGCATCTTCAGGAGACATGTATTGCGTCTCATGTTCAGAATCATCTCCAGCGTGTTCTTCACGTGTAATAAGAGCCAAAGTCTCCTCATCATAGTAACTAGCGGACTCATACCCACTGTTGGGGATATGAGTATCAGATATGATCCGCCTAGGACGGGCCGGGTCATCCTTATGGCGGTACATCAGAATGAAGCCCAGGAGTATATTAAAGATGGCGGTTCATAGACAGGCTTGTTAAAGGGCCAAACCCGAAGGCGGCTTAAGGCCCATAAGTGTGAACCGCCATGTATGCGTAGACTTGTAATGAAAGGCATGTAAGATATGTGACCGAGTAGGACACGTTGTATGAGCCGGCCGGGACTCTGTAGACCGCAGGGCGTCAACCCATGTATATAAGGGGATGACCCGGCGGCGGCTTAGGGCAAGAAACAACAAGTCGAGAGCCAGGCAAAGTGTATTCACTCCCTGGTCATCGAAACCCTAGCAATACCACCTCAAACTGGATTAGGACTTTACCTTCATCGCAAGGGGCCGAACTAGTATAAACTCCTCGCATCCTTTGTCCCGTTTAACCCCTTTAAGCTAACCTCGTCTCAATGGCTCCGCAACTAAGTCCTTCCATGAGGACATCTGCCATGACAATTCCATGATAGTTGGCGCCCATCGTGGGGCCAGCGCACGGTGGTCTTGAGTTCTTAAAGGGCAGCTTTGAAGGGGTCAAGGGATATGCCATGGGCCGGATGACCAAGAGTCGTCGCGGCAACCTCTACATCAACGACACAGGCTGGGGCCCCGAGGCCAGCTCAATTGAGTACGGGTACCGGATCCCCTTCGGCGGAATCCACGTCTTCATCGCAAGATCGGCAAACCGGGCCCTCAGCCGGACATCTGCACCGACATCATCGAGATGGCTCAGTGTGCACGACCCGCCCGAGTTCCAACCTGCCGTAAGGCATGCCTTTGTTGGATGTGTCCATGGGGTTGAATGGGAAGGCTCCGAGTCTAGCGGTGAGACGGCCATCTACTCTGATGGTGAGTCGTCCACGGGCGAGACCGACTCAATGTATCAACTGCAAGACGGACGGCTTGGGGGTTGTTCCGATGGCGGCAGTATTTCAGACCGCCATGAGCCGCCGAATAGAGTGGCGATCTTCATGGATGGCACCCAGCCGGTTCTCGGGTCAACAGCCGCCGCGGCCATGACTTCTAGTGCAGCAGCAGTGACAACAACGGGTGCTGGCGGTTCAACACGCCCACCGGCTCAATTTTTGGCAGATCTACTAGACGCTCTGGCAACTCTAATGGAGGTTGATGTAACTCCAGACAACCAGGAACAACATAAGGTGGAGGTGGCTAAATTGCGTGATGAGATCACACAAGCTAAGGCGGACTTGGCAGCGGAAAACTCCAGGATGGCTGCAGAACGGGCTGTCTTGGACGCCCAAGCACAGCGGATTCAAGCAGATTCATACCGGCTTATGGTGGATCAGAACGCTTCAAACGAAGCCTTGAGGAGAAAACGCCAGAGTCGTCTGCCCTCGATTTATGAGTCCAGGAACCTCTTCAACACACCCGGAGCAGGGGCTAGTAACCCGCCGGTGATAAACGAGACATTTGAGGCGCCATGGGGTGGAGCGTCGGGTCAGCCACGCATAATCGGTGCTCCACATATGAATAATACCACGCCTCAACACGTAGTGACGCCGCCGGGTCATTACTGTTGGAGATATGCCTTAGAGGCAATCATGTATGATGATATTTCCTATGTGTTTATGAATAAAGATAGTCCTTGGACATTATCAATGATGTGTATCAGCAAGTACATGACTTGTTTGTGGGATAATGCATTGTATGATGACTGTCGGTGTCAAAACCGGCGGATCTCGGGTAGGGGGTCCCGAACTGTGCGTCTAGGCCGGATGGTAACAGGAGGCAAGGGACACGAAGTTTTACCCAGGTTCGGCCCCTCTCGATGGAGGTAAAACCCTACGTCCTGCTTGATTAATATTGATGATATGGGTAGTACAAGAGTAGATCTACCACGAGATCAGAGAGGCTAAACCCTAGAAGCTAGCCTATGGTATGATTGTTGTTGTGTATGTTGTCCTACGGACTAAAACCCTCCGGTTTATATAGACACCGGAGAGGGTTAGGGTTACACAAAGTCGGTTACAATGGTAGGAGATCTACATATCCGTATCGCCAAGCTTGCCTTCCACGCCAAGGAAAGTCCCTTCCGGACACGGGACGAAGTCTTCAATCTTGTATCTTCATAGTCCAGGAGTCCGGCTGAAGGTATAGTCCGGCCATCCGGACACCCCCTAATCCAGGACTCCCTCAGTAGCCCCTGAACCAGGCTTCAATGACGACGAGTCCGGCGCGCAGATTGTCTTCGGCATTGCAAGGCGGGTTCCTCCTCCAAGTACTTCATAGAAGATTTTGAACACAAAGATAGTGTCCGGCTCTGCAAAATAAGTTTCCACATATTGCCATAGAGAGAATAATATTTACACAAATCTAATCTGCTGACGTATTCCGTAGTGTGACACACCACGGCCAAGCCTTTATCCGAGTCGTTTTATTACCCCACCTCAGCGCGTCATGCGAGGCGGTTTCCTTGGCACGTCTTGCTAAAGCAGAGATCGTGTCCCCTTGTTCCGGGATTCTCATGAATACGGGCATGGGTAACCCAACCGCTTCTAGGACTCCTAGATTATAGGCAAGTCTAAACGGACACGGAGAGGACGCTTGATATTCACCCTCTTTATAAAGGGACAAGGCTTTTATTTTTCCCTCCCATGCTCAATCGAATCCTTCCCCCACCTCAAGCTCAAACGCCCAAAGTTCAGGTCTGGTGCTCCGAACCTTCAGTCATGTCCGGATCTAGCCTTCAAGGCCGATGGGTGCCTTCCTCCGTTACGGAAGAAGACATCAAAAAGTTGAGGGGGGCCAGATATCTGACCGCCGAGATTCCGCATCGGCTGCCTGCCCGAGGGCAGGCCGTCCCCTCCCCCGAACCCAACGAAATTGTCGTGTTCGTCTCTCACTTCCTCCGAGGTCTAGGCCTTGCTCTGGATCCTTTCGTGAGGGGCTTGATGTTTTATTACGGGCTAGATTTCCATGATCTAGCTCCGGACTCCTTTCTTCATATCACGACATTTATTGTCGTGTGTGAGGCCTTCCTCCGGGTTACCCCTCACTTTGGCCTATGGCTCAAGACCTTTGAAGTAAAGCCGAAGATGATCGATGGGCAACATGCGGCGTGTGGAGGTGCCTCGATACGCAAGATGACGGGAGCTTCATGGCCCAAAGGTTCCATTCCAGAGGTGTCTGAATTGTGGCAACAGGAGTGGTTCTACATCACGGCTCCTAGAAGTGCCAAGTGGGCGGCCGCCCCTGTTTTCCGCCCGGGCCCTCCACCACAACTGATGTCATGGATTAGCAGAGGATTGAGCTGGGGTCCAGCCAAGGATGTGCCTATACTACAAAGCCGCATTCAAGATCTCTCCAATGGAGATTTTAGTTTGGTTGCGGTAACACAAGTTATGCTGGTTCGTCAAGTCCAGCCTTGCAAACGCTGGCCCCTTCGCTTGTGGGAGTTCAATCCCGAGGGACCGCGTGCCATTCAAAATTTCCTCGGCCTGACGCACGAGGAGATGTACAAGTAATTCTTCGGACCTCAGGTAGAGTGTCCGGAAATCACCGAGGACGTGGGCCTGAGCAGTAACCGCGCTGCCGAACAGGTAAGAAATCTTCCGGCCGAACATACTGTCTCTCATTTGTTACGAAGTTATTTCTAAGAGTTCGCTTTTTGATCAGGACTGGCTAGCAAAGGCGAAGTTGATTCGGTGTTCGGCCCCCCTCCCTGAGGGTTTGGAAAATCCGGTACTAGAAAAGATGCTCCAGGACGCACCTTGCCCGGAGCCCTTGAAGGAAGATACTGCGGGGGACAATAAGGGCGGACGCGGGCCCCCAACGCTGCCCATTCTAACCGAGGGAGCGGGCGTCTCCTTGAAGGAAGACGACCGGAAGAGGAAAAGGACCGCGCCCCGGGATTCGGAAGCCGAAGCTTTGAAACGGGAGAAGAAGTCTCCCACCGAGGGTCCTACCTTGGGGGGTGCTGTTGCCGCACAAAGTCCGCGGGGGGATCAATTCTCCCACGAGTCGTAAGTGACCCGAAATACTTTAATAGTACAGATATGCCATATTTTTCTTTTGAGAAAATAACCACCGCATATATCTTTGCAGTTCGGGCCTTATCCCCTCTCAAATGAGCTCGTCTTCGGGGGATCTTCTTCCAGAGATGATGGAGAGCGAAACGCCTCCTCCGGACTCCTCCGCTCCGGAAGCGGGCGACCCTGAAGTGTCATCGCGGAGGGCCTCTCCGAGTCTGGCGAGGCCAGGAGATAATCCTGTTGACCCCCGAAGCTCCCAGTGTCTGGCTCCCGAAGAGAGCAGACAAAAGAGTCCGGCGCCGCCTAGTGTGCGATCGGATGTTCTGAGGGAGTTGGTGGGGCGAGCGGCCATCTCAGATGAACACCATGTGCTGATGAATACGGTGATGGAGAGAATATCGTCCGCCGAAAGCGGATTGCATAAAGCTTTTATGAGTCTACTGACAGGCTTTGAGGTACGTAAAATAATGTATGATAGTCCTGCACATGCTAGGTGTGCCCTGTGTAGATAGTTGCCCCTGAGACTCTGGTTGTCGTCGGGAACGATGACGATCAGAGGATCATAATCCCAGGTAGTAACCATACTGCCGCTATGTGCAGGTGGTGGAAGCTCCGGTGGCTAGCCGGACTAGCGAGTTTGCCCATTTAAAACGGCAGTTGGATGCGGCAGACGCCGACGTCGAGCTTGTTAACAAAAGGCTTGACGAGGCACAGGGTAAGTGTCATTATCTGGTAAATGCCACGTAGTAAGAGCAGAATGATGCTAGTACCTTTAATATGTTGTGACTGCAGATGGAGCTGCCACTGTTGAAGCCTTGCGGGCAGAACTTGCCCGAGCCAAG
Organism: Triticum urartu; assembly: GCF_056163025.1. NCBI lineage: Eukaryota > Viridiplantae > Streptophyta > Magnoliopsida > Poales > Poaceae > Triticum > Triticum urartu. The sequence continues at coordinate 537,989,189 of NC_141878.1, read as the reverse complement.
GAACAAACGAGGTTGGGTAATGCGGCTGCTTTGAAGGCGGCCGAAGAGTTTCAAGCCAAGAAGGCTGTGCACGGCGAGAGCCGAGATAAGATGGCCAAGATGGCCATGGAATTAAAAGCCGCCACCGACCGTTGCCGGGTTCTTGAAAAGGAAAACCAGGCGAAGGCATCGGACCTTGAGAAGGCTGCTGCGACGGGAAAAGACCTCCGCTCTGCTATGAGGGCAAAGAAGGAGGAGCTGCGGGAAGCCGAAGATATTGTAGCTGGGAAATCCTTTATGTTGCGGAGGAAGTTCGGAGATCCACGGTATGCCCCTCTGGATCGGCTGTGGAGTTCGGAGGATGTGTATATGGATTTGGCAGCGAGCGCTGCCGATGCGGCCAAGTACTTCCAGGGTCAGACGGACCGTGAAGTAGACCAGCTATTTTGGAGATAATTCCATTCTCTCGAGCGTCCGCTTTCATTGACTGACCAATTAGCCGAATGGGCCGAACTAAAAAGGTTGTCCGGACTCTCCATGAGGTCTGTTGTGGATCAGCTATGGCCGAAAAGGTCAAAACCGAACAGCTATTTCAGCTTGGTGCAGCAGTTCCTTGACGTGGTGCCGCGCATTAATGCGATGAAGAGGTCAGCGTGTATAGAGGGTGCACGGATGGCCTTTACCCGTGTTAAAGCACACTGGGCAGAGATGGATGCTACCACTGTTGCAGCGCGGGGTTCGGCCATAGGTCGACGGGCTGCTGAGCACTACTTTGAAGAAGTTCTTGAGGGTGCTCGTGTGATAGAGACCCAGTGCTCAAAAAATATTATGTTTGAGTGATATGTAATCTCATTGTAAGCGAAACGCTTTTATAGATTTTTATAAGGCTATTTTTATACTTTTGCCTGAAAGTAAGATGATGTCTCCTGGGCGGCCGTTTATGTATACATGTGTATAACCTGAAAGATTGCAGCCGTCGGCTTCAACCCCCACGCATATAATGCGGAGGTGCTTGCAAAAACACGCATTCACACTGAACCCAATGTCTTGGTCCTATTAAGGAGGTGATAGCGGAGCGAGCGAGGCAACCGGACTATAATGCTTTAGCACTTTCACTTAGCCATAGGAGTTTGACAGTGGGGCTACTAGATAGCCCCTGGTGGCTCCGCACTCTCCCGATCCCGGGGTGCGTACATGCCTGGCCGGAAAACGGCCCTTCGTTAAGGCGGAGGAATTCTAACATTCCAACAGGTCATCGAGTGGTTGACCAGTCTCACGCTATATCATGACAGTCAGTTTTCGGCTTTCTCTACTTAGGTGCTCGTCCGGATGAACCAGGGCACAATCGCAGTAGTTCTCCTGGTGCTACCTTAGCCGGTAAAGCGGAACGTAAGGCACCAAAACACAGGAGCCGGGAAAACCCAACATTTGACCAAAGACAATGATTCGGAGCTGATGCATATAGGGACAAACTCACGACGCCGAACACTCCCTAAGGTATTCGGTCTTTGTGGTATAAACCGGGCCTAAGTAATGGCCTTTGTAAGAAGCCCCTTATGTCCAGGTACGTGCATTGTTCTGGCGTGGCCACATGCCAAGACGTCAACATCCTTCTCAACGGTGGATGTGTATCAACAAGAGACAGTAAAAAAAGGTTTACGCAGGGTCTTAATCTAAAAAGAATCCTTGGAGCGGGTCCCTGCTGCACGTCTGCGCCTGTGTCTCCATTGTGCCGTATCCTGGACGGGTGTAGCACGATGATCGTCTTTAAAAGAGAGAATTTAGGTGAAAAAGGTTGTCGTGCAAAAAGATAGTTTTTTTAAAGAAACCATGTATAATTCAAGATGAGAAGAAATTGCCACTTTTCTACGCGCGTTGAGCCCCTTGTATTGACAAAGTGGGGTGTGACCATTTATCCGATATAAGTAGCGGCGCCGGACTCGATTAGTTGTGTTTGAGGTCTTGACGACCTATTGGATGCTTTCGCTAGTCCAAGCGCTTTTAGTGTGCGGCTGCCAAGGCAGCCTCACTCTCTTCTACGCGCAGAGATCGCTTGATATTTCCGTGCACTGAAATGATGCCATGTGGACTGGGCATCTTGAGTGTGAGGGAGGCGTAGTGTGGTATTGCATTAAAGCGAGCGAAAGCTTCGCGTCCGAGCAGTGCTTGATAGCCACTTTGAAACGGAGCGATGTGGAAGGTTAAATGCTCGCGGCGGAAGTTATCGGGGGAGCCGAATATAACTTGTAGTAGGAGGGAGCCCGTACAATGAGCCCCTGGGCTGGCGTTACTCCTTTAAAGGTAGTATTGCTATGGCGAATTTGTGTTGGGTCTAACCCCATTCCGCGGATTGTATCCTGATATATTAGGTTTAGGCTGCTGCCGCTGTCCATCAAGACTCGTGTGAAGTGATATCCACCAATTACTGGGTCTAATACCAGGGCAGCCCATCCTGCGTGTCGGATACTTGCTGAGTAATCGCGATGGTCGAAAGTGATCGGTTGAGACGACCAGTGGCAGGTCTTTGCGGTGACAGGCACTTCGGTATATTTTCCTGGGAGTGCCGCATTGTTTTTTCCCTTGATCACGTGTAACACGTTTACTATTTTGACTTCTGGTGGAAATTTCTTTTGTTCCCCCGTGTCTTGCTTGGGAGGCTCGTCCTCGTCTTCACTTGGTGTATCCCCCCCCTTGTGTACGGCGTTGAGCTTGCCGGACTTCTTAAAGACCCAACATTCTCTGTGGGTATGATTAGCAGGTTTACCCGGGGTACTATGGATCTGACATACTTGGTCCAGAATTTTGTTGAGGCTGGACAGTTCATCCCTGGTGCCTTTAGTGGGCGGCTTTTGACCTGGCCGAGAGCTTTTGAATCCGGCATTTACTACCGTGCCCTTCGTGCTATCTTCTTTATTCCGGCGTTTGTTATTGCTGTTGCGCCGTGATTTCCCGTTTCCATCTCTAACTTCAGATGTACTGGGGTCGCTGGTGCTGCATCTGGCTAGCCAGCTGTCCTCACCCGCGCAAAAGCGGGTCATGAGGTTTGTTAATGCGGCCATCGTTCTCGGCTTATTTTGGCCGAGGTGTCTGGCGAGCCATTCGTCACGGACGCTATGCTTGAAAGCTGCCAAGGCTTCGGCGTCCGGACAGTTGACAATCTGGTTCTTTTTTGTAAGAAACCTGTTCCAAAGCTTTCGGGCTGACTCTCCGGGCTGTTGAGTTATATGACTCAAATTGTCCGCATCCGGAGGTCGGACATAAGTCCCTTGAAAATTTGCCCGAAAGGCGTCTTCGAGCTCTTCCCAACTTCCAATGGAGCTTTCGGGGAGGCCTTTAAGCCAGTGACGAGCTGGCCCTTTGAGCTTGAGGGGTAAGTACTTGATGGCATGGAGATCATCTCCTCGAGCCATATGGATATGAAGGATGTAGTCCTCAATCCAGACCCCCGGGTCTGTTGTTCCGTCGTATGTCTCTATGTTTACGGGTTTGAATCCCTCTAGAAATTCATGGTCCAGCACCTCATCGGTGAAACATAGGGGGTGTGCGGCACCCCTGTAGCTGGGTGTACCGCGTTGTTCGGATGTTTGTTGTGCTGCATTGTATGCTGGGGCACGCTTGCTTGGTCCATATATGGATCTTGTTGCGCCGTCCTTTGGGTGCGAGCCCTCGCATGGGTCGCGTGTTGTATTGTGAGTGGCGTTGTATGCCGCTCTGTGTTGATAGAGGGGTTGTCTATCCGACCAGGTGGCTCCTTTGATATTTGGTTGTGGGGGGTCTGAGGCCTCCTCATCGAATTCTGGTAGCAGCTTCCGCTTTGGGTAGCTCTTGGAGGGGCGATTGTCGCCGTACATCGCTGCTGTGTTGAGTATTTTACTCCATCTGATTTGGAGTGTGTCTTGTGCAGCCTTGAGCCTTTGCTTCTGCTTTTTCAGACTCCTCGCGGTGGCAACAAGCCTTTTACGGGCATTCTGCTGCTCCGGGTGCCTGTCCGGCGTTATGTCGTCCGGACCATTATCCTTGATAGAATTTGTTTGTTCGGTTTGATTATCCGGATTGCCGTTGTCCGGCAGCGGTTCGCCCTGCTCCAGCGCTGGGTCTGTGTGATCGCTATTTCTGTCGAGGCGGGATTTGGGGCGGCGCTTGTGTCGCCGCTTTTGACTGCTTTTTGAGGGAACAAGCCTTCGGTGCATCCTTCCGCTCCTTGTCGTCATCTTTTGGTGCGTCCACCATGTATACGTCATATGATGAGGTGGCGCTCCGGGGCCCAATAGGCGCTAGTTCTTTATTGTCTCCTTCATCGGCGTCCATACCGTCGATGTCGAGCATGTCGGTTAAATCGTCGACAGTGGCTACAAAGTGGGTGGTGGGTGGGCTTTGAATTTCTTCATCGTCCGTATCCCAACCTTGCTGACCGCAGTCCGGCCAGGGCTCTCCTGATAAAGAGAGAGACTTTAGTGATTTCATAATATCGCCGAAAGGCGAGTGCTGAAAGATGTCTGCGGCAGTAAACTCCATGATCGGCGCCCAATCAGATTCGATCGGCGGGGGCGTGAGGGGTTCGGAGTTCGGAGAGGAGTCCGGCTCCTTGGAGTCATGAGTCTCACGGAGTGCGGGGCTGGTGTTCGGCTCGATCGCCGTTGGGATCGCAGCCCCCGAGGCGGTGTCCAACCACCCATCCTCGATCGGCGTAGTGGGCTCCGAATTAAGGGTCGAAGCCGATGCGGGTGCGGCTTCCAGGGCACTGTTCGGCGGTAGAGCTAGATCATGCTCGTCGTGATAGTGCGGCGCGCTCGGCAGTGGCTCGAATCCGTCGAAGATCAAGTCCCCGCGGATGTCAGCCGTATAGTTTAAACTTCCAAATCTGTCCTGACGGCCAGGGGCATAGCTTTCGATCTGCTCCAGATGGCCAAGTGAATTGGCCCGTAGCGCAAAGCCGCCGAAGACGAAGATCTGTCCGGGGAGGAAGGTCTCACCCTGGACTGCATCGCTATTGACGACCATAGGAGCCATCCAGCCTGACGGCGACGACACAGAGGAACTCTCAATGAAAGCACCAATGTCGGTGTCAAAACTGGCGGATCTCGGGTAGGGGGTCCCGAACTGTGCGTCTAGGCCGGATGGTAACAGGAGGCAAGGGACACGAAGTTTTACCCAGGTTCGGGCCCTCTCGATGGAGGTAAAACCCTACGTCCTGCTTGATTAATATTGATGATATGGGTAGTACAAGAGTAGATCTACCACGAGATCAGAGAGGCTAAACCCTAGAAGCTAGCCTATGGTATGATTGTTGTTGTGTATGTTGTCCTATGGACTAAAACCCTCCGGTTTATATAGACACCGGAGAGGTTTAGGGTTACACAAAGTCGGTTACAGTGGTAGGAGATCTACATATCCGTATCGCCAAGCTTGCCTTCCACGCCAAGGAAAGTCCCTTCCGGACATGGGACGAAGTCTTCAATCTTGTATCTTCATAGTCCAGGAGTCCGGCTGAAGGTATAGTCCGGCCATCCGGACACCCCCTAATCCAGGACTCCCTCAATGACTGTCCTAAAAGGTCCCTAGTCGAAATGGCTGTGTGAACACGCAGCCAACTAGACTAGCATATGACACGGTCGATGGTTTGGTCTCACTAGCCATGGAGCATTGGATGCTAACCGAATAATATGGACTTGGAAGGATCTGGTCGGATTCGACGTAGTCGGATCCAAGTTGAGATAAGGTCTGAGAGACGCAGCGATATGTCATCTATGAGTCTCGAGTACAACATATGTTCTATGTCCTAAGACCTGAGCTGACACATGTACTCGGGATGGTAACAGACTTGCTTTGGGCCGACCAAACGCTACTCCGTAACTGGGTAGTTATAAAGGTAGGTTTTGGGTTTGTCCAGAACCATGCTGCGAGATGTGGTCGAGCAAGATGGGATTTGCCCCTCCGATCAGGAGAGATATACTCTGGGCCCCTCATGTGATCCGACCAGGATAAGCATGGCCATGCGACAAGGATTATGAGATAATCCGATTTGTGGTCGGCATCACTGGAACGAGAAAGAGGTCAGGCTAGCACAAGGATGACAGACTCGCCTTGAGCCCGACAACATATATCGTGTGGCAAAAGGAATGGAAGTATGATGTACAGGTTTGCCTAACCAGCTTCATAGTTTGTTTGGTGTTCGGCATGCCTTGCTAGAGGCCGCTACCAACTGTGCAGTTCGGAGGTGATCCGAACTGCGACCAAGCCGGCTTGAACCTAAGGGGTCGCACGCTTAAGGGAAGGAACCTACGAGGTCGGATCCGAGGACACTGGTCGAATGTGATCCGAGCTGTATTCGGATTGTGGCCGAGTAGACTTATGGGCTTTAGGGTCCGTGCGAGGCCCAAGTGTTGAGCCCGCGACGGACGCCTATATAAAGTGGAGGTGCCGCACACTCATGCGATTGATCTCTTCGGCGCTATCACTAGGGTTTGCATGTATTGCGAATAGACACCTCCACTCGCCGCCAGTTGTGTGATCGGACCTAGCAGTCCGCCGCACGACGTTCCTCCTGCACGCGCGGATACCGTTAGAGGCGGTGCGCTTGCGCCGCTCCGGCGAACCTGTATGTGGGAACCGACTACCGGTTGTACGAGGAAGATCGGACGAGGAGGAGACGATCCACGCGGACGTGCTGCCCCAACTCTTCTTCCGCTGCACGACACTGTGCGTCTAGTGGTAACAAACTGTGATCCATCTCCCGTAGCATGTTCTTGGTTGTTCTGCACGTAGGAAATTTTTTATTTGCAGTCGACGCACCCTATCGTAGAACCCAACAGTGGTATCAGAGCCTCTGCTATAGGATTTGGATTCATATTGTATGTACATTAGATATGTGGAAGCGATAGATGAGATCTGTTGTCGTTGGTAAGATCGGCTGTGTGCACGGATGATGAGATCAACTGCACATGGGGATCGACGTGGCTATGTTTTCTGATGATCGGAGTCGATGAGGTCGTGACACAACCTACCCCTACCAGCCGGTATCTGCCATCGGGGTTAACAGTGAAACGTAAATCCGAATCCGCCATCGGGGACCGCCGTGTGCGTAGCGCCTTGTATTTCATACACGATCACTCAAACCGGTAGAATGCGATTCTATGCATGACTTTGTTTTGCAGGTTTGATGTGAATAGTATGACTCATGTGTATGTGATGCATGTGTGTAATTTATACATGGCATGCGTGTCATGTTTGTCAGCCGGCAAGAGCCAAAGTGTTGTCATTTTATTGTATAACGACCTACGTGTCGACTTATGACTCTATGTAAAATTCATTACTAGTTGTAGTATTTGGATAATAGAGATCAGGATGGCGGCTTGGCGGCCCGGCGTGACAAACAAGATGGAGTTTCTAGATGGTCATCGGAGTTGTAGTCGACCTGGAAGAACATCCATGAAGGAGCCATACTATTTCACAATATATGTTTTACTTGTGATTGTTATGCTTCTTTGTTTCTATGCATGTTAGAATGGTAGAAAGATCGCTCATGAATATCAAGTAAATTGCCATTCCTGATGTTGTTCCTTCACACATCAAGTACGTCTAGTAGTGGGCTCATAAAATTGGGGTGCTGCTAGGTGTCCTTGAACTGAAGGGTTCGTGTCGGACACGGACATGCACTGCATTAGGTTAACTTAACAAGGCTATCAAAACGGTTTTGGGCCTTGTGGCAAAAAAGGTCGAGAGCCGGGGTATGAGATACCTACCCGACCGACAAGAGTCATATAGAGATACGATTAGTAAGGAGTTGCTTACCGGATAGGCATGTTGTCTAGCAGTGATGCTAAAGCTCACTAGTCACATGTGCTAGTCGGATCCTGAATCACCGAGAGTTTGCGGAGGGGTGCTGACTTCAGTGGGAGTATTTCTGTTTAAGGCTAGAATTACTCTACATAAACACATGCTTATTGATTGCATATTTTTTTGTTGTAGATCAATGGCACCACCTGCTCAACCCAACTTTGCATTGAAATCAATTCTGGAAAAGGATAAACTGAATGGAAGAAACTTTACTACCTGGTATAGAAATTTGAGAATTGTTCTCAAGCATGATAAAAAGGAACATGTTCTAGAGGATCCGCTTCCATAGGAACCTGCTGATAATGCTAGTACCACAACCAAGAATACCTACCAGAAACTCGTTGATGAATCAAACGAGATCAGCTGCCTCATGCTAGCTTGTATGGAGCCCGATTTGTAGCAGCATTTCGAAGACGTTGGGGCTTTCGATATGATCGAGAGTCTCAAGGGCATGTTTCAGGTGCAGGCTAGGACCGAAAGGTTCAACGTCTGGCGATCCTTGATGGATTGTAAGCTGAAGGAAGGTGATCCACTGAGCCCGCATGTGATCAAGATGATCGGATATGTGCAAGCTTTGGATTGGTTGGGCTTCCCACTCTTGGATGAGCCGGCTACTAATGCAGTTCTGGGTTCTCTTCCGCTTAGCTATGGGGCGTTCATCTCGAACTATCATATGCATGGCATGGATAAGAGGCTCACTGAATTGCATGGGATGCTCAAAGTGGCAGAGCAGGATATTAAGAAAGGCACACATCAAGTGTTGATGGTGCAGAAGTCGGCTAAGTTCAAGAAGAGTTGGTCCAAGAAAAAGGCTAAGGCAAAGGGCACGGAGACGGTAACCTCCGCCGCTGCGCCGAAGTCTGGATCGGACTCAAAGACCATTTGCTATCATTGCAAGGAAACTGGTCACTAGAAGAGGAACTGTAGCAAGTGGCTTGCAGAGCATGGCAAGAAGGCCGGGAATGCTGCTTCAGGCAAAGGTACACTTGTTGCATATGTTATAGACATTTACCTTGCTGACATACCTAGCAGCTCTTGGGTATTTGATACCGGATCGGTTGTTCACATTTGCAACTCGATGCAGGGGCTGGTAAGAACTAGGCGTGTGGCACAAGGGGAGATTGACATCAGGGTCGGCAACAAAGCAAGAGTTGCTGCGTTGGAGGTCGGCACGATGCAGCTCCAGCTTCCTTCTGGATTTATTTTGGAATTGAATAATTGTTATTATATTCCTGCACTTAGTCGGAACATTATTTCTGCATCATGCTTGATGAGTCAGGGTTATGAATTCAATTTAAAGGACAATGGTTGTTCGATTTATTTGAATGGTATGTTCCACGGCTATTCACCCATTGTTGATTGGTTATTTATATTGAATCTAGAACAGGAACCGGTCTATAACGTGAATGTCAAGAGGCATAAGCCTAATGAGATAAATCCGATATACTTCTGGCATTGCCGGCTTGGACACATTAGTCTGAAACGCATGAAGAAGCTCCATGATGATGGACTCCTAACTTCGACCGACTTTGGGTCGTTCGAGATATGCGAATCATGCTTGCTCGACAAGATGACTAAGTCCCCTTTCGCAAAGAGTTGTGAGAGGGCATTCGAGCTGTTGGAACTGATACACAATGATGTGTGTGGACCAATGAGCACAACTTCTAGAGGTGGCTATCGGTACTTTGTGACTTTTACCGACGACTTGAGTAGATATGGATATATCTATTTGATGAGGCACAAGTCGGAGACTTTTGAAAAGTTCAAAGAGTTTCAAAACGAGGTTGAGAATCAGCTCGGCTAGACTATAAAACTTCTACGATATGACCGTGGAGGTGAGTACATGAGCCAGGAGTTTGATGATCATCTGAAAAGCAGAGGTATAGTACCTCAGCTCACACCTCCGGGTATGCCACAGAGAAATTGTGTATCGGAATGGAGGAATCGTACCTTGTTGGACATGGTTCAATCTATGATGAGCAAACCGGATTTACCCTTGTCATTCTGGGGATACGCTCTAGAAAATGCAGCTTTCACACTTAATGGGTACCATCAAAATCCGTAAACAAGACACCACATGAGGTGTGGACCGGGAAGAGTCCCAGTTTGTCTTTTCTAAAGATTTGGGGTTGTGAAGCATTATTCAAGAAACTTATGTCGTACAAGCTTACACCCAAGTCAGATAAATGCATACTCGTGGGATATCCGAGGGAAACCTTGGGATATAGCTTCTACAACCGGGAAGACAACAAAGTGTTTGTTGCTCGGAACGGGGTTTTCCTTGAGAAAGAGTTTCTCAGTCGGGAGGCCAGTGGGAGGACGGTCCGACTCGAAGAAATTCGAGGACCACTCAGGGACGGCTCGGCTGGTGATGAGATCATACCAGAGTCAGTCAGGGAACCCGTAGTGGAAGCGGCACCAGAACCATGGAGGTCAGAAAGATTGCGCAGAGTGCGTGGTGTATTGTTGCTAGAAAGTGACGAGCCGGCCACGTATGTGGAAGCGATGGTGAGCCCAGATTCTGAGGCATGGCTGGAAGCCATGAGATCCGAGTTAGAGTCCATGGATGAGAATCAAGTCTGGGACTTGGTTGATCCGCCGCCTGGCGTAACAACCATTGGTTGCAAATGGGTCTTTAAGAAGAAAACCAATGTGGATGGAAATGTTCATATCCACAAAGCTCGACTTGTCGCTAAGGGTTATGGACAAGTTCAAGGAATTGACTACGACGAGACTTACTCGTCGGTAGCGATGCTGAAGTCGGTGAGGATCGTACTAGCTATAGCTGCATATTTCGATTACGAGATATGGCAGATGGATGCCAAGACGGCTTTCCTTCACGGAAATTTAACCGAGGACGTGTATATGATACAGCCCGAGGGTTTTGTCGATTCGACTAGCACTAGTAAGGTATGCAAGCTCAAGAGATCCATTTATGGGTTGAGGCAAGCATCTCGGAGCTGGAACATTCGTTTTGATGAGGTCGTCACTGGTTTCGTCTTCATCAAAAGCGAAGAGGTCTCTTGTTTATACAAGAAGTTAAGTGGGAGATCGATAGTATTTTTGATCTTGTATGTGGATGACATACTACTGATCAGAAATGATATTTCGATGCTGAACTCGGTCAAGGAGTCATTGAATGGCAAGTTTTCAATGAAGGACCTTGGTGAGGCAATGTACATTTTAGGCATTAAGATCTATAGAGATAGATCAAGGAGGCTGCTCGGCTTAAGCCAGAGCACGTACATAGATAAAGTGTTGAAGCGGTTCAACATGAGTGAGGCAAAGAAAGGGTTCTTGCCACTCTCACATGGTATAAGGCTAAGAGAGACTCAGAGTCCTTCGACATCTGATGAGCGAAGCAGGATGAGTAGGATTCTGTATGCCTCGGCAATCGGATCCATCATGTATGCCATGATATGTACGTGGCCCCATGTTGCTTTTGCAATAAGCCTAACAAGTAGATACTAGGACAACCCAGGTGAGAGTCATTGGGCAGCGGTAAAGACAATTTTGAAGTACCTGAAAAGGACTAAAGAGATGTTCCTAGTTTATGGAGGTGAGGAAGAACTCGTCGTAAGGGGTTACGCCGATGCTAGTTTCCAAACCGACAACGATGATTGTTGATCATAGTCCGGATTCGTGTACGTCATGAACGGAGGAGCAGTGAGCTGGATGAGTTCCAAGCAAGATACGGTGGCCGATTCTACTACAGAAGCCGAATACATTGCGGCTTGTGAAGCTGCAAAGGAAGGTGTTTGAATCCGGAACTTTCTGGATGATCTTGGTATTTTCCCAGCCTCGTAAAACTGTTGGACCTTTATTGTGATAATTTTGGTGCCACCGCACAAGCCAAGGAGCCGAGGAATCACCACAAGGTCAGACACATAGATCGGAAATATCACCTGATATGAAAGATCGTATAGAGTGGTGATGTAGAGTTATGCAAAATTCACATGGATGAAAATGTTGCGGATCTGTTGACTAAGTCGCTTCCACAACCCAAGCATGAGGGGCACGTTAGAGCTATGGGCATTCGATGTCTATTTGATTGACTCTAGTGCAAGTGGGAGACTGTTGGAGATATGCCCTAGAGGCAATCTTGTATGATGATATTTCCTATGTGTTTATGAATAAAGATAGTCCTTGGACATTATCAGTGATGTGTATCAGCAAGTACGTGACTTGTTTGTGGGACTATGCATTGTATGATGACTGTCCTAAAAGGTCCCTAGTCGAAAGGGATGTGTGAACGCACAGCCAACTAGACTAGCATATGACACGGTCGATGGCTTGGTCTCACTAGCCATGGAGCATTGGATGCTAACTGGATAATATGGACTTGGAAGGATCTAATCGGATTCGACGTAGTCGGATTCGAGTCGAGATAAGGTCCGAGTCGGACAGACCCAACTATGAGACGCAGCGATATGTCATCTGTGAGTCTCGAGTACAACATATGTTCTATGTCCTAAGACCTGAGCTGACGCATGTAATAGGCTTTCTTTGGGCTGACCAAGCGCTACTCCGTAACTTGGTAGTTATAAAGGTAGGTTTAGGGTTTGTCCAGAACCATGCTGCAAGACGTGGTCGAGCAAGATGGGATTTGCCCCTCCGATCAGGAGTGATAAACTCTGGGCCCCTCGTGTGATCCAACCAGGATAAGCATGGCCATGCGACAAGGATTATGAGATAATCCGGTTTGTGGTCGGCATCACTGGAACGAGAAAGAGGTCGGGCTAGCACAAGGATGACAGACTCGCCTTGAGCCCGACAACATATATCGTGTGGCAAAAGGAATGGAAGTATGATGTACAGGTTCGCCTAACCAGCTTCATAGTCTGTTTGGTGTTCGGCATGCCTTGCTAGAGGCCGCTACCAACTGTGCAATTCGGAGGTGATCCGAACTGCGACCAAGCCGGCTTGAACCTAAGGGGTCGCGCGCTTAAGGGAAGGAACCTACGAGGTCTGATCCGAGCTGTACTCGGATTGTGGCCGAGTAGACTTATGGGCTTTAGGGTCCGTGCGAGGCCCAAGTGTTGAGCCCGCGACGAACGCCTATATAAAGTGGAGGTGAGGCACACTCACGCGACTGATCGCTTTGGCGCTGTCACTATGGTTTGCATGTGTTGCGAATAGACACCTCCACTCGCCATCGGTTGTGTGATCGGACCGAGCAGTCCGTCGCACGACGTTCCTCCTGCACGCGCGGATACCGTTAGAGGTGGTGCACTTGCGCCGCTCCAGCGAACCTGTACATGGGAACCGACTACCGGCTGTACGAGGGATATCGGACGAGGAGGAGACGATCCACACGGACGCGCCGCCCCAACTCTTCTTCCGTTGCACGACACTGCGCATCTAGTGGTAATGAACTGTGATCCATCTCCCGTAGCATGTTCTTGGTTGTTCTGTGCGTAGGAAAATTTTTATTTCCAGTCGACGCACCCTACCGTAGAACCCAACAATTACTCCACCCCTCTTGATAACATGATTGCTGCAGCTACACGATTGGCGGCTCTGCCAGTCGAGGGTGAGACTCCCGCGGCGGTTGAACCCCGAAGGGCCAGGGAACTTCTTCAAACGGCTTTGGTACAACAGCAGGCTTACTCCTACAGTCGTGATTGGATTCATTCAACCCCCCGTCTGAGCCGGAGATAGAGTAGGCACATTGACTCGCCAGCAGTCTCGAGTACTAAGCGGCGTCGTAATCAACCTCATGGTCATGAACCGGTGCGCAATGGTGCCAATGCACAAGATTTGGTGGATCAGGGCAGAATGCACCGGGAGGCCGAGCTGGTAGCTCACCAGCACACGCCGGTTCACTCGACGGCTTCAGTTGAGGCGGGTGTAACTTCTAGAGCTTTCGGTGTGCCGTGTCTAATGGCAGTTTTACGGAATGAGCCTTTGCCCAAGGACTTCAAAGGCCCCGCAAGGTGCCCAATTACACAGCAGATCAGCCCCCTGAGGCTTGGGTGGAGAGTTATGAGATAGCTATGGAGATGTTTGATGTTAGCGAGGCTGCATACGCCAAGTACTTCACCATGATGCTGGAGGGGACGGCTCGTACCTGGTTGAAGGGGCTGCCGGCTAATTCCATCTGGTCATGGGCGGAGCTGAAGGCCCGGTTCATCCAGAATTTCAAAGATACATGCAAGCAGCCCATGTCGATTGTGGATTTGGTTTCTTGTGTTCAAGCAGAGGGCGAGTCAACAACCATCTGGGTACGCCTGGTCTCGACTATCATACATTCTTCAAATAACATTAATGTCGGTTCAGCGATTCTGATGTTGGAGAAAAATTGCCATTTTACTCCACTCAAGCAAAAGCTTGGACGGCTCAAGCGTCATTGCGACGACATGGGTACTCTAATGGCGGCTCTTGTTAAGTATGCCGACTTTGATGGTACCAAGGACCCCGACTCTGAGGATGAAAGATCGGCAAAGGCAAAAAAGAGTAGCGGCATGAAAGGACAGCAATACAATCCTACCAATCAGGGCGGCAATGGTAAGCGCAAGGCTGATGAATTTGTGGCTAACACCGGTGCGCGCAATTATAACCAGCGTCGTAAGGGACAGCCGGCTCCAAGGGCAAGATTCGATATTGAGGCAATGCTAAATCAACCGTGTCCGAAACACGGAAGGGATCAGAAGCCGGCTACTCATTCGTGGAAAGATTGCAGCATAATGAGAAGCTTTAGGGAGTCCATCCAACGCAACCACGGCCCGAACGGCGGTTCAGGGTCCGGTTCTCATGGTCTGGGTCACGGAGGCGGCGGTTCAAGTTCCGGATTTCAGGGCCATGGCAACCAAGGTGGTTATAATCAGCAGAGTAATCAGGGGAATCAACAGCAGTAGCAGTCCGGTTATCAAAGCAACCCAAAGTAGTTGAATAGTGGGCAGTATCATGTCTTCACCACTAGCTTATGTAAGTGGGACCAGAAGCTTCATAAGAGGGCCGTGAATGCGGTTGAACCGACGGTGCCACGTTATTTGCGGTGGTCAGAGCAGCCTATTGTGTGGAGTCGTGAGGATCATCCGCCCCGGGTTGATAATCCATGTCACTTGGCTCTGGTGGTGGCACCTGAGGTTGGGGGCTATAAGTTTACTAAGGTGCTCATGGATGGGGGTAGCAACATTAACATCCTTTATTATAAGACCTTCCGTCACATGGGACTGACAGATAAGAATCTTAAGCCGTCAAACATTGTCTTCCATGGTGTGGTGCCGGGTAATTTGGCCTACCCGGTGGGTAAGATATCATAATAAAGGTCTGAGACATTAACCTTCGAAGTGGTCAAGATCAAGAGCCCTTATCATGCTTTGTTTGGGCGGCCGGCTTATGCTAAGTTCATGGCAAGACCTTGCTATGTTTACTTGTAGCTTAAGATGCCGGGTTACAAGGGCACCATCGCAGTACATGGGAGTCGCAAGGTGGCCCTGGAGTGTGAAGAAGGTGATGCGGCTTATGCTGAATCGGTTTGTGCAGCGGAGGAGTTGAAATTTTACAAGGATAATGTTGACCCGATGGACATGACGTCCTTGAAAAAGCCAACCACAGAGCATGATCCGTCGCTCAAGTTTAAATTGGCGGGCGACACCAAAATGGTTGACTTTGTTCCTGGCGATTCATCAAAACAGTTTAGTATCAGTGCTAATCTAGATCCGAAATAGGAATGCGCGCTCATCAAGTTCATCCGTGAGAACCGGGACATCTTTGCATGGAAGCCTTCAGACATGTCGGGTGTACCGAGGGAACTCGCTGAGCACACTCTTAATATTGATCCGAAGTTCATTGCCGATTTAACGAGGAGAGGCGGAAGGCCATTGGTGAGGAAGTGGCCCGACTCTTGGTGGCCGGGTTTATTGTTTAAATTTTCCATCCTGAGTGGTTGGCTAACCCGGTGCTGGTACTCAAGAAGAATGATACTTGGCGGATGTGTGTGGATTACACGGACTTGAACAAGGCTTGTCCGGCTGATCTATTTGCTCTCCCTCGTATTGATCAAATCATTGATGTTGCGGCGGGTTGTGAGCGTTTGAGTTTTTTGGATGCTTATTCTGGTTATCATCAGATCAAGATGGCAGTTAAGGACCAGGAGAAGACGACTTTCATTACTCCATTTGGAGCCTTCTGCTATGTGTCTATGCCTTTTCGGCTCAAGAGCGCCCAGGCGACTTACCAGCGGTGTGTGCAAAATTGCCTTCACAATCAGATCGGGCGTAATGTTCATGCTTATGTAGATGACATTGTGGTGAAGTCAAGAGAGAAGGAGACCCTGATTGATGATTTGAAGGAGACGTTTGACAATTTCCGGGTCTATAAGATGATGCTTAACCCGGCTAAGTGTGTCTTTGGTGTGCCAGCAGGCAAGCTCTTGGGTTTCCTGGTTTCTAATAGAGGAATTGTAGCTAACCCGGAGAAGATCAAAGCCATTACTTCATTGGCTAAGCCGACGTGTGTTAATGATGTTCAGCGTCTGGCGGGTCGTATTGTGGCTCTGGGCCGATTCATAAGCTGGTTGGGTGAGAAGTCTATTCCTCTTTATCAGATGATGAAGAAGACATATCATTTTGTTTGGAGTGATGCTGCTAGTCAAGCGTTTGAGGATGTAAAGAAACAGTTGGTTGAGCCGCCCATGCTTGCTGTCCCTATTGATAAAGAGCCTCTGTTGTTATATGTAGCTGCTAATAGCCGGGCCGTCAGTGTAGCCATTGTGGTGGAAAGGAAAGAGGCAGGCAAGGAGTACCCGGTTCAACGACTAGTTTATTACATCAGTGAGGTGCTTATTGAGTCCAAATAGAGGTATCCACACTGGCAGAAGCTTGTGTATGGGGTTTTCATGGCAAGTCGGAAGCTTAAGCAATATTTTCAGGGTCATCCCATCACTGTGGTTAGTTCTGCTCCTTTAGGAGATATCATCCAAACCAGGGAAGCCACAGGCCGAGTTGCTAAATGGGCCATTGAGCTTGGTCCTCGCGGTTTAAAGTATGTGCCACGTACGGCCATCAAGTCTCAAGCACTTGTGGATTTCATCAATGAGTGGACAGAGTTACAGGCACTTGAGGAAAAGCCGGATAACACATATTGGACTATTCACTTTGATGGATCCAAACAGTTGGAGGGCTCGGGGCTGGAGTTGTCTTGACTTCCCCACGAGGTGACAAGTTTTCTTATGTTCTCCGGCTAATGTTCCCCTGTACTAACAATGCAGCTGAGTATGAGGCCTTGCTCTATGGTATTCGGATGGCTAAGGAGATGAACTTAAGCCGGGTGAGGTGCTTTGGCGATTCAGATCTGGTGGCTCAGCAAGTTTCTGGTACTTGGGATTCTAAAGATCCGCTCATGGCGGCTTATCGTCGAGAGGTTGATGCTATTGCGGGTCATTTCAAGGGTTATCAAGTTGAGCATATTGATCACAGGAAGAACGAGGCGGCTGATACTTTAAGTCGGCTAGGTCTCAGCGTAAGCCGGTGCCACCTAACATGTTCCTGGACATTTTGCTTAATCCTTCTGTCAAATTGTCTACACGGGAAGATCTTGTTGTCCCTGACCCAGAAGCGCAATTGGTGGCATCTCTTCACGCTATTCCTGATTGGACAGTTCCGTATTTGGCTTACATGACCCGGCGTGAGTTGCCGGAGGATGAAATCTTGGCCAGACAGACAACCCGGCGATCTAAGTCAATGACGATTGCTAATGGGGAATTGCACCACCGCAGTGTCTCAGGAGCGTTTCAACATTGTGTTTCTCCTGAGGAAGGTTGCGAGATTCTATGAGAGATTCATGAAGCAGATTGTGGTCATCATGCCGGCTCTAAATCTCTCATAGCCAAGGCTTTTCGTCATGGTTTTTATTGGCTAACGGCTCATGCTGCTGTAGAGGATTTGGTCAGCAAATGTGACGGTTGTCAGAAGTTTTCATGACGAGCTCATGTTCCGGCTCAAGAGTTGAGGATGATTCCAATTACTTAGCCGTTTGTGACTTGGGGGCTTGATATGGTTGGGCCTTTCAAAAGGTCTAAGGATAAGAAGACCCACCTTTTGGTAGTTGTTGATAAGTTTGCTATGTGGGTTGCGACGGAGCCAGTCAGTAAGTGTGAGGCAGCAACGGCAATCCAGTTCATCAAGAAGGTGATCTTTCGATTTGGTTTTCCACACAGCATTATCACAGATAATGGCACTAATCTCTCTAAAGGCGCTATGAAAGAATTTTGTGAAAGGGAGCACATCCGGCTTGATGTTTCCTTTATGGCTCACCCTCAGTCCAATGTTCAGGCAGAACGAGCAAATCAAGAGATCCTACGAGGTATCAAGCCCCGACTTATGGTTCCTTTGCAGAGAACGCCGGGTTATTGGGTGGAGGATCTACCCTCAGTATTATGCAGTATCAATACAACCCCCAACAGATCTACGGGTTACACACCTTTCTTCATGGTCTATGGAGCAGAGGCGGTTCTCCCTAGTGACATACGTCACAATTCATCACGGGTGGCGGCTTACGTGGAAGCTGATAATGAAAAAGCCGGTCAAGATGCACTTGACCTGTTAGATGAGGAGCGGGACCTCGCGGCGGCTCGTTCGGCGATTTATCAGCAAGACTTATGTCATTATCACAACCGCCGGGTCAAAACAAGAACCTTTCAAGAAGGCGACTTGGTGCTTCGGCTCATCCAGGATCAAACGGACATGCATAAGCTCTCGCCGACCTGGGAAGGACCTTTTGTGGTCAGCAAGAATCTGCATAACGGGTCATATTATCTTATCGACGTTCGAGAACACAAGGATTCACGTAAGTCGGAGGAGGAGACCCGTCGCCCGTGGAATATTGATCATCTTTGGCCCTACTATACTTGAGCCACCGACTCTCATGATGTACATAGTTACATGATGTATATATTATAAGCAGTATAATAAAGCCGGCATCCCTGATAATTCAGGGCCTCTGTCGTTTCACTTCCTCGAAGTTGATTCTTTATCATCATCTTACATATTCTCTTAAGAGGCTTGACGCCCAAATTACAGGGACCAAAGAGAGTTGTATGTACAGCACAGCTCAAACATAGATCCCTGGTGAAGCGTGATTCGTCAGAGTATCACTTGGGGGCTTCCTGTTCAAACATAGGTGTATTCACTAAAGAGAACATAGCTGTCGGTACCCTCTTGATCGGCGCAATGCCAAAATTTATGGTCACTTGGGGGCTTCCTGATCGTATTCGAATCATAGCTGTCGGTATCCTTTTGATTGGCTCAAACGCCACACTTGTCAGTGTGTCACTTGGGGGCTTCCTGTTCAAACATACGCGTATTCGACCAAAGAGAACATAGCATTACTACCCTCTTGACCAGGCTTGTCCAAACATAGGCGTATTCGACCAAAGAGGACATAACCTTTCCGGCTCATCCTACCTGTAGCCAGCTGCTTCAACTCCATCGGGTAATCCCGATTGACCCGTCAAACTCTTAAACGATCAATCTTACAGCGTATTCGACCAAGATCAGAGCTCGTTAAGGTTCAAATGGCGGCTTGTCACGCGAGAGCTCAGTTTACAGATAGTCAGGATAGATCCAGGCTTCATAAGCCGCCTTCCTTGAAACTTGGATAAATTGGCCCATGATGTATGTTGTTACTCTGGCCCTGCGTACTCCTGATAAGTCTTTGAGCAAGACCAGACTTTATCTAGGGTTCAAATGTCGATTGGGCACACTGTGAGTCAGGCTGACGGAACGCACGAACAATCCAGTGGCTCCGGCTAGTTTCATTGAAGAAGACACTTTGGCTTGGCAGCCCACAAAAGTCTCGAATTTCTTTTGATTTTTTATTTATATTGGAAGATTTCTTCTTTGACTTTTGATTTTTTACAAGTCGGGCCCAGCTGCCCTACTTATGGCTCATATTTGAAGTATCTTCCGGGTCTCTATAATCCGCCAGGATGGTAGACTCTAAGTCGCTAGAGTATCATAGTCTTATGTTTACAGTTACAGCTCTAAAATACCTCTAACTGTATGAAGCTGATAAGCCAACAGTGTAAGTATATATCACATGTATGGGATTTTATTTAAACAATTGTCAGACCGGCCCTGGTTATGGACTGTTTGTCCCCAGCGGCTTCAATTGGGTATCATGACCCGCCCGGCGGTAAGCCGCCATGGCATTTGTACTTTCTTTGTGTGTAGGATAATTATCATTCAGGTTTGCATAAATCAAAGGCTATCATACCCATAATGGCTTTCTAAAACTTACGGATTAGCAATATTAAGAAAAAAGCAGAAACGTGCACGATGGCACGACAGATTCAAGTTTTTACTACCTTATTACATGGCTCCATGAGCCGAATGGGATCAGGTTTTTCAAAGATCAAATATATCAGCCGTCGACGGTTCAATCTTCTTGGACTTGCAGGTTGGAGGCTTCTGGGTCATCCCTTTCCGGTTCTTCGTCTTCTTTCCAGTTCTTCGTCTTCTTTCGCAATCTCTCCAACAAATCAAGCGCCAATCGATGCCAGATAAAGCTTGAAATTCAACTTCTTCGTCTATAAGATCAGATGGCTCAACTTCAGGGGCAAAAGTGTGCTTACGGATTGGGGGGATTAAGTCCATCACTCTATAAGCCGGGGTTGGCATCTTTTGGTTTTCCTTGTTGTAAGCCGGATGGTATTTTGAAAGATCCGAGTCATTGGCAATCATCATCGCCATGGGGCATATCTCTTTCACGCAAATAGAGAAGTCCTTCTGATCAAATGGCGTACCATCTTCTTTCAAGCTTGGGTAACCAGTGGCTACCTCTGATGGGTCAAGCTCTGGTACCCATGCCTTGGCCCGGCTCAAAGCCGTCACAACACCGGCTCTTGCAGATGACCGTTTCATCTCGTCAAATCTTGCAGGCAGCACAGACGGTTTCTTCAACACATCTATAAACATAGTAGGCACTTGATTTGTTGGAGAGATTGCGGCCAGTGCACGTTGAGCTCCGGTGTACAGCTGTTCGACAAGTGTATAAACAGCTTTGAGCTTCACAAGCATGTCTTGATTAAGGTTGTTGCTCCTGGGACCTCTATATATTGACAGATTGGTTAATGGCGGGTTATATAATCGCAACAAGGATTCACTTTTTGATGACTAGCAAGGTGACTTACCAAAGATAGCAGAAACCATCTGAGATACATGGTGTTTTAAGCCGGTAAGCTCAATGGTCACATCTTGAAGCGCTTCCTCTGCTTTCTCAGCCCGCTGCGTTAAAGCAGTCCTTTCTTAAGCCCAAGTCTTTTTCTCTGCCTCAAAACTGGTCTTCAGCTTTTCCGACTCGGCCATGCTAAACTGGAACTTTGACTCAGCTTTCCGGGTCTCAGTTTCCTGATTCGCCAGCCGGGTCTTTGCGTCATTCAGTTGAGATTCCAATTCAGCAGTAGCAGCCTTTATGAAGTACAGAGTTATCAACATTTATATCAAGGTTACAAGAATATAAGTCCCAAGTCTTTTGCAAGCAACAACACTTGAAACTTGGGGGCTAATGTCTGTCAAAGAAATTTTTCAAAGGAAACGGCTCTTATAACTAAAGTCCCAAGCACTTTGCAAGCAAGACTACTTGGCACTTGGGGGCTAATGCATATCGCTTGTATCTTCTTCATCATGAGCCGGATGTGCTGTAAGCAGTCCCAACCGACTCATGGGGGCTATGCAGTTAAGCTCTCTTTTCTTACACAATGATAAATACGACCGGATCATTCATGCTGATTAAACCAGCCCTTGGGGACTACAGATGCAAAGTTAAACTGCTTAAACATCCGGTTTATTTTAAACCAGACTTGGAGGGAATCTATGACAGAAGCTTATGGATTCTTCTAAGTCTACAACCTATTCAATATTATCATAACCAGTAGACTTGGGGGCTGGCAGGAGGTACATAAATTATTTAAAAGCCGGAAGTCATACCTCATTTTTCTGGTGCATCTGTTTCACCATACCAATCTCAAGGTCGCGACTGGAATGAACTTGGTTAAGATAACCAGAGAATACTTCATTGACGGTCAGTTGAGAATAATCAGCAATGTCAAATTTCATTTTCTGCCTCTCAATGAACTCATCTTTCACGGAGTGCTTGGCTAAAGCGGTTGGATGTCCCGGTTCTTTGAAGCCGGTGCCAGTAATGATAACATCTTCACCATGTTCTTCTAGCGGTTTAAATGGATTGGATGACTCGGTGAACACAGGATTGGCATCCATGTGGTCATGGGAGAGGTCAGCAATCTCAGATGGAGCGTCAGTGGCAGGTTCGTCTGGCTGTTTTTCAGAGACTTCAGGTGCAGAGACTTGTTGCTCCGGCTCAGCAGCTTTATGTGCCTCAGTTGGCTTGGTCGCCTTCGCCTTTTTATTAGGATTTTCTTGTCCACTACATGGATTATGATTAAGTCAGAATAAGTATAAGAGTATAAAGATATACAGAATAAAAGGTAATTATTGTTACCCAGGAGCAATTTTAAAAGCTGGCAACTCGGTTTGTGATGAGTCGCCAGAGGAGGAACGGGCAATCTCCTGGTCAATTGAATCAACAGAGTTAAGTGGTAAGCAAATAAGACCCGCGGCGAGTGGAAAGAGTTTAAAGTTAAAAAGAATCTCGTTTCGACATTTTCGAGGAGCGGGAGTGTTTGGTAAGCCGGAGGACAACTCGTCACCTCCACTGGTCCGGGTCTGACATCGACTCTCGTGTTGTTGTTGCTTCAAAATAAAGTGAGGATCTAAATAAGCCAAGGGGTGTGAAAACCTTACTTTCTGGGTTACTTGCCGAAGTTTCTGTCTTGGCAAAGATTCTGAGCCAGAAGAAATAATAGTTGCATCTTCTTCAACTGCTTGGCTGGCTCCCGTGTCATCCTGATAATAGTCAGTTTCAATAAGATGATTGAAAAAAGAGCCAAGAGAGTCAAGGGCAACCTCTGACTCAGAGGTGTCATCCAATTTAAGCAGATCAGAGGCACTTGGTTTCTTCTTCTTCTTGATGGTCTTCTTGGCGTTTTCTTAGGTGCTTTTTTGGCAGCCCTGGCCTTTTTGGCAGCTTCATGATCATATTCTGTCTTCCAAAAGTCAGATTTAGCCTATAAAGGTCATCAAAAGTTGAGTTAATAAGGTATTGGAATAATGAGGTAAAAGTAAGAAAGTTTAGAGACTCACATCCGGTGGCGGGTTAAGCTTGCAGAAAGGAGCCAGGCCCACTTTAGTGCAATCTTCTGGATCTTCATTGAGAAGGGACTTAACCATTTCCTCTATTGCTGCGTCGGTTAATGGTGCAGAGCTGTGGCGCAGTGGATCCTTTACACCACCAGTATAAGTGCACATTAAGCCGGTGCGGCGACTCAAGGGTATGATCCGCCAAGAAACCCAACACCTGACTAAATCAACGCCAGTTAACCCGTTTCCTAGCGGATCTTTAACCTTCACAATGGTAGGAGCAATTTTCTTCCGTTCAGCGGCGATAAGTTTTTCAGGAAGATTGTGCTTTGGGTCTAGGCGCTCGACACAGTAACCCGGCAGTGGATTCTCATTAGCCGGGGAAGTATCTTTGCAATAAAACCACGTCGGGTTCCAATCCTTGGGGTGACTTGGCAAGCGGGCATAAGGGAAGATAGCATCTCTTCCGCGTTGAATCGAGATTCTGCCAAGTTCCAAGCTAGGCCCGTTCGTGAACTCAGTCTGGCGGTTCAAATAAAAATATTCTCTAAAGAGATCGACGATGGGCTCCTCTTGAAGGTAT
This sequence comes from Triticum urartu, assembly GCF_056163025.1. Lineage (NCBI taxonomy): Eukaryota > Viridiplantae > Streptophyta > Magnoliopsida > Poales > Poaceae > Triticum > Triticum urartu. The sequence continues at coordinate 537,965,630 of NC_141878.1, read as the reverse complement.
ACTTACTTCACAGAAGACTTGAAAGTTGCAGACATTTGACACGGAATTGGGTCCAATGTCTTGAGGATGGAGCTGGAAAATGTGCAGAATGTCCCGGAAGAATTTAGAGCCGGGTGGCGAGAAGCCCCAGTTCATGTGGTCAGTGAAAACGATGACTTCGCCATCCTTCGGCTAAGGTCTTTCTTCGCCCGGGTCAGGAGCACGGTAATGCATGACACTCTTTGCGGGCAGGTACCCGACTTTGATAAAATCTTTAAATGTGCCCTCAGTGACGACGGAGGGGACCCAATTGCATGTATAGACTGTCTTTGGCGTCATTTTGAAAGAAAGAAAGCCTAAAAGGAAGGAAAATTTTGCCGGTTCAAGTCAATTGGTGAAATCACAAGTTAAGCGGTTGCGGTATACATTCAGAATGATGGCTTAAGTGAGGACTAATGATATATGAGTAATTGTAAGCCGGACATGTAAGCCGCCATGACACGTACAGGTACTCAAAATCTGACAAAGAGCAAAAATTCTACTAAGTGTTGGACAAATAGGTTTCGCAGATTGAGGCTATAAGATCAGATCTGCAGCTATTCAGAAAAAGGAAATAAATTCTAAACCTAAGGTGGCGGCAGCATAAAAAAGGGGGTGCCCAGATGAGATCCGCTGCAATGAGGATATGCTCTAATATAAAAACGGGTGCTAAAACTGTTACCGCGCGAGATCTATGCTATTTTCAGATCAAAGCTATGTGATCTAGGACGAGGAAAGGGAAGAAACGGTGATGAACACCGACGAACAGAGAAACCCTAAAAGACAAATCTATGAAGAAGAAAAGGGAGGACTTACTGGTGCTAGCTGACAGCGGAGGAGTGCCGCGGTGTTTCTGGTCCATTTAGGGTGATGTAGTGGCCGGAGTTGATGAAGGGGACGAAGGTCGACGGCGGTGGAGCTCGTGCGGGCTGGTGCGTCGCAAGGAGGAAGAAGAAGGCGAGAAGGAAAAGGGGGAGAATGAGAGGTGAATCCGTGGTCGTGTTTATAGGGCTGGAAGGACAAACGGCAGGTGCGGGAATCGAGGAAACAAAGAAATGGATATGTGACGGTGCAGGCGCCTCGATTTTCGGAGGGTCGGTAAAGAAAGAGATTTATTAAGATTTGGGTTATGTGTAGTATTAATCAGAGGTGATGTCACAGCGGGTTACCACAGTCTCCGGAGATGACATCATGGCGGGTTACAACGTTTTACAAGATGAAGAAGGATTTTTTCTAAGTGTTGAAGATTGACATGAACAAGTTCAAATCAACCTGGGGCCTAATGTTGGGGATATGAGTATCAGATATGACCCGCCCAGGAGGGGCCGGGTCATCCTTATGGCGGTTCATCAGAATGAAGCCCAAGAGTATATTAAAGATGTCGGTTCATAGGCAGGCTTGTTAAAGGTCCAAACCCGAAGGTGGCTTAAGGCCCATAAGTGTGAACCGCCATGTATGTATAGACTTGTAATGAAAGGCATGTAAGATATGTCACCGAGCCGGACACGTTGTATGAGCCGGCCGGGACTCTGTAGGCCACAGGGCGTCAACCCATGTATATAAGGGGATGACCCGGCAGCGGCTTAGGGAAAGAAACAACAAGTCGAGAGCCAGGCAAGGCGTATTCGCTCCCTGGTCATCGAAACCCTAGCAATACCACCTCAAACTGGATTAGGCCGTTACCTTCACCGCAAGGGGCCGAACCAGTATAAACTCCTCGCGTCCTTTGTCCCGTTTAACCCATTTAAGCTAACCTCGTTGCAATGGCTCCGCAACTAAGTCCTTCCATGAGGACATCTGCCGTGACACTTCCACGACACCCACCATCCTCAGTAGCAATCATCACATGCTGAGATTTGCATTCTTTCGCATAATGACCTTTTCCCTTACAACGACGACAAATAATATCACTTGTGTGCCCTGTTGATGCCATCGAAGAAGAAGAGCTCTGTGCAGGCCCGACGGGTGTGCTCTTGGCAGATAGTGGTGGCTGTGCCTGCTTTCTTGTATCACGGCTGGAGGTGGCACCTGATGGAGGTGCTGGTGCAGTGGAAGTAGAGGATGCATGTGGTGTCCATGATGAATGTCGACCTGCAGAAAAGTTAGTTCGCGCCAATGCCTATCGATCCTGCACTTCACGTTCAGCTTTACAAGCAAGATGGAATAAACGAGTGATATTGTTATACTCCTTATACTCTAAAATGGTCTGAATCTCTCTATTTAATCCACCCATAAAACGTGCAAGCATAGCTTCATTCTCCTCAACAATACCACATCTAATCATGCCAGTTTGTAATTCCTGATAATATTCTTCTACATAATTTTTTCCTTGTCTTAAACGCTGCAATTTTTCTACTCCCTCTGTTCACTTTTATAAGACCTCGAAGACATTTCAGACAATGTACAAAAAAGCCCATTTTGAGTTGTCTAAAATGACTTACAAAAGTGAATGGAGGGAGTAGTAATTCATGTTGATAGTATGGTGGAACCCAACACTACAAAAAAATGCACTTCTGTGATGATACGTGTTTGTCACAGTAGGTCGCGTTTTTTGTCATGCATGTACATCCATGACGATTTTATGACAGAATCAAGATAGTCATACATGTGCTGTCGTAGAAGTGTTCCATGACATTACCAAAATTATCATCACGGAAGTGTCCCCTTCCATGACGATAAATCGCGCATCACAGAAGTGCTTTCATCAAGGGTGACCGACACGTGGCATCCACCGTACCGGAATGCCGTTAAGCTATCGGGTCAGATTTTGGATCCGATAACCCGTTAACAGCCCTGACCAATGGGAAATTTCCACGTGTAAAATTCTGATTGGCCGAAGGAAACACGTGTTGCCTCATCGTTGGGACATATGTCATCCACTCATTGGACAGGAGACGCCTATGATAGGTCGACACGTGGCACGGCCCAATAGTGGCCCATTCCCATGAAAAAGGCTAGCCCAGTAAAAATTAGCAGGCCGGCCCATATAAGGCCTACTTGTGTCAGGTCCATTTAAGCCCACGGCCCATACGAGATGTGCCAATTCGGCCCGTCAACGGCCCATTAAAGATTTGACACCATTGCAGCCCATCGTCAGTTCGATCCCGTTAACAGCCCGCTATATATTTGGGCTCAATATTGGCCCGATGAGATTTCGGCCTGTTAACAGCCCATTTAATTGATGGGCCAATTTTCAGGATGTACATCTTTTGGCCTTTTAGCGACCCATTTAAATGTTGGGCTAATTTCCGGCCCGGTGTGTCTTTCAGCCTGTTGATGGCCCATAAATCTGATGGGCCATTTGTAGTCGGACCTGAGTTTCGGCCTTTTAGCGGCCCATTTAAGTGTTGGGCCAATTTCTGGCCCGGTGTCACTTTTAGCCTGTTGACGGCCCATAAATCAGTTGGGCAATTTGTAGTCGGACCTGAGTTTTGGCCTTTTAGTGACCCATTTAAGTGTTGGGCCAATTCCCGGCCCTGTGTGCCTTTTGACCTGTTAACGGACCATAAATGAGTTGGGCCATTTGTAGTCGGACCTTAGTTTTGGCCTTTTAACGGCCCATGCCCTTCATGGTCCAATACCAGCCCGGCTTCTCTTTCGGCCTGCTAAAGGCCCACAACACAGTTGGGCCGTTTATAATACGACCTGACTTTCAGCCTCTTAGCGGCCCATGCTCTTCATGGTCCTGTACAAGCCCGCTGTTTCTTTCGGCCTGCTAAAGGCCTACAGTATAGTTGGGCCATATGTAGCCCAAACTTAGTAATGGCCTATTAACGACCCGGGAGGTAAGAGGGCCGGCCATTAACTTTCGGCCTAGTAATGGCCCATTAAATTAATGGGCCCACTAAAGTTCATTCATGTCTTTAGGCCAAATTAGATAATTTGAGCCCATTACGATGAGCAATTATGCACAGGACCAAAACCGATCAAGCAAAGGTACGGCATACAGGAATAACGTTGCACATCCAGCATATATTACAGGAAATTACATCCATTGGGCAATCAAAGATTGATGCCAGTGCAAATAAATGAGCAGAACCTAACCATCTACAACGTCACAATCTGCAACCTCAGCACAGATGACGCCCATAAGCATGTGGGCAAGTTCTTGCTGCTTTGCTACGCTGTCTCTGAAAACATTGATCAGTTGTTGTGTTGCACGACTCCGCACCTATGATTCATCCACCATTTCCATCATTGCTTCAACCATTAATTGGTTCACAAACATACATTTATTCCGTTGCATTCGAGACAGAGGATATTGAACAGATTCAGATGGTGATTTTGGTAGGCTTGTATTATTGATAGTGGAGAGTGTCTCGACCACTACATCATAACATAAATTAGGACGGGAACCAAACAGATTAATCATGAGTTATTGCCATATTACCTGGCCTAGATTTACTGGAAAGAAACAATGGGGTTGCCTTGCTGTTTTCAGAGTTTGTCTTCTTATCTTCAGCAACCTGCACAAAATTAACACACTAGCATTGCTATCATTGGCCAAGTCAGATAATAGGAAAGCAACATTGACACAACGAACATTTGGGCAACTAGCCTACACCAAATTAACACAATATGGCACAACTATCATCAGCCAGGTAAGGTAATACGAAAGCAACATTGACACAATGAATGAATGGGCAACCAGAGAAGCACTACAATTCAGTAATGTGCGTGATATGAGATAGTACATTCATGCAGCTCAGTATGCAAAACTGCCAGGCAGTTTTCCTTACAAAAATCAACATTGGTGCCTTTAACATTTTGCTACAGCTAATTTTAGATCAGATAAAGGTTAGATTCACGCTGATTAACAAAATACATGCTGATGTAAAAATATAGTGATATACAACAGGTACTTACATCAGCATTGGAGCACAGAGAATTCCGGCCACTGGAATCTGCTTATTATCAGTGGGAGTTGGATTTCTCTGTGCTGGAGCAGTATCTATGAAAAATGGAGTTCGTTTATTATCTCCTGGCGTTTGGATCTTTTGCAAAGACCTGGTTTGTAACCCTTCAGATTCTAACATAGCCGTCTTCCCCTTGCATGCCTTATATAGAAGAATGGTGATTCAGTTATAAAACATGCTACAGTGGAGATGGAATATGTACCGAAGAATAGAAAGGCATGACATATTGACATGTATTCCCTCCATCCGAAAATAAATGGATGGGTCTAGGCGTATTTTAGTTCTAGATACATCCAATTTTATCCATTTCTGCGATATTTAATCCGGACGGAGGGAGTATGATGTAAGAGCTAGGGATACGACAGGACAACACAGTAAAAAAACACTGAGAAACCCACTGCAGAACCAAAGTATTCAAACCCACTGATATGAGATAGTACACTCATGCAGCTCAGGATGCAAAACTACCAGGCAGTTTTCCTTGCAAAAATCAACATTGTGGCCTTTAATCATACATTTTGCTACAACTAAATTTAGATCAGATAAAGGTTGGATTCACGCCGATTAAAAAAATACATGCTGATGTAAAAATATAGTGATATACAACAGGTACTTACATCTACATTGGAGCACAGAGAATTCCTGCAAGAATCTTTCCTCATAAACGATACCATTGCAGAAATTCTTCTATCTGTTAAGCTTATTTTCTAAAAGAGAGAGGGTAAGAAACATGTAGAAAATATGATCAGCATGCTATAAAATTTCATGATGCAAGGATACGCACACGCTTCTTAGAATTGAGTTGACATATTTTTGCTAGATTGGAGCGGACTAGTTCTTTGGCCACTGGAATCTGCTTATTATCAGTAGGAGTTGGGTTTCTCTGTGCTGGAGCAATATCTATAAAAACTGGAGTTGGTTTATTATCTCCCGGCGTTTGGATCTTTTGCAAAGGCCTTGTTTGTAACCCTTCAGATTCTAACATAGTCGTCTTCCCCTTGCATGCCTTGTATAGAAGAATGGTGCTTTAATTATAAAACATGCGACAACAGAGAGATGGAATAGGTACTGAAGAATAGAAAGGCATGACATATTGACATGTATTCCCTCCATCCGGAAAAAATGGATGGGTCTTGGCGTATTTCAGTTCTAGATACATCCTTTTTTATCCATTTCGGCAACATGTAATCCGGACAGAGGGAGTATGGTGTAAGAGCTAGGGATACGACACGACAACACAACAAAAAAACACTAGTTGAATGTAAAACTGTATGCTAGTGGAATACGTATAGAAATAACTAAGGCAACATACACATGTATTCTTGGGAAAATAAGATGGCATTGCAACAGAGCGCTAGAACAACACTTCAATGTAAAAAAACATGGTATGGTAGACAGATGAAGTACATACTGATGAATAACAATGCATGCGGTGTGACCAGCTCACGCCGGCGTGACCCGGCCTATGCGGTGGACCCCCTCCTCCCCCCCACACACACTACGATGTGTGGTTCACAATCGAGCATGACGTGCACCGCCACGACGCCATCAAGCTAGACGCCGACTACGCACCCCCCATCCTATGCGGCGCCGGAGGAGGAAGAGAAGGAGGAGCCGACCTACTAGGCCGCACACAAGGTAGAGCTCCAGCGTGCCCCGAAGGAGTCCCAGCGTGAGGAGGACGCGCTGGCCCAGCATGAAGGAGGCGCTCCAGCTGTCGCGATGGCGAGATGCGATTATTTTTATCTCGGTCGTGTACGCAAACACAAGCGGTGAAGTGTTGTGGGTTTCGTGTTGCTTTGCCCGGAAGGCGAGGGATGCGCGGCTGCCGTGGAACGAGTCTTTAGAGCATCTCCAACAGCCGCGCAACGCGCCGCGCGTTAAAAGTCGGAATACAACGCCGGGTTAGCCAGCTTTTGCCCGCAGCGGTGCGCTGGCTCCAGCGGTCAACGCAAATTAAAGCGCGCGCGAGCCGCTCCAGCAGACGCGCTATATTTCATCTGTTTTTTCTTACTACGATTCCGACTCGGACTCTGTCTGCTTCTATGATAGCCTACTTCTACGATCCAAAATAAAACGAAAAACATGTACTACTCGTCTGATTCGGACTCTATCTTGGTGATGTCCTCGTCCGACGTGTGTGCATAGGCGTCAAGGAACCGCTCGTCGCCGGAGTCCCAGGAGGACGCATCTTTTAGCGCGATGTTGTATTTAGCCACCGCCCTCTGCGTTCGCTTGTCCTCGCGATAGGCGGCTCGCTCCTCCCTCCTCTTCGCCCTCCTCTGGTTGAAGAACTGTTCCTTGTTGGTATCTTCCGGGAAGCGATGGCTCCACAACGTCATGACTTGCTCGTCCATCTCAGCCAGCCTGAGACGACGCTCCCGCCTCCGGTGCTTGCGACGATCCTCGTCAATGAGAATTCGCGGGAAAGGCGCCAACTCCTGTGCCCGCTCCTGCCTCGCCACGTCGGCGAAGTTCATGTCTCGACGGGACCGCAGGAGGCGCCACGCCGCAGCGTTGTATGCGCGGGCGCCCTCTTGGGCGGTGTCGAAGGTTCTGAGGCGGAGGCGCATGCCGCCGCCCGACCGAATCTCAGTGGAGTAGGTACCGGACGGACGCATGCTGACGCCACGGTAGCCCGAAGCTCCCAGGCGTCGAGGCGGCATGGTGGCGCGGTGGTGGCCTGTCGGCGGCAAAGGGCGGCATAGGGCGATAGAGAGATGAAGAGAGCGGCAGAGGGCGCTGCAATTTATAGGCGCGCCGGATGCAGCGCGCCAAATGTAGCGTGCGAGATGTCGCCTTTTCCCGCGCGCGCAATCGTTACCCGCGCATGTTGGTTTTCCGCTACCGCTGGAGCACACGAAAACATCCCACGCGCTAAAAAGCCAATTTATCACACGCGCGCGTCTTTTGACGCGGCTGTTGGAGGTGCTCTTAGCTTCACGTTTTCACTCTCGGCCATTTTTGGGTCGGTATCTTGATCTTGATGTGGCGTCCTCGTGTCAACATCCTTGCGTCGAGGACCGGCTTGACTTGGGAGACATGTGTCGTGTGCCAGGGCTGCTAAGCGTACCTTTTTGTGGAGGTGGCTGCTAAGCGAGTGTATTTGGACAGCTTGGTTAATTAAGCAGTGTGCCATTTAGAGAAAAATGGATGAGAGGGTGGCGTGGTCATGTGATTCTCTGGCCACATAGATGGATAATGAATTATCCAACGTTCAAGAAAACGTTTTTAGGCGCCGCTTAAGCACGTTTTACCGCTAAGCGACAGCTAAACGCTTCGCTTCTGCCCTAGGCAGAAGTTTTAACGTTAAGCGAAAAAAGCGGGATTTAGCGGCCGCTTTAGCGCTGAGCGCTGTCTAAGCGGTCGCTGAGCACGCTTAAGCGTTCAAAAAGCAAGGAATGGGTCGCGGGTTGGAGGTAAAAGGTGGGTATAAAGGACTGGCTCAATATTGACATGTTCGGTTAGGGTTTACTGGGTTAGAAGGGGAGTGGGGAGAAGAGAGCTTCAGTCCAGATGCTTCTGTTCTGCATCCAACTCAGCTCCATGCATTTTTCCTCCTCGTCCCTAGACTGGATCTGAACTACTGCTTGGGCTGGGATGGGGCTGCTGTTTGGCTGCTGCTGCTGTTTGGTTGCTGCTGCTGTTGTTTGGTTGCTGCTGCTGCTGCTTGCCTGCAGCTGCCATTTATCTTATATGCTTTAAGCCAATATTATGCATTTATGCTTGCTGTGTGAACCACTGAACCTTATCTTTATGTGTTATTTGGCTATTTGTTCTGGTGTGTGAACCACTGAACCTCAACCTTATATGCCCTTCCGTCCTAAAATTCTTGTCTTAGATTTGTCTAAATATGAATGTATCTAATTACGTTTTAGTGTTAGATATATCCGTATCTAGACAAATCTAAGACAAGAATTTTGAGACGGAGGGAGTATTTTAGATTTTTGGTTATCTATGTACTATATTTCCTGTTTTCTTGTGCATATTATTCAAAAACAACCAAATTCTGGCCAATTAAAAAAACGCTTAATCTCGGTTAAGCTGCGCTTAAGCGGCCATTGCTCTAAGCTATGGCCTTCCGCTCCATTTACGCTTACCGCTTTCTTGAACATTGGACTTATCTACCTCATCGAATCGATCTACACTTTTCCAAGCAATATCGTCACTCAACCCTATGAGCTTCTCTAAAAGACTGAGCCGACATATAATTTTAAAAGGATTTGAACTTGGTGGACTGGGATACCATAGTCCCTCTAACCATTCAACCACATGTTGAATTGCCCCATGGTCCTTCAAGTCTTATACTCAATATATACTCGCCCTCGAGGCTCAGTAATACATCCATCATATTCCGCACCAAATCTCCTCTCTCCCTTCTAACATGGTATCAGCGTAATCTATCCAAACCCTAGCCGCCGCCTGCCGCTTCCGCTCCACGCCGCCCCCGGGGCGGTCGGTCTCTATGATCGTCGTCGGGGGCTGCGCGACCCGTACCTAGGGTTCGTCCACCGTTCTCGTTGACCGGCTGCCCTAGAGAGTCCTTTTCCCGATCCATTGATCAGAGTTTTTCTCTCTCTCTCGTCGGTCATCTTAATCGGCGGTTCTTTTTTGGTTTTCCGATCTCAAATCGGCTTGCGTCACCCGCCGCCGTTCGTCGTCTACAATGTGTGTCGACATCTTCATCAGCCATCAAGATCGACCGCATCAACACGTCCGAGTATTCACGTTGGGCGTTGCATCAGGTGCGGGCGTGCGGCCGCCGCTTGCACCGTCCGCAGGCCCGTTGATCCGCGCCGCGAGGCATGGGTTACTTGGCCGAGTGGTTTGATCTAGAGGCGCACTCACGTGGCCCATGGCACTTGATCATCTTGTGCGTGTCTGGCTGTTCGCGCGTTGTTGCACCTCATGGAGTGCTATGCTTGTATGCATGCACACGTCCGGTGCAGTTTTCCAGCGCACTGCGTGATGCTTGTGCCACGTCCTGCCCGTGGCTTGTTGATCTCGTCCGCCGCGTCTCCGGTCTGATCAGCCGTCTGCGTGTCGGTTCGTAGGTCCTGTGAAGATCGTCTTCGACTATATTGTGTCCTTCACCAATCGAGCAACGGGCTGTCACTGTGTCGTCCCATCGGACCGCACTATCGCCGCCCCGTGGTTCTTCTTCCGGCTACATCGACCCGCGTTATCGTTGCATCGTCCCTTCGGCCCGTAGTGCCGCGGCCCGCGGTCCCTCACCACTCCGAGAACGTCCGCTCCAGGCCGTCTCGTGGCTGCACCGATCCTCGCGCCGCCGCCGCGTCGCCTCGTCGGGAGGTAGCGAGCGTGGCACACGGTCTACGCCGCCGCCCTAAGTCGTTCCCGCAGTGGCACCGACCCGGGTTCCGTTGCTGCGCCGCCCCTTCAGGACATCGCGTCACGGCCCGCGGTCCCCGCCGCCGCCCCGAGGTCTTCCCGCCGTCGCCCCGACCCGCCTACCGCCGTTGCGTTGCCCCTTCGGGCCGTAGCGCCGCGGCCCGCGGTCCACTTTGCCGTCCCCGTGCGTCGACTTGCCGTGGTATGCGCCGCGCCGTCCCCCTTGGCGCGGGCACGCTACCATCCGCGCCGGTCTTCATCACGCGGTCAGGGTTATTCGTCTACTTCGAGCACCGCCGCCGCACTCCTAACCTAGCCGCCGCCGCCGTCAGGCCGCCGTTGCCGCTCTTCTTTGGCCGCCGCCGTCGCTACCTTCGTAGCCGCCGCTGCCGCCGGTCCACCCCCTTCGTCTTCGTCCAAACACCAGCCCGTCGCCAGCGTCGCCGTCATCTACCCCGACCACTTCGTCTACTCCGACTACCGTTGGTGACATCGGCGTCGCATCGATGGGGACCCAACTGGCCAACCAACACTCCCATGTGTCGTATTGATCCGCGTTAAGACGCGAGCACAGCGGCACTGACTGGCGCTGGCAAGATAAGCTGCAGCGCCAGCTAGGGTTTTCCACCACGCGGCTTGCAAGCCAAGCAAACGTCCGTCGCGCCGACACTCGGACATCCCGATTGCTTGACTTCTAGTAAGGCCAACTCCAATGCACAGCCCCATTTAGCCCGATCCAGTTTGCTTGGGGCGAAACGGACATAATTCATGGCCTAATGCGCGACCGCAGTCGCAAAAATCAAATTTGTCCGGCTCGACCCAAATAGGGAGCAAATTTGGGTCGAATTTGCATCCACGAATAGTGATGCACACGCGCGCATCGTCTCCTTATCTGCTCTGGGCTCACCTGTCGGTCGTCTAACTGTTCCCATTGGCCCCATTTAATCCGCATGCCCGCAAGTCAATAGCCCAACCGCCCCTGCCCGTCCTTTCTAATGCAGAACCCGTGGACCGGCCAGTCCACTTCCACGCACTTTCACTTCCATCTCTACCTCCTCGAGCCCGGGCACCCCAAACCCTAGCTCCGGCCGCCGCTGCCGCCCTCACTACCGTCGGCCGCCTCCCGCCATGGGAATGTAGAAGTGGATCCCCAACAAGAAGGGGAAGCACGACTACGAGGCGAGTTCATCGTCCAAGTCATCGGGGAGCACCGTCGTCAACTGCCTCTCGTCGCTGCCTTCTCTCTCTCCCCTCCTGCCGTCATGTCAAGGAACCACTCGTACGTTAAGGTGGTATCTTCCGGCGGTACTGGGAGACGGCAACCCCACTCCCTTCGCCTGATGCTCACCTCCCCAATGGGTGGCATCTAAGGCCGGATCGGGTGCCACTGTCAGCCATCCCGGCGAGCGGCCGCGCCTACCTCTTGGTCATCAGCCCCCGGCGGGCACATATCCCGTGTCACCTCCTCGCAGACCGCAGGTACGACGCCGACACCCCCTTCCGGGACACGTGGTTCCTGGACGAGCACAACATGCGTCAGTAAACTATATTTGTCGGTCTTCCTCATAGCCCGCCCCGTAATGCACATTCTACCAATGCGGTCCGTGCGTGCACTCCCAGTCCGCCCCGGTCGTGCGTGGATGCACAGGCTTACGCCGGCGCTCTCCTCTCGCCGTCCCTGCCGCCACCACCACCCACCATGAACGCCGAAAAAGAGGAGGAGCTGGTGAGGAGGGTGATGGAGAACTCCTAGAGAGAGTACACGCGCATGGAACGGGAGCAATGGGACAGCTTGGAGGACGATTGCAAACGGACACAAGCATCCGTTTTGCTGACACAAACAGACAGAAACCGACCGCAAACGGACGTCCGTTTGCGGTGGTGTGTTGGAGTTGGCCTGAGGAATTGGTGCCTCAAACCGGAACGTGGCGTTTGTGTTCGGTGCTTGCCACCGCCACCGGCGGATACCATTGATCTTTATGGCGGTGATCCTTCCTCGTGTCATGTGTGAAGTGTGAAGCAGCTGATGAACATCACCAAGAAACTGACATGACCCTCAACGCGTCACTCCAATCAGAAAAAGAATCAAAAGAATGGGTGGGCTAAGCGTTGGAGCAACTAACGGAGGAGTATTTCTTCCGGAGCCCTGTTAGGGTCATCTTGTGTGAGCTGAGAGCGCGCCCGCCACATGTCGCGCTTTGGGTGGTTTCTCGATTTTTGTTTTCCTAGTTTTCGTTGACGTTTTTGGCTTTTTAGAAGATTTTTATGGTATTTTTGGGCATTTCGGGTTTTCCCGGTTTTTCTTAGGTTTTTGATAAAAAAATTGTGTCTTCTTTTTCTTTTTCTTCCGCAAGAGGCACAGTCCATCCTCTCAGAACAAAAAAATGTATCTTTTTTGCTTCTGCAAGAGGCTCCGTCGTGCCTCTTGAAAAGGAATAAAACGTGTTTTCTTTTTGCTTCCGCGACACGCATGGTCGTGACTCTCGGAAACAAAAAAAACATGTTTTTTTTTCTTTTTCTCGAGAGGCACGAATTTGCTTCACAAGAGGCACAGTTTGTTCCTCTCGGAAACAAGAAAAACACACCTTTTTTTCCTTCTGTGAAAGACATGGATTTGCTTCTTGTGGAGGCACGGATTTGCTTCCGCAAGAGGCACAATCGTGCCTCCTTCCGAAAGGAAAAAAAAGTGCTCCGGTATGGTTTTTTCGTTCGGTTTTTTCATAACAAAAAAGTTTGTCAAAATCTATCAGCATGCAATCTAGTTTTGAAGATCTTGATGCAAGAAATCCAATAGTGAAAATGGTTCGAGACTGGACGCATAGTTTAAAAGATAAAACGTTTTGAATAAACAGATCTACGAAAAAAAACTATCAGGTTGCGGCAAGTGGTGCACTGCATTAATTAAGGGGTATTATTTGCAAAGGTCACTTCCCGTGTCCCCAGTTTGGCGCCACTTGTCGTAACCTGGGGAAGTGAGAAGTGACATTTGCAAAAAGTGCTCCTTAAGTAGTGATTTAATAAGATGAAGTTAGAAAAGTAGTTTGATGGCTCATGTGTATGGTTGTAGGGTCATCTTCAGTAAACTAGAGGATACCCCGCGCGTTGCCGCGGGAATTGGCTGATGTAAATTTAGGTTTATAACATAAGAACAAAATTAAAAATATATTTGAATTCCTATATTTGATTTGTATAGTTGTACCAATATTTATTGAGTATAAGTACAATGATCAAATGAAAAATATTTTGCCATGGATGGTTCAATGTTGCTGCCTTACTGACCCTAAATTTATTGCCTTGCCAAAGATTTCTTTGATCTAGAGGACGAACAAAGGGGTGATACGAAAAAACTTGACGCAAGATGGAACTATCTTTTTAGACTCAACGAGTCACTTATTTTAGAACATAGGGAGTAGTATCTCCACTACTATTAAACAATCAAACAAGAACTTTCTTACGTGCACCCCGTAAAACGTACACGGATTCATTATGACCGCATGATTAAGCTCACTAAACTTAATCTAACGGCTAGCCTTAATCTAATCCATTCTCTGTGTGCACTTAACAATTTACATCGACTGACCGTGCTTCACCATATAAAACTCCACGTCCGATCAATTAGGAAACTATAATAATGATCGCGTCTTCTTAAGAAACTAATCATGATCCCGTTTTCTTAGGAAACTAATCACGATCATGTTTTATTAGGAAACTAATCATGATCGTGTTTTATTAGGAAACTGATCATGATCACATTTTATTAGGAAACTAATCAGGTATTTGCACACATTGACACATCCACAGGGCCGTCTTCAGGAATTTGAAGCCCCGATGCGAAAAATATATATATGCTAAATTTGGGGCCTCAGTGCGGAAAAACGATATGCCACGGTTTGGCTATCAATTTGTGTAATGTGCACTCCTCGTCACATAATATCACCCAAGAATTGATCACTGTGCTGACCAACCGATCGCATGGCGTGAATTGGATCGTGCGGAGTACTCCATGTTACACACTTGCGCTATTCTCCTCTCCATCTCCATTATTACTATTAAACAATCAAACAAGAACTTTCTTACGTGCACCCCATAAAACGTACACGGATTCATTATGACCGCATGATTAAGCTCACTAAACTTAATCTAACGGCTAGCCTTAACCTAATCCATGCTTTGTGTGCACTTAACAATTTACATCGACTGACCGTGCTTCATCATATGAAACTCCACGTCCGATCAATTAGGAAACTATAATCATGATCGCGTCTTCTTAGGAAACTAATCACGATCATGTTTTATTAGGAAACTAATCATGATCACGTTTTATTAGGAAACTGATCATGATCACATTTTATTAGGAAACTAATCAGGTATTTGCACACATTGACACATCCACAGGGCCGTCTCCGGGAATTTGGGGCCCCGATGCGAAAAATATATATGCTAAATTTGGGGCCTCAGTGCAGAAAAACGATATGCCACGGTTTGGCTATCAATTTGTGTAATGTGCACTCCTCGTCACATATATCACCCAAGAATTGATCACTGTGCTGACCAACCGATCGCATGGCGTGAATCGGATCGTGCGGAGTACTCCATGTTACACACTTGCACTATATGATCATCAAATGTAAATAGGGTCTTCAAGATGAATAGATCAAAAGTTTTATCACAAAAAATATATAAATAGGGTCTTATTATTTAAAACAAGTCCCTTTGATATTTATTTCTCATTATTATGTGTGTATTTATTTTTAGGGAATTCTAAAATATTAAGCCTTTTTTTATTCCCAGCTCTTTGATTCCCTTCGAAAGATTGTTTCCACTCAAACTCTAAGCTAAAAAAATTGGCCCCGCGAATGGAGCGTTCACCAACGTGATTTCCTTTCCTCCCTAATCATCATGCATGCAATTACGGCGCTAGAAGATCCGGAAATAAATGGTACATGCAGTAGAGAGTTATATGTGGGGGAAAATAGAGGAAAGGAATCAGACGCATGCAGGGGAGATAATCAAGGTAAGAAATCCCATGCATGCAGGGGTGCGTAGAGAAGGAAAGAAATCGTTGGCTAACGAGATCATTCGTGACATGCTATATAATTAGCACCAGATTAATGATTTTGGGGCCCCATTTGCTTAGGGGGCCCTGTGCGGTCGCCCACCTCGGCCACCCTCATCGACGGCCCTGCACATCCATCACCTCGACCTCCTGGATCACGATCCTATCTCTCCCAAGAAAAACCACCACAACTGGCCTCCACTCGGCATGGCGACAAGGAGTCGAGGACCAACAACTCCTTCTCAGGGGACGCCGCCGGAGTGCTGGTAATTCGTGAACCGCCGAGGGTGTCGCACCGATCGCCCCTTCTCAGGGGATGATGCCGGAGTGCCGGTAATTTATGTTGCTTGTAAGACAACTGACCAGCCAGCATTTATGGTCTCTTGTGAACTTACACGGCGTGCCTGTGCTGACTTGTATACTTCAAAATAAGGTTTCTATGCATTACTAACCAGAGTGTGCTATCTTTATATCTTTGGTGTTTCTTAGCAGATGTCGTTTACATGTGTCATCAACACATTATTTGTTTTTTTCCTTAATTTGTAACACTTGTACTGCTGGAGTTGGTTTATTTTAAGTTGTTACATTTGGAACTCCTTTCACTTCATAAAGGGGCTGGATGGTCTAAATTGCAAGCTGTGATTTTTTTTCTTCTCACATGAACCATCTATAAATAAATATATATTTTTACTATTCTTCTATGTATAAATACTTTAAGGTCCTTTCGCTGTTCATTCGGTTAATGGTTAGGAACTAATGACCACCAAATTATTTTTATTGTTTGATAGTATTACACATAGGTGGGTGTAAAGAAAAAACTATCAAAATTGGTCATGACTTGCATTTTTTTTCTAGAACTGGTGCTTCTCCATATGTCCCCATTGTGTTCCGGGATGTTATTTTGTACTATTGTTTTCCTGTGTCTACCTTGTACTTATTCAGCGCATTGTTCTTTTTGCATTTTGGTATGAAAGTTTGTTGGCTTGGAGGAGGATGAACACAGATGAAAGAGGGGAAACATTGTAGAATTGTGTATGTTACTTGCCAAGTTTAGCTTTGGATTTTTAGTGCTTTGACACTTCGTGCAGAATGAACTAAACATTTACATGTCAAGAGCATCTTGATGCATATAAAGAGTAAACGGAGGCATGCAATTACGAGCTGTATGGGTTGATTTATATTCTCCAGTTTATGTATGTTTGTGACTTTGTGGGTACCAGATATGAACATTCATCGTTTCATGTGTTGTCAAGCTTTCCTATACGCCACAAGACGCAAAGCAACCTTTTATCTACCACATGTTGGCATCTATTTGAAATACAACCAATAATTATACGTGCGTTGCACGTGCACACTTACTAGAGGATACCCCGCGCGTTGCCGCGGGAATTGGCTGATGTAAATTTAGGTTTATAACATAAGAACAAAATTGAAAATATATTTGAATTCCTATATTTGATTTGTATAGTCGTACCAATATTTATTGAGTATAAGTACAATGATCAAATGAAAAATATTTTGCCATGGATGGTTCAATGTTGCTGCCTTACTGACCCTAAATTTATTGCCTTGCCAAAGATTTCTCTGATCTAGAGGACGAACAAAGGGGTGATGCGAAAAAACTTGACGTAAGATGGAACTATCTTTTTAGACTCAACGAGTCACTTATTTTAGAACATAGGGAGTAGTATATAAGTATAAGCATAGAACACTGTCCGAGGGAGAGAAATACTGGAGCTCATTTGTTAGCTGCCCATGTAGAAGGATCCCAGACTTGTGTCTGGACGGGAGATCCTCCGGCTTTCATTGTACCTAGACTAGTGGACGATGTAACTATGTTCAAAAGTTCATAAAGTCAACATGATGGCTTTCAATAAAAAGTATAAGGATAGATTAGAGAAATCAGTAGAAGGAATCGGTAACCTTTTGGCTCAAAAAAAGTGTTTATCGGTTTTTGACAGATATATAAAAGTTCATGAACTCAAATAATATTCAAGATTTTGAAAATTCCATGGAGTTTTATAAAAAATATGAATTAATATGAAATGTTTGTGAATTTTGAAATATTCACAATCCGCAAAAAAATGTCAACAATATTTTGGAATCAAGAATGTACAAACTATTGCTATTTTGGAAATAAAAAACAAAATTTTGAAAAATGTTCATTTAAAATCCAGAAAGAACTTAAAAGAAAAACAAAATCGGAAAGAGAACCTACCGATAACCACTAAAAACCTTTCCTGAAAAAAAAAGATAGCCACAAAAAACCGGATGAAGAAATAAAACCAGGGAAAAGCGGGGTTTTTTAGGCGGGAAAACACCGAAATAATAAAAGAAAGAAAGAAAGAAAAAGAAAACTAGGATGGAAAACCGTGAATCAAAAACCAGAATAGCAAATCGGCTGGAGCTTAGCCCATGATGCGTGATTTCTACGAATTGCACGCTCCTTCAGTACGAGCGGAGAATAGGGAATTTCTCACCACGCATCATGGGTGAACTTTGTTCGAAACTAATTTTAAAAGAAGGACATCCCCTCTTGGCCATATCTCATATATAGATTCAAGATTCAGGTGCATGTTGAAGGACTAGTACGACTTGAAGAATGTTGGTCGATGGGAACGAGGCGAAGCAGACCATGGTGCCGCATGTCATGCTCAGCATCTCACTACCACTGTAACTAGATGAAGTCCCGCGGGTTGATGTGAAAATTTTATTAAAGAAATGCATAAATAGTTGCAAAAATTAACTAAATCTAATGAAAAGAAAATATAAGCTTTAAAATCCATAAAAAATGAAATGTCTAAAGAAAACTTTTGAATTATAGTTCAAAATGTCATTTCAGACAAAAATATAAAGGATGACTAACATCCATGTATGATGTGTCATTGTTACATGAGTAGAGTAAAGCAAAAATAATTATATTTATAAATTAAATGCATGGCTGGTTTACGTGACGGACTTAAATGCAGGGCTTAGTGGGAACGCTACAGTGGATTGTATGCTCTCTTTTTTTTGGCAAGGACTGGATGTGTGCATGTTGAAAGAAGACTTAGACCTCTCCCAATGCATTGGTGCTAAAGTGGGGTGCTAAGTGCATTAAAATGCTTAGCAACTAATGTCCCCAATGCATTGGTGCTTAGGTTTTGTAGCTAAGCCTCTTCTATTTAGGCTGGTCACAATGAGGAGGAACTTATGAGTACACACACTCCAATACAACTTTGCTTATGTGTCACATATTTAATGAAGAGAGAGGTGCTTGTGGTAACTAGCTAAGTTACCGAAACATCACACACTCCAAGAAACAATGAGTCTATAACCTAATAAATACATTATTGCATGACACTACATAGATATTCCTACCCACTGTGGAGGTAGTAACATAGTCTAGGGAAGTGCGTAAGTTACTAGACTATGTTCTTGCCCATTGTGACCAGCCTTAATTGTTTAGCAATAAAACTCCTTCATGTATTGGTTGGTAGTCTTTTTGCCTAGGTCCACGTGCTTAGCATTGGTTTTATTGGGGTCATCATAATGCTCTCTCTCCTCTTTAAATACTTTGCCACATCATATTTCTGCCTATGTGGCACCCTTAGCACCTGTACACCGTGAAGCACTAGGAAGGGCCTTAAATGTATGGTTTGCTGGAGACGTCGAGATAGACTATATACATGTTAAGAGAACTGGGATGAACTATTTAAGAATGTAGGATGAAGGAGAAGGATGTCGTAGGGTTGTGCAATTGGATCTACTGTAGCTCGTACGTGGGCGCCATGTCAAGAAAATGGATTAATTTTACAATTTTACCCCTCTGCTTAATTGAATTGACAAGAATACAACCTTTTCAGTGAAAATTGGCGAAAAAAATACCTTGGCAAAATCAGAACTAAACGACATGTGTCATTTAGCCATCACCCGTGGCGGAACGTAAGTACGTCTCCCGTCACCGAGGGTGGGTAGTACTTTTGGCCATAGGCGATACGTGTGTCGCCTAGCTGCGCTTCTGCTAGGGCATTTTTCCCAATATCACCGAGAGAGGTGCATTCTTTTCAGTTTCATTGGGTATAAATGTCGAAAAAAGTCAAGAAAGAAAAAGTCTCTAGTTGGATTGTCATACGCAGTGCTGTACATCACGGTAGATGGGCTAGCCTTGTGCAAATTGGAACTTTAAAAACAAAAATCTGGTGCAATATGGGCATTTAGTACAAATTATCACATTTATACAAATGTCTTAGAGCAATTTCAACGGGGCGACCCAAACAGACGCACGCTTTGTCCGCTTTTTATCCGTTTGGGTCACCCAGGCGGATATGTGCGTCCGCATTTTAAAATGGGTCGGTTTGACCGCCCAACAGGGAGGCCAACCCAAATGTGCCGGCGTGGAAAAAATAAGTTGCACGAAATAAATATAATTAAACATAAAGTGGCCGATCAAACGCCGGCCAAAGTCCACCTAAATCTAATAGACATTAAATAAAATATTAAAAAAGTTTGCGCCCGCCTGCTGCTGCCCCACACGCTGCCCTAGGCGTCGTCGGCCTTGCCCTTGCCCTTGCGTCGACGCCGCCGTCGTCGGTGAGGTCGATGAAGACCGGAGCATGGCCATCTCACTCGAACGACGTCTGGTACGCTACCAGGGCAGCCTCCTCCGACGTCTGTTGGGGTGGCGGCATTGCGGCCAGCCGCGCGCGCTCCTCCTCCTCCTCCTCCTCGAGCCGGAACGCCTGATAGAGGCAAAGGTGTCCCGTCTTTCGATGAGATGCTGGCTATCGTTTTGGAGGAAGTCGACTTTGACGATCCGACTACGAACGTGCGAAGACGTCGCGCCTTAGCAATCGCTAAACCAACTTCGAGAGGTTACTGACCACGCCGGAGCACGATCAACCTGACCACGAAGGTATGTTTCCTGCAGGCAAACGAAGAACAAGCAAGAAATTAAGATTGCAATCTGGATGTTGCGAATATAAGAGAAAAGCTTTATTGATCAAAGTGGGGTTCTGTGACGCCTTTGTCTGGTCGTTGAACACAAACAAAATACGCGAAGTTGCAGCTATGGCGAACTTTAATCTAAACAAAACTCAGTCTAAACGATGCCCTAAATGTTGTATATATGGAGGAAGAGGGGGGAATTTCGTGGCCCTTGGAGGAGGGGTCCGAAACCAACCCTAACTCTTGTTTCCCCACACATATGGACTCTAAAAACAACCTATATTCAAGTATTTCGAAAATACATGGGCCTGGCCCAAAAATAAGGTGACGCAACACCTAGAATAGCCTCTGGACGAAAATTATGAAGTGTCGTCTTGTATATTTCGTCCAAGACTTCATGCACTCATTATGGTGGCTTCAAAGTCCTGAAATCATCACTTGAAACTCTGTTCTTGTCTCCCTTGTGCATGCCATCAACTCCATGCTTGTTCTTGCTTCAATGTTCATCCTTCTCCAAGCTAGGCCCTTCATTTGTAAGCAAAACAAATGTATCCAATTTAGGCAGCATCATATTCTCATGAACATTAGAATCATTACCAAGAAACGAAAGTACATGGTAATTTAATTGGCGTGCGCGAGCTCTAGTAATCGGTCCAGTATGTATAGTAGCAAGGGCTATGGGTGTAACAATGGTATTGATGTCCTCATCATCCTCCCCTTCTTGAAATGAAGTCGTCCTCGACGGAAGCTATCTTCCTCATCCTAATAAGGCTTCAAATCTGCAATGTTAAAAGTGGGACTAACCCAAAAATCTGCAGGCAGCTCAAGTTTACATGCATTATCATTTATTTTCTCTAACACCTTAAAAGGACCATCGACACATGGCATTAGCTTTGATTTGCACATATCAAAAAATCTATCATTACGCAAATATAACCAAACAAGATCTCCAGGTGCAAACACAACATGTTTTCTACCCTTATCTCCAGCAAGTTTATATTTAGCATTCGTACGCTCAATGTTTTCCTTAGTTAACTCATGAATTTTTAAAATCAATCTAGCACATTGTTTAGCATCAAAATTAACCTTCTCCGAAGATGGAAGAGGCAAAAAATCAATAGGTGCACGGGGTAGGATATCATACACAATTTCAAAAGGGCACATCTTAGTAGTAGAATGCAATGAACGATTATAAGCAAATTCAATATGAGGCAAACAATCTTTCCACATTTTCTTATTATTCTTCAAAACCGCCCTAAGCATAGTAGACAATGTTCTATTGACTACTTCAGTTTGAGCATCAGTTTGGGGGTGACAAGTAGTACTAAAAAGCAGTTTAGTCCTCAACTTAGCCCATAAACATCTTCAAAAGTGGCTAAGAAATTTAGTATCACGATCTGAAACAATAGTATTTGGCACGCCATGCAAGCGAATAATTTCACGAAAGAACAAATCAACAACATTAACAACATCATCGCTTTTATGACATGGTATAAAGTGTGCCATTTTCGAGAACCTATCCACGACAACAAATATGCTATCCCTCCCCTTCTTTGTTCAAGGTAAACCTAAAACAAAGTTCATAGATATATCCTCCCAAGGAACACTAGGTACAGGCAAAGGCATATATAAACCATGAGGATTGAGTCGTGACTTAGCTTTTTGACATGTAGTGCAGCGAGCAACAAAACACCCAACATCTCGTCTCATCTTTGGCCAAAAGAAATGTGTAACAAGTATATCCTCCATTTTCTTCACGCCAAAGTGTCCCATTAGTACTCCTCCATGCGCCTCCTGCAACAACAAAAGGCGAACGGAGCTAGCTAAAATGCATAGCTTGTTAGCACGAAACACAAATCAATCGTTAACGACGAACTTGTTCCATGTTCTACCTTCTTTACAATTCTTGAGCACTGCGTTGGTTTTCCCTTGAAGAGGAAAGGGTGATGCAGCAAAGTAGCGTAAGTATTTCTCTTAGTTTTTGAGAACCAAGGTATCAATCCAGTAGGAGATCACGCTCAAGTCCCACACACCTACACAAACAAATAAGAACCTCACAACCAACGCGATAAAGGGGTTATCAAGCCCTTCACGATCACTTACGAGAGTGAGATCTGATAGATATGATAAGATAATATTTTGATATTTTTATGATAAAGATGCAAGGTAAAATAGAAGGCAAAAGAAATAACTAAGTATTGGAAGATTAATATGATGGAAGATAGACCCGGGGGCCATAGGTTTCACTAGTGGCTTCTCTCAAGAGCATAAGTATTACGGTGGGTAAATGAATTACTGTCGAGCAATTGATAGAATTGAGCATAGTTATGAGAATATCTAGGTATGATCATGTATATAGGCATCACATCCGAGACAAGTAGACCGAAACGATTCTGCATCTACTACTATTACTCCACACATCGACCGCTATGCAGCATGCATCTAGAGTATTAAGTTCATAAGAACAGAGTAAGGCTTTAAGGAAGATGACATGATGTAGAGGGATAAACTCATGCAATATGATATAAGCCCCATCTTTTTATCCTTGATGGGAACAATACAATACGTGTCGGTTCCCTTTCTGTCACTGGGATCGAGCACCGCAAGATTGAACCCAAAGCTAAGCACTTCTTCCATTGCAAGAAAGATCAATCTAGTAGGCCAAACCAAACTGATAATTCGAAGAGACTTGCAAAGATAAACCAATCATACATAAAAGAATTCAGAGGAGAATCAAATATTATTCATAGATAATCTGGATCATAAACCCACAATTCATCGGATCTCGACAAACACACCGCAAAAGAAGATTACATCGAATAGATCTCCAAGAAGATCGAGGAGAACTTTGTATTGAGATCCAAAGAGAGAGAATAAGCCATCTAGCTAATAACTATGGACCCGTAGGTCTGAAATAAACTACCCATACATCACCGGAGAGGCCATGGAGTTGATGTAGAGGCCCTCCGTGATCAATGCACCCTCGGCAGAGCTGCGGAAAAGGCCCCAAGATGGGATCTCTCGGGTACAGAAGGTTGCGGCGGTGGAATTAGGTTTTCGTGGTGCTCCTAGATGTTTGGGGGGTACGTGGATATATATATATATAGGAGGAAGAAGTACGTCGGTGGAGCAATGGAGGGCCCACGAGGGTGGAGGGCGCGCCCCCTGCCTCGTGCCTTCCTCCCTTGTTTCTTGACGCCCACTCCAAGTCTCCTGGATCACGTTTGTTGAGAAAATCATGTTTCCGAAGGTTTCATTCCGTTTCGACTCCGTTTGATATTCCTTTTCTTCGAAACCCTAGAATAGCCAAAAAACAGCAATTTGGGCTGGGCCTCCGGTTAGTAGGTTAGTCCCAAAAATGATATAAAAGTGTAAAATAAAGCCCATTAACATCCAAAATAGATAATATAATAGCATGGAGCAATAAAAAATTATAGATACGTTGGAGACGTATCAGTCTCCAAACCAAATATTTTAAAGTCAAGTTGTGAAAGCATAGTATAACGACGAAACAATGCATCAACAATAACATTTTCTTTACCCTTCTTGTGTTTAATGACATAAGGGAAAGTCTCAATGAATTCAACCCATTTAGCATGTCTACGGTTCAGTTTTGTTTGACTTTTAATATGTTTCAAAGATTCATGATCAGAATGTATAACAAATTCTTTGGGCCATAAATAATGTTGCCATGTTTCTAAGGTCCGAACAAGAGCATATAATTCTTTATCATAAGTAGAATAGTTCAGACTAGGCCCACTCAATTTTTCAGAAAGTATGCAATAGGTTTGCCATCTTGTAATAACACACCTCCTAATCCAATTCCACTAGCATCACATGCAAGCTCAAAAGTCTTATTAAAATCAGGAAGTTGGTGTAAAGGAGCATGTGTCAACTTATCTTTCAACACCGTGAAGGCTTCTTCCTGTGCGGTACCCCAAACGAAAGGCACATCCTTCTTTGTAAGCTCATTGAGAGGTGCAGCAATGGTGCTAAAATCTCTCACAAAACACCTATAGAATCCAGCGAGAGCAAGAAAACTCCTCACTTGTGTGACCGTTTTGGGCTACGGCCAACTCTCAATAGCTTCAATCTTGGCTTTATCAACTTCACTGTGGTTTAACAACATAGCAAAGAAAAGATACTCAGTCGGTGCAAAAGGTGCACTTCTCAAGATTACCAAACAAACGTGCATCACGTAGAGCAAAAAAAACAACACGTAAATGTTCCAAATGTTCCTCCAAAGATCTGCTATAAATCAGTATATCATCAAAATAGACTACCACAAATCGTCCAATAAAAGCACGTAAAACTTCGTTCATTAATCTCATGAAAGTACTAGGTGCATTAGTTAACCCAAAAGACATTACTAACCACTCATATAAACCAAACTTAGTTTCAAATGCCGTTTTCCATTCATCTCCCAATTTCATACGAATTTGATGGTATCCACTACGCAAATCAACTTAGAAGAATATTGTAGAGCCACTCAGTTCATCAAGCATATCATCTAGCCTAGGAATAGGATGACGATAACGAATAGTAATATTATTAGTGCCTCTACAATCAACACACATACGTGATGTACCATCCTTTTTCGGTACTAGTATGATAGGAACAACACAAGGACTAAGAAATTCACGTATATAACCTTTGTCGAGCAGATCCCGTACTTGATGCATAATCTCCTTCGTCTCCTCTGGATTGGTACGGTATGGTGCACGGTTGGGTAGCGATGCACCGGGAATTAAGTCAATTTGATGCTCAATCCCTCGAATAGGTGGTAATCCCGGTGGCACATCTTGTGGAAAGACGTCAGCGAACTCCTGCAAAATGTTAGTGACAACAGGAAGCAAAGAGGAAGGCACGTCCTCGAATGAAAATAATGCCTCTTTGCACACAAAAGCATAGCAAATAGATTTGCTGAAATCTAGCTCATCAATATCAGATTTTGTGGCAAGTAAACATGCACTTTTCAATTTAATTTCAGAAGCAACAGGAGATGGTTTATGATTAGGTTTCATTTGTTGCTCAAATTCTTTTGCCACAATCTGATTTTCACTCTTATTTTTCTCTTGTTTTGCTTTATTAGCTCTATTAATATCATCTTTCAAAATGGAATCAGGAGTCATAGGAAGCAAAGTAATATTTTTATCCTTGTGAACAAGAGTATACTGATTGTTTATACTATGGTGTGCAGAATTTTTATCAAATTTCCATGGTCTACCAAGTAATAAGGAACATGCTTGCATAGGTACCATATCACAATCAACATAATCAGCATATGTAGAGATACTAAAATGCACATGAACAGTACGTGTTACCTTAACCTTGCCGTTGTTATTGAACCATTGGATATAGTAAGGATGTGGATATGGTCTTGTGATGAGAGATAGCTTCTCCACCATCTCCATGCTAGCCAAGTTGTTGCAGTTTCCTCCATCTATGATGACGCCAATAGAGCATTCCTTCACAACTCCCTTTGTATGGAACAAATTATGCCTCTGATTTTGCTCAGCTTGTGTGACCTGCACACTCAAAACACGTTAGGCAACTAAACATTCATACATGTCAGCATCTTTAGGAGACATGTATTGCGTCTCATGTTCAGAATCATCTCCAGCGTGTTCTTCACGTGTAATAAGAGCCAAAGTCTCCTCATCATAGTAACTAGCGGACTCATACCCACTGTTGGGGATATGAGTATCAGATATGATCCGCCTAGGAGGGGCCGGGTCATCCTTATGGCGGTACATCAGAATGAAGCCCAGGAGTATATTAAAGATGGCGGTTCATAGACAGGCTTGTTAAAGGGCCAAACCCGAAGGCGGCTTAAGGCCCATAAGTGTGAACCGCCATGTATGCGTAGACTTGTAATGAAAGGCATGTAAGATATGTGACCGAGTAGGACACGTTGTATGAGCCGGCCGGGACTCTGTAGACCGCAGGGCGTCAACCCATGTATATAAGGGGATGACCCGGCGGCGGCTTAGGGCAAGAAACAACAAGTCGAGAGCCAGGCAAAGTGTATTCACTCCCTGGTCATCGAAACCCTAGCAATACCACCTCAAACTGGATTAGGACTTTACCTTCATCGCAAGGGGCCGAACTAGTATAAACTCCTCGCGTCCTTTGTCCCGTTTAACCCCTTTAAGCTAACCTCGTCTCAATGGCTCCGCAACTAAGTCCTTCCATGAGGACATCTGCCATGACAATTCCATGATAGTTGGCGCCCATCGTGGGGCCAGCGCACGGTGGTCTTGAGTTCTTAAAGGGCAGCTTTGAAGGGGTCAAGGGATATGCCATGGGCCGGATGACCAAGAGTCGTCGCGGCAACCTCTACATCAACGACACAGGCTGGGGCCCCGAGGCCAGCTCAATTGAGTACGGGTACCGGATCCCCTTCGGCGGAATCCACGTCTTCATCGCAAGATCGGCAAACCGGGCCCTCAGCCGGACATCTGCACCGACATCATCGAGATGGCTCAGTGTGCACGACCCGCCCGAGTTCCAACCTGCCGTAAGGCATGCCTTTGTTGGATGTGTCCATGGGGTTGAATGGGAAGGCTCCGAGTCTAGCGGTGAGACGGCCATCTACTCTGATGGTGAGTCGTCCACGGGCGAGACCGACTCAATGTATCAACTGCAAGACGGACGGCTTGGGGGTTGTTCCGATGGCGGCAGTATTTCAGACCGCCATGAGCCGCCGAATAGAGTGGCGATCTTCATGGATGGCACCCAGCCGGTTCTCGGGTCAACAGCCGCCGCGGCCATGACTTCTAGTGCAGCAGCAGTGACAACAACGGGTGCTGGCGGTTCAACACGCCCACCGGCTCAATTTTTGGCAGATCTACTAGACGCTCTGGCAACTCTAATGGAGGTTGATGTAACTCCAGACAACCAGGAACAACATAAGGTGGAGGTGGCTAAATTGCGTGATGAGATCACACAAGCTAAGGCGGACTTGGCAGCGGAAAACTCCAGGATGGCTGCAGAACGGGCTGTCTTGGACGCCCAAGCACAGCGGATTCAAGCAGATTCATACCGGCTTATGGTGGATCAGAACGCTTCAAACGAAGCCTTGAGGAGAAAACGCCAGAGTCGTCTGCCCTCGATTTATGAGTCCAGGAACCTCTTCAACACACCCAGAGCAGGGGCTAGTAACCCGCCGGTGATAAACGAGACATTTGAGGCGCCATGGGGTGGAGCGTCGGGTCAGCCACGCATAATCGGTGCTCCACATATGAATAATACCACGCCTCAACACGTAGTGACGCCGCCGGGTCATTACTGTTGGAGATATGCCTTAGAGGCAATCATGTATGATGATATTTCCTATGTGTTTATGAATAAAGATAGTCCTTGGACATTATCAATGATGTGTATCAGCAAGTACATGACTTGTTTGTGGGATAATGCATTGTATGATGACTGTCGGTGTCAAAACCGGCGGATCTCGGGTAGGGGGTCCCGAACTGTGCGTCTAGGCCGGATGGTAACAGGAGGCAAGGGACACGAAGTTTTACCCAGGTTCGGCCCCTCTCGATGGAGGTAAAACCCTACGTCCTGCTTGATTAATATTGATGATATGGGTAGTACAAGAGTAGATCTACCACGAGATCAGAGAGGCTAAACCCTAGAAGCTAGCCTATGGTATGATTGTTGTTGTGTATGTTGTCCTACGGACTAAAACCCTCCGGTTTATATAGACACCGGAGAGGGTTAGGGTTACACAAAGTCGGTTACAATGGTAGGAGATCTACATATCCGTATCGCCAAGCTTGCCTTCCACGCCAAGGAAAGTCCCTTCCGGACACGGGACGAAGTCTTCAATCTTGTATCTTCATAGTCCAGGAGTCCGGCTGAAGGTATAGTCCGGCCATCCGGACACCCCCTAATCCAGGACTCCCTCAGTAGCCCCTGAACCAGGCTTCAATGACGACGAGTCCGGCGCGCAGATTGTCTTCGGCATTGCAAGGCGGGTTCCTCCTCCAAGTACTTCATAGAAGATTTTGAACACAAAGATAGTGTCCGGCTCTGCAAAATAAGTTTCCACATATTGCCATAGAGAGAATAATATTTACACAAATCTAATCTGCTGACGTATTCCGTAGTGTGACACACCACGGCCAAGCCTTTATCCGAGTCGTTTTATTACCCCACCTCAGCGCGTCATGCGAGGCGGTTTCCTTGGCACGTCTTGCTAAAGCAGAGATCGTGTCCCCTTGTTCCGGGATTCTCATGAATACGGGCGTGGGTAACCCAACCGCTTCTAGGACTCCTAGATTATAGGCAAGTCTAAACGGACACGGAGAGGACGCTTGATATTCACCCTCTTTATAAAGGGACAAGGCTTTTATTTTTCCCTCCCATGCTCAATCGAATCCTTCCCCCACCTCAAGCTCAAACGCCCAAAGTTCAGGTCTGGTGCTCCGAACCTTCAGTCATGTCTGGATCTAGCCTTCAAGGCCGATGGGTGCCTTCCTCCGTTACGGAAGAAGACATCAAAAAGTTGAGGGGGGCCAGATATCTGACCGCCGAGATTCCGCATCGGCTGCCTGCCCGAGGGCAGGCCGTCCCCTCCCCCGAACCCAACGAAATTGTCGTGTTCGTCTCTCACTTCCTCCGAGGTCTAGGCCTTGCTCTGGATCCTTTCGTGAGGGGCTTGATGTTTTATTACGGGCTAGATTTCCATGATCTAGCTCCGGACTCCTTTCTTCATATCACGACATTTATTGTCGTGTGTGAGGCCTTCCTCCGGGTTACCCCTCACTTTGGCCTATGGCTCAAGACCTTTGAAGTAAAGCCGAAGATGATCGATGGGCAACATGCGGCGTGTGGAGGTGCCTCGATACGCAAGATGACGGGAGCTTCATGGCCCAAAGGTTCCATTCCAGAGGTGTCTGAATTGTGGCAACAGGAGTGGTTCTACATCACGGCTCCTAGAAGTGCCAAGTGGGCGGCCGCCCCTGTTTTCCGCCCGGGCCCGCCACCACAACTGATGTCATGGATTAGCAGAGGATTGAGCTGGGGTCCAGCCAAGGATGTGCCTATACTACAAAGCCGCATTCAAGATCTCTCCAATGGAGATTTTAGTTTGGTTGCGGTAACACAAGTTATGCTGGTTCGTCAAGTCCAGCCTTGCAAACGCTGGCCCCTTCGCTTGTGGGAGTTCAATCCCGAGGGACCGCGTGCCATTCAAAATTTCCTCGGCCTGACGCACGAGGAGATGTACAAGTAATTCTTCGGACCTCAGGTAGAGTGTCCGGAAATCACCGAGGACGTGGGCCTGAGCAGTAACCGCGCTGCCGAACAGGTAAGAAATCTTCCGGCCGAACATACTGTCTCTCATTTGTTACGAAGTTATTTCTAAGAGTTCGCTTTTTGATCAGGACTGGCTAGCAAAGGCGAAGTTGATTCGGTGTTCGGCCCCCCTCCCTGAGGGTTTGGAAAATCCGGTACTAGAAAAGATGCTCCAGGACGCACCTTGCCCGGAGCCCTTGAAGGAAGATACTGCGGGGGACAATAAGGGCGGACGCGGGCCCCCAACGCTGCCCATTCTAACCGAGGGAGCGGGCGTCTCCTTGAAGGAAGACGACCGGAAGAGGAAAAGGACCGCGCCCCGGGATTCGGAAGCCGAAGCTTCGAAACGGGAGAAGAAGTCTCCCACCGAGGGTCCTACCTTGGGGGGTGCTGTTGCCGCACAAAGTCCGCGGGGGGATCAATTCTCCCACGAGTCGTAAGTGACCCGAAATACTTTAATAGTACAGATATGCCATATTTTTCTTTTGAGAAAATAACCACCGCATATATCTTTGTAGTTCGGGCCTTATCCCCTCTCAAATGAGCTCGTCTTCGGGGGATCTTCTTCCAGAGATGATGGAGAGCGAAACGCCTCCTCCGGACTCCTCCGCTCCGGAAGCGGGCGACCCTGAAGTGTCATCGCGGAGGGCCTCTCCGAGTCTGGCGAGGCCAGGAGATAATCCTGTTGACCCCCGAAGCTCCCAGTGTCTGGCTCCCGAAGAGAGCAGACAAAAGAGTCCGGCGCCGCCTAGTGTGCGATCGGATGTTCTGAGGGAGTTGGTGGGGCGAGCGGCCATCTCAGATGAACACCATGTGCTGATGAATACGGTGATGGAGAGAATATCGTCCGCCGAAAGCGGATTGCATAAAGCTTTTATGAGTCTACTGACAGGCTTTGAGGTACGTAAAATAATGTATGATAGTCCTGCACATGCTAGGTGTGCCCTGTGTAGATAGTTGCCCCTGAGACTCTGGTTGTCGTCGGGAACGATGACGATCAGAGGATCATAATCCCAGGTAGTAACCATACTGCCGCTATGTGCAGGTGGTGGAAGCTCCGGTGGCTAGCCGGACTAGCGAGTTTGCCCATTTAAAACGGCAGTTGGATGCGGCAGACGCCGACGTCGAGCTTGTTAACAAAAGGCTTGACGAGGCACAGGGTAAGTGTCATTATCTGGTAAATGCCACGTAGTAAGAGCAGCATGATGCTAGTACCTTTAATATGTTGTGACTGCAGATGGAGCTGCCACTGTTGAAGCCTTGCGGGCAGAACTTGCCCGAGCCAAGGAACAAACGAGGTTGGGTAATGCGGCTGCTTTGAAGGCGGCCGAAGAGTTTCAAGCCAAGAAGGCTGTGCACGGCGAGAGCCGAGATAAGATGGCCAAGATGGCCATGGAATTAAAAGCCGCCACCGACCGTTGCCGGGTTCTTGAAAAGGAAAACCAGGCGAAGGCATCGGACCTTGAGAAGGCTGCTGCGACGGGAAAAGACCTCCGCTCTGCTATGAGGGCAAAGAAGGAGGAGCTGCGGGAAGCCGAAGATATTGTAGCTGGGAAATCCTTTATGTTGCGGAGGAAGTTCGGAGATCCACGGTATGCCCCTCTGGATCGGCTGTGGAGTTCGGAGGATGTGTATATGGATTTGGCAGCGAGCGCTGCCGATGCGGCCAAGTACTTCCAGGGTCAGACGGACCGTGAAGTAGACCAGCTATTTTGGAGATAATTCCATTCTCTCGAGCGTCCGCTTTCATTGACTGACCAATTAGCCGAATGGGCCGAACTAAAAAGGTTGTCCGGACTCTCCATGAGGTCTGTTGTGGATCAGCTATGGCCGGAAAGGTCAAAACCGAACAGCTATTTCAGCTTGGTGCAGCAGTTCCTTGACGTGGTGCCGCGCATTAATGCGATGAAGAGGTCAGCGTGTATAGAGGGTGCACGGATGGCCTTTACCCGTGTTAAAGCACACTGGGCAGAGATGGATGCTACCACTGTTGCAGCGCGGGGTTCGGCCATAGGTCGACGGGCTGCTGAGCACTACTTTGAAGAAGTTCTTGAGGGTGCTCGTGTGATAGAGACCCAGTGCTCAAAAAATATTATGTTTGAGTGATATGTAATCTCATTGTAAGCGAAACGCTTTTATAGATTTTTATAAGGCTATTTTTATACTTTTGCCTGAAAGTAAGATGATGTCTCCTGGGCGGCCGTTTATGTATACATGTGTATAACCTGAAAGATTGCAGCCGTCGGCTTCAACCCCCACGCATATAATGCGGAGGTGCTTGCAAAAACACGCATTCACACTGAACCCAATGTCTTGGTCCTATTAAGGAGGTGATAGCGGAGCGAGCGAGGCAACCGGACTATAATGCTTTAGCACTTTCACTTAGCCATAGGAGTTTGACAGTGGGGCTACTAGATAGCCCCTGGTGGCTCCGCACTCTCCCGATCCCGGGGTGCGTACATGCCTGGCCGGAAAACGGCCCTTCGTTAAGGCGGAGGAATTCTAACATTCCAACAGGTCATCGAGTGGTTGACCAGTCTCACGCTATATCATGACAGTCAGTTTTCGGCTTTCTCTACTTAGGTGCTCGTCCGGATGAACCAGGGCACAATCGCAGTAGTTCTCCTGGTGCTACCTTAGCCGGTAAAGCGGAACGTAAGGCACCAAAACACAGGAGCCGGGAAAACCCAACATTTGACCAAAGACAATGATTCGGAGCTGATGCATATAGGGACAAACTCACGACGCCGAACACTCCCTAAGGTATTCGGTCTTTGTGGTATAAACCGGGCCTAAGTAATGGCCTTTGTAAGAAGCCCCTTATGTCCAGGTACGTGCATTGTTCTGGCGTGGCCACATGCCAAGACGTCAACATCCTTCTCAACGGTGGATGTGTATCAACAAGAGACAGTAAAAAAGGTTTACGCAGGGTCTTAATCTAAAAAGAATCCTTGGAGCGGGTCCCTGCTGCACGTCTGCGCCTGTGTCTCCATTGTGCCGTATCCTGGACGGGTGTAGCACGATGATCGTCTTTAAAAGAGAGAATTTAGGTGAAAAAGGTTGTCGTGCAAAAAGATAGTTTTTTTAAAGAAACCATGTATAATTCAAGATGAGAAGAAATTGCCACTTTTCTACGCGCGTTGAGCCCCTTGTATTGACAAAGTGGGGTGTGACCATTTATCCGATATAAGTAGCGGCGCCGGACTCGATTAGTTGTGTTTGAGGTCTTGACGACCTATTGGATGCTTTCGCTAGTCCAAGCGCTTTTAGTGTGCGGCTGCCAAGGCAGCCTCACTCTCTTCTACGCGCAGAGATCGCTTGATATTTCCGTGCACTGAAATGATGCCATGTGGACTGGGCATCTTGAGTGTGAGGGAGGCGTAGTGTGGTATTGCATTAAAGCGAGCGAAAGCTTCGCGTCCGAGCAGTGCTTGATAGCCACTTTGAAACGGAGCGATGTGGAAGGTTAAATGCTCGCGGCGGAAGTTATCGGGGGAGCCGAATATAACTTGTAGTAGGAGGGAGCCCGTACAATGAGCCCCTGGGCTGGCGTTACTCCTTTAAAGGTAGTATTGCTATGGCGAATTTGTGTTGGGTCTAACCCCATTCCGCGGATTGTATCCTGATATATTAGGTTTAGGCTGCTGCCGCTGTCCATCAAGACTCGTGTGAAGTGATATCCACCAATTACTGGGTCTAATACCAGGGCAGCCCATCCTGCGTGTCGGATACTTGCTGAGTAATCGCGATGGTCGAAAGTGATCGGTTGAGACGACCAGTGGCAGGTCTTTGCGGTGACAGGCACTTCGGTATATTTTCCTGGGAGTGCCGCATTGTTTTTTCCCTTGATCACGTGTAACACGTTTACTATTTTGACTTCTGGTGGAAATTTCTTTTGTTCCCCCGTGTCTTGCTTGGGAGGCTCGTCCTCGTCTTCACTTGGTGTATCCCCCCCCTTGTGTACGGCGTTGAGCTTGCCGGACTTCTTAAAGACCCAACATTCTCTGTGGGTATGATTAGCAGGTTTACCCGGGGTACTATGGATCTGACATACTTGGTCCAGAATTTTGTTGAGGCTGGACAGTTCATCCCTGGTGCCTTTAGTGGGCGGCTTTTGACCTGGCCGAGAGCTTTTGAATCCGGCATTTACTACCGTGCCCTTCGTGCTATCTTCTTTATTCCGGCGTTTGTTATTGCTGTTGCGCCGTGATTTCCTGTTTCCATCTCTAACTTCAGATGTACTGGGGTCGCTGGTGCTGCATCTGGCTAGCCAGCTGTCCTCACCCGCGCAAAAGCGGGTCATGAGGTTTGTTAATGCGGCCATCGTTCTCGGCTTATTTTGGCCGAGGTGTCTGGCGAGCCATTCGTCACGGACGCTATGCTTGAAAGCTGCCAAGGCTTCGGCGTCCGGACAGTCGACAATCTGGTTCTTTTTTGTAAGAAACCTGTTCCAAAGCTTTCGGGCTGACTCTCCGGGCTGTTGAGTTATATGACTCAAATTGTCCGCATCCGGAGGTCGGACATAAGTCCCTTGAAAATTTGCCCGAAAGGCGTCTTCGAGCTCTTCCCAACTTCCAATGGAGCTTTCGGGGAGGCCTTTAAGCCAGTGACGAGCTGGCCCTTTGAGCTTGAGGGGTAAGTACTTGATGGCATGGAGATCATCTCCTCGAGCCATATGGATATGAAGGATGTAGTCCTCAATCCAGACCCCCGGGTCTGTTATTCCGTCGTATGTCTCTATGTTTACGGGTTTGAATCCCTCTAGAAATTCATGGTCCAGCACCTCATCGGTGAAACATAGGGGGTGTGCGGCACCCCTGTAGCTGGGTGTACCGCGTTGTTCGGATGTTTGTTGTGCTGCATTGTATGCTGGGGCACGCTTGCTTGGTCCATATATGGATCTTGTTGCGCCGTCCTTTGGGTGCGAGCCCTCGCATGGGTCGCGTGTTGTATTGTGAGTGGCGTTGTATGCCGCTCTGTGTTGATAGAGGGGTTGTCTATCCGACCAGGTGGCTCCTTTGATATTTGGTTGTGGGGGGTCTGAGGCCTCCTCATCGAATTCTGGTAGCAGCTTCCGCTTTGGGTAGCTCTTGGAGGGGCGATTGTCGCCGTACATCGCTGCTGTGTTGAGTATTTTACTCCATCTGATTTGGAGTGTGTCTTGTGCAGCCTTGAGCCTTTGCTTCTGCTTTTTCAGACTCCTCGCGGTGGCAACAAGCCTTTTACGGGCATTCTGCTGCTCCGGGTGCCTGTCCGGCGTTATGTCGTCCGGACCATTATCCTTGATAGAATTTGTTTGTTCGGTTTGATTATCCGGATTGCCGTTGTCCGGCAGCGGTTCGCCCTGCTCCAGCGCTGGGTCTGTGTGATCGCTATTTCTGTCGAGGCGGGATTTGGGGCGGCGCTTGTGTCGCCGCTTTTGACTGCTTTTTGAGGGAACAAGCCTTCGGTGCATCCTTCCGCTCCTTGTCGTCATCTTTTGGTGCGTCCACCATGTATACGTCATATGATGAGGTGGCGCTCCGGGGCCCAATAGGCGCTAGT
This sequence comes from Triticum urartu, assembly GCF_056163025.1. Taxonomy (NCBI): domain Eukaryota; kingdom Viridiplantae; phylum Streptophyta; class Magnoliopsida; order Poales; family Poaceae; genus Triticum; species Triticum urartu. Next base: position 537,930,515 of record NC_141878.1, on the reverse strand, counting down.
TCTTTATTGTCTCCTTCATCGGCGTCCATACCATCGATGTCGAGCATGTCGGTTAAATCGTCGACAGTGGCTACAAAGTGGGTGGTGGGTGGGCTTTGAATTTCTTCATCGTCCGTATCCCAACCTTGCTGACCGCAGTCCGGCCAGGGCTCTCCTGATAAAGAGAGAGACTTTAGTGATTTCATAATATCGCCGAAAGGCGAGTGCTGAAAGATGTCTGCGGCAGTAAACTCCATGATCGGCGCCCAATCAGATTCGATCGGCGGGGGCGTGAGGGGTTCGGAGTTCGGAGAGGAGTCCGGCTCCTTGGAGTCATGAGTCTCACGGAGTGCGGGGCTGGTGTTCGGCTCGATCGCCGTTGGGATCGCAGCCCCCGAGGCGGTGTCCAACCACCCATCCTCGATCGGCGCAGTGGGCTCCGAATTAAGGGTCGAAGCCGATGCGGGTGCGGCTTCCAGGGCACTGTTCGGCGGTAGAGCTAGATCATGCTCGTCGTGATAGTGCGGCGCGCTCGGCAGTGGCTCGAATCCGTCGAAGATCAAGTCCCCGCGGATGTCAGCCGTATAGTTTAAACTTCCCAATCTGTCCTGACGGCCAGGGGCATAGCTTTCGATCTGCTCCAGATGGCCAAGTGAATTGGCCCGTAGCGCAAAGCCGCCGAAGACGAAGATCTGTCCGGGGAGGAAGGTCTCACCCTGGACTGCATCGCTATTGACGATCATAGGAGCCATCCAGCCTGACGGCGACGACACAGAGGAACTCTCAATGAAAGCACCAATGTCGGTGTCAAAACTGGCGGATCTCGGGTAGGGGGTCCCGAACTGTGCGTCTAGGCCGGATGGTAACAGGAGGCAAGGGACACGAAGTTTTACCCAGGTTCGGGCCCTCTCGATGGAGGTAAAACCCTACGTCCTGCTTGATTAATATTGATGATATGGGTAGTACAAGAGTAGATCTACCACGAGATCAGAGAGGCTAAACCCTAGAAGCTAGCCTATGGTATGATTGTTGTTGTGTATGTTGTCCTATGGACTAAAACCCTCCGGTTTATATAGACACCGGAGAGGTTTAGGGTTACACAAAGTCGGTTACAGTGGTAGGAGATCTACATATCCGTATCGCCAAGCTTGCCTTCCACGCCAAGGAAAGTCCCTTCCGGACATGGGACGAAGTCTTCAATCTTGTATCTTCATAGTCCAGGAGTCCGGCTGAAGGTATAGTCCGGCCATCCGGACACCCCCTAATCCAGGACTCCCTCAATGACTGTCCTAAAAGGTCCCTAGTCGAAATGGCTGTGTGAACACGCAGCCAACTAGACTAGCATATGACACGGTCGATGGTTTGGTCTCACTAGCCATGGAGCATTGGATGCTAACCGAATAATATGGACTTGGAAGGATCTGGTCGGATTCGACGTAGTCGGATCCAAGTTGAGATAAGGTCTGAGAGACGCAGCGATATGTCATCTATGAGTCTCGAGTACAACATATGTTCTATGTCCTAAGACCTGAGCTGACACATGTACTCGGGATGGTAACAGACTTGCTTTGGGCCGACCAAACGCTACTCCGTAACTGGGTAGTTATAAAGGTAGGTTTTGGGTTTGTCCAGAACCATGCTGCGAGATGTGGTCGAGCAAGATGGGATTTGCCCCTCCGATCAGGAGAGATATACTCTGGGCCCCTCATGTGATCCGACCAGGATAAGCATGGCCATGCGACAAGGATTATGAGATAATCCGATTTGTGGTCGGCATCACTGGAACGAGAAAGAGGTCAGGCTAGCACAAGGATGACAGACTCGCCTTGAGCCCGACAACATATATCGTGTGGCAAAAGGAATGGAAGTATGATGTACAGGTTTGCCTAACCAGCTTCATAGTTTGTTTGGTGTTCGGCATGCCTTGCTAGAGGCCGCTACCAACTGTGCAGTTCGGAGGTGATCCGAACTGCGACCAAGCCGGCTTGAACCTAAGGGGTCGCACGCTTAAGGGAAGGAACCTACGAGGTCGGATCCGAGGACACTGGTCGAATGTGATCCGAGCTGTATTCGGATTGTGGCCGAGTAGACTTATGGGCTTTAGGGTCCGTGCGAGGCCCAAGTGTTGAGCCCGCGACGGACGCCTATATAAAGTGGAGGTGCCGCACACTCATGCGATTGATCTCTTCGGCGCTATCACTAGGGTTTGCATGTATTGCGAATAGACACCTCCACTCGCCGCCAGTTGTGTGATCGGACCTAGCAGTCCGCCGCACGACGTTCCTCCTGCACGCGCGGATACCGTTAGAGGCGGTGCGCTTGCGCCGCTCCGGCGAACCTGTATGTGGGAACCGACTACCGGTTGTACGAGGAAGATCGGACGAGGAGGAGACGATCCACGCGGACGTGCTGCCCCAACTCTTCTTCCGCTGCACGACACTGTGCGTCTAGTGGTAACAAACTGTGATCCATCTCCCGTAGCATGTTCTTGGTTGTTCTGCACGTAGGAAATTTTTTATTTGCAGTCGACGCACCCTATCGTAGAACCCAACAGTGGTATCAGAGCCTCTGCTATAGGATTTGGATTCATATTGTATGTACATTAGATATGTGGAAGCGATAGATGAGATCTGTTGTCGTTGGTAAGATCGGCTGTGTGCACGGATGATGAGATCAACTGCACATGGGGATCGACGTGGCTATGTTTTCTGATGATCGGAGTCGATGAGGTCGTGACACAACCTACCCCTACCAGCCGGTATCTGCCATCGGGGTTAACAGTGAAACGTAAATCCGAATCCGCCATCGGGGACCGCCGTGTGCGTAGCGCCTTGTATTTCATACACGATCACTCAAACCGGTAGAATGCGATTCTATGCATGACTTTGTTTTGCAGGTTTGATGTGAATAGTATGACTCATGTGTATGTGATGCATGTGTGTAATTTATACATGGCATGCGTGTCATGTTTGTCAGCCGGCAAGAGCCAAAGTGTTGTCATTTTATTGTATAACGACCTGCGTGTCGACTTATGACTCTATGTAAAATTCATTACTAGTTGTAGTATTTGGATAATAGAGATCAGGATGGCGGCTTGGCGGCCCGGCGTGACAAACAAGATGGAGTTTCTAGATGGTCATCGGAGTTGTAGTCGACCTGGAAGAACATCCATGAAGGAGCCATACTATTTCACAATATATGTTTTACTTGTGATTGTTATGCTTCTTTGTTTCTATGCATGTTAGAATGGTAGAAAGATCGCTCATGAATATCAAGTAAATTGCCATTCCTGATGTTGTTCCTTCACACATCAAGTACGTCTAGTAGTGGGCTCATAAAATTGGGGTGCTGCTAGGTGTCCTTGAACTGAAGGGTTCGTGTCGGACACGGACATGCACTGCATTAGGTTAACTTAACAAGGCTATCAAAACGGTTTTGGGCCTTGTGGCAAAAAAGGTCGAGAGCCGGGGTATGAGATACCTACCCGACCGACAAGAGTCATATAGAGATACGATTAGTAAGGAGTTGCTTACCGGATAGGCATGTTGTCTAGCAGTGATGCTAAAGCTCACTAGTCACATGTGCTAGTCGGATCCTGAATCACCGAGAGTTTGCGGAGGGGTGCTGACTTCAGTGGGAGTATTTCTGTTCAAGGCTAGAATTACTCTACATAAACACATGCTTATTGATTGCATATTTTTTTGTTGTAGATCAATGGCACCACCTGCTCAACCCAACTTTGCATTGAAATCAATTCTGGAAAAGGATAAACTGAATGGAAGAAACTTTACTACCTGGTATAGAAATTTGAGAATTGTTCTCAAGCATGATAAAAAGGAACATGTTCTAGAGGATCCGCTTCCATAGGAACCTGCTGATAATGCTAGTACCACAACCAAGAATACCTACCAGAAACTCGTTGATGAATCAAACGAGATCAGCTGCCTCATGCTAGCTTGTATGGAGCCCGATTTGTAGCAGCATTTCGAAGACGTTGGGGCTTTCGATATGATCGAGAGTCTCAAGGGCATGTTTCAGGTGCAGGCTAGGACCGAAAGGTTCAACGTCTGGCGATCCTTGATGGATTGTAAGCTGAAGGAAGGTGATCCACTGAGCCCGCATGTGATCAAGATGATCGGATATGTGCAAGCTTTGGATTGGTTGGGCTTCCCGCTCTTGGATGAGCCGGCTACTAATGCAGTTCTGGGTTCTCTTCCGCTTAGCTATGGGGCGTTCATCTCGAACTATCATATGCATGGCATGGATAAGAGGCTCACTGAATTGCATGGGATGCTCAAAGTGGCAGAGCAGGATATTAAGAAAGGCACACATCAAGTGTTGATGGTGCAGAAGTCGGCTAAGTTCAAGAAGAGTTGGTCCAAGAAAAAGGCTAAGGCAAAGGGCACGGAGACGGTAACCTCCGCCGCTGCGCCGAAGTCTGGATCGGACTCAAAGACCATTTGCTATCATTGCAAGGAAACTGGTCACTAGAAGAGGAACTGTAGCAAGTGGCTTGCAGAGCATGGCAAGAAGGCCGGGAATGCTGCTTCAGGCAAAGGTACACTTGTTGCATATGTTATAGACATTTACCTTGCTGACATACCTAGCAGCTCTTGGGTATTTGATACCGGATCGGTTGTTCACATTTGCAACTCGATGCAGGGGCTGGTAAGAACTAGGCGTGTGGCACAAGGGGAGATTGACATCAGGGTCGGCAACAAAGCAAGAGTTGCTGCGTTGGAGGTCGGCACGATGCAGCTCCAGCTTCCTTCTGGATTTATTTTGGAATTGAATAATTGTTATTATATTCCTGCACTTAGTCGGAACATTATTTCTGCATCATGCTTGATGAGTCAGGGTTATGAATTCAATTTAAAGGACAATGGTTGTTCGATTTATTTGAATGGTATGTTCCACGGCTATTCACCCATTGTTGATTGGTTATTTATATTGAATCTAGAACAGGAACCGGTCTATAACGTGAATGTCAAGAGGCATAAGCCTAATGAGATAAATCCGATATACTTCTGGCATTGCCGGCTTGGACACATTAGTCTGAAACGCATGAAGAAGCTCCATGATGATGGACTCCTAACTTCGACCGACTTTGGGTCGTTCGAGATATGCGAATCATGCTTGCTCGACAAGATGACTAAGTCCCCTTTCGCAAAGAGTTGTGAGAGGGCATTCGAGCTGTTGGAACTGATACACAATGATGTGTGTGGACCAATGAGCACAACTTCTAGAGGTGGCTATCGGTACTTTGTGACTTTTACCGACGACTTGAGTAGATATGGATATATCTATTTGATGAGGCACAAGTCGGAGACTTTTGAAAAGTTCAAAGAGTTTCAAAACGAGGTTGAGAATCAGCTCGGCTAGACTATAAAACTTCTACGATATGACCGTGGAGGTGAGTACATGAGCCAGGAGTTTGATGATCATCTGAAAAGCAGAGGTATAGTACCTCAGCTCACACCTCCGGGTATGCCACAGAGAAATTGTGTATCGGAATGGAGGAATCGTACCTTGTTGGACATGGTTCAATCTATGATGAGCAAACCGGATTTACCCTTGTCATTCTGGGGATACGCTCTAGAAAATGCAGCTTTCACACTTAATGGGTACCATCAAAATCCGTAAACAAGACACCACATGAGGTGTGGACCGGGAAGAGTCCCAGTTTGTCTTTTCTAAAGATTTGGGGTTGTGAAGCATTATTCAAGAAACTTATGTCGTACAAGCTTACACCCAAGTCAGATAAATGCATACTCGTGGGATATCCGAGGGAAACCTTGGGATATAGCTTCTACAACCGGGAAGACAACAAAGTGTTTGTTGCTCGGAACGGGGTTTTCCTTGAGAAAGAGTTTCTCAGTCGGGAGGCCAGTGGGAGGACGGTCCGACTCGAAGAAATTCGAGGACCACTCAGGGACGGCTCGGCTGGTGATGAGATCATACCAGAGTCAGTCAGGGAACCCGTAGTGGAAGCGGCACCAGAACCATGGAGGTCAGAAAGATTGCGCAGAGTGCGTGGTGTATTGTTGCTAGAAAGTGACGAGCCGGCCACGTATGTGGAAGCGATGGTGAGCCCAGATTCTGAGGCATGGCTGGAAGCCATGAGATCCGAGTTAGAGTCCATGGATGAGAATCAAGTCTGGGACTTGGTTGATCCGCCGCCTGGCGTAACAACCATTGGTTGCAAATGGGTCTTTAAGAAGAAAACCAATGTGGATGGAAATGTTCATATCCACAAAGCTCGACTTGTCGCTAAGGGTTATGGACAAGTTCAAGGAATTGACTACGACGAGACTTACTCGTCGGTAGCGATGCTGAAGTCGGTGAGGATCGTACTAGCTATAGCTGCATATTTCGATTACGAGATATGGCAGATGGATGCCAAGACGGCTTTCCTTCACGGAAATTTAACCGAGGACGTGTATATGATACAGCCCGAGGGTTTTGTCGATTCGACTAGCACTAGTAAGGTATGCAAGCTCAAGAGATCCATTTATGGGTTGAGGCAAGCATCTCGGAGCTGGAACATTCGTTTTGATGAGGTCGTCACTGGTTTCGGCTTCATCAAAAGCGAAGAGGTCTCTTGTTTATACAAGAAGTTAAGTGGGAGATCGATAGTATTTTTGATCTTGTATGTGGATGACATACTACTGATCAGAAATGATATTTCGATGCTGAACTCGGTCAAGGAGTCATTGAATGGCAAGTTTTCAATGAAGGACCTTGGTGAGGCAATGTACATTTTAGGCATTAAGATCTATAGAGATAGATCAAGGAGGCTGCTCGGCTTAAGCCAGAGCACGTACATAGATAAAGTGTTGAAGCGGTTCAACATGAGTGAGGCAAAGAAAGGGTTCTTGCCACTCTCACATGGTATAAGGCTAAGAGAGACTCAGAGTCCTTCGACATCTGATGAGCGAAGCAGGATGAGTAGGATTCTGTATGCCTCGGCAATCGGATCCATCATGTATGCCATGATATGTACGTGGCCCCATGTTGCTTTTGCAATAAGCCTAACAAGTAGATACTAGGACAACCCAGGTGAGAGTCATTGGGCAGCGGTAAAGACAATTTTGAAGTACCTGAAAAGGACTAAAGAGATGTTCCTAGTTTATGGAGGTGAGGAAGAACTCGTCGTAAGGGGTTACGCCGATGCTAGTTTCCAAACCGACAAAGATGATTGTTGATCATAGTCCGGATTCGTGTACGTCATGAACGGAGGAGCAGTGAGCTGGATGAGTTCCAAGCAAGATACGGTGGCCGATTCTACTACAGAAGCCGAATACATTGCGGCTTGTGAAGCTGCAAAGGAAGGTGTTTGAATCCGGAACTTTCTGGATGATCTTGGTATTTTCCCAGCCTCGTAAAACTGTTGGACCTTTATTGTGATAATTTTGGTGCCACCGCACAAGCCAAGGAGCCGAGGAATCACCACAAGGTCAGACACATAGATCGGAAATATCACCTGATATGAAAGATCGTATAGAGTGGTGATGTAGAGTTATGCAAAATTCACATGGATGAAAATGTTGCGGATCTGTTGACTAAGTCGCTTCCACAACCCAAGCATGAGGGGCACGTTAGAGCTATGGGCATTCGATGTCTATTTGATTGACTCTAGTGCAAGTGGGAGACTGTTGGAGATATGCCCTAGAGGCAATCTTGTATGATGATATTTCCTATGTGTTTATGAATAAAGATAGTCCTTGGACATTATCAGTGATGTGTATCAGCAAGTACGTGACTTGTTTGTGGGACTATGCATTGTATGATGACTGTCCTAAAAGGTCCCTAGTCGAAAGGGATGTGTGAACGCACAGCCAACTAGACTAGCATATGACACGGTCGATGGCTTGGTCTCACTAGCCATGGAGCATTGGATGCTAACTGGATAATATGGACTTGGAAGGATCTAATCGGATTCGACGTAGTCGGATTCGAGTCGAGATAAGGTCCGAGTCGGACAGACCCAACTATGAGACGCAGCGATATGTCATCTGTGAGTCTCGAGTACAACATATGTTCTATGTCCTAAGACCTGAGCTGACGCATGTAATAGGCTTTCTTTGGGCTGACCAAGCGCTACTCCGTAACTTGGTAGTTATAAAGGTAGGTTTAGGGTTTGTCCAGAACCATGCTGCAAGACGTGGTCGAGCAAGATGGGATTTGCCCCTCCGATCAGGAGTGATAAACTCTGGGCCCCTCGTGTGATCCAACCAGGATAAGCATGGCCATGCGACAAGGATTATGAGATAATCCGGTTTGTGGTCGGCATCACTGGAACGAGAAAGAGGTCGGGCTAGCACAAGGATGACAGACTCGCCTTGAGCCCGACAACATATATCGTGTGGCAAAAGGAATGGAAGTATGATGTACAGGTTCGCCTAACCAGCTTCATAGTCTGTTTGGTGTTCGGCATGCCTTGCTAGAGGCCGCTACCAACTGTGCAATTCGGAGGTGATCCGAACTGCGACCAAGCCGGCTTGAACCTAAGGGGTCGCGCGCTTAAGGGAAGGAACCTACGAGGTCTGATCCGAGCTGTACTCGGATTGTGGCCGAGTAGACTTATGGGCTTTAGGGTCCGTGCGAGGCCCAAGTGTTGAGCCCGCGACGAACGCCTATATAAAGTGGAGGTGAGGCACACTCACGCGACTGATCGCTTTGGCGCTGTCACTATGGTTTGCATGTGTTGCGAATAGACACCTCCACTCGCCATCGGTTGTGTGATCGGACCGAGCAGTCCATCGCACGACGTTCCTCCTGCACGCGCGGATACCGTTAGAGGTGGTGCACTTGCGCCGCTCCAGCGAACCTGTACATGGGAACCGACTACCGGCTGTACGAGGGATATCGGACGAGGAGGAGACGATCCACACGGACGCGCCGCCCCAACTCTTCTTCCGTTGCACGACACTGCGCATCTAGTGGTAATGAACTGTGATCCATCTCCCGTAGCATGTTCTTGGTTGTTCTGTGCGTAGGAAAATTTTTATTTCCAGTCGACGCACCCTACCGTAGAACCCAACAATTACTCCACCCCTCTTGATAACATGATTGCTGCAGCTACACGATTGGCGGCTCTGCCAGTCGAGGGTGAGACTCCCGCGGCGGTTGAACCCCGAAGGGCCAGGGAACTTCTTCAAACGGCTTTGGTACAACAGCAGGCTTACTCCTACAGTCGTGATTGGATTCATTCAACCCCCCGTCTGAGCCGGAGATAGAGTAGGCACATTGACTCGCCAGCAGTCTCGAGTACTAAGCGGCGTCGTAATCAACCTCATGGTCATGAACCGGTGCGCAATGGTGCCAATGCACAAGATTTGGTGGATCAGGGCAGAATGCACCGGGAGGCCGAGCTGGTAGCTCACCAGCACATGCCGGTTCACTCGACGGCTTCAGTTGAGGCGGGTGTAACTTCTAGAGCTTTCGGTGTGCCGTGTCTAATGGCAGTTTTACGGAATGAGCCTTTGCCCAAGGACTTCAAAGGCCCCGCAAGGTGCCCAATTACACAGCAGATCAGCCCCCTGAGGCTTGGGTGGAGAGTTATGAGATAGCTATGGAGATGTTTGATGTTAGCGAGGCTGCATACGCCAAGTACTTCACCATGATGCTGGAGGGGACGGCTCGTACCTGGTTGAAGGGGCTGCCGGCTAATTCCATCTGGTCATGGGCGGAGCTGAAGGCCCGGTTCATCCAGAATTTCAAAGATACATGCAAGCAGCCCATGTCGATTGTGGATTTGGTTTCTTGTGTTCAAGCAGAGGGCGAGTCAACAACCAGCTGGGTACGCCTGGTCTCGACTATCATACATTCTTCAAATAACATTAATGTCGGTTCAGCGATTCTGATGTTGGAGAAAAATTGCCATTTTACTCCACTCAAGCAAAAGCTTGGACGGCTCAAGCGTCATTGCGACGACATGGGTACTCTAATGGCGGCTCTTGTTAAGTATGCCGACTTTGATGGTACCAAGGACCCCGACTCTGAGGATGAAAGATCGGCAAAGGCAAAAAAGAGTAGCGGCATGAAAGGACAGCAATACAATCCTACCAATCAGGGCGGCAATGGTAAGCGCAAGGCTGATGAATTTGTGGCTAACACCGGTGCGCGCAATTATAACCAGCGTCGTAAGGGACAGCCGGCTCCAAGGGCAAGATTCGATATTGAGGCAATGCTAAATCAACCGTGTCCGAAACACGGAAGGGATCAGAAGCCGGCTACTCATTCGTGGAAAGATTGCAGCATAATGAGAAGCTTTAGGGAGTCCATCCAACGCAACCACGGCCCGAACGGCGGTTCAGGGTCCGGTTCTCATGGTCTGGGTCACGGAGGCGGCGGTTCAAGTTCCGGATTTCAGGGCCATGGCAACCAAGGTGGTTATAATCAGCAGAGTAATCAGGGGAATCAACAGCAGTAGCAGTTCGGTTATCAAAGCAACCCAAAGTAGTTGAATAGTGGGCAGTATCATGTCTTCACCACTAGCTTATGTAAGTGGGACCAGAAGCTTCATAAGAGGGCCGTGAATGCGGTTGAACCGACGGTGCCACGTTATTTGCGGTGGTCAGAGCAGCCTATTGTGTGGAGTCGTGAGGATCATCCGCCCCGGGTTGATAATCCATGTCACTTGGCTCTGGTGGTGGCACCTGAGGTTGGGGGCTATAAGTTTACTAAGGTGCTCATGGATGGGGGTAGCAGCATTAACATCCTTTATTATAAGACCTTCCGTCACATGGGACTGACAGATAAGAATCTTAAGCCGTCAAACATTGTCTTCCATGGTGTGGTGCCGGGTAATTTGGCCTACCCGGTGGGTAAGATATCATAATAAAGGTCTGAGACATTAACCTTCGAAGTGGTCAAGATCAAGAGCCCTTATCATGCTTTGTTTGGGCGGCCGGCTTATGCTAAGTTCATGGCAAGACCTTGCTATGTTTACTTGTAGCTTAAGATGCCGGGTTACAAGGGCACCATCGCAGTACATGGGAGTCGCAAGGTGGCCCTGGAGTGTGAAGAAGGTGATGCGGCTTATGCTGAATCGGTTTGTGCAGCGGAGGAGTTGAAATTTTACAAGGATAATGTTGACCCGATGGACATGACGTCCTTGAAAAAGCCAACCACAGAGCATGATCCGTCGCTCAAGTTTAAATTGGCGGGCGACACCAAAATGGTTGACTTTGTTCCTGGCGATTCATCAAAACAGTTTAGTATCAGTGCTAATCTAGATCCGAAATAGGAAAGCGCGCTCATCAAGTTCATCCGTGAGAACCGGGACATCTTTGCATGGAAGCCTTCAGACATGTCGGGTGTACCGAGGGAACTCGCTGAGCACACTCTTAATATTGATCCGAAGTTCATTGCCGATTTAACGAGGAGAGGCGGAAGGCCATTGGTGAGGAAGTGGCCCGACTCTTGGTGGCCGGGTTTATTGTTTAAATTTTCCATCCTGAGTGGTTGGCTAACCCGGTGCTGGTACTCAAGAAGAATGATACTTGGCGGATGTGTGTGGATTACACGGACTTGAACAAGGCTTGTCCGGCTGATCTATTTGCTCTCCCTCGTATTGATCAAATCATTGATGTTGCGGCGGGTTGTGAGCGTTTGAGTTTTTTGGATGCTTATTCTGGTTATCATCAGATCAAGATGGCAGTTAAGGACCAGGAGAAGACGACTTTCATTACTCCATTTGGAGCCTTCTGCTATGTGTCTATGCCTTTTCGGCTCAAGAGCGCCCAAGCGACTTACCAGCGGTGTGTGCAAAATTGCCTTCACAATCAGATCGGGCGTAATGTTCATGCTTATGTAGATGACATTGTGGTGAAGTCAAGAGAGAAGGAGACCCTGATTGATGATTTGAAGGAGACGTTTGACAATTTCCGGGTCTATAAGATGATGCTTAACCCGGCTAAGTGTGTCTTTGGTGTGCCAGCAGGCAAGCTCTTGGGTTTCCTGGTTTCTAATAGAGGAATTGTAGCTAACCCGGAGAAGATCAAAGCCATTACTTCATTGGCTAAGCCGACGTGTGTTAATGATGTTCAGCGTCTGGCGGGTCGTATTGTGGCTCTGGGCCGATTCATAAGCTGGTTGGGTGAGAAGTCTATTCCTCTTTATCAGATGATGAAGAAGACATATCATTTTGTTTGGAGTGATGCTGCTAGTCAAGCGTTTGAGGATGTAAAGAAACAGTTGGTTGAGCCGCCCATGCTTGCTGTCCCTATTGATAAAGAGCCTCTGTTGTTATATGTAGCTGCTAATAGCCGGGCCGTCAGTGTAGCCATTGTGGTGGAAAGGAAAGAGGCAGGCAAGGAGTACCCGGTTCAACGACTAGTTTATTACATCAGTGAGGTGCTTATTGAGTCCAAATAGAGGTATCCACACTGGCAGAAGCTTGTGTATGGGGTTTTCATGGCAAGTCGGAAGCTTAAGCAATATTTTCAGGGTCATCCCATCACTGTGGTTAGTTCTGCTCCTTTAGGAGATATCATCCAAACCAGGGAAGCCACAGGCCGAGTTGCTAAATGGGCCATTGAGCTTGGTCCTCGCGGTTTAAAGTATGTGCCACGTACGGCCATCAAGTCTCAAGCACTTGTGGATTTCATCAATGAGTGGACAGAGTTACAGGCACTTGAGGAAAAGCCGGATAACACATATTGGACTATTCACTTTGATGGATCCAAACAGTTGGAGGGCTCGGGGCTGGAGTTGTCTTGACTTCCCCACGAGGTGACAAGTTTTCTTATGTTCTCCGGCTAATGTTCCCCTGTACTAACAATGCAGCTGAGTATGAGGCCTTGCTCTATGGTATTCGGATGGCTAAGGAGATGAACTTAAGCCGGGTGAGGTGCTTTGGCGATTCAGATCTGGTGGCTCAGCAAGTTTCTGGTACTTGGGATTCTAAAGATCCGCTCATGGCGGCTTATCGTCGAGAGGTTGATGCTATTGCGGGTCATTTCAAGGGTTATCAAGTTGAGCATATTGATCACAGGAAGAACGAGGCGGCTGATACTTTAAGTCGGCTAGGTCTCAGCGTAAGCCGGTGCCACCTAACATGTTCCTGGACATTTTGCTTAATCCTTCTGTCAAATTGTCTACACGGGAAGATCTTGTTGTCCCTGACCCAGAAGCGCAATTGGTGGCATCTCTTCACGCTATTCCTGATTGGACAGTTCCGTATTTGGCTTACATGACCCGGCGTGAGTTGCCGGAGGATGAAATCTTGGCCAGACAGACAACCCGGCGATCTAAGTCAATGACGATTGCTAATGGGGAATTGCACCACCGCAGTGTCTCAGGAGCGTTTCAACATTGTGTTTCTCCTGAGGAAGGTTGCGAGATTCTATGAGAGATTCATGAAGCAGATTGTGGTCATCATGCCGGCTCTAAATCTCTCATAGCCAAGGCTTTTCGTCATGGTTTTTATTGGCTAACGGCTCATGCTGATGTAGAGGATTTGGTCAGCAAATGTGACGGTTGTCAGAAGTTTTCATGACGAGCTCATGTTCCGGCTCAAGAGTTGAGGATGATTCCAATTACTTAGCCGTTTGTGACTTGGGGGCTTGATATGGTTGGGCCTTTCAAAAGGTCTAAGGATAAGAAGACCCACCTTTTGGTAGTTGTTGATAAGTTTGCTATGTGGGTTGCGACGGAGCCAGTCAGTAAGTGTGAGGCAGCAACGGCAATCCAGTTCATCAAGAAGGTGATCTTTCGATTTGGTTTTCCACACAGCATTATCACAGATAATGGCACTAATCTCTCTAAAGGCGCTATGAAAGAATTTTGTGAAAGGGAGCACATCCGGCTTGATGTTTCCTTTATGGCTCACCCTCAGTCCAATGTTCAGGCAGAACGAGCAAATCAAGAGATCCTACGAGGTATCAAGCCCCGACTTATGGTTCCTTTGCAGAGAACGCCGGGTTATTGGGTGGAGGATCTACCCTCAGTATTATGCAGTATCAATACAACCCCCAACAGATCTACGGGTTACACACCTTTCTTCATGGTCTATGGAGCAGAGGCGGTTCTCCCTAGTGACATCCGTCACGATTCATCACGGGTGGCGGCTTACGTGGAAGCTGATAATGAAAAAGCCGGTCAAGATGCACTTGACCTGTTAGATGAGGAGCGGGACCTCGCGGCGGCTCGTTCGGCGATTTATCAGCAAGACTTATGTCATTATCACAACCGCCGGGTCAAAACAAGAACCTTTCAAGAAGGCGACTTGGTGCTTCGGCTCATCCAGGATCAAACGGACATGCATAAGCTCTCGCCGACCTGGGAAGGACCTTTTGTGGTCAGCAAGAATCTGCATAACGGGTCATATTATCTTATCGACGTTCGAGAACACAAGGATTCACGTAAGTCGGAGGAGGAGACCCGTCGCCCGTGGAATATTGATCATCTTTGGCCCTACTATACTTGAGCCACCGACTCTCATGATGTACATAGTTACATGATGTATATATTATAAGCAGTATAATAAAGCCGGCATCCCTGATAATTCAGGGCCTCTGTCGTTTCACTTCCTCGAAGTTGATTCTTTATCATCATCTTACATATTCTCTTAAGAGGCTTGACGCCCAAATTACAGGGACCAAAGAGAGTTGTATGTACAGCACAGCTCAAACATAGATCCCTGGTGAAGCGTGATTCGTCAGAGTATCACTTGGGGGCTTCCTGTTCAAACATAGGTGTATTCACTAAAGAGAACATAGCTGTCGGTACCCTCTTGATCGGCGCAATGCCAAAATTTATGGTCACTTGGGGGCTTCCTGATCGTATTCGAATCATAGCTGTCGGTATCCTTTTGATTGGCTCAAACGCCACACTTGTCAGTGTGTCACTTGGGGGCTTCCTGTTCAAACATACGCGTATTCGACCAAAGAGAACATAGCATTACTACCCTCTTGACCAGGCTTGTCCAAACATAGGCATATTCGACCAAAGAGGACATAACCTTTCCGGCTCATCCTACCTGTAGCCAGCTGCTTCAACTCCATCGGGTAATCCCGATTGACCCGTCAAACTCTTAAACGATCAATCTTACAGCGTATTCGACCAAGATCAGAGCTCGTTAAGGTTCAAATGGCGGCTTGTCACGCGAGAGCTCAGTTTACAGATAGTCAGGATAGATCCAGGCTTCATAAGCCGCCTTCCTTGAAACTTGGATAAATTGGCCCATGATGTATGTTGTTACTCTGGCCCTGCGTACTCCTGATAAGTCTTTGAGCAAGACCAGACTTTATCTAGGGTTCAAATGTCGATTGGGCACACTGTGAGTCAGGCTGACGGAACGCACGAACAATCCAGTGGTTCCGGCTAGTTTCATTGAAGAAGACACTTTGGCTTGGCAGCCCACAAAAGTCTCGAATTTCTTTTGATTTTTTATTTATATTGGAAGATTTCTTCTTTGACTTTTGATTTTTTACAAGTCGGGCCCAGCTGCCCTACTTATGGCTCATATTTGAAGTATCTTCCGGGTCTCTATAATCCGCCAGGATGGTAGACTCTAAGTCGCTAGAGTATCATAGTCTTATGTTTACAGTTACAGCTCTAAAATACCTCTAACTGTATGAAGCTGATAAGCCAACAGTGTAAGTATATATCACATGTATGGGATTTTATTTAAACAATTGTCAGACCGGCCCTGGTTATGGACTGTTTGTCCCCAGCGGCTTCAATTGGGTATCATGACCCGCCCGGCGGTAAGCCGCCATGGCATTTGTACTTTCTTTGTGTGTAGGATAATTATCATTCAGGTTTGCATAAATCAAAGGCTATCATACCCATAATGGCTTTCTAAAACTTACGGATTAGCAATATTAAGAAAAAAGCAGAAACGTGCACGATGGCACGACAGATTCAAGTTTTTACTACCTTATTACATGGCTCCATGAGCCGAATGGGATCAGGTTTTTCAAAGATCAAATATATCAGCCGTCGACGGTTCAATCTTCTTGGACTTGCAGGTTGGAGGCTTTTGGGTCATCCCTTTCCGGTTCTTCGTCTTCTTTCCAGTTCTTCGTCTTCTTTCGCAATCTCTCCAACAAATCAAGCGCCAATCGATGCCAGATAAAGCTTGAAATTCAACTTCTTCGTCTATAAGATCAGATGGCTCAACTTCAGAGGCAAAAGTGTGCTTACGGATTGGGGGGATTAAGTCCATCACTCTATAAGCCGGGGTTGGCATCTTTTGGTTTTCCTTGTTGTAAGCCGGATGGTATTTTGAAAGATCCGAGTCATTGGCAATCATCATCGCCATGGGGCATATCTCTTTCACGCAAATAGAGAAGTCCTTCTGATCAAATGGCGTACCATCTTCTTTCAAGCTTGGGTAACCAGTGGCTACCTCTGATGGGTCAAGCTCTGGTACCCATGCCTTGGCCCGGCTCAAAGCCGTCACAACACCGGCTCTTGCAGATGACCGTTTCATCTCGTCAAATCTTGCAGGCAGCACAGACGGTTTCTTCAACACATCTATAAACATAGTAGGCACTTGATTTGTTGGAGAGATTGCGGCCAGTGCACGTTGAGCTCCGGTGTACAGCTGTTCGACAAGTGTATAAACAGCTTTGAGCTTCACAAGCATGTCTTGATTAAGGTTGTTGCTCCTGGGACCTCTATATATTGACAGATTGGTTAATGGCGGGTTATATAATCGCAACAAGGATTCACTTTTTGATGACTAGCAAGGTGACTTACCAAAGATAGCAGAAACCATCTGAGATACATGGTGTTTTAAGCCGGTAAGCTCAATGGTCACATCTTGAAGCGCTTCCTCTGCTTTCTCAGCCCGCTGCGTTAAAGCAGTCCTTTCTTAAGCCCAAGTCTTTTTCTCTGCCTCAAAACTGGTCTTCAGCTTTTCCGACTCGGCCATGCTAAACTGGAACTTTGACTCAGCTTTCCGGGTCTCAGTTTCCTGATTCGTCAGCCGGGTCTTTGCGTCATTCAGTTGAGATTCCAATTCAGCAGTAGCAGCCTTTATGAAGTACAGAGTTATCAACATTTATATCAAGGTTACAAGAATATAAGTCCCAAGTCTTTTGCAAGCAACAACACTTGAAACTTGGGGGCTAATGTCTGTCAAAGAAATTTTTCAAAGGAAACGGCTCTTATAACTAAAGTCCCAAGCACTTTGCAAGCAAGACTACTTGGCACTTGGGGGCTAATGCATATCGCTTGTATCTTCTTCATCATGAGCCGGATGTGCTGTAAGCAGTCCCAACCGACTCATGGGGGCTATGCAGTTAAGCTCTCTTTTCTTACACAATGATAAATACGACCGGATCATTCATGCTGATTAAACCAGCCCTTGGGGACTACAGATGCAAAGTTAAACTGCTTAAACATCCGGTTTATTTTAAACCAGACTTGGAGGGAATCTATGACAGAAGCTTATGGATTCTTCTAAGTCTACAACCTATTCAATATTATCATAACCAGTAGACTTGGGGGCTGGCAGGAGGTACATAAATTATTTAAAAGCCGGAAGTCATACCTCATTTTTCTGGTGCATCTGTTTCACCATACCAATCTCAAGGTCGCGACTGGAATGAACTTGGTTAAGATAACCAGAGAATACTTCATTGACGGTCAGTTGAGAATAATCAGCAATGTCAAATTTCATTTTCTGCCTCTCAATGAACTCATCTTTCACGGAGTGCTTGGCTAAAGCGGTTGGATGTCCCGGTTCTTTGAAGCCGGTGCCAGTAATGATAACATCTTCACCATGTTCTTCTAGCGGTTTAAATGGATTGGATGACTCGGTGAACACAGGATTGGCATCCATGTGGTCATGGGAGAGGTCAGCAATCTCAGATGGAGCGTCAGTGGCAGGTTCGTCTGGCTGTTTTTCAGAGACTTCAGGTGCAGAGACTTGTTGCTCCGGCTCAGCAGCTTTATGTGCCTCAGTTGGCTTGGTCGCCTTCGCCTTTTTATTAGGATTTTCTTGTCCACTACATGGATTATGATTAAGTCAGAATAAGTATAAGAGTATAAAGATATACAGAATAAAAGGTAATTATTGTTACCCAGGAGCAATTTTAAAAGCTGGCAACACGGTTTGTGATGAGTCGCCAGAGGAGGAACGGGCAATCTCCTGGTCAATTGAATCAACAGAGTTAAGTGGTAAGCAAATAAGACCCGCGGCGAGTGGAAAGAGTTTAAAGTTAAAAAGAATCTCGTTTCGACATTTTTGAGGAGCGGGAGTGTTTGGTAAGCCGGAGGACAACTCGTCACCTCCACTGGTCCGGGTCTGACATCGACTCTCGTGTTGTTGTTGCTTCAAAATAAAGTGAGGATCTAAATAAGCCAAGGGGTGTGAAAACCTTACTTTCTGGGTTACTTGCCGAAGTTTCTGTCTTGGCAAAGATTCTGAGCCAGAAGAAATAATAGTTGCATCTTCTTCAACTGCTTGGCTGGCTCCCGTGTCATCCTGATAATAGTCAGTTTCAATAAGATGATTGAAAAAAGAGCCAAGAGAGTCAAGGGCAACCTCTGACTCAGAGGTGTCATCCAATTTAAGCAGATCAGAGGCACTTGGTTTCTTCTTCTTCTTGATGGTCTTCTTGGCGTTTTCTTAGGTGCTTTTTTGGCAGCCCTGGCCTTTTTGGCAGCTTCATGATCATATTCTGTCTTCCAAAAGTCAGATTTAGCCTATAAAGGTCATCAAAAGTTGAGTTAATAAGGTATTGGAATAATGAGGTAAAAGTAAGAAAGTTTAGAGACTCACATCCGGTGGCGGGTTAAGCTTGCAGAAAGGAGCCAGGCCCACTTTAGTGCAATCTTCTGGATCTTCATTGAGAAGGGACTTAACCATTTCCTCTATTGCTGCGTCGGTTAATGGTGCAGAGCTGTGGCGCAGTGGATCCTTTACACCACCAGTATAAGTGCACATTAAGCCGGTGCGGCGACTCAAGGGTATGATCCGCCAAGAAACCCAACACCTGACTAAATCAACGCCAGTTAACCCGTTTCCTAGCGGATCTTTAACCTTCACAATGGTAGGAGCAATTTTCTTCCGTTCAGCGGCGATAAGTTTTTCAGGAAGATTGTGCTTTGGGTCTAGGCGCTCGACACAGTAACCCGGCAGTGGATTCTCATTAGCCGGGGAAGTATCTTTGCAATAAAACCACGTCGGGTTCCAATCCTTGGGGTGACTTGGCAAGCGGGCATAAGGGAAGATAGCATCTCTTCCGCGTTGAATCGAGATTCTGCCAAGTTCCAAGCTAGGCCCGTTCGTGAACTCAGTCTGGCGGTTCAAATAAAAATATTCTCTAAAGAGATCGACGATGGGCTCCTCTTGAAGGTATACTTACTTCACAGAAGACTTGAAAGTTGCAGACATTTGACACGGAATTGGGTCCAATGTCTTGAGGATGGAGCTGGAAAATGTGCAGAATGTCCCGGAAGAATTTAGAGCCGGGTGGCGAGAAGCCCCAGTTCATGTGGTCAGTGAAAACGATGACTTCGCCATCCTTCGGCTAAGGTCTTTCTTCGCCCGGGTCAGGAGCACGGTAATGCATGACACTCTTTGCGGGCAGGTACCCGACTTTGATAAAATCTTTAAACGTGCCCTCAGTGACGACGGAGGGGACCCAATTGCATGTATAGACTGTCTTTGGCGTCATTTTGAAAGAAAGAAAGCCTAAAAGGAAGGAAAATTTTGCCGGTTCAAGTCAATTGGTGAAATCACAAGTTAAGCGGTTGCGGTATACATTCAGAATGATGGCTTAAGTGAGGACTAATGATATATGAGTAATTGTAAGCCGGACATGTAAGCCGCCATGACACGTACAGGTACTCAAAATCTGACAAAGAGCAAAAATTCTACTAAGTGTTGGACAAATAGGTTTCGCAGATTGAGGCTATAAGATCAGATCTGCAGCTATTCAGAAAAAGGAAATAAATTCTAAACCTAAGGTGGCGGCAGCATAAAAAAGGGGGTGCCCAGATGAGATCCGCTGCAATGAGGATATGCTCTAATATAAAAACGGGTGCTAAAACTGTTACCGCGCGAGATCTATGCTATTTTCAGATCAAAGCTATGTGATCTAGGACGAGGAAAGGGAAGAAACGGTGATGAACACCGACGAACAGAGAAACCCTAAAAGACAAATCTATGAAGAAGAAAAGGGAGGACTTACTGGTGCTAGCTGACAGCGGAGGAGTGCCGCGGTGTTTCTGGTCCATTTAGGGTGATGTAGTGGCCGGAGTTGATGAAGGGGACGAAGGTCGACGGCGGTGGAGCTCGTGCGGGCTGGTGCGTCGCAAGGAGGAAGAAGAAGGCGAGAAGGAAAAGGGGGAGAATGAGAGGTGAATCCGTGGTCGTGTTTATAGGGCTGGAAGGACAAACGGCAGGTGCGGGAATCGAGGAAACAAAGAAATGGATATGTGACGGTGCAGGCGCCTCGATTTTCGGAGGGTCGGTAAAGAAAGAGATTTATTAAGATTTGGGTTATGTGTAGTATTAATCAGAGGTGATGTCACAGCGGGTTACCACAGTCTCCGGAGATGACATCATGGCGGGTTACAACGTTTTACAAGATGAAGAAGGATTTTTTCTAAGTGTTGAAGATTGACATGAACAAGTTCAAATCAACCTGGGGCCTAATGTTGGGGATATGAGTATCAGATATGACCCGCCCAGGAGGGGCCGGGTCATCCTTATGGCGGTTCATCAGAATGAAGCCCAAGAGTATATTAAAGATGTCGGTTCATAGGCAGGCTTGTTAAAGGTCCAAACCCGAAGGTGGCTTAAGGCCCATAAGTGTGGACCGCCATGTATGTATAGACTTGTAATGAAAGGCATGTAAGATATGTCACCGAGCCGGACACGTTGTATGAGCCGGCCGGGACTCTGTAGGCCACAGGGCGTCAACCCATGTATATAAGGGGATGACCCGGCAGCGGCTTAGGGAAAGAAACAACAAGTCGAGAGCCAGGCAAGGCGTATTCGCTCCCTGGTCATCGAAACCCTAGCAATACCACCTCAAACTGGATTAGGCCGTTACCTTCACCGCAAGGGGCCGAACCAGTATAAACTCCTCGCGTCCTTTGTCCCGTTTAACCCATTTAAGCTAACCTCGTTGCAATGGCTCCGCAACTAAGTCCTTCCATGAGGACATCTGCCGTGACACTTCCACGACACCCACCATCCTCAGTAGCAATCATCACATGCTGAGATTTGCATTCTTTCGCATAATGACCTTTTCCCTTACAACGACGACAAATAATATCACTTGTGTGCCCTGTTGATGCCATCGAAGAAGAAGAGCTCTGTGCAGGCCCGACGGGTGTGCTCTTGGCAGATAGTGGTGGCTGTGCCTGCTTTCTTGTATCACGGCTGGAGGTGGCACCTGATGGAGGTGCTGGTGCAGTGGAAGTAGAGGATGCATGTGGTGTCCATGATGAATGTCGACCTGCAGAAAAGTTAGTTCGCGCCAATGCCTATCGATCCTGCACTTCACGTTCAGCTTTACAAGCAAGATGGAATAAACGAGTGATATTGTTATACTCCTTATACTCTAAAATGGTCTGAATCTCTCTATTTAATCCACCCATAAAACGTGCAAGCATAGCTTCATTCTCCTCAACAATACCACATCTAATCATGCCAGTTTGTAATTCCTGATAATATTCTTCTACATAATTTTTTCCTTGTCTTAAACGCTGCAATTTTTCTACTCCCTCTGTTCACTTTTATAAGACCTCGAAGACATTTCAGACAATGTACAAAAAAGCCCATTTTGAGTTGTCTAAAATGACTTACAAAAGTGAATGGAGGGAGTAGTAATTCATGTTGATAGTATGGTGGAACCCAACACTACAAAAAAATGCACTTCTGTGATGATACGTGTTTGTCACAGTAGGTCGCGTTTTTTGTCATGCATGTACATCCATGACGATTTTATGACAGAATCAAGATAGTCATACATGTGCTGTCGTAGAAGTGTTCCATGACATTACCAAAATTATCATCACGGAAGTGTCCCCTTCCATGACGATAAATCGCGCATCACAGAAGTGCTTTCATCAAGGGTGACCGACACGTGGCATCCACCGTACCGGAATGCCGTTAAGCTATCGGGTCAGATTTTGGATCCGATAACCCGTTAACAGCCCTGACCAATGGGAAATTTCCACGTGTAAAATTCTGATTGGCCGAAGGAAACACGTGTTGCCTCATCGTTGGGACATATGTCATCCACTCATTGGACAGGAGACGCCTATGATAGGTCGACACGTGGCACGGCCCAATAGTGGCCCATTCCCATGAAAAAGGCTAGCCCAGTAAAAATTAGCAGGCCGGCCCATATAAGGCCTACTTGTGTCAGGTCCATTTAAGCCCACGGCCCATACGAGATGTGCCAATTCGGCCCGTCAACGGCCCATTAAAGATTTGACACCATTGCAGCCCATCGTCAGTTCGATCCCGTTAACAGCCCGCTATATATTTGGGCTCAATATTGGCCCGATGAGATTTCGGCCTGTTAACGGCCCATTTAATTGATGGGCCAATTTTCAGGATGTACATCTTTTGGCCTTTTAGCGACCCATTTAAATGTTGGGCTAATTTCCGGCCCGGTGTGTCTTTCAGCCTGTTGATGGCCCATAAATCTGATGGGCCATTTGTAGTCGGACCTGAGTTTCGGCCTTTTAGCGGCCCATTTAAGTGTTGGGCCAATTTCTGGCCCGGTGTCACTTTTAGCCTGTTGACGGCCCATAAATCAGTTGGGCAATTTGTAGTCGGACCTGAGTTTTGGCCTTTTAGTGACCCATTTAAGTGTTGGGCCAATTCCCGGCCCTGTGTGCCTTTTGACCTGTTAACGGACCATAAATGAGTTGGGCCATTTGTAGTCGGACCTTAGTTTTGGCCTTTTAACGGCCCATGCCCTTCATGGTCCAATACCAGCCCGGCTTCTCTTTCGGCCTGCTAAAGGCCCACAACACAGTTGGGCCGTTTATAATACGACCTGACTTTCAGCCTCTTAGCGGCCCATGCTCTTCATGGTCCTGTACAAGCCCGCTGTTTCTTTCGGCCTGCTAAAGGCCTACAGTATAGTTGGGCCATATGTAGCCCAAACTTAGTAATGGCCTATTAACGACCCGGGAGGTAAGAGGGCCGGCCATTAACTTTCGGCCTAGTAATGGCCCATTAAATTAATGGGCCCACTAAAGTTCATTCATGTCTTTAGGCCAAATTAGATAATTTGAGCCCATTACGATGAGCAATTATGCACAGGACCAAAACCGATCAAGCAAAGGTACGGCATACAGGAATAACGTTGCACATCCAGCATATATTACAGGAAATTACATCCATTGGGCAATCAAAGATTGATGCCAGTGCAAATAAATGAGCAGAACCTAACCATCTACAACGTCACAATCTGCAACCTCAGCACAGATGACGCCCATAAGCATGTGGGCAAGTTCTTGCTGCTTTGCTACGCTGTCTCTGAAAACATTGATCAGTTGTTGTGTTGCACGACTCCGCACCTATGATTCATCCACCATTTCCATCATTGCTTCAACCATTAATTGGTTCACAAACATACATTTATTCCGTTGCATTCGAGACAGAGGATATTGAACAGATTCAGATGGTGATTTTGGTAGGCTTGTATTATTGATAGTGGAGAGTGTCTCGACCACTACATCATAACATAAATTAGGACGGGAACCAAACAGATTAATCATGAGTTATTGCCATATTACCTGGCCTAGATTTACTGGAAAGAAACAATGGGGTTGCCTTGCTGTTTTCAGAGTTTGTCTTCTTATCTTCAGCAACCTGCACAAAATTAACACACTAGCATTGCTATCATTGGCCAAGTCAGATAATAGGAAAGCAACATTGACACAACGAACATTTGGGCAACTAGCCTACACCAAATTAACACAATATGGCACAACTATCATCAGCCAGGTAAGGTAATACGAAAGCAACATTGACACAATGAATGAATGGGCAACCAGAGAAGCACTACAATTCAGTAATGTGCGTGATATGAGATAGTACATTCATGCAGCTCAGTATGCAAAACTGCCAGGCAGTTTTCCTTACAAAAATCAACATTGGTGCCTTTAACATTTTGCTACAGCTAATTTTAGATCAGATAAAGGTTAGATTCACGCTGATTAACAAAATACATGCTGATGTAAAAATATAGTGATATACAACAGGTACTTACATCAGCATTGGAGCACAGAGAATTCCGGCCACTGGAATCTGCTTATTATCAGTGGGAGTTGGATTTCTCTGTGCTGGAGCAGTATCTATGAAAAATGGAGTTCGTTTATTATCTCCTGGCGTTTGGATCTTTTGCAAAGACCTGGTTTGTAACCCTTCAGATTCTAACATAGCCGTCTTCCCCTTGCATGCCTTATATAGAAGAATGGTGATTCAGTTATAAAACATGCTACAGTGGAGATGGAATATGTACCGAAGAATAGAAAGGCATGACATATTGACATGTATTCCCTCCATCCGAAAATAAATGGATGGGTCTAGGCGTATTTTAGTTCTAGATACATCCAATTTTATCCATTTCTGCGATATTTAATCCGGACGGAGGGAGTATGATGTAAGAGCTAGGGATACGACAGGACAACACAGTAAAAAAACACTGAGAAACCCACTGCAGAACCAAAGTATTCAAACCCACTGATATGAGATAGTACACTCATGCAGCTCAGGATGCAAAACTACCAGGCAGTTTTCCTTGCAAAAATCAACATTGTGGCCTTTAATCATACATTTTGCTACAACTAAATTTAGATCAGATAAAGGTTGGATTCACGCCGATTAAAAAAATACATGCTGATGTAAAAATATAGTGATATACAACAGGTACTTACATCTACATTGGAGCACAGAGAATTCCTGCAAGAATCTTTCCTCATAAACGATACCATTGCAGAAATTCTTCTATCTGTTAAGCTTATTTTCTAAAAGAGAGAGGGTAAGAAACATGTAGAAAATATGATCAGCATGCTATAAAATTTCATGATGCAAGGATACGCACACGCTTCTTAGAATTGAGTTGACATATTTTTGCTAGATTGGAGCGGACTAGTTCTTTGGCCACTGGAATCTGCTTATTATCAGTAGGAGTTGGGTTTCTCTGTGCTGGAGCAATATCTATAAAAACTGGAGTTGGTTTATTATCTCCCGGCGTTTGGATCTTTTGCAAAGGCCTTGTTTGTAACCCTTCAGATTCTAACATAGTCGTCTTCCCCTTGCATGCCTTGTATAGAAGAATGGTGCTTTAATTATAAAACATGCGACAACAGAGAGATGGAATAGGTACTGAAGAATAGAAAGGCATGACATATTGACATGTATTCCCTCCATCCGGAAAAAATGGATGGGTCTTGGCGTATTTCAGTTCTAGATACATCCTTTTTTATCCATTTCGGCAACATGTAATCCGGACAGAGGGAGTATGGTGTAAGAGCTAGGGATACGACACGACAACACAACAAAAAAACACTAGTTGAATGTAAAACTGTATGCTAGTGGAATACGTATAGAAATAACTAAGGCAACATACACATGTATTCTTGGGAAAATAAGATGGCATTGCAACAGAGCGCTAGAACAACACTTCAATGTAAAAAAACATGGTATGGTAGACAGATGAAGTACATACTGATGAATAACAATGCATGCGGTGTGACCAGCTCACGCCGGCGTGACCCGGCCTATGCGGTGGACCCCCTCCTCCCCCCCACACACACTACGATGTGTGGTTCACAATCGAGCATGACGTGCACCGCCACGACGCCATCAAGCTAGACGCCGACTACGCACCCCCCATCCTATGCGGCGCCGGAGGAGGAAGAGAAGGAGGAGCCGACCTACTAGGCCGCACACAAGGTAGAGCTCCAGCGTGCCCCGAAGGAGTCCCAGCGTGAGGAGGACGCGCTGGCCCAGCATGAAGGAGGCGCTCCAGCTGTCGCGATGGCGAGATGCGATTATTTTTATCTCGGTCGTGTACGCAAACACAAGCGGTGAAGTGTTGTGGGTTTCGTGTTGCTTTGCCCGGAAGGCGAGGGATGCGCGGCTGCCGTGGAACGAGTCTTTAGAGCATCTCCAACAGCCGCGCAACGCGCCGCGCGTTAAAAGTCGGAATACAACGCCGGGTTAGCCAGCTTTTGCCCGCAGCGGTGCGCTGGCTCCAGCGGTCAACGCAAATTAAAGCGCGCGCGAGCCGCTCCAGCAGACGCGCTATATTTCATCTGTTTTTTCTTACTACGATTCCGACTCGGACTCTGTCTGCTTCTATGATAGCCTACTTCTACGATCCAAAATAAAACGAAAAACATGTACTACTCGTCTGATTCGGACTCTATCTTGGTGATGTCCTCGTCCAACGTGTGTGCATAGGCGTCAAGGAACCGCTCGTCGCCGGAGTCCCAGGAGGACGCATCTTTTAGCGCGATGTTGTATTTAGCCACCGCCCTCTGCGTTCGCTTGTCCTCGCGATAGGCGGCTCGCTCCTCCCTCCTCTTCGCCCTCCTCTGGTTGAAGAACTGTTCCTTGTTGGTATCTTCCGGGAAGCGATGGCTCCACAACGTCATGACTTGCTCGTCCATCTCAGCCAGCCTGAGACGACGCTCCCGCCTCCGGTGCTTGCGACGATCCTCGTCAATGAGAATTCGCGGGAAAGGCGCCAACTCCTGTGCCCGCTCCTGCCTCGCCACGTCGGCGAAGTTCATGTCTCGACGGGACCGCAGGAGGCGCCACGCCGCAGCGTTGTATGCGCGGGCGCCCTCTTGGGCGGTGTCGAAGGTTCTGAGGCGGAGGCGCATGCCGCCGCCCGACCGAATCTCAGTGGAGTAGGTACCGGACGGACGCATGCTGACGCCACGGTAGCCCGAAGCTCCCAGGCGTCGAGGCGGCATGGTGGCGCGGTGGTGGCCTGTCGGCGGCAAAGGGCGGCATAGGGCGATAGAGAGATGAAGAGAGCGGCAGAGGGCGCTGCAATTTATAGGCGCGCCGGATGCAGCGCGCCAAATGTAGCGTGCGAGATGTCGCCTTTTCCCGCGCGCGCAATCGTTACCCGCGCATGTTGGTTTTCCGCTACCGCTGGAGCACACGAAAACATCCCACGCGCTAAAAAGCCAATTTATCACACGCGCGCGTCTTTTGACGCGGCTGTTGGAGGTGCTCTTAGCTTCACGTTTTCACTCTCGGCCATTTTTGGGTCGGTATCTTGATCTTGA
This sequence comes from Triticum urartu, assembly GCF_056163025.1. Taxonomy (NCBI): domain Eukaryota; kingdom Viridiplantae; phylum Streptophyta; class Magnoliopsida; order Poales; family Poaceae; genus Triticum; species Triticum urartu. The sequence continues at coordinate 537,903,293 of NC_141878.1, read as the reverse complement.
TGTGGCGTCCTCGTGTCAACATCCTTGCGTCGAGGACCGGCTTGACTTGGGAGACATGTGTCGTGTGCCAGGGCTGCTAAGCGTACCTTTTTGTGGAGGTGGCTGCTAAGCGAGTGTATTTGGACAGCTTGGTTAATTAAGCAGTGTGCCATTTAGAGAAAAATGGATGAGAGGGTGGCGTGGTCATGTGATTCTCTGGCCACATAGATGGATAATGAATTATCCAACGTTCAAGAAAACGTTTTTAGGCGCCGCTTAAGCACGTTTTACCGCTAAGCGACAGCTAAACGCTTCGCTTCTGCCCTAGGCAGAAGTTTTAACGTTAAGCGAAAAAAGCGGGATTTAGCGGCCGCTTTAGCGCTGAGCGCTGTCTAAGCGGTCGCTGAGCACGCTTAAGCGTTCAAAAAGCAAGGAATGGGTCGCGGGTTGGAGGTAAAAGGTGGGTATAAAGGACTGGCTCAATATTGACATGTTCGGTTAGGGTTTACTGGGTTAGAAGGGGAGTGGGGAGAAGAGAGCTTCAGTCCAGATGCTTCTGTTCTGCATCCAACTCAGCTCCATGCATTTTTCCTCCTCGTCCCTAGACTGGATCTGAACTACTGCTTGGGCTGGGATGGGGCTGCTGTTTGGCTGCTGCTGCTGTTTGGTTGCTGCTGCTGTTGTTTGGTTGCTGCTGCTGCTGCTTGCCTGCAGCTGCCATTTATCTTATATGCTTTAAGCCAATATTATGCATTTATGCTTGCTGTGTGAACCACTGAACCTTATCTTTATGTGTTATTTGGCTATTTGTTCTGGTGTGTGAACCACTGAACCTCAACCTTATATGCCCTTCCGTCCTAAAATTCTTGTCTTAGATTTGTCTAAATATGAATGTATCTAATTACGTTTTAGTGTTAGATATATCCGTATCTAGACAAATCTAAGACAAGAATTTTGAGACGGAGGGAGTATTTTAGATTTTTGGTTATCTATGTACTATATTTCCTGTTTTCTTGTGCATATTATTCAAAAACAACCAAATTCTGGCCAATTAAAAAAATGCTTAATCTCGGTTAAGCTGCGCTTAAGCGGCCATTGCTCTAAGCTATGGCCTTCCGCTCCATTTACGCTTACCGCTTTCTTGAACATTGGACTTATCTACCTCATCGAATCGATCTACACTTTTCCAAGCAATATCGTCACTCAACCCTATGAGCTTCTCTAAAAGACTGAGCCGACATATAATTTTAAAAGGATTTGAACTTGGTGGACTGGGATACCATAGTCCCTCTAACCATTCAACCACATGTTGAATTGCCCCATGGTCCTTCAAGTCTTATACTCAATATATACTCGCCCTCGAGGCTCAGTAATACATCCATCATATTCCGCACCAAATCTCCTCTCTCCCTTCTAACATGGTATCAGCGTAATCTATCCAAACCCTAGCCGCCGCCTGCCGCTTCCGCTCCACGCCGCCCCCGGGGCGGTCGGTCTCTATGATCGTCGTCGGGGGCTGCGCGACCCGTACCTAGGGTTCGTCCACCGTTCTCGTTGACCGGCTGCCCTAGAGAGTCCTTTTCCCGATCCATTGATCAGAGTTTTTCTCTCTCTCTCTCGTCGGTCATCTTAATCGGCGGTTCTTTTTTGGTTTTCCGATCTCAAATCGGCTTGCGTCACCCGCCGCCGTTCGTCGTCTACAATGTGTGTCGACATCTTCATCAGCCATCAAGATCGACCGCATCAACACGTCCGAGTATTCACGTTGGGCGTTGCATCAGGTGCGGGCGTGCGGCCGCCGCTTGCACCGTCCGCAGGCCCGTTGATCCGCGCCGCGAGGCATGGGTTACTTGGCCGAGTGGTTTGATCTAGAGGCGCACTCACGTGGCCCATGGCACTTGATCATCTTGTGCGTGTCTGGCTGTTCGCGCGTTGTTGCACCTCATGGAGTGCTATGCTTGTATGCATGCACACGTCCGGTGCAGTTTTCCAGCGCACTGCGTGATGCTTGTGCCACGTCCTGCCCGTGGCTTGTTGATCTCGTCCGCCGCGTCTCCGGTCTGATCAGCCGTCTGCGTGTCGGTTCGTAGGTCCTGTGAAGATCGTCTTCGACTATATTGTGTCCTTCACCAATCGAGCAACGGGCTGTCACTGTGTCGTCCCATCGGACCGCACTATCGCCGCCCCGTGGTTCTTCTTCCGGCTACATCGACCCGCGTTATCGTTGCATCGTCCCTTCGGCCCGTAGTGCCGCGGCCCGCGGTCCCTCACCACTCCGAGAACGTCCGCTCCAGGCCGTCTCGTGGCTGCACCGATCCTCGCGCCGCCGCCGCGTCGCCTCGTCGGGAGGTAGCGAGCGTGGCACACGGTCTACGCCGCCGCCCTAAGTCGTTCCCGCAGTGGCACCGACCCGGGTTCCGTTGCTGCGCCGCCCCTTCAGGACATCGCGTCACGGCCCGCGGTCCCCGCCGCCGCCCCGAGGTCTTCCCGCCGTCGCCCCGACCCGCCTACCGCCGCTGCGTTGCCCCTTCGGGCCGTAGCGCCGCGGCCCGCGGTCCACTTTGCCGTCCCCGTGTGTCGACTTGCCGTGGTATGCGCCGCGCCGTCCCCCTTGGCGCGGGCACGCTACCATCCGCGCCGGTCTTCATCACGCGGTCAGGGTTATTCGTCTACTTCGAGCACCGCCGCCGCACTCCTAACCTAGCCGCCGCCGCCGTCAGGCCGCCGTTGCCGCTCTTCTTTGGCCGCCGCCGTCGCTACCTTCGTAGCCGCCGCTGCCGCCGGTCCACCCCCTTCGTCTTCGTCCAAACACCAGCCCGTCGCCAGCGTCGCCGTCATCTACCCCGACCACTTCGTCTACTCCGACTACCGTTGGTGACATCGGCGTCGCATCGATGGGGACCCAACTGGCCAACCAACACTCCCATGTGTCGTATTGATCCGCGTTAAGACGCGAGCACAGCGGCACTGACTGGCGCTGGCAAGATAAGCTGCAGCGCCAGCTAGGGTTTTCCACCACGCGGCTTGCAAGCCAAGCAAACGTCCGTCGCGCCGACACTCGGACATCCCGATTGCTTAACTTCTAGTAAGGCCAACTCCAATGCACAGCCCCATTTAGCCCGATCCAGTTTGCTTGGGGCGAAACGGACATAATTCATGGCCTAATGCGCGACCGCAGTCGCAAAAATCAAATTTGTCCGGCTCGACCCAAATAGGGAGCAAATTTGGGTCGAATTTGCATCCACGAATAGTGATGCACACGCGCGCATCGTCTCCTTATCTGCTCTGGGCTCACCTGTCGGTCGTCTAACTGTTCCCATTGGCCCCATTTAATCCGCATGCCCGCAAGTCAATAGCCCAACCGCCCCTGCCCGTCCTTTCTAATGCAGAACCCGTGGACCGGCCAGTCCACTTCCACGCACTTTCACTTCCATCTCTACCTCCTCGAGCCCGGGCACCCCAAACCCTAGCTCCGGCCGCCGCTGCCGCCCTCACTACCGTCGGCCGCCTCCCGCCATGGGAATGTAGAAGTGGATCCCCAACAAGAAGGGGAAGCACGACTACGAGGCGAGTTCATCGTCCAAGTCATCGGGGAGCACCGTCGTCAACTGCCTCTCGTCGCTGCCTTCTCTCTCTCCCCTCCTGCCGTCATGTCAAGGAACCACTCGTACGTTAAGGTGGTATCTTCCGGTGGTACTGGGAGACGGCAACCCCACTCCCTTCGCCTGATGCTCACCTCCCCAATGGGTGGCATCTAAGGCCGGATCGGGTGCCACTGTCAGCCATCCCGGCGAGCGGCCGCGCCTACCTCTTGGTCATCAGCCCCCGGCGGGCACATATCCCGTGTCACCTCCTCGCAGACCGCAGGTACGACGCCGACACCCCCTTCCGGGACACGTGGTTCCTGGACGAGCACAACATGCGTCAGTAAACTATATTTGTCGGTCTTCCTCATAGCCCGCCCCGTAATGCACATTCTACCAATGCGGTCCATGCGTGCACTCCCAGTCCGCCCCGGTCGTGCGTGGATGCACAGGCTTACGCCGGCGCTCTCCTCTCGCCGTCCCTGCCGCCACCACCACCCACCATGAACGCCGAAAAAGAGGAGGAGCTGGTGAGGAGGGTGATGGAGAACTCCTAGAGAGAGTACACGCGCATGGAACGGGAGCAATGGGACAGCTTGGAGGACGATTGCAAACGGACACAAGCATCCGTTTTGCTGACACAAACAGACAGAAACCGACCGCAAACGGACGTCCGTTTGCGGTGGTGTGTTGGAGTTGGCCTGAGGAATTGGTGCCTCAAACCGGAACGTGGCGTTTGTGTTCGGTGCTTGCCACCACCACCGGCGGATACCATTGATCTTTATGGCGGTGATCCTTCCTCGTGTCATGTGTGAAGTGTGAAGCAGCTGATGAACATCACCAAGAAACTGACATGACCCTCAACGCGTCACTCCAATCAGAAAAAGAATCAAAAGAATGGGTGGGCTAAGCGTTGGAGCAACTAACGGAGGAGTATTTCTTCCGGAGCCCTGTTAGGGTCATCTTGTGTGAGCTGAGAGCGCGCCCGCCACATGTCGCGCTTTGGGTGGTTTCTCGATTTTTGTTTTCCTAGTTTTCGTTGACGTTTTTGGCTTTTTAGAAGATTTTTATGGTATTTTTGGGCATTTCGGGTTTTCCCGGTTATTCTTAGGTTTTTGATAAAAAAATTGTGTCTTCTTTTTCTTTTTCTTCCGCAAGAGGCACAGTCCATCCTCTCAGAACAAAAAAATGTATCTTTTTTGCTTCTGCAAGAGGCTCCGTCGTGCCTCTTGAAAAGGAATAAAACGTGTTTTCTTTTTGCTTCCACGACACGCATAGTCGTGACTCTCGGAAACAAAAAAAACATGTTTTTTTTTCTTTTTCTCGAGAGGCACGAATTTGCTTCGCAAGAGGCACAGTTTGTTCCTCTCGGAAACAAGAAAAACACACCTTTTTTTCCTTCTGTGAAAGACATGGATTTGCTTCTTGTGGAGGCACGGATTTGCTTCCGCAAGAGGCACAATCGTGCCTCCTTCCGAAAGGAAAAAAAAGTGCTCCGGTATGGTTTTTTCGTTCGGTTTTTTCATAACAAAAAAGTTTGTCAAAATCTATCAGCATGCAATCTAGTTTTGAAGATCTTGATGCAAGAAATCCAATAGTGAAAATGGTTCGAGACTGGACGCATAGTTTAAAAGATAAAACGTTTTGAATAAACAGATCTACGAAAAAAAACTATCAGGTTGCGGCAAGTGGTGCACTGCATTAATTAAGGGGTATTATTTGCAAAGGTCACTTCCCGTGTCCCCAGTTTGGCGCCACTTGTCGTAACCTGGGGAAGTGAGAAGTGACATTTGCAAAAAGTGCTCCTTAAGTAGTGATTTAATAAGATGAAGTTAGAAAAGTAGTTTGATGGCTCATGTGTATGGTTGTAGGGTCATCTTCAGTAAACTAGAGGATACCCCGCGCGTTGCCGCGGGAATTGGCTGATGTAAATTTAGGTTTATAACATAAGAACAAAATTAAAAATATATTTGAATTCCTATATTTGATTTGTATAGTTGTACCAATATTTATTGAGTATAAGTACAATGATCAAATGAAAAATATTTTGCCATGGATGGTTCAATGTTGCTGCCTTACTGACCCTAAATTTATTGCCTTGCCAAAGATTTCTTTGATCTAGAGGACGAACAAAGGGGTGATGCGAAAAAACTTGACGCAAGATGGAACTATCTTTTTAGACTCAACGAGTCACTTATTTTAGAACATAGGGAGTAGTATCTCCACTACTATTAAACAATCAAACAAGAACTTTCTTACGTGCACCCCGTAAAACGTACACGGATTCATTATGACCGCATGATTAAGCTCACTAAACTTAATCTAACGGCTAGCCTTAATCTAATCCATTCTCTGTGTGCACTTAACAATTTACATCGACTGACCGTGCTTCACCATATAAAACTCCACGTCCGATCAATTAGGAAACTATAATAATGATCGCGTCTTCTTAAGAAACTAATCATGATCCCGTTTTCTTAGGAAACTAATCACGATCATGTTTTATTAGGAAACTAATCATGATCGTGTTTTATTAGGAAACTGATCATGATCACATTTTATTAGGAAACTAATCAGGTATTTGCACACATTGACACATCCACAGGGCCGTCTTCAGGAATTTGAAGCCCCGATGCGAAAAATATATATATGCTAAATTTGGGGCCTCAGTGCGGAAAAACGATATGCCACGGTTTGGCTATCAATTTGTGTAATGTGCACTCCTCGTCACATAATATCACCCAAGAATTGATCACTGTGCTGACCAACCGATCGCATGGCGTGAATTGGATCGTGCGGAGTACTCCATGTTACACACTTGCGCTATTCTCCTCTCCATCTCCATTATTACTATTAAACAATCAAACAAGAACTTTCTTACGTGCACCCCATAAAACGTACACGGATTCATTATGACCGCATGATTAAGCTCACTAAACTTAATCTAACGGCTAGCCTTAACCTAATCCATGCTTTGTGTGCACTTAACAATTTACATCGACTGACCGTGCTTCATCATATGAAACTCCACGTCCGATCAATTAGGAAACTATAATCATGATCGCGTCTTCTTAGGAAACTAATCACGATCATGTTTTATTAGGAAACTAATCATGATCACGTTTTATTAGGAAACTGATCATGATCACATTTTATTAGGAAACTAATCAGGTATTTGCACACATTGACACATCCACAGGGCCGTCTCCGGGAATTTGGGGCCCCGATGCGAAAAATATATATGCTAAATTTGGGGCCTCAGTGCAGAAAAACGATATGCCACGGTTTGGCTATCAATTTGTGTAATGTGCACTCCTCGTCACATATATCACCCAAGAATTGATCACTGTGCTGACCAACCGATCGCATGGCGTGAATCGGATCGTGCGGAGTACTCCATGTTACACACTTGCACTATATGATCATCAAATGTAAATAGGGTCTTCAAGATGAATAGATCAAAAGTTTTATCACAAAAAATATATAAATAGGGTCTTATTATTTAAAACAAGTCCCTTTGATATTTATTTCTCATTATTATGTGTGTATTTATTTTTAGGGAATTCTAAAATATTAAGCCTTTTTTTATTCCCAGCTCTTTGATTCCCTTCGAAAGATTGTTTCCACTCAAACTCTAAGCTAAAAAAATTGGCCCCGCGAATGGAGCGTTCACCAACGTGATTTCCTTTCCTCCCTAATCATCATGCATGCAATTACGGCGCTAGAAGATCCGGAAATAAATGGTACATGCAGTAGAGAGTTATATGTGGGGGAAAATAGAGGAAAGGAATCAGACGCATGCAGGGGAGATAATCAAGGTAAGAAATCCCATGCATGCAGGGGTGCGTAGAGAAGGAAAGAAATCGTTGGCTAACGAGATCATTCGTGACATGCTATATAATTAGCACCAGATTAATGATTTTGGGGCCCCATTTGCTTAGGGGGCCCTGTGCGGTCGCCCACCTCGGCCACCCTCATCGACGGCCCTGCACATCCATCACCTCGACCTCCTGGATCACGATCCTATCTCTCCCAAGAAAAACCACCACAACTGGCCTCCACTCGGCATGGCGACAAGGAGTCGAGGACCAACAACTCCTTCTCAGGGGACGCCGCCGGAGTGCTGGTAATTCGTGAACCGCCGAGGGTGTCGCACCGATCGCCCCTTCTCAGGGGATGATGCCGGAGTGCCGGTAATTTATGTTGCTTGTAAGACAACTGACCAGCCAGCATTTATGGTCTCTTGTGAACTTACACGGCGTGCCTGTGCTGACTTGTATACTTCAAAATAAGGTTTCTATGCATTACTAACCAGAGTGTGCTATCTTTATATCTTTGGTGTTTCTTAGCAGATGTCGTTTACATGTGTCATCAACACATTATTTGTTTTTTTCCTTAATTTGTAACACTTGTACTGCTGGAGTTGGTTTATTTTAAGTTGTTACATTTGGAACTCCTTTCACTTCATAAAGGGGCTGGATGGTCTAAATTGCAAGCTGTGATTTTTTTTCTTCTCACATGAACCATCTATAAATAAATATATATTTTTACTATTCTTCTATGTATAAATACTTTAAGGTCCTTTCGCTGTTCATTCGGTTAATGGTTAGGAACTAATGACCACCAAATTATTTTTATTGTTTGATAGTATTACACATAGGTGGGTGTAAAGAAAAAACTATCAAAATTGGTCATGACTTGCATTTTTTTTCTAGAACTGGTGCTTCTCCATATGTCCCCATTGTGTTCCGGGATGTTATTTTGTACTATTGTTTTCCTGTGTCTACCTTGTACTTATTCAGCGCATTGTTCTTTTTGCATTTTGGTATGAAAGTTTGTTGGCTTGGAGGAGGATGAACACAGATGAAAGAGGGGAAACATTGTAGAATTGTGTATGTTACTTGCCAAGTTTAGCTTTGGATTTTTAGTGCTTTGACACTTCGTGCAGAATGAACTAAACATTTACATGTCAAGAGCATCTTGATGCATATAAAGAGTAAACGGAGGCATGCAATTACGAGCTGTATGGGTTGATTTATATTCTCCAGTTTATGTATGTTTGTGACTTTGTGGGTACCAGATATGAACATTCATCGTTTCATGTGTTGTCAAGCTTTCCTATACGCCACAAGACGCAAAGCAACCTTTTATCTACCACATGTTGGCATCTATTTGAAATACAACCAATAATTATACGTGCGTTGCACGTGCACACTTACTAGAGGATACCCCGCGCGTTGCCGCGGGAATTGGCTGATGTAAATTTAGGTTTATAACATAAGAACAAAATTGAAAATATATTTGAATTCCTATATTTGATTTGTATAGTCGTACCAATATTTATTGAGTATAAGTACAATGATCAAATGAAAAATATTTTGCCATGGATGGTTCAATGTTGCTGCCTTACTGACCCTAAATTTATTGCCTTGCCAAAGATTTCTCTGATCTAGAGGACGAACAAAGGGGTGATGCGAAAAAACTTGACGTAAGATGGAACTATCTTTTTAGACTCAACGAGTCACTTATTTTAGAACATAGGGAGTAGTATATAAGTATAAGCATAGAACACTGTCCGAGGGAGAGAAATACTGGAGCTCATTTGTTAGCTGCCCATGTAGAAGGATCCCAGACTTGTGTCTGGACGGGAGATCCTCCGGCTTTCATTGTACCTAGACTAGTGGACGATGTAACTATGTTCAAAAGTTCATAAAGTCAACATGATGGCTTTCAATAAAAAGTATAAGGATAGATTAGAGAAATCAGTAGAAGGAATCGGTAACCTTTTGGCTCAAAAAAAGTGTTTATCGGTTTTTGACAGATATATAAAAGTTCATGAACTCAAATAATATTCAAGATTTTGAAAATTCCATGGAGTTTTATAAAAAATATGAATTAATATGAAATGTTTGTGAATTTTGAAATATTCACAATCCGCAAAAAAATGTCAACAATATTTTGGAATCAAGAATGTACAAACTATTGCTATTTTGGAAATAAAAAACAAAATTTTGAAAAATGTTCATTTAAAATCCAGAAAGAACTTAAAAGAAAAACAAAATCGGAAAGAGAACCTACCGATAACCACTAAAAACCTTTCCTGAAAAAAAAAGATAGCCACAAAAAACCGGATGAAGAAATAAAACCAGGGAAAAGCGGGGTTTTTTAGGCGGGAAAACACCGAAATAATAAAAGAAAGAAAGAAAGAAAAAGAAAACTAGGATGGAAAACCGTGAATCAAAAACCAGAATAGCAAATCGGCTGGAGCTTAGCCCATGATGCGTGATTTCTACGAATTGCACGCTCCTTCAGTACGAGCGGAGAATAGGGAATTTCTCACCACGCATCATGGGTGAACTTTGTTCGAAACTAATTTTAAAAGAAGGACATCCCCTCTTGGCCATATCTCATATATAGATTCAAGATTCAGGTGCATGTTGAAGGACTAGTACGACTTGAAGAATGTTGGTCGATGGGAACGAGGCGAAGCAGACCATGGTGCCGCATGTCATGCTCAGCATCTCACTACCACTGTAACTAGATGAAGTCCCGCGGGTTGATGTGAAAATTTTATTAAAGAAATGCATAAATAGTTGCAAAAATTAACTAAATCTAATGAAAAGAAAATATAAGCTTTAAAATCCATAAAAAATGAAATGTCTAAAGAAAACTTTTGAATTATAGTTCAAAATGTCATTTCAGACAAAAATATAAAGGATGACTAACATCCATGTATGATGTGTCATTGTTACATGAGTAGAGTAAAGCAAAAATAATTATATTTATAAATTAAATGCATGGCTGGTTTACGTGACGGACTTAAATGCAGGGCTTAGTGGGAACGCTACAGTGGATTGTATGCTCTCTTTTTTTTGGCAAGGACTGGATGTGTGCATGTTGAAAGAAGACTTAGACCTCTCCCAATGCATTGGTGCTAAAGTGGGGTGCTAAGTGCATTAAAATGCTTAGCAACTAATGTCCCCAATGCATTGGTGCTTAGGTTTTGTAGCTAAGCCTCTTCTATTTAGGCTGGTCACAATGAGGAGGAACTTATGAGTACACACACTCCAATACAACTTTGCTTATGTGTCACATATTTAATGAAGAGAGAGGTGCTTGTGGTAACTAGCTAAGTTACCGAAACATCACACACTCCAAGAAACAATGAGTCTATAACCTAATAAATACATTATTGCATGACACTACATAGATATTCCTACCCACTGTGGAGGTAGTAACATAGTCTAGGGAAGTGCGTAAGTTACTAGACTATGTTCTTGCCCATTGTGACCAGCCTTAATTGTTTAGCAATAAAACTCCTTCATGTATTGGTTGGTAGTCTTTTTGCCTAGGTCCACGTGCTTAGCATTGGTTTTATTGGGGTCATCATAATGCTCTCTCTCCTCTTTAAATACTTTGCCACATCATATTTCTGCCTATGTGGCACCCTTAGCACCTGTACACCGTGAAGCACTAGGAAGGGCCTTAAATGTATGGTTTGCTGGAGACGTCGAGATAGACTATATACATGTTAAGAGAACTGGGATGAACTATTTAAGAATGTAGGATGAAGGAGAAGGATGTCGTAGGGTTGTGCAATTGGATCTACTGTAGCTCGTACGTGGGCGCCATGTCAAGAAAATGGATTAATTTTACAATTTTACCCCTCTGCTTAATTGAATTGACAAGAATACAACCTTTTCAGTGAAAATTGGCGAAAAAAATACCTTGGCAAAATCAGAACTAAACGACATGTGTCATTTAGCCATCACCCGTGGCGGAACGTAAGTACGTCTCCCGTCACCGAGGGTGGGTAGTACTTTTGGCCATAGGCGATACGTGTGTCGCCTAGCTGCGCTTCTGCTAGGGCATTTTTCCCAATATCACCGAGAGAGGTGCATTCTTTTCAGTTTCATTGGGTATAAATGTCGAAAAAAGTCAAGAAAGAAAAAGTCTCTAGTTGGATTGTCATACGCAGTGCTGTACATCACGGTAGATGGGCTAGCCTTGTGCAAATTGGAACTTTAAAAACAAAAATCTGGTGCAATATGGGCATTTAGTACAAATTATCACATTTATACAAATGTCTTAGAGCAATTTCAACGGGGCGACCCAAACAGACGCACGCTTTGTCCGCTTTTTATCCGTTTGGGTCACCCAGGCGGATATGTGCGTCCGCATTTTAAAATGGGTCGGTTTGACCGCCCAACAGGGAGGCCAACCCAAATGTGCCGGCGTGGAAAAAATAAGTTGCACGAAATAAATATAATTAAACATAAAGTGGCCGATCAAACGCCGGCCAAAGTCCACCTAAATCTAATAGACATTAAATAAAATATTAAAAAAGTTTGCGCCCGCCTGCTGCTGCCCCACACGCTGCCCTAGGCGTCGTCGGCCTTGCCCTTGCCCTTGCGTCGACGCCGCCGTCGTCGGTGAGGTCGATGAAGACCGGAGCATGGCCATCTCACTCGAACGACGTCTGGTACGCTACCAGGGCAGCCTCCTCCGACGTCTGTTGGGGTGGCGGCATTGCGGCCAGCCGCGCGCGCTCCTCCTCCTCCTCCTCCTCGAGCCGGAACGCCTGATAGAGGCAAAGGTGTCCCGTCTTTCGATGAGATGCTGGCTATCGTTTTGGAGGAAGTCGACTTTGACGATCCGACTACGAACGTGCGAAGACGTCGCGCCTTAGCAATCGCTAAACCAACTTCGAGAGGTTACTGACCACGCCGGAGCACGATCAACCTGACCACGAAGGTATGTTTCCTGCAGGCAAACGAAGAACAAGCAAGAAATTAAGATTGCAATCTGGATGTTGCGAATATAAGAGAAAAGCTTTATTGATCAAAGTGGGGTTCTGTGACGCCTTTGTCTGGTCGTTGAACACAAACGAAATACGCGAAGTTGCAGCTATGGCGAACTTTAATCTAAACAAAACTCAGTCTAAACGATGCCCTAAATGTTGTATATATGGAGGAAGAGGGGGGAATTTCGTGGCCCTTGGAGGAGGGGTCCGAAACCAACCCTAACTCTTGTTTCCCCACACATATGGACTCTAAAAACAACCTATATTCAAGTATTTCGAAAATACATGGGCCTGGCCCAAAAATAAGGTGACGCAACACCTAGAATAGCCTCTGGACGAAAATTATGAAGTGTCGTCTTGTATATTTCGTCCAAGACTTCATGCACTCATTATGGTGGCTTCAAAGTCCTGAAATCATCACTTGAAACTCTGTTCTTGTCTCCCTTGTGCATGCCATCAACTCCATGCTTGTTCTTTCTTCAATGTTCATCCTTCTCCAAGCTAGGCCCTTCATTTGTAAGCAAAACAAATGTATCCAATTTAGGCAGCATCATATTCTCATGAACATTAGAATCATTACCAAGAAACGAAAGTACATGGTAATTTAATTGGCGTGCGCGAGCTCTAGTAATCGGTCCAGTATGTATAGTAGCAAGGGCTATGGGTGTAACAATGGTATTGATGTCCTCATCATCCTCCCCTTCTTGAAATGAAGTCGTCCTCGACGGAAGCTATCTTCCTCATCCTAATAAGGCTTCAAATCTGCAATGTTAAAAGTGGGACTAACCCAAAAATCTGCAGGCAGCTCAAGTTTACATGCATTATCATTTATTTTCTCTAACACCTTAAAAGGACCATCGACACATGGCATTAGCTTTGATTTGCACATATCAAAAAATCTATCATTACGCAAATATAACCAAACAAGATCTCCAGGTGCAAACACAACATGTTTTCTACCCTTATCTCCAGCAAGTTTATATTTAGCATTCGTACGCTCAATGTTTTCCTTAGTTAACTCATGAATTTTTAAAATCAATCTAGCACATTGTTTAGCATCAAAATTAACCTTCTCCGAAGATGGAAGAGGCAAAAAATCAATAGGTGCACGAGGTAGGATATCATACACAATTTCAAAAGGGCACATCTTAGTAGTAGAATGCAATGAACGATTATAAGCAAATTCAATATGAGGCAAACAATCTTTCCACATTTTCTTATTATTCTTCAAAACCGCCCTAAGCATAGTAGACAATGTTCTATTGACTACTTCAGTTTGAGCATCAGTTTGGGGGTGACAAGTAGTACTAAAAAGCAGTTTAGTCCTCAACTTAGCCCATAAACATCTTCAAAAGTGGCTAAGAAATTTAGTATCACGATCTGAAACAATAGTATTTGGCACGCCATGCAAGCGAATAATTTCACGAAAGAACAAATCAACAACATTAACAACATCATCGCTTTTATGACATGGTATAAAGTGTGCCATTTTCGAGAACCTATCCACGACAACAAATATGCTATCCCTCCCCTTCTTTGTTCAAGGTAAACCTAAAACAAAGTTCATAGATATATCCTCCCAAGGAACACTAGGTACAGGCAAAGGCATATATAAACCATGAGGATTGAGTCGTGACTTAGCTTTTTGACATGTAGTGCAGCGAGCAACAAAACACCCAACATCTCGTCTCATCTTTGGCCAAAAGAAATGTGTAACAAGTATATCCTCCATTTTCTTCACGCCAAAGTGTCCCATTAGTACTCCTCCATGCGCCTCCTGCAACAACAAAAGGCGAACGGAGCTAGCTAAAATGCATAGCTTGTTAGCACGAAACACAAATCAATCGTTAACGACGAACTTGTTCCATGTTCTACCTTCTTTACAATTCTTGAGCACTGCGTTGGTTTTCCCTTGAAGAGGAAAGGGTGATGCAGCAAAGTAGCGTAAGTATTTCTCTTAGTTTTTGAGAACCAAGGTATCAATCCAGTAGGAGATCACGCTCAAGTCCCACACACCTACACAAACAAATAAGAACCTCACAACCAACGCGATAAAGGGGTTATCAAGCCCTTCACGATCACTTACGAGAGTGAGATCTGATAGATATGATAAGATAATATTTTGATATTTTTATGATAAAGATGCAAGGTAAAATAGAAGGCAAAAGAAATAACTAAGTATTGGAAGATTAATATGATGGAAGATAGACCCGGGGGCCATAGGTTTCACTAGTGGCTTCTCTCAAGAGCATAAGTATTACGGTGGGTAAATGAATTACTGTCGAGCAATTGATAGAATTGAGCATAGTTATGAGAATATCTAGGTATGATCATGTATATAGGCATCACATCCGAGACAAGTAGACCGAAACGATTCTGCATCTACTACTATTACTCCACACATCGACCGCTATCCAGCATGCATCTAGAGTATTAAGTTCATAAGAACAGAGTAAGGCTTTAAGGAAGATGACATGATGTAGAGGGATAAACTCATGCAATATGATATAAGCCCCATCTTTTTATCCTCGATGGGAACAATACAATACGTGTCGGTTCCCTTTCTGTCACTGGGATCGAGCACCGCAAGATTGAACCCAAAGCTAAGCACTTCTTCCATTGCAAGAAAGATCAATCTAGTAGGCCAAACCAAACTGATAATTCGAAGAGACTTGCAAAGATAAACCAATCATACATAAAAGAATTCAGAGGAG
Organism: Triticum urartu; assembly: GCF_056163025.1. NCBI lineage: Eukaryota > Viridiplantae > Streptophyta > Magnoliopsida > Poales > Poaceae > Triticum > Triticum urartu. Next base: position 537,888,213 of record NC_141878.1, on the reverse strand, counting down.
AATCAAATATTGTTCATAGATAATCTGGATCATAAACCCACAATTCATCGGATCTCGACAAACACACCGCAAAAGAAGATTACATCGAATAGATCTCCAAGAAGATCGAGGAGAACTTTGTATTGAGATCCAAAGAGAGAGAATAAGCCATCTAGATAATAACTATGGACCCGTAGGTCTGAAATAAACTACCCATACATCACCGGAGAGGCCATGGAGTTGATGTAGAGGCCCTCCGTGATCAATGCACCCTCGGCAGAGCTGCGGAAAAGGCCCCAAGATGGGATCTCTCGGGTACAGAAGGTTGCGGCGGTGGAATTAGGTTTTCGTGGTGCTCCTAGATGTTTGGGGGGTACGTGGATATATATATATATAGGAGGAAGAAGTACGTCGGTGGAGCAATGGAGGGCCCACGAGGGTGGAGGGCGCGCCCCCTGCCTCGTGCCTTCCTCCCTTGTTTCTTGACGCCCACTCCAAGTCTCCTGGATCACGTTTGTTGAGAAAATCATGTTTCCGAAGGTTTCATTCCGTTTCGACTCCGTTTGATATTCCTTTTCTTCGAAACCCTAGAATAGCCAAAAAACAGCAATTTGGGCTGGGCCTCCGGTTAGTAGGTTAGTCCCAAAAATGATATAAAAGTGTAAAATAAAGCCCATTAACATCCAAAATAGATAATATAATAGCATGGAGCAATAAAAAATTATAGATACGTTGGAGACGTATCAGTCTCCAAACCAAATATTTTAAAGTCAAGTTGTGAAAGCATAGTATAACGACGAAACAATGCATCAACAATAACATTTTCTTTACCCTTCTTGTGTTTAATGACATAAGGGAAAGTCTCAATGAATTCAACCCATTTAGCATGTCTACGGTTCAGTTTTGTTTGACTTTTAATATGTTTCAAAGATTCATGATCAGAATGTATAACAAATTCTTTGGGCCATAAATAATGTTGCCATGTTTCTAAGGTCCGAACAAGAGCATATAATTCTTTATCATAAGTAGAATAGTTCAGACTAGGCCCACTCAATTTTTCAGAAAGTATGCAATAGGTTTGCCATCTTGTAATAACACACCTCCTAATCCAATTCCACTAGCATCACATGCAAGCTCAAAAGTCTTATTAAAATCAGGAAGTTGGTGTAAAGGAGCATGTGTCAACTTATCTTTCAACACCGTGAAGGCTTCTTCCTGTGCGGTACCCCAAACGAAAGGCACATCCTTCTTTGTAAGCTCATTGAGAGGTGCAGCAATGGTGCTAAAATCTCTCACAAAACACCTATAGAATCCAGCGAGAGCAAGAAAACTCCTCACTTGTGTGACCGTTTTGGGCTATGGCCAACTCTCAATAGCTTCAATCTTGGCTTTATCAACTTCACTGTGGTTTAACAACATAGCAAAGAAAAGATACTCAGTCGGTGCAAAAGGTGCACTTCTCAAGATTACCAAACAAACGTGCATCACGTAGAGCAAAAAAAACAACACGTAAATGTTCCAAATGTTCCTCCAAAGATCTGCTATAAATCAGTATATCATCAAAATAGACTACCACAAATCGTCCAATAAAAGCACGTAAAACTTCGTTCATTAATCTCATGAAAGTACTAGGTGCATTAGTTAACCCAAAAGACATTACTAACCACTCATATAAACCAAACTTAGTTTCAAATGCCGTTTTCCATTCATCTCCCAATTTCATACGAATTTGATGGTATCCACTACGCAAATCAACTTAGAAGAATATTGTAGAGCCACTCAGTTCATCAAGCATATCATCTAGCCTAGGAATAGGATGACGATAACGAATAGTAATATTATTAGTGCCTCTACAATCAACACACATACGTGATGTACCGTCCTTTTTCGGCACTAGTATGATAGGAACAACACAAGGACTAAGAAATTCACGTATATAACCTTTGTCGAGCAGATCCCGTACTTGATGCATAATCTCCTTCGTCTCCTCTGGATTGGTACGGTATGGTGCACGGTTGGGTAGCGATGCACCGGGAATTAAGTCAATTTGATGCTCAATCCCTCGAATAGGTGGTAATCCCGGTGGCACATCTTGTGGAAAGACGTCAGCGAACTCCTGCAAAATGTTAGTGACAACAGGAAGCAAAGAGGAAGGCACGTCCTCGAATGAAAATAATGCCTCTTTGCACACAAAAGCATAGCAAATAGATTTGCTGAAATCTAGCTCATCAATATCAGATTTTGTGGCAAGTAAACATGCACTTTTCAATTTAATTTCAGAAGCAACAGGAGATGGTTTATGATTAGGTTTCATTTGTTGCTCAAATTCTTTTGCCACAATCTGATTTTCACTCTTATTTTTCTCTTGTTTTGCTTTATTAGCTCTATTAATATCATCTTTCAAAATGGAATCAGGAGTCATAGGAAGCAAAGTAATATTTTTATCCTTGTGAACAAGAGTATACTGATTGTTTATACTATGGTGTGCAGAATTTTTATCAAATTTCCATGGTCTACCAAGTAATAAGGAACATGCTTGCATAGGTACCATATCACAATCAACATAATCAGCATATGTAGAGATACTAAAATGCACATGAACAGTACGTGTTACCTTAACCTTGCCGTTGTTATTGAACCATTGGATATAGTAAGGATGTGGATATGGTCTTGTGATGAGAGATAGCTTCTCCACCATCTCCATGCTAGCCAAGTTGTTGCAGTTTCCTCCATCTATGATGACGCCAATAGAGCATTCCTTCACAACTCCCTTTGTATGGAACAAATTATGCCTCTGATTTTGCTCAGCTTGTGTGACCTGCACACTCAAAACACGTTAGGCAACTAAACATTCATACATGTCAGCATCTTCAGGAGACATGTATTGCGTCTCATGTTCAGAATCATCTCCAGCATGTTCTTCACGTGTAATAAGAGCCAAAGTCTCCTCATCATAGTAACTAGCGGACCCATACCCACTGTTGGGGATATGAGTATCAGATATGATCCGCCTAGGAGGGGCCGGGTCATCCTTATGGCGGTACATCAGAATGAAGCCCAGGAGTATATTAAAGATGGCGGTTCATAGACAGGCTTGTTAAAGGGCCAAACCCGAAGGCGGCTTAAGGCCCATAAGTGTGAACCGCCATGTATGCGTAGACTTGTAATGAAAGGCATGTAAGATATGTGACCGAGTAGGACACGTTGTATGAGCCGGCCGGGACTCTGTAGACCGCAGGGCGTCAACCCATGTATATAAGGGGATGACCCGGCGGCGGCTTAGGGCAAGAAACAACAAGTCGAGAGCCAGGCAAAGTGTATTCACTCCCTGGTCATCGAAACCCTAGCAATACCACCTCAAACTGGATTAGGACTTTACCTTCATCGCAAGGGGCCGAACTAGTATAAACTCCTCGCGTCCTTTGTCCCGTTTAACCCCTTTAAGCTAACCTCGTCTCAATGGCTCCGCAACTAAGTCCTTCCATGAGGACATCTGCCATGACAATTCCATGATAGTTGGCGCCCATCGTGGGGCCAGCGCACGGTGGTCTTGAGTTCTTAAAGGGCAGCTTTGAAGGGGTCAAGGGATATGCCATGGGCCGGATGACCAAGAGTCGTCGCGGCAACCTCTACATCAACGACACAGGCTGGGGCCCCGAGGCCAGCTCAATTGAGTACGGGTACCGGATCCCCTTCGGCGGAATCCACGTCTTCATCGCAAGATCGGCAAACCGGGCCCTCAGCCGGACATCTGCACCGACATCATCGAGATGGCTCAGTGTGCACGACCCGCCCGAGTTCCAACCTGCCGTAAGGCATGCCTTTGTTGGATGTGTCCATGGGGTTGAATGGGAAGGCTCCGAGTCTAGCGGTGAGACGGCCATCTACTCTGATGGTGAGTCGTCCACGGGCGAGACCGACTCAATGTATCAACTGCAAGACGGACGGCTTGGGGGTTGTTCCGATGGCGGCAGTATTTCGGACCCCCATGAGCCGCCGAACAGAGTGGCGATCTTCATGGATGGCACCCAGCCGGTTCTCGGGTCAACAGCCGCCGCGGCCATGACTTCTAGTGCAGCAGCAGTGACAACAACGGGTGCTGGCGGTTCAACACGCCCACCGGCTCAATTTTTGGCAGATCTACTAGACGCTCTGGCAACTCTAATGGAGGTTGATGTAACTCCAGACAACCAGGAACAACATAAGGTGGAGGTGGCTAAATTGCGTGATGAGATCACACAAGCTAAGGCAGACTTGGCAGCGGAAAACTCCAGGATGGCTGCAGAACGGGCTGTCTTGGACGCCCAAGCACAGCGGATTCAAGCAGATTCATACCGGCTTATGGTGGATCAGAACGCTTCAAACGAAGCCTTGAGGAGAAAACGCCAGAGTCGTCTGCCCTCGATTTATGAGTCCAGGAACCTCTTCAACACACCCGGAGCAGGGGCTAGTAACCCGCCGGTGATAAACGAGACATTTGAGGCGCCATGGGGTGGAGCGTCGGGTCAGCCACGCATAATCGGTGCTCCACATATGAATAATACCACGCCTCAACACGTAGTGACGCCGCCGGGTCATTACTGTTGGAGATATGCCTTAGAGGCAATCATGTATGATGATATTTCCTATGTGTTTATGAATAAAGATAGTCCTTGGACATTATCAATGATGTGTATCAGCAAGTACATGACTTGTTTGTGGGATAATGCATTGTATGATGACTGTCGGTGTCAAAACCGGCGGATCTCGGGTAGGGGGTCCCGAACTGTGCGTCTAGGCCGGATGGTAACAGGAGGCAAGGGACACGAAGTTTTACCCAGGTTCGGCCCCTCTCGATGGAGGTAAAACCCTACGTCCTGCTTGATTAATATTGATGATATGGGTAGTACAAGAGTAGATCTACCACGAGATCAGAGAGGCTAAACCCTAGAAGCTAGCCTATGGTATGATTGTTGTTGTGTATGTTGTCCTACGGACTAAAACCCTCCAGTTTATATAGACACCGGAGAGGGTTAGGGTTACACAAAGTCGGTTACAATGGTAGGAGATCTACATATCCGTATCGCCAAGCTTGCCTTCCACGCCAAGGAAAGTCCCTTCCGGACACGGGACGAAGTCTTCAATCTTGTATCTTCATAGTCCAGGAGTCCGGCTGAAGGTATAGTCCGGCCATCCGGACACCCCCTAATCCAGGACTCCCTCAGTAGCCCCTGAACCAGGCTTCAATGACGACGAGTCCGGCGCGCAGATTGTCTTCGGCATTGCAAGGCGGGTTCCTCCTCCAAGTACTTCATAGAAGATTTTGAACACAAAGATAGTGTTCGGCTCTGCAAAATAAGTTTCCACATATTTCCATAGAGAGAATAATATTTACACAAATCTAATCTGCTGACGTATTCCGTAGTGTGACACACCACGGCCAAGCCTTTATCCGAGTCGTTTTATTACCCCACCTCAGCGCGTCATGCGAGGCGGTTTCCTTGGCACGTCTTGCTAAAGCAGAGATCGTGTCCCCTTGTTCCGGGATTCTCATGAATACGGGCGTGGGTAACCCAACCGCTTCTAGGACTCCTAGATTATAGGCAAGTCTAAACGGACACGGAGAGGACGCTTGATATTCACCCTCTTTATAAAGGGACAAGGCTTTTATTTTTCCCTCCCATGCTCAATCGAATCCTTCCCCCACCTCAAGCTCAAACGCCCAAAGTTCAGGTCTGGTGCTCCGAACCTTCAGTCATGTCCGGATCTAGCCTTCAAGGCCGATGGGTGCCTTCCTCCGTTACGGAAGAAGACATCAAAAAGTTGAGGGGGGCCAGATATCTGACCGCCGAGATTCCGCATCGGCTGCCTGCCCGAGGGCAGGCCGTCCCCTCCCCCGAACCCAACGAAATTGTCGTGTTCGTCTCTCACTTCCTCCGAGGTCTAGGCCTTGCTCTGGATCCTTTCGTGAGGGGCTTGATGTTTTATTACGGGCTAGATTTCCATGATCTAGCTCCGGACTCCTTTCTTCATATCACGACATTTATTGTCGTGTGTGAGGCCTTCCTCCGGGTTACCCCTCACTTTGGCCTATGGCTCAAGACCTTTGAAGTAAAGCCGAAGATGATCGATGGGCAACATGCGGCCTGTGGAGGTGCCTCGATACGCAAGATGACGGGAGCTTCATGGCCCAAAGGTTCCATTCCAGAGGTGTCTGAATTGTGGCAACAGGAGTGGTTCTACATCACGGCTCCTAGAAGTGCCAAGTGGGCGGCCGCCCCTGTTTTCCGCCCGGGCCCTCCACCACAACTGATGTCATGGATTAGCAGAGGATTGAGCTGGGGTCCAGCCAAGGATGTGCCTATACTACAAAGCCGCATTCAAGATCTCTCCAATGGAGATTTTAGTTTGGTTGCGGTAACACAAGTTATGCTGGTTCGTCAAGTCCAGCCTTGCAAACGCTGGCCCCTTCGCTTGTGGGAGTTCAATCCCGAGGGACCGCGTGCCATTCAAAATTTCCTCGGCCTGACGCACGAGGAGATGTACAAGTAATTCTTCGGACCTCAGGTAGAGTGTCCGGAAATCACCGAGGACGTGGGCCTGAGCAGTAACCGCGCTGCCGAACAGGTAAGAAATCTTCCGGCCGAACATACTGTCTCTCATTTGTTACGAAGTTATTTCTAAGAGTTCGCTTTTTGATCAGGACTGGCTAGCAAAGGCGAAGTTGATTCGGTGTTCGGCCCCCCTCCCTGAGGGTTTGGAAAATCCGGTACTAGAAAAGATGCTCCAGGACGCACCTTGCCCGGAGCCCTTGAAGGAAGATACTGCGGGGGACAATAAGGGCGGACGCGGGCCCCCAACGCTGCCCATTCTAACCGAGGGAGCGGGCGTCTCCTTGAAGGAAGACGACCGGAAGAGGAAAAGGACCGCGCCCCGGGATTCGGAAGCCGAAGCTTCGAAACGGGAGAAGAAGTCTCCCACCGAGGGTCCTACCTTGGGGGGTGCTGTTGCCGCACAAAGTCCGCGGGGGGATCAATTCTCCCACGAGTCGTAAGTGACCCGAAATACTTTAATAGTACAGATATGCCATATTTTTCTTTTGAGAAAATAACCACCGCATATATCTTTGTAGTTCGGGCCTTATCCCCTCTCAAATGAGCTCGTCTTCGGGGGATCTTCTTCCAGAGATGATGGAGAGCGAAACGCCTCCTCCGGACTCCTCCGCTCCGGAAGCGGGCGACCCTGAAGTGTCATCGCGGAGGGCCTCTCCGAGTCTGGCGAGGCCAGGAGATAATCCTGTTGACCCCCGAAGCTCCCAGTGTCTGGCTCCCGAAGAGAGCAGACAAAAGAGTCCGGCGCCGCCTAGTGTGCGATCGGATGTTCTGAGGGAGTTGGTGGGGCGAGCGGCCATCTCAGATGAACACCATGTGCTGATGAATACGGTGATGGAGAGAATATCGTCCGCCGAAAGCGGATTGCATAAAGCTTTTATGAGTCTACTGACAGGCTTTGAGGTACGTAAAATAATGTATGATAGTCCTGCACATGCTAGGTGTGCCCTGTGTAGATAGTTGCCCCTGAGACTCTGGTTGTCGTCGGGAACGATGACGATCAGAGGATCATAATCCCAGGTAGTAACCATACTGCCGCTATGTGCAGGTGGTGGAAGCTCCGGTGGCTAGCCGGACTAGCGAGTTTGCCCATTTAAAACGGCAGTTGGATGCGGCAGACGCCGACGTCGAGCTTGTTAACAAAAGGCTTGACGAGGCACAGGGTAAGTGTCATTATCTGGTAAATGCCACGTAGTAAGAGCAGCATGATGCTAGTACCTTTAATATGTTGTGACTGCAGATGGAGCTGCCACTGTTGAAGCCTTGCGGGCAGAACTTGCCCGAGCCAAGGAACAAACGAGGTTGGGTAATGCGGCTGCTTTGAAGGCGGCCGAAGAGTTTCAAGCCAAGAAGGCTGTGCACGGCGAGAGCCGAGATAAGATGGCCAAGATGGCCATGGAATTAAAAGCCGCCACCGACCGTTGCCGGGTTCTTGAAAAGGAAAACCAGGCGAAGGCATCGGACCTTGAGAAGGCTGCTGCGACGGGAAAAGACCTCCGCTCTGCTATGAGGGCAAAGAAGGAGGAGCTGCGGGAAGCCGAAGATATTGTAGCTGGGAAATCCTTTATGTTGCGGAGGAAGTTCGGAGATCCACGGTATGCCCCTCTGGATCGGCTGTGGAGTTCGGAGGATGTGTATATGGATTTGGCAGCGAGCGCTGCCGATGCGGCCAATTACTTCCAGGGTCAGACGGACCGTGAAGTAGACCAGCTATTTTGGAGATAATTCCATTCTCTCGAGCGTCCGCTTTCATTGACTGACCAATTAGCCGAATGGGCCGAACTAAAAAGGTTGTCCGGACTCTCCATGAGGTCTGTTGTGGATCAGCTATGGCCGGAAAGGTCAAAACCGAACAGCTATTTCAGCTTGGTGCAGCAGTTCCTTGACGTGGTGCCGCGCATTAATGCGATGAAGAGGTCAGCGTGTATAGAGGGTGCACGGATGGCCTTTACCCGTGTTAAAGCACACTGGGCAGAGATGGATGCTACCACTGTTGCAGCGCGGGGTTCGGCCATAGGTCGACGGGCTGCTGAGCACTACTTTGAAGAAGTTCTTGAGGGTGCTCGTGTGATAGAGACCCAGTGCTCAAAAAATATTATGTTTGAGTGATATGTAATCTCATTGTAAGCGAAACGCTTTTATAGATTTTTATAAGGCTATTTTTATACTTTTGCCTGAAAGTAAGATGATGTCTCCTGGGCGGCCGTTTATGTATACATGTGTATAACCTGAAAGATTGCAGCCGTCGGCTTCAACCCCCACGCATATAATGCGGAGGTGCTTGCAAAAACACGCATTCACACTGAACCCAATGTCTTGGTCCTATTAAGGAGGTGATAGCGGAGCGAGCGAGGCAACCGGACTATAATGCTTTAGCACTTTCACTTAGCCATAGGAGTTTGACAGTGGGGCTACTAGATAGCCCCTGGTGGCTCCGCACTCTCCCGATCCCGGGGTGCGTACATGCCTGGCCGGAAAACGGCCCTTCGTTAAGGCGGAGGAATTCTAACATTCCAACAGGTCATCGAGTGGTTGACCAGTCTCACGCTATATCATGACAGTCAGTTTTCGGCTTTCTCTACTTAGGTGCTCGTCCGGATGAACCAGGGCACAATCGCAGTAGTTCTCCTGGTGCTACCTTAGCCGGTAAAGCGGAACGTAAGGCACCAAAACACAGGAGCCGGGAAAACCCAACATTTGACCAAAGACAATGATTCGGAGCTGATGCATATAGGGACAAACTCACGACGCCGAACACTCCCTAAGGTATTCGGTCTTTGTGGTATAAACCGGGCCTAAGTAATGGCCTTTGTAAGAAGCCCCTTATGTCCAGGTACGTGCATTGTTCTGGCGTGGCCACATGCCAAGACGTCAACATCCTTCTAAACGGTGGATGTGTATCAACAAGAGACAGTAAAAAAGGTTTACGCAGGGTCTTAATCTAAAAAGAATCCTTGGAGCGGGTCCCTGCTGCACGTCTGCGCCTGTGTCTCCATTGTGCCGTATCCTGGACGGGTGTAGCACGATGATCGTCTTTAAAAGAGAGAATTTAGGTGAAAAAGGTTGTCGTGCAAAAAGATAGTTTTTTTTAAAGAAACCATGTATAATTCAAGATGAGAAGAAATTGCCACTTTTCTACGCGCGTTGAGCCCCTTGTATTGACAAAGTGGGGTGTGACCATTTATCCGATATAAGTAGCGGCGCCGGACTCGATTAGTTGTGTTTGAGGTCTTGACGACCTATTGGATGCTTTCGCTAGTCCAAGCGCTTTTAGTGTGCGGCTGCCAAGGCAGCCTCACTCTCTTCTACGCGCAGAGATCGCTTGATATTTCCGTGCACTGAAATGATGCCATGTGGACTGGGCATCTTGAGTGTGAGGGAGGCGTAGTGTGGTATTGCATTAAAGCGAGCGAAAGCTTCGCGTCCGAGCAGTGCTTGATAGCCACTTTGAAACGGAGCGATGTGGAAGGTTAAATGCTCGCGGCGGAAGTTATCGGGGGAGCCGAATATAACTTGTAGTAGGAGGGAGCCCGTACAATGAGCCCCTGGGCTGGCGTTACTCCTTTAAAGGTAGTATTGCTATGGCGAATTTGTGTTGGGTCTAACCCCATTCCGCGGATTGTATCCTGATATATTAGGTTTAGGCTGCTGCCGCTGTCCATCAAGACTCGTGTGAAGTGATATCCACCAATTACTGGGTCTAATACCAGGGCAGCCCATCCTGCGTGTCGGATACTTGCTGAGTAATCGCGATGGTCGAAAGTGATCGGTTGAGACGACCAGTGGCAGGTCTTTGCAGTGACAGGCACTTCGGTATATTTTCCTGGGAGTGCCGCATTGTTTTTTCCCTTGATCACGTGTAACACGTTTACTATTTTGACTTCTGGTGGAAATTTCTTTTGTTCCCCCGTGTCTTGCTTGGGAGGCTCGTCCTCGTCTTCACTTGGTGTATCCCCCCCCTTGTGTACGGCGTTGAGCTTGCCCGACTTCTTAAAGACCCAACATTCTCTGTGGGTATGATTAGCAGGTTTACCCGGGGTACTATGGATCTGACATACTTGGTCCAGAATTTTGTTGAGGCTGGACAGTTCATCCCTGGTGCCTTTAGTGGGCGGCTTTTGACCTGGCCGAGAGCTTTTGAATCCGGCATTTACTACCGTGCCCTTCGTGCTATCTTCTTTATTCCGGCGTTTGTTATTGCTGTTGCGCCGTGATTTCCCGTTTCCATCTCTAACTTCAGATGTACTGGGGTCGCTGGTGCTGCATCTGGCTAGCCAGCTGTCCTCACCCGCGCAAAAGCGGGTCATGAGGTTTGTTAATGCGGCCATCGTTCTCGGCTTATTTTGGCCGAGGTGTCTGGCGAGCCATTCGTCACGGACGCTATGCTTGAAAGCTGCCAAGGCTTCGGCGTCCGGACAGTCGACAATCTGGTTCTTTTTTGTAAGAAACCTGTTCCAAAGCTTTCGGGCTGACTCTCCGGGCTGTTGAGTTATATGACTCAAATTGTCCGCATCCGGAGGTCGGACATAAGTCCCTTGAAAATTTGCCCGAAAGGCGTCTTCGAGCTCTTCCCAACTTCCAATGGAGCTTTCGGGGAGGCCTTTAAGCCAGTGACGAGCTGGCCCTTTGAGCTTGAGGGGTAAGTACTTGATGGCATGGAGATCATCTCCTCGAGCCATATGGATATGAAGGATGTAGTCCTCAATCCAGACCCCCGGGTCTGTTGTTCCGTCGTATGTCTCTATGTTTACGGGTTTGAATCCCTCTAGAAATTCATGGTCCAGCACCTCATCGGTGAAACATAGGGGGTGTGCGGCACCCCTGTAGCTGGGTGTACCGCGTTGTTCGGATGTTTGTTGTGCTGCATTGTATGCTGGGGCACGCTTGCTTGGTCCATATATGGATCTTGTTGCGCCGTCCTTTGGGTGCGAGCCCTCGCATGGGTCGCGTGTTGTATTGTGAGTGGCGTTGTATGCCGCTCTGTGTTGATAGAGGGGTTGTCTATCCGACCAGGTGGCTCCTTTGATATTTGGTTGTGGGGGGTCTGAGGCCTCCTCATCGAATTCTGGTAGCAGCTTCCGCTTTGGGTAGCTCTTGGAGGGGCGATTGTCGCCGTACATCGCTGCTGTGTTGAGTATTTTACTCCATCTGATTTGGAGTGTGTCTTGTGCAGCCTTGAGCCTTTGCTTCTGCTTTTTCAGACTCCTCGCGGTGGCAACAAGCCTTTTACGGGCATTCTGCTGCTCCGGGTGCCTGTCCGGCGTTATGTCGTCCGGACCATTATCCTTGATAGAATTTGTTTGTTCGGTTTGATTATCCGGATTGCCGTTGTCCGGCAGCGGTTCGCCCTGCTCCAGCGCTGGGTCTGTGTGATCGCTATTTCTGTCGAGGCGGGATTTGGGGCGGCGCTTGTGTCGCCGCTTTTGACTGCTTTTTGAGGGAACAAGCCTTCGGTGCATCCTTCCGCTCCTTGTCGTCATCTTTTGGTGCGTCCACCATGTATACGTCATATGATGAGGTGGCGCTCCGGGGCCCAATAGGCGCTAGTTCTTTATTGTCTCCTTCATCGGCGTCCATACCGTCGATGTCGAGCATGTCGGTTAAATCGTCGACAGTGGCTACAAAGTGGGTGGTGGGTGGGCTTTGAATTTCTTCATCGTCCGTATCCCAACCTTGCTGACCGCAGTCCGGCCAGGGCTCTCCTGATAAAGAGAGAGACTTTAGTGATTTCATAATATCGCCGAAAGGCGAGTGCTGAAAGATGTCTGCGGCAGTAAACTCCATGATCGGCGCCCAATCAGATTCGATCGGCGGGGGCGTGAGGGGTTCGGAGTTCGGAGAGGAGTCCGGCTCCTTGGAGTCATGAGTCTCACGGAGTGCGGGGCTGGTGTTCGGCTCGATCGCCGTTGGGATCGCAGCCCCCGAGGCGGTGTCCAACCACCCATCCTCGATCGGCGCAGTGGGCTCCGAATTAAGGGTCGAAGCCGATGCGGGTGCGGCTTCCAGGGCACTGTTCGGCGGTAGAGCTAGATCATGCTCGTCGTGATAGTGCGGCGCGCTCGGCAGTGGCTCGAATCCGTCGAAGATCAAGTCCCCGCGGATGTCAGCCGTATAGTTTAAACTTCCCAATCTGTCCTGACGGCCAGGGGCATAGCTTTCGATCTGCTCCAGATGGCCAAGTGAATTGGCCCGTAGCGCAAAGCCGCCGAAGACGAAGATCTGTCCGGGGAGGAAGGTCTCACCCTGGACTGCATCGCTATTGACGATCATAGGAGCCATCCAGCCTGACGGCGACGACACAGAGGAACTCTCAATGAAAGCACCAATGTCGGTGTCAAAACTGGCGGATCTCGGGTAGGGGGTCCCGAACTGTGCGTCTAGGCCGGATGGTAACAGGAGGCAAGGGACACGAAGTTTTACCCAGGTTCGGGCCCTCTCGATGGAGGTAAAACCCTACGTCCTGCTTGATTAATATTGATGATATGGGTAGTACAAGAGTAGATCTACCACGAGATCAGAGAGGCTAAACCCTAGAAGCTAGCCTATGGTATGATTGTTGTTGTGTATGTTGTCCTATGGACTAAAACCCTCCGGTTTATATAGACACCGGAGAGGTTTAGGGTTACACAAAGTCGGTTACAGTGGTAGGAGATCTACATATCCGTATCGCCAAGCTTGCCTTCCACGCCAAGGAAAGTCCCTTCCGGACATGGGACGAAGTCTTCAATCTTGTATCTTCATAGTCCAGGAGTCCGGCTGAAGGTATAGTCCGGCCATCCGGACACCCCCTAATCCAGGACTCCCTCAATGACTGTCCTAAAAGGTCCCTAGTCGAAATGGCTGTGTGAACACGCAGCCAACTAGACTAGCATATGACACGGTCGATGGTTTGGTCTCACTAGCCATGGAGCATTGGATGCTAACCGAATAATATGGACTTGGAAGGATCTGGTCGGATTCGACGTAGTCGGATCCAAGTTGAGATAAGGTCTGAGAGACGCAGCGATATGTCATCTATGAGTCTCGAGTACAACATATGTTCTATGTCCTAAGACCTGAGCTGACACATGTACTCGGGATGGTAACAGACTTGCTTTGGGCCGACCAAACGCTACTCCGTAACTGGGTAGTTATAAAGGTAGGTTTTGGGTTTGTCCAGAACCATGCTGCGAGATGTGGTCGAGCAAGATGGGATTTGCCCCTCCGATCAGGAGAGATATACTCTGGGCCCCTCATGTGATCCGACCAGGATAAGCATGGCCATGCGACAAGGATTATGAGATAATCCGATTTGTGGTCGGCATCACTGGAACGAGAAAGAGGTCAGGCTAGCACAAGGATGACAGACTCGCCTTGAGCCCGACAACATATATCGTGTGGCAAAAGGAATGGAAGTATGATGTACAGGTTTGCCTAACCAGCTTCATAGTTTGTTTGGTGTTCGGCATGCCTTGCTAGAGGCCGCTACCAACTGTGCAGTTCGGAGGTGATCCGAACTGCGACCAAGCCGGCTTGAACCTAAGGGGTCGCACGCTTAAGGGAAGGAACCTACGAGGTCGGATCCGAGGACACTGGTCGAATGTGATCCGAGCTGTATTCGGATTGTGGCCGAGTAGACTTATGGGCTTTAGGGTCCGTGCGAGGCCCAAGTGTTGAGCCCGCGACGGACGCCTATATAAAGTGGAGGTGCCGCACACTCATGCGATTGATCTCTTCGGCGCTATCACTAGGGTTTGCATGTATTGTGAATAGACACCTCCACTCACCGCCAGTTGTGTGATCGGACCTAGCAGTCCGCCGCACGACGTTCCTCCTGCACGCGCGGATACCGTTAGAGGCGGTGCGCTTGTGCCGCTCCGGCGAACCTGTATGTGGGAACCGACTACCGGTTGTACGAGGAAGATCGGACGAGGAGGAGACGATCCACGCGGACGTGCTGCCCCAACTCTTCTTCCGCTGCACGACACTGTGCGTCTAGTGGTAACAAACTGTGATCCATCTCCCGTAGCATGTTCTTGGTTGTTCTGCACGTAGGAAATTTTTTATTTGCAGTCGACGCACCCTATCGTAGAACCCAACAGTGGTATCAGAGCCTCTGCTATAGGATTTGGATTCATATTGTATGTACATTAGATATGTGGAAGCGATAGATGAGATCTGTTGTCGTTGGTAAGATCGGCTGTGTGCACGGATGATGAGATCAACTGCACATGGGGATCGACGTGGCTATGTTTTCTGATGATCGGAGTCGATGAGGTCGTGACACAACCTACCCCTACCAGCCGGTATCTGCCATCGGGGTTAACAGTGAAACGTAAATCCGAATCCGCCATCGGGGACCGCCGTGTGCGTAGCGCCTTGTATTTCATACACGATCACTCAAACCGGTAGAATGCGATTCTATGCATGACTTTGTTTTGCAGGTTTGATGTGAATAGTATGACTCATGTGTATGTGATGCATGTGTGTAATTTATACATGGCATGCGTGTCATGTTTGTCAGCCGGCAAGAGCCAAAGTGTTGTCATTTTATTGTATAACGACCTGCGTGTCGACTTATGACTCTATGTAGAATTCATTACTAGTTGTAGTATTTGGATAATAGAGATCAGGATGGCGGCTTGGCGGCCCGGCGTGACAAACAAGATGGAGTTTCTAGATGGTCATCGGAGTTGTAGTCGACCTGGAAGAACATCCATGAAGGAGCCATACTATTTCACAATATATGTTTTACTTGTGATTGTTATGCTTCTTTGTTTCTATGCATGTTAGAATGGTAGAAAGATCGCTCATGAATATCAAGTAAATTGCCATTCCTGATGTTGTTCCTTCACACATCAAGTACGTCTAGTAGTGGGCTCATAAAATTGGGGTGCTGCTAGGTGTCCTTGAACTGAAGGGTTCGTGTCGGACACGGACATGCACTGCATTAGGTTAACTTAACAAGGCTATCAAAACGGTTTTGGGCCTTGTGGCAAAAAAGGTCGAGAGCCGGGGTATGAGATACCTACCCGACCGACAAGAGTCATATAGAGATACGATTAGTAAGGAGTTGCTTACCGGATAGGCATGTTGTCTAGCAGTGATGCTAAAGCTCACTAGTCACATGTGCTAGTCGGATCTTGAATCACCGAGAGTTTGCGGAGGGGTGCTGACTTCAGTGGGAGTATTTCTGTTTAAGGCTAGAATTACTCTACATAAACACATGCTTATTGATTGCATATTTTTTTGTTGTAGATCAATGGCACCACCTGCTCAACCCAACTTTGCATTGAAATCAATTCTGGAAAAGGATAAACTGAATGGAAGAAACTTTACTACCTGGTATAGAAATTTGAGAATTGTTCTCAAGCATGATAAAAAGGAACATGTTCTAGAGGATCCGCTTCCATAGGAACCTACTGATAATGCTAGTACCACAACCAAGAATACCTACTAGAAACTCGTTGATGAATCAAACGAGATCAGCTGCCTCATGCTAGCTTGTATGGAGCCCGATTTGTAGCAGCATTTCGAAGACGTTGGGGCTTTCGATATGATCGAGAGTCTCAAGGGCATGTTTCAGGTGCAGGCTAGGACCGAAAGGTTCAACGTCTGGCGATCCTTGATGGATTGTAAGCTGAAGGAAGGTGATCCACTGAGCCCGCATGTGATCAAGATGATCGGATATGTGCAAGCTTTGGATTGGTTGGGCTTCCCGCTCTTGGATGAGCCGGCTACTAATGCAGTTCTGGGTTCTCTTCCGCTTAGCTATGGGGCGTTCATCTCGAACTATCATATGCATAGCATGGATAAGAGGCTCACTGAATTGCATGGGATGCTCAAAGTGGCAGAGCAGGATATTAAGAAAGGCACACATCAAGTGTTGATGGTGCAGAAGTCGGCTAAGTTCAAGAAGAGTTGGTCCAAGAAAAAGGCTAAGGCAAAGGGCACGGAGACGGTAACCTCCGCCGCTGCGCCGAAGTCTGGATCGGACTCAAAGACCATTTGCTATCATTGCAAGGAAACTGGTCACTAGAAGAGGAACTGTAGCAAGTGGCTTGCAGAGCATGGCAAGAAGGCCGGGAATGCTGCTTCAGGCAAAGGTACACTTGTTGCATATGTTATAGACATTTACCTTGCTGACATACCTAGCAGCTCTTGGGTATTTGATACCGGATCGGTTGTTCACATTTGCAACTTGATGCAGGGGCTGGTAAGAACTAGGCGTGTGGCACAAGGGGAGATTGACATCAGGGTCGGCAACAAAGCAAGAGTTGCTGCGTTGGAGGTCGGCACGATGCAGCTCCAGCTTCCTTCTGGATTTATTTTGGAATTGAATAATTGTTATTATATTCCTGCACTTAGTCGGAACATTATTTCTGCATCATGCTTGATGAGTCAGGGTTATGAATTCAATTTAAAGGACAATGGTTGTTCGATTTATTTGAATGGTATGTTCCACGGCTATTCACCCATTGTTGATTGGTTATTTATATTGAATCTAGAACAGGAACCGGTCTATAACGTGAATGTCAAGAGGCATAAGCCTAATGAGATAAATCCGATATACTTCTGGCATTGCCGGCTTGGACACATTAGTCTGAAACGCATGAAGAAGCTCCATGATGATGGACTCCTAACTTCGACCGACTTTGGGTCGTTCGAGATATGCGAATCATGCTTGCTCGACAAGATGACTAAGTCCCCTTTCGCAAAGAGTTGTGAGAGGGCATTCGAGCTGTTGGAACTGATACACAGTGATGTGTGTGGACCAATGAGCACAACTTCTAGAGGTGGCTATCGGTACTTTGTGACTTTTACCGACGACTTGAGTAGATATGGATATATCTATTTGATGAGGCACAAGTCGGAGACTTTTGAAAAGTTCAAAGAGTTTCAAAACGAGGTTGAGAATCAGCTCGGCTAGACTATAAAACTTCTACGATATGACCGTGGAGGTGAGTACATGAGCCAGGAGTTTGATGATCATCTGAAAAGCAGAGGTATAGTACCTCAGCTCACACCTCCGGGTATGCCACAGAGAAATTGTGTATCGGAATGGAGGAATCGTACCTTGTTGGACATGGTTCAATCTATGATGAGCAAACCGGATTTACCCTTGTCATTCTGGGGATACGCTCTAGAAAATGCAGCTTTCACACTTAATGGGTACCATCAAAATCCGTAAACAAGACACCACATGAGGTGTGGACCGGGAAGAGTCCCAGTTTGTCTTTTCTAAAGATTTGGGGTTGTGAAGCATTATTCAAGAAACTTATGTCGTACAAGCTTACACCCAAGTCAGATAAATGCATACTCGTGGGATATCCGAGGGAAACCTTGGGATATAGCTTCTACAACCGGGAAGACAACAAAGTGTTTGTTGCTCGGAACGGGGTTTTCCTTGAGAAAGAGTTTCTCAGTCGGGAGGCCAGTGGGAGGACGGTCCGACTCGAAGAAATTCGAGGACCACTCAGGGACGGCTCGGCTGGTGATGAGATCATACCAGAGTCAGTCAGGGAACCCGTAGTGGAAGCGGCACCAGAACCATGGAGGTCAGAAAGATTGCGCAGAGTGCGTGGTGTATTGTTGCTAGAAAGTGACGAGCCGGCCACGTATGTGGAAGCGATGGTGAGGCCAGATTCTGAGGCATGGCTGGAAGCCATGAGATCCGAGTTAGAGTCCATGGATGAGAATCAAGTCTGGGACTTGGTTGATCCGCCGCCCGGCGTAACAGCCATTGGTTGCAAATGGGTCTTTAAGAAGAAAACCAATGTGGATGGAAATGTTCATATCCACAAAGCTCGACTTGTCGCTAAGGGTTATGGACAAGTTCAAGGAATTGACTACGACGAGACTTACTCGTCGGTAGCGATGCTGAAGTCGGTGAGGATCGTACTAGCTATAGCTGCATATTTCGATTACGAGATATGGCAGATGGATGCCAAGACGGCTTTCCTTCACGGAAATTTAACCGAGGACGTGTATATGATACAGCCCGAGGGTTTTGTCGATTCGACTAGCACTAGTAAGGTATGCAAGCTCAAGAGATCCATTTATGGGTTGAGGCAAGCATCTCGGAGCTGGAACATTCGTTTTGATGAGGTCGTCACTGGTTTCGGCTTCATCAAAAGCGAAGAGGTCTCTTGTTTATACAAGAAGTTAAGTGGGAGATCGATAGTATTTTTGATCTTGTATGTGGATGACATACTACTGATCGGAAATGATATTTCGATGCTGAACTCGGTCAAGGAGTCATTGAATGGCAAGTTTTCAATGAAGGACCTTGGTGAGGCAATGTACATTTTAGGCATTAAGATCTATAGAGATAGATCAAGGAGGCTGCTCGGCTTAAGCCAGAGCACGTACATAGATAAAGTGTTGAAGCGGTTCAACATGAGTGAGGCAAAGAAAGGGTTCTTGCCACTCTCACATGGTATAAGGCTAAGAGAGACTCAGAGTCCTTCGACATCTGATGAGCGAAGCAGGATGAGTAGGATTCTGTATGCCTCGGCAATCGGATCCATCATGTATGCCATGATATGTACGTGGCCCCATGTTGCTTTTGCAATAAGCCTAACAAGTAGATACTAGGACAACCCAGGTGAGAGTCATTGGGCAGCGGTAAAGACAATTTTGAAGTACCTGAAAAGGACTAAAGAGATGTTCCTAGTTTATGGAGGTGAGGAAGAACTCGTCGTAAGGGGTTACGCCGATGCTAGTTTCCAAACCGACAAAGATGATTGTTGATCATAGTCCGGATTCGTGTACGTCATGAACGGAGGAGCAGTGAGCTGGATGAGTTCCAAGCAAGATACGGTGGCCGATTCTACTACAGAAGCCGAATACATTGCGGCTTGTGAAGCTGCAAAGGAAGGTTTTTGAATCCGGAACTTTCTGGATGATCTTGGTATTTTCCCAGCCTCGTAAAACTGTTGGACCTTTATTGTGATAATTTTGGTGCCACCGCACAAGCCAAGGAGCCGAGGAATCACCACAAGGTCAGACACATAGATCGGAAATATCACCTGATATGAAAGATCGTATAGAGTGGTGATGTAGAGTTATGCAAAATTCACATGGATGCAAATGTTGCGGATCTGTTGACTAAGTCGCTTCCACAACCCAAGCATGAGGGGCACGTTAGAGCTATGGGCATTCGATGTCTATTTGATTGACTCTAGTGCAAGTGGGAGACTGTTGGAGATATGCCCTAGAGGCAATCTTGTATGATGATATTTCCTATGTGTTTATGAATAAAGATAGTCCTTGGACATTATCAGTGATGTGTATCAGCAAGTACGTGACTTGTTTGTGGGACTATGCATTGTATGATGACTGTCCTAAAAGGTCCCTAGTCGAAAGGGATGTGTGAACGCACAGCCAACTAGACTAGCATATGACACGGTCGATGGCTTGGTCTCACTAGCCATGGAGCATTGGATGCTAACTGGATAATATGGACTTGGAAGGATCTAATCGGATTCGACGTAGTCGGATTCGAGTCAAGATAAGGTCCGAGTCGGACAGACCCAACTATGAGACGCAGCGATATGTCATCTGTGAGTCTCGAGTACAACATATGTTCTATGTCCTAAGACCTGAGCTGACGCATGTAATAGGCTTTCTTTGGGCTGACCAAGCGCTACTCCGTAACTTGGTAGTTATAAAGGTAGGTTTAGGGTTTGTCCAGAACCATGCTGCAAGACGTGGTCGAGCAAGATGGGATTTGCCCCTCCGATCAGGAGTGATAAACTCTGGGCCCCTCGTGTGATCCAACCAGGATAAGCATGGCCATGCGACAAGGATTATGAGATAATCCGGTTTGTGGTCGGCATCACTGGAACGAGAAAGAGGTCGGGCTAGCACAAGGATGACAGACTCGCCTTGAGCCCGACAACATATATCGTGTGGCAAAAGGAATGGAAGTATGATGTACAGGTTCGCCTAACCAGCTTCATAGTCTGTTTGGTGTTCGGCATGCCTTGCTAGAGGCCGCTACCAACTGTGCAATTCGGAGGTGATCCGAACTGCGACCAAGCCGGCTTGAACCTAAGGGGTCGCGCGCTTAAGGGAAGGAACCTACGAGGTCTGATCCGAGCTGTACTCGGATTGTGGCCGAGTAGACTTATGGGCTTTAGGGTCCGTGCGAGGCCCAAGTGTTGAGCCCGCGACGAACGCCTATATAAAGTGGAGGTGAGGCACACTCACGCGACTGATCGCTTTGGCGCTGTCACTATGGTTTGCATGTGTTGCGAATAGACACCTCCACTCGCCATCGGTTGTGTGATCGGACCGAGCAGTCCGTCGCACGACGTTCCTCCTGCACGCGCGGATACCGTTAGAGGTGGTGCACTTGCGCCGCTCCAGCGAACCTGTACGTGGGAACCGACTACCGGCTGTACGAGGGATATCGGACGAGGAGGAGACGATCCACACGGACGCGCCGCCCCAACTCTTCTTCCGTTGCACGACACTGCGCGTCTAGTGGTAATGAACTGTGATCCATCTCCCGTAGCATGTTCTTGGTTGTTCTGTGCGTAGGAAAATTTTTATTTCCAGTCGACGCACCCTACCGTAGAACCCAACAATTACTCCACCCCTCTTGATAACATGATTGCTGCAGCTACACGATTGGCGGCTCTGCCAGTCGAGGGTGAGACTCCCGCGGCGGTTGAACCCCGAAGGGCCAGGGAACTTCTTCAAACGGCTTTGGTACAACAGCAGGCTTACTCCTACAGTCGTGATCGGATTCATTCAACCCCCCGTCTGAGCCGGAGATAGAGTAGGCACATTGACTCGCCAGCAGTCTCGAGTACTGAGCGGCGTCGTAATCAACCTCATGGTCATGAACCGGTGCGCAATGGTGCCAATGCACAAGATTTGGTGGATCAGGGCAGAATGCACCGGGAGGCCGAGCTGGTAGCTCACCAGCACACGCCGGTTCACTCGACGGCTTCAGTTGAGGCGGGTGTAACTTCTAGAGCTTTCGGTGTGCCGTGTCTAATGGCAGTTTTACGGAATGAGCCTTTGCCCAAGGACTTCAAAGGCCCCGCAAGGTGCCCAATTACACAGCAGATCAGCCCCCTGAGGCTTGGGTGTAGAGTTACGAGATAGCTATGGAGATGTTTGATGTTAGCGAGGCTGCATACGCCAAGTACTTCACCATGATGCTGGAGGGGACGGCTCGTACCTGGTTGAAGGGGCTACCGGCTAATTCCATCTGGTCATGGGCGGAGCTGAAGGCCCGGTTCATCCAGAATTTCAAAGATACATGCAAGCAGCCCATGTCGATTGTGGATTTGGTTTCTTGTGTTCAAGCAGAGGGCGAGTCAACAACCAGCTGGGTACGCCTGGTCTCGACTATCATACATTCTTCAAATAACATTAATGTCGGTTCAGCGATTCTGATGTTGGAGAAAAATTGCCATTTTACTCCACTCAAGCAAAAGCTTGGACGGCTCAAGCGTCATTGCGACGACATGGGTACTCTAATGGCGGCTCTTGTTAAGTATGCCGACTTTGATGGTACCAAGGACCCCGACTCTGAGGATGAAAGATCGGCAAAGGCAAAAAAGAGTAGCGGCATGAAAGGACAGCAATACAATCCTACCAATCAGGGCGGCAATGGTAAGCGCAAGGCTGATGAATTTGTGGCTAACACCGGTGCGCGCAATTATAACCAGCGTCGTAAGGGACAGCCGGCTCCAAGGGCAGGATTCGATATTGAGGCAATGCTAAATCAACCGTGTCCGAAACACGGAAGGGATCAGAAGCCGGCTACTCATTCGTGGAAAGATTGCAGCATAATGAGAAGCTTTAGGGAGTCCATCCAACGCAACCACGGCCCGAACGGCGGTTCAGGGTCCGGTTCTCATGGTCTGGGTCACAGAGGCGGCGGTTCAAGTTCCGGATTTCAGGGCCATGGCAACCAAGGTGGTTATAATCAGCAGAGTAATCAGGGGAATCAACAGCAGTAGCAGTCCGGTTATCAAAGCAACCCAAAGTAGTTGAATAGTGGGCAGTATCATGTCTTCACCACTAGCTTATGTAAGCGGGACCAGAAGCTTCATAAGAGGGCCGTGAATGCGGTTGAACCGACGGTGCCACGTTATTTGCGGTGGTCAGAGCAGCCTATTGTGTGGAGTCGTGAGGATCATCCGCCCCGGGTTGATAATCCATGTCACTTGGCTCTGGTGGTGGCACCTGAGGTTGGGGGCTATAAGTTTACTAAGGTGCTCATGGATGGGGGTAGCAGCATTAACATCCTTTATTATAAGACCTTCCGTCACATGGGACTGACAGATAAGAATCTTAAGCCGTCAAACATTGTCTTCCATGGTGTGGTGCCGGGTAATTTGGCCTACCCGGTGGGTAAGATATCATAATAAAGGTCTGAGACATTAACCTTCGAAGTGGTCAAGATCAAGAGCCCTTATCATGCTTTGTTTGGGCGGCCGGCTTATGCTAAGTTCATGGCAAGACCTTGCTATGTTTACTTGTAGCTTAAGATGCCGGGTTACAAGGGCACCATCGCAGTACATGGGAGTCGCAAGGTGGCCCTGGAGTGTGAAGAAGGTGATGCGGCTTATGCTGAATCGGTTTGTGCAGCGGAGGAGTTGAAATTTTACAAGGATAATGTTGACCCGATGGACATGACGTCCTTGAAAAAGCCAACCACAGAGCATGATCCGTCGCTCAAGTTTAAATTGGCGGGCGACACCAAAATGGTTGACTTTGTTCCTGGCGATTCATCAAAACAGTTTAGTATCAGTGCTAATCTAGATCCGAAATAGGAAAGCGCGCTCATCAAGTTCATCCGTGAGAACCGGGACATCTTTGCATGGAAGCCTTCAGACATGTCGGGTGTACCGAGGGAACTCGCTGAGCACACTCTTAATATTGATCCGAAGTTCATTGCCGATTTAACGAGGAGAGGCGGAAGGCCATTGGTGAGGAAGTGGCCCGACTCTTGGTGGCCGGGTTTATTGTTTAAATTTTCCATCCTGAGTGGTTGGCTAACCCGGTGCTGGTACTCAAGAAGAATGATACTTGGCGGATGTGTGTGGATTACACGGACTTGAACAAGGCTTGTCCGGCTGATCTATTTGCTCTCCCTCGTATTAATCAAATCATTGATGTTGCGGCGGGTTGTGAGCGTTTGAGTTTTTTGGATGCTTATTCTGGTTATCATCAGATCAAGATGGCAGTTAAGGACCAGGAGAAGACGACTTTCATTACTCCATTTGGAGCCTTCTGCTATGTGTCTATGCCTTTTCGGCTCAAGAGCGCCCAGGCGACTTACCAGCGGTGTGTGCAAAATTGCCTTCACAATCAGATCGGGCGTAATGTTCATGCTTATGTAGATGACATTGTGGTGAAGTCAAGAGAGAAGGATACCCTGATTGATGATTTGAAGGAGACGTTTGACAATTTCCGGGTCTATAAGATGATGCTTAACCCGGCTAAGTGTGTCTTTGGTGTGCCAGCAGGCAAGCTCTTGGGTTTCCTGGTTTCTAATAGAGGAATTGTAGCTAACCCGGAGAAGATCAAAGCCATTACTTCATTGGCTAAGCCGACGTGTGTTAATGATGTTCAGCGTCTGGCGGGTCGTATTGTGGCTCTGAGCCGATTCATAAGCTGGTTGGGTGAGAAGTCTATTCCTCTTTATCAGATGATGAAGAAGACATATCATTTTGTTTGGAGTGATGCTGCTAGTCAAGCGTTTGAGGATGTAAAGAAACAGTTGGTTGAGCCGCCCATGCTTGCTGTCCCTATTGATAAAGAGCCTCTGTTGTTATATGTAGCTGCTAATAGCCGGGCCGTCAGTGTAGCCATTGTGGTGGAAAGGAAAGAGGCAGGCAAGGAGTACCCGGTTCAACGACTAGTTTATTACATCAGTGAGGTGCTTATTGAGTCCAAATAGAGGTATCCACACTGGCAGAAGCTTGTGTATGGGGTTTTCATGGCAAGTCGGAAGCTTAAGCAATATTTTCAGGGTCATCCCATCACTGTGGTTAGTTCTGCTCCTTTAGGAGATATCATCCAAACCAGGGAAGCCACAGGCCGAGTTGCTAAATGGGCCATTGAGCTTGGTCCTCGCGGTTTAAAGTATGTGCCACGTACGGCCATCAAGTCTCAAGCACTTGTGGATTTCATCAATGAGTGGACAGAGTTACAGGCACTTGAGGAAAAGCCGGATAACACATATTGGACTATTCACTTTGATGGATCCAAACAGTTGGAGGGCTCGGGGCTGGAGTTGTCTTGACTTCCCCACGAGGTGACAAGTTTTCTAATGTTCTCCGGCTAATGTTCCCCTGTACTAACAATGCAGCTGAGTATGAGGCCTTGCTCTATGGTATTCGGATGGCTAAGGAGATGAACTTAAGCCGGGTGAGGTGCTTTGGCGATTCAGATCTGGTGGCTCAGCAAGTTTCTGGTACTTGGGATTCTAAAGATCCGCTCATGGCGGCTTATCGTCGAGAGGTTGATGCTATTGCGGGTCATTTCAAGGGTTATCAAGTTGAGCATATTGATCGCAGGAAGAACGAGGCGGCTGATACTTTAAGTCGGCTAGGTCTCAGCGTAAGCCGGTGCCACCTAACATGTTCCTGGACATTTTGCTTAATCCTTCTGTCAAATTGTCTACACGGGAAGATCTTGTTGTCCCTGACCCAGAAGCGCAATTGGTGGCATCTCTTCACGCTATTCCTGATTGGACAGTTCCGTATTTGGCTTACATGACCCGGCGTGAGTTGCCGGAGGATGAAATCTTGGCCAGACAGACAACCCGGCGATCTAAGTCAATGACGATTGCTAATGGGGAATTGCACCACCGCAGTGTCTCAGGAGCGTTTCAACATTGTGTTTCTCCTGAGGAAGGTTGCGAGATTCTATGAGAGATTCATGAAGCAGATTGTGGTCATCATGCCGGCTCTAAATCTCTCATAGCCAAGGCTTTTCTTCATGGTTTTTATTGGCTAACGGCTCATGCTGATGTAGAGGATTTGGTCAGCAAATGTGACGGTTGTCAGAAGTTTTCATGACGAGCTCATGTTCCGGCTCAAGAGTTGAGGATGATTCCAATTACTTAGCCGTTTGTGACTTGGGGGCTTGATATGGTTGGGCCTTTCAAAAGGTCTAAGGATAAGAAGACCCACCTTTTGGTAGTTGTTGATAAGTTTGCTATGTGGGTTGCGACGGAGCCAGTCAGTAAGTGTGAGGCAGCAACGGCAATCCAGTTCATCAAGAAGGTGATCTTTCGATTTGGTTTTCCACACAGCATTATCACAGATAATGGCACTAATCTCTCTAAAGGCGCTATGAAAGAATTTTGTGAAAGGGAGCACATCCGGCTTGATGTTTCCTTTATGGCTCACCCTCAGTCCAATGTTCAGGCAGAACGAGCAAATCAAGAGATCCTACGAGGTATCAAGCCCCGACTTATGGTTCCTTTGCAGAGAACGCCGGGTTATTGGGTGGAGGATCTACCCTCAGTATTATGCAGTATCAATACAACCCCCAACAGATCTACGGGTTACACACCTTTCTTCATGGTCTATGGAGCAGAGGCGGTTCTCCCTAGTGACATCCGTCACGATTCATCACGGGTGGCGGCTTACGTGGAAGCTAATAATGAAAAAGCCGGTCAAGATGCACTTGACCTGTTAGATGAGGAGCGGGACCTCGCGGCGGCTCGTTCGGCGATTTATCAGCAAGACTTATGTCATTATCACAACCGCCGGGTCAAAACAAGAACCTTTCAAGAAGGCGACTTGGTGCTTCGGCTCGTCCAGGATCAAACGGACATGCATAAGCTCTCGCCGACCTGGGAAGGACCTTTTGTGGTCAGCAAGAATCTGCATAACGGGTCATATTATCTTATCGACGTTCGAGAACACAAGGATTCACGTAAGTCGGAGGAGGAGACCCGTCGCCCGTGGAATATTGATCATCTTTGGCCCTACTATACTTGAGCCACCGACTCTCATGATGTACATAGTTACATGATGTATATATTATAAGCAGTATAATAAAGCCGGCATCCCTGATAATTCAGGGCCTCTGTCGTTTCACTTCCTCGAAGTTGATTCTTTATCATCATCTTACATATTCTCTTAAGAGGCTTGACGCCCAAATTACAGGGACCAAAGAGAGTTGTATGTACAGCACAGCTCAAACATAGATCCCTGGTGAAGCGTGATTCGTCAGAGTATCACTTGGGGGCTTCCTGTTCAAACATAGGTGTATTCACTAAAGAGAACATAGCTGTCGGTACCCTCTTGATCGGCGCAATGCCAAAATTTATGGTCACTTGGGGGCTTCCTGATCGTATTCGAATCATAGCTGTCAGTATCCTTTTGATTGGCTCAAACGCCACACTTGTCAGTGTGTCACTTGGGGGCTTCCTGTTCAAACATACGCGTATTCGACCAAAGAGAACATAGCATTACTACCCTCTTGACCAGGCTTGTCCAAACATAGGCGTATTCGACCAAAGAGGACATAACCTTTCCGGCTCATCCTACCTGTAGCCAGCTGCTTCAACTCCATCGGGTAATCCCGATTGACCCGTCAAACTCTTAAACGATCAATCTTACAGCGTATTCGACCAAGATCAGAGCTCGTTAAGGTTCAAATGGCGGCTTGTCACGCGAGAGCTCATTTTACAGATAGTCAGGATAGATCCAGGCTTCATAAGCCGCCTTCCTTGAAACTTGGATAAATTGGCCCATGATGTATGTTGTTACTCTGGCCCTGCGTACTCCTGATAAGTCTTTGAGCAAGACCAGACTTTATCTAGGGTTCAAATGTCGATTGGGCACACTGTGAGTCAGGCTCACGGAACGCACGAACAATCCAGTGGCTCCGGCTAGTTTCATTGAAGAAGACACTTTGGCTTGGCAGCCCACAAAAGTCTCGAATTTCTTTTGATTTTTTATTTATATTGGAAGATTTCTTCTTTGACTTTTGATTTTTTACAAGTCGGGCCCAGCTGCCCTACTTATGGCTCATATTTGAAGTATCTTCCGGGTCTCTATAATCCGCCAGGATGGTAGACTCTAAGTCGCTAGAGTATCATAGTCTTATGTTTACAGTTACAGCTCTAAAATACCTCTAACTGTATGAAGCTGATAAGCCAACAGTGTAAGTATATATCACATGTATGGGATTTTATTTAAACAATTGTCAGACCGGCCCTGGTTATGGACTGTTTGTCCCCAGCGGCTTCAATTGGGTATCATGACCCGCCCGGCGGTAAGCCGCCATGGCATTTGTACTTTCTTTGTGTGTAGGATAATTATCATTCAGGTTTGCATAAATCAAAGGCTATCATACCCATAATGGCTTTCTAAAACTTACGGATTAGCAATATTAAGAAAAAAGCAGAAACGTGCACGATGGCACGACAGATTCAAGTTTTTACTACCTTATTACATGGCTCCATGAGCCGAATGGGATCAGGTTTTTCAAAGATCAAATATATCAGCCGTCGACGGTTCAATCTTCTTGGACTTGCAGGTTGGAGGCTTCTGGGTCATCCCTTTCCGGTTCTTCGTCTTCTTTCCAGTTCTTCGTCTTCTTTCGCAATCTCTCCAACAAATCAAGCGCCAATCGATGCCAGATAAAGCTTGAAATTCAGCTTCTTCGTCTATAAGATCAGATGGCTCAACTTCAGGGGCAAAAGTGTGCTTACGGATTGGGGGGATTAAGTCCATCACTCGATAAGCCGGGGTTGGCATCTTTTGGTTTTCCTTGTTGTAAGCCGGATGGTATTTTGAAAGATCCGAGTCATTGGCAATCATCATCGCCATGGGGCATATCTCTTTCACGCAAATAGAGAAGTCCTTCTGATCAAATGGCGTACCATCTTCTTTCAAGCTTGGGTAACCAGTGGCTACCTCTGATGGGTCAAGCTCTGGTACCCATGCCTTGGCCCGGCTCAAAGCCGTCACAACACCGGCTCTTGCAGATGACCGTTTCATCTCGTCAAATCTTGCAGGCAGCACAGACGGTTTCTTCAACACATCTATAAACATAGTAGGCACTTGATTTGTTGGAGAGATTGCGGCCAGTGCACGTTGAGCTCCGGTGTACAGCTGTTCGACAAGTGTATAAACAGCTTTGAGCTTCACAAGCATGTCTTGATTAAGGTTGTTGCTCCTGGGACCTCTATATATTGACAGATTGGTTAATGGCGGGTTATATAATCGCAACAAGGATTCACTTTTTGATGACTAGCAAGGTGACTTACCAAAGATAGCAGAAACCATCTGAGATACATGGTGTTTTAAGCCGGTAAGCTCAATGGTCACATCTTGAAGCGCTTCCTCTGCTTTCTCAGCCCGCTGCGTTAAAGCAGTCCTTTCTTAAGCCCAAGTCTTTTTCTCTGCCTCAAAACTGGTCTTCAGCTTTTCCGACTCGGCCATGCTAAACTGGAACTTTGACTCAGCTTTCCGGGTCTCAGTTTCCTGATTCGCCAGCCGGGTCTTTGCGTCATTCAGTTGAGATTCCAATTCAGCAGTAGCAGCCTTTATGAAGTACAGAGTTATCAACATTTATATCAAGGTTACAAGAATATAAGTCCCAAGTCTTTTGCAAGCAACAACACTTGAAACTTGGGGGCTAATGTCTGTCAAAGAAATTTTTCAAAGGAAACGGCTCTTATAACTAAAGTCCCAAGCACTTTGCAAGCAAGACTACTTGGCACTTGGGGGCTAATGCATATCGCTTGTATCTTCTTCATCATGAGCCGGATGTGCTGTAAGCAGTCCCAACCGACTCATGGGGGCTATGCAGTTAAGCTCTCTTTTCTTACACAATGATAAATACGACCGGCTCATTCATGCTGATTAAACCAGCCCTTGGGGACTACAGATGCAAAGTTAAACTGCTTAAACATCCGGTTTATTTTAAACCAGACTTGGAGGGAATCTATGACAGAAGCTTATGGATTCTTCTAAGTCTACAACCTATTCAATATTATCATAACCAGTAGACTTGGGGGCTGGCAGGAGGTACATAAATTATTTAAAAGCCGGAAGTCATACCTCATTTTTCTGGTGCATCTGTTTCACCATACCAATCTCAAGGTCGCGACTGGAATGAACTTGGTTAAGATAACCAGAGAATACTTCATTGACGGTCAGTTGAGAATAATCAGCAATGTCAAATTTCATTTTCTGCCTCTCAATGAACTCATCTTTCACGGAGTGCTTGGCTAAAGCGGTTGGATGTCCCGGTTCTTTGAAGCCGGTGCCAGTAATGATAACATCTTCACCATGTTCTTCTAGCGGTTTAAATGGATTGGATGACTCGGTGAACACAGGATTGGCATCCATGTGGTCATGGGAGAGGTCAGCAATCTCAGATGGAGCGTCAGTGGCAGGTTCGTCTGGCTGTTTTTCAGAGACTTCAGGTGCAGAGACTTGTTGCTCCGGCTCAGCAGCTTTATGTGCCTCAGTTGGCTTGGTCGCCTTCGCCTTTTTATTAGGATTTTCTTGTCCACTACATGGATTATGATTAAGTCAGAATAAGTATAAGAGTATAAAGATATACAGAATAAAAGGTAATTATTGTTACCCAGGAGCAATTTTAAAAGCTGGCAACTCGGTTTGTGATGAGTCGCCAGAGGAGGAACGGGCAATCTCCTGGTCAATTGAATCAACAGAGTTAAGTGGTAAGCAAATAAGACCCGCGGTGAGTGGAAAGAGTTTAAAGTTAAAAAGAATCTCGTTTCGACATTTTCGAGGAGCGGGAGTGTTTGGTAAGCCGGAGGACAACTCGTCACCTCCACTGGTCCGGGTCTGACATCGACTCTCGTGTTGTTGTTGCTTCAAAATAAAGTGAGGATCTAAATAAGCCAAGGGGTGTGAAAACCTTACTTTCTGGGTTACTTGCCGAAGTTTCTGTCTTGGCAAAGATTCTGAGCCAGAAGAAATAATAGTTGCATCTTCTTCAACTGCTTGGCTGGCTCCCGTGTCATCCTGATAATAGTCAGTTTCAATAAGATGATTGAAAAAAGAGCCAAGAGAGTCAAGGGCAACCTCTGACTCAGAGGTGTCATCCAATTTAAGCAGATCAGAGGCACTTGGTTTCTTCTTCTTCTTGATGGTCTTCTTGGCGTTTTCTTAGGTGCTTTTTTGGCAGCCCTGGCCTTTTTGGCAGCTTCATGATCATATTCTGTCTTCCAAAAGTCAGATTTAGCCTATAAAGGTCATCAAAAGTTGAGTTAATAAGGTATTGGAATAATGAGGTAAAAGTAAGAAAGTTTAGAGACTCACATCCGGTGGCGGGTTAAGCTTGCAGAAAGGAGCCAGGCCCACTTTAGTGCAATCTTCTGGATCTTCATTGAGAAGGGACTTAACCATTTCCTCTATTGCTGCGTCGGTTAATGGTGCAGAGCTGTGGCACAGTGGATCCTTTACACCACCAGTATAAGTGCACATTAAGCCGGTGCGGCGACTCAAGGGTATGATCCGCCAAGAAACCCAACACCTGACTAAATCAACGCCAGTTAACCCGTTTCCTAGCGGATCTTTAACCTTCACAATGGTAGGAGCAATTTTCTTCCGTTCAGCGGCGATAAGTTTTTCAGGAAGATTGTGCTTTGGGTCTAGGCGCTCGACACAGTAACCCGGCAGTGGATTCTCATTAGCCGGGGAAGTATCTTTGCAATAAAACCACGTCGGGTTCCAATCCTTGGGGTGACTTGGCAAGCGGGCATAAGGGAAGATAGCATCTCTTCCGCGTTGAATCGAGATTCTGCCAAGTTCCAAGCTAGGCCCGTTCGTGAACTCAGTCTGGCGGTTCAAATAAAAATATTCTCTAAAGAGATCGACGATGGGCTCCTCTTGAAGGTATACTTACTTCACAGAAGACTTGAAAGTTGCAGACATTTGACACGGAATTGGGTCCAATGTCTTGAGGATGGAGCTGGAAAATGTGCAGAATGTCCCGGAAGAATTTAGAGCCGGGTGGCGAGAAGCCCCAGTTCATGTGGTCAGTGAAAACGATGACTTCGCCATCCTTCGGCTAAGGTCTTTCTTCGCCCGGGTCAGGAGCACGGTAATGCATGACACTCTTTGCGGGCAGGTACCCGACTTTGATAAAATCTTTAAACGTGCCCTCAGTGACGACGGAGGGGACCCAATTGCATGTATAGACTGTCTTTGGCGTCATTTTGAAAGAAAGAAAGCCTAAAAGGAAGGAAAATTTTGCCGGTTCAAGTCAATTGGTGAAATCACAAGTTAAGCGGTTGCGGTATACATTCAGAATGATGGCTTAAGTGAGGACTAATGATATATGAGTAATTGTAAGCCGGACATGTAAGCCGCCATGACACGTACAGGTACTCAAAATCTGACAAAGAGCAAAAATTCTACTAAGTGTTGGACAAATAGGTTTCGCAGATTGAGGCTATAAGATCAGATCTGCAGCTATTCAGAAAAAGGAAATAAATTCTAAACCTAAGGTGGCGGCAGCAGAAAAAAGGGGGTGCCCAGATGAGATCCGCTGCAATGAGGATATGCTCTAATATAAAAACGGGTGCTAAAACTGTTACCGCGCGAGATCTATGCTATTTTCAGATCAAAGCTATGTGATCTAGGACGAGGAAAGGGAAGAAACGGTGATGAACACCGACGAACAGAGAAACCCTAAAAGACAGATCTATGAAGAAGAAAAGGGAGGACTTACTGGTGCTAGCTGACAGCGGAGGAGTGCCGTGGTGTTTCTGGTCCATTTAGGGTGATGTAGTGGCCGGAGTTGATGAAGGGGACGAAGGTCGACGGCGGCGGAGCTCGTGCGGGCTGGTGCGTCGCAAGGAGGAAGAAGAAGGCGAGAAGGAAAAGGGGGAGAATGAGAGGTGAATCCGTGGTCGTGTTTATAGGGCTGGAAGGACAAACGGCAGGTGCGGGAATCGAGGAAACAAAGAAATGGATATGTGACGGTGCAGGCGCCTCGATTTTCGGAGGGTCGGTAAAGAAAGAGATTTATTAAGATTTGGGTTATGTGTAGTATTAATCAGAGGTGATGTCACAGCGGGTTACCACAGTCTCCGGAGATGACATCATGGCGGGTTACAATGTTTTACAAGATGAAGAAGGATTTTTTCTAAGTGTTGAAGATTGACATGAACAAGTTCAAATCAACCTGGGGCCTAATGTTGGGGATATGAGTATCAGATATGACCCGCCCAGGAGGGGCCGGGTCATCCTTATGGCGGTTCATCAGAATGAAGCCCAAGAGTATATTAAAGATGTCGGTTCATAGGCAGGCTTGTTAAAGGTCCAAACCCGAAGGTGGCTTAAGGCCCATAAGTGTGAACCGCCATGTATGTATAGACTTGTAATGAAAGGCATGTAAGATATGTCACCGAGCCGGACACGTTGTATGAGCCGGCCGGGACTCTGTAGGCCACAGGGCGTCAACCCATGTATATAAGGGGATGACCCGGCAGCGGCTTAGGGAAAGAAACAACAAGTCGAGAGCCAGGCAAGGCGTATTCGCTCCCTGGTCATCGAAACCCTAGCAATACCACCTCAAACTGGATTAGGCCGTTACCTTCACCGCAAGGGGCCGAACCAGTATAAACTCCTCGCGTCCTTTGTCCCGTTTAACCCATTTAAGCTAACCTCGTTGCAATGGCTCCGCAACTAAGTCCTTCCATGAGGACATCTGCCGTGACACTTCCACGACACCCACCATCCTCAGTAGCAATCATCACATGCTGAGATTTGCATTCTTTCGCATAATGACCTTTTCCCTTACAACGACGACAAATAATATCACTTGTGTGCCCTGTTGATGCCATCGAAGAAGAAGAGCTCTGTGCAGGCCCGACGGGTGTGCTCTTGGCAGATAGTGGTGGCTGTGCCTGCTTTCTTGTATCACGGCTGGAGGTGGCACCTGATGGAGGTGCTGGTGCAGTGGAAGTAGAGGATGCATGTGGTGTCCATGATGAAGGTCGACCTGCAGAAAAGTTAGTTCGCGCCAATGCCTATCGATCCTGCACTTCACGTTCAGCTTTACAAGCAAGATGGAATAAACGAGTGATATTGTTATACTCCTTATACTCTAAAATGGTCTGAATCTCTCTATTTAATCCACCCATAAAACGTGCAAGCATAGCTTCATTCTCCTCAACAATACCACATCTAATCATGCCAGTTTGTAATTCCTGATAATATTCTTCTACATAATTTTTTCCTTGTCTTAAACGCTGCAATTTTTCTACTCCCTCTGTTCACTTTTATAAGACCTCGAAGACATTTCAGACAATGTACAAAAAAGCCCATTTTGAGTTGTCTAAAATGACTTACAAAAGTGAATGGAGGGAGTAGTAATTCATGTTGATAGTATGGTGGAACCCAACACTACAAAAAAATGCACTTCTGTGATGATACGTGTTTGTCACAGTAGGTCGCGTTTTTTGTCATGCATGTACATCCATGACGATTTTATGACAGAATCAAGATAGTCATACATGTGCTGTCGTAGAAGTGTTCCATGACATTACCAAAATTATCATCACGGAAGTGTCCCCTTCCATGACGATAAATCGCGCATCACAGAAGTGCTTTCATCAAGGGTGACCGACACGTGGCATCCACCGTACCGGAATGCCGTTAAGCTATCGGGTCAGATTTTGGATCCGATAACCCGTTAACAGCCCTGACCAATGGGAAATTTCCACGTGTAAAATTCTGATTGGCCGAAGGAAACACGTGTTGCCTCATCGTTGGGACATATGTCATCCACTCATTGGACAGAAGACGCCTATGATAGGTCGACACGTGGCACGGCCCAACAGTGGCCCATTCCCATGAAAAAGGCTAGCCCAGTAAAAATTAGCAGGCCGGCCCATATAAGGCCTACTTGTGTCAGGTCCATTTAAGCCCACGGCCCATACGAGATGTGCCAATTCGGCCCGTCAACGGCCCATTAAAGATTTGACACCATTGCAGCCCATCGTCAGTTCGATCCCGTTAACAGCCCGCTATATATTTGGGCTCAATATTGGCCCGATGAGATTTCGGCCTGTTAACGGCCCATTTAATTGATGGGCCAATTTTTAGGATGTACATCTTTTGGCCTTTTAGCGACCCATTTAAATGTTGGGCTAATTTCCGGCCCGGTGTGTCTTTCAGCCTGTTGACGGCCCATAAATCTGATGGGCCATTTGTAGTCGGACCTGAGTTTCGGCCTTTTAGCGGCCCATTTAAGTGTTGGGCCAATTTCTGGCCCGGTGTCACTTTTAGCCTGTTGACGGCCCATAAATCAGTTGGGCAATTTGTAGTCGGACCTGAGTTTTGGCCTTTTAGTGACCCATTTAAGTGTTGGGCCAATTCCCGGCCCTGTGTGCCTTTTGACCTGTTAACGGACCATAAATGAGTTGGGCCATTTGTAGTCGGACCTTAGTTTTGGCCTTTTAACGGCCCATGCCCTTCATGGTCCAATACCAGCCCGGCTTCTCTTTCGGCCTGCTAAAGGCCCACAACACAGTTGGGCCGTTTATAATACGACCTGACTTTCAGCCTCTTAGCGGCCCATGCTCTTCATGGTCCTGTACAAGCCCGCTGTTTCTTTCGGCCTGCTAAAGGCCTACAGTATAGTTGGGCCATATGTAGCCCAAACTTAGTAATGGCCTATTAACGACCCGGGAGGTAAGAGGGCCGGCCATTAACTTTCGGCCTAGTAATGGCCCATTAACTTAATGGGCCCACTAAAGTTCATTCATGTCTTTAGGCCAAATTAGATAATTTGAGCCCATTACGATGAGCAATTATGCACAGGACCAAAACCGATCAAGCAAAGGTACGGCATACAGGAATAACGTTGCACATCCAGCATATATTACAGGAAATTACATCCATTGGGCAATCAAAGATTGATGCCAGTGCAAATAAATGAGCAGAACCTAACCATCTACAACGTCACAATCTGCAACCTCAGCACAGATGACGCCCATAAGCATGTGGGCAAGTTCTTGCTGCTTTGCTACGCTGTCTCTGAAAACATTGATCAGTTGTTGTGTTGCACGACTCCGCACCTATGATTCATCCACCATTTCCATCATTGCTTCAACCATTAATTGGTTCACAAACATACATTTATTCCGTTGCATTCGAGACAGAGGATATTGAACAGATTCAGATGGTGATTTTGGTAGGCTTGTATTATTGATAGTGGAGAGTGTCTCGACCACTACATCATAACATAAATTAGGACGGGAACCAAACAGATTAATCATGAGTTATTTCCATATTACCTGGCCTAGATTTACTGGAAAGAAACAATGGGGTTGCCTTGCTGTTTTCAGAGTTTGTCTTCTTATCTTCAGCAACCTGCACAAAATTAACACACTAGCATTGCTATCATTGGCCAAGTCAGATAATAGGAAAGCAACATTGACACAACGAACATTTGGGCAACTAGCCTACACCAAATTAACACAATATGGCACAACTATCATCAGCCAGGTAAGGTAATACGAAAGCAACATTGACACAATGAATGAATGGGCAACCAGAGAAGCACTACAATTCAGTAATGTGCGTGATATGAGATAGTACATTCATGCAGCTCAGTATGCAAAACTGCCAGGCAGTTTTCCTTACAAAAATCAACATTGGTGCCTTTAACATTTTGCTACAGCTAATTTTAGATCAGATAAAGGTTAGATTCACGCTGATTAACAAAATACATGCTGATGTAAAAATATAGTGATATACAACAGGTACTTACATCAGCATTGGAGCACAGAGAATTCCGGCAAGATATTTTCCTCGAATACGATCCCAATGGAGGAAGTCTTGTATCGTTTAACCTTATTTTCTAAAAGAGAGATGGGTAAGAAACATGTAGAAAATATGATCAGAATGCTATAAAATTTCATGATGCGAGGATACGCACACGCTTCTTAGAATGGAGTTGACATTCTTTTGCTGGACTGGAGCAGACTAGTTCTTTGGCCACTGGAATCTGCTTATTATCAGTGGGAGTTGGATTTCTCTGTGCTGGAGCAGTATCTATGAAAAATGGAGTTCGTTTATTATCTCCTGGCGTTTGGATCTTTTGCAAAGACCTGGTTTGTAACCCTTCAGATTCTAACATAGCCGTCTTCCCCTTGCATGCCTTATATAGAAGAATGGTGATTCAGTTATAAAACATGCTACAGTGGAGATGGAATATGTACCGAAGAATAGAAAGGCATGACATATTGACATGTATTCCCTCCATCCGAAAATAAATGGATGGGTCTAGGCGTATTTTAGTTCTAGATACATCCAATTTTATCCATTTCTGCGATATTTAATCCGGACGGAGGGAGTATGATGTAAGAGCTAGGGATACGACAGGACAACACAGTAAAAAAACACTGAGAAACCCACTGCAGAACCAAAGTATTCAAACCCACTGATATGAGATAGTACACTCATGCAGCTCAGGATGCAAAACTACCAGGCAGTTTTCCTTGCAAAAATCAACATTGTGGCCTTTAATCATACATTTTGCTACAACTAAATTTAGATCAGATAAAGGTTGGATTCACGCCGATTAAAACAATACATGCTGATGTAAAAATATAGTGATATACAACAGGTACTTACATCTACATTGGAGCACAGAGAATTCTTGCAAGAATCTTTCCTCATAAACGATACCATTGCAGAAATTCTTCTATCTGTTAAGCTTATTTTCTAAAAGAGAGAGGGTAAGAAACATGTAGAAAATATGATCAGCATGCTATAAAATTTCATGATGCAAGGATACGCACACGCTTCTTAGAATTGAGTTGACATATTTTTGCTAGATTGGAGCGGACTAGTTCTTTGGCCACTGGAATCTGCTTATTATCAGTAGGAGTTGGGTTTCTCTGTGCTGGAGCAATATCTATAAAAACTGGAGTTGGTTTATTATCTCCCGGCGTTTGGATCTTTTGCAAAGGCCTTGTTTGTAACCCTTCAGATTCTAACATAGTCGTCTTCCCCTTGCATGCCTTGTATAGAAGAATGGTGCTTTAATTATAAAACATGCGACAACAGAGAGATGGAATAGGTACTGAAGAATAGAAAGGCATGACATATTGACATGTATTCCCTCCATCCGGAAAAAATGGATGGGTCTTGGCGTATTTCAGTTCTAGATACATCCTTTTTTATCCATTTCGGCAACATGTAATCCGGACAGAGGGAGTATGGTGTAAGAGCTAGGGATACGACACGACAACACAACAAAAAAACACTAGTTGAATGTAAAACTGTATGCTAGTGGAATACGTATAGAAATAACTAAGGCAACATACACATGTATTCTTGGGAAAATAAGATGGCATTGCAACAGAGCGCTAGAACAACACTTCAATGTAAAAAAACATGGTATGGTAGACAGATGAAGTACATACTGATGAATAACAATGCATAAGATATTCAGAAGCATGATGTCCAAATTAAGCAGATGGCATTGCGATAGAGTAGAATGACAGTACTTGAATTTGAAAACATGTTATCATGAATGGAATAGGTACTGAAAAACAGGAAGGCATGACATATTTACATGCATGATCAGCATGCTAAGCACATGGCATTGCAACAGAGTAGATACACTCCAGGACATTATATGCATGGTGTACCCATATCACAGGCCAAGTTAGAGCAAGGACCTTGTGGGGTGAAGAGGATTCATCATCTTTCTGCAAGTCTTCTGAAGAACTGCCTTTACATGTTCCATCATATTGGGTATCATTGACATCAAGTTTATTGGCCTTTACATTGCTCCGTGAGGTTCTTGTGGATATATCAGTGTGTGCAATTATATCTGACATGCATGGAAGACAACTAGTAGTTAGATTTATGTAATGAGTGCCTGTAGGAGACGACATAAATAGTAGGACTGGGGTTAACTAGCAGCAACAGGTCTCATAAACTAAAGGGAGAACACAGATGAAAGCTACAGAATATGTATCGTTTGTACTCAAGATTAACTAGATGGCACACAAAAGTATTAAAGAACAACATAGGTAATACTAGAAGTGGTATAATACTATAATCACCAGCCTGTGGGATAGCATTGGTTGATGGATGATAATTATGGAACGACGTTACCTAAAGAACAAGTATCTTAGCTGAACTATGGAATAGCGTTAACTCTTGAACAAGACCCATAAGAGATCAGCATGAATATACAGTGAAATGTGATGATCTATTTTCCCTGCTTAGATGAATAACAAAGCCGTAAATGTTGCACATAAGTAAGATGAGGGCCATCCATAGGAGTGAGCATCATGTGCTGACTTGTCGATGGCCTTGCAGTTGTTGTGGCTGTCCATGTCGGACACACGCATTCGATGCAGGGAACTGTTGAGTGGGGACTATAGCTCCCTTCTGGTGTATGCTTCCCTTGTTGGAGCAGCTGCGGTGAGTCGGAAGACGGTGTGTCTGAAGATGCAGATAACGCATAATGTTAAGAATGACATATCTCTTTGATCTGAAGAAATACACTAAGAGATCAACAGCAAGGTACGATAGTGGTCACACGTCTGTTGACTGAAGACTAAATTGGGGTCACATGATTTTATTTTATTTTGGTACTGTCCGATCTACGCCGGATGGCTGGCCGTCTTGTGCCTCCCGGCTGACACTGTTCGGAATCTTCCCCGGAGAGCCAGCGACCAACGGCAGAGCGGCCTGCCTCCGCCGTCCGTGGCCCCTACCAAAACCCCGCTCCCCGCCCCACCGCACTGCCGTGGTTGCGCCGCCCCCGGGCCAATCCACAAAGACTCCCCGTCATCCAGATCCGGCGGCGGCAGTACCTTCAACCCACGCAACTCTAAAAGATAGCCATCTAAGCGCTGCTTCCACGGTGAACTTGCGGCCCCGCACCCTTACCTTAGACACCAGCCAACCGGCAGCCTAGGAGCTCCTCCGCCTCGAGGGGTGCTGCTTCCCATTGGGAATCGATTGGCCCGGAATAAAAATTCAGACAACTGACGCCTAAATAAAGTGATTTGAGATGAGGGTGCGACCTATCTGGCGGCATGGTGAAGTAGGCAGGTCCAGCTGCCGAGTCGGTGAGGCCAGCGCGGTTGCGGTGGCGACCGGCGGCAGGGAAAGAGCGATGTCGCGACGGTCGATGGCTACGCGGAAGCAGCGCCAGGACTCTGGATGGATCCGAAGTTGGAGCCGCTCCAGCGCCGTGAACAACGGCGG
The DNA here is from genome assembly GCF_056163025.1 of Triticum urartu. NCBI lineage: Eukaryota > Viridiplantae > Streptophyta > Magnoliopsida > Poales > Poaceae > Triticum > Triticum urartu. Next base: position 537,848,447 of record NC_141878.1, on the reverse strand, counting down.
GGGTGAATCGGCTCCAGTACGGTTCATGCGGCCGTCGTCGAGGTAGCACCAGCAGCACGGAGTAAGAGGCACATGGCCCAGTGCACGACGACAAATGGACAGCATCTCCGGCATTAGGGATGAGGGCAGCTGTGAAATTGGTGTGGTGGGGGTGCCATGGAGGTGGGGCTGAGGTTTCACGACTCGGGAGAAGGGAGCTTCCCGGGGAGAAGGTGATTTGGCGCCCACGAGGTATGAATGGGGGCGGGCGGGCGGGAATTGGGAGGGGAGTGGAACCATGTCTTACGGACGCATTTGTCTGAAATGTGAGGGGGAGTTACAGTTCTACCCTTGCCTATAGGCTTCTCGGCTTGGGTCTGTGTACTGAGGGTCAGGGATAGTAGATTAACTTTGCTCTCCACAAATAGTGGGCGGGAGCGATTTCGGGCGAGGAGGGCGTGTTTTGAACTATAGTGGGCGCGAGCGATTTCGGGCGAGGAGAGCGTGTTTTGAAATAGTGGGTGCGAGCTATTTCGGGCGAGGAGAGCGTGTTTTGCCGACCATGGTTTATGAATTATTCGGCACATGTCATTTCGGCTGAGGAGAAGGCGCGCTTGGATGAAGTTACGAACCTACCCTCGATGTACAACGGGCCAATTGATACGTGTCCCACATAGGATGGTAATTTCGCGTCTCCCATTTATTTGCTCGGGCGAATTCCACCGAGCAGAGAGGATGTTTAACGGTTCATTCAAATTTTGGGAGAACGAGCATCCACGTCTACCTTACCAAGTCGATTCGGATCAAATTTTCAAATATTAGCTTGCCACTTCTTTTTTCGATGGAGAGATGATACTCGGGAGTAATGTGTTTTTACATGCTCATTGCTAGCGATTTACTATATGACAAAAAGTTGACCCACTCAAAAACGCGAATCAAACCCAAAATGAAATATCTCGATTCAATGAAATAGCTTGTTCAGTAGGTCAAAATAGTGAACTAAATCCAAAATTGAACACCTCAATCGAGTAGCATGTTGTACAGTATTATAGTACTCCATAAACATGTTGAAAGTCAAATTAATGAACTTGTTTGGTATACGCATATATCCGTTCATGTGTGGATTGCAGACAACATGTTCTCCAATTTAAATATTTGAATTCAAGTTTATATCGAAACATGGTTTATATCAGTCTTTGATGCATAAAACGTGACTTCCCCCTCTCACGGACTCCTGTTCTCTCTCTCTCTCTCTCTCTCTCTCTCTCTCTCTCTCTCTCTCTCTCTCTCGCCGACAATCTTCACTTCTGTCGCACGCATCCGACACAAAAACCTTGTTGGTCCTTCTCCCTTTCTCTCCATCTCTCTCTCTGTCTCTCTCTCTCTCTTTGTGTGTGTGGGAGGGGGGGTCTTTCTAGTTCGCATGCATATATACACCATCTATAGGTCTCTCTCGCACACTATGTATGATACTCTAGCTAGTCCAAGCTAGATATCTTGGGTGCACTCATCGTACGCACACAAATTCCTTGGCTCTTTGCCCATAACCACTATGTCGTCTCGGAGCTCTTCCCCCCTCTCTCAAACTCTCCATCCACCTGGGTCACACATACACATGCATATCTCACTCGCACTCGATAGGCCCATCTAAAACTCTATCTCTCCCCCCCCCCCCGTTCTCTCTCCATCTCACACGCGCACACACACAATCTCATGCCCAGCTAGCCAAGTATGATGGTCTCTCACTCAATTGTAGGCACACGCAGTCCCCCCTATATGTATATGACTAGCTAATCTTAGTCTCCATAACAAACATGTGCACGGTCTATCTCGATTTCTCTTGGGGCATCTTTCTATCGCGCACGCACTACCTCGATCTAACACCCATATAGTCCCCTCACGATCTCGACGAGATCTCTCTATCACAAACACACCCTCTCTCCCTCCCCATGCGTCCATGTCATCCATGTGTCCCTCTCGACCTTTGTTCCTTGTTGGCCAGACCTCTATTGGACATGTGCTATAGGGGTGTCTCTCTCCATTGCAAACAATCACACACTAGCTATCTTCGTGTATCTCCTCGCCTCACTTTTCCATCTCGGAGATGCATGCGTGATATGTTCGCATAAGAAACGAAAAAACACACACTCTCTCTAATTTATCGTTTGTTGTCACTTTCTCTTTCACACACATACTCTTTTTGCACACTTACTCATTCTCCTTCACACGCACTTGATCTGTCTCGACTAAGGCACTCTCCTCTGGTCCATAGCATATAGATTTATTGAAAAGTCAAACATCACAAAGTTTGACCATGTACGTGGAGAAAAAGAATTACATCTAGTACGGCAAACATATACCATTAGATTCACCATGAGATGTAGTTTTGTATGATGTATCTTTGGTATTGTAGATATAAATAACATTTGCGTAAACCTGATCAAAGTTTCCAAAGTTTGACTTCTAAAAAATTTACATGCACTGCATTATCGAGCGGATGGAATATCTCTTTCCCCCTCTCAGCTATCTGATGCACCACTCAGCCTTATCGAGGCTCCTCAATCTCTCTCAAACTTTATTGGTCAGTTTGGTTCGTGACCTGACCCTCATGCCTTGATGGCCGGTACTGCCTGGTGTGGACGTGAGATGTAAAATATTTCTGCCTGGCCAGGCTTGTGTGGTGCTGAAGCGTTTGGTTCATGCCTGGGCCAGGCAAAGCATCAACGTCCCATCAATCAATCCATGCATCAATTATTTAATGCTAATATCCATCCACGTTGCTGTTAGCCTCGTGGCCACACGACCAGGCACGGCCAGGCGTTCAAAATCGGTTGCCTGGGCCAGGATACTTGCAGTGTCTGGAGTTCAGCCAGGCTAATTAAAGTGCAAGGGAACCCAGGCCAGGCGAGCTTTCTTTTTCACAGGGTAGCAACCAAACAAGCGTGCATGAAATCCAGCCACAACCCCAGGCCAGGCAAAAGATGCTCAGGACGCAAGCCAAACTGGCCTTATATCTCCCTGGTTCACACATACACATGTCTCGCTCGCGCTATACATATAGACCCATCCAACACTCTTCGCCCTTGTTCTCTCTCCATGTGACACGCACCCCCCTAAGTACCACAATCCCTCACTCCATCATAGGCGCAAGCACTCCCCCCTCCTAAGTATGATTATCTCTTACTAGCCATCAGGAACACACGTATTGTCTCCTTCCATCCATACGTCTATCTCGATATCTCTCAGGGCATCTTCTATCGCGCACACACCTTGTCACTCGATCTCCCACCCATGTAGTCCCATCACGATCTCCAAGGAATCTCTCTATGACAAACATACACTCTCTCCTCCCAATGTCTGCATTTTCTCCGTACGTCTCTCTCGACCTCTCTCCCTTGTTTGTCAGACCCCTCTTGGCCACGTGCTAGGGGTCTTGCTCTCTCGGTTCCAAACAACCACATACTATCTCCTCACCTTGCCTCCGTTGTCGAAGATGCATGTGTGATATGTTTGCATAAGACACGCACGCTTTTTTCTACTTTTATCGTGTGTTGTCCATATCTCTTTCACACACGCACGCACACTTTTTTCACTCACTCTCTCTCTCTCTCCAGTTAGGGAGTCTGTCACGTCCATAAGCATATGGATGTTTTGAAAAGTCAAACCTCAGAAAAGTTTGACCAGGTATATGTGGAGAAAAACATTTACATCTGGAACGATCATTAGATTCATCACAACATGTACTTACTTCATACTATCATTTATATTTGGTATTGTAGATATAAGTAATTTCTTTATAAACTTGGTCAAAGTTTCAAAAGTTTGACTTAAAAAAATGTTGGAACTACATTATCGAACGGAGGGAGTAGCTCTTTCTCTCTCTCTCTCTGCTATCTCTCACGGGCCTCCCCTCTCACTCGAACTCTCTATACCGACGGATTATACGCTCACTGTGTCAGCGTATAGCTCCGTATATTGTTTAGTTGACCGGTCAACCAATCCACATGCTGCCTTGTCAGCTCGTGTTCTGTATCTTCGTGTGCTGGCCCATGTGGCAGTGGGTGAAAATAAGTAAACTAGAGGCCCATCTGACACACGGTGAAGTAAACAAAGTTGAAACCACTCGGGGTAGCACCCCGCACGCTAGTAAATTGAGGGCGCATTGAGGACAAACTTCTTGCGCGCGAAGGACACACTCGCGCACAATTCACCACTGTGCGGTGGCATGCACAGAAGGACGCACTCGCGCACACCCAGCACACAATACACACCAGCACACGTGTACACTGCCGTCGCCGCCGGTTGAGATGGACGGCGAGGCAGCCAACAAGCGGAGGCGGCTCGAGCCAAAACCGCATCCGGCGAGCCTGGACTTCATCAGCAGCCTCCCCGATGACATGCTGCTCGTCATCATCGGCCTCCTCCCCACAAAATCTGCCATGCGGACCGCCCTGCTCTCCCGGCAGTGGCGCCCCCTTTGGCGCTGCGTCCCCATCAACCTCACCGTGGACAACTACCTTTGCGACGGGGATTGCAAACGCATGGCCGTAGTCTCCAAGATCCTTTCACCGCACCCTAGGACAGCCAGACGCCTTGACATCCGCATGTTCAGTACCAACTGCAAGGTCCAACCCAAGTTCAACGAGTGGTTCTTATCCCCCACCCTAGATCAGCTCGAGGAGCTCAGCTTTGAAGCTGGACGATGTCGCTCACTGCCGCCATCCACGCTCCGCCTCACGCCAACGCTGCGTCGCGCCAGCTTCAGCTCCTGCTATCTTCCCCAGATTAATGTCGCGCCCGCCCTTCTTCTCCCTCAACTCAAGCAGCTCGACCTCTTCGACATTGTCATCTCGAAGAAGGCTATGGAGCACCTGCTCCGCAGCTGTACTGCGCTCGAGTACCTTCGTCTTGAGCAGATCCACGGGTCCATTAGCCTCCACATCGCCTCGACGAATCTCCGATGGATTTATGTGTCTTGCTGGCCCCGCAACAAGACATCAATTAGGAAGAGATCACTCTAGCTGTTCCACGTTATGGTCATTGAGAATGCGCCTTTCCTTGAGAGATTGCTTGCATCGGATCTAGAAGGTCCAACAAAAATTAGGGTCATTGACGCGCCGAAATTAACAGCGTTGGTGTACTCGTCTACCAAATTCTCTGAACTCTTTATTGGATCCGTAATCGTTCAGGTACAGCACTCATCTTCTTCTACGTCTTCTTGAAATTCACATTTTTTAATTTCTTCTTGATGTATTTACGACCGTCTTCCAGAAAATGATTCCCACAAGCTTGACCCAGTCCATGCGCACAGTGAAGATCTTAGCACTAAAATCTACCGGCCCCAATCTGGATCAAGTTGTTGGATTCCTTACATGCTTTCCGTGCACGGAGAAGCTACTCATCGAGGTGAAACTTCTTTCCTATAAGTAAACGGTAATCATAATGTAGCTCAATTTTTTCATAATTTTCCCAAATTACGATGACAAGTGTAGTGTTTAAAACTGCATCTACGCACTGCACCGAAAGAAATGTTTTTAGTATTTTTTTCTCACGTGATCACCTGCATCGTTTTTATGCTGTACTACTATAGTAGCCTAGGCTAGTCATAGTGGAAAGTAACTTAGACTACTCCAGTAACTCTATGGTTACCCTAAGAGCAAGTACTACCTCCGTCTTGGTTTAATCTTCCAATTTTGTAGTGAAAAAATATCACTAGCCAGCCAACCCTATCATATGAGCGAATGAGATATTGGTACCTCTTGATGACACGACAGTCTTATGCAGCCAGCTGCTCTAATATGTTCTCTTCTTTTGCAGATAAAAAAAGAATGGCGTGCTGATCACCGCAAGCGTCTAAGCCTAAATGACAAAGTCTCTGCAGAAGCTGAATTTGTTTTTGAAACATCAAGTGGCCAGAGACTCGAAAACTTATTTGCCCATTAGTGACTTGTCAGGGCGGTGGATTTTAGTTTGTACGATAATGTTGCATCCACCTAAAGTAACGAAAGTTCTTACGTAAACTTCCTAGTAATTCCCTCTTCGTAGGTGCAGCATTACTCCTAACATTTGTAATATCAGTTTGAAACTTGTAATATTGCCGTGTCCTATTCCTGCGTTTTCAACTGCGAATCAAACAGGTCCTGAGTTGGTGATGATGTTGTGCCTCCCATCTTTCACCAATAGCCGTCAGATCAAGATCTGATGCATACAAACCAAGCTTCTCCATTTTTGCAAAAAGATGCCCACACTTGTTCCCTATTTAAAAACAACTCCTTGTCTCTCACAATCAGCCTTATCTCCTCCCCACCACATCTAGAAGGCCGTGGAAAAATCTGGCGCGATGGCCGTTGCCGAAGCCGTCCACCCCCAATATTGGTGTTCCATGCAATGCACGGGCATCTACGCACGGGAAATTATGTCGAACAGGGCTAGTTGTAAGCAAGCTAGCTCTACAGCCATGATGACAGTGACTGCAGACGGTGAGGCTGACTATGGTATGCCGAACACGGTGCCTATACTCAAGTGTCATCTCCGGCGCAGGGTCTTGTCACTTCACTGTGAGGAGCAGCAGGTAATAATTTGACCAACGGGTAGTACAGTGCTAGTACTCCTACTACTACATTGGTAGTACTACTACTAGTACTAGTAGCACCACCGTCTGGATTTAGGAGTACTACCACGTCCATCTGGATTTTAGTATTTGACTAGCAATATCTAGTAATGCATGTCACAAAAAATGTACTACTCCCTCTGTAAATAAATACACGGTGTTTTATTCCTATCGGCGAGAGAACTTAATGTTTTTTTGCTAACTAGAGTACTAATAGGATTACATGCAATGAACTAAACACTACATGTCATGTTTTGGTAGTCTCAAGTCATTGAAAGATTGCATGGCCCACATCTCTCATTGGTTGATATGTCACGAAATAAGAAACAAGGAGGGAGTTAATGCATCGTGCCTAAGTATTTTGGGATTATTTGGTTTTCGTAAGGTGACTTACACAACATTTTTGTTTACATGCATTAACATTTTATTAGTTAAATCAAAGGTCAAAACTTGGCGCAAAATGCATAGGGGACCAATAAACCAGTAAACATCAAACTTCTCTCATTTGGCCCCAACTAGAGGTCCGGTGAGATGACTATACTGCACCGGCACGGAGGGGGACGCAGCTTCATTGACTTACGGCAACTGCCTTTGGGTGAATGACACGTGGGCCCAGGGGGTGGCTGGCCCACCTATCATACAGCCAAAGGCAGGTGCAGTAGAGGGCCAAGGAGTAGTACGAAATCCTACGCACCTACGCACGCTAACCAAGGGCAAGAGTGATCACTCGAATCGCAAGCTCAGTTGACTAGAAGCTAAGCTGGACCCATGGAGGCAATGAGCGCGAGCATCAGCCAGCTGTGCCAGATGGTCCACGACGCCGGCCTGCGGCCTGGCACCGAGGAACATCTCCAGGTAGTATTGCTTGAGGCCACCAGGGCGAGGGGCCGCTTGGACGATAGCTTCGTCTCCTTGTTCGACGAGGTCCTCGTCGGTTTCCTCGACAAGTTCACCATCGTCAAGAAGCTTGCAGACGACTTTGACGTAAGCCTCCAGCCGACGCGCCCAGGCTCTACGATGCCCGCCACCCTCAACGGCCACTATGGTGACAACCTCTTCGATGCACTGGTGGCCCTGCGACTGCCCGCCGTCGCGCCGGAGAATGTCCACCTCGAGGTCGCGCTCGCGGCGCAGCGCCTGGCACAGCAAGACACCATCGACATAATCGACCCGGCGCACTAGGGCGTGAGGATGTCGTTGATGGATCCATATGTATTTTTATCTTTCCGTCAAATCCATGTAGTAGTATATGATACTACAATAATTATCTTACCTTTCGCATCAACTTCATAATTTTCGTACGTACTCCATGCATGAACGGCGCCAGAACCAAACTTCTCATTACTCTAGGAAAAATCATTATTTTCTATCTATCGGTCGCGCCATGGAGCAGAACCAAATTTTACAAGTTACGAGTTCAAAAGGAAAAGCCTGCCGTGTTCGCGTCGCACCCTCACACGGTTGGTCTGGCACGCCGCTCAAGTGGGAATGCGTGCGGTGTTGCATTTTCACTTACAAGTGGGACCCCAGTTGAGCAAACCGACTATCGGCAAACCCCCACCCCGCACACCGCGCGATGGCTGAGAAAACAGGAGGGAGAAGAGATGGTTGTAGCACGGACTCCAAGAAAATTGGTGTCGGGTGGGACTCGTGTGGGTGGCGTGTGCCGTACTGCTAGATGTGAATGTTGCACATGCCACCCCACTATATTGAACCTATATCGAGGTATGTAGAACAAATTTCCTGCAGTCCGTGCTCAGCCCTCCTCTATCTCTCTTCTCAGCCAGCCAGCGGACGCGCGGAGCCCATCGTCTGTTTGCTCACATGCGGCCCCACATGTCAGTGAAAACGCAAGAGGACCCACTGAACCTGCACATCTTTCACCTTGACGTGCTGGTGATGATAAACAAATCCAATAAAGATCTTCGGTGGCCGCTTTTGGAGTTACTCAAGAGTAGTAAGATTCTATTTACAGTTTAACCCAAGATGCACATCTCGTGGCTTCAACTACTACTCTATTTTCTTTCATGACACGACCTGGATGCTGGATGTCCCACATGTCGGCAAAAGGAGGAAGAACCCGACCAAATCTTCGGTTGTGCTCTCAGATTAGACTAGTTGTGCTAACTTAAAAAATTTATTGTGTACTCCCTCCTTTCCAAAATACTTGACTTCCATTTGTCCAAAAATGGATGTACCTATATACTAAAACATGTCTAGAAACATGTATATTTTGACAAATAGAAGGCATGTATTGTGCAACGGGGGGAGTAGAATGGATGCAAGTTTTTGTATTGGGAAGAAGAGTACATCCATATATTGATAGAGCGCAATTTAGTAGATGTTCTATCACTTTTAGCTAGCACAGAGGCTAGAGATGAGATTAGTGCACTTGTTGATACTCCTACTAGAATAGAGGCTAGACATGAGACTAGATGCGAGGAAGCAACGTCTACTTCTTTACACTCGAAGAAGAAAGAAGCATGCAAGATCGAGCCTCTGCAGATCAACAATGAATGCATCGAGAAGGCACTAATCCAACTTACAGGAGTAGTAAAATGTATTCTTGTGGTTCTTGTTTTCTGTGGTCTTGCTTTTCTAGTCAAAATTATCATTGGAGTTCGTGCAAAACGGAGGTCCGTTTGGGGTCGTGCGTTGGAGTTGGCCTTACAAGTGGGACCGCAGTTAAGGAAACCGACTATCGGCAAACCCCCACCTTGCCCGCCACACGATGGCTGAAGTTAGAGAAACGACGAGGTTGAAGAGATTGCTCTAGCACGGACTCCAAGAAATAATATGGTGTCAGATGGATATCGTGGTGGTGGCGTGTGCCGTACTCCTGGACGTGAATGCTTGTTCTGGCCCATGCCACCCTACTACTCCTACTATATAGTACTAGTATCGAGGATTCGAGGTGCTGGTTACGTACAACGAACACATTAACATATGGCTACAGTAAAAACACCCGCCCGACGCGCGAAGCATGTGAAGCTAGTACAAATAGTGTACTACTGTTGTTGATTGGCCTCATCCGATAACCTGTTGCAATGCACGTACAGTTATGTATTCAGAAAATATTTTTTTGCCTCGTCGCACCACTCACTCAGAGAAGCGACTCGAAAGCCATTCATAAATTTAGTAAGTTTATCACAGGCATATCATTTTATTACATACAACAGGTCATCAACCCACATCGACAACGAGGATACATTATAAATACTAAAGTTTTCACCACACAACAAATAACAAGCAATGAAATGAACTTCAACTCAACCATTCCTCGGTGTTGGAAACGCTTGCTTTGAACCACAAGTGATTCTCAGGGACGGGCCATCGATTGTCGATCTGGAAACCAACGCAGGACTGATCATCCAGGTTGAAGCGGCCTACTATATCAGTACCAGGGTAGGGAACCACCCAAATGTCCGAGGTATAGACACAGTTGCTTCTCATAAATGGTACTTTTAACGTTGTGTCAACAACAGTTGGATCGCCTTTCACCATCATCGGATAGTTTTGTCCAAGGAAGAGCAAGTTTTCTCCAAGACTATCAATTCTGTACCAGGGAGAAGGAGTTGGCACTAGCACACTAGTATCCATCCCGAATACCATGCAACGGGTGTTGGAATAGGTCCGGAGAGTGCGACCATGGGAGACTACACCTGCTTCCTTAGCAGTAACATCATCAGTGGGCTGTATACACACAAGAAGAGGTGATCCATCGGAATTAGTTGCCAGGCGCCACTGAGTATATAAGTTCTGCTCCTCCTCATGCTCGTGATCATCACCATCGTCATATCCCCCTTCGTTATAAAAATTTTCAAGTATAGGTGGTGGGATGTTCACAGGACCTTGGAAACACAAGAAGAAGGTTAATTAGTAAAGGGAAACTTGCTAACCTGCATGCATGTGGATGAAACAATTATAATTACGGTGGAAGACAAACGTACTGAAACTACGAGGATCCCATGCAAAAACAGTGCCACGAGTGGTGGCAGCAAAACACAAGGCCCTCGTATTGAATTGCATCACAGTACTCATTCGTGTACAGAAACTGATTTTTGAGCAATATCCATCGAGTCGAACCACGAAGGACGGCAACAAGCTTGTCGAAGATAGCAACAACTTGATAGTTGTTGTAATTCCAAGAGTGGTTGGGAACTCGACAAATTGCTATCTTCCGTAGAAGACAGTCACCATGATCGTATTTGAACATGCATACAATACCTGTGTGCTCAACCTCTGGGCAGTGTCCTGAGATTTTTGGAAGTGGAACCCGGTCACGAGTGTACACATTCACAAGTTCCCATTCGCAGTTGGACCCAATGTAAACAACCCAATCTCCATCTGCGCCCGCCCAAGCCTTGCCCTCAAGCGATGGCATCTTAACATCATATGTATCATTACCAAGCGGCATCAACTGGCACAGGGCGAGGCCTCCGTTGTGCCGGCGCCAGTCATCAGGGTCACGGCGAAGAAGATAGGGGAGATCAAACCGCTCCTTGACTCTTGGGTTCTTTGTAATGATGTTATTAGTTGAGTCGAGAATGGGCTTGAACGAACCTGCCATGCTAGCCGAGGTGATGATGTCGCATCGATCAATGAGTTCCTCCACCACGTCATCTTTCAGATCGGGGCAAGAATAACGGGGTCGTTTCCGGCCTGTTCCCTCCATGGAGAAGACGATCGAACAATGGCAGAAGAAAGGGTGAAGGGCTGAAGGAAAATGGAGGAGGGAGAGGAAGAGCGTGCGACAGCAGTTCCAAATCGAGAGGGAACGGCGAAGAGTCGGTGGACGGTTGCGAGTTTGCCACGGTTCACGAATAGGCGCCCCGGCCTACACATCCGTTCGGAAATACTCCTACTACTCGCCGTCGTCTCACTGATATGTTGGAACGGGACCACATGTCAACGAAACATGGTGTGTAATTTCTCGTGCAAAATGCGATCTGGCCGCGTTGGCCCGAGGTGCCGCAGTTATCGACCTTTATTTTTTTAATGGCGTGCCGATCAGTTTTGAAGCACGACTAACTAGTACTGTACGCAGAGAAAATATAAACTACTCTACCACTACTCCACCTCCAGTACTAGTAGTATAAAAAAGATATATAGGCTAGAGCTTGAGCGCTTTCTGGCTAAGGGTTGCCCACTTGCTTATCATACTACCACCCTCTCTCCAGATCTAAAAAAGACAGGCCCTCTCTCCCTCCTTACCGGTGGTCACAGATCCGCCGGGGAAGAAAAGGACGTGCAGCGTTGACGCACTCGTCATCGGCGAGCGAGGTCACGCACTGACGACAAGGTCGTCCTCTCAGACCTAGCGCTCGCATGGGAAGGCCTCCGTCCCCAAGCTCGCTGCCATAGTGTGTGCGGAGGACGACGACCACGAGCGAAGCCACTTCCCGCCGACCCTCAGTTATGCTACCTCTTTTCAAACCATAACCTTGTTCTATTGCCCCATCTGCCACGTCGTTGCATGTGGATCTTTTTCCACTCCACCATCTTCCCAATTTTCTATCCTTTGCTCTGCTGGCCACGCAGACGAAAACCATAATTTGCACTATTAAAGGAAACTGTCAGTGTCAAAACCGGCGGATCTCGGGTAGGGGGTCCCGAACTGTGCGTCAAGGCCGGATGGTAACAGGAGACAAGGGACACGATGTTTTTACCCAGGTTCGGGCCCTCTCAATGGAGGTAATACCCTACTCCTGCTTGATTAATATTGATGATATGGGTAGTACAAGAGTAGATCTACCACGAGATCAAGGAGGCTAAAACCTAGAAGCTAGCCTATGGTATGATTGTTGTGTATGGAGTTGATTCTGTCCTACGGACTACAACCCTCCGGTTTATATAGACACCGGATAGGGTTAGGGTTACATAAAGTTGGTTGCAATGGTAGGAGATCTTGAATATCCGCATCGCCAAGCTTGCCTTCCACGCCAAGGAAAGTCCCATCCGGATACGGGACAAAGTCTTCAATCTTGTATCTTCATAGTCCAGGAGTCCGGCTGAAGGTATAGTCCTGCTACCCGAACACCCCCTAATCCAGGACTCCCTCAGTAGCCCCTGAACCAGGCTTCAATGACGATGAGTCCGGCGCGCAAATTGTCTTCGGCATTGCAAGGCGGGTTCCTCCTCCAAGTCCTTCATAGAATATTGTAAACACCAAGAATAGTGTCCGGCTCTGCAAAATGAGCTTCCACATATTGCCATAGAGAGAATAATATTAACACAAACCAAATCTGCTGACGTATTCTGCAGTGCGTCATCACACTACAGCCAAGTCCTTTACTCGAATCGATTTCATCTTTCCACCTCAGCGTGTTTTGCAAGGCAGTTTCCTTGGCACGTCTTGTCAAAGCAGAGATCGTGTGCCCCCCTTTTACGGGATTCTCATCAATACGGACGTGGGTAACCCAATCGTGCCCGTTAGCATGTTTTCTCGATTAAAGGCGAGTCCCAAATGGTTACGGGGAGGGCTCCTGGTATTCAACCTCTTATAAAGAGACCAGGGCCTTACTCCTTTTTTTCAATCTCAAGCGAGTTCGCCCGTCGCCCCGAGTTCCAACACCCTAGGCTCCAAATTCCAGGCGCTTCGGACCTTCGACAATGTCCGGTTCTGACCTTCAAGGCCGATGGATGCCCTCCTCCGTCACGGAGGAGGACATGCTAAAGTTGAGAGAGGCTAAGTTCTTGACCGCCGAAATTCCGCACAGGTTGCCTGCTCAAAGGCAGGCTATCCCTAGTCCCCAGCCCGGCAAGAGCGTAGTGTTCGTGTCTCACTTCCTTCGGGGGTTAGGCTTCCCGATGGATCCCTTTGTGAGGGGACTGCTATTTTATTACGGGCTGGAATTTCACGACTTAGCTCCGGAGTCCATCCTCCATATCTCCTCGTTTATCGTTGTATGCGAAGCGTTCCTCCGTGTTACCCCTCACTTCGGATTATGGCTCAAGACTTTCAAGGTGGAGCCGAAGATGATCAAGGGACGGCACGCAGAGTGCGGAGGCGCTGTTATAAGAAAAAATGATGATGCTCCATGGCCCGAGGGCTCTTTTCAAGAGGAGCTAGGCTTGTGGCAACGAGAGTGGTTTTATATCACCACTCCCCGGAGCACCAAGTGGGTGGCGCTTCCTGCCTTTCGCTCGGGTCCCCCACCATGGCTAGCGTCATGGGTTAACAGAGGGTTAGCTTGGGGTTTGCCCAAAGACGTGCCCTTGTTACAGGGACGCATTAAGGATCTCTTGGAAGGAGACCTCAACCTGGTCAAGGTGACGCAGGTCATGCTGATTCGCCGAATATTGCCCAGCAAACGTCGCTCCCTTCGCCTGTGGGAGTTTAATCCAGAGGGACCGCGAGCTCTCCAGAATTTCATGGGCGCAACGCCCGCGGAGATGTATAAACTGTTCTTCGGATCACAAGAGATGTGTCCGGATTTAACCGAGGACGCAGGCCTAAGCTGCAATCGCCCGGATACTCAAGTAAGCAACCTTGTGCCCGGACCTTCTATCCGTATAATTGTCATAAACTTGCCCCTAAAAGAGTCGTCCTTTTAAACAGGAGTGGATAGCGAAGGCAAAGCTGATCAGGTGTCTGGCTCCCATTCCTGAAACCAGGCCGGATCCCGTGCTGGTCAGGATGCTGGAAATAATGCCTTTGGAGGGGGAGGACAAGGAAGCTATGGCCTCCTCGAAGGAGGCTGCTACGAAGGGAGGAACCGACAATTCCTCTCCTAAGGGGAAGAAGAGAGCCGCTTCTGATGACCCGGAAACCATGGCCTCGAAGCAGGGGAAAAAATCCTCGTCAGAGGGTCCGACGCCGGGGAGTTCCTCGGCCGGACTACGCCCTCAAGGGGATCAGCCCTCCAGCGAGCCGTAAGTAGAGAAAGATTTTCCTTTTGAGGGATGAGGGAAATCCTTGATTTATATCTGAGAAGATTAACCGAATTTTTACCTTGTAGCTCGGACCTCCACCCTTCTCAGCAGAGCTCGTCTTCGGGGGATCTTCTTCCAGAGATGATGGAGAGCGGGACGCCTCCCCCTACCGTGCCGCCTAGCGAGGCGGGCGACCCTGAGGTGTCGTCGCGGAGGGTTTCTCCGAATCCGGCAGGGGCGGAAGATAGCTATGTGGCCCCCCGAGGTTCTCCATGTCCGGCTTTCGAAAGAGGTCATGGGACAAGTCCGGCACCATCTGGTGCTCGGCCGGAGGAGCTAAAGATTCTGCTGGGGCGAGCTTCTATCTCGGAGGAGCACCGTGCATTGATGGGCATGGTGATTGAAAGGATCTCATCCGCAGAGAGTGGATTGCATGAGGCCGTCAAAAGTTTACTGGCGGGTTTTGAGGTACATTAGATAATGTACACTTTTGTCAGTTGCGCATGAATAAGATGCGCCCTGTGTAGATAGTAGCCTCTGAGACTCTGCGCGTCGTCAAGAAATGACGGCACGCGGAGGATCATAATCCCAGGTCTAAGATGTCGCCTTTGAAGGTAGGCGGCAGGGTGTCCGGAATCGAGCCGAACTGAAGATTTTGCCGAACTAAAGCGGCAACTGGACTGACAGATGCCGACATCACGCTTGTGAATAAGCGGCTTGATGAGGCTCAAGGTATGTAATTTCTCGGGCGGCATCAGGTAAGAACAGTTTTATGCCTGTGTATTACGATGTGTGTGCTTTGACGCAGATGGTGCGGCCGCCGTGGAGAGTCTTAGGGCAGAACTTGCCCGAGCTAAAGAACAAGCCAGCAAAAGTGATGCGGCCGCCAGGAAAGCCCTTGAAGAGCTGAGAGCCGAACAGGCAGCTCATTGCCGAAGCAAGCAAGAGATGGCCAAGATGACCGAAAAGTTAAAAAGCGCTACAGACCGTTGCAGACTTCTTGAAATAGAAGACTTGGCGAAACAGACGGACTTAGAGAAGGCCGTTGCCAATGCCAAGGACGCGCGCTCTGCGATGAGAGCTGCGAAGGAGGAGCTGCGTCAGGCCGAACAGATTGCGGCTGGAAGGCCCTTTATGCTGCGAAGGAAATTTTGCGATCCGAAGTTTGCTCTGTTGGACCGGATGTGGAGTGTGGAGGATACCTATCTGGATTTGGCAGTGAGTGCTGCTGATGCGACCGAACACTTTCGAGATCAGAAAGATCGCGAAGTGGAAAAGCTTTTCTGGTTGCAGTTTCACAATCCAGAGCGTCCACTGGTAGTGGACGATCGTTTGGCTCAATGGGCCGAACTGAATAGGTTTTCCGGACTCGCCATGAAGTACATCATGGGTCATCTGTGGCCGGGGAGATCGGAGTCGAAGAGTTATTTCAGCTTGGTGTAGCAATTCCTTGACGCGGTGCCGCGTATTAATGCAATGAAGAGGTCAGCGTGCATACAGGGCGCAAGGATGGCTCTTGCCCGTGTCAAGACATACTGGGCAGAGATGGAGACCACTGTTGTTGCGTCCTGAGATTCGGACAAAAGCCGAGTACCCTTAGAGCACTATTTTCAGGAAGTCCTTGAAGGCGCTCGTGTAATAGAGACGCAGTGCTCGAAAGATGCTATGTTGTGATAGCATATGTAATTATAAAGTAATATTTTGATAAACTGTAGTGGCCTTTTTATACTTGTGCCTTCAAGTATTGGGAACACCTCCTGTGCGGCCGTTTTAAGATATATACAAAATCTGAAAGATGGCAGTCGTTGGCTTCAGCCCCCACGCACATAGTGCGGGGGTGCTCGCAGAAGACGCATTTTCACACTTAACCCAACGTCTTGGTCCTACAAAGGAGGTGATAGCACAGCGGGCCAGTCAACCGGACTATAATGCTTTAACACTTTCACTTAGCCATAGGAGCTTGACAGTGAGACTATTTAAGTAGCCCCTTGGTGGCGACTGCGCTCGCCCAAGTTCGGGGCGTGTATGTGCCTGACCGGGAAGTGGCCCTTCGTTAAAGCGGAGGAATCCGATAGATTCCGATAGGTCATCGAGTGGCTGACCAGTCTCACGCTACATCATGACAGTCAGTTTTCGGCTTTCTCTACTGAGGTGCTCGCCCGGCCGAACCGGGGCACAATCGCAGTAGTTCTCCTGGTGCTACCTTAGCCGATAGAGCGGAACGTAAGGTAGCCGAACTCAGGAGCCGGGCAACCCAACATTTGACCAAAGATATGATTCGGAGCTGATGCATATAATGCCAAAACCCGCGACGCCGAACACTCCCTAAGGTGTTCGGTCTTTATGAGTGCGGGCGAAACAACACTCTTTATTATTAAAAAAGCCCCTAGTGTCCAGGTACGTGCAAAAATTCTGACGTGGCCACATGCCAAGACGCCAGCCTCCTCCTTGGTTATATCAGAAAGAAAAAACCAGGGGATCTGTAGCAACAAGAGACAGTAAAAAAGGTTTACGCAGGGTCTTAATCTAAAAAGAATCCTTTAGGACGGGTCCCTACTGCACATCTGCGCCTGTGTCTCCGTTGTGCCGTATCCTGGACGGGCGCCGCACGACGTTCATCTGTAAAAGAGAGGAACTGAGTTGAAAACGGGCCGTGCCAAGCAAAAGTTTAAAATAAACAAAGTATAAAGTAAAATATATAAGATTGAGCTTTATTGTCTCTTATTGTATATGCGTGGAGCCCCTAGTGCGGGGGTATATGGCCTCTAGGCCTGCATCAATGATGATTTTGCACCGAACTCGTCTATCCGCGTTCGTGGTCTTGAATGATCTATTTTGAAGTTTTTTGGCCGGTGAGGCCATTTTGCTGTGGGGCTGTCAAAGCGGCCGCACAGTCCTCCGCTTGGGGAGGCGTATTTTAGTGCTTCCCCTTCAAAGAGATGATGCCTCGTGGACCGGGCATCTTAAGCGTGAGAGATGCATAATGCGGTATTGCGTTAAAGCGGGCGAAACCTTCGCGTCTCAGTAGTGCTTGATAGCGACTTGAGAACGGGACGATATGGAAGGTTAGCTTTTCGCGGCGGAAGTTATCGGCAAAGCCGAATATAACTTCGAGCCGGAGAAAACCCATACAATGGGTGTCCGGACCAGGTGTTACCCCTTGAAAGGAGGTTTTGCTGCGGCGGATTCTTGCTGGGTTTATCCCCATGTGATGGATTGTATCCTGATATATCAGGTTTAGTCTACTGCCGCCGTCCATAAGGACATTTGAAAACCGGAGTCCGCCAATTATTGGATCGAGTATCAAGGCGGTCCAGCCTACATTCTTGATATTTCTAGAATAATCTAGCTGATCGAAGATGATCGGTTTTGACAACCAGTGGCAGGACCCTCTGGGGATGGGTTGTGTGGTGCGTACCTTTACGGGCGCCGCACGTTTTGTTATGTGAAGTGAGTTCACTGTTTTTACTTCTTGTGGGAAGTTCTTTTGTTTCCTGGTGCTCTGCTTTTGGGGTTCGTCCTCGTCTTCGCTTGGTGTGTCGAGCCCCTTGTGTTCGGCATTGAGTCTGCCGGATTGTTTGAAAACCCAACAGTCTCTGTGGGTATGGTTAGCAGGCTTCCCGGGAGTACTGTGTATCTGACATATCCTATCCAGGATTTTATTTAGGTTGGATGGATCGTCCCTGTTGTCCTGGGGGGGCGATTTTGCCTGATTTTGTCGTGAACCTTTGAATCCGGCATTGACTGTCGTGCTCTTCGGACTTTTTTCCTTAGTCCGGCGACGGTCCTTGTTGCGTCACGGTTTTCCGTTTCCATCCCTAGTTTCGGATGTACTTGGGTCGCTGGGGCTGCACCTTGCCAACTAGCTGTCCTCTCCTGCACAAAAGCGGGTCATGAGGCTTGTTAGTGCGGCCATTGTTCTTGGCTTTTCTTGGCCGAGGTGTCTGGCGAGCCATTCATCTCGGACGTTGTGCCTGAAAGCTGCTAAGGCTTCGGCGTCTGGACAGTCGACTATCTGATTCTTTTTAGTGAGGAATCTATTCCAGAACTGCCGAGCTGATTCTCCGGGCTATTGAGTTATGTGACTAAGATCGTCTGCATCCGGAGGGCGGACATAGGTCCCTTGAAAATTTGCTCGGAAAGCATCCTCGAGCTCTTCCCAACTTCCAATTGTGTTTTCAGGAAGGCTTTTAAGCCAATGCCGTGCTGGCCCTTTAAGCTTAAGGGGTAAATATTTTATGGCGTGGAGATCATCTCCTCTAGCCATGTGTATGTGGAGGATATAATCCTCGATCCAGACTCCAGGGTCTGTTGTCCCATCATATGCCTCAATGTTTACGGGTTTGAATCCCTCTGGAAATTCATAGT
The DNA here is from genome assembly GCF_056163025.1 of Triticum urartu. Taxonomy (NCBI): domain Eukaryota; kingdom Viridiplantae; phylum Streptophyta; class Magnoliopsida; order Poales; family Poaceae; genus Triticum; species Triticum urartu. The sequence continues at coordinate 537,829,615 of NC_141878.1, read as the reverse complement.
CCAGGACCTCATCGGTGAAACATAGGGGGTGTGCGGCGCCCCTGTATTTGGGTGTGCCGGATTCTGATGATGGCTTTGTTGCATTGCTTACGAGAGCTTGCTTTCTTGGCCCATAAATGGACCTAACTGGGCCATGATGCGAATCCTTAAGTGGGTCGCATGCCGATTTAGGTGCGGCGCTGCTTGCCGCTTTATGGGGTCGTCTATCCGACCGTGTGGCTTTCTCATTTTTTGAATGCGAGGGCTCTAGGGCCTCTTTGTCGAATTCAGGCAGTAGCTTTATTTTCGGATAGCTTTGAGTGCGGCGATTGTCGCCGTATTTATCTGCGGTATTGATTACTTTGCTCCATCTAATCCGGAGTGCATCTTCCGCTGTTTTTAGCTTCCGCTTCTGCTTTTTTAGGCTGCGTGCAGTTGCAACGAGCCTCTCGTGGAGATTCTCCTTCTCCATAAGTTTATCCGGCGTGAGGTCGTCCGGAATGCCGTTTTTGCCGGAGGAGGGATGTTCGGTTTCTCTATCTGTGTTGCCTTGTTCGGACGGTTGCTCTAAGGCTTGCTCGTCGTCTACCGGCTCGTCCTGCTCTATGGCTGGGTTTTTATCGAGGCGGGGCTTGGGTCGGTGTTTACGCCGACGCTTTGATTGCTTTTTGGGGGGTCGATCTCCCGTCCCATCCCCTTTTTCCTCATTGTCGCTTCCTTTAGGGGTATCCACCATGTACACATCGTGAGATGAGGTGGTTGTCCAATGCCCTATGGGCATTGGTTCATCGGTATCTCCTGCATCGTCATCCATGCTGTCGATGTCTCCGGAGTCGAAGTTGAGCACGTCGTTTAAATTGTCGACAGTGGCTACCAAGTGGGTGGTGGGTGGGCTTTGAATTTCTTCATCATCCGTATCCCATACTCACTGACAATAGTTCGGCCAGGGCTCTCCTGATAAGGAGAGAGACTTGAGAGAGTTCAGGATATCACCAAAAGGCGAGTGCTGAAAGATGTCTGCGGCGGTGAACTCCATTATTGGCGCCCAATCGGATTCGATCGGCAGGGGCACGGGGGGTTCGGAGTCTGGGGAGGAGTCTGGATCCTCGGAGTCACGGGTCGCGCAGAGTGTGGGGCTAGCGTTCGGCTCGATCGCTTTTGGGATCGCAGCCCCCGAGGTGACGTCCAACCGCTCATCCTCGATTGGCGCAATAGGCTCCGAATTAGGGGTCGGAACTGATGCGTGTGCGGACACTGTCCGGGGGCAGAGCTAGATCATGCCCCTCGAGGTAGTGCGGCGCGCTTGGCCGTGGCTCGAACCCGTCGAAGATCAAGTCTCTGTGGATGTCAGCCGTGTAGTTTAAGCTTCCAAACCTGACCTGATGGCCAGGGGCGTAGGTTTCGATCTGCTCAAGGTGGCCGAGCGAATTGGCCCGCAGAGCGAAGCCGCCGAAGATGAAGATCTGTCCGGGGAGAAAAGTCTCACCCTGGACCGCATCATTGTTGATGATCGAAGGAGCCATCGGGCCTGAAGGCGACGACACAGAGGAACTCTCAACGAGAGCACCAATGTCGGTATCAAAACCGGCGGATCTCGGGTAGGGGGTCCCGAACTGTGCGTCAAGGCCGGATGGTAACAG